>NC_143509.1:30222435-31422435 GCF_031878675.1 Megascapheus bottae
TCAGGGAAAGTGCTCAGGCCCAGAGTTCAAGCCTCACAAACCTCACACACACACACACACAAAAACAAAAACCAGCTATCCTATGAGAAATCTAGGAAAAGGGTAGCAATGTCCAAAAGCAAATGTACTCTTGAGCTGGGAGCATAGCCTAGTGGTAGAGTGCTTGTCTGGCATGCATGAAAACCTGGGTTCTATTCCTCAGTACCACATATAGAGAAAAAATCCAGAAGTGGTGCTGTGGCTCAAGTGTTATAAGCATTAGCCTCGAGGGGAAAAAAAAGCCCATGGACGGTGCTCAGACTCTGAGTTCAAGCCCCAGGATTGGCAAAAAAAAGCATGGAAAGAAAGAAGAAAGAAAGAAAGAAAGAAAGAAAGAAAGAAAGAAAGAAAGAAAGAAAGAAAGAAAGAAAGTCCTTACCTGACTTTGTATAATGGTAACCCATCTGTACATAAGCTTTATAATAATAGTTTTTAAATTAAAAAAGAAATAGGTACCCAAAGCTCATGCCTGTAATCCTAGGTACTTAGGAGGTTGAGTTCAAAGCTAACAGTTCAAAGCTAGCCAGGGCAGGAAAGTCCATGAAACTCTGCCTCCAATTAACTACCAAAAAGCTGGAAGTCGTGTTGTGGCTCAGAGTGATAGAGCACTAGCCTTGAAAAGATAAACTCAGGGACAGTGCACAGGCCCTGAGTGCTAGTTCTAGACAGAAATACCACACACACACACACACACACACACACACACACACACACACACAACACACACACACACACGCAATTTTAGGATATTGTCAGGATTGGGTCAACATGATTTTTTTTGTTTTACTCTTAGCTTTATCTATAGCTCTCTCTGTCTCTGTCCCTCTCCCTCTCCCTCTCCCCTTCTCCCTCTCCCTCTCCCTCTCCCTCTCCCTCTCCCTCTCCTCTCCCTCTCCCTCTCCCTCTCCCTCTCCCTCTCCCTCTCTCTCTCTCTCTCTCTCTCTCTCTCTCTCTCTCTCTCTCTCTCTCATCTCTCTCTCTCTCTCTCTCTCTCGTTGGGTTAGGGAACCATCAACCCATCCCTCCTCATGTCTTAAGTCTCCCATCCCATCAGGGTTGAGCAGCTCCTAGCTTCCCCACGGGACTGGGTGCTTTTGAGTCCTCAGCTTGGGAGTGAAGCCAACAGGCTGAGACCCTCAGATCTCAATCAGGCAGAGATGGAGCCACACTCCAGCCTCAGGGGTCCCCCTTCCAAACCACCTCAATCTGTGCAATGAAAACTAATCCTCCCAGCATCACCCTGACAATAAAATACAATTTAGACAGAAAAAAGAGGAAGGGAGGGAGGAAGGAAGGAAGGGAGGGAGGGAGGGAGGGAGGGAGGGAGGAGGAAGGAAGGAAGGAAGGAAGGAAGGAAGGAAGGAAGGAAGGAAGGAAGGAAGGAAGGAAGGGAAGGATCCATTCTAATCTTTTCATGAACCGACACCTCCTTTCTCCCCACGAGGGGGCAGCATAGCCAAGGGCTGCCAGGACGTCTGAAGCCAGCCTGGTAACAGAATCCTACCTTCTCTCCTTCCCTCATCAACCACTGTGCAATCATTCCAACATGGCCAAACAGACGTATAATGTTTCTCGGGCTTCCAGATCCTCCTAGAAGGGGTTTAACCACACAAAGCCAAGCTGTTCACTTCTTTGAGTTACATACATTGCCTCCAACTTCTCAAAAAACAAAAGGGGGCAGGGAGTGTGGCCTAGTGGTAGAGTGCTTGCCTAGCATGCACGAAGACCCAGGTTCAATTCCTCGGTACCTCATACACAGAAAAAAAAAAAGGCAGAAGTGGTGCTGTGGCTCAAATGGTGGTGCTCTACCTTGAGAAAACCCAAGGACAGTGCTCAGGCCCTGAGTTCAAGCCCCGGGACTGGGCAAAAAAAAAAAAGCTGGAATCTGTTCCCTTCTCCCATTTCTGTACCCTTCCATTCTGGAGTGAAGCCCCCTCTCTCTATCCTCCCTGCAGATACCCTTTTGATGTTTACCTGGAGAACTGGGGGAGTCTCCTCTTGCATGTCTTGCTCAACCTCCAGAGGAGGTCTGCAGAGGACTTTTGTATTCAGTGAAGGTCACTGTTGTATGTCCTGCTGACACATGCTGATGGATTTTCATCCCATGCCAAAAAAAAAAAAAAAAACATGTCATGACTGTTGAATCCTCTTCCGGTCTTTCTCTGCCTCTTCTGGGCTTTTCTTCCCATTCCCCTTTAACCATAATCATGCGGATAGCCTCTTCCTTCCATTATTGGGTATATTGTGTCCTGGAAACTTCATGTGGTAGCCCTAACTCCCGGGACCTCAGAATGTAACTGCATTTGTGACAATGTCTATACAAAGGACATGAAGGTTGAATGAGATGATTACTGTGGCCTTTATCAACCTGACCTATGTCCTTATAAGAAAAAAGAAATTAGCTGGGCATGGTGGCTCACGCCTGTCATCCTAGCTACTTAGGAAGCTGAGATCTGAGGATCACAGTTCAAAGCCAGCCTGGGTACTACAAAATCGTGAGACTCTCATCTCCAATTAACCTCTAGAAAATGGGAAGTGGGGCTGTGGCTCAAGGATAGGGCGGTAACCTTGAGCTGGAGAGCTCAGAGACATCGCCCAGGCTCAGAGTTCAAGCCCCATGACCCCCACCCAAAAAAAAGAGAAAAGGAAGTTAGAACTCAAGCAATCTGAAAGGAGAAACATTGACAAAGCAAGGAAAGAATCCTCCAGCAATGCAGCCTGTTTGATGAAGCTGTGGCTCAAGTAGCAGAGCACCACCAGTAGCAGAAAAGCTCAAGGACAGTGGCCAGGCCTTGAGCTCAACCCCAGACCAGGCACCAAAAAAAAAAAAGGAGGGGGATTATTTAGTGGAAGTCAGCTTTATAAAATAGAAATATTTGCATTTTTCTCTACGATTCTGCCTCATGGAGCAGCTTTACCAGCATTTCCCCATCCTTCTTCAGAAGGTCTCAGAATCAAGCAAGGGATGAATGGCCCCAGCTGTGTGGAAAGGACGGATCATGTGGCCACTCAGGAGGAAATTAATCACAGCCCACAGCGCTGTAAAGGTCACTCCCCACCCCACCCCACCCCCACCCTGGACAACTAGCTCTTTGTGCCTCTGTGGTGGATTGATTTCTTTTCATTCAGCCTCACATACCACAGGATGGATGGTGGTTATAGAAGAAACTCCCTCACCAACCCCTGTTGTACTGAGAGAGGAAACCACGGTATTTACCTTGAGCTGTGAGGTTCTGAGCCAACTGTCACCTCCCTGGCCACCCCTTCCCCCATCTCTCCTCTTGCCTACTGTACTACAGCTACCCTGATGGTCCTCAACGCTCCAGGCATGGTCCTGCTCAGGGCCTTTGCACATTCAGTTCTTTCTGTCATGTGGATGCTTTTCTTGGGATATATATTTAATTCTCTCTCACCTTCCCTAGTTCTCCTAAATGCTACTTCTTCAGCAAAGTCCGTCCTGATCTTCCTATTTCAGTTATTATAACACATTTTAATCTTATCCCTCTTTTCCCTCCATTACACTTCTCGTGTGTTGGGTCCTACTATACATTGTACTTTGTTTCCTTTTTTTTTTAAGATTTTTAATTCTTTTTAATCTGTCTCCTTCAGTAGACTGCCAGAGCCACAGAGGCAGGAAACAAGTCTATCTTGTTTGTTTCCCTTTCCTCAGTTCCTGGGACCTAAAGAGAACAAATTATATTCATGACCTTGATTCACAGAAAGAATATTGAATAAGGCAAAAACCTAGCAACCACAGAAGAAAAGATTAAAATCTGACTGCAAGGCATACACCTGTAGATCCCAAACTCTAGATGCTGAAGCCGAAAGATTGCTTGATAACAGGCTTGGAAAATATAGAAAGACCTTGCCTCAGCAAAGAAAATCAAAGCGGGTGCCAGTGGCTCACGTCTGTCATCCTAGCTGCTCAGAAGGCTGAGATCTGAGGATTGGGGTTCAAAGTCAATCCAGGAAAAAAAGTCCATGAGACTTTTATCTCCAATAAACCACTCAGCAAAAGCCAAAACTGGTGCTGTGGCTCAAGTGATAGAGTGCTAGATTTGAGCACAAAGAGGCTCAGGGACAGCACCCAGGCCCTGGATTCAAACCCCAAGATAGGCAGGAAGGAAGGGAGGAAGGAAGGAAGGGAGGGAGGAAGGGAGGGAGGGAGGAAGGGAGGGAGGGAGGGAGGGAGGGAGGGAGGGAGGGAGGGAGGAAGGATTTATAAATTTGATTACAACTATTACACAAAAACTTCTGTGGATGAAATGAGAAGATGAGTGAATAGTTTTGGATGATATTTGACACGCTTGTCAAATTTTATTAGTACATATAACTATATTGTGTTATGTTATATATAAAGAGCTTTGAAAAAACAATACGGAAAAAAGTATCCCAAGGTAGGACACAACTGGTAGGAAAAGGAAATCCGATGAGCAATGGATCTTGGCAAAGATGTTCCACCCAGAAATACAGGGTAGTATCACTCTGCATCCACTGCATAGACAAAAGTCAAACAGAAAAGAAAAGAAGAAACACTCCAAAATGAGTATTAAGCAAGGCATCGGTTGCTTCCACATGTCATCCTAGCTGCTCAGGAGACTGAGATCTGAGGATCGCATGCAGAAACCAGCCTAGATAAGAAAATTCATGAGATCCTTATTTCCAATGAACCAGCAAAAAGCCAGAAGTGGAGCAGTGGCTCAAGTGGTACAGGGCTAGCCTTGAACAAATAATGCTAAATGAGAGTGTGAGACCCTGAGTTCAAGCTCCAATACCAGAAAATAATAATAATAATAATAATAATAATAATAATAATAATAATAATGAGGACAGAGAAAAGAAAAAGAAAGGTCGTGTACAGATGAAATGAGATTTAGTTCCCTCCAGGAAGAGTGCTGTTCTGGGCTTTAGAGAAGAGGGATTGACCCAAGGTTGTTCTGAAATGTGTCTTACACCTAACAGAAATGTAAGCACATCAGCATTTTCAACTCTCTGTCTCTGCCCCAGAAATCATCCACAGAGGCGGCAGAATTTTTCACTCAGTGTTTATTTGCACACTCTACATAGACCAGGTACACATGAAGCATTTTGTGCATCGACGTGCACAGTCCACCAGCCTGGAAGGATGGATCCATGGGTAACCAGTGGTTGCATAATATCCTAAAATGATTCCACCCAACCCAAGGGATATGTAGAGAACCCAGGGAGGGGAGTTGTGCCGGAGACTTTTACTTTGCAGCCTCAGGGGAGACTACATGAAAAGTGGTTCTCAGAGAGCAGTGGTCCCAACAGTGGCTCTCAGAGGCAGCCCAGTGCTAGAGTGATTGACACATCTTAGATCAATGTTCAGGCACTCGGCCCCACCCCCTTCCACCCAGTCTGCCTGTTTCCCTCTTTTCTTAACTGATAGACACTAGAAACTCAAAAAGGTAGTTGTTGAAAATACGTATTTGGATGAATGAATGGATGATTTATATTCTGTTCCTGAAGCTAGCATATATAAATAGCATTTGGCAAAAAAAAAAAAAAAAAAAGAAGGCCAGGCTTGGGAAAAGTGAAGAAATGTTGAAGAATGAGAGGACATTTTGTTGGTTTCTGAAATGGCACTCAGGCAGGACAGGAAACGTGTGAACTGTCGTCCACACAGGAAAAAGGAGCCACATTTAGTGAGTGATTCATTTGTGCTGAGTTCTGCATAAAAGGCCACATCCAAGCCAAGCACCAGCAGCTCACTACTCTAGCTGCTCAGGAGGCTGAGGTCTGAGGATCAGGGTTCAAAGCCAGCCCAGGCAGACAAGTTCATGAGAGTCTTATTTCCAACTGATCATCATAAACATGAAAGCAGAGATATGGGTCAAGTGGTAGAGTGCCAGCCTTAAATGAAAACCTAAGAGACAGCACCCAGGCTCTGAGCTCAAGTCCCAGTAGTAGCACCAAAAAAGAAAGACAAAATGAGATTTAGGATCCTCCAGTAAGCGTGTTGTTCTCTGCTTTAGAGAAGAGAGACTAGAATCTTCTTCTATGGTGCCAGACATCTCCAAGCAGAGGGAGTGAAGAGAGCCAGGGACAAAATGGCTCCCTGTACTAAGAACAGCACCAGAGGTAGAAATGGAAATGGGTTTGGGCTCAGAAGGAAAACAAAATGAATGAAGTCGCTTTGCAGACTGTGACTTCTCCATCCAATACACAAGACATGCCGTAGCAATGTTCATAGAAGGAGGATAGGCCCTGCGACCAGACACATAGTAGAGAGAATTTAGCTAGGTCTTCCTGTGTGTTCCTGCTGGAAGGCCAGGCGCAGGGATGAGAAAGCCTGAGTGTGCCCAGCCCTGACCCTGACCAGAACAAGAAGGGAGCGTGCCAACAGGAGTGCTGTGCCTGGGAAATGCTGCTTCACACAGCTGAGATCCTGCCTGTACAACCACACTGCCCAGCTGAGTGAGATGGATGGAAGGATGAATGGATGGGTGGAGGGCCGGTGGGTGGATGGATGGATGCACAGATGGATGAATGGTGGATTGATGGATACATAGAAAGATGAATCAGAAATACATATGGATGCATGGATGGATGGATGGATGGATAGATGGATGGATGGACAGATGGATGAACGGATGGACAGATGGATGAACAGATGGACAGATGAACAGATGGAAGTGTATAAAAGGATGACTGTATGGATGGGTTGATGGATAGGTAGATAAGAGAAAGGAAGGACAGATGGGTGGAGAGACAAATGGACAAATGAATGGATGGGAGGATGGATGGATGGATGTATGGATGGACGGATGGATAAACGTGACAACCCAAAGCACAGACAACAGGGCAGCCAACGACTATGGGTTACCACGTAAGATAGACCCACATCTCCTCCACCTCCAGGCCTGGTCTGGACACTGGGAAGTGGGCATTTACAGCCAGGGCACCTCCTACTTCCTACAGGCCTGGCCTAGATCTGGGAGCTAGTTAAGGCTGGGACACTAGGCCCCTAGACTAACAATCCATCTGTCCATTTTGCAGTTCTGGACCTGCCCAGAGAGGCCCTCAAAGAGACCCCTGGCTCCCTCCCCAGCCTCCACATACTGGGCCCGAGGAGTGTGTCTTCAGACGCAGCTTGTGGGGCAGAGCTGGCCGGTCCACAGCCTGGTGACAGTGCCCTGACACAGGGCAGGCGAACCCGAGGGAAAGCCCCTGGAGACCTGCAGAGGAGTTGAGCATCACCTCTGAGGGCCCTGAGGCCTGCTTTCCAGTGGACACAGGTGACCAGAGCCTCCAGTAAGGCTTCCATTCTGATCTGGGCCCCATGTGGCCTTCTAAGATGTGACAGCCAAAGAGTGCAGTGGGGACAGCAGCCTGTAAGGTCCCACCAATTCTCTGGAGGGTCCGGGACTCAGGATCCTGGGAGACCCTGGGGAGAGTGGCTGGGCCAGCCCCCCGGGGAGCCAGCAGGCAGCCCTTGCATCCTGGCACCGCAGCCTGCAGGGAATACGACCTCAAGAGACAGCTGTAGGGTCCAGGCAGAGAATAAAATGGATCGACCACGGTCCGGGAAAACTTCCACTGGGGAGTCGGCAAGGATGAGGTCTGGGGGTCCCTCGAGGGGGGCAGGAGACCGAGGTGAAGTTTGAGGGCTCGCAGCTCAGCCCTGAGGGCGGCGTTATCCTGCAGCAGTGCTGCCACCCTGCCCTCCATGGCCTGGTCGTTGAGCCGTCGCCTCTCCCGGGACCTCTTGGCTGCCTCGTTGTTCTTCTTGCGTTTTTCCCAGTACACTGTGTCCTTCTTCTCCTCCGCCATGAACTCCCGCTGCCGACGCAGGGCTGGCCCCTTGCCCCGGGTGACCCTCAGAGTCTTGCTGGCACCCTGAGATCCATCTGGCAAGTTCAAGACACCCACATCCATGGTTGCTTAGGCCTTTGGGGAGAAGGAAAGGAGTATGGGTGAGCACAGCGACAAGGCATGTGCTAAAAGAAGCTGTAAGGCAGGAGATAGTTAGTCTGTGTGGACACAGACTTCTTGCCACAAACAAGCCATGGGCAAAATTCTGGGAGATCACAGAGGGAGATGGGAGAAGACAGGAGAGAGAGGGACGGGGGAGAGGGCAGAGGAGGGGAGCAGAGGAGAGGGGAAGGGGGGAAAGAAAACATATCACCACGAAGTTACACTGGCTGAGTTGGGGATCAGAAAATAAACACCCACTCATCTGAATTGTGCCCAGATTGTGCCACCCAATCTCCTCCATCTGTGGCCACAATATTGTACCCGCCCACCCATCAGTCTGTATAACCAGCTATCCATACATCCAGTCTTCCATTTGTCCCTCTCTCTACACACCAATCAACCAACCAGCCATCCTCCATGCATTCAGCATTCATCCTCTCAGCAGCTCGGCCACCCCACCAGCCACTCACAACTCTCCTTGCATCTTCCCACCCAAGTGTACATCTACTTCATCCACACATCCACCACTGGCTATGTTTCAGATACAGTCCGCCCACCCCATTCGCTGTTTGAAACTAGACCAGATGGTCAGTGAGTTGGAAGGACACTTAAAGCAGATTTATGGGCTATTGATGATCCAGCTTTATGGCCAAAGCAAGCCTCTCTGGCAAACTTGCAGTACCCAATCATGGCATGTACTCTGCCATCTTATAATTGATGCAACACAAAGTTCTCATGGTATCCCAGCAAAAGCCAACACTTTGTTCTTGGACTTCTCAGTTTCCAAAACCATGAGCTATGGAAACCTGTATTTCATAAATTTCCCAGTCTCGGGTATTTTGTTACAATTACAGAAACTGGTCAAAGATGCCATCCAATGGTTTGTTGCCTGATAGCTTCATCTTATGCTGTGGGTGGTGGTGGTGGTGGTAATATACATGAATTGAACAAGGAGGGTTCAATGTGATATTTCCACAATCTATGTCAACTCCCCTTCTTCCAGTGATTCAAACTTTCAACATGTTGCATTGCTGTTTTCATATACTCTTTTTCAATTGTATCCATCTCTCTGAATTAACTCAGCCCCTTCCTATTGGTTCCCACGCCCTTAACAGAGACTTTCACTTGCCTGTCATGTTTGGTTTTTTGAGTGTATATTAATTGTAACAAGGGATTTTCCCCATGGTATTTCAGAAATGCATATTGTTTTGCTCACAGTAACCCTCCCTCCTGTTTTTCCTTCCCTCGTCCCTCAACCTATAATTTTTTTGGGGGGGTGCTGATCCTAGCACTTGAACTTGGGGTCTGGGTGCTGTCTGTTAGCTTTTTGGCTCAAAGCTGGCATTCTACCACTTGGGCCACAGCTGCACTTCTAGCTTTTTGGTGGTTCATCCTGGCTTCAAACCAGACTCCTCAGATCTCAGCCTCCGGAGTAGCGAGAATGTCCGATGTGAGCTACTGGCACTATTGGTCAACCATTTTCATTGGATGAAAGCTTTCCTGGGGTGGCTGAGATCAGCCTAGGGGGAAAAATGTTTACGCCATACCAACTGAACCAAAACAGCTGGGCATTTTGCTATACATTTGTCATTCCAGCTACTTAGGAAACATACATAGGAGGATTAAAAAAAAATTTCGAGCCAACCGTAGGAAATAATGAAATCAAAAAGGACTAGAGGTGTGGTTTAGATCACAATCTAAGTCGTAATGTGAATTTAAAAAAAAATTTAAAGCCAACTATAGGAAATAATGAAATCAAAAAGGACTAAAGAGTCACAATCTAAGTCAGCCTAGGAAAAATGAACATAAAAAGCTGACCAGAGGGAAATGATAAAATCACAAAGGACTAGTTTTAGAGTGCCTGCCTAACAAATTTAATACCACCAAAAAAAAAAAAAAGGAAGAGGTGAGGAGGGAGGCAGAGAGAGAGGGAAAAACTTGTGAAAGTCAAGTCAGAGCTAACCGAAGCCCAAGGAAGAAGTCAAGTACGAGCAGACTGTGACTGAGCCAGGTACCAGTGGCTCGTACTTGTAATCCTAGCTAGTCAGGAGACTGAGAAGGGAGGATCACGATTCCAAGCCAGCCCAGGCAGAAAGGTTTCCATGGTACACTTTTTTTTTTAACTTTATTCATTTTATTTATTTATTTTTGGCCAGCCCTGGTGCTTGAACTCAGGGCCTGGGCACTGTCTGCTAGGTTCTTTTTTTTTTTTTTTTTTTTTTTGCCAATCATGGGCTTGAGCTCAGGGCCTGAGCACTGTCCTTGGACTTTCTCAAGGTTAGAGCTCTACCACTTGAGCCTCAGCACCATTTCTGGCTTTTTTCTATGTATGTGGTACCGAGGAATTGAACCCGGGTCTTCGTGCATGCTAGGCAAGCACTCTACCACTAGGCCAAACTCCCAGCCCCTCCATGGTACTCTTATTTCCAGCTCAAAGTGGCAGAGCACTGGCCTTGAGCTGCAGACCTCAGGGACTGGGCCCAGGCCAAAAGTAGCATCTCAAGACAGAAGCACACAAACTCAGCCTCACTCCCTGAGTCACTTCTTACTGGGGTCCCACCCCACCCCCTATACCTCCACAGGAACTCCCACGGGGCAGCAGGTAGCTTGGCTGCCTGTGCTTATTTAGGGGGGAAAAGAACAGTGTGGTGGGGGGCCAGACTGGGCCTTCCTGTGGTCTCAAAGCACTGGGACAGGGCTGAAGAGGGATGAGGAAACAGAGAAGGGCTCTCAGAGTTGGACAAATTAACCTCCCCCCATATCTTCTATAGCCTCTCTGACCGAGTTCTGCTTGGCTCTCCAAAGTGCTAGGGAGATCTTCCCCCCACCCCCACCCAAAAAAAAACACCTGTCCAACCAGGTGAGCTCTCACCATGTGCCCAGTGCAGCTAAAGCTGCCTTTCATAGGCTGAAGCAGTACAGGCAATTGTCTAACATGCAAGAACCCACCAGGATCCATCTTTGCCTTGTTTTCAGCCAGGTACCATGGGCTCTTGCCTGTGATCCTAGCTACTCAGAATGTTGAGATCTGAGGATCAAGGTGCAAAAAATTCAGCCCAATTTACCCAAAGGTCCACAAACAAGGCCATACTAAAACGACCAGCACAACCACGTTCATTGCAGCATTATTTACGATAGCTAAGATATGGAACCAACTTAGATGCCCCTCTGTAGAGGAATGGATCAAGAAAATGTAGTATTGGGGCCGGGAGTTTGGCTTAGTGGTAGAGTGCTTGCCTAGCATGCACTAAGACCCGGGTTCGATTCCTTGGTACCACATACATAGCAAAAAGCCGGAAGTGGTGTTGAGGCTCAAGTGGTAGAGTGCTAGCCTTGAGAAAGTCCAAGGACAGTGCTCAGGCCCTGAGCCCAAGCCCAGGACTGGCAAAAAAAAAAATGTAGTATTTATATATAATGGAATTCTATGCTGTCATCAGAAAGAATGATATTGCCCCATTCATAAGGAAATGGAAAGACTTGGGAAAAATATATTAAGTGAACAAGAATGGCCAAGATTTTGAACTCAGACAATGACAGTTGCTGGTGGGGATGTGGAGAAAAAAGAACCCTACTACACTGCTAGTGGGAATGTAAACTAGTTCAGCCACTCTGGAAAGCAGTGTGGAGGTTTCTTTTCTTTTTTTTTTTTTTTTTTTTTTTGCCAGTCCTGGGGTTGAGCTCAGGGCCTGAGCACTGTCCTTGGACTTTCTCAAGGCTAGAGCTCTACCACTTGAGCCTCAGCACCACTTCCAGCTTTTTTCTATGTATGTGGTACCAAAGAATCGAACCCGGGTCTTCGTGCATGCTAGGCAGGCACTTTAACCACTAGGCCAAACTCCGGCCTAGAGGTTTCTTAAAGAACTGAAAATAGACCTTCCCTACGATCCTGCCATACCACTTCTGGGCATCTACCCTGAACATCATAACCCAAGATATGCTAAGGACACCTGCTCAGCTATGTTCATCTCTGCACTATTCACAATAGCCAGGTGATGGAAACAATCCAGATGCCCTACTGCTGATGAATGGATACAGAAAATGTGGTATATATACACAATGGAATTCTACATAGCCAACACACAAGATAAAATAATGGCATTCACAGGGAAATGGATGAATCTAGAGCGAATCATGTTGAGTGAGACAAATAAAGACCTAAGGAACAAAAGGCGCATGGTATCCTTAATATGTGGCTATGAAATCCAAAGAGTACAAGAGCAAGGACTCAATATTTGCATACCCCATGCTATGGACATGGTAATAGAAATATAAACATAACTAAATAGACATAAAAACCTATGACTCTATAGACATAATGTTTTATTTCATAAATTAATACATGTCTATGACATACAAACCCTTACCCTAATTTCGATTAAATTCTAAAAACTAAGTGCAAGTGATTGTATATAGAGATTCCCTTCTTGAACACTTGTTTGTTAAACTTGTCATTTGAAATATGATGTAAAAATCAATGTTAATAAATTCTTTAATAAAACAGAAAATGAAATGAAAAAATATATATATTAAGTGAAGTAAACCAGACCCAAAGGAACATAGACTCCATGGTTTTCCTCACTTGTAATAATTAGTATACTTCTTAGATTTTCCTAGCAGAGGATCACAATAGCTCAATTGCTAGTGCATATGACCATATAGGATGAGGCTAAGTGAAATGAACTCCAGGATACGGAAACAAGAGGTTGTTGTTTTTAATGTACTAGGTGAAGTTACTTCTTTTCTCTTTTGTATTTTTCCTCTCACAGTTTATCCCCTGTTGCTACTGTATCTGACTTTGATACCTTTATTGTATATACATTTATTTGTTTATTTGAATTAGGGAAGGAGAGGGGGAAAAGAAGATGATGAGACAAAGAACAAAGGGTTAACCAATGTAACAGTGATATTCACAAGACAATATGTTGGAAATGAACTTCACAACTTGACAAGTGGGAGAAAAACATGGAAAGAGGTACTCATATTCGAGACATAATATACTAACTACCTCATGAATGTAACTGTAACCCCTCTATCCATCACCTTGACAATAAAATTTGAAGGAAAAAAAATAAAAGCCAAGGCAGGAAAGTTCACCAGACTCTTATCTCCAGTGACCCAGTGAAAAGCCAGAAGTAGAGCTATGATCCAAGTGAACAGAAAAAGCTACATGGTAGCGTCCAGGCCCTGAATTCAAGCCCCAGGACACACACACACACACACACACACACACACACACACACACACACACAAATGTGTCCACCATACTAACTAAATGGAATGATTCTGACACAGAAAGACACGTTCCACGTGTCCCTACTCATAAAAGTAAAGGGAAAAGTCGTGATGAGCAGAGGAGAAGGGGAGGGAAAGAGAGGGGAGGAGAGGGGAGGGGAGGAGAGGGGAAGGGAGAGGAGTTAAAGGAGGTTAGATAATAATAGATACAAAAATCACTGGGGAAGCAGGAGCTCTAATAGGTGTGGTAGATTTCCCAAGAGCAGGAGAAGGGATTTTGAATGTTCCCAGCTTGAAAGAATGAGGATTCCATTGGAGGTGACAACTATGCTAATTAGCCAAAGTTGATCAGCATACTTTTGTATCAAAATATCACCCTTGAAGTCCCACACATAGGTAAAATGATACTGTAGCCATTCAGATTTTCCCTTGGCGTTGGGACTCAGGGTCCTGTGCTTGTAGCCAGGCGCCTTCCACTTGAACCAGCAGCACCCACAGCAGTGGCAGCAGCTCTTTGTGTTCTAGTTACGTATGCCCCGCCTAGCCTGAATATTGATCTCCTGTTTACTCCTCCTGCATACATGAGGTGACAAGCTTACGCCACCACATCCAGTTGTGTTTTGTTCTGTTTTGTAACTAGCTGTGAGGGAGGCATGGTGGAACTTTCTTTGCCTCCACTGGCCTCAAACTTCAATGGTACTGATCTCTCCTTCCACCCTGAGAAGCTGAGATTACAGACATGACCCACTGTACTCAGCTTCAATTAAAAGTTGTAAATGGTTTAAAGAGGGTTGGGGTACACAAGCCCTGCAAAACAACAAGTTCACCTACAGAGGATTTTTTTTTTTAATTAAATGAGGTACTACATAAATAACACAATCAGCACAGGACACCTCCCAAAGAGTCCCCCACCCTCCTCTTGGAGGCCAAAGACAGCCAGCAGGAGGCGCTAGCTGCCATTACTTACAGAAGCAAATACACAACAGAGGAAAGATGGAAGATTTTGAGAGAGAAAATAAAAAAGGAGGAGGAGGAGGAAGAGGAGGAAGAGGAAGAAGAGGAGGAGGAGGAGGAGGAAGAGGAGGAGGAGGAAGAGGAGGAGGAGGAGGAAGAGGAGGAGGAGGAGGAGGGGGAGGAGGAAGGGGAGGAGGAGGAGGAGGAGGAGGAAGAGGAGGAGGAGGAGGAGGAGAAGAAGAAGAAATGCCCAGGAGCTAGTGGCTTATGTCTGTCATCCTAGTTATACAGGAGGCTGAGATCTGAGGATCACTGTTTGAAGCCAGCCCAGCCAGGAAAGTCTATGGGACTCTTACCTCGAATGAGCCACCAAAAACTGAAAGTGGCACTGTGCCTCAAAGCAGAGTACTAGTCCTGAGCAAAAAAAAAAAAAAAGGAAAAAAAAAATCCCAGGCCCTGAGTTCACAGCCCATGACGACAAAATAGAGGAAAGAGAATAAAAGAATAAAAAGCAAAGGACAGGGAAATTGGATGCTCTCAAATCCCCACCCAACCCCACACAACCACAACCTTTCCTTTGCTTCATGCCACAGGAAAGGAAGAGATTACCACAAACTCCCATGTGGGTGGACTGCTCAGGTCCTCAGGAGAGGTGGCACTGCTGAGCCCGAGACACAGTGTAGAGCCCTCGGTACCTTTGTCACTTACAAAATACTCCTCTGCTTGAGTTCACACAGTGAGATAGTGATTTTTCCTGTTGAAATGGGCAATGATTTAGAAAAGTGATAACACTCAAAGCTAGCAAGGATGTGGTGAGATGGGCATTTGGGTGCTCAGAAGGTAGAGGGTGGTGAACTTCCTGGCAAGGCAATGAAGAGATACGAAATGGGAACTCAGTACTGGGGGTTCATGCCTGTAATCCTAGCTACTGGGGAGACTGAGATGTAAGATAATCTCAATTTGAAGCCAGCTGGGGAAGAAAAGTCTGTGACACACACACACACACACACACACACACACACACACACACACACTGCCCCACCACACATACACCCGATCTCTTAAAAAAAAACAGCAAAAAGCTGGTGTAGAGGCATGACTCAAATAGTATAGCACCAACTGAGTGAGCATGAGTTCAAGTTCGTGTCTCCAATACCAGCGAGAAATGAGAGAGAAGCTGGACACAGGCAGCTCACACCTGTAACCCTACCTACACAGGAGGCTGGGATCTGAAGATCATGGTTCAAAGCCAGCCCAGGCAAGAAACTCAATGAGACTTTTATCTCTTATAAACTACTCAAAAAGCCAGATGTGGTGCTGTGGCTCAAGTGGCAGAGCACTCACCTTGAGCAAAAGATGCTTGGGGACAGCCCTCAGGCCCAGAGTTCAAGCCCCAGGACTGGCAGATAGATGATAGATAGATAGATAGATAGATAGATAGATAGATAGATAGATAGATAGATGAGAGAGACTACAAATAGCTGGGAATGTGGCCCTGAGTTTGAAGTGCTGAAACAAAATTGCACTCACACCCTGTCCCTAAGAAGGGTGCCTCTCTAGCCCTGGGTGTGAATCTAAATCACAACACAAGGCCCAGCTTGCCATCCTGATTCAGTCAGACCAGGAGCTGTCCTGGGCTACCAGAGCCCAATGAAATCCACCCGTCCTGGCAGCCATCACCCAGGTGGGTCTGTCATGCCCACACATCTCCAGACGATGCAGAGGTGAGCTACTTGCGTGGTAAGAAGGCATGGGCGGGAGCTGGATCCAGGTGCATTCTGAAATTCTGATTTAGTTCAACATTTTCAACCAGGCAGATTTATTTTATCTGCCAGTCCTGGGCTTGAGCTCAGGGCCTGAGCACTGTCCTTGGACTTTCTCAAGGCTAGAGCTCTACCACTTGAGCCACAGCACCACTTCCGGCTTTTTTCTATGTACCGAGGAATCGAACCCGGGTCTTCCTGCATGCTAGGCAAGCACTCTACCACTAGGCCACATTCCCCAGGCCCACTTTTTTTAATTTTATAATGGTGCTGAGGTTGGAACTCAGGGCCTTGGATTTGCTCTAGTACTGGAGGCCCCCCGCTTCTGCCACTTAAGCCACGCCCCTAGCGCTTGAACCACGCCTCTGCCACTTAAGCCACGCCCCTGGCTGCTTGAGTCCCGCCTGTCGTGAAGCCGCGCCCCCTGCCTCTTGAGCCACGCCTCTGGCTGCTTGAGTCCCGCCTGCCGTGAAGCCACGCCCCCTGCCTCTTGAGCCACGCCCCTGGCTGCTTGAGTCCCGGCCTGCCGTGAAGCCGCGCCCCCTGCCTCTTGAGCCACGCCCCTGGCTGCTTGAGTCCCGCCTGCCGTGAAGCCGCGCCCCCTGCCTCTTGAGCCACGCCCCTGGCTGCTTGAGTCCCCACCTTCGTGAAGCCACGCCCCCTGCCTCTTGAGCCACGCCTCTGGCTGCTTGAGTCCCACCTTCGTGAAGCCACGCCCCCTGCCTCTTGAGCCTCGCCCCTGGCTGCTTGAGTCCCGCCTGTCGTGAAGCCACGCCCCTGCCTCTTGAGCCACGCCTCTGGCTGCTTGAGTCCCGCCTGTCGTGAAGCCACGCCCCCTGCCTCTTGAGCCACGCCCCTGGCTGCTTGAGTCCCCGCCTGGGCAGCTGGAATCATGCCCACATTTCCCTTTTTGGGGGTGTTTTTGTTTGTGTGTCCCCCACCCCAGGCACTTTGGGGCCCGTTTTGGTTTTCTTTGAAAACCCCCGCGCAAATGTGTGGCTAAGTCCTGAAGAGGGATGCAGTGGGGAAGAAGAGCATTCTGGTCCCATTCTGGCCCCCCCACAGCCTGGCACCAGGCTTCCCCGGGGCTTGCAGCTGTCCAGCACCCCACCCAGAGGCTTTCTGACTCGTCCGGTCACTGTCGCCCCCCCACCCCCAGGCTGCTGTCTCACCGAGTTCCCAGGGCCGCGCAGGACCCGAGGGCCCCACGTTTCTCACAATGAGTGGACTCCCCCACTGAAACCCATCTCTAAGAAACCGAGAGGTCTCCGTGGAAAGATGGGGTTCACCCGAGGGAATTCAAGGCGCTCTGCCCAACTTCTCCCCACTCCTTCGCTCCCCTCCCACACCTGTGTCCAGCCCACAGCCCAGCCGTGGTCCCGCCTGCCCAGAGGAAGTGGGGTACTGTGGGTCAGGCCAGGCAGGGGCTCCCCTCTGAGCCTCAGCCACACAGGATGAGACCGAGCAGGACAGGGACTCCAGCTATGGCTGTCACCCCGCATCTCAATACATGCTTAGTTTCTGGAGTCACAGAGTCCCCCGCAAAAAAAGGAAACCCCTCTCTCTTGTCTCTTCTGCCAACGGAGCAGTCACAGGGCCTTTGCTCATACCTTTCCCTCTGCTTGGAATGCTGTCCCCACCCATCCTCAAGCCTCCAACATCGCCTCCTCCATGCAGCCACCACGCGCGAGCTTGTTTTGTTCAAGGGCTAGCGCTCTACCACTTGAGCCACAGCTCCACTTCTGGCTTTTTCTATGTATGTGGTACTGAGAATCGAACCGGGGCTTCCTGCATGCTAGGCAAGCACTCTACCTCTAGGCCACACTCCCAGAGCTCTCCTTTTTTTTAATTCTACTAAGATTCTGCACTCAGAGCCTTGTCCTTTGGTAGGCAGGTGCTCAACCGTGTGAACCAACACCCCCACCTACCCCCAGCTCTTTTTATCTTGTGATCTTCTGAATAGGTTTTCTAACTGGGGGGGGGGGGGTGGCTAAACCTTTCAGACCACAATCGTAGTATTTATGCTTCTGTGGAACTGGGAAGACAAGGTGAGCCACTGCAACCCCTCTTTTTCTGGTCAAGATGGGGTCTCGTGACCTTTTTTGGCCATGCTAGCGTTGAACTGCCATCCTCTGCAATCTCTGCCTCTCTTGGTGGGGGTGAACTGGATGTTTCTGTGTTCGTTTAGGAGACGGGATGATGAGATGAACAAATCCATCCCTTGAGGTGTGTGGAGAACTCAGCATAGCTGAGGAGACCATGGTGGAACCCAGCCCCCCTCCCCCTCCCCCGGCACACCTGTCATCTCCGCTCCTCACAGGGCTCAGTCTGAGGAGCATGCCCTGGCACGAAAGTCCCTGAGATTCTTATCTCCAATGACTCACCAAAAAGCCAGAAGTAGAGCTGTGATTCAAGTGGTAGAGCACCAGCCTTGAGTGAAAAAAAAAAAAGCCAAGCATGAGTTCAAGATCCAGTATCCTGCACAAATACACCTGTGCTTCAAGGAAACAATGGCTCCTTACCAATGAGTCCAAGCTGCACCCTTGAGGACCTCAGAGAGTAGGGACTGGACCCTGAGAGCCTTCCCAGTACCCTCCCACACCCACTGATGCCATCCAAGCCCTTTCTGGTGCCTGGCACCACTGGGCTGGCACACGTGGCACGCCTCTACCGCCTGTGGGATTTGTTCTGTACTCAGATGGTTCCATCTTCCTGCTCAAATCCTCAAGCCTATTCAGAGAGGCCCTCCTTCACCCCACCCGAGCTCTACCCACAGTAGAGCACTCCAGCTCACCACAGGGCCTTTGCACAGGAGGCCCCCTCAGTCTGAGTCACACTCTCCTTTAAACAGTGCTCCCTGCCTTCCAGTAAACTGTCTGCATCTAACAGACACTTAATGGATGACATATGCGTCTTTCTTTTCTTTTTGGCCTTGCCAAGCAGCCACTCTACCACTTGAGCCATTCCCCCATTCTGTTTGCTTCTGCTTTTTTTTTTTCCAGTGAGGGTCTCATGCTTTTGCCTTGCCACTCACCACAGTCCTTTTTACGCGTCCCACACAAGTACCAATCTCAGCACTGCTCGTCTCAAACCTCAGTCCTCCCCATCTCAGCCCCTATGAGTACCTGGGATTACGGGCATGAGCCGACAGGCCTGGCTTGTTTCCAAAACTCAGTCTCCTGGATGTATTAATGTTGTATTCTCTCCTGAGGTTGATGCCTGGATTCTTCTCCTTACTACATTCCTACCACCAGACCCAGCACATAGTAGGTGCTTGATAAATTACTTGTTGAATGAACCAACTCATCCCAAGTGGGCTGAGAACCTCTGTACACTATAGGCTGGACTCACACTATTGTCCTCTCTCTGTTCCAACCTCACGGCTCCTGGATGGACTTCCAGCATACCAAGCCACCTACCTCAGGGCCTTTGCACTGGCTTTTTTGCTATACTGCCCTTTTTCCTGTGAGAGTTGCTTGGCTGACCCCCTTTCCCAGGCTTGGAACATCTTCTGTTCCCCACAAAGGGAATCTTTACATCCATTGAAGTCTCAGATCTGCTGCACACGCCAAACCCCTAGGCCTCAGGCCTGAAATTTAAGGAGTAAGCCCTGGCCAGCAGGAAGTCTCTGAGCCATCAACCACCAGACCTCTTGCACCAAGCGAGCTGGGAAAATCCCACCCCCCAGTAACAAACATGGGTGATGGGGGAACTCCTCCTCTTCCTCTTCCTCCTCCTCCTCCTCCTCCTCCTCTTCCTCCTCCTCCTCCTCTTCCTCCTCCTCCTCCTCCTCTTCCTCCTCCTCCTCCTCTGTCCTCCTCCTCCTCCTCCTCCTCCTCCTCCTCCTCTTTCCTCCCTCTCCTCCTTCTCCTCCCTGAACAGCACCCAGCGTCCCAGGGGCCTCTTTGGCAGGATCTGGACACACAGCAATTGCTGCAGGAATGCTTGGCTGGTGGGATGTGTTTCTGATGGTCCTCTGGCCACGGAGCCTGGGGTGGCCTCAAACTCGAGATCGTCCAGCGTGCTGGGATAACAAGGGCACTGCCACAGCTGCGTCAGGATTTGTTTGAACAAAAATGCAGTGTGGCAGGACAGAGTGGAAAGGGCAAAAACGGGGTAGGGGAGGGACAGAGACACACAGACAGATGGACAGACACAGACAGAACCTTTGCAACAACTCTGTTCCCACAAGCCAGCCCTTAACAAAGCCCTACAGAGCAGTAGATCCCAGAACAAAGCTGGGGTCCCATCCCCAGCCCCACTACCCCCCAAAAAACCCCAGAGCAGCCAGAGTCCCCTCCTCCTGCACCCCAAAAAACCACACCAGAGCCTCTGTGCCCCATGCGCACAAATGGCGACAGCTGCTGGGCACAGCAGTGGCTGATTGCTGGCTGCATGTGGGGAGCCGGGCTGGCTGTGGGGTTCAGGGTAGGAGAAGGCTACACAAAGTGGTGCTGTGGTTCAAGTGGTAGAGCGCCAGCCTTGAGTGAAAAAGCTCAGGGACAGAGCCCAGGGCCCTGAGTTCAAGCTTCAAAACAACACAAGACAGAGGGGGATGAGAGGGGAAGGAAAGGGAGGGGAGTTAGCTGGAGCCCCAGAGCTGGGATCAGAGACAGAGAGGACTCAGAGACCCTAAGAGGAGAGAGACAGAGACAGTGAGACAAAGACAGAGAGCATGAGACAGAGAGAGTGAGAGAGCCCCAAAGCAGAAACAAGCAGGAGAAAGGCAGAGCAGCTGAACCCTGGGGGCTGCTGGGTAGGATGTGGGGATGGGGGGCTGGACCTGACAGAGACAGCCTGGGAGAGGGAAAGGGGGGCATTCCAGTCCCCATGGACCCCCCCCCCCAGCCCTCAGAAGGGGTCCAGCCCAGCCGGGCCTCTACCTGCAGGCTCCCTCCACGGCCTCCTGTGTCCTCTGCGTGTCTCCTCTGAGCCTCTGGCCGAGGCGGGGCCTCTGAACCCCTTGGCTGTGGAGGGAGGGTGTCACCCACACTTCCGCCAGGGCCCCCAACCCACAGCCGTGGCTTTCCTGTGAGGCCTGTCCTCTGTCTGCTGACCATGGGAGGGACGCCTCTCATTCCAGCCACCTGAGAGAGACTCTTCTACAAAGATGCAGAAGGCCCCTTCTGTGTTTCCACCTGAGGACGAATTCCTCCATGGCTCCTCATGGTGGCAGTGGTGGTGGTGGTGGCGGTGTGTGTGTGTGCGCGTGTGTGTGCCCATCCTGGGACTTGAACTCAGAGCCCAGATGCGGTTGCTGATTTTTTTGCTCAAGGCTAGTGCTCTACCACTTGTGCCACAGCACCACTTCCAGCTTTCAGATGTTCCTTGGAGATAAACTTCTCAAGGATTTTCCTTCCCCTGGGCTGGCTTCGAACCCCGATCCTCCGATCTCAGCCTCCTGAGTACAGCTGGGAGGACAGGCATGAGCACCTGGCCCCACATTACCTTTCTGAATGGCTTAAGTCCTTGCTCTGACCTATCTAACCCATCCAAGATGGGAAACTGAGGCACACAGCACCAAAGCAAAGTGATCCCTCCCTCCACCCCAGGGGTGGGGGTGGAGGGAGGGAATCAGCAGGTGAGCCAACCTCAGGGATTTGGGGGATGAGCTGAGCTACGCCCCGTGCCAGGGTTGTGAGATCAAGGCCTGGGCTGCTGTCCCCCTGAACTCTGGTTTGGACCTGGGTTCCGGATGGAATTGAGCACAGCGTCACCTGGTGGGCAGACCTGGAATTGCACCCCTTTCCATTGATCTGTGAATTCAGAAAACAAACTTTTGTTTGAGGGGAGGGGGTGCAGGGTGAGACTGGAGATAAAACACGTCCCCACCCCCTGAGGAACCAATCATATCCAGTGTACTTGGCATGTACTATAATCACTTTAATCCCTTTTCCCCTAATATAAATTTGTTTTTGTCCATACTCCTGAAATAAGTGATCAAAAAGGGGCCATTAAAAAAGAAAAAAAGGCCATGAAAGGAATGGGAGAGAGCTGGGTGACTGGCCTGTGCTTGTAGTCCCAGCACTCAAGAGATGGGAGCCAGGGGATGGAGAGTTCAAAGCTAAACCTGTGTGACTGAATGAGACCCTGGGTCATAGATTCATAAATAAAATAAATGGGGCCAGGAGTTTGGCCTAGTGGTAGAATGCTTGCCTAGCATGCACGAAGCCCTGGGTTCGAATCCACAGTAGCACATACAGAGAAAAAGCCAGAAGTGGTGCTGTGGCTCCAGTGGTAGAGAACTAGCCTGTATAAAACCCAAGGACAGTACTCAGACCCTGAGTTCAAGCTTCAGGACTGGCAAACAAACAAACAAATAGCCTTGCCATTAAGCTCAGTTAGGTATGCACGAGACCAAGCTTCCACGTCTACTTCCAGGTGGATAGATGATAGGTAGGTACATTTATAGGGAGACTCATACATAGATTGATACACTCATAGAAAGCTTGATAGGTAGATAGTAATTGATAGATACACTGCACAGTTAAAGACTAATCCAGTATTTTATATAAATCATAACCTAATGAACTTTAAATAAAACAGTATCACCTAGGAACAGCACAATCTTGAGTGACCACGAATCTGTGATATGAAATGAGCGTGCAACATGTAGCCAGATAGGATTTTCTCAATTTATCCTTTAGTGTTGAAACAATAAATGATTTTTAAGAATGGAACTGAATCCCTGAGTCCTTTCCCACCCTCAGGAAGGCCTTGGGTTCAATTCCCGGCTCCAAAAAAAAAAAAAAAGAAGAACATTGTTAACAGTATAATGCCATGTCAATATTATTCAGATTCAGCCTAGCCTTCCATGTGAAAACTAAAATTTACAGTTATAATTATATATGGCAGGATATGCTAGTATTCTACCATTTGACCCACAGTGCCATCTTTGACTTGTTGTAAGTAGTTTATTGAAGATAATAGTTTCCTGGGCTTCAAATTATAGTCCTCTGATCTCAGCCCCTTGAGTAGCTAGGATTACAGGTATGAACCACTGGCACCTAGCAATCTGATTATTTCTTAACACAAAATCTCCAAGTAGTCACAGAAAAGTAGAAAATTGAATTCACTGGACCTGTGTGTATGAGTGTGTGTGCGTGTGTGTGTGTGTAGTCTGGTTTCACATCTTTCTTTGTTGTGGCGTTTGAATCTGAACTCAACCCTCCCAGCTTTTTATTTTCTTTTTTTGCCACTACTGAGGCTTGAACTCAGGGCCTCATGCTTTCTTGGCTGGCTCAGCTGGCACTCTACTACTTGAACCACCTTTCCAGCCCAGGCTTTTTGGTGGTTCAGTGGAGATAAGAGTCTCACAGACTTTCCTGCCCCAGCAGGCTCTGAACAGTCTAGTTTAGTTTACAGTGTTCCGATCACCCCGACATGAGTGAACCATGGGCTAGGGAAAGATAATTACATCAGGGAAAAAAATGAAAACTGGAAATATGGTCTTTCTAAATGCCTACCGCCTTCCCACCATTGTCAAATCAAAAATTAGTTAACTTATCCCAGCTACTCAAGAGGCTGAGATCTAAGGACCATGGCTAGATGCCAGCCAGCCCTGGCAGAAAGTCAGTGAAACTCTTAAATCCAGTTAAGCTGTGGCTCAAGTGGCAGAGTGCTAGCCTTAAGCAAAAGAAGCTCAGGGACAGCGCTTAGGCAGGCTCTGAATTCAAGCCTCAAGACTGGCAAAAGAAAAAAAAGTTACATTAAAAAAAATAATGGTGGGGCCGGGAGTTTGGCCTAGTGGTTAAAGTGCTTGCCTAGCATGCACGAAAACCCGGGTTCAATTCCTTAGTACCACATACATACAAAAAGCTGGAAGTGGTGCTGAGGCTCAAGTGGTACAGCTCTAGCCTTGAGAAAACCCAGGGACAATGCTCAGGCCCTGAGTTCAAGCCCAGGACTGGCAAAAAATAAAAATAAATAATAAAAAAATAATGGTTAAGGGTGAAAACTTTCTTAATAAAGGCCCAGAAACATAACAAATCAAAGCAAGTTTGGACAAATGGGACTGCATAAAACTGCAGAGCTTCTGTATGGGAAAAAAAAAAAAACATAGCAAGATAAATAGGAAGCCTACAGAATGGGAGAAGATCTTCACTTGCTCTACAACAGACAAGGACCTCATATCTAAAATATACCTACAGCTCAAGAAATTAAATCTTTCAAAAACAAACCCACACAGGGTGCAGTGGCTCATGCTTGTAATCCTAGCTACTAAGGAGGCTGGGATCTGAGGATCGCAGTTCAAAACCAGCCTGGGCACAAAAGTCCAGGAGACTCTAATCTCCAATTAACCACCAAAAAACCAGAAGTGGCACTATGGCTCCAGGGGTAGGGCAGTAGCCTTGAGCTGAAGAGCTCAGGGACAGCGCCCAGGCCCAGAGTTCAAGCCCCATGGCAAAAAAAAAAAAAAAGAAAACTCAAAGAAACAACCATCCCATTAAAAGGTAGGCTAAAAGAGAGACTTCTCTGAAGAGGAAATAAGAATGACCAATAGACACATGAAGAAATGCTGGATATCTCTGATCATAATAGAAACGCAAATCAAACCAACTTTGAGATTCTACTTCAAAGAATGGCCATGATCAAGAAATCTAATAACAACAGATGCTGGAGGGGATGTGGTCAGGAGGGATCACTACTACACTGTTGGTGGGAGTGCAAATTCGTTCAAGCAGTATGGGGATTCCTCAAAAAACTAAACTTAGAGCTCCCCTATGACCCAGCAATTCCACTACTTGGCATTTACCCAATCGTCCAGAAACAAGGACATACCAAATCCACTAGCACAACGATGCTCATTGCAGCACTATTTACCATAGCAAAGATATGGAACCAACCCAGATGCCCCTCAGTTGATGAGTGGATCAACAAGTTGTGGTATTTGTACACAATGGAATTCTATGCAGCTGTCAGAAAGAACAACATCACCCCATTTGTAAGGAAATGGAAACACTTGGAAAAAATCATATTAAGTGAAGTAAGCCAGACTCAAAGGAACTTAGGCTCAATGGTTTCCCTCATTTGTAACAATTAATATACATCTAGGATTCTCCTAGCATGGGATCACAATAGCTCAGAAGCTGTGTACATATGTCCATATAGGATGAGGCTAAGCGGAATGAATCCCAGGATATGGAAACAAGAGGTTTCTCTTTGTGATTGTTGTTCATAATGTACTATGAGAAGTTATTTCTTTTCTCTTCTTTTCCCCTTAAGGTTTATCTCATGTGGTTACTGTATCTGACTTTGGTACCTAGTATATTGTATATACATTCATTTGTTTATTTGAAAAGGGAAGGGAAGGGAAAAACAAATGCGTGGGAGGAGGTTGTGGGAGGGAAAGTGGGAGAAAAACATGGGAAGGGGTAACAATGTTCAAGAAGTAATGTACCCACTACCTGATGAGTGTAGCTGTAAACCCTCTGTACATCACCCCAACAATAAAATTAAATTTTAAAAAATATGTATATATATAGTGGTTAAACGAAGGCTGGTCTGTGTCTATTTCCAAGCCACACTTTCTCCTTTATTCACTGATATAACCACCAGGTGGCGACATTCTCAATTCAAACTCCCCCTTGTTCTCCAGAACCCAGCTGCAATTCACAGTAAGAACAGTGAAATCCCTTATTTTGTCCAACTAACAAAAAAGAAAAGAAAACTATGCAATATCTCACAAGGTATGACTTTTGAGTTTATATTTCAGTGGCAATTAAATGCAAAAATAGTTCTTGAAGCTGGTTTCCGTGGCCTATGCCTCTAGTCTGAGGTACTTCAGAAGCTCGAGGCAGGAGCATTGCTCACAACCAAGGTTCAAGGCCGGTCTCCAATCTCATCTGCTTAGGAGGATGAGATTCAAAGGACTGCAGTTCAAAGGCAGGGCAGAAAGAACAGTCCTTCAGACTCCAGCTCCAATTAGCCAGCAAAAAAGGATTTGCTGAGCAACTGAGAGGCACTGAATGTGCACACACACACACACACACACACACACACACGCAGAGTAACAGCTATCATTTACTAAAGCAGTCATCCCCAGAGCTGTACCTGTCATTTAACCCCCAAAACATAGCCACTAACTGGATATCATCATCACTCCCATCTTACAGATGAGGAAACTGAGTCACCTGAAGATTGCCATTTCTAACCAAACTCTACAACTAGTAAGGGCTGTGTCTGCTGGTCACAGCCGGCTCATGGCTGCATTGAACAGATGCTAGTTATCGGTGTGACCCTAAGGAGGCTTTACGTGTTCCTGTCTTGTTTCCTCTCATGAAACATAAGTAAACTTACTCTCAACTTGTGAACCCCAAATGGACTTTATGAATAACGACTCAGAAGCAACCATTTAGCTGGCAAAATCATGAGGAGAAATATTCGTGGAAAGGTGGAGATGGAGTTTAGGTTTTGCTGGAGTCCAACAAGAGCTTTTGACCTTGAAAAGTCTCAGAAATACTAAGCAGAGAGTTGGGGTGTAGCAGAGCACTTAACTGACTGTAGTAGGGGAGAGGAAAGAAAATGCACTTGATATGTCTCATCTATGAAACGTCTTAGCCACACACAAAACTGGAAAAAGGCCACAGCCTGGGAATGTGGCTTAGTGGCAGTGTGCTTGCCTAGCATGTATGAAGCCCTGGGTTCCATTCCTCAGTACCATATACACAGAAAAATCTGGGAGTGATGCTGTAACTCAAGTGCTAGCCTTTTGCTAGCCTTGAGCAAAAGCAGCTCAGGGACAGTGCTCCAGACCCTGAGATCAAGCCCCAGAACTGACAATAAAAATAAAATAAGAGAGAGAAAGGAAAGAAGGAAGGAAGAGTCCAGGTGAGGTGGCTCATGCAATCCCAGCCACCTTAGAGTCCAAATGCAACCCAAACACTGAGTTAACAAGAACCCATCTTCATCAGCATAGAAGGACATACTTCACACACCTGTCACCTCAACAGGGAAGGGAGTATAAACAGGAGGATCAAAGGCCAAGCTGGCCCAGGCATAATAAACCGGAGGCCCTATCCAAATAATAACTAAAGGAAGAAAGGTCTGGAGGCAGGACCCAAGTAGGGTTAAGGCTCAAGCGGTAGGGGGCGTGGCTCAGGCTGTGGGGGCGTGGCTTATGCCGTGGGGGGTGTGGCCCAAGCAATAGCTGCTCAAGTAGTAGAACACCAGCCCTAGCAAGTGGGAGGCCCTGAGTCCAAGCCCCAGGACCACTAAAAAGAAGAAAGACTGCCACGTGATGACAAGGTCCATTCCACACATCAAACTCCTTATCAAACTGCCACCAAATTCTGCTAATAGACTCCATCTTGCCTTCATGGTAGAGCCTGGGAAATTCCACCCACCCCCCAGGCAATGGGCGTGCCCCAATTCCTAGAAGCAGGGGCCTGGACTTCGACAATAGGCTGGTGGACCTGCCACTCTCAAGCTCCCTGTGGCCCTGCCCCCTGACCACAACCTTATTTAACCTTAGCCTTCCCTCCCACCCCCAGGACACCAGGCCTCCTGTCTCAGGTCTCCCGGCTTTCCCGCATGCCATGACTGGCATTCCACTTCAGCACTCCATTGATCTGGTTTGTTGGTAACGTTTGGCTGTTCTTTCTTCTCCTGCTCTCATGGCTCCCTTTTCTAACAGCATTAAGTGTATTGGATGATGGTTTGTAGGTGGACAAGAGTCTACCTCACGTGGCTGGTTCTCCAATAAACACTCCCAATTCAACTTCTCAACATGTGGCGTCTCTGGTTTCTCACCATTGAGTTCCCCTAGCAACACTCAACCCTGCCCTTCTTCACCAGGCTTGAGCAGAATGCATCTTTCTACCCTGTGAAGGGAAATAAAGCAGCTGGGGGTGAGGAGTGGGGGGGGGGGATGGAGGTGGGGGATTCCCATGTGTCCCCCTGCCATTCAAGGTTTCTCTGACTTTGACTACTCATCCCTGTCTGGCCTCACTCTGAGAAGGCAGCTTGTGATTGCAGAAACTCCAACAGGACCGGACAGCACATTCTATTGGCAGCCCTTGCTGAATTTTCCAGAAGTCTGGCTCGATGTAGCTGTTTCGGATCCCTTGATGTTCGTCTGGGATGAATTGCTAAGCATCCCCCCCCAATCCCTGTAGGGGTCACCTCAATATCAGGGCCAGCTCCCATCCTTCTAGCCCTGCCTCTTTGGCCCAATTCCTGAGTCAGCTTGCTAAGGAAATCACCTCCAGCCCTTCCCAGACATTTGACCTTGGGTGTCCTTTGTCAAATTTGCCTTCTTCACTCCCAGCCAGTCAACACTCTGCTGTGTTATACAAGCAATGTGCACATTTTATTCCCTCAGACTTTGGAATTCTCTATCAAGCAATGTCTTCCACTAAAACTCTGTATTTGGGGAGGGGAGGGGACAGGGAGGGAAGAACCCACAAGCAATCAGAAGGCACAGACCAGGGAAAGGGTAAGGAATGAAGAAAACAGGGCAGATTTCTCCAAAAGGCGGGGGGGGGGGGGGGAGGCCTGGGAAGGTGGGTGACCCCAAAAGGGTGTAGCGGCAGGAACTGGGCCAAGAAGAACAGAAGCCCTGGGAATTAAGACCCAGCAGAGAGAAGGCCGGGCATGCCCTCAGGCTGTGGGAGAGAGGCAGGCGCCATTGACCCCCGGCTGACAGCTGAGTAACATCTGTTAGACAGAAAACCCAGTCCTAGCCAGAAAGTCACAACCAAAGGGCAGGGCGTTTAGACACCCAGTGGGTTGGGTTTATTTGTGTGTGTGTGTGTGTGTGTGTGTGTGTTTATATATAAATAGTGTGAGAGAAATCTTTTCCTGCCACAGACATTACTAATCACTGCCTGATTTAGCTGAAGTTCATGCTCACCCCAAACACACAGGCAACTACATAGAATAACAGAGTTAACAACAGATGCACAGATTAAGTAGATATCACACGTTGAATGACAGCGTTATACATATGGATTTCTATGATCCTTGAAATAATTCTGGAGGCTGGGTGTTCATGCCAAGCCACGTGGCTCTACCACTTGAGCCACACCTCTACTGCTGTTAGAGTGTCAGCTCCCTGAGTAGCTTGGATTACAGGAGTAAATTTACCAGTCTCATTTGCGACGAAGACGATAGAGCTCTGTACTTTGTCAACTATCACAAAATTTTACCCAAAAATGGAAAAACCCAGAGCCTTGTGCTTTTACTCCGTTTTCTTGTTCTACCACTTGAACTATGACTTCTGTGAGGCTTTTTGCTGGTGCATTAGAGATGGGGGTCTTCAAACTTTTCTGCTGGAGCCATTTTCAAACTGCAGTCTTCCGGATCTCAGCCTTGTGAGTAGCTAGGACTACAGACATGAGCCACTGGCACTTATTTTAAGGAAAGGAATAGAGAGTCCGAGGATGCATGACACACCCTGCAGTAAAAATTAAGCTAGAGCCAGGCGCCAGTGGCTCATGCCTATAATCCCAGATATTCAGGGGGCTGAGATCTGAGGATTATGGTTCAAAGCCAGCCCAGGCACGAAAGTCCCTGAGACTCTTATCTCCAAAGAACCCCCAGAAAACCAGAAGTGGCTCTGTGACTCAATGTGGTACAGCAGCAGCCTTGAGCAGAAAAGGTTCAGGGACAAGGCCCAGGCCCTGAGTTCAAGTCCCAGGCCTGGCACACACAAAAGAAGAGGACAGTAGTTCAGAGAGAAAGGAAAAAGAGGAGGAAGAGGAGGAAAGAAAGAAGATGATTTCTGGGGGAACTTTCAATCCTCTTGTCTCTCTCCTGTCCCATAGCTACAAGGACAAAAGCCATGAGGCTAACATCCTCTGTCCCCTGGGACCAGCGAGGGTACAGCCAAGGCTGGGGAGGTCTCAGAAGGGGCCTGGAGGGAGCCAGTAAGGGGGGGGGGCGGTTACTTTCAGAAAATGACCTATTGGTGGCCTCCCACAGTGAGCAAGGGAAGAGAGGGGGCAATGAGGGGAAAGGGGGGAAGGAACCAGATGTTTCTCTGCTTAGCTAAACCCTGGACCTTGTCCCAGGGGACTCTACAGGCTTCCCAGAAGACCCTCCCCCCACCCCACTCCCAACCCCCTCCACCCCATCCCAAAATCAAGGCTCATCACCCAAGGTCAAAAGGCAACACTCCAGTTCAGGAATGCTGCCTCTCTGCCACCCATCAGCCCCAGGCCCCAGTCCAGCCTCCCTCCTGCCTGAGGTGACCCCATACAACCTTCCCTGTTCTGAATTTGGTCCAAAGAGTGCAACCCTGCTGGGCCACCCCCAAAGAAAGCCTTGTTCTCAGGTCCCAGGAGGAGGGGGGACCAGGAAGCAATCTTTGAGGCTTAGCCAGCTATCTCTGCCTGGAATTTCATGTTCGAGTTTCTGCTTTGGGTAAAGACAGCGTTTCCTGTATCCCATCCAGAACGCTCTGCCCACCCAACCCCCACCGCCGCCCACTGGCCCCAGAGGAAGGTTTATTATGTGACACGGGCAATCCCAGGAAGAGGCACCTCTCCCACTGTGCCTCAGGGACCTACAGGTTTCTCCAGCCTCTGTCCCCAGGCCTCTTCCTTGCTTGAAGAACCTTCTATCCCTGAAGGTTCCTTTATGTAGGAAATCTCTCTTTTGGACTCCAGGATGGGATACATTCTTTTTAAATAAGATCCTCTCAAAAAAAAAAAAAAAAAAGGTGAGGCTAGCCAGACACTAGCGGCTCATACCTGTTATCCTAGCTACTCAGAAGGTTGAGATCTGTAGATCATAGCCCAAGGGCAGCCTGAGCTAAGTCTGTGAGATACTTATCTCCAATAAACTACTCAGAAAAAAAAAAAAAAAAAAAAAAAAAAAAAAACCACAGAAGTGGCCAGTAGTGTGGCCTAGTGATAGAGTTCCTGCCTAACACACACAAAGCCCTAGGTCCAATTCCTCAGTAGCACACACACACACACACACACACACACACACACACACACACACCAAAGTGGTGCCAGAGCAGTCTAGCCTTGAGAAAACTCAAGGACAGTGCCCAAGCCCTGAGTTCAAACCCCAGAACTGGCCAAAGAAAAGAAAATAAGGAGAAAAAAGCCAGAAATAGAAGCTCAGGGACAAATGCCTAGGCCCTGAGTTCCAGTCCCAGTGCAAACGTAAATTAATTATTGATCATTAGAGGGAAGATTATTTTGGACTTGTTTTCCTAGGCTGGTTTCAAATCGTGATCCTCAGATCTCAGCCTCCTGAGTAACTAGGATTCCAGGCATGAGCCACAGGCATCCCGCTAGAACCAGGAACTTTGTTGTTGTTTTTCTGGTTGTCTGCAACTAGTTCAGTAACCATAGGAAGTTACTCAGCCTCGAGGCGCCGCCATGTCTCCATGTGGGCATGGGCACCTACCTCCTAAGACAGTTGTTGAGTTCAAACAGGCCTGAGAGTCAGGGCTGAGGCCTGAGGCCTTGATGGGTAAACTGACTGCAACTTTCCCACAACCTACTCTCCCAAGCCAACCATGGAATCTCCATTGCGTGTCCTAGTGGTGGAATTTAGGTACTGCACCCCTCCAGAAGCACCATCTTGTGAGTCTCAAGATGGCAAAATGACACCTTCTCCCTGAGAAGGTACCGTGTGTGTGTGTGTGTGTGTGTGTGTGTGTGTGTGTACGAGGGCCCAAACTAAGAGCCAGGGCACTAGCCTTTAGGTTTTTTTTCACTCAAAGCTGGCACTCTACCACTTGAGCCACAGCCCCACTTCCAGCTTTTGGTGGTTAGAGATGAGTCTCACAGACTTTCTTTCCTTCCCTAGGCTGACTTTGAACTAGAGTCCTCAGATCTCAGCCTCCTGTGTGACTATGATTACAGGTGTGAGCCAGACACCCAGCTTGAAAAGGACTTTTTATAGGTAGCTCATGCCTCTGATCCCAGCTACTTAAGAAGCACATTTGTGCTCAGAGTTTGGGGCCATTCTCTTCCTGCGATGGGCTGCAGGAGAAGATGGCGGTCTCCATAGGAGTTAAAAGTTCCTCGTAATTTTCACTCATTGGAAGAACTTGAAGAAGGGCAAAAAGGAGTAGGCGATGGTACGGTTAGCTGGGGCCTTGAAGATAATGAAGATGTGACACTTACAAGGTAGACATGCATGATTATTGGGCCACCAAGGACAAATTATGAAAACAGAATATATAGCCTAAAAGTAGAATGTGGACCTGAATATTCAGAGGCTCCTCCGTTGGTTAGATTTGTAACAAAAATTAATATGAATGGAATAAACAATTCCAGTGGAATGGTGGATGCACGGAGCATACCAGTGTTAGCAAAATGGCAAAATTCATATAGTATCAAAAAAAATTCATATAGTATCAAAGTTGTTCTTCAAGAGCTAAGACATCTAATGATGTCCAAGGAAAATATGAAGCTTTCACAACTACCTGAAGGTCAAACATACAACAATTAATTTTAATGAATTTTAAACTTGTCTTAAATCAATAACCTTCTACTCATATTAACGTCTTGATTAAATATCACAATGCAAAATACCTACACATTAAGTAAGAGAATACCAGCTGGTAAACATGACACGGACACTTGTAAGAATATATTTAATATATGTACACCCATTATGTTTTCAGGTAACAGGAGGAAAAGTGAAGCGGAATTTTTATTTCTGTTGTTAAGGCACTGTCATTCGAACATGAACCTGGAGTACTTGAATTAGAACTCAGGTTTTTAAGGTGAAAGGATGGCAAGAAGAGTCAGATGGCAGTGGAAAATGAATGTGCTTCTGACACATAAAACCTCCGAAGGAAAAACCAAAGTGGCATGCTTTATCCATCTTACTTCATGAAAAAGCTGCAGTTGAAATTGGTTAAAGTAGCAGGTACAGTGAATATTGTCACAAATTGTGTTAATTTTTGAAACGGTGTGGGTGCTAACTACTAGTATAGTATCAAAAATATGTTCAGGATTATTTCATACCTGTATTTATAATAAAAAGATGTTGGGAGGCGGTCGATGAATTTCTGTTAAAAGTTATTCCTGTGTGTTACATGTAATAGACATGACAAATATTTGTTTACAGTCTTTGTTTAATAAACCATGCATTTATGTTTAACTCAAAAAAAAAAACACATGGGGACTGGGAGTTTGGCCTAGTGGTTAAAGTGCTTGCCTAGCATGCATGAAGACCCAGGTTCAATTCCTTGGTACCACATACATAGAAAAAAGCCAAAAGTGGTGCTGTGACTCAAAGTGGTAGAGCTCTAGCCTTGAAAAAGCCCAAGGACAGTGCTCAGGCCCTGAGCTCAAGCCCAGGACTGGCAAAAATAAAATACAATAAAATAACACACATACAGCTACTCAGGATGGCTCACGTCTGTAATCCCAGCTACCCTCAGGAGGAAGAGATCAGAGGTCATCCAGGCAAAACTTTTCAGCTGGGCCTAGTGGCACAGGCTTGTCATCCTAGCAGGAAAGTATAAAACAGAACAATCAGATTTTCCCCAGAAAACACTGACCTCAAAACAAACAGACAAGCAAAAAATAAAACCAGAAAGGGAATTGGGAAGAGTGGCTCAGCAACCAGAAAGCCCTGAGTTCAGACCCTAGTTCAGCCAAAACAGACAAGCAAATAAATGTTTAAAATAAATAAAACTAAGAGACAAAAGAAGGAGGTCACAGTTAGGGCCAGGCTAGCAGAAGTTAGGAGATCCTGTTTGACAAACTACAAAACAAAAAGGACTTGGCGGGGGAACATTAGCCAAGTGAGAGAGTCGCTCCCCACGGTTGCACGCACACACACACACACACACACACACACACACACACACACACACACACCTCAATTTACCCAAGTCTGTTTCCCAGGGTTCCCTGCAAAAGCATGGACTGAGAGTAGATGTCAAGCCCATCCCCCGCCCCCAGCCAAGCCACAGGCCCCGCCCACACAGGAAAAGGAGACCCCCCCCCCCCCAAGGGAACTTGCAGCTCTGGAAAGAGGGAAGGAAAAAAAAAATGAATGAAAAGAGCCAAAGTTTGCAGAATAATTATAGAAAGAGGTTTTTTTCAACGATTAAATACTAGCATCCGGGAGCGCCTGGGCTCAAAGCAGCCACCAAATTGCCACTGCGGTTCTGGAGGTCACAGATGCCCAGACTAAGGGCAGGTGGCCCAGCCACAAGAGGGGAGGATCCAGAGGGGAGACATCCGGGGATGTTCAGAAACCCTGGGATTGGTCAGGATAAGGCCAGAGATGGTTTAGACTCATTTCTGAAAGCAGGAGTGGGGTGTTGGGGGACCAGGGGCCCTGGGAAGTGAGAGGTGGAGACACACTGGGGGGGGGGGAGCTGGAGTTCAAGTCCTGGCATGTGTCATTCCAAGTTCAAGGGGAAGTGGAAGGGGGGGGAGAAGGCTACTGGGTCTTAGGCGCTTCCCCAGCACAACCCAGAACTTAACAAGATGTGTATGGCCAAATGAACCCCCTCCTCTCCTATCCCAACACCCCCGGAAAGCCTCTAACCCCCACTACTAGAATCAGAGGTCAAAAGCTCCCCCCAGCTGGGGGATGGGGTGCCCGGAGGGGGTCCCCTCACTGTCCCCTCCCAGCCCTACCCGTCCAGGACACCTCCACTCACTGGCTCCTGGGAACTGAGTGTGGGGGGAGTGGGGGAGGAGAGGGATCCATTCTCGCTGGCCTCAGTTTCCTCATCTGTGACTTGGGACCAGCCAGGAGTTCCAACACCAAACCTGAGCGCAGGCCCTGCGGCAGATCAACCCCTCACCACGCCGAGGCGAGAGCCCGGGGCGGGGCCCCAACTGGGATTTATGCCCTCGCCCCTGGGCACAGTGCCTGGCACACACGGGAGGCGCCCAATAAATGCCTGTTTGAGCGGGGGAACCAGTCCTCAATAAATAACAGCTGTTATTGATGCTGACGAGGGAGTGGGCTCTCCCCTCCCCCCTCCCGCCCATGCCTGCCCCCCCTCCACGGCTCCTGCCCGCCGCCCCCCTTCCCCTTCCATTCAAACTCTACTCCTCCCCCAGTCGCCTCCGTTCGGTCCCTTCCCTCCCCCTCCTCACTTCCGTCCCCCCTACTTTACTCTTCCACCCCTCCCCCACTCTCATTTCCCCCCCCCCAAGCACCCGGCACCCCATCCTCCACCCAATCCCTGCCCCCACCCGACCTCCACCCCACCCCCACTCAATCTCCACCCCCCACCCCCCACACCTTCTCCCCACCCCATCCCCGCCCCCAGCTGCCATCTCCCCTCACCCTTACCCAGTCCCCGCCCCCCGGCCTCCCCCCCCAGCCCCCAGCGGGGCGGCCCGAGCCCCGGGGTCCCTGGCTGGGGTCCCTGGCCGGGGTCCAGCCTGCAGCCCGGGCCGGCGGCGGCGGCGGCGGACGGGCGGGCGGGGTTTCTGGCCCTGCGATTTGGGCTTTTTTTTTTTTATAACCCTGGCGGGCGGCTCAGGAAGTGCGGGCCCCGCGCCCCCTCCCCCGGCCACGCCGCCGCGCGCCCTCCCTCCGCCCTCGCCCTGCGCCCTCCGCCCTGCGCGCCGGCCAGACGGCGGCGGCGGCCAGCGCGGACCCCGCATCCCACCGCCCGGCCGGCGGGGCTGAGCGCGTCTGCGGCGGACGGCGGGGCCGCGGGGCCGGACACCGGGCTGCCCCGCCGACATCCGGGCCGAGCGGTGCGTAAAGCTCCCCCGGGTCCCCGAGTGCCGTGCGCGGGGCTCCGCGCCGCCCGTGGGGCTGGGAGTGCCGGCGTGTGCGCGCGCGCCGGGGTGTTGCTGTGTGTCTGCCCGTGGGGGGGATCAGGGTGTGTCTGTCTGTGTATGCGCGTGGGTGGCTCTCTGGGTGTGGGGGGGGGTCTTTCTTGATCGTGAGTCGTCTGTGCTCGCGTGTGTCTGGATGTCTGGGTGTCCTGAGTGTGATCTGTGTGTGTGTGTGTGGCACATCCACGTATGTGCAGACGGCTGTGCACCTGCGTGTGTGTCTGCGTGCCCTGGCTTTGTGTGTGTACAAACCTGCGGGGGAGGGAGGGGGGGTGTGATCCAGATGTGTGTGTGTCCTCACGGCTGTATCTGCCTGTTGAATGTAACAAGTGTGCGAATGTCCATGTGTGTATGTTGGGGGGTGAGGTCTGGGTTTGCTTGTGTCTGGTCTGCTGTGATCTGAGTGTGTACGTGGTGTGTGTGTCTATGTCTTCTGTGTGGGAGAGTAGGCCCCAGCTGTGTGTCTTTGGGATGTCTGGGTTTGTGAGTTGTGTGTCCGGGAGCAAATCAGTGTGTCTGCACACACTTAAGTGTGTAGGTGTTTGTGTGTCCGAGGCTGAGGGAGGGGAGCGTCCTTCATGGGGTACCAGGCCCCCAGGCTGTGCAAGTGGGGTTGCCCTGGGGTAGGGGGGGGCTCCCTGCTAGTGTGTTTGTGTGTCTGGGTGAACCAATGGCGTCACCCACTTCCCCTAACTTGGTCACCGAGGCTGTCTGTCTCCAGCGGTCAGCCCTGGCCTTTAATTAGCAGCCCGCCCCCCCTCCCCGCAGGCAGGCCAGTGGCGGGGCCTTTGTCTGCTTTCCGGCCAGGGGCTGCCCTGCCAAAGCGGCTGCCCAGCCAGATGCACAGCGCCCAAAGCTCCCCTGGGCTCCACCGAGAGGCCCGGCTGCCTGTTGGTCCCCCCAGGATCCCCGGGAGGGGATGGAGCCCCGGTTTCCGGGAGGCTTTTCCTCCGGCAGGCCTGCCCCCTCCCCCGGGTTGCCCACCTCCCTCCCACTTCTAGAAGAGGTGTGGGGAAAGTGGCCCAACCCAGTGTACACACACACACACACACACAGCGTGGAGCCCCTGACACCACCCATGAGCTCCAGGGCCTCTAGGAGCTCTTACCTTGGCCCTGACAGATACCCCAGGCCCCATCCCCATCCATGCTGGGCCTGCCCCCCTCCACCCTATCTGAGCTAAAAGTCATTGTGTGTGTGGGGGGGAGGAACTTAGCTCCCCCCCCACCCCGTCAGTGGTAAGGGACTGGAAGGACTATTGGGGGCCCAGGATGGGAGACCCAAAAATGATAGGCTGCACACCCTTGACTCATGGGTATAATCCTGGCTAATTAGGAAGCTGAGACCTGAAGATCATGGTTTGAAGCCAGCCTGGACAGGAAGAGGCTTGAGATTCTTTTTTTTATTATTATTGTAATTAATAAAAGGGTTACATGATAATTGCCAGATAGAAGGTGCATTAATTCACATACATTGATACCCTTGAGGCTTGAGATTTTTATCTCCAGTTGGCTAACCAAAACAAACAAAAATACAGTAGTGGAACTGAGGCTTAAGTGGTAGAATGCTAGCTTTGAGAAGAAAAAAAAAAAAGCTCAGCAACTGCACCAGACCCTGAGTTCAAACCCCAGGACTGGTACCATTAAACCAAACAAAAACAAAAAAAAGAGTGTGGTAGGTGGGTGCTGGGAGTTTGGCTTAATGGTAGAGTGCTTGCCTAACATGCATGAAGACCCAGGTTTGATTCCTCGGTATCACATACATAGAAAAAGCCAAAAGTGGTGCTGTGGCTCAAGTGGTAGAGTTCTAGCCCTGACAAAACCCAAAGACAGTGCTCAGGCCCTGAGTTCAAGCCCAAGGACTGGCAAAAAAAAAAAAAAAAAAAAAAAGGTAACCAGGAAACCAGGACTAAGAGAGACACTGGCAGTGCAAAAGGAAGGGCAGGTGGATGGGAGGCAGAGGAACGGAAATGGGGTTTGCAGCCCCTTGGGTAGGGGCTGGGAGATAAGGTAGGAGGAGGTTAGAAAAGCCCAGCCTGGAAAGATCCTGAGTCCAGATTTGGTTGATCAAGTCTCATCTCCTGACATGGCTCAGCCTGGCTATTTGCCCTTCTCCCTGCCCTGGCTCTACAGAAAAGGCAACTGAGGCCCGGAGAGGCTGTGGAGCTGTGTCACACCCCAGCAAAGGACCCGCCCTACGAGGTTTGAACACCACACCACCAACCGAAGCTACCTTAAGGTAAAGTTTAAAACAGAAGAGCGGGGACTGGCAATGTGTCTTAGTGGTAGAGTGCTTGCCTAGCATATATGTAGCCCTGGCTTCCATTCCTCAGTACCACATACACAGAAAAAGCCAGAAGTGGAGCTGGGGCTCAAATGGTAGAGTACTAGCCTTGAGCAAAAGAAGCTCAGAGACAGTGCCTAGGCCCTGAGTTCAAGCCCCAGGACTGACCAAAAAAGGAAAAAAAAAAAAAAGACATTTCCTTCACTAACCAGGAGAAGCAGGAAATCAAAATGTGTGGGAGTAAGCTGCCCACAAATGGGGGAATCCAAGCCTGAGAGAAGAATGCTGGCCTCCTTCATCCACATCATAGAAAAACCTGGCTCCCCCTCCCTTGTGGCCCTGTTTGAGGACTGGCTCTCAGACTTGGCTGGACCACAAAGAAAACAAGAGAGTGTGTGATCCTACAGAGGAAAGGGGGGTGGGATGGGGGCAAGGAGGCCTTGGCATAGGGTGGTGGCCTAAAGTTGTGTCTGCAAACAACCAGCTGGCCTGAGGCACCAGCCCCAGAGCCACCCAGGACCTTCCCAGCCCAGAGCCTGGAGATTTAGGATCAGGAGCCTGACTAGAAATGCCAGGGGAAGGGACAAAAGGCCCCATATGATGTGGGGTACAGGGTGTTCCCTTCCCCACACCCAGGGTAAGGGCTGCAGGACCTGAGTTCTTGCCTTGACTTTTTTAGTCCAGGTCAGAATTTCACAGTGACTGTCACCCCTGTCCTCAAGCATCCCCTGGGCCCATGCCAGGTTCTCCAAGCTCTTTGCTCTGGCAAAGATTCTCTCCTGATGGATTTCTCCCTTCTGGGGCCATGTAACTCTCGGTCCACAGCGGCCACGTGATGGTCCCCATCTCCCCTCCCCCAGCCCAGCCATCAAATCTGGTTTCTGCTCTTGGTGGCCATGTGACCCTCCTAGCTAATCTGGGAAATGTGTGGGGGCCGCATGCTGGCACATAATAGGTGATCTCAGTGTCTGACCCGGCTCCCTCTTCTCTCTGCTCTCCCCGCCCACATACCCCCCAGGAACTCAGTGATGCCTAGGCTGTGAACAGGGAAGGGGCAGCGCTGTGGGGCTGCCAGCAGCCGGGGCTAGGAAAGACATGTGGACACGTAGCCTCTATGGCTCCCGCCTACCCAATCCTCCACTGGGCCCTTGCCCTGGGCCTCACATTCAAATTCACACAGGCCTTTCGATCTCAAGGTAGGTCCTGGCTGAGGGTGGCAGCAGGGGAGGGAGAACGAATTTAAAGAAGCAGTTAGGATCCAGTCACAACAAGGATCATAAAAATATGCTTGAGACCCCACTTCAAACAATACAAGCGGAGCTCAGAGGCTCCAAGCCCGCCATCCAGGCCAGCTCAGATCCAAAATCAACACCTTGTTGGGAGAAAAAAAAAAAAACTACCACAAGGAAAGGCTGGAGGCATGGTTCAAGTAGTAGAGCACCTGCCTGGCAAATGCAAAGCTGTGAGTTCAAATTCTGATCTTACCATAAATGGGTGATGGAGGGAAGAAGGTAGGGTGGGTTAGAATGGGGGTGTCCTAGGGTGGACGCTGGGGTCATTTAGGCCGAGTCTTGAGTCTGGGGTTGGTGAGATCAGCATTATTGGCCCCAGATTTCTGATACTCGCCCACAGATGAGTTCCTGTCCAGCCTGGAGAGCTATGAAATCGCCTTCCCCACCCGTGTGGACCACAACGGGGCACTGCTGGCTTTCTCCCCCCCTGTCCAACCAAGGCAGCGCCGGGGTGCGGGAGCCACCGCTGAGTCCCCCCTCTTCTACAAGGTGGCCGCGCCCAGCACCCACTTCCTGCTGAACCTGACCCACAGCCCCCGTCTGCTGGCTGGGCACGTCTCCGTGGAGTACTGGACACGGGAGGGCCTGGCCTGGCAGCGGGCCGCCCGGGCCCACTGCCTCTATGCCGGCCATCTACAAGGCCAGGCCAGCAGCTCTCACGTGGCAATCAGCACCTGTGGGGGCCTGGTAAGCTGAGGACTCTGGGAAGTTGGGGGGGAGGGAGGGGCGGGGTGGGGGTGATTCACAGTGTTGGCAGTTAAGAAAAGTAGAAATCAGAACTGGTTGTGAGTGGCTCACGCCTGCAATCCTAGCCAGCTGATGATCTGTGAGCATCGGGGTGAAAAGCCAGGCCAGGCAGGGAAGTCCAGACTTTTATCTCCACTAAACTAACAAAAAGAAAAAGAGGTGGAGCGGGGGAGTCAGAAGTGGAGCTTGTAGTGCTCCAGTGGTAGAGTTCTATCCTGGAGCAAAAGAAGCTCAGGAGCTGGACCCAGACCCTGAGTTCAAGCCCCAGGACTAGCAATAAAGAAAACATAGAAGTCAGCAATGGAATCCTAAACGGACCTATTTAAAGTATTCTAAGCTAATCACTACATTCTGATATGCAGCTAAAGCAGTACGTGGAGGAAGATGTATAGTTTTTAGGTAAGCTTAAAAGAAAAAATAAGACAGTTGGGTGTCAGTGGCTCACGCTCCTAACTACTCAGGAAGCTGAATTCTAAACATCTCTGTGAGTAAAGCGCTAGAGCATCAGATAAGAGACAGAGATGAAGCTGTTAGGGAGCTGACCTGACCTGCGCTTTCTCTCTTCTCCCCCCCAGCATGGTCTGATTGTGGCGGACGAGGAGGAATACCTCATCGAGCCCCTGCGAGGTGCTGCCAGGGGTTCCCGGGGTCCCGAGGAAAGCGGCCCGCACGTGGTATACAAGCGCTCTTCCCTGCGCCTCCCCCATCTGGACACAGCCTGTGGAGTGAGAGGTGAGCCTGTCCCTCGGGGTGGGCAGATGGAGGTAGATGCGGGATTGTCACTTGGCATGATACCCGCATAAGGCGTCTCCAAACTCCCCTGGGGCTTAATTGTGTCCCCAGCTCCCCCAGTCCTAGTCAACCTCGAGAAAAGTTGTCATTGATGATTCTGAATCCCACCTCTTCAGGTGGACAATTAAGCAGTGAAAAGCTTGGCTGGAGGCATGGCTGAAGTATGCAGAGTGCCTAGAAGAGAAGGAGGACATGAGGAAGGGAAGGAGGGAAGGAGGCGACAGTGGCTCACCCCTGTAACCCCAGCTATTCAGGAGGCTGAGATCTGAAGATCAAAGCCAGCTTGAGTAAGGAAGCCCCAGTGAGACTCATTTCTCCAGCAAAAAAAAAAAAAAGCCAGAAGTAGGGGGTTGTGGCTCAAGTGGTAGAGTGCCAGCCTTGAGCCAAAAGGCTAAGCAGGAAGAGTGTGAGGTCCTGAGTTCCAGCCCCAGTTACTGGCACAAATGCAACACAAGGAAAGGAAGGTGGGAACTCCCACAATCCATCAGGCTGGGGAGGGTGGAATCTGGAGTGACAGCAGTGACTTTTCATGGCATACCAAGCAGTTTGATGGGCAGTCAGACTAGCATGCAGTCAGCTTCTTCCCCAGTGCAGTAGCAGACGGAAGGGACCCCACTATCCCTGGTCAGGTTGCTCAACTGCATCACATTTCTCCCAGACGAGAAAGCGTGGAAAGGCCGGGCATGGTGGCTGCGTCCTCTGAAGCCACCGCCTGCCCGGCCCCTGAGGAATGAAACAGAGCGAGGCCAGCCCGGCCTGAAGCGCTCAGTCAGCCGGGAACGTTATGTGGAGACCCTGGTGGTGGCCGACAGGATGGTGGTAGCCTACCACGGGCGCCGAGACGTGGAACAGTATCTGCTAGCCGTCATGAACATTGTAAGTGCCTCCCCCTTCCCCCAGAGGGCCAGAGAAGAGAGTGGATCGCTGTTCTATCCCCTGGAGCCCCACTTGGATCCAAAGGGGTGCTACAGAGAGAATGGCTAGGCAGCCAGCCTGGACTTTATAAATGCCAGCCGGAAACCTTTCTGTTTGCCTCTAAGCGAGTCACTGCCCCCCCCACCCCACTCTGGGCCTCGACTTACCCATCTGTACAATGGCAAGGTGGAGCCAGGCCCGGCTATTTTTTGGAAGTGTGGAGATTGAACATTTGCTTCTGGTCACGTTGTATCCTGTTTCTGATCTGCCTCCCCTATCTTGGACTTTCCGTGTTACTTAAAATTCGCAGGAGTTCATGGAGGGTTCTAGATAGGACCGTGTCAGCCCAGGACTCCACTAACCCCCCCAACCCCCTTCAGCCCATACGTCTCCACCCCTTGGCAACTTCGCTCATCTGTGAAGTGATGTCATAAGCACACTCCTCCGTAAACCTCTGTGCAAAGAAAGACACAGTAGCCAGAGGGACAAGCGGGTCTGTGGGGGGCGAGGGCAGGTGGACAGGTCAGCCACTGACCCTGAGCTTCTTCACTCAAGGCTAGTGCTCTAACCACTTGGAGCCACAGCTCCACTTCTGATTTTTTAGTGGTTCGTTGGAGATAAGAGTCTCGTGGACTTTCCTGCCTGAGCTGGCTTTGAACTGAGATCCTCAGATCTCAGCCTTCTGAGTAGCTAGGATGACAAGAGGGAGCCTGCTGGCACCTGGATCCAGATCCCACTTCTGAGACACCACTCTCGCTCACGCATGTGCATGTGTGTGTGTGTGCGTGCGCGTGCGCGCGCCCGCTGCCTTCTCCTCTCTCTGGTCTGCAAAGTGGGGGTGCACACGGGGCGTTCCCAGGAAAAGCTCTACAGGCCCCAGGCTGTGTGTGGTACAGCCTCCAGTAGGTGCTCCGTTAAAGCCAGCTCATAGTGTTGGCTCTGCTTCCTGATGTCCAATCTGGGCTCCTCTTAAGACTCGGTTTCTCTTGTTTCTTGGAGGTCAGGTTGCTAAACTTTTCCAGGACTCGAGTCTGGGCAGCGTCGTTAACATCCTGGTAACTCGCCTCATTCTGCTCACTGAGGACCAGGTGAGGGGCTGCCGGGCAGGGTTTTCCCTTCACACGGGCACTGCCCAGGCTGACCGGGCACCCGTGCACCTCTCCCCACCTCCCTCCCTCTCCCCCCCCCCCTGCCTGCCCCATCCCCAGCCCACCTTGGACATCACCCATCACGCCGGGAAGTCCCTTGACAGTTTCTGCAAGTGGCAGAAGTCCATCGTCAACCACAGCGGCCATGGCAACGCCATTCCGGAGAACGGTGTGGCCAACCATGACACAGCCGTGTTGATCACACGGTGAGCACTGCCAGGGCTCCAGGCTTTGGGACCCGGGAGCACGGGCGTCCAGGGACCACCAGGGTCGAAACTGTGGGTTGGTGGGGGGGGGGGGGGTCACATCTGGGGACTAGGAAATGTGAAGAGGGAGGAGGGGAAAGTTGACCACGGACTCACTCGCTGGCTCTCCCATTCATCCAGGCCCCCATTCTCCCATTCATTCATTGGCTCTCATCCATTCATTCAGATGCTCACTCTCCAACCCATTCACTCAGCCACTCCCTTTCATTCCACCCCTCTCCCATTCATTCACTCCTCCATCATTCACGCCCATTCATTCTCCCACTCATTCAACCCCTGGCCAGTCCGTCACTCATTTACACCACCCATTCAGTCAGCCACTGTCCCACTCACTCATTCAATTGGTAACCCCAGCCTCCCCAAGTCTCCAGCTGGGGCATAGCACGGCCATTTTGGGAAAGAAGCAGGTAGCACCTCCTAGACAGGATTCTCTAGAAGTGGATGTGACAGCATGCACAGGGGGAGACAGCCCAGCCCCCTCATTGCTCTCTCCCTCCCCCTTCCTCTCTCTCTCCACAGCTATGACATCTGCATCTATAAGAGCAAACCGTGTGGCACCTTAGGTACTGGGGTGAGCCCTGGCATGGTGAATGGGATTGAGGAACCCCTACACCCCCCCCACCCTGAGGCCACCATGCCCATTCCCCAGGCCTGGCCCCCGTGGGCGGGATGTGTGAACGGGAGAGGAGCTGCAGTATCAACGAAGACATTGGCCTAGCCACCGCCTTTACCATTGCACACGAGATCGGGCACACGTGAGGCCGGGGGACACAGGAAGGGGAGGTCAGGAGGTGGAGGGTGGGAGGGGAGGGTCCCCTCAGTGTCTGGCAGAGCCAACACCCCTCTCCCCAGATTCGGCATGAACCATGATGGTGTGGGAAACAACTGCGGTGCCCGGGGTCAGGATCCTGCCAAGCTCATGGCTGCCCATATCACCATGAAAACCAACCCTTTCGTGTGGTCATCCTGTAGCCGGGACTATATCACCAGCTTTCTGGAGTGAGGACAGACCTGGCCCAGTCCTGGGGGGAGGGAGGGGAGGATAGAAATCAGGGATGCCCCTCCCCCAGCCAAGGGATCTCCCCAAGGTCCTGGAATGACAGCTTTTCTTGTCACCATAGCTCGGGCCTGGGGCTCTGCTTGAACAACCGCCCCCCCAGACAGGACTTCGTGTACCCAACCGTGGCCCCCGGCCAGGCCTATGATGCCGACGAACAATGTCGGTTCCAGCACGGAGTCAAATCGCGTCAGTGTAAATACGGGGTAGAGAGAGCCTTCCTGCTTTCCTTCCTGGGAGGGGAGGGGTTTGCCAAGGGTGCCCACTGGGGAAGTGGGATGGAAGAGCAGAGAAGTGGAGGTGGGGTGAGGTCAACTCCCCCCCAAAAAAAACCCCAGGAGGACTGATGTGCATGGGGTGTACAGATGTCCCCGACTAGCCAGGGACAGAAATGAGATCCCTGGCTGGGGACAGACATCTTGTGGTCTGTCCCAAGACCTCTCACTGGGCAATTTTTAACTAAATATCCATGCTTGGTGTTAATGGTTTCCTTGGGAATGAGCCATCTATTTTACTTGGCAACAAATGGAAGAGAACCTTCCAGGGACTTTCTTCATTCCCCGTGTCCCCTCCTGACTGGTTCACAAGGTCTCCTGGCTCTGGTCTTTGACTGGACAGGCTGTGAGTTTCCTGAATGTTCCTAGCTGTTTCTTGAAGTTCCGACTCCCAAAACTCCTTTTTCTGTGCATCAAGTGAGCTTGGGGCTGCATGTGGTAGCAAACCCTTGTAGTATCACCAACTTGGCGAAGTGGAGTTGGCCTATTTAACAATGAGAAGACTCTATCTGAAAATCAAAAAACAGTCTAGGGAAGGAGACATGGTAGTGTTTTGTCTAGCAAGTGTTAGGTCCTGAGTTCAATCCCCAATATTACCCCAGAAAAGTTCTTGTAAATATTGAGTTGGGGGCCGGGAGTTTGACCTAGTGGTAGAGTGCTTGCCAACCATGCACAAAGACCCCAGTTTGATTTCTTGGTACCACATACATAGAAAAAGCTGGAAGTGGTGCTTGTGGCTCAAGTGGTAGAGCTCTAGGCCTTGAAAGAAAGCCCAAGGACAGTGCCCAGGCCCTACGTTCAAGCCCGAGGACTGACAAAAAAAAAAAAGTGAGTTGAGGGAGGAGAAAAAGGGGGACCCAAGAAGCTGATAACCTCAATGGCTTTCTGCTTTGATTATCAGAGTTCATCATCTCCTCTGCCCACCTTCCTGCATTCCAGAATCGTAGCTCTTGAGTTCTATGAGATTTAGTCCTAGCGTATCCTGGCCCTACCCAGTCCTCTACACCTTCCAGAGAAAGGAGATGTCCAAGATAATACAGAAACCAGATCCTCACTTCATTTCATTGTCCTGCATGATGGTTCACACCAGTAAAAAGATTGGGAGAGTAGTGATTCCAGGCTAGCCTGGATAAAACGTTCTCAGTCAATAAGAACGGCCATAGTGGTTCTTGCCTGGGATACCAGCTCCTGCACAGGCCCTAGGTTGGAAGGTTGAGGTCTGAGGCCAACCCTAGACAGGAAATGCAAAACCCTATCTGAATAGTAACTAGCCCTCCCTGAGTGCCCCTTCTCACAGCCACTGATTAATTCAGTGCCAACTCTCCCAAGTTTGGGAGCATTTGGGTTCAAAGGAGCGCTGCTTGGGTTGTAGGGCAGGGTAGAGGGAGGAGGTAAGATCTGGCTACACCTGAACCTAGCACTGATGCCTGATCGGTTCTCCCCAGTGGTCTTACCTAGAACCCCAGGGATCCGTGTGGCTGCCTCGCACAGGAGTTCCCAGGATCGGAATTGCTCCCCCCACCCCCATCTCTCCAGCACTCTTTAGGAAGTGAGGCTCCTTCGTGTCCCTTCCCACAGCAGGTCTGAGTTTTAGAAGGCTCTATTTAACCAACATCTCACTCCAGAGATCCGGGCTAGACTACAGTACTTTCAGTGTGGTCTCTAGTCAGAAGGCCTTACTCCCCCCCCCAAAAAAAAAAAACGCCCGAAGGATTCACACGCGATATACCAAGGGGCCCCACGGAGCATCGAGGAGTTCCAGATCGGGTCCCAAAAGGGGACCTAGGAAAGCACTGAGTCCTTTCAAGCCGGAGAGGCTGGTCCCCAGGGGCGGGGGTGTGGAGGGTCGAGCCTGAGCGGGCGCCTCGGCCCGCAGGAGGTCTGCAGTGAGCTGTGGTGTCTCAGCAAGAGCAACCGGTGCATCACCAACAGCATCCCGGCCGCCGAAGGCACGCTGTGCCAGACGCACACCATCGACAAGGGGGTGAGCGCGGGCCCCGCCCCCTCCCCGGCGCGAAGGAGGAGCCCTGGGCTCTGGCCACGCCCCCACTGTCTGTGGGCCTTGTCCTGGCTTGCCCTTCCCGTCCCTGGAGCCCCGCCCCGGCCAGGCCACGCCCTCCCCGCGCGGCTCAGGCCACGCCCCCTGGCCGCCCCAGGCCACGCCCCTCGCCACACTGGCTGGAGCCACACCTCGCTGGTAGTGGCGGCTTCCTGGCTGGGCCTGGATGTTCAGGCCGATCCCCGAAGTGACGGGACTGTCCTTAGACGCCCCCACCTCTGTCCAGCCCTCCTCATTCGCCCCCTCCTAAATGGACTGCGGCCTGGGGGAGGGAGAAAGAGGGGACGGACCCTGACAACCCCCCCCACCCTCTTATTCCCCTAACCTTGTCGCCCAGTGGTGCTACAAACGGGTGTGTGTCCCCTTCGGGTCGCGGCCAGAGGGCGTAGACGGGGCCTGGGGCCCCTGGACCCCGTGGGGTGACTGCAGCAGGACGTGCGGGGGCGGGGTGTCCTCATCCAGCCGCCACTGCGACAGCCCCAGGTCAGTCCTCAGGAAAACAGCTGGGTGAGGTGAACCCCCACCCTCATACCCCCCCACACACACCCCATCTCTTTCCTGTCTCCCCCACTTCCAGGCCAACCATCGGGGGAAAGTACTGTCTGGGGGAGAGGCGGCGCCACCGCTCCTGCAACACTGAGGTGAGACCCCTGGGACCCCAAACCCCTTCTTGAATTCCCTAGGTACCTGCCGTGTACCCTGTGCCCCTCCACCCACTTCTTCCCTAAGGGTGGGGCTCCCCCCTCTTCCTCCATCCCCCCTTCCTCCAGTGTTGTTTGGGGAGTGGGTAATACTGGGGCTTGAGTTCAGGTCGCTGCCCTTAAGCTTTTCGGCTGAAGGTTGGTGCTCTGCCACTGGGGCCACAGCTCCACTTCCAGATTCTTGCTGGTTAATTGGAGATAAGAGTGTGGTAGACTTGTCTGCCCGGCTGGCTTCAAACTGCAATCCTCAATCTCAGCCTCCTGAATAGCTAGGATTGTAGGCATGAGCCACCAAGCACTCACCACTGCCTCTGGTCTTTACATCCACTCACTGTTGGCTCACTGAAATAGTTGTTTTGTCCTTATACCCTAGATCTATTCCAGCGTGTGGCTTCTCATTTCACAATCCAACTTTCCCCAAAGCCATGCTTCTGTCCCCTTGTCACTCCCCCACCCCCGCTAGGTGGCTGGCTGACCTTCTCTTTCTTCTTTTTTCACTTCCGTTTGTGCCTACAACTCACCAGGAATGATCCTCTTTGCTTTGTTCAGGAAGTTTCTCTTCTATTCCTTTCTAACAATGCCCACGGCTGAGCCTCATGTGTGGAACGTTCTAGATAGACTTATTATAAGCCAGAGCCTTACAGAAGGAGGACAAGATGCTCCAAAAAAAAAGGCACAGTTTAGAAGGCGCACTGGCCAATCAGCCCCCATCCCACCACCTGAAGAGCCATCTCTTCAGAGGGCCATCTTGGCCCCATCCACCTGGACATCCATCGTAGGTCACCATTTAGCTCACCTGGACCATCAGTCTCCTTTCTGGTCTCCCCTGCCTCCAGCCTCCCCCATCTGATCCATGCCAAGCTTAGCATCTCTCCCCTGCTCTCCATTTCTGCCCCCTCCCCTCCACAGGACTGCCCTCCCGGTTCTCAGGACTTCAGGGAAAGGCAGTGTTCTGAATTTGACAGTGTCCCTTTCCGTGGAAAATTCTACACATGGAAGACATATCGAGGGGGTGAGCGGGGAGCCCTTGACGGTTCAGGGTGATGGAGGGTGGCTGTGGGAGCATCCAGCATTCTGGGGTGCTTTTCCAAAGAAAGCATGCCCAGGAGATGGTGAATGGGGGCTGGCTGGACACATCCTCTGCCCACCCCGGCCACAGTGTTGGGTCCATGGCTTAGATTGTTCCACAAAGCAGGCAGGGACTTCCCGGGGTGTCCTGACCCCGGCTCTGATGGGGCCTTCCCCCCCCCCAGGGGGCGTGAAGGCGTGTTCCCTGACTTGCCTAGCAGAGGGCTTCAATTTCTACACGGAGAGAGCGGCGGCCGTGGTGGATGGGACGCCCTGCCGCCCGGACACGGTGGATATTTGTGTCAGCGGAGAGTGCAAGGTGAGCAGGAACCTCTAGGAGAAGAAGGGGCTGGGGAAGGGGTGAGGGAAGCGGGGTTACCTACAAGATGCGTGCACACACACACCTTTCTCCTTGCAGCATGTGGGCTGTGACCGAGTCCTGGGTTCTGACCTGAGAGAGGACAAGTGCCGAGTTTGTGGGGGTGATGGCAGTTCCTGCCAGACCATCGAGGGGGTCTTCAGCCCAGCCTTACCTGGGGCAGGTAACGGTCCTCAGTTTGCCTCCCACATGACACGTTACAGCCTGGCGGCCCAAGTATGGGCTGACCCACCACAGTAGCCAAGATTCCAGGCCTTCTGTAGAGTCTGAGTTAGGGTTAGAGTTTGGGTATTAGGGATACTCAAAAGTCCTGGTTGGGGGTGATGGGTGGGGGGACAAAAATGCCTTCACATCGGGGAGGAGGGCGGAGCCTGTTGCCTAGGTCTTGGTCATTTAGATAGTGAAGAGAATGCAAGCTCAGGTGTTCCCCACATGCCATCCTGGGGGGCGAAGGGGCATCAGAATGGGTGAGAGAGGGTCATGACCCATCCTGGGAGGAAAGGGGGCTAGAAGACTCGCTGAGCCAGCAGGGAGTCTTCCGTAGAGGAGGCACACTGGAAGGGTGTGGAGAACTCCCCCTTCCCAGCTGGAGCTGGGCTCAGGGATTGAGGAGACCTGGGGAGTTCACAGAACACCCAGAAGGCCGGCGAGGCTGAGGGTGCTGTTGGAGGGACTGTGAGATAAGTGAGTCAGGAGTGAGCAGGGAGAGGATGTGGGTGTCATTCCCCAGACAGAGTCTGATTGTGCTTTTCAAAGAGCCAAATAGTGGTGTGAAGATCAATACTCTACAGTAGATAAGGCCAGAGTTAGGAAGCATTGAAGGATGAAGGAAAGATGGAATGGAGCTTCCTTCTGTAATCCCAGCTATTTGGGAGGCTGAGATCTAGAGGATCGTGATTTGAAGCCAGCCAAGGGGGGGGGGGTGTTAAAAAAAAAAAGTTAGCAAGATCTCCTCTCAACCAACAAGCCAGATCAGGTGCATGCTTTATGGTCTGTGATTCCCAACTCTGAACAAGGCATAGGAAGAAGAATCTTGGTCCTAGACCAGACCAGGCAAAAAGGAGTTTATTTGAAAAATAATTAAAGCAAAATAGAGAGGGGAGGGAGAGAAGGAAAGAATAAGATAGCAAACATGGCTGGGAGTGTGGCCTAGTAGTGGAGTGCTTACTTACTTAGCATTCTACCTACCACTCAAAACCCTGGATTCCATTCCTCACTACCACATACATAGGAGAAGCCGGAAGCAGTGCTATGGCTCAAGGGGGAGAGCTCTAGCCTTGAGAAAGCCCAAGGACAGTGCTCAGGCCCTGAGTTCAAGCCCCAGGACTGGCCAAAAAAAAAACCTTGGTACCACTTCCTCTGCCTCTGCCTTTCTGCTTAGCGGGGAAAGTAGGAGGTTGGCTAGAGAAGTGGAATAGTTGAGTTCAAACCCCTCCTAGCCAAAGCTTCTATTTTCTGATCTATAATCACCAAAGGTCAAAGGTAGGGGACGGCAGGCAGGTGCTGGGGGGACCAGCCCAGTGGGTAACATCTGAGCTCTGCCATCCAGGGTATGAAGATGTCGTCTGGATTCCCAAAGGCTCGGTGCACATTTTCCTCCTGGATCTGAACCTGTCCCTCAGCCACTTGGGTATGCCGTGGGGGACGTCAGTACTGCAGATGTGATGGGGTTGGAGGCTTCACTGTGACATCCCTTCTGATCGCTGTGCCATCCTCCCCCAGCCCTAAAGGGAGACCAGGAGTCCCTGCTGCTGGAGGGCCTGCCGGGGACCCCCCAGCCTCATCGCCTGCCCCTAGCGGGAACCACTTTTCACTTACGTCAGGGACCCGACCAGGCCCAGAGCCTTGAAGCCCTGGGACCCATTAACGCATCGCTCGTTGTCATGGTAACGAGAAGATGGGCAAGCTCCAGGATGACCTCTGCATCTCTTTTGAGGGATGGAGACATTCTCATTGGCTGCTTCTCATCTTCCTCCCACCCACCCACCCACCTACCCACTACAGGTGCTAGCTCGGAAAGAGCTCCCTGCCCTCCGCTACCGCTTCAATGCACCCATCACTGGGGACCCGCTGCCCCCCTACTCCTGGCACTACACACCCTGGACCAAGTGCTCAGCCCAGTGTGCAGGCGGTGAGGCCAGGGAGGGCTCAGGGGTGGGCAGTGGGCAGCTGCCTGGGGTACGGTGTGCTGGCTCTGGGCTGAGCCATCCCCTTCCCTCCCCCCAGGCAGCCAGGTGCAGGTGGTAGAATGCCGGAACCAGCTGGACCGCTCCACTGTGGCCCACCACTACTGCAGTGCTCACAGCAAACTACCCAAGAGGCAGCGCGCCTGCAACACGGAGCCCTGCCCACCGGAGTGAGTGCCCAGCGTGGGGTCAGTCCTAGAAGGATGGGGTAAGGGGTCCGTGTAGAACTGGGGAGACAAGGGCACTGCGGTGATTGTGCAGTGGGGCCGTGACAAGGTGACCCATGCCTCACGGCTGGCATCCGAGCTACTCAGGAGGCTGAGATCTGAGGATCCTGGCAGGAAAATGTCAGGAGATACTCCTCACCAAGGAATCTCCAAAGAGCCAGAAGTGGTGTGTGCTCCAGTGGTAGAATGCCGTTCTTGAGCCAAAACCCTCAGGGACAGGGCCCAAGCCCTGAGTTCCAGATGCAGGACTGCCAGGTGCCAGTAGCTCACACCTGTCTCCCTAGCTACTCAGGAGACTGAGATCTGAGGATCACGGTTCAAAGCCAGCCTGGGCATGGAAGTCAGTAAAGCTCTTATCTCCAATGAACCACCAGAAAATAGGAAATGACTCTATAGCTCTAAGTGGTAGAACACACACACACACACACACACACACACACACACACACACCCCACCTGAAAAATAACAAAGAAAAAAATGGAGTTTGGAGTCCTACTTCAAGAAGTAGGGCACTTGCCTAGCAATTCCAAGCCCCTAAATTCAAACTGTAGTCCTACAAACAAATAAGTATATGCAAATCCTAGGGCATGCCTCAAGCAAGAGATGGGAGAGAGGTCTTGCTCAGGACCTGGGCTCAAACCCTAGTACAACCAAAAAAAAAAAAAATTATAATGTTCTCCAGGCAGTGGTGGCTCATACTTGTAATCCTAGCTACTGTGGAGGCTGAGATCTGAAGATGGAGGTTCAAAACCATCTCAAGCAGAAAGTGCTTGAAGTCAAGGCCTAAGTAAAGTTAGCACTCTACCACATGTGCTACAGTGTGGTTTCTGGCTTTTTCTATTCATGTGGTACTGAGGAATCGAACCCAGGACTTCGTGCATGCTAGGCAAGCGCTCTACCACTAAGCCACATTCCCAGCCCTTCGTGAGACTCTTATCTCCAGTTAACCAGCAAAAACTTCTGGAGTACAACTCAAGTGGTAGAGCACCAACCTTGAGCAGAAGAAAATCAGGCCAGAGCTTGAGGCCCTGAGTTCAATCCCCAGTGTGGGCTACATACATAAACAAAACGTTATGGAGTTCGCGGGATCAAGATGTTTCCCAGGGTCTAAAGTCCAAGGCTAGATGGCCAGGGAATTCAAGCTAGTGATCAAGGAATGATCAAGCAAATAGTCCTGGAAAGCCCTCCTCCTCAGCGGGCGGGGGGACACTGGGCCTGGGTGCCGTCTCTTCATTTTTCACTCAAGACGGGTGCTTTACCACTCGAGCCACTGCTCCATTTCTGACTTTTTTTTTTGCTGGAGTTTGGATGGGGGACAGGGTTGGGGGTCCAGTCCTGACCTCCCCACCCCGCTGTCCACAGCTGGGTGGTGGGGAACTGGACGCGGTGCAGCCGCAGCTGCGATGCGGGCGTGCGCAGCCGCTCGGTCGTGTGCCAGCGCCGTGTGTCAGCCCTGGAGGAGAAGGCTCTGGATGACAGCGCGTGCCCGCAGCCAAGACCCCCTGTGCTGGAGGCCTGCCAGGGCCCGGCCTGCCCGCCTGAGTGGGCCGCCCTGGACTGGTCTGAGGTTAGCTGGTGGGGAGAGGGAAACCACGGGGGCCCTCCTCATCTGCCTTCGGGGATGGGGGGCCCTTGTACCTCAGGGACCTTCCTACTCCTCTCTTCTTCACCCCCCATCGGCCTCACAAGCCCTGCACCCCCCCAACTGTACAGTGCACTCCGAGTTGTGGCCCGGGCCTCCGACACCGCGTGATTCTCTGCAAGAGCGCCGACCATCACGCCACACTGCCACACGCACAGTGCCCTCCCGCTGCCAAGCCCCCAGCCACCATGCGCTGCAACCTCCGCCGCTGTCCCCCGGCCCGCTGGGTGACCAGCGAGTGGGGTGAGGTAGGTACACACGCACCCCCTCCCAACACACACAAACACCCAGGAAGGAATCCCAGGCTGGGACCAGCTCAGAGACTTCTCCCCACAGTGCTCAGCCCAGTGCGGCCCTGGGCAGCAGCAGCGCACCGTGCGCTGCACGGGTCACACCGGCCAGCCATCCCGGGACTGCGCCGAGGCCCTGAGGCCGCCCGCCACCCAGCAGTGCGAGGCCAAGTGCGACCCTGCACCTCCGGGGGACGGCCCCGAAGGTACGTGGGCTGCAGGCACAGCTCGGGGGGCAGGGCGGGGGGATCCCCAAAAGGGTTCCCATTTGAAGGGACATCTAGAAACCCAGGCCACCTGTCACTGTCCCTTCCCGGTCAATGCACTTATCAAGTGTCACTGTGTGCCCAGCCTTTCTGGGCTTTCTTTGGCCAGTCCTGAGGCTTGAACTCAGGGCCTGGCCGCTGTCTCTGAGCCTCTCTGTGCTCAAGGCTAGTGCTCTACCACTTTTGAGCCCCCGGCACCACTTCTGGCTTCTTTCTGAGTGGTTCATTGGAGATAAAGAGTCTCACAGACTTTTCTGCCCTGACTGGCTTCCAATCACAATCTCCAGACTTCTACCTCAGCTTCTCGAGGAGCTCGGATGACAGATGGATGGCACTAATACCTGGCTTGCCCTTTGGTTTTTCTAAGTAATTTTGAGTTTCTTTTTTTAAACTGAATCTTGTTATGTTGCCCCAGCTGGACCCAGACTCCTGAGCTCCCTCCCAAGTGCTGGCATTACAGGTGTATGCCATTATTGCCAGCTATCAATTTGTTTTTCATAAAGAGCAATGGGTGATGTGTGGGGAGACCCTGGAACCAAACTAACTGGGTCTACCTTTCGCTCGTATGCCTCTGTTTCCTCATCTTGTCAAGGGGGTAGGTAATGTAGTCTCATGGAAGGAATTATTACACACTGCAGGGACAGAATAAAACCATCTCCTGAATGTGCCTGGGGCTCACGCCTGCCGTCCCAGCTACTCATGAGGTGAGATCAGAGGATCACAGACACGAGTCCATGAGGCTGGACAAGACTCAGTGATGTCATGGGTGTGGTGGTTTTTCAGGAGGCTGAGTTCCAGAAGGTCAAAATTCAAAGCCACCCTGGGCAGAAAAGTCTTCAAGACTCCTATCTCCACAATAACCACCAAAAAGCTGGGCTGGAGTGTGATTCAAGTAGTGGAACATCAGTGAAACAAGCAAGCTGTGCAAATTTTTGAAGCACCAAGGTCACACATGAGGGGGGGAGCAGGAGTTTGGCAGAGTGCTTGCCTAGCATGCATGAAGACCCAGGTTGATTCCTTGGTACCATATACACTGGGGGGAAAAGAAACAACGTAAGTGAGCTGTGGCTCAAGTGGCAGAGCTCTTGCCTTGAGAAAGCCCAAGGACAGTGCTCAGGCCCTGAGTTCAAGGCCCAGGACTGGCAAAAAAAAAACTAGATGGCATGATTCACACCTGTCATGCTAGCCATTCAGGAGACCCTGCAGTGGAGGATTCTGATTAAAGGCCAGTCCCGTTCCAACCCATTGAATAGGAAAGATTTTTTAAAAAATAATCCTGTACATTTTCCATTCTGAAAACAGCCCAGTGACAGGAGTTTAAGCCTCTGGACAGCTGAGGAAACAGCACAGAAAAAAGCCAAGTCACTGGTTAGGTAGAACCTGCCTGGGCGGGGCTCTGAGAACTGAATTGCTCCTTCTCTCCTGCCTGGCAGAGTGCAAGGACGTGAACAAGGTCGCCTACTGCCCCCTGGTGCTCAAATTCCAGTTCTGCAGCCGAGCCTACTTCCGCCAGATGTGTTGCAAAACCTGCCAGGGCCGCTAGGGCAGAACTTGGAGCCATGGTGGACCCACAGGCTGAGGGGGTGGGGGGACCCCAACCAGAGAGGGTCCCAGAGGGTGGGAGCTAGGAGTGAAGGGTGGTGTGGAGCTGGAACACCTACAGGGCCTCTGGTTAGGGGATGAAGAGGGGCTGGCTACCCCCAGAATCCCTCTGAAGTCCCTTGTCCAGTTCATAGCCAGACCCCTCCCTTTCAGGGATGGATTAAGGAAGGGGGTACCTGTTTGTCCCAGCACCATTTGCACCCACCCTTAAAGGAGTCCCTTCCCCTTTGGTGGTCGAAACATGTACTGTGAAGAGTAGGGGTGAGAGAGGGGTCGACCAGCACGCCCGCTCCCCAACACTGTCCCATCCCTGACTCTGAGCTCCTTGACCCCCACCCCCAAGACCGACCAGGGGGGAGATTCACCTCAACCTTGACTCTCCCTGATCCGGGAGCGGGGGACTCCGACATCCCAAGCCACCCCCATCATAGTGGTCCTATGGCCTCTCTCTGGGGCCCACGCTCCTCCCAGGAAATCCTGCGTCAATAAAGGTCTGTCTTAAACCGATTTCCTCAAGTGTGAGAGTGTGTTGGTGGGGGGGGAGGGTGAGAGTCCCTTCCAGTGCCAGAAAACACCACAATCTTCAAAGGCATAGTAGCTAGCACCTATAATCCCAGCTATTCAAGTGGCTGAGATCAGAGGATCACAGTTCAATGCCAGCCCAGGACAGACAAATCCCAGAGACTGGTTTCCAGCAGAAATGGAGCTGTGACCCACATGGTAAAGAGCCAGCCTTGAGTGAAGAAGGCTAAGATAGAGAGCAAGGACCTGAGTTCAAACCCCAGGACTGACATCAAAAACCAAAGTCATCCTAGCTGCCAGAGAAGAGAGGACTTGAACCAACAGAGACAAGAACACAGCCATTTATAGGACCCAAGTACGGCTTCTCATAGAAGGCAAAGCCACTCAAGTGGGGTCCTGCGGGTGATGTCACAAACCTTCTCTGGATCTACAAGGAGAAGCAGGCGCCATCCCTGCAAGGCCACCAGGGGGCGCCCACCACAACACCTCTGTGCAAAGGCCTCGCCCAAGAAGGCCGGAACCTCTGGCAGGGTGGTTTGAGAAGATGACAACCTCTTGGCACTGTCATTTCCTCAAATGCCAACAGAAGAATCTTGGACAGTCTGGTGTGGTCTTAGGCCAGGCCTGGCGCTACTGGGAGTTGCTGTTTTACAATGAAGCCATGGGGAAACCAAGTTATCATCAGGAGGTGATGCAATCCAGGTGTGACACCAAAAGTGTGAGACCTTCCTGGTGCATTTGGCTTCTCCCCCCACCTTCTCCCTCCCCACTCATTTCCGAGGGACAAGAGGGAGTTTGCCCTGGAGACCCCGTGAGTGGCTCAAAACACCTCCCAGCAGACTCAGCCAGTCCTACAGCTGGCTGACCTGAGTGTGTGTGAGTGTGTGTGTGTGTGTGTGTGTGTGTCCCATACTATAGCCCCGAGGAGATGGACAACAGGGTTCTGGGGTCTGGATGTGGCTAGCAACCATCTTTGGCTCAGAGCACACCTCCCCCTTCCAAATATACAACAGCCAGCTTCCCCTAGCCCTGCCTGGGGCTCCCGAGCTTGCTCCCCGCCCTCAGGGCTCAGCTTCCCTCCCCGGTGGCCGTGGCCCCTCCCGACAAAGGAAGTGAGAACCGAGGTGGCTGTAAGAGGAACTCAGGCAGGAGCAGGAGAAGGACCATGTCCCCAAGAGCCCCTTAGGTGGGCTTAGACCCCTGCCACAACCCATCCAGGTGCCCCCCAGGAGCTGGGCCACCAGCCGTCACCATGGTAAGTCCTTAGAAGGGACAGTGGGGGGACAGGAGAAGCACCAGGTAGTGGTGCCCTAAGATTACCACCAGAAAGTGGGTGGAGTGACTCTTTATGGGAGGAGTCCCTCAAGACAGCTCAGGTATCCACTTTGGGTCCCTTTCCAGGGACCAGGCCCCATGTGAGGGTTCCAGATTGGCTCTGGGTTCAAAATGAGGCAGTTACTGGCAGAAGTGGGGAATGGGGAGGGGAGTCTCTGGGGGGTTCATACAGCTCCCTTTGCTGGCCCTTACAAAAGCCAGTGTCCTGCCAAACTGGGGACCCCACTTCTCCCTGTGTGGTCACTTTCTCTCTTGGGGCCTCTGACCACACAACACAGAGGTGACCCAGTCAGCAACATCTGATTATGGGGGTACGAGGGGGTGTTTGGGTTGGAACCTTCAGACAGGCGGGGGTTTGGGTTATTCTGAGAGTCTGTAAGCAGGACAGGACAACTGTGACTCAGACAGTGGAGGCAGAGTGACAGTGTGGCTGTACAGGTGAGGGGACAGACCTGGCTGTGCAGCTCAGTGGTCCAGCTCTTGTTTGACCGTGGGAAGCCAGGATTCTAACCTAGGAAGGGGAAAGGAAAACGGGGACAGTGACAGGGACTGTGTTCATAGTGTCACCCAAACCTGGTGGTGGTGGCGACATTTAAACCAGAGATAATGGCTTGCTGTATATTGAGGCTGGGGGTCCGCTGGTGATGGTGACAAGATGGAGGAATTCGCACCATCCAGGGTCTAGACTCAACTACATCATGAGACACACCCTCCTCAGACCACTTCAGCTTTCATTCTTTGTCACTGGGGATAAGGGCGTGTTCCTAGGACAGCCACCAGCTGTAGGGAGGTGGCACAGGAAACAGAGGCTGCAAAGATGGTTCAGAAAGCCAGGGAGGAATCAAGTGTCCCAGGCTAAAGATGCTCTGGACGAGTCACAGCCTTAGTGTGAAATTGCAATGGAAATTGGCAAGAGGCAGCCAAGCAAAGAGACCAGATGGATAGAGATCAGATGAACAGAGATGAAAGCACAGGACAAATTTGCTACCTGAAAGGAAAGGAGCCCCACCCACTAAAAGCCACAAAAAAAAGAAAAGAAAAAAATGCTTAGTCAACAAGATTGCTTGGTAGATGGGTGCCCCAGAGGGAAGAAAATGCATCAGACAGTATCGAGTCTGTTATGGTAGAGCATGCCCGTAATTTCAGCACTGGAGAGGCTGAGGCAGAAAGATCAGGAGTTCCAGGTTAGTCTGGGCTACAAAGCAAGAAATAAAGACACTGCAACACACACCTGTGGTCTCAGCCACTTGGGAGACAGAAATTGGGAGGATTTCAGGCCAGACCAAGCCAAAAAAAAATGTAGATATTACCATATCAGTCCATAAAGCAGGTGAGATAACACTTATCTGTGACTACACAGGAAGCTCTAGGTAGAAGGGTCATTGTCGGAGGCCAGCCTGGGGCAAACACCCCACCACCACCACCACACACACACACTACCTATAGCTAGGCTTTGGAGGCTCACATCTAGAATCCTAGCTACTCAAGAAGCTGAGATGAGGCTGGGAATGTGGCTTAGTGGTAGAGTGCTTGCCAAATGAAGTGGCGCTGTGACTCAAGTGGTAGAGTGCTACTCTTGAGCAAAAGAAGCTTAGGGACAGTATCCAGGCCCTGAGTTCAAGCCCTAGGACTGGGGTGGGATGGGAAGGGGGGAAACTGAAATCTAAAGATCAACATTCAAAGCCAGCTCCTGGAGGAAACTCCTTAAAACTCTTATCTCTAATTAACCACCAAAAGGCCAGAAGTGGAGCTGTGGCTCAAGTGGTAAAGCACCAGCATTAAGTGAAATGGCTCAAGGACAGCACCCAGACCCTGAGAGACGCGGAATCAAAAAAAAAAAAAAAATACTTTGAAACAGTGACCCTAAGGTCCTTTAGAGAAGCAAGGATATAGGGTCAGTGCCCACCGTTGACCCGGCTTGAGCTTTGGGCTTTGAGATGGAATGGGTGCTTATTCTTGGTGGATGAATGGCTTCAGGTGCTGTGCTGGGTTGATGTTGGCTGTTGGCTGTGGTGGGGGTGACGCTGCTGTGTGTTTCAGGTTGTTGTTCATAGTGATTTAGGGGTAGAGTGATTGTGAGTCTTGGATGAGGGCTGGTGTGGAAAGTGGGTCGTTAATGGTGGGTTGCTTTGGGGCAGGACATCTTTGGAACTCTATAAGGGAGGTGAGTGGATGGTTGCATTCACCGGCTGTTTAGTTATTTGTTGTTGCCTGACAATTCATGGGTGGATTTTGAGTGGGACCCAGGGTGGAGGTTGTCTTTGGGGTGTGGTCGTGGTATGTGTGTGTGGCTGGAGATGGGCTGGTAGTGTTATCTGGTGGTCAGTGGTGGAAGTTTTCTTGGTTCAGTTCTTCTTCGTTGGTCTCCCTGTGTAGAAGGCCTCTGACTGTCCATCTTTCCGCTTCAGGAAAGGTGTGCCTCACCTGGCTGGCTGTTCTTATTGATGGTAGTTATGAAGAGATGATGGTCGTGGTGACGGTGGTGGTGATTGTAGGCAAGGTCTTTGAGCTTCTGGGAGTGGGGAGGGGGCCGTCAACTGGTTGACAAGAATGGTTGTTTTTAAGGTTGGGATGCAAATCAAGGGAGACCAGGGGCCAGGGGAGTGGGCAGAAAACGCAGGATTTCAGAGGGAGAGTCATTAAGACCAGAAAGAGGAGGATCGCTAGCATTGAGCAAAAGATAGGCCCCGGGGCCTGGAGACCCTCCAAGAGTCAGGACCCCCCCAGGCTGCCCCCCTGCAAGAGGTATTTAAGGAGGGGAGTGCAACTCAGAAAGGTTAAGGCCCCGTTGGTTGGATAAGGCATCGAGATCCGCCAACCCACAGCCGAGACTCCTGGAGGCAGAGTGGAGGATGGAGGCCCAGGAACTTTTGGAGGCCCATGTGTTGTTTGCCTGATGTGGGGGGGAGGGGGCGCACTGGGGGTAGGCGTGCGGGAAGGGGGGGTGGCTGCAGAACCCCACTGAGCTGCAGCACATGAGTAAGACCCAGGCTTCCCAGAACCCTGGGGGGCCCAGGGTGAGGCCAGGGGAGCAGAGCTGGTTCCACAGTGGTGGCCCCTGCAAACCTCCTCTGATGTGCACAGTTCTAGGCCCCCAGGAAGGAAGTGGCTGTTGTGTTGCTGTGTTCTCTCAGCCCAGGAGCCTGGAGCCTGGAACCTCAAGGGCAAATTACAAAAGTTCTGTCCCTTCCAGTCCAACCCTTCCTGTCCACCCTTCCCCCGTGACCTCAGGCCAGGAAATGGGAATCAGGAACTCAACAATGGCAACTCTTAGCCCAGCCACTGGTGGTTCACGCCTGTTATCCCAGCTCCTCAGGAGGCTGAGATCCGAAGATAATGTGAAGCCAGCCCAGGCAGGAAAAGTCCATAGACTCAGCTCCGATGAACTACCAAAAAGCCAGAAGTGCAGCCTTGAACACAAAAGCCAAGTGAGAATGCAAAGCCCTGAGGACACACACACACACACACACACACACACACACACACACACACACACACACAGAATAGGGACAAGACCCCATATGCCTGTTGGCACTGTCAGAGACCAAGAAGTGTGTTCACTTCACACCATCTGACCACAGCCGGTCCTTACCTTCTTGGGCAACTGGGAAAGCTGACCCCCGCCCCCCATGTTGTGCTTTGGACTGCCCTGAAGAAGAGGCCACTTCCACGCTCCCAGTCACCTCCAGCCCCTGACTCTTTCACAAGAGCCCAGCAAGAGTTGAGTCATAGTTGGCTTGTGGTCAACTGACACCACAGCCCCTGCCTAGCCTTCTACCTCCACCCCTCACCCCCAGAAATAGACCTAGGAACAACAGTTTCTCCCCTGGAGATTTGGGGGAGACGCAGGAGAGAGGGATGTCTTTCCTTCATGCCCTGATTTCATTCCTTTGGTGTGACTTCTGTGAGTCATTCCTTTGATGTGTGGACTATTATTTCTCAGCCCTCTGTCAGACATGTTGGGTTTGGTTTTGGTTTGGTTTTGTGTCCAAACTGGGACTTGAACTCAGGGCCTGGGTCCTTGTCCTAGGAGGCTGCTCTACCACTGGAGCCACAGCCCCACTTCCGGCTTCATTCTGGTTCATTGGAGATGAAAAGTCTCTCACACTTTCCTGCCCAGGCTGGCTTTGAACTATGATCCACAGATCTCAGCCTCCTGAGATCTGAGCTAGGACGACAAGTGTAAGCCATGGGCGCCTGGTGCACTAAATTCTCTTGGGTCCCCTAAGACCCCTCAGCTCTGTATTCACCTCGTGACCCCTTTCATCAGTGCCACAGAAGAGATCATAATGGAGTCGCCATGACAGATGGGGAAACTGATAAACACCCCAAAGACCTTGGAAAGCCCTCTCCCCATCATGCAATCGGCCTGATATTCAGGAACCACGGGTATCGAGGGGACTCTGGAGAGCCAAGGCAGTTTGTGGGGTGCAAGAAACAGAGGCCCCTCTGCGGGGTGAGGGAAGAGGAGAGACAGGAAGAGGAACAGTTCTGAAGGCCAGAGAAGATGGAGGCCAGGCAGCCGGCCTTGGGGCCTTGGCCCCAGCAAGCGGAAGTGGCTTGGTCCACTGGCCTAGGAAGGGGAAGCGCACGACAGTGCCAAGCTTATCCCCCCTGGAGTGTTTAGAACCCAGGCCCCAACTCCAGAAATCCCACATTAGATCCAGCTACTTGCCGCCATATGCCAAATAAAGAGACAACGGTGAGAGGTCAGAGAGAGAGTTGGACAGGTGCTGGTAGCTTCACCCTATCACCCCTATAACCCAACCTGAGCCTGGAAAATCCATACAACTATTATCTCCAATGAACTACCAGAAAACTGGAAGTGGCGCGCATGGCTCAAGTGGTAGAGCACTAGCCTTGAGTTCAACAGCTCAGGGACAACACCCAGACACAGAGTTCAAGCCCTACGAACAACAAAAAAAGGGGGGAGAGGGAGGGAGGGAGGGAAGAAGGGAGGGAGGGAGGAAGGAAGGAAGGAGGGAAGGAAGGAGGGAAGGAAGGAAGGAAGGAAGGAAGGAAGGAAGGAAGGAAGGAAGGAAGGAAGGAAGGGTCAGGTGTGGCTGGTTCATGCCTATAATCCTAGCTACTCAGGAGGATGAGGCTCATGGTTCAAAGCCAGCCCAGGAAGGAAAGTCTGTGCCTCATCTCCAATGAACTTCCAGAAAACCAGAAGTAGTACTGTGAATCAAAGTAGTAAAGCACTAGCCATGAGTTAAACAGTTCAGGGAGACCTCCCAGGCCCTGAGTTCAAGCTCCACAACTGGAAAAAGAAAGAGAAGGGAAGGGTTCCGACATGGGTACAGACATGGGCTTTAAGTTAAATAGGGAGAGTGGGAGCAAAGGTGGGGTGTGCAGAGTTAAAGCAGTCCCATGTCCTGGACTTGCTCAGAGGTGGGAGTACAGGGCTCTGTCCCAGGACTGGGCAAGGGGAATGCTTATTTATCACTGGCATCCTTTTCCTGGCTTCCAAGATGGCAACAAAGTGATTGCAGAAGGGGACAGCTCCAAGAATGTAGATACAAAATGGAGGGCTGGGAACATGGCCTAGGAGCAGCGTGCTTACCTAGCATGCATGAAGCCCTGAGTTCGATTCCTCAGTACCACACAGAAAAACCCGGAAGTGGTGCTTAGCTCAAGTGGTAAAGCGCTAGCCTTGAGAACAGCCCAAAGGCAGAGCCCAGGCCCTGAGTTCAAGCCCCACAACCAACAACAATAGCAAAAAACGTATGTGGGTACTTAGCTTTAATGCTGCACCCAGGTAATTTGTGGGCCAGGTAAGGACTCAGTGCTTCTTGGCAGTTAGTAGCTCCTAAGCGCCTCTTACAAAATCTTTCTCATCTGACTTGAAACACCAACCCAGCCACCTCCTCCCCAGACTGGACAGCAGGCAGCCAGTCTTCTGTGCCTTCTCCCCACCCGATTGGCTGGATAACCCTGGCCTCCTCTAGGCCAGTTTTCTCTTCTGCAAAATGAATCTAATAATAGTATGGTGAGATGAAACAATTCACTTAAGAAGCTGAGGTCATAGGTTTACACTTGCTATCCTAGCTGCCCAAGGGGCTGAGATCTGGAGGATGGAAGGCAGCCAGGAAAGTGACAAAGGCAGTCAGAAAAGTCAGTGAGATTCATCTCTAACTAACCAGCAAAACAAAAGGCCAAGCTGGAGATGTGGTTCAAGTGGTAGAGCACTAGCTGAGCAAGTGTCAGGCCCTGAATTCAAATCCCACTGCCACCAAAAAAAAAAAGAAAAGAGGAAAAAAAAAAAAGAAAAAAGATAGCCTTTTCTTCATGGCACTCACCACATGCCCTGGCCTTATCTTGAAAACAGGAAATCCACCTGACCTCCCACCCCAGCTCTGTCCTTCCTCTTCTGGGGGAGAGTGGCAGCCCACAGCATCCTCACCCCCCTGCCCACCCCTTCTCCATCTCTTCCCTCCCACCTGACTTCTGACCCCAAGAACAATATGACTACCACCCTCCTGGGTCCCACTGAGAGTCGAGGGGCTCTACTCCTCCCCACCTACAGTCCTGCATCCCATCCGGGCCTCTCACCTCCCACCCAGCCCCACTCTGATGGGTGCCACCTCCCACCACTGTATCCTGCTCCTCCCCACAAACTCCTCCCTGCTCCCTCCACCCTGGGGCGTCCATTGCCTCACCCCAGTACCCCTACTTTTGCCATGCTGGGGATGAATCACAAGGCTCCCTACATGCTAAGTAAGTACTCTGATCCAGGGATCCAGCCCCAGTGCCCATTTCTTACAACAGATACCTTATGGGACCCCAAAATCTTGACATATAACTTCACACATCGTGGATGCACTGACTCCCATAGTGTCAAAAAGAATGAATAGGCTGTAATCCTAGCTACTCCGGAGGATTGCAGTTCAAAGCCAGCCTAGAAAGGAAAGTCCATCTCTTATCTCCAGTTAATCACACACACACACACACACACACACACACACACACACACACACACACACACACACACACACACACAGGAAGTGGAGCTATGGCTCAAGCAGCTAGCCTTGAGCAAAAAAGAAAGAAAAGGCTCAGGGATAGCACCCAGGTCCTGAGTTCAAGCCGGTCAAGCCTCAGGACACACACACACACACACACACACACACACACACACACACACACACACACGCTTTTGCACAGTACAGGTTATAGTCACTAAGCTAGCCTGTCTGTGCTCAAGGCTAGTGCTTGAGCCACACTTGAGCCACAGCTCCTCTTCTGGCTTTTATTTTTTGGTGGTTAATTGGAGATAAGAGTCTCAGACTTTTCTGCCCTGACTGGCTTCCAACCACGATCCTCAGATCTCAGCCACCTAGGTAGCTAGGATGACAGGTGTGAGCCACCAGCACCTGAGTGAGAACGAGAGATCTTTGCCCAGCTATATGTCTGACAAGGTTCTAATTTCCAGGAAAAAATAAAACAAAACAAGGATCTCAAGAAACTAAATCCCTAGAGAATCAATAACCCAGTTCATTGATGGGTCAAGGAGCTAAACAGACACTTCTCAGAAGAAACAGAAATGTATTGCTTGTAAATTCCACTACAGAAGTCAGTGTGGAGAGATTCTTGAAGACAAAAACTAACCATAGAATTACCCTAGGAGCCAGTGAAGAAATGCAAGTCAGGGCACAATGACAGATAGTCGCACGTCCACGTTCAGATGTACGAACAGCAAAGGGTCCGTAAGAGCTGGCTCGGAAGCCGGGCACCAGTGGCTCATGCCTATAATCCCAGCTACTCAGGAGACTGAGATCTAAGGATTGGGATTCGAATCCAGGCTGGACAGGAAAGTCCATGAGACTCCTAGTTCCAATCAACTACTCAGAAAAAGGCAGAAATGGTAGTATGGCTCAAGTGGTAGAGCACTAGCCTTGAGCAGAAAGAGGTTCAGGGACAGTGTCTAGGCCCTGAGTTCAAGTCCTAAGATCAAGGAGAGGGGCAGGGGCGGGGGGCCTCTGGGATGGACCCAAGATTGCCTGGGACCTTTGTCTGCCATCTTGTTAGACTCACTGGTGGGTGTCCTCTCAAATGGCTCACCTCCATCCCTCCCCCCCCCACCAGGGCAGCAAGGAGCGATTCCACTGGCAGAGCCACAACGTGAAGCAGAGTGGCGTGGATGACATGGTGCTGTTATCTCAGATCACGGAGGACGCCATCGTGGCCAACCTCCGAAAACGCTTCATGGACGACTACATCTTTGTACCTGGAGTGGCAGGCAGGAGGGGCCAGAGGCTGATAGGGCATTAGAGGAGAGGGTGATGGGATGGAGGGGTTAAAGGAGGCCAACCCCCACTCAGAGGAGGGTGGGTAGTAAGGCTAGGAGCATGGCCTAGTGGTAGAGTGCTTGCCTAGCATGCAGGAAGCCCTGGGTTCGATTCCTCAGTACCACATACACAGAAAAAGCCGGAAGTGGTGCTGTGGCTCAAGTGGTAGAGTGTCGGCCTTGAGCACAAAGAGGCTCAGAGACAGTGCCCAGGCCTTGGGTTCAAGCCCCAGGACTGGCAAAAAATTAATAAAAAGAAGAGGGGTGGATGGGAGAAGGGACGTGGAAGACAGAGGACGGTGAGGTGACCCCAGGGGTAAGGCTGGGACAGCTCTGGCTGCCCTAGGGTAGCTTAGCTACAACATCCCTCCAATTCACTCCCTTTCTGGACCCAGCCTCGTTTCTTTAAGACATTAGGGGACACACCTGAGATCTTTAAACAACAGGGGTGTTGGGAGGGCCTATGAGAACAGAATGGCCCCCTGGGGTGCTTGGGGGACAAATGAGGACACTGCATGGCCCTTGACCCTTCCCCCTCAGACGTACATCGGTTCTGTGCTTATTTCCGTCAACCCCTTCAAGCAGATGCCCTATTTCACCGATCGCGAGATCGACCTCTACCAAGGCGCGGTGAGGCCTAGCCCCCAACCCTGAGACTCCCCCCAATACCCAGCTCCCAGCCTGGGGCTGAGACCTCCCCACCCCCTTTCAACCAGGCCCAGTATGAGAACCCCCCTCACATCTACGCACTCACTGACAACATGTACCGGAACATGCTCATCGATGGAGAAAACCAGTGTGTCATTATCAGGTATGGCAGCAACATTGGCCTTGAATTGCCAGCCCAAATGGGGTCCCTTCCTGTCCCCCGCTGTCTCCAATGCCTTGTTCTACTTTCAGAGATGTTCTACTATTTGACTCCAGCTGGATGCGTTTTGGTGGTGGCGGTGGTAGTGGTCGGGGAGGGGGGGGCGGGGCCTGAAGTCAAGGCCTGGGCTCTATCCCTGAGCTCTTTCACTCAAGGCTGGAGCTCTACCACCTTGAGCCACAACACCACCTCTGGTTTTCTGGGGGTTCATTGGAGATAAGAGTGTCACAGTCTTTCCTGCCCAAGCTGGCTTTGAACCACAATCCTCAGATCTCAGCCCCCTGAGTAGCTAGGATTGCAGGTGTGAGCCACTGGCGCCCTGCTGGATATATTTTTTTCTTCTTGCTTATTTATCTGCCTTTGGGGAGGGCACAGAAATGGAGAAACAAAGGGTAAACAAATGCAGCAGTGATATTCACTGGACACTGTTGTACATGCGTGCTTTTTGTTCCTTTCTTTTTCTTTTTTTTTTTGCCAGTCCTGGACCGTGAACTCAGGGCCTGAGCACTGTCCTTGGGCTTTCTCAAGGCTAGAGCTCTACCACTTGAGCCACAGCACCACTTCCAGCTTTTTTCTATGTATGTGGTACAAAGGAATAGAACCAGGTTTTCATGCATGCTAGGCAAGCACTCTACCACTGGGCCATATGCCCAGCCCATTGATTTTTTTTTGGGGGGGTGGTGGTCATGGGGCTTGAACTCTGGGCCTGGGTGCTGTCCCTGACCTCTTCAGCTCAAGGCTACCACCCTACCCCTGAGCCACAATACCACTTCCGGTTTTCTAGTGGTTAATTGGAGATAAGAGTCTCACAGACTTCCATGCCTGGGCTGGTTTTGAACCGAGATCCTCAGAGTAGTTAGGATGACAGGTGTGAGCCACCGCGCTGGCTCCATTGTTTATCTTCAAGGTAGTTTCTTACGTCATGCCTAGGCCAGCCTGGACTGCAATCCTCTTACTTTTGCTTTCACTGGGGATGGCCGTCATGTGACTCTACATCCAGTCATTGGTTGAGATGAAGTCTCTCAAATTTCTTTTCTGCCTGGGCCAAACTGTGGAACTGCAATCCCCCACATTTCTCCTTCCTGAGTAGCTAGGATTGCAGGCTTGAGCCGCTCTTCCCAGCCGAGCAGACACTTCCCTCATAGCTGCTTGGTACACAGTAGGTGTTCCATATATGATCATTCCTTCCTCAAACTCCCCCCCCTTCAGTGGAGAGAGCGGAGCTGGGAAGACTGTGGCTGCCAAATACATCATGGGGTACATCTCCAAGGTGTCTGGAGGAGGAGAGAAGGTCCAGGTAAGTCAAGAAGGGAGCAAGGGAGGAATTGGGCCTGGTCCTTGCAACTGGTTTGTCCCCAGCCACCCTCCTGACCCACATTCACCCTCCCCACCCCCCCAGCACGTCAAGGATATCATCCTGCAGTCAAACCCCCTGCTCGAGGCCTTCGGCAACGCCAAGACCGTGAGGAACAACAACTCCAGCCGCTTCGTGAGTTACTGACCTTCTTCTCCCTCCACCCCCTACACACGTGCATGTATGTGCACGTACACACACACACACACACACACGCACCACAGAGCCAGGATCAAATCTAGCAGAACACAACTCCTTTCAGAAATATGGTTTGTTTGGCAAACAAATGATAAAAATAAGCCATTTGTTGGCAGAATAGATCATATTTGAAACCAGCCCAGGTAGAAAGTCTGGAAGACTCTTGTCTCCAATTAATCAGCAAAATACTATCCTGGAGGTAGGGCTCAAGTGGTAAAGCATCAGCCTTGAGGGAAAACTAAGGGATGGCAACCCCAGGCCCTGAGTTCAAGCCCTAGTCTAGTACAAACAGTATGTGTTTCCAGGGCCATTCACGTCATTGTGTGTATTATTAGTCCTTTGAAATTTCATCCACATAATGTTAATGTTAATGTTCCAAAACAAATGAAAATGAAAACAATAGAAGGAAAATAGAAAATACTGACATCTATGAGATGGATTTCTACTATCATCCCCAGTTTATGGATGAGGAAACAAGAACCTCACAAGAGTACATTGTTATAATTACAATTATTATAATTATTATCATTATTATTATTTGTCTAATCACACCTCTAAACTGGACCATAAATTCAGATCTCAGGAACTATTGGTTGGGAGGACACAAATAAATAAATGAAAGAAATACATTGGATTTAAAATGATAAAAGGGTCAGGTGCTCCTATAATCCTAGCCACGCAGAAGGCTGAAATCCGAGGACTGAAGTTTGAAGCCAACCAGGGCCAAAAAAAAGTCTATGAGACTCTTATCTCCAAATCACTACCAAAACAAAACAAAAAAACAGGAAGTGGATCTCAAGTGGCACAGTGCCAGCCTTGAACAAAGAAGTTCAGGGACAAGGCTCAGGCTCCAAGTTCAAGCCTCAGGACAGGCAGCAGAATAAAAGAAAAAATAAATAAAAGGAAGGGGAGCTGACACGATGTCTCTGGGATTCAGGGCAAGTACTTTGAGATCCAGTTCAGCCGTGGTGGGGAGCCAGACGGGGGCAAGATTTCCAACTTCTTGCTGGAGAAGTCTCGCGTGGTCATGCAGAACGAGAACGAGAGGAATTTCCACATCTATTACCAGGTGTGCGATGGGGACTGTGGGATGCTGAGAGAGGGAGGGGGAAGACACCAGAAGGGCTGTTCAGGGCCAGTCTGAGACACGAGGCCCTCAACCCCCTCCAGCTGCTGGAAGGAGCCTCTCAGGAGCAGCGGCAGAACCTGGGCCTCATGTCTCCGGACTACTACTACTACCTCAACCAATCAGACACCTACAAAGTGGATGGCACCAATGACCGCAGTGACTTCAGTGAGACGCTGGTGAGAAACTGGCTGCTGCCATTCCAGCCCCCCCCACCCCCAGCCTGTCCATCACAGCTCTGGGAAGAGGACTGCTACTTATTACGTGGATGGCTCGCGCCTGTCATCCTAGCTACTCAGGTTGAGATGTGAGGATGGTGGTTCCAAGCCACCCCAGACAGAAAAATCTGGAAGACTCATCTCCAGTGAACCAGCAAAAAGCTGGAACTGGAAGTGGGGCTGGGTGGCTCAAGGGTTGAACACTAGCCATGGGGTTGGAAGCATAGTCTAGTGGTAGAGTGCTTGCCTAGGTGGCATGAAGACCCAAGTTTGATTCCTCGGTGCCACATACTCAGAAAAAGCTGCAAGTGGTGCTGTGGCTCAAGTGGTAGAGCACTAGCCTTGAGAAAGCCCAAGGACAGTGCTCACGCCCTGAGTTCAAGCCCCATGACTGGTAAAAACAAAACAAAAAGCAGTGCTAGCCTTAAGCTCAGTGTTGAGATGCAGGTGCTTCACGCCTGTAATCCTGGATACTCAGGAGGCTGAGTTCTGAGGATCAAGGTTCAAAGCCAGCATAGGCAGGTAAAGTCTTGAGATTCTTATCTCCAATGAATAAGCAAAATGCCAGAAATGGTGCTATGGCTCAAAGTGATAGAGCACTAACCTTGAACACAAAAGTTCAGGGACAGGGGCCGGGAGTTTGGCCTAGTGGTTAAAGTGCTTGCCTAGCATGCATGAAGACCCGGGTTCGATTCCTCAGTACCACATACATAGAAAAAAAGCCGGAAGTGGTGCTGAGGCTCAAGTGGTAGAGCTCTAGCCTTGAGAAAGTCCAAGGACAGTGCTCAGGCCCTGAGCTCAAGCCCAGGACTGGCAAAAAAAAAAAAAAAAAAAGTTCAGGGACAGAATCCAGGGCCATAAGTTCAGGCCCCAAGACCAGATTTAAATTTTTTTTTAAATGCAAGAGCACACGTCTTCTGAGTTCAAGCCCCAGTATTTGCAGTGAGAGAGAGACAAACAAAGAAGGAAGTGGGGATGGGGGATAAGAGAAGAAGGGAGGAAGGAAGGAAGGAGTGAGGGAAGAAACCAAGGTTAAGGTGTAGGGGCTGGGCTCGGTGGCTCACGCCTAGAATCCTAGCCACTCAGGAGACTGAGATCTGAAGATCGCAGTTCAAAGCCAGCCCGGGCACTAAACACTATGAGACTTATCCCCAATTCATCACTAGAAAACCAGAAGTGGGGCTGTGGCTCAGGGGTAGGGCGGTAGCTGCAGAGCTGCAGAGCTCAGGCCCAGAGTTCAAGCCCCATGACCCACAAAAGAAAGAGAGAGAGAGAGAGAGAGGGAGAGAGAGGGAGAGAGGGGGGGAGGGAGGAGGGAGGGAGGGAGGAAGGGAAAGAAAGAGAGAGAGAGAGAGAAAGAAAGAAAGGAGGGAGGGAGAGAGGGGGAGGAAGGGAGGAAGGGTATAGGGACTCACCTATCATCACACAATCACACAGCAAGTGGCTGAATAGCCAGGTCAGGCATCCATGCTGTGGATCCTGGCGCCTGTCACTGGAGTCAGGCTGGAGACTCAGCTTGTGACACGGCTGTGGCCCCGTTGCGTCCACAGAGCGCCATGCAGGTTATCGGCATCCCGCCCAGCATCCAGCAGCTCGTCCTGCAGCTCGTGGCTGGGATCCTGCACCTGGGAAACGTCAGCTTCTGTGAAGAAGGGAACTACGCGCGGGTGGAGAGTGTGGACCGTGAGTGTGGATGCGGGGAGGGCGGCAGGAGGCCTCGTGAACGCCATCACCTTCCGCACTGACGTCAGGGATGCTGGGAAAGCTGGGAAGACAGACAGGAGCCCAGGGCTCACACCTGTCATTCTAGCTACTCAGGAGGCAGAGATCTAAGGATCCTAGTTCAAAGCCAACGCTGGCAGGAAAGTCTACGAGACTTTTTTTTTTTTTTTTTTTGCCAGTCCTGGGTCTTGAACTCAGGGCCTGAGCACTGTCCCAAGGCTTTTTCCTCAAGGCTAACACTCTGCCACTTGAGCCGCAGCACCACTTCTGGCTTTTTCTATGTATGTGGTACCGAGGAATCGAACCCGGCTCTTCGTGCATGCTTAGGCAAGCACTCTGCCACTAGGCCAAACTCCCAGACTCTTGGATTAATTGGAGACTGTTATCTCCACTTCATCCCCCAAAAGCCAGAAGTGGAGCTGTGGCTCAAGTAGTAGAACACGAGTCTTGAGTGAGAACACTCAGTGCCTAGTCCCTGAGTTCAAGCCCCTAAACTGGCACAAAAAGAAAGTAAAGGCTGGGCACTGGTGGCTCACGCCTGTAATCCTAGCTACTCAAGAGGCTGAGATCTGAGGACTGTGGTTCAAAACCAGCCTGGGCAAGAAAGACTCATCTCTAACCATCAGAAAACTGAAAGTGGCACTGTGGCTCAAGTGGTAGAGCACTAACCTTGAGCTGAAGAGCTCAGGGACAGCACCCAGGCCCAGAGTTCAGGCCCCATGACTGATAAAAAAAAAAAAAAGGAAGGGAGGAAGGGCCATGTATGTTCTCCAGAGCCTGACCAGCTGCTTCTTATGCCTGGCCTGGCAGTCCTGGCGTTTCCTGCTTACCTGCTGGGCATCGACAGCGAGCGGCTGCAGGAGAAGCTGACCAGCCGCAAGATGGACAGCCGCTGGGGTGGGCGGAGCGAGTCCATCGATGTCACCCTCAACGTGGAACAGGCGGCCTATACCCGCGACGCCCTGGCCAAAGGGCTGTACGCACGCCTCTTCGACTTTCTGGTGGAGGTGAGCGTGCAGGCCTCGCCCCACAGAGAGGGCTGGGTGCCTCACCCAGAGCCAGGCAGAGGGTTGCCAAGGAGACCAAGTGTCACATGGGATGGGAGTAGAAAGGAAGGTACCATGTTAAGGGCAGGGATAATGACGGCCCAGTGAGGTGGCTCACTCCTGCAAATACAGCTGTGCAGGAGGCTGAGATCTGAGGATTGGGCTTGGAAGCTAGCCCAGGCCCCCCCCCAAAAAAAAGCCTGTGAGATTTTTATCTTCAATTAAACACCAAAAGAACTAGACCTGTGTGGAGCTGGGAGTTTGGCCTAGTGGTAGAGAGAGCTTGCATAGCATGCACAAAGAGCCAAGTTAGATTCCTTGGTACCACATACATAGAAAAGCCAGAAGTAGTGCTGTGGCTCAAGTGGTAGAGTACCAGCCCTGAACACACACACAAGCTCAGGGAAAGCACCGGGCCCTCAGTTCAAACGCTGGTCTGCACACACACACACACACACACACACACACACACACACACACACGCAGTTTGAAAGACCCCATCTCAGTAGAAAAGCTGGGTGTTATGCTATTTACCTGTCATCTCAGCTAGAAGAGGAAGTATAATATAGAAGGATAAAGGTCCAGGCCAGCCCCAGACAAAAAGCAAGAGCCTATATCAAAATCAAAGCCAATAGAGCTGTGGGTGTAATTTAAGTGGTAAAGAATGCAGCTGCTGAGCAAGTACAAGGTTCTGAGTTCAAATCCCAGTACTGAGAAAAAGAAATAATACCAATTGTAGCAAAACATTATGTAACAGTATTGCAGACCTTGACCTCGGTGTTCTAGTCATCTTCAGAAAGAGCCTTCTAAGCTGGGCATGGTGGATCACTCCTGTAATCCCAGCTACTCAGGAGGCTGAGATCTGAGGTCACAGTTCAAAGCCAGTCTGTGAGACTCTTATATCCAATTAACCACCAGAAAATTGGAAGTTACGCTGTGGCTCGAGGAGTAGGGTGGTAGCCTTGAGCTGAAGAGCACAGGAACAGCACCTAAGCCCAGTTTTCAGGTCCCACAACTGACAAAAAAAAGAAAGAAAAAATAAGGAAGAAAGAAAGAGCCTTCTATAGATGGGGGTGAACTCAGTGCTGAGCGTTTACCCAGCATGCTCTCTGGGTTCCAGCCTCAGCACCACACCAATAATAATAATAATAATGAGGAGGAGGTCCTAGTGGCTCATTCCTCTAATCCCAGATCTGGAAGACCATGGTTCAAAGCCTAAGCAGCAAAGTTCACAAGATTCCATCTCCACTTAAGCAGCAAAAAAGTTGGACTGGAGGTATGGCTCAAGTGGTAGCATATCAGCTGTGAGTAAGCAAGCCAAGCCAGATAATGAGGCCTTGAGTTCAGACCTTGATACCAGGCAGAGAAAGAGCGAGAAAGACTCTGAGAGTAGCTTGCAGGCAGCGTGGTTTATCCAAGATGCTCACTGACCAGTCCCCACCTGTACACAGGCCATCAACCGCGCCATGCAGAAACCCCAGGAAGAGTACAGCATCGGCGTGCTGGATATATATGGCTTTGAGATCTTCCAGGTGTGGCCCTGAGCTTCCAGCCTCCCCCCTTCCCAGCCCTCATCCTGCTCCCCTCTGTGTCCAGTGACCCGAACAGGCTCCAGCATCACCCCACTGACAAGAGACTCCTTTCTTCCCTCGGCAGAAAAACGGCTTTGAGCAGTTCTGCATCAACTTCGTCAATGAAAAGCTGCAGCAAATCTTTATTGAGCTCACCCTAAAGGCGGAGCAGGTGGGCAGGGCAACCAGGGATGGAGTTTGGCAGGGGGTGGGGTGGAGAAGGGATGGGAGGAGTGGGGGGTTGTCACTGAGCCACTGGGGAATTCACGGCACCCTTTCCCACCTCTCTGCTTGTGTCAGTCAGCTTCAGATTGTTATAATGAAATGCCTGAGATAAAAAGAAAAGGGGTTTGCTTTGGGGGGGGTGGCTCATGGTTTTGAAGTTCAAGTCCAAGACTCAGAACTCTAGGCCTCTAATGGGGGGGCTCTGGATGGGGCTGGTGGGGAGTAACTTATGAGCAAGACCACAGAGAAGGGGGGGGACAGGCAGGCAAAGGAAGAGACAAAGAGGACAAAAAGAGACACAGAAAGAGAATCCTTACACGGTGCTGTTGGAAGGGGGCAGACTCCCCAGTAGGTGGAGCCTACTGAGGACTTTAGGTTATTGGGGGTGTGCCACTTACAGGGAGAGCAGGCAGTGGCTCAAGTCTGTAATCCCAGCTACTTGCTAGGCAGAGATCCAGAGATCGTGGTTCAAGGCCAACCCAGATAAAAATTCAGGAGATTCCATCCCAACCAATGTCTGGGCATAGCAGGATGGCAGCTCAGGACAGCCTGGGCACACAGAGAGACTCAACATCACAAATAACCTACAAAGGCCTGGAGGCATGGCTCTTGAGTGGTGGGGTGCCTGCCTAGCAGGTGCTAGGCCCCTGGATTCAAACCCCTAGCATCCCCCAAAACTAATTTTGTGCCCTCTTTTCCGTGCCACCCAGGAAGAGTACGTCCAGGAGGGTATCCGCTGGACTCCCATCGAGTACTTCAACAACAAAGTTGTCTGTGACCTGATTGAAAATAAGCTGGTGAGAGCTGGGACAGACCTCAGGGAGTCTCCATGCTTCCCAGAACTGGGGCCTGGGAGGCCTAGGAGAGGCTATGGTACCCCAAGACCTGCCACTCTAGCCTTATGCCCTCCCCCAGCACACCTGCTCACCTTTCTCCTTTATGCACTCAACAAACCCTGCCCTGCTCAGCATTAAGGCAGCCATATTAGATCTCCCACCAAATGACTTTATCTAGAGAAGAGAAAGAGCTGGGAAATCTTAATGGAGTCCTCTCCCCTGTCCTCCACCCCAGCCAGAGTGTGTCCACAGGAGCCCCCCCCACACCCAGACACACACCATCAGGTGCAATGAAGCAGAATGGGGTGGGCCCACCAGCCTGAGCCTACCCCCCCCCACATCATTCACAGAGTCCCCCAGGTATTATGAGTGTGCTGGATGATGTGTGTGCCACCATGCATGCCACTGGTGGTGGCGCTGACCAGACACTGCTGCAGAAGCTGCAGGCGGCCGTGGGCACCCACGAACACTTCAACAGCTGGAGCTCTGGCTTCGTCATCCACCACTATGCTGGCAAAGTGCGTACCACCTCCACCAAGCTGCTCACCAGCACCCTGGGGGGAGGGGGTCTCACCCAGACAGAACAGCAGGCTGCAGAATGTCACCACCCCTCCCTGCCCATGCGGATCGGGAATCCAGATTGCTTGTCCTGCATTTCTTGAACCCAGGCACTGGTACCACATGAGAGCCTCAGCTTGGCTGAACACCTCCCCCGCTCCCCCCCCAACTCAGGCCCCAATTTGGGCAATCAGGATCCTTCCTTCTATGTGCAGACCACCTCAAACCCCAACATGAACAATCATCTTGACCCCAAGCCAGCACACAGCCCCCATCTTTCCTGGTCCCACCGTGGAAAGCAAATTCCTAAGCCCGGCTCCCCCACCCCCACCCCCGTACCAGGCCTAGGCTGCAAGCCACCAGAAATAGATTCGATCCCCCTTACAGAGCCCTGAAGCAGGTGGGATGAGACCCATCCCCTGCAACCACCCCCCACCCCTCCCAACCATCTCCCCCCCACCCCAGGTCTCCTACAATGTCAGCGGCTTCTGTGAGAGGAACCGAGATGTTCTCTTCACTGACCTCATCGAACTGATGCAGTCCAGTGAGCAGTGAGTTTCCAGGGGCTGGGAGAGGGGTGCCTCAAGCAGAGCACTCTCCCATAGGAATGGAAGGAGGACTGGGGGCCACTCCACCTTCCCCAGAGCTGCCCCTCCCATCACACCAGGGGCTTTGGGGGAGCCAGCATGTAGCAGAGGCAAGGTTCTACAATTGGAACTCAACCTCTCACTTGCTCAGCAGGCATTCTTACTTATGTAACTGTAACCCCTCTGTTCATCACCCATACAATCAAATAATTTTTTAAAGGAGGGGCGTGGCTCACGTGCATGGGCGTGGCTTGCATGCTAGAGGCATGGCCCCATGTGGCAAGAGCTGACTCAGGTCTTAAGAAATGCGCCTCAAGCAACCAGACACCTGCCTCATAAGCCAGAGGCTCTGAGTTCAAGTCCCAGTACCCCCAAGCAAAAAAAAAAAAAAAAAACACAAGCCAGGCACCAGTAGCTCATGCCTGTAATCCTAGCTCCTCAGGAGGCTGAGATCCGAAGATTGTGGTTCACAGTGAGCCTGCGCAGGAAGTCTGAGAGACTTTTAATGCCAGTTAATCAGTAAAAAAGTTGGAAGTGTTTGGCTCAAATCTGTATAGCACCAGCTGAGCAAGAAAGCTGAGTAAATGGGAAGTACTGAGTTCAAGCCCCAATATTGTGTGAGTGTGAGTGTGAGTGTGTATGTGTGTGTGTGTACATGTGAGTGCAATCCCCAGCTGATGGACACTTATAGAGATATTTCTCATCTTTGACTATCATCAGCAGAGATTCAACCACAAAAATCTTCACACATATGTTTTTGAAGCAGAAGGTCAACACCAACCTCACCTATCACCCATATCATTCAAAGAGAATCATGTGGCATCCTGGCACAGCGGCAACCCCCCTCTGCTGGGGAGCGGGGAATGTCCCGGGGTCTAGCTGCATCTCCAACATGTCTTCTCTCCTGCCCAGGGCCTTCCTTCGAATGCTCTTTCCTGAGAAGCTGGATATGGACAAGAAGGGCCGCCCCAGCACTGCTGGCTCCAAGATCAAGGTAGGCCTTAGGAGGAGGAGGGGCTTGGAGGTGGCTGTGGTCCCCTCTGTCCCAACTGCCGGCAGTCTCTCTCTCCATTATCTATCCCTGGCTGTTTGCCTATCATTTCTTATCTTTTTCACTTTTTTTTTTTTGCCAGTCCTGGGGCTTGAACTCAAGGCCTGGGTGTTATCTCTGAGCTTCTTTTGCTCAAGGCTAGCACTCTACCACTAGAGCCACAACGCTACTTCCAGCTTTTTCTGTGCATGTAGTACTGAAGAGCGGACTCTAGGCAAGCACTCTACCTCTAAGTCACCTTCCCAGCCCTCTTTCTTCATTCTTTTAGTCTCTTTATTGTTGTCTTTCCTTCCTTCCTTCCTTCCTTTTTCTCTCACCCTCCTTTCCTCCATCTTTCTTTCCTGGTTTTCTTTGTGCTGCTCAAGGTTGAGCCAAAAGCCTCCTATTTGCTAAGCATGAATCCCCCCAGTGAGTTTCAACCCATTCTCTCCTTGTAAAAAATATATAAGATTGGCCATTTCTGGGTCAGGAGTGTGGCCCAGTGGTAGAGTGCTTGCCTACCATGCACAATGCCCTGGGATTGATTCCTTGGTAGCATATACACAGAAAAAGCTGGAAGTGGTGCTGCAGCTCAAGGGTAGGGCACTAGCCTTGAGAAAACTCACAGACAGTCAGTGCCCAGGCCCTGAGCACAAGCCCCAGAACTAGAAAAAAAAAAAAAAAGTTTGTTCATGTCTTACCAAACTGCAACAACTTTGTCCCTGTGAAACACCAACTCCCTTCCTTAAACCCGCCCCTCCTCCATTCTACTTCCTATCTGCGGACTCTGTGACCCCACTCCAAGGCTCTTCCATGAGTATCACATAGTGTTTGTTTGTGTGTGGCTGATTTTACTGGGCATCATGTCTTCCACGTTCACTCATGTCTCAGCATGTCAGAATTCCCTTTCTTTCTATAACTGAGGAATATTCCATATAGATGAACCTCCTGATGCTTTGCTTATGTGGTTGAATCTCCTCATGTTTCATCCACTGGCCACTTGGCTTACTTCCATGTTGTATCTGTAATTCAAAGGCTGCCATGCACATGGAAGGCCCATTCTTATCATATGCCCAAGCAGTGAACCTTGGCATAACATGGGCACTGACATACAGGAATGGCTCAAGCCAGCTAGCAGTTGAGGACCCAAGGCTCAGAGAAGGCAAGCCATTAGCCAGAGCCACACAGCCAAACTGAGTCTGCCCCGCAAATGCCATTAATCCTCTCACCTGGAGTGGCTGAGTTCCTTCCTGGTCCCTCCCAAAGGACGACAGGGACCTGCCTATATGTTCCCTGCCCCCCATCTTTCTTTGTCTCAGAAACAAGCCAATGACCTGGTGACCACCCTGAAGAGATGCACACCCCACTACATCCGTTGCATCAAACCCAACGAGACCAAGAAACCCCGAGACTGGGAGGAGAGCAGGTGACCCCCGCTGGCCAGGTCTGGCCACTAGTTGGACCCACCCATGTCACCTGACCCACACACTCAGCCCTTGAGACCAGCTAAGAAACCCCTTAGGGTTCAAGGTTTCCATCAGAACTCAGCAAGACATCCCCGAGCCCCGAGGTAACCCCCGAGTGAGCGTGAGATGATCCAAAAGGACTGCACACATACCCCACAATTCCCCAGACCCCCAACTCCAGAACTGACCACCGGCGTGAGCCCAGGCCCCTCTCCAACCTTCAAAGCCAGGCCTCAAAGCTCCTCAGATCTCTGAACTGGCACCAGCACAAATCTAGATGCTCCTCGCCCCGCCCCAGGCCCCTGAGGCGCACTTTTCAGCCCTTGGGGACTCAGGACGCCTACCCAACAGGGTCAAGCACCAGGTGGAGTACCTAGGCCTGAGGGAGAACATTCGAGTGCGCAGGGCCGGCTTCGCCTACCGCCGCCAGTTCTCCAAGTTCCTGCAAAGGTGAGGCGCTCCGCCCCTCTCCGTGCCACGCCCCCTACATACCACACCCCGACACACCGCCCCTCTCTGCCAGGCCCCCACGCCCCCACGCCCCTTTCTTGCCACGCCCCCACATGCCACATCCGACACACTGCCCCTTCCACACACCCCGCCCCTCTCTGCCACGCCCCCGTGATACCACGCCCCCTTCTTGCCAGGCCCCACATGCGACATCCCAGACACACCTCCCCTTCCATACGCCCCGCCCCTCTCTGTACCATGCCCCCACGATGCCACGCCCCTTTCTTGCCACGCCCCATGACTCCACACCTCTTTTTTGCCTCGCCCCATATGCCACATCCCAGACACACCGCCCCTTCCACACGCCCTGTCCCTCTCAGAGCCACGCCCCCACCATACCACGCCCCCACGCACTGCCCCTTCCATATACCCCGCCCCACCCCCAGCACACAGCCCCTTCCCTATGCCCCACCCCTCTCTGTGCCACGCCCCCATGATACCATGCCCCTTCCATATGCCTCATCCCTCCTGACACTACACCCCTGTCCACTTTTCGGTGCCACGCCCTCATTAACACCATGCCCCAGTCTGAAGCACCGCCCCTGAGTGCCCTGGCCCCATGCCACACCCCTTCCGGATGACCCATCTCCTCCTCAGAATAGCCAGCAGGCCCATCTGCCCCCATCCCCACCCGTCTCCAGGTACGCCATTCTGACCCCTGAGACGTGGCCAGTGTGGCGTGGGGACGAGCGGCAGGGCGTCCAGCACCTGCTTCGGGCAGTCAACATGGACACCGACCAGTACCAGATGGGCAGCACCAAGGTCTTCGTGAAGAACCCAGAGTCGGTAAGTGTGCACCAACAAGGGAATGAGCTACAAAGAGGAGAGGGGCTGAGAAAGACACTGAAAAATACCTTGACCTACTTGCAGACAAGGAGGAGAGAGCCAGATGCTAGTTATTTGAGAGACTGGGATTCTTCTCAGGCATCCTAGGCAGAAAAATCCACTAGACTCCACTTCCAAAATAGCCAGCAAAAAGCTGAGCTACAAGTATGGCTCACGTTTAGAGTACCAGACAAGCAAGCAAGCCAAGCAAGAGTTCAAGTCCCAGTATTTGCCAATGGACCCTCTGCATGGAGCAGAAATCACATTTCAGGTGCCTGTCCAAAGGGTACAGGGAGTGGTCCCCAGTTAAATGGTCTACCCACTCCCATCTGGCAGGTCTCCATTTATTATTAATTAATTAATTAATTAAGGTCAATCCTGAGGCTTGAACTCAGGGCCTGGACACTGTCCCTGAGCTTCTTTTTGCTCAAGGCTAACACTTGAGCCACTTCTGGCTTTTTCTGTGTATGTGGTACTGAGGAGTCGAACCTAGGTGTTCATACATAATTAAATTAAGCTGAGGGTTTGTATGTCATAGATACATATTAATCTATGTAATATAACATGTCTATAGAGTATATAGCCCATCATATATTTTTATGTCTATGCAGTTATGGCTCAAGACTAGTACCCTACCACTTTGAGCTCCTGAGTAGATAGGAGGTATGAGCCACTATGCCTGACCACAGGTTCTGACTATGTAAGAAGTGGGGCGCCAGGAAAAGCAGACATTCTAGCCCTTGGGGAGACACCAGGACTTCCTTGTCTTCCTCCACCCCCCCCACCCCCCAACTTCAGCTTTTCCTCCTGGAAGAAATGCGAGAGCGAAAATTCGATGGCTTTGCCCGCACCATTCAGAAGGCCTGGCGGCGCCACATAGCTGTGCGAAAATACGAGGAGATGAGGGAGGAAGGTGAGAGGCCTCGGGTGGTGGGAGAGTTGGCAGAGGACAGACAGACAGGAGAGCCAGCCCATGACCTTCAGGAGTGACTCTGTGCCCTCTCAGCTTCTAACATCCTGCTCCACAAGAAGGAACGCAGGCGGAACAGCATCAACCGGAACTTTGTCGGGGACTACCTGGGGCTGGAGGAGCGGCCTGAGCTGCGTCAGTTCCTGGGCAAGAGGGAGAGAGTGGACTTTGCTGACTCGGTCACCAAGTATGACCGCCGCTTCAAGGTGAGGCACAGGCCAGTGAACACAGCTGGGACTGTCTAGAGGGATCACCCCATCTGGTCTGGTCACACCTGGCCACAGGTGTCTATTGACCTACTTCCCATCCATCCATAGTGACCTGGCTCTTTTAGAATCACCTAACCAGGTGCTGGTAGCTCACGCCTGTCATCCCAGCTAGTCGGGAGGCTGAGAGCTGAGGATCATGGTTTCAAGCCAGCCCAGGCAAGAAAGTCCATGAGACTCTTATCTAATGAATCACAGAAAAAGCCAGAAGTGGCACTGTGTCCCAGGTGGCAGAGTGCTAGCCTTGAATAAAAGGAGCTCAGGGACAGTGCCTGGGCCTAGAGGTCAAGCCCCAAGAGCGGCAAAATAAAAATACAAAGTTACCTGGCCACACCACAGGCCCAATTTCCCCTTTCCTAGACGCATCCATCCATGAGCCTCATGAAGCCTAGACAAACACCTATGCCAATTGGACACACTTTTGCCTGGCCCAGATACCCTTGTCCACAGGCCCACTCACCAGTCGCAGGATGCTAAGTCCACAGGTACTAGGCCTGCTTGACCCAGGCAGCACTGACTGACCAGATGTGTGCTCTGCACAGATATACTCCTGTGGGCACAGCTTATACACGCTCACCTTGGCCTAAACAGTTGGGCACCTCTCTCACAGGTACATTCTCTTCTGACCAGACTCCACTGAGTACAGGTGGCTCTCACCTGGGGTATACACTCCTGTCTGCCAGGTACAACTCACTTAACTCACCTAGCCCAGAAACTCTCTGGAGCACTGTCCCAAGAGGCAGGTCACTCATATCCATTTGCCTGGATAGATAGGGTCACCTAGCCTGGATGCCCCGCCTGTTTTGGCCAAGTTTTTGTGGCAGGTATATCCTCTCAGCTGGAGATCCATGCCCTGGGCTCCAGCCACTAGCCTTCAGTCCCACATCTCCACAGCCCATCAGACGGGACTTGATCCTGACCCCCAAGTGTGTATATGTGATCGGAAGAGAGAAGGTAAAGAAGGGCCCTGAGAAAGGCCAGGTGCGGGAAGTCTTGAAGAAGAAACTGGACATCCAGGCCCTGAGAGGCGTCTCCCTCAGGTGAGGCCAGGCCCACTGCCTCCCAGTCTCCCTCACTTGCCTTTGATGAGTGTGTATGTATGTGTGTGTGTGTGTGTGTGCGTGCGTGTGTGTGTGTTTCTGTGGCTTGAACTCAGTCTGGGTGCTGTCCCTCGGCTGTTTCACTCCTTCACTTCTGGCTGGAGATGAGAGTCTCCTCGACCTTATTCTAGCCCAGGGCTGGCGTCAAACTTGATCCTCAGATCTCAGCCTCCTGAGTACCGGTGTCCAGCTGCCCTCCCTGCTTTCCCTGAGCCCTCCTTAGACCCCACCTGGCCCTTCTCTTTCTTGCTTCTTACCTGACCCTCCCCTGATGGATCCCACAACCTCCCCTCCTCCCTCACCTATCCTGTGCCTGTCTTTCCTCCTATCTTCTCCAGCACACGACAAGATGACTTCTTCATTCTCCAAGAGGACGCCGCCGACAGCTTCCTGGAAAGCATCTTTAAGACGGAGCTGGTCAGCCTTCTGTGCAAGCGCTTCGAAGAGCTGGTCCGGAGGCCCCTGCCCCTAACCTTCAGTGACACGTAGGCCCCCTCCTCCAGGGGCGGGCGGCCTGGGACTGAGGACCTGGGTGGACCCTGCGGGCCACTGCCCCCCCACTTCCTCCAGCCCTGCCGGGGTGCGGTGGGAACAGTGACACCCCCCCAGCTGCCACCCCCGAACTCCCTTCTCTCTCCCCCAGACTACAGTTCCGGGTGAAGAAGGAGGGCTGGGGCGGAGGCGGCACCCGCAGTGTCACCTTCTCCCGCGGTTCCGGCGACCAGGCGGTGCTCAAGGTTGGTGGCCGGACCCTCACGGTCAGCGTGGGCGATGGACTGCCCAAGAGCTCCAGTGAGTCTGCGCAGAACTAAAGGGCGGCGCCAAAGAGGCGTGGTCAGGAAGAGGCTGGCTCTATGTGGGTGGGCGGTGCCTGCACGGACCAATCAACGCTGAGGGGTGGAGCCAGGGGACGTGTTCTGATTGGGCCAGAGCCACATGGGGGCGGTTCGACCTGTGCACTACCGAAAAACACGACTCTTCCATTTTCAGAACCCACACGGAAGGGAATGGCACAGGGGAGAGCTCGAAGGCCAGCACAGGGCCCTACCCGGGCAGCCCCTGGGCCCCCCAGAGGTGAGATACCCTTCACTTCATGCCTGCCCTTGGTCTACAGGACCCCATGGTCCAAGCCAGACCTTCCATGGCATTCTAACAAGCACTGTGGCCCATTCTCTTCTCTGTCCGGACCTCATCATATGGTCCCGCCCTCCACAGAATACAGGCTAAACTTAATCTGACACCTAAAACTCTTCAAGAACCAACCCCTGCTAGCCACTGACCTCTCCTCCCCTCCTGTCATGTAAACTACACATTTTATTTTGTCAAATGTATTCTTTCCTGTCTGCCTCACAAGTTCTCACATTACTTGGGAAATTCATCCTCCAAAATGCACCCACAAAAGCCCTCTATGACGGTGATAACCCTCTAGGTCTTCCTATCTCCACAGTCCCCTCCCTCAGATTCAATCCTTACCACCCTGGCTTAAGAAGTGTGGTCTCCACCTCCCTTAGACTAGGAACTTGAAGCTAAGGACTCTTCATATACTCTCATCATTGCTTCCACCCCAGGCCTGGACCGAAATGGGGTACCCCCCTCTGCCAGAGGAGGCCCCCTTCCCCTGGAAATCACATCTGGAAGGAGCTCTCAGCGGCCTCCTATGGGCCCCCCATCTTCAGCTCTGGGGGCCAGCAGACGGCCTCGGGCACGACCACCCTCAGAACACAACACAGAATTCCTCAATGTGCCTGACCAGGGTGTAGCAGGGTAGGTAGGGTGGTAGGGCTTCAAGCCCCAGGAAGTGGCTAGGGAGAATCCTTAAAGCTGTGATAAACACCCCATCCTCACCCCTACAGCATGCAGAGGAAGCGCAGCGTGGGGCAGAGACCTGTGCCTGGTGTAGGTCGACCCAAGCCCCAGCCTCGAACCCATGGCCCAAGGTGCCGGGCACTGTACCAGTATATAGGCCAAGATGTGGATGAATTGAGCTTCAATGTGAATGAAGTCATTGAAATCCTCATGGAAGGTTTGTACTGGGCCAGGGCTGAGGGTGGAGTGTACTCAGATCCCACACACAGACAAGGAACCCCCGTTATTGCACACCTGTGACTTCCATGCAAGAGCAGAGTGGCTTGAACTCTGGGGCCTGGGCCCCATCCCTGAGCTCTTCAGCTCAAGGCTAGCACTTTGAGCCCTAGCACCACTTCTGGTTTTCTGGTGATTAATTGGAGATAAGAGTCTCATGGACTTAAGTGCCTGGGCTGGCTTTGAACCACGATCCTCAGATCTCAACCTCCTGAGTAGTGAGTATGACACCTGGCACAACCCCATACTCTTGTGCTGCATAAGTTGGCAGCCCTGAGTCTGAGGGATACAGAGCCCCCAAACAGGCCTTCTCCAGAGCACTCTCTCAGGTTTTGTTTTCCTACAGATTCCTCAGGCTGGTGGAAGGGCCGGCTGCATGGTCAGGAAGGCCTCTTCCCAGGAAACTACGTGGAGAAAATCTGAACTTCCACTCTGGAATTGTATCCTCTCCTGCCAGCAGGAGCCTCTGGCCAGAACATCCTGGTCATTTATCTAGGAGGTCACAGCGCCCCCTGCTGGACCCTGGCTTCATGCATGTCACATCTGCTGTCCGAGTCTGGGTTTCTTCACATGTCTAACGTAACTAACTGCCGAAGCTACCTCCCAACTCGCTGCCGTTTGTATGAAAAAATGAGTCCTGTGCCATCTTGTACAGGAAGTGGCCCACATGGCCTGGGTGAGGGACTCTAGCCCTCTTCTCATCACTCAGGCAGATAAACATCTGTGAGGTGAAAGTGATGGGGAGGGGATAATTACTGAGCACCCACAATAAAGGTGTTTTGTGTGCGTGCATGTGTGTGTGTGTGTGTGTGTGTGTGTGTGTGTGTGTGTGTGTGTGTGTGTGTGTGTCTGGTACTAGGGCTTGAATTTAGGGCCTGGGTACTGTCTCTTAGCATTTTCACTCAAGGCTAGCACTCTACCACTTTGAGCCACAGCCTGGGCACTGTCCCTGAGGTAGGCTGGAGCTCTACCACTTGAGCCACAGCACCACTTCCAGATTTCTGGTGGTTAATTGGAGATAAGAGTCTCAGGAACTTTTCGTGACTAGGCTGGCTTTGAACCTCAATCCTCAGATCTCAGCCTCCTGGGTAGCTAGGATTACAGGCATGAACCACCGACGTCAGCTTACTTCTGGTTTTTGAGTGGTTAATGGGAGATAAATGTCTCATAGGGACCTTCCTGTGCAGGCTGGATTTGTTTTTGTTTTTGTTGGTTGTGGGGCTTGAACTGTGGGCCTGGGTGCTGTCCCTGAGATCTTCAGCTCAAGACTACCACCCTCCCCCTTGAGCCACAGTGCCACTTCCGATCTTCTAGTGGTTAATTGGAGACAAGAGTCTCACAAATTTAGTGCCCGAGCAGGCTTTGAAACGTGATCCTAAGATCTCAGCCTCCTGAGTAGCTAGGATTATAGGCATGAGCCACCAGCACCCGGCTAAAATGATACTTTTTTAATCCCGTGTGGTAAGAACAGAAAAGCCCCACTTTTTGTCTCATTGTTTTGTTTCTGAGATGGGGCTCCCACAGTGTCACCCCAACTGACCCTGAATATCTGGGCTCAGCTGATCTTCCTGTTTCCCATGGCAGATGCTTCCATTTCACAGGTGGATAAACAGAAGCACAGAGTAGTTCAGCCATTGCCTGAGATATCACAAAGCCAAGCCCAGGACATATGGATTGCTTTTACTCATGCTTGAATTTTCCTCCATTCTATTCAGAAATTGCATCCAAATGATGCAAATACTGTCAGCCTTAAATGTGAAGCCCTCAGACCCATCTGGGATCTGTGTGGTCCCTGAGGAAGGTGTCAGTGACTTCCCCAAAGCCACCTCTGGCTCTGGTCCCCCACTCTGTCAGTGTCCTCTCAGCCTTTGGGGGACAAGGGTCAGAATCAATTCTGACATTTGGGGCACTGGTTTTCTTCTAATGTCTGAGCACTCTAGGGCTCCCTGCAAGGCCAGTTTGAACTAAGTTCCATGTCCTGTAGACCCAACCCCTCAAAGAACAGCCAGTCTGGGCTTGGTAAGCACTAGATGGCTAAAGTGAAACGGTCTCCACAGCTATTGATAGTGAACACCCCAAAAGGAGCTACGTTGTACTGAGGGCATTCCTATCCCACTCAGAAAGGAAAGGTGAGGGATCACAGGAAGACCAGCCCTCAAGAGAACTCCCGGGAGGCATCTGAATACGCTGATAACTGCTCATCCATTTTGAAAAATTGTGTAGAGCCAAGAGTGTGGCCTTATGGTAGAATGCTTGCCTAGCATACATGAAGCCCTGGGTTCAATTCCTTGGTACCAAACACAAAAAAGCCAGGAGTGGTGCTGTGGCTCAAGTGGTAGAGCACTGGCCTTGAGAAAGCTCAAGAGCAGGGCCCAGATCCTGAATTCAAGCCCCAGGACTGGCAAAGAGAAAAAGGACATACACACATTCTCTCGCTTCTCTCTCTCTCTCTGTATACTATGACTTGAACTCAGAGCTTTCTGTTTGATCAGCCTTCTTTCTCATGGCTGGTGCTCTATCACGTGCACCATACCCCCAGTTGGGCTTTTTGCTGGTTAATTGGAAACTGATTCTGTCAAGAGTTTCTGCCCCATTGGCTTTGGACCAGGATCCTCAGATCTCAGCTTCTTGAGTAGCTATGATTGCCCTGAGTGAACCACTGGTGCCTGGCATCTATGAGTTTCTTCACTCTGCTTAGCAAGCACCACTGTGTGTTTCTCTCTGTGCAAGACCTGTGGTTGAGCCACCAGTCTCATCCACTGGGTCTTTCCTGGGTGAAGAAGAGAAAATAGGGGCAGGACTGGGGACGTAGTTCAGTAGTAGAGCACTTACATGGCATAAGAGAGGCTCTGGAGCCACCCTCAACAGTGGAAGAAGAAAAAAGAAGAGAGAGACATCGAGGAATCAGAGCTCCCATTTCCTTTTTTTCCCATCACCATAAAGATTGCCTTCCCTTCTCAGCATTTTGGGGTACAGCTCCATGACCTCACAGCCATGAGGGTACCCACTGGCAAGAAGTAAAACCTGAGCAGGATGGATGGATGTCAGGTGGGATGCCAGGATCGACAGTGAATTTGGTACATTCTAATAGACAGCTGTATATATATGTAGGTTATAGGCAGCGTCAGATTACAAACCTCCATCACCTTGGCCTCACTCAACCCTCAAGCCCACATCCTGTGGACTCATTTTTTTAATCCGGCCCCTTCTCTCTGTCTTCCTCGGGGCTCCACTGGGAGGCCTTAATCAACCCTTTTCTATTTTGCACCAGCCTTCTCCTACACATCCTTCCATCTGGCATTGAAATCATCTGTGTAGTATGGGGTAGTGGCACATGCCTCTTAGTCCAGCACTTGGGAAACTGAGATGGAAGCAGCACCCTACGTTTGAGGTTAGACCCTATCTGATAATGAAGAAAAACAAAGTTTTTGCTTTTTTAAAAATACAGATAGAGGAGCCAGGAGTTTGGCCTAGTGGTAGGGTACTTGCCTAGCATACACGAAGACCCGGGTTCGACTCCTTGGTACCACATACATTGAAAAAGCCAAAAGTGGTTCTGTGGCTCAAGAGGTAGAGCCCTAACCTTGAGAAAGCCCAAGGACAGTGCTCAGGCCCTGAGTTCGAGCCCCAGGACTGGCAATAAATAAATAAATAAAAATACACATAGAAATGCACTATAGACACATAAAGTTTATGTTTGCCCTTGGCCTGGGCTTCGGTGGCTCAGGCCTGTATCCATAGCTACTCAGGAGGCTGAGATCGGAGGATCCACGCGGCTCAAGGCCAGCCCAGGCAGGGAAGTCCGAGAGACACTTTATCTCCAATTAACCAGCCAAAAGCCGGAGGTAGAACTGTGATTTAGATGGTAAAGCGCCAGCCTGGATGGCTACAAGAAAAGCATCCAGGTCCTGAATTCAAGCGCACGCACGCAAGGAAATCCAATCAAATATCAGATAAAAATGGCGAGGGCTAATGATGGGACATGTCCGGAGGGAATCCAGGACCGCGGGGCAGAAGAGGACAGCTGCGGCCCGCACTGGGCTAGGGCACCAGCAAGGCCAAATCCGAGGCTGGGAGGACCGCGGCCGCTGGCCACGCCCCCCTGGCCGAGAGCCCAGCGCAGGCCCCGCCCCTGCTCTCGCGAGAGCTGGGAGACAAAAAAAATGGCGCCGACGTGATCCCGAACGCGAGCTGCCGCATCGTTGAGGACATCGCCGTCGCCTGAACCAGAACCTCCGGAACCCCGGATGCAAGAAGTGTAGCTGAGTGGCAGATGGTGAGCGCGGTGCTCGGGACGCGGGTGCGGCGGAGCTGTGGGGATTGGCAGGGATCGGTCCTTCCCCGCACACCCCATCGACCGACCCCGCCCCCACCTCCGGGCACCCGCCCTCCTGGGGCAGTCTGTGAGGCGAGAGTCTGGCGTCTACTTCCGGGCCTCGCCTGGGCGTGGGCCACGCCCACCAGGCTTGAAGTTCCGCCCCTAAACCTCACACATCCGGGTCCTCCGCACCTTCATGTTCATTTATTAGAGCGCGAGCCCGGCCAATCAGCTCTTCTTGTCTTCCCCAGCCCTTTTCCCGAGGCGCGCCCAGAGCAAAGCCCCGCCCCCACGACCTTGTCCCCGCCCACCGCCCCAAGACACGCCCCTCCCCTGTGTGGCGCCTCCTCCTGGCTCAGATTGGCGTGGAGGCGGTGCTTCTCACGAGTAATCCCGCACCCAGGACTCGAAGGAGGCCGCACTGGATCCACCCTTCCCCTCCCTGACCCTCTCCTGCTGGTGACTCCTTCTCATGAGGGATGATGGGTGGATGCTTGCCCGGGGAGAAGTCAGGAATGTTGAGACATCCGTGATCCTTTGGGGTGGGAGATGTTCTGTGGTTGCCCCAAGCAGACCCAGAACCCACACTGGTTTTCCACCACTTCCACCAGGAGAAGGAACCATCCGGGCCAGGCCCGGACAGGCTGGCCACTGCAGAGCCCAGCTCCAGTGAAACCAACAAGGAGGTCTTGCCCCTGGATGTGGCTGCGGGAGACCCCTTCTCTTCTATGGAGGAGGAGCCAGGCCCCGACTCGGCAGCCACACCCCCAGCCCCTGACAGCTGCCGCACTGGCTCTGGAACCAGTGAGGACCTGCGGCCTCCCAGGCGACGCCCTCCAGCAGGTGATGGGGTCCACCGAGGAGTGTAGAGTATCTCCAACCTTGGGGCCCATCTGGGGAATGTCTCAGCATTTGACTGAACGCCAAGTGTATGCCAGGGGTGGCTCCAGGGATGAGCGGGGCTAATCCAGCCCCTCCTGGTTGTTCAGCCTGGATGGAGAGGGCTTATTTAGAGCCCTGGGGATGTGCATCAAGCCACGTCAATAAGGAAAGGATTAGTGACACACACACACACACACACACACACACACTTTTATATGTTCTACAGGGAAACAGATACCCTGCTCTAGCCCTGGCTGCTGCCTTAGTTTCCCCAGCGTTCGTGAACTGGCACAGCATCTCCGGGCCCATTGCCCACCCACACAGTCACTGGAAGGTAGGGTCAGGGGCGGTGGGGGGAGGTAGGTGGAGCTCCCTGGGCCCAGCCCTGGGCCACTGCAGTCTGCAGCGCTATCTTTGTCCCTACCAGGCAAGCTCTTCCACTGCTCGGCCGTGAGTTGCTCAGAGATCTTTCCCAGCATGCAGGAGCTGGTGGCCCATGGCAAACTGCATTACAAGCCCAATCGCTACTTCAAGTGAGACCCCGAGCACCCCCAACTGCACGGTCCAGATCTAGAACCCTTCCTCTGGGTCCCTGCCAATCTCTCTGGCTATGGGTGTGGCCCCGGTCATGAACAAAACTGCTGTGAACTGGGGACAAGAAGAGGGCCAGGGGGGCCGGGAGTTTGGCCTAGTGGTTAAAAGTGCTTGCCTAGCATGCATGAAGACCCGGGTTCGATTCCTCGGTACCACATACATAGAAAAAAGCCGGAAGTGGTGCTGAGGCTCAAGTGGTAGAGCTCTAGCCTTGAGAAAGTCCAAGGACAGCGCTCAGGCCCTGAGCTCAAGCCCAGGACTGGCAAAAAAAAAAAAGAAAAAAAAGAAGAGGGCCAGGTCATTCGTGATTCGTGACTGACTGATCCATCCAGCTCCCCTTCACCTCTCAAGTAGAAAACCCGACCCCTAAGCTAAGATGGAAGCTTCCAGAGCCGGGCATCAGTGGCTCCCGCCTAGTCCCAGCTATTCAGGAGGCTGAGATCGGAGGATCTCAGCTTGAAGGCCAAGAGACTCCCAGACCTCCAGTTAACAACCAAACAAGCCGGAAGTGGCGGTGTGGTTAAAGGGCTAGCCTTGAGCAGAAAAGTTAAGGGACAGCGCCCAGCCCCCGGTTTCAAGGGTCAGTACCGGTTAGGAAAATAATTGAGGTTTCCTTAACTGGAGAGGAGCGGAAGGGTGGCAACCACAGCAGGAGAGGGCTCTTGGGGTGCGCTTCCCCTCCTCCCCGGGCCCCTTCCCCTGGCCCCGGCCGACAGCCGCCCCGTGCGCCCCCCAGGTGTGAGAACTGCCTGCTGCGCTTCCGCACCCACCGCTCGCTCTTCAAGCACCTGCACGTGTGCGCGGAGCACGCGCAGAGCCCCGCCCCGCCGCCGCCGCCGCCGCCGCCCTCCGCCCTGGACAGGGAGCCCCCGGCCTCCGAGCGGGCCTCGGAGTCGGACCCCGCGTCCGCGCCGGGCCTGCCCTTCCCGCTGCTCGAACCCTTCACGACCCCGGCCTCCACCGGGCCATTCCTACCCTACTTGAACCCCGCGCCCTTCGGCGTGAGCCCCCCGCGCCTGCGCCCCTTCCTGGCAGCGGCCCCCGGACCACCTGCCTCCAGCGCCGCCGTCTGGAAGAAGAGCCAAGGTGAGTGCGGGGTCGGAGCTGCCCAGAGGAAGGGAGGGAGGGAGCGAGGGAGGACGCGCCCGACCCCGACCTGACCCGCCCCTCGCTGCAGGTGCTGGCGGCAGCCCCCGGAGACCCCAGGGCGGCCCCGACGCGCCCTCAGGTGCGTGCAGGTGACCACCCGGGAGGGCGGATGGGGCTTGTCGTTGGTTTGGACCCGGGAGGCCGCGGTACCCGCCCCCCCTCCACCCCTTCCAGGTGGCCCGGGATGTCACCCTTTAAAAATACACGATGTCGCCTCGAAAAATCACTGGCAGCTACACCTTCCTCTGCGCCGGCGTTCGCGTGGGAGGGGTCCTTCCCCAGGCGGGGAGGGGGGTGGAGGACGGGGCGGGGGGGGGGGGACGGCTGACGGACCCGCCCGCCCACCCGCCCGCAGGCAGCGCGGCCCCGAGCCGCATCGTGTGGGAGCACACGCGCGGCCGCTACTCCTGCATGCAGTGCGCCTTCTCCACGGCCTCGCGGCCTGCCATGACCCTGCACCTGCGGGACCACCGCCCCGGCGCCCCCGCCGGTAAGGCCGAGGAGAGCGGGGAGCCAGGGGCGGGGGCCGGGGCGCCGACGCCCCCGCCTCTGCCCCACCCAGACCCCACCCCTGCCTGCACCTAAAGGGTCACCGATGCTGGGGGGGGTCACGGCTTTGACACGCCGCCCCTTCCCCGCCCCGCCGAGCGGGGGGTGGGTGACGGGGGGGATTTTTGTAATCTGAGGGATGGGGACAATAAAGAGGCGCCATGAGCCAGCCTGTGACGTGTGTGGGTCCATTGCCCCGATGCTCAGTGGACAGGCGCTTCGTGGGATGGGGGGGGCGCTCAGGGTGAGGAAGCCGCCCCTCCAGGTGGCTCCCCATCGCCTCCACCCCGGGCCCAGGTCCTCCGTTCCATGCCCACTGCCCTGCCCACCACTTCATAGAAACCGACGGGATGGAACCCGCCAGGGTTTTCTTAAAAAGTCCCAGAGGTTGGGCGTGTGCTGGCTGGCTGGCTCCTGCCGTCCCGGTTACCCAGGAGGCTGAGACCTGTGGACTGACACGGGAATCCAGCCTCCAGTTAACCACCAAACCCAGAAGTGGAGCTGTGGCCCCAGTGGTAGAGTGCCGTCCTTGAGTGAAAAGGCTAAGGGACAGAGCCCAGGCCGCGAGTTCAAGTTCCAGGACTGGCACAAATGCACTCGCGTGCACACGCACACACACACACACACACATCCCCAGGGATCCAGAATGAGTGGGGGGAAGGGGACGTGGGAAAGCTCTGTGACTGCCCCCTGACTGCCTAGGATCCGCCCAAGAATTGGAGGAGGGGTGTCAAGGGACCTGCCAGCCAAGATGTCCACAGAGAGAATCCTAGCTGCAGACCTAACGCCCAGTGCACCTGGAGACCCAGCTCTTGTCCCATCCCCGGGTACAGGATCAGCCCAGCTGCAGGGCACCAGCTGCCCCTGGTTAGTCCTCGTCCCCACAAAGTCCCTCACTCGGCCATTCCAGTCCCCAGCCTGCCTGCAGGGGCTCCCCTCCCTGTCCAGTACCCACCGCGGGAATCAGGGGTCCAGGCGGTCCACGCAGCTTCTGCAGCGCCCTGAGTACTAAAGGCCCCACGCAGCCATAAGGCTCCTCCTGCTGTCCAAGTTGGAGCGCCCCCAGGGTCCTGGGTCCCTCTGCCGAGGTCGAGCCGGCAGCGTTCGGGCCCAGCGGCCACCTGTGCCAGGAGCAGTCCAGCATATCCGGTCACCTGCGGGTACCCCCAATGCGGCCAGCAGAGGAGACATGGCGTGCCCCTGCTCCCATCCCGCGCTCCTCTCCAGAGATGCGTCAAGGCCCCCGGACTCCAGGTGGGCCCTGGCCTGCTCCTGTCCGGCTTCTGGCTTTGCACTTCCGTTGCTGCTGCTAGATAACAGTGACACAGGGAGAAGCCGCCACAACGCACCAGATGCTCGCCTGGGACACAACCTGCGCACCAGCGCTGGGATTGCCATGATGTCCCAAACCTGGAGTGGGAGGTTGGGGGGGCCACACACCCCCAACCCTCATTCAGTCCTGTAACCTGCTTTGATTTCACATCTACTGTTGGCTCCTGGACAGTCTACCTGTTCTCTTTTCTTGAGAAAGGGTCCACACCTGGCCATCTCTGCCTTCCTGGACTACCGTTTAAAAGGACATCCCACGTCTAGACCTGTGATTCAGGCTGGGTATGCACAGGCACAGATGTGTCCAAACCCTAATGATATGTTCTCTGTTCGGTGTGTGTGAGGGGCTTGAACTCTGCCAGGGTGCTTTCCTTGTGCCTTTTTGGTTAAGGCTACTTGTGCTACAACTTTGCTTCTGCAGGCTTTGTTGTGGATGTTTGTGTTTAGTCTCATGGACTCTCCTGACTGAGCTGGCTTTGAACCCTAATCCTGAGATCTCAATCTCTACCGGCACCCAGCTCTGCTGCTGTGTTCTTTTTTTATTTTTATTTTTTTGTCGGTCATGGGGCTTGGAACTCAGGGGGCCTAGGCATTGTCCCTGAGCTCTTCAGCTCAAGGCTACCACCCTACCCCTGAGCCAAGATGCCACTTGTGGTTTTCTAGTAGTTAACTGGAGATAAGAATCTCACTCTCACAGATTTTAGTGCCCGGGCTGGCTCCAGAGTAGCTAGGATTACAGGCATGAGCTTCCATACCCAGCTCTGAGGCTGTGCTCTTGGTAAAGTGTAAAAGCGAAGCCCAGGCTTCCCCCTTCCTCCTGGCCTCAGCTGGATCTGGGGCTTCCGTGTTTTTCCTGCTCCAATTGAGGCACCCGGTCCACCTGGGAGCTGATTCACCACCCAGGCCAGAAGCTGTACTTTCCCAAAATCTCAAGGTGACTCCAGGGACACCAGCGCTTCACAACTTACCTGGCCAGGGGCTAAAATATACTCCATTTTTGCCCCCTATTACCCCCACCCTTTGCTCAAACCCCCCACCCCCAACCCCCCCATCCCCTGGCCAAAGACCACAGAATCCCCAGGAGATATCAATGTAAAGGCCAAAACTAAAAACCCAGGTTCCACTGCCCCCTCTGCTGTGGCTGACTGAGCCTAGCAGCCAGGATTCTTCCTTATCTTGCCTTATCTGGCCCAATGTTTGGATTGGGTGTAACAGCCTCTGGGGCTCACAGGAGAGCTCGGCTGTTTTCCTGCTCTCCAGTCCTAGCGTTTCTCCTCTTTCTCCACTTCAACCAGTGGGAATATGGGGTGTCCTCACATCTGTCCCCTTCCTCTTTAAGAACAAGGTCAAATCTTCCAACCCAGCAGAGCCCTTTCAGCCCTGGCTTGTGGACATTTGTCCCTAACCAGTTAGTCTTGCAGAAAGGGTGGGTGGGTGGGGGGGAAGTGTTGAAACAAGGAAAGCAGATGTAGCAACACAGGCACACAAGATGCAGCCTTACCATCTCTTTCACCCCCACACTCTGGTTTCTCCACTTTCCCAGAGATTGGGACTGGCAGTGGACCAGTGTAGGGGACAGCAGAAGGTCAAGGAGCTAGTGACCAGGGTAGATTCTTGCCAAAGGCACGTAGTAGACAGAACTGGAACTCTATGAGGGGGTGAGGAGGAAGGACAGAAGTGCCCATCAGCATCTGGGGACACACTGGGGCTTTCCTTCCTCCTCTGCCTTCCCCACCCTGGCAGCAGCCCCCACCTCATGTGCTGGCCCGAGAACCAAAGCCACAGTTAACTAACTTCCTGGATACAACCACCTCAACCTCAGCAGCTCGTAGCTGCTCACCCCACAGCCATCACTGCCTGCGCCATGGTGAGTCCCTGGGAAACATACAGGAGGAGTCCATGATGGCCAGAAAACAAGGGGAACTGGAGGGCATTCGGAGGGCTTGGAATGGGCAAGCAGTTGAGGAGACTAAGAGGAACACAGAACAAGGTGGAAAGGTAGGAATCAACTGGGGTACAACTGAGACCCAAGTCCGATCTGCCTTCAAGGGTCCAGGAGGGGTCTCCCTAGGTTAATGTGAATGGCAGCTGGGGAAAGGAGGCTGAGGTCCGAGCAGCGGCTTCCTGTGAGGCGACAAAGTGGGTCATGTATTATCGGCGGCGGCCCCTTCTCTCCCCAGCAGGTCTCCAAGTCCCGTGTCCCTCAGGGGCCTTTGCTTCAACCACTGAGGCCGAGGGGTTTAGAGTAGCACTTCAGGCCCTCCCCACAGGCCCCCATCTCTGGATGGGGAAACTGAGGCAAGGACTATATATAGATCTTCTCTCTTACGCCTCCACTCTCCTTGGTCCCAGGTAAAGAGAGGGCTCAGAGGTGGGGGATCCAGAAAGAGTATCCTCAGAGGCTGGGCATTCTTGGGCAACTGTGTCTGGAACCCATAGTACATAGCCAACTTCAAGGGCATACCCCAAATCCTGCACAGTGCCTGTGTCAGGAATGGGAGCGGGAGTCCACTGTGAACTTCTCCTGCCAGAACCGTGGGCGGCAGCAACTGAAACCGAGTACTCTGGCTTTATGCCATGTATTTCATTTCTTTAAATACTGAGCGAATACCTATCATACGCCAGGTACTGGATGACAGCCAAAAGAAGCCAAGTCTCTCTCCTGCAGGCGGCAGAGGCACTAGGGATATGTGTGTGTAAATACACCCATATTGGGGCTGGAACTCAAGTTGTCCTCTTGTTTGGCTAACGCTGGTGCTCTACCACTTACCGCTAAAGCTCCACTTCTGGCTTGGAACTACAATCCTCAGATCTCAGCCTCCTGGGTAGCTACGATTACAGGGAGGAGCCACCAGTGCTCCGAACTACCGAGTCAACCGGTGATGCCTGACTGTGGGGTCAGCCCCTGCCCATGTCCCCATCTCAAAACCAACCCCAGGCAGTGAAGCTTGAGTTGAAGCACGTTCTTAATGTGCATAAGGTATTAGGGTTCCATCCCCAGCACAGAAAAAAGAAAAAAAAATCAACCTAGTCAGCTGGGTGTGGTGACTCCAGCCTGTCATCCTAGCTACTCAGGAGGCTGAGATCGGAGGATCACAATTCAAAGCCAGCCCGGGCACTGAAGTCCATGAGACTCTTATCTCCAATTAACTACTGGAAAACCTGGAGTGGCGCTGTGGCTCAAGGGGTAGGGTGGTAGCCTTGAGCTGAAGAGCTCAAGCCCCATGACAAAAAAATAAATTAATTAAAATAAACCTAGTCCAATTGGGCACGAGCTCACACCTTGAGTTCAAGCCTTAAGAGCAGTGCGTGCACGGACACACAACACACAACACACACACACACACACACACACACACACACACGGGAAAAAAACCTAGTTAAAAGACAGAAAACCAACACAACTAGTTTGACAGTGTCACGTGCACAGCTGGGTCACTCAGGGACCTTGGCTTTTCCTGGCAAGGTTGAGGACTTCCTCTAACTCCCATGGGGGGAAGGGGAAACTGAGCAAGCCTGGAGTGGGGGGCAGCAGACTTGGCAGAAGCCAGCTATAACAATGTGGGCAGTGTCACCAGTTCCTCCGGCCAGGGTGATGGAGGGAAGAGTAGGAAGTGGTCAATTCCGGATGCATTTTGAAGTAAGAACAGAAAGGGTTTGGAGGGACATTAGGAGGTGGGTGATTAGGCGGTGGGTTATGAGAGGACCAGAGGATCAACTGGGAGGGAGACTGTGGGGAGAAGGCTGGGAGAGAAGTCCTAGTGGAGGTGACAGCTAAAGGGGGTCAGCAGGCTCAGAGCTGGGGTGAGGGATGAGTGGGGGTATGAGGAAACCTGATGGAGGGGGGAGTTGAGGGTCATGGTTTACGGCCACCACACCTAGGCAGCCACCTATTTTTCCCTCTCCACCCTTCTGCGTGAGTGAACTTGATACCCTGTGTCTCCCAGGAGAGCCACCAGGACTTCCGGAACCTCCAAGCCAAGTTCCAGGTCTCTCAGCCACAGCCCAGTGAACTCCCCAAAAAACCTCCAAAGCCTGAATTCAACAAACTCCCCAAGATTCTGTCACCTCAGTTCACTGAGGTCCCCAAGAAGCCCTCCAAACCTGAGCTCAGTGGAGTTCCCAAGAAGCCTCTGCAATCCGAGGCCAGAGAGGCCAAGCAAACCTCACAGCCCCAGCCTCCTGCACTTGGCCAGAAGCCTTTGCAGCCCCAGCTCATCCACCCTGCTAGACCCCCCTCAGAACTCAAACCCAGTGTACACCCCAAGAAATTCCAGCAACCTGGGGCCAGCCAGGCCCCCCCAAGGCCTTCACCAGCAGAGACCAGCACCTTCCCCAAGAAGCCTCTCCAGCCCCAGGCTGGAGGCCTTATCAAAAAGTCCCTGCCACAGCCTGTATTCAGCCAGGGCCCCCCGCTCTCCCCCTCAAAGCCAGGGCCTAGCGAGCCCCACCCCAACTCCCCACAACTTGACTCTATCACTTCTCCTAGGAAGTCACCACAGCCCCAGGCCAGTGGGCCCCCTAAGAAGTTCCTGCTGCAGTCTGAGTCCAGAGAGGTCCCTCTGACACCCCCCTGGAAGCCTGAAACCAGTGACCCCCAATCCCATGCCCCCCAACAGGGCTTCAGTACTTTCCCCAAGAAGCTCTCCCAGCCCCAGCTAAGTGGCCTCCCCAGGAAACCCTCCCAGCCAGAGTTTGGTGACCTGGCCAGGACCTCCTCAGAACCACAAGTCAGTGTAATTCCCAAGAAGTCACAGCAGCTAGACTTCAAGGTGCTTTCCAAAAAGCCCCCACAGCCTGGGGTGAGTGGTCTCCCCAGGACTTCCTCTGAGCCTGAATTCAACTCGCTTCCCAGGAAGTTCTCACAACCTGAGCCTCATGCTGGGTTTAAGAAGCCCCCCCAACATTCTGAGCCCTTTAGGGGTTTCCCTAGAAAGCCACCACTCCTTGGCTGTGTTTCTGAGAGCTCACTGCCTGCTGCCATGGCAGGCTCCAGCCCTCAATTTTTACTCTGCCCTGTGTCTGGACTGGCTGGAACCCCCCACTGGAGGTCAGATGATCTCCGAGCCCAACATGCACCCCGGCGGAGGCCTCTGCCACCTGCCAGCAGCCTGGGGTCCCCTCCAGTGAAGCCCCCGTTGCCCCCAGGCCCCTTGGATATCCAGAGTTTCCGGAGACTCTCAGCAGCAGGCGCAGGTGGGTCAGGGTGCTGGGCTTGGGTGGGAGAGGGCTTGGGTGGGAGGGGCTGGGGCTCTGGGGCAGGGCCACCATCTTCCCCTGCTCTTTCCTCCCACAGCTGCAAGAGCAACCAACTCTTCAGTTGGGACCCAGTTCCAAGCCCAACAGCCTAAGGACATCCCACAGTGAGTGCAGAGAGGAAGGAGCCTGGCCCAGGGGTGGGGCTGAAGGGGGCAACCTTGAACTCTGGCATCTTTGCAGGGACCCAGAGGAGACCTATGAGTTATACGACCACATGGAACCCACTGATGACGCAGGCCCCAGGGGCAGAGGTTTGTCGGTGGGCTGGCTGCCTAGGCAGCTAGGGCCCGGGAAGGAAGCGTTCCTTACAAGGACACTGCCGCCCTACATCTGTTGGCAGTGATCCAGGCCACACTGGCTGCCACTGGGACGGCCTGTGACAAAGGAGAAATCCAGAGGCCATCAGCTAATGAGAAAGCTGTTTGCTGGTTACTAAAAATGAGTCAGGCAGACTTTCCTACCCAGGGTGGCTTTGAATCGTAATCCCAGGATCTCAGCCTCTTGAGTAGCTCGGATGACAGGTGTGAGCCAGTTACACCCACTGAATGGGAAGTATTGAGCCACCCTGTGTCTGGGGGGGTGAGATGCAGTGGGGACATGGATCTGCATTCAGGGTCTAGCAGTGGAGGGAACACAACTACCCCAGGATTCCAAGAGCCTCTTTCCTTCAAAGCCTCTGCTCCTAGAGGTCACAGGGCAGGCCAGACTCCCCTAGGCTAGGTTTAGCATCTCTGTGGCAATAATGAGGGGCATTACTGCAGCTGCAGCCCCCAACCCCACCCTGGTCAAAGCAGTGTCACCCTCATGTCTCTGATACACAAGTTCTGGGCTTACCCAGCATTGCAGCTGCTCCAGAGCTGTGGGGCGCGGGGAGGGGGTGGAGGGGGAGAAAGACCCCCCCCAACTTCTCCCACCAGCCCATGGTCCTGCGAACCATGTGCTCTCCAGTGCCACCTCCTTCCTGTATACCCCTTAGTTTCTGGGCAGTCCCCAGGAGCTGCTTACAACACCCTTTCCTTAGCAAGGCTTCCTGGAGGGGCCCCTCCTGCTGAGAGAGACAGTGGACTGACTGGGTCTGGGGGCTGCAGGGAGGATGGTCCAGCCTCTACTCCAGCAGCCTTCAGGCCCCACTCACACTTCAGAGGTCCAGGGCCTCCCTTCCTGTAACAGATGACCACTTCAGTGGTAGCCCATTGTTTCCTCCCTTCTCGAGAGGCGGGGTAGGCTTCCTGGAAGGAAGAGATGCTCTCAAAGCCGGCACTGCCCTTTAGTTGAATTGATTTTACTGCTGGGCACCAGCCACTCACACCTATAATCCTAGCTACTCAGGAGACTAAGCTGTAAGGATCAAAGTTTGATACCAGCCTGCACAGAAAAATCTGTGAAACTCATCTCCAATTAAGCACCAAGAAAGCCAGAAGTGGAGCTGTAACAAGGGGGTAGAGTGCTAGCCTTGCACAAAAAAAGCTTTGGGATAGAGTGCCCAGATAAGCGTGCAAGCCCCAAGATCAGCACAGACCAAAAAAAAAAAAAAAAAAAAAAAAAAGAGCTTCTTGGGACCAGGGCCTGCTAAGCAAGTACTACCATACAGCTTGAGCTACAAACCTAGCCATTCTGTATTTCTGAAACAGATTCTCACTGTGTGGGCTACCCTCAAACTCCCCATCATCCAGCCTCACTCACTGGCTAGGATGCCAGCTGTGCATTACTTCTCTTGCCTTGCTTTGTCTTTTTCAAATTATCTTTTCACTGAGGGATAGCTTGGGGGGAAGGAGGCAGAAGAGGGAAGAGGAGACAGCTGGAGGAGCCAGGACTCCCAGCTCCTCCCACAGAACAGGGACTCCTTTGGAAGGATCCAACCCTTCCCAGGACAGGTGCAGGCCCCAGGAAAGGCAGGCAGTGGGTGGCCTGCTCAGCGTGCCAGTCGCAGTAAGCTCCTGGGTGCAGGCCAGTTAGTGCCAGGCAGCCTTTGATACAGCAGCAGAGGTGCCCGGATGGTCTGACAGTGGGCCCAAGGTCAGCATTGATGGAATGGGGTGGGTCTGATATGAATGTCCCTAGACAAGGTCATTCTGGCAAGGCCACAGTGCTGGGGAGTAAGAGCAGCCCTCAGCTTTAGGCCCTCACTCCTCTGGGGTTTGTGAGGCAGCTGCTGGCAGCTAGACCCTTGGCCCTCTGGAAGCCTGGTTCCATTGCCAGGAAGTGGTATGAACTTTTTATCCTTGATCTGAGAAACCCCTGTCCAGTCTTATGGTCAGCAGGGGCAGGCCAAGATCTCACTGCAGCTTCTTAGAGATGCCTTTAGGGGGATGAGGTTTGAACTCAGGGCTTATAATGGCTAGGAGGCACTCTTTTTCCTGGTGATGATACAAGGACTCACTTCCTATTGACCTATGCCAAGCTCCCTACTGTAGCAAGGACAACAAACCTGGGCAATAACACACAAATCTTGGCTGAGTGTCACCAACTTTTCTACCCAGGCTGGAGCTGAATCCCAATCTCCCAATCTCAGTCTCCCAAGGAACAAGTATGACCATGAGGGCGTTCTTTCTCCTGGGCTTGGGGACCAGGCACTGTTCCTAAGCTTTACCACTCAAGGATGTTGCTCTGCTACTTGAGTCACAGCTCTACCTCCAGCTCTTTGGTGGTTAATCAGGAAGAAGGGTTTTCTATTAGAGTGAAGAGTTCACTGGCTTCAAACTAGCATCCTCAGATAGCCTCTAGAGTAGCTAGAATTACATGTGTAAGTCACTGGTTCCTGGCTTCCATCTGTTTTTGACCCCAATCTCATTACAATTCCCAGCCAACTCCAGGAGACAGAAGCAAAACAGCCTACCTACAAATCAATCTTGCTGGGTGACCCTGGACAGGCTGCTTGACTTCTCAGAGCCTTTGTTGGCACAATAGCAAACTGACAGTATCATCTACTGGCACCAATAGGATGGCTGCGAGGGTCAGATGGGATACCTACCATTCCCACATGTCTGACTGACCATCAGTCACCCCACTAGAACCAGGGAGCCCTGAAATGGTCAAGGAAAGGACTGGACACAGGGTGGCCTCAAGGCAGATCTACTGCTAGGATAGAGAGAGGTTGATTGGGGGTGTGAGGGTCTTTATTCTAACTTGGTGTTGACCATCACCAGATAAAGTGGTGTCTACCCAGCCAGCCACCAAGAGGCCACTACAAGACCCAGAGCTCAGGTACTCATGACACATGTGGCAGGGTGGGGCTGAGCTCTTGGGCTGAGGACCACTCCTTGCCTATAAGCACCCCACTTCTTGCGGGGGGTTATCAGGAAAGAGAAGATACCATCATCACAGCAGTTTCCATCCATGGACCCAAAGCAGCTGAAGCAGCTCAGGAAGGCAGAGAAGGCAGAGAGAGAATTCCGGAAGAAGTTCAAGGTATGAACATCCCCCCCCTTCCCCCCCCCACACACACAAGCCAAGGTGAGAGTCCTGGGAGGGCTGGGATCAGAGTGGGAGGTGGCTGCAGTACCACCACCCTCTCACCCCCAGTTTGAAGGTGAGATTGTGATTCACACACGGATGATGATTGACCCCAATGCCAAGACCCGGCGCGGGGGTGGCAAGTACCTGGGGATCCGGCGTGGAGAGATCCTGGAGGTGATCGAGTTCACCAACCAGGAGGAGATGCTGTGCCGGGACCCCAAGGGCAAGTGTGAGTGGACCAGGTACCCCACAGAGGGAGGAGCCTGAACACCCTCCCCCCCAGGCTGAGAAACACTGACCCACTATCTCTCCCTCTTCAGATGGCTATGTGCCCAGGACCGCGCTCCTGCCCCTGTGAGTGCTGCTGCTCTGCCTGGTAGTGGTGGTGGTGTGGAGGTACAGGGTGTGTAGGGGGCCCCCACTCACCCAACTGTGTGTGCTCTCTTAGGGAAACGGAGGTGTATGACGACGTTGGCTTCTGGGGTATGTAGACCCAAAGCAGGTGGGAGGGGCCTGTGGGGACCCAAGGGGCTGCCCACTGCTGTGCCTCTGGAGCAATCATGAAGCCGTCCTTCCTTACAGATCCTCTGGACAACCAACCCTTTCCCAGAGCACAGTAGGCCCACAGGTGGGACACAGGAGCGCCCACCCAGCCACCTACTAATGCAGGAGTCCTGGGACCCCAGTTTTGACAGAGGTAGCTGCCCGGATGCAGAGCAATCCCATAAAGCTCCTCCTGAAAGCAGTCTTTGCTTCCTGTCTTTCCTCTCCTTTGGACCAGCACGCCCTGTGGAGCAGAGCCCAGGGAAGCACAGGGCGGGGCGGGAAATCTCAGCGCCTACCAGAGCCGGTGACCATGCATGCTACCCCCAGGACAAGCCCCCTTAGCAGGTGTCTCTGACAGGCATTGGGGGGGAGGGGTGGAGAGAGGTGGGGCTCCAGATCCCCAGGGGCACGGTATCAAGTTCACCCCAACCTCTCACAAAAACTGCCACACTGCTCAGCAGTATAGAGCAGACAGTGTCTGTGTCCACACAACACCATGACGAGGTGTTCTTTGAGGGCTGTCCTACAGCCCGCGCTGTGCAAACATTCCATGTAATGAGGCTCATGACCCTGCAGGCCACACAAACCCTAAAGGAAAAAGACAATTCAAGGGGTCCAGACCCCCAAACCTCAGATGGCTGCCTCAACACACACACAGGGCCAGTTTCTCTCAGGAACTGGTATTTATTATCAAAGTCATATTCGATGTCAAAGATGCCACAACTACAAAAACAATTGCGCACATTGCAATCTCAATGCAAACAGTCAAATGGAACCCCAGTCATTAAAAAAGTAATTCAAATTACCCCAAAAAGCAACTGAATTTTTTAAACATCTTTATACATCCAGCCAACAAATTAAAATGGTTAACAAGAAAAAATACAAATTCGGAGGTCTGGTATTGATGTTTAAAAAAGGCAACCGCTTAAGCGTTTCTATCAATTCGAACATCTATCTCCCGGCCACTCAGCTTCACGCCGTTCATCATCCGGCAGGCTCTCTCGGCCACCTCTGGCGACTCAAACTTAACCACACCGCACCCCTTGGACTTCCCGTTCTCCATCTTGATGTCGGCGTACAGCACGTGGCCTGGCACGGGGAAGGAAGAAGAGACCACACACGTCAGGCAAACCAAGGCCCAGTGTCAGTCTGGGCTCCACTCAGTCCAGATGGCCTGTTGGGTTTTAGTGAGAGTCAAAAGGGGGAGGCCATGCGCATGAAGCATGAATGTTCCCAACACTATGGCCCCTCGGCCACGCTACCATTGTTCTGTGGGCAGAATAAGAGTGTCACCCTGCCATCAAAGGCCATCCTAGGGCTTCCAACGCTCCCTTCATGCTAGAGGAAGTACCAGTGACCCATCCAGGGCTGTGTGAGGTCTTCAGATCATCACTAATTCAGCTACCTGCCCTGCTGCGCTGCCCCCGAGCCCAACCACCTGTAACACACTGTATCACATCACGTGATACAGGGAGGAGCCCTGCGTGAGCACATCCAGAAGTCAGAACACAGGACAGTGTAGCTGATGACAGGGCACCCCAACTCTCTAGAACCACCAACTCCACCAGGAGAAAGTTAACCCCACCACCACAGGACTTCTGCCAGGAATGCTGGCACTCACAGCTCAGGTAAGTTCCCCGGGGCCTGTGGTGTGTGTGTTCTTTCTCAGAGGGGGAGTGGCATGGTCCCACCCTGCGATGGGGAAACTGCAGTGGAAGAGGGGAAGAGATGGGCAGGAAAGCAGCTCTGACAACAGCTTCCTCCAGCCAAAGCCAGGGAGAAGCAGCAAGTGGTGAAACGTGAGCTGAACGCTGTGAAACAGGAAGTGAGAAGATGGCGCACGGCAGACACAGCTAAGAAGGGCAGCGGTAATGCAAACTGGGTTCATACCAGAGGGTGAAGAGATTTAAGCTTCACTTCAGCTACAAAGGAAGCCTTTCAGAAAGGTTGTCTGGTGTGCCAAGAAATGGCCACCCATACCAGCTGCTCCATAGGAGAAAGCCACTTGTCTTACATGGAAAGCCATGTGACCCCAGAAGGCTGCTTCGCTTGACTTATCTATAATCCCATCACTCGGGAGGCTGAAGTGAGCACTGAAAGTTCAAGGCCAACCTGGCTGACCTAGCAAGATCTTTCTGGAAGGGAAGGAACACAGATGCAAGACACCTGACACATCCCAGGACACAGAACAATGGCAAGGCCCTCTCCTCAGTGCTCTGACTGATGGGCAGCGGCTGGGGTGACTAGAAGGGTCTGCAGTGGACAGACCCAAGCATTCCCAACAAGCCACAACGAAGGAACACACCCACAGGGCCTCACACTTACCACATTCGTTGAATTTGTCCTTTAGCATCTTCCAAGTAAAATCAAATGGGAGCTGAGGGGAAAAAGAGGTAGACTAATGTGCAGTTTAACCAGGTCTAAAGCAAAAATAACCCAACCATCTATGAGGATGACTTGTTCACGCCATTTCCTGAGGGGCGGCACCAAGGGCAAGGTGCTCCCTAGAGTGCTCCAGCCCTAACAGTTCCCACGTGAGAAGGGCTCACCATGCAGTCCCCATATGCACACGGTAAGAGGCAAGACATCTCACCATATCTGGAATGCGGTTCTGGAGGCGCACAGCCAGATCCCTGCCTGTGGCAGATGGAAAGCCAGAGAGCAGAGCTCACAGGAGCGGGAGGCTGGGCAGCCACACAACTTCCCAGCAGCAGCTACTACACATAATTAAAGCCTCCCTTTCTGTATCACCAGGTCTGAGGAAGCCCCTGGCAGGTCAGGATCACGGATCCTGCCTTCCTCCCAGTAGCAACCCCCCTCCACCGACACCCGGGGTCGGGGACAAACAAGGCTCACTCTCCAGGATGTTTGGTCCACTGACCTCCTCTCCTTATGCCTAACCACATGAGGACTTCTTGAAGTCACTTACATTTCTTACGAATATCTGGCAGGCCTTTCTGGCCACCCCGGGAGCATGGCCTCCAGCTCCACCAAAGGAGCCTGCGAAGCTTCCTCCAAAGTTTCCACGCTCCATCTCAATGGCGCGGTCGAAGCTGGCACCGCCTCCGCCACCCATGGCCAGGCCCATGCGCTCAATGCCAGCACCTAAGGCTGGTCCCATGGCTGGGCCCATCCGCTCCAGGCTGTTGGCGCCCATGCGCTCCAGGCCCATCCGCTCCAGGCTGTTGGCGCCCATGCGCTCCAGGCCCATGCGCTCCAGGTTGTTGGCGCCCATGCGCTCCAGGCCAGTGGCCATGCGATCCATCACGGGGCCCATGCGCTCCAGGCCGGCCCCCATGCCTGCGGGCACCATGCGCTCCATGCTCAGGCCCATGCGTTCGATGGCAGGGCCCATGCGCTCCACACCAGAGCCCATGCGCTCAATGGTCTGGCCCACGCGGTCGATGGGCGCGGCCATGCGCTCCAGGCCGAAGCCCATGCCGGCCCCCATGCGCTCCACTCCAGAGCCGATGCGCTCCATGGTCTGGCCCATGCGCTCGATGCTGGAGGCCATGTGGTCGAGGCCCAGCGGGCCCATGCGCTCAATGCCAGAGCCCATGCGCTCCACGGAGCCCATGCGGTCCATGACCAGGCCCATGCGCTCCATCTCTGAGCCAACTCGATCCATGCCATGGCCCAGGCCGGCGCCCATGCGCTCCATGCCGGCCCCCCCGATGCGGTCAATGCCAGGGCCCATCCTCTCGATCCCGGGGACGCTGCCACCTCCTCCGCCTGAAACAGGGATACAGAACACGGGGTATCAGGGCATGTGTGCCACAGCTGGGCACTGCAGTTCAACCTCAGACCATCACATGCAGACACTCCCCAGTGCTGCTAACTAATAAGGCCGGGTGATGAATTCACTCTCCCGACTCCGGGACACCCATGAACTGCCCACAGAACAATCTAAAAAGAACACACCGCCATGTCGCTTCTGCACAGTACTCCCCAGGCAGCCTCCTTTGCCATTCCCGGGGCATGTGAGGTGCAAACGGGGTGAGTTACATGGAGACTAAAACTACACATCATTCACCACGCCACAGTTCTCTCCCACTCCATCCCCAAAGAAGCCCTGTGGTGCTAGCCTGCATTTCCTTAGCTCTCCCTAGACTCAGAGAAGCAATGACAGCCATGTACGTCACCAAGCAAAAACAAAGGGAACAACAAACACAATGCCCACTTGGCTCCTGTGGGACAAGTGTATGCAGCTGTCCACTTCCAGGGACCTTACTCTGTTAAGAGTAATGGCTGGCTGAATGTTACTTTATTGCTAGTGGAAGGAAGAGCTGGACACACTGTGGGGGTGGACCTGCCAGAGGACCAGGTAGGTCAGCAGTGCTGGACAGTGTGTGGCTGGCCCAGCACCAAGACCACTGCCACTGGCCCAGCACTTCCTAAACGCAGAGCCCGAGGCCCAGCCACCACCAGCTCTACTGGCCCACACAGCCCAGACCAACATGCAAACGCAGGAAGAGGTCACCCGGAAACTGCTGTAACTGGTTCTAACTGACCAAAGTTGCAACCTGACACATGTCACCCCATCTCTCTCTCCAGGTCAGTTTCTTTAACTGAAAAGCAGTGTATCCTGTGGCCAAATGAAGCCTAATGGGAATGAAGAATGATAAGACTTTCTGAGCAGAATGGGCTCAAAACTAACTTCCTCACATTATTAGAGGAAAAGGAGCTTGCCAAGAGCAGCAGAAAGGAGGGCAGTACCTGATACCCACAGCAGAGGACCAGGAAGAAACAGTAGCTCTCACAGATGTGCCCTGGCTACAGAGGATATTTTTTTTTCTTTTGGGGCTTGGACTCTGGGCCTGGACGCTGTCCCCGAGCTCTTCAGCTCAAGGCTACCGTCCTACCCTTGAGCCACATCACTTCTGCTTTCTAGCGGTTAATTGGAGATAAAAGTCTCAGGGTCTTTAGTTCCCAGGCAGGCTTTGAACCTTGATCCTCAGATCTCAGGCGCCTGAGCAGCTAGGATTTACAGGTGTGAGCCACCACACCCAGCTACAGAGGACATTCTAAATGCCCATTAAACTGCACCCCAGAATGCTCACAGCTCTTCCAGCTTGGCAATAGGCCTGCAGATAATTTTGTCATCATTTTCTGAATCGTTCAACCTTATTTGCACACTTTAATAAACATGTTATGTATTAGTGTACGTTCAGTTTTACAGCCAGGTAAAAGAAAGCATTCACTTTTAGGAACGTCCACTTTAGCAGTATCCAACTCTCTCAGGGTAGTAACAGAGACAAGGCTAATAGCACAAACAACACACATACACACAGCCCCAATTCTTCACAATACTCTGAGGCAGGTACTAGTACATCACATCTTACAGGTGACCAATAAAAACAGAGAGGCTCAGTCACTTGCCACACATCACACAGCTAGGAAAAGGCAGAGCTGGCTCCCACCCTGGGCAGTCTTCACACAGCCAGGTTGTCACACTGTTAGGCTGTGCCCCATTAACAGCCTGTTCTCAAATTCAAAACATCAAACTAAGTGTTTCCTACCTCCTCCCTGCTTTGCAATGATCTCTCCTCTCTTCAGTGCATTACTTAGGATTTCTAAGGAAATCAGGAAGAAAAAAACAATTAGCCAAGTTTCTCTACGATAATAAAAACTTGCTCATTACACATTCCAAAGCAGAAATACTACTGATAATCCTTTTTTCAAAGAAAGCAAAAGGGAAAGGTGGAAAAGTTTGAGAAACAGACAGACAGACAAGATCACATGAAAGAAGACTCAGGAGTCCTTGACAATGATGATGGTCACAATGCCGGGAACCCCTGTAGCTCTAGAATGCGTCCAGCAGAGCGAGGAGCCTGTATCCACCCCCAGCTCCCACCCCCGCCAAGCTGAACTCAGTCAGAGTAAATCAGAGCCTCAGTTCTTGCTCAGAAGTTTCCCAAAGCTGGTTTGGACCCTCAGTCTTGAGTCTTTCCCTCTCACCTGGGTGGGAAATCCCAGCCTCCTGGAACTCATACTTGTAAGTCTAAAGCCTCCACTCAACATCTATCACCACCCCACAGCCCATTCCCAGTCAAGCTACAACTACTTCCAGTGAGAAAGGGGAAACCAACCAACAGTGCCTGCACACCAGCCTGCCCTAAACAAGCCCAAGGCCACAAGGGAGACAAAGTACAGACAAAGCTGCTGTCCCACAAAGAAACCGCCAATGCCATCACTAGCAACCCCTTCCAAAGTCTCTCTTCACTCCTTTGCTGCATGGAGAATGTGTACATAACTTCTCTGGCCCTCAATGTACACCTGGACAAAGGCCTCAAACTGTCACCCTAACACCAAGCAACTCAAAGCTAGCCCACAGCTGTGTCTTGTACTCTGCCTGCTAGGCCAGGAAGGTGGTAAAGCACACCAAAAATAGACTTGGCTGCTTGGCAGCAAGTAGCAAGCTTACCCTTCCATGACGCCTGGGATCTGTTCACTTTCTCAGCTCAGCCAGGCTCACTCTGCTCTCACTGTTTCCCACCTGCATGCCATCAGCCCTGCTGACCCCAACCAGAGCCCATGCTTCCTACTCCTCTTTTCCACTCTCTGCACCTGTAATGCTACAGCCCGAGCCAACCCCAATCCGCCAGCTTCCACTGCACCCCTGAGCAAAGCATGGCTGTTCATCAGGCATCCAGAGCAATGCCTTTCCTGGTCCTCATTCTTTCTGCGTGTTGATCTCTGAGGGTCCCCTAAACTGCTCCAAGGTCAGCCCCTCAGCAGCACCACATCTTCCAGAGACCACAGACCTGTCTTTGAATGAACAAATATAGATATCTGTGCAAAAAAGATCTACTGCCCCAATGGGAGAAGGGACAAGAGGCAGGAGACACTACACAAGGCAGTGGACCAGTGACTCCATCCTTAATGCATGAATCTAGATAACTACCCTTTAACTCAACAGAAATTTTTATTTGGGTTGGCCACTAGTGGCTCACATCTGAAATCTTAACTACTCAAGAAGCTGAGATTTGCTAGGAGCCGGTGGTTCATGCCTATAATCCTAGTTACTCAGGAGGCTAAGATCTGAGGATCAAAGTTCAAGGCCAGTCCAAGCACAAAAAGTCCATGTGACTCTTATTTCTAATAACTACCAGAAAACCGAAAGTGAGGCAGAGGCTCAAGTGGTAGAATGCACCAGCCTTGAGCTGAAGAGCTTAGAGATAGCACCCCAGCCCAGCATTCAAGCCCCACGACCAACACACACACACGCACACACACGCACACACACACACACACACACAAAAAAGCTGAAGTTCAAAGTCAGCCAGGACAGGAAAATCTGAGACTTATTTCCAATTTACCAGCAAAAAAAGCTGAAAGCAGGCCAGGAATGTGGTCTAGTGATAGAGTGCTTGTGCAAAGCCCTAAGTTCAATTCCTTGGTACCTTATATATAGAAAAAGCTGGAAGTGGCACATCCTCAGTACCATAGAAACAGACAAGACTAGAAGTGGCACTGTGGTTCAAGTGGTAGAGTGCTAGCCTGCAGCATATGAAGCTCAGAGAAAGTGTTGTAAGCCCTGAGTTCAAACCCCAAACTGGCCAAAAAAAAAAAAAAAAAAAAGGAAGGAACCAGCCACAACCAAGTCCAACAGAAAGTTTTCATCGCCTGAGTCACATGCAAACATGCATTCATCCTCCCCCAATCCCAAAGTTTTAAGAACAACTCAGAATAGGCAGAAGTAATCAGAGCAAGCACCTCCAGAAGACAAGTATTCACTAGCATGGTGAGAGACAAGAAGTCTCAAAAGTTGTCACCAGGAAGTAGTGCTGTGGCTCAATTGGTAGAGCATTAACCTTGAGCTGAAGAGCTCAGGGACAGTGCCCAGGCCCCAGAGTTCAAGCCCCACTACCGACAGAAAAAGAGAAGAAAAGAAAAAGAGAAAAACTTTTCTCAGGGTTGGGGCATGGCCTAGTAGTAGAGTATTTGCCTAGCATGTGCAAAGCCCTGGGTTCAATTTCCTGGCACCACATAAACAGAAAAGGCTGGAAGTGCTCTTGTGGCTTAAAGGGAAGAATGCTAGCCTTAAGAAAGCCTAAGGAGCATGCCCAGCAAGCCCTGAGTTCAAGCCCCAGAACTGGCAAAAAAAAAAAAAAAAAGTTGCCACCAAACAGGAAATCCTGACAATCTGACTCAAGTTGTTTCTAGCCTCCAGAAAGAACAGTGCAGATGGGAGGACTAGAGATGACCTGGAGTAAAAATGCTGAGCTAAATGGAGAAATATGACACCTATGGTGAAGCAAAAATGAAACCGCTTTGCCAAAGTAGAAAACATTTTTCTCTACGGAAACAGGCCCCCAATGCTCAAAGCTTCCAGTGCAATAAAAGGCCCCTATGGCCCCTATCCACAACTCTACGCAGGGCATCCAGCAGTGCACTGCTCACCGCAGAGCCTGGGCTCAACAAGGCCCCTCCTACTGGCTCAGCAGCAGGGCTATGCTATGCAGCAGTGTTAACTCCTACACATTATAAAAAGAAGCCATCTGAAAGAAGAGAAAGGATTCTACAAAGAACCAATAGGTCTACAAGACAGATCTTTTAACCCTAAAGAAAACCAGCAGACTTTGCCTAAGAAAGAAGGCTGAGCTGAGGCAGCCTATCAGCCCAGGGGTGGACCCCGCCCACATGGGGTCTGAGGGGCCATCTTACCCATTCCTCTGCCAAGGGGCTCTCCAAAGCTTCGAGCCATTCCCATCTCGTTTCTGGCAAAGTCTCTCTCAAATCCTGCACCCATGCCACGCTCCATCTCTGTGGAAAAAAATATAACCCTAGGCCTTTCCGGGAATAATCATGAGGCTTCAAACATGCAAAACAAAACTACAGACCCATAACAACCACACCATGTCAGCTAACTACCAACTCTAACAGCCATAACTACTGTTAACTATCCTAGAAACTGGGAGACACCTGCAGCAGTCAACATAGGCTGCAGAGCTGGCTGATCTAGCAGTGCCACCTCCTGGTACACATCCCATGCCTGGACAGGGGCTTTCTGTCATCATTTCACTGCACCCTCACACCCAACCTGCCCTGCACCACCCACCACTGCTCCTTCACAAGGAAAACGGAGGCTCACACCAATCAAAAACCTGACAAGGTCACAGAGCAAGTTGGGGTGAGATGAATGAAGGCTGGTCAAATTCAGAATGCACTGACCAGGCACACACTTCTATACTAGCGCCTGAGCTAACCACCCTCCTACACAATGGGTCTGGACGGCTTCTTTACAATTTCATTGGTATTATTATAAAATGAGTTAACTAGCACATATATTCCTAGTATGTTATTAAAAACAAAGCCCTGAGCTTCTGTGCTTGTGAAGCCACACACAATTCCACCTGTGGTATACCCATGTCACATCCCATACTGAAGTAGGGGTCCCTAGAAAAGCTAGTATTAGTGGGCTGGGGGCAGCCAGTAAGCCCTGGGTTCTACCTCTAGTACCAATTACTTTTTGTTGGTCATGGGGCTTGAACTTGAGGCCTGGGTGTTGTCTGAGCTTTTTAGCTCAAGGCTAGCAATCTACCATTTTGAGCCACAGCACCATTTCCAGTTTTCTGGTGGTTAACTGAAGGCAAAGAGTCTTATGGGGACTTTTCTGTCCAGGCTGGCTTTAAATCACAATCCTCAGATCTCAGCCTTCTGAATATGTAAGATTACAGGCATGAGTCACCAGTGCTTAGCTTAATGGACACCTTTTACAAAGGGTACAATTACGATCAATTCTGTTATGTGGCCAGCATCATTCCTCAGATGAGTTATAAATCACTGACTCTGGCAAAGATGGGATTAACACAGTTTGAATCAAGGCTGGTGTGCTACCTGAGGGTAGGCAGGCAGGGCTCGATCAGCCCAAGAAACCCCATGCCTCCTCGCCTCTCAGATGAAGAGGCCTCAATGCTTTGGCTAAGGCCTCACTATTCATCTTCCCAACTGCCAGAAGACCCTGGAGTACCAACCTGCCAGGCTCAGGTCAACACTGATGGTCACAGGGACGGATTGTGGTCAATAATTAAACAAGTCAAATGCAAAATGGCGCTCTGTCTTTCAGTGTGATTTCTACCCCAGGACTCTAGAGAAGGTTCACTCAAATCTGAGAAAACCAGGTCCGGGGTGAGGAGGAGAGGGAGCACGGGCTCAGCTGCACAGATGCTTAGCACAAACAACAGATGCTCAGGTTTGGGCTTTCCGCAGAGAACAAGCATCTGGAATCTTCACAACAGACCGACCCTGTCTGTCATAAGTTCACCTGTATTTGCCTACCACAGAGCTGCACTACAACCTGAATTTCCTCCCCCTCGCCCATCTGTCCAGATGTGACCAAGCCACATGGCTCAAAACTTTTACTAAGCCCCAGGCAAACAAGCGCAGTAGGAAAGCGTACTGCAGTAAGACCCTGTAAACACAAACTTCTGTTCCTTCCTACATTGTTCCTGTCATCTAGATGACCATCTTGCTCCAACAAAGCAACAATCACCAACTTCGCACCCGGCTCCCCAGGGACAGCCCAGGACACCTGCTCTCTCCACACCTCTTCATCTTCTACTTACTCCAACCCAAATCTTTCTTCACTGCCCAGACCAGGAAAGCAGAAAGAATAGCAGCTTTCCAGTAGGTGGGGAGCAGAGTCAACCAGCATAAATGGTTTTAAGACTTCCAGATTCTCAGCCCCAAGGCTGATGCTGTGCTGGAGGCGTTTCTAGAAAGCAGGATGTGGGTGGAATGAAGAGCCCCACTGTGGAGCAGCCTGGGCTTATATCATGGCACCATCATTCACTAGCCACATGACCTCGGACAAGTCACTGCCTCAAGTTCTGACGTATGCCATGTGGTGCTGGCAAGGACCAAATAGAGTTAACATGGTGTTAATGCTAGCCAGAACGGGAGATCTGAATGACAGTACTCTACTAGAATGTGTGCTAAGTGTAGAATCTACATCAGTCTCTCTCTGCCGACAACTTGGGAGTCGTCTGGTAGATGGTCAAGAACTACCCAACCTAGCCCTCCCTGGAAGGCATGAACTTGACAAGAAATCCCACATCATTCCTACTTTGGAGATCATGTGCAAAGCATAAAAACACACGCTTTAGAGCACTGACAACAATAACAAAGCATGTTTACAACTTTACAGGACGAGTAATGGGGTAATTCTAAACCATAGGTATTTCAAGAGTCCAGTGACTTAAGTGAACCAAGTCTAGCTTTGAAGTATTTAAAACAACTCAAAAGACACGTGGTTCAGAAGGAAAGCAAAGACGGGGCATCAGCAGTCTAGAAGGCGCTGGGAGCACACCGCCAGTGGGGTACAGTAGGAGCAGGAGGAAACAGGGGTCTTACCATTTATCCGGCCCATGTTCATCCCAGATCCAAATCGCCCCATGTTTTCCATACCACCACCAAAGGGTCCCTCCATGCCTGCAAAAAAGGTGTGCATCTTAGCACCATCACAAGGGGACTGCTCACTTAGACACATCAGGAAAGGAAGGAAAAACATTTCTTTGGCATTTTCTGCCAAAAATTTACCAAATTCAAGAGTAGTTGAAAGAAAAACAAACAAACCCTACTTTGAAAATGACCACCACCTTCAAAGAGCTAATTTAGCCCCAACCACCTGGATGACAGACAAAGCAGAGAGGTTCGGAGAGATGGAGCAGACTGCCCAAGGTCACAGAGCTAGAGAGCGAGAACCAACAGCCACACCCACCGCAACGATGGATAGGTAGAATAGTTCCTGATGCAAACCTTTTGGAAACCCGAGTGCGAATATCATGCAAGACATAAAAGAGAAGAGAGAGAAGGCAGAGAGGAAAGCCAGACCTAAGAGATTATTTTGTACTTCACTTTCAATGTCTTACCTCCCATTTTATTTATTCCAAATCCTATGCCTTCCATTCCCATTCCTTGAAAAAAAAAAAGTCAATGCAAACTAAAATTATATCAAAGCAGTAACGTTTAAACTTAAAAAGTACAAAACAATTCCAAACCAACACATGAGTCAAAACTACCTTAACAGACATATTGGGAGGGGACTGACTACCATTACCAACTATTTAACCATGTAAAACTATTTAGCCAAATAAGTGTTATGTGGGTTAGAGGTCTACCAAGTTCTACTCAATGATCAAGTTAGAAATTTTAAACATAATTACCCAGAAGACCATGAAAAACTCACATTACAGAATTCTTTAGAACAAAAATAGTCTTTAATAAATAAAATCCCTATTAAAGGTAGATCCTTTAGCACACACACACGCACACGCACAAGCGCACACACACAAGAGGAAAAAAACCCCACCACCACTTCCTAAAACAAACTTTGCACCAGGGGTCAGACTAGAAATTATGGGGCTCAGGTAGAGCCTTTTGAGCTTGTGGTCAGCATCTGATTGGGATGAAGGCTAATGACAGGCAAACGTGACCATGGCAGCATAGAGGGGCATCAAAGCACAATGTCAAATGATTTCAAGAGAGAAAAACCTAAGTCTGAGACCATAAAAATCAAACATACCCAATAGTATAGAAATACCTCATGACACAAGTAACACTAATCAGCAAAGTCTATTTTATGTCCATACTTTTGTATCCTGGGATCTGGGACCATCAGGGTGTCATGCAGTGAGACCCTCCCCACTTCCAGAAATCACATGGGAACCCAAGGTGGTCTAGGTGACAGAGTAGGACACCAGAGCATTCTGTGGTACTGTGTCCAGATCCATACCCTGTCAGAGACAATGTGGCCTCAGGCAAGACCAACCCTTCTGGCTGGAAAGGCACAATGGCTTTAGAAATAAAGAGGACTCAGTAAAAACACAAAACACTGTCTTTATCAAAATGAAATTGAGATGAGTAAGAATTTGGTCCCAATTAAGTCTTTATTTCATTTGAACTATTCAAGGTCCAATTATTCCAACAATTAATAACTTTCACTTCCCAGAAATCTTCTATCAAGACAATAATTCTCACCTGCAGGCCCTATGTTTCCCATTCCGATGCCTTTGTTTAGGTGATTGGCATCAATAGGCTGCCCTCCTGGCCCCAAACCCATGCCAATACCACCAAGTCCATCTGGAAGGTAAAGAGAAAGTCAGAGTGTAAGTTCTCTTTTGAGAAAACAGGCAAGTCACTGTTCTGCCAGCTAGCTTGTCCTCCAGCCCCAAGCATCCTGTGGGTCCCCAGGGCCACACAGCACAGGACCCAGCTGGGAGTACTCCTCTTCACAAAGGCTTGACTTTTTAAATGCAATTGCAGAATGGAGTCTGTGGTATGTATTTATACAACAAAATCCATTCAATAACTGAGAATAAACTATACATAAGAATCTTGAGTCTCTTGCCCTAAACTACGAAAACATTTATCAAATCCAGGTACCAGTGGCTCACACCTATAATCCTAGCTTTTCAGGAGACTGAGATCTAAGGATCACAGTTGGAAGCCAACTTGGGCAAGGAAGTCCATCAGATTCTTATCTTCAATTAACTACCAGAGAGGTAGAAGTAGAGCTGTGGTATGTGCTAGTCTTGAACAAAACAGATCAGGAAAAGCACCTAGATCTTGAAAGTTCAAGCACTAGGACTGGCACAAAAAATGAGAGAAAAAAAATTTTTTTTATCAAGCTGGGCAGGGTAGCTCATATCTGTAATCCTAGCTACTCAGGAGAGGCTGAGATCTGAAGATCAAGGTTCAAAGCCAGCCTGGGCACAAAAAGAACCTGAGACTCTTATCTCCAATTAACCTCTAGATAACCTGAAGTGATGCTATGACTCAAGGGGTAGGACGGTATCCCTAAGCTGAAGAGCCCAGGGACAACACCCAGGCCCAGGGGTAGGGTGGTAGCCTTGAGCTAAAGAGCGCAGGGACAGTGCCCAGGCCCCAGAGTTCAAGCCCCACGACTGACACAGACTGACACACACACACACACACACATGCATACACAAAAGGAAAAGTGGTGCTGTGGCTCAAGTGGTAGAGCACTACTAGTCTTGAGAAAACCCAAGGATAGTGCCCAGGCCCTGAGTTCAAGCCCCAGGATTGGCCCCCCAAAAAACACCTTACCAGCCAAACCCTGGCAGCTCACACTTGTCATCTTAGCTACTACTGAGGAAACTGCCATCTGAGGGCCACAGTTTGATGACTCATCCCCAATTAACCAATAAAAAGCGAGAGGTGAACTATGGCTCAAGTAGTAGAATGCTAGCCCTAAACAAAAAAGCCCAGGAACAGCATGCGGGCCATAAGTTCAAGCCCCCCAAAAACCCAAAAGTGGTATTATATAAAGTGATATAAAGCACAAATGTGTCCAATGCCCACCTACAACCTCCTTCTAACTCAGCATCCCAAGTCTCTGCTCATGGGGAAAAAAAATGCTATAGAAGTTGAGCCAGGCTCAGGCCTATAATCCTTGCTACTCAGGAGGATGAGATCTGAGGATTAAGGTTCAAAGCCAGCTAGAGAACTAAAGACCTTGAGACTCTTTGTCAGCAATTAACCACTAGAAAATGGGAAGTAACACTGTGGCTCAAGGTGTAAGACAGTAGTCTTGAGCTGAAGAGCTCAAGGACAGTAACCAGGCAGAGTTCAAGCCCCACCGCCAACCAAAAAGAAAAGAAAAAAGTTCACATGCTGGACCACACTGTCTGAATCTGTAAGATTTTAGTAATAATGCAGCTACTGTATTTAAGGACCCCATCTCAATTCTTGCCCACAGAGTTTCCTAACTCAATACCCAGCCTACCCTTAGCTCCATGCCCCTCTACACACAAATGGGTTTGAGGCCTGTACTGTTCTGGGTAGCCAGGTCCTGAGGCTTTAACCAACTGAGATGGAGGCACCAACAGCAACAAAAACCTGAAACGTAATTTATCTAGTTAATATCCTTGTTCCTAATTGCATGGCAACAGCATCAAGTCACCAAGGTTACTCACTCCCAAAGCAGACTAGTCAACCTTTGGAGCTAGAAGAGGAGACACAGGCCTAGGGACAATGGCTTCCTCCTGCAATAGGAAGAGCCAACAGGAGCACCAGTGACTATTCACTGGGTATGTTAAAAAACAAGTGTGCCTCTGAACTGTAACACCTCCTCCCCATCTTGAAGCCATAGGCTTCCCTCAAGACCTGCTTTAACTCTTATAATGCAGATACCTGGTGCTCTAGGCTTGCTTGCCCTGCCTGTACCACAAAATTCTGAGGCCTCTGCTCCTCCCACTGGGGGAAGACTAGGACTTTATACTGATGTGCCAATCAAATAGGGAGCACTCAATCAACCAGCCTTCCTGCCCACAACAGCTCTTCACCTTTCACTAGGATGGTGCAAGAGCCCATCTTTTCTTACTCCTCATAAAAATGTTGTGAGTGAGGGCCAGGAGTTTGGCCTAGTGGTTAAAGTGCTTGCCTAGCATGCATGAAGACCCGGGTTCGATTCCTTGGTACCACGTACATAGGAAAAAAAAAAAGCCGGAAGTGGTGCTGAGGCTCAAGTGGTAGAGCTCTGGCCTTGAGAAAGTCCAAGGACAGTGCTCAGGCCCTGAGCTCAAGCCCAGGACTGGCAAAAAAAAAAAAAAAGAAAATGTTGTGAGTGATAACCTTTTGTATGTATCATAACCTTCATTTAAGTACTGAATTTGCTGGGGCTGTTGTATATTCAAGTCTGTGTAAGCACCTTGCTCCCTTCACTTTTTCACCATTCCAAAATGAAACTGTCTCCACCAGCAGTCACTCCTCCTCACTTCTCGCCCCCTGGGAATGACTCATCTACTTTCTCTCTTTATGCTTCTGCCTATTTGGGAACCTCTTACAGATAGATAAAATTAACATTCAACCATATTATATAGTATGTGCTATGTCAGTCATGGGACTTGAACTCAAGAGTCTAGGAACTGTCCTTGAGAATTTTTTCCCCTCAAGGCTAGTTTTCTAGCCATCACTCCACTGGATCGACAACTGAAGATAAGAGTCTCAGGGTTGGGCTGGCTTCAAACCACTATTCTCTGATGTCAGCCTCCTGAGTAGCTAGAATCACAGATATGAGCCACTTATACCCAGACCTCCTTTTTATGACTGAAAACTATTCCATTATGTGGATTTATCATATTATAGTTACCTATCCATGTCTCATCCCTACTTGAAGTCTGGGTCCTCTCCTGCTTCAGACTCCCTAGTGCTGAGTTTAACAGGTATGCATTACCAAGCCTGGCTATCCACCTACCAGGCTGCTACGAACATGCTGTTAAGTTTCAGTGTGACTCTCACTGCAGCCTCACCTTTGTCCCCTTCCCTTTGCTGTTTCGGGCTGCTCCTTGCTTAGGATACTTCTGAAAGTAAAATACTTACGGGGAAGTTGCTGGGGCCGTTCAGGAGGGAAAAAATCTCCCTTTGGTAAAGCCCTCTCATCCTGAAAGAGGAAGAATATGAATGTATCTCAGCATCTCCTGAAGGAGGGCTGGCCACAGCAAAGAGGATGTGTGGGAACAACTAAGTGGGTGGCTGAGGCCGAAGCTCAGAGGAACAGTACTTGTGAGCATGTGCAAAGCCTGGGTTCCATTCCCAGCAAATATAGAGGAGATGGGGAGGGAGGGGGAGAAGGAAAGAGAAGGGAGGAAAGGAGGAAGAGGGAGGGAGAGAGAGCGTGCACAGAGAAAGGTAAGACAGTACACATGAAAAATGCACTGTTAAATAAACTGTATAAACTGACACATTCCTATCACACAGACCTGTGTGAGGAGGAAAAGACACACGGAATACTTTTACTGCCTTCTGGATAAAAACCATGTGTATTGTTGTGGAGGGAAGACTGGGACCTGGACAAACAGGTCAAATGAGAGCTCACTCACTCTTTTCATACTTTTTGAATCATGTGGATCCTTTTATCAACATAAAATGCCAAACTGAATATCTTAAGTAACTGAGTTTGAATTCTAACTCTAGTACCCTCAGCATGTTCAGATGAGGCCTTTACTATCATAATTGGCACCACTGTAGCAGAGATAGTATTTATTACATTTGCAACACCTTGAAATGCTGCCTGAATCAAAGACTCTAGGTATAACATACTATTTTTTAATACTTTGAAAACTAGAAGCCCAGACATCTAACCATTCTTTAAAACTCATCGGATACAGGCCAGGAGTTTGGCCTAGCACGCACAAAGACCTGGGTTCAATTCCTCGGTACTACATACATAGAAAAAAGCCGGAAGTGGTGCTGAGGCTCAAGTGGTAGAGCTCTAGCCTTGAGAAAGTTTAAGAACAGTGCTCAGGCCCTGAGCTCAAGCCCAGGACTGGCACCAAACAAAAAACAAAACTCATCAGATGCTCAAGCAGGATTATTTGACTTCCCCACCACACCAGCAACACCCAATAAGCAAACAAGAAAAATCTAGAGATGAGCTCCAAGGTTATGTTGTCACACATGTCCTCAACACACAGGACATGTCCACCAGCTCAGTGTAGGAGCTGTGGGATGCTCTCAGGAATGTTTCTCTCCATGTATTTGATATGACAGAGAAAACAATCTCTATTTACTTACCATTTTGACGTGCATTGGTCTATCAAATAGCAGCTGGCCATTAAACATAGCTGGTATTATAATTAAGGTTATTTGTCACATCAGTAAAACCACCCACAGCAAGGAAAAAAAATACAGGGGGAAAAAAAAAAGAGAACCTCTTCAAAGCTACCAGTTGAGGTCCTCCAAACCAAGAAAGGGAGCCAATAGTCATTTTGGTACTTCCCACATGCTCAGATCAAAGAAAACTAGGGCAGCTATGTGTCCTGCCATGGACTGAATGATGCTGAAAAGCCAGGTACAACCCAGGGGCTAGATGATACCCACTCTGTGCTAAGCAGTGAATCCACAGCAATTTCAATTCTTTATTGTATTTTATGCATATATTTCTACAGTAAGTATAAGGACAATAATGTATGAAAGCTGGAGGGAAAAAGAAGGTAAATTTCCACTTGCTTCTTCAGTCTGAAGCTTTAAGCAGGATCTCACATTCTTCACATGACCCTCTTGAGTACTGCCATCTCACTTTTCTGAGTCCTACATTCACCGAGTAAGAAACTCAGTGAGTCCTGCCAGAGCTTAATGCCTGTGAGGATGTGTGGCACTTTTCATTGTATTAAAAAAAGTAGGGCCGGGAATTTGGCCTAGTGGTAGAGTGCTTGCCTAGCATGCATGAAGACCTGGGTTCGATTCCTCGGCACCACATACATAGCAAAAAGCCAGAAGTAGTGCTGTGGCTCAAGTGGTAGAGCCTTAGCCTTGAGAAAATCCAGGGACAGTGCTCAGGCCCTGAGCCCAAGCCCAGGACTGGCAAAAAAAAAAAAAAAAAACAGGGCTGGGAGTTTGGCCTAGTGGTAGAGTGCTAGCCTAGCATGCATGAAGACCCGGGTTCAATTCCTTGGTACATGCGTAGAAAAAGCCAGAAGTGGCTCAAGGGGTAGGATTCTAGCCTTGAGAAAAAAATTCAAGGACAGTTCTCAGGCCCTGAGCTCAAGCCCCAGGACTTGCAACCCCACCCCACCCCCCCAAAAAAGGTATAACTCAGGCTCTGTAGCTCGTATCTATAATCCTTGCTACTCAGGAGGCTGAGATCTGAGGATCATGGCTTGAAGCCAGCTCAAGCAGGAAAGTCTATAAGACTCTTACCTTCAATGAATTACAAGAAAGCTGGGGAGGAGCTGAGGTGCTAAAGTGCTGACCTTGAGCAAAAGAGAGACTCAAGTACACAGGGTCAGTGGCTCACGCCTGTCGTCCTAGCTACACAGGAGACTGAGATCTAAGGATTGCGGTTCAAAGCCAGCCCAGGCACTAAAGACCTTGAGACTCTTAACTGGAAGTGGTGCTGTGGCTCAAGGGGTAGGGCAGTAGCCTTGAGCTGAAGAGCTCAGGGACAGCGCCCAGGCCCAGAGTTCAAGTCCCAGGACCGACAGACATACATACATACATACATACATACATACATACATACATACATACATACATACATACATACATAAAAAGCTCAGGGGATGGCACCCAGGTCCTAAGTTCAAGCCTAGGACCCACACCAAAAATCCCAACAACAACAAAATGTAACTTCTAGGGTACACATCTAGGCCAGGGAGAATTGCCTCTTTCAAGCGTCTACTCACTAAAGACACGAGGTTCTTGAAAAGACAGGGAGCTATTGATGAAGTGATCCCACCAGGTACTGGTAGCCAACGCCTATAATCCTAGCTCCTCAGGAAGCTGACATCTAAGGATCATGGTTTAAAGCCAGTTTAGGCAGGAAAGTCCATGAGACTCCTGTTTCCAATCAACTACCAGAAAACCGGGAGTGGCGCTGTGGCTCAAAGTGGTAGAGTGCTATCCCTGAGCAAGTAGAGCTCACAAACAGTGCCTGGGCCCTGAGTTCAAGACCGAAAACCACATCCTTACAAAGCAAGTACTGGAAAGCTGCACTTGTAGGCACTTGCAAGCTCTAACCACCCAACATATCCCACAGAAGAGTCAACCAACCCCACCTCAGAGAACCGTGGAATTCCTCAGCACACACCGTTACGTGATTACTGCCTTAACCCTGTGGAAGTCCCCTGTTCACCATGGGCTGAACGCCTGCACAAGGATACATATAGCTTGCACAGCTTCGATGGACTGCTCGAAAGTCACAGTGCCTATCCCGCGACTTTTCCCATCTTTATCCTCCAGAATGTCTGCTCGGACCACCACACCAGCCATACTAAACACTTCCTTCAGTTTCTTCCAGCCAACTTTATAATCCAGCTAATCAGGAGAGAAAGGGGGTAGAAACTACAATGTTCATGCTGTCAAATGTACAAAAACACACACACACATTTAAAAAAAAAAAAAGACATGCTTTGATTAGAAACAGGCATCAGGATCTCACTGCAGTGAAATTTCTTAAACAGGATTATGGAGCCTGGCTTCACAATGATTATCTCATTTCTTAAAAGGAACAATTTAAGCCAGATGCAGCGGCTCCCGCCTCCAATCCTAACTACTCAGGAGGCTGAGATCCTCACATCGTGGTACAAAAGTCCTTAAGACCCTTATCTTCAATTAATTGCCAGAAAATTGGAAGTGGCACTGTGGCTCAAGGGGTAGGGCAGTAGCCTTGAGCTGAAGAGCTTAGGGACAATGCCCAGGCCAAGAGTTCAAGTCCCACAACCAACCAAAAAAAAAAAAAAAAAAAAAAAAGACTATTTAGATCTCATACTTCTCTAACACTGATTTTCTAATTTTAAAAACAAACCTCCTCTGTTAAGGTTTACTACTGCTCTATAAACTAGTTTGTACTAGAAACACTTCCCTTGCAAATGACAAAGATATCACCATCTATGCCAGACACAGGAGAGGCTGGTGTCAGTATTCCATTTCTGCTGACTCCTGCCCTCTCCTGTCCTTGCTTCAGCCTTTGCAACAGCAATACACAAGGCACTTGGTGCATGTCTATGACTTACAGGACAGTGGCTACCAGGCCACAAAACACAACCCCAAAGCTCAATTCTAAATAAAGATGAGGATGCAACTTTTTTCTCCCTCAACTGACAGAATTACTTGTCAACAATGACAAGACTGACAAAACTGGCTCAAAGGCCAGAGGCCCATACATTTTCCATGTACTTACATTTGCTACAAACACTGTGCTTCCAAGTCTTCCAGCCTGCAATGCATGGATAATCTCATTTGGGATGTTGGGATTATTTAGGATACTGGGTGGGATATTAATCATTCCTGGGCCACCAGGTCCCATACCCATCCCACCAGTCGTAGCCATCACCTTTTGCATTGCTCTCCTGGCATGTTCACCATCAGGATCCTGAAATAAGCAGATGAATGTTACACTGAGCCAACTCAAGAGCAGTCAGAACTAAGTTTATATTAATTGAATTTTTAAAATTCAGAGACTCGGGTTAAGCAAGATAAGTCTAGCTCAAAAAGACAATTAGGCTCATGCCTATAATCCTAGTTACTCAAAAGGATGAGATTTGAGGATCAAGGCTCAGAGCCAGAAAAGACAAATCCAAGAGAGCATTTTCACCAATAAACTATCAAAAAAAGGGAAAAGAGAAACCAGGCCTGGGGGCTCACACCTGTAATCCTACTCAGGAGGCTGAGATCTGAGGATCAAGGTTCAAAGCCAGCCAGGGCACTGAAGTCCTTATCTCCAATTAACCACTAGAAAAAGGAAAGTGGCCCTGTAGCTCAAGTGGTAGGGCGGTAGCCTTGAGCTGAAGAGCTCAGGGACTCTGCCCAGGCCCAGAGTTCAAGCCCCATGATCGACTAAAGGATTAAAAAAAAAGGATTAAAAAGGATTAAAAAAAAAAAAGGGAAGGAGACTTGGCTCAAATGATAGGAACACCTGAGTAGCAAGCTCAAAGCCCAGAATTCAAACATCAGTGAAACTAGAGAAGGGGGTAGGGGGAGTGGAGAGAGCCTAGGAACCGTGATTTACACTTGTACTAGCTACTCAGGAGGATCAGATTTTGAAGCCAGTCTGGGCAGGAAAGTCTGTGAGACTCTCTTCTTCATTAACTAGTAAAAAACTGGAAGTGAAATTTGTGACAAATGGTAGAGCACTAACCTTGAGGTTAGCTGTGAGCTTAAGTCCCAGGAATGGCACAAGTCAAACAAGAAAACTGAAAGAATATAACGAAATCCACTACAAAATGTAAAAAGGGCAGTAAGGGAAGGGGGTTACAAAAGAGTACTATAGACAAGGTTAATTTGATCCAAGTGCTTGATATAAAAGGGATTTCACAAATGAAGCCCCTTTATGCAATTAATTTATTCTGATAAAAGTTAAAATATAAAACTTCAGAAATTAAAAAACTGCTTAGAAGACATTACTTAAAGGTATTCAATAACAAGACAAAATGAATTAAACTAGGGCCGGGAGTGTGGCCTTGTGGTAGAATGCATGTCTAGCATGCACAAAGCCCTGGGTTCGATTCCTCAGTACCACATAACACAGAAAGAACCAAGAACAGGGGCTCACCACTGTAATCCTAGCTACCCAGAAGACTGAGATCTGAGGATCGAGGTTCAAAGCCAGCCTGGGCACAAAAGGACCTAAGACTCATCTCCAATTAACTTCTAGAAAACGGGAAGTGGGGCTAGGCTCAAGGGCAGGGCAGTCGCCTAGAGCTGAAGAGCTCAGGGACAGCATCCAGGCTGATTCAAGCCCCATTACCCACAAGAACGAACGAGAAAGAGAGAGAGGGGGAAGGAGGAGGAGAGGGAGGAGGGATGGGAGTGGGAAGAAGGGAAGAAGGGAAGAAGGAAAGAAAGAGCCAGAAGTGGTGCTGTGGCTCAAGTGGTAGAGCTCTAGCCTTGAGAAAGCTCAAAGACAATGCTCAGTCCCTGAGTTCAAGCCCCAGGCAAAAAAAAAAAAAAAAAAGTAAACCAACAGACTAAAAAGAGTTCCAGATAAAATGAAAGGGCTTAAAATTCAGCACTAAAAATATAGCTCTCAAGAGAACTAGTCGGTGAAGAAGGTGAGAAAGTGGGGTAACACGATTAGCTGACCTGATGTAGTATTCCAGATAGGAATAAAGATCTTCATGGGTTCCGTATGGCTGAATCTTACTAATAGGTGCAGTGAGGATTGTGCAATTTCTGCAAAATCCATCCATGATTTTTCATAGTCTGAAAACAACTGTGAATTCCCTTGTGCTCCTCATCCTGATGTAAGGTCTGAGAAGGAACTTTCTGGTCATAGAAGGAACTTTCTGGTCATGTTTTGTAGAACTTTGGTATTAACAAGATTTTTTTCAGAAATGGAACTGTGGCTCAAAGTGGTAGAGCACTAGCCTTGAGCAAAAAGAGCTCAGGGACAGCACCTAGGCCCTGAGTTCAAGTTTTACAACCCACACGGGGCGGGTGACAGGACATTTCTCAAACTCTAACATGCTTTTTTTAAATCAACATTCTGAGCTATCAATACACTCATCTGCCTCAAATCATAGTCAAGGAGAGTGACGCATGATAATCATCACAGCAATTGGGAGGCTAAAACAGTAGGATCCTGAGTTTGAAGATTGTGAGAGTCCCTCCAAAAACAGTCAAGGAGGAAGGGTTTAATCACTACTACCACCAATAAAAACAAAAAACATTTTCCTAGCCAGGCACCAGGGATTCACATGTGTAAACCTAGCTACTCAGGAAGCTGAGATCTGAGGATGGAGATTCAAAACCAGCCTGGGCAGGAAAGTCTGGGAGACTCCAATTAACCAGAAAAGGGCTGGAGGTGGAGATGTTGCTCAAGTGGTAGAGCACCAGCCTAGAGTGAAAAAAAAAATAAGGTCTTGCCGGGCCCAGTGGCTTATGCCTGTAATCCTCGCTACTCAGGAGGCTGAGATCTGAGGGTCGTGGTTCAAAGCCAGACTGGGCACTAAAATCTGTGAGACTCTTATCTCCAATTAGCCACTAGAAACTGGAAGTAGGTAGGGTGGTAGCCTTGAGCTGAAGAGCTTCAGGGACAGTGCCCAGGATCAGAGTTTAAGCCCCATGACTGACCAAAAATTAAACAAATAAAAATAAACTCTTAAAGAGGGTGAGCCTGAGTTCAAGTCCCAGTATTAAAACAAACAATAACCCCCCCCCAAAAAAAATCTCTTGGCGGGGAGGTGTGGGGGAAGCTATCTGGAAGCTAGGGAACAGTGCTTTAGAATGCTGATCTTTATCGCAAATAAGATACTAAGAGCTCCAGGTGCCAATGACTCACACCTATAATCCTAGCTACTCAGCCAGCTGTGGTCTGAGGCTCACAGCTGGAAGCAAGCCCAAACAATTAAGTCTCTTATCTACAATTAACTACCAAAAAAGCCAAAAGTGGATCTGTGGCCCAAGTGGTTAAGAGCACTAGCTAACCTTGAGGGAAAGCTCAGAACAGTGGCCAGGCTCCATGTTCAAGTCCTAAAACCAGCATGGGGGTGGGGGAGAGTTTGCAGGAGGCAGGGAGCAAGAACAGTGCTTTATGTGAATATCCCAGAACAGGACCTAAGAGAAGCAGTCCACTAACTCGGGCCACACAGGGTCTGGCTAGCCACCACAGGAAAGATAAGGGAACATGTGACTGATCCTCATCTGCTCTGTTCGAGATTCAGCCAAGGACCATTCTCACTCCAAACAGGCACAGCTCAAGAACTAATACATGGTATCCAAGAGTGTTAAGTCAAGAGCTTACTCTGGGGGTGGGGTTAGAATTGAGCTCTGGCCTAGCTCTGTGCAAGGCAGAGTGAAAACTTACTTCTTTGACTTTCAGTGGTCTTCCACTCAGACTATGCTTGTTTAGAACTTCAGCGGCTTTTTTCATGCTCTCTTCCATCTTGAACTCAACAACACTATGAGGAGTCAAAAGACAGTGAGTGGAAACAGTCATACAACTTGGAAGGCTCAAATAGCATCAGTAAGTAACTAGTGATACTTACGCACATCCCTTTGGAAGAAGCAGAGACCAGTCAGACGAGCAAGAAAAAGGGAAAAAGAAAAGAAAAAAATAGTAAATATCAATGACAGCTATAAACATTATAAATATGATTTAAGCAACAAAGGAAGTTTTATTTAAAAATTAACCCTTCTAAGGGGAAGGTGACAAACAAAAATGCCTGGCCTAGCCTTCCTTATTAAAAGCTGGGCTCCTGAATGTCATTTTCTTCCATGTTACCAGCATTGCACTATAGCAGAAGAAGCTATAATGAGCAGACCTAAATTCAGGTTCTCCAAGAAATCACACCAACTTTAGATCTGCTTCCCTCGGTACTCAGTACTCAATCAATTCCTTATCCTGCTCCTAAATCCATCCCTTCCTTAAATTAAGCTCATCCTTGTGATTAATTCTAAGCCATTCTATTGCACGACAGAAAATCGTTTATGTTCTCATTGAACTAGGCCAATTTTGAACGTTCCGATTTATAATGTTTGGTTTACAATTTACTGGCACAAAGGCAACTTTTCGGAATCTTTGGTTCACACAACTTTCAAATTCAGCAAACAACCAAGAGTAACATTTTCTAGACAAGAACACACGTTTTACATTAATTGTACCACCGCCAAAATTCCATGCATAATTCACACACAGCCAATTCCTCTGTTAACAAAGAGACAATGCTGCTATGGTCCCCAGTTATCCAAAATGGGCATCCAAACAGAATACCAAAAAGCTCTTTGGCCAGCCATTTGGAAAAGCGGGACTCCCGTTTGCAAACCCCCTCCCCCCTACTGGAGTGTTGGCAAGATCAAACATAGCTACTGTAACATGAGCACTCACTGCCTTCCTGATTTCATTCGAGTCCACGCCACCATACAGTTACATTTGTCATGTAGTAAATCCACAGAAGAAATTCTCTCAGACACTTACCCTTGACTTTCCTTCAGCGTCCATTAAGAGCTCCACGTATGTTACCTCACCAACTACAAATCAGTTTCCAGACGACACATAAACCAAGGGAGAAAAGCCAAGAAAACAATGGGAATTTAGAACAATCATCAGCAACCTTGTATGGAGCCTCTGCCTTATAAGAAAGCCCAGAAACACTCCATATTCTCTAAACCACCAAGCTAGGCATTACAGGTGTGCAGTAAAGTAGGTGAAAACTAATTAACAATATGTCCTTGATTTTCCTCCCGCCACAAACAAGCTACTTCCACAGATTTCCATTGTCGATGGCCCTGCCTGGATACTCACTCATGACTAGAGGCAATCCAAATCTCTAGGAAACAAGTCTGCACCATTTACTTTTTAGAAGGGAGGGCAAGTTTTACCTCTATGCTCTTACTATTGACAGCAGGTAAACAGCACCCAGGTTGCAATGCCACTGATCAGAGCTCATCCAGTAACTAATATTAAGATGGGTAGGTGCTCCAAGGCACAGAATGGCCACAGGCCAGCTCCATGAGTGTGCAACCTGTGCAATGACACAGCCCAGCACCGGATTTAATGCTTTTAAGGCCATCTTGAAATTCATTTGTAACAAGAGGCCTTTCACTTTCATTTTACACAGGGCCCCACAAATTCTGTCCTGCACATAGCAGTAGGCCCCAAATCTTAGAAACATAATGTTTGAATATACAATCAGAAAGCCATAACCGCATCTGGATTCTCTTCGGTGAATTAAGCCAGTCTTTATGCTGGCTGCTTGCTAACCCTCCCCATAAAAGGATACAAATTCAAATTTAGGATTCAGGTGGTAAATAAACAATTAAGTAGACTCACATAGTTCTACACCACAAAAAGGGGGGAAATTAAATGTTTTTCCAAGAGCTTCTGCAGATTTTCCTCAAGGTTTGGATTGCCAATTCATGACCACCATGACAAGATATTAGAATCCATCCATACAACCACCAAAATGGCTGCTGAACTTGAACATGGCACACAGAAAACAACCTGAAAGCATTAACAGGAGCACACAATCTCTAAGCAGACTCTCAAAAATTTAAAAGGGGGAGCTTTTACCTAAGAAATCCCCCCACTCTTTCCAAAGGATGAACTCACAAAGTCTGGCTTAGCAGGATAAGGGTAAAATGAACCCACTACTGGCCTCCACAGCTCCTGCTCATTCCAAATCTTTGTTCCAAGGACATTAAGATTGTGAGGATTTTTCAAATCCATACAACAAGGAAATGTTTGTGTAGAAAAAGGGTAAAAATTATTTCACAAATAAAGACATCTGTACTAATGGAGTACAGTAGCTAAAGGCAAGAAGGCTAAATGTAAGCCATCACCTTGCCTTCCTTGTCATTTCCTACAAAACAGGAAGGAGGATTAATGCAAAGGAAGAAGAAAGGAAACAGGAGGGACCAGTCTAGTTAACTTGGGAGTACATGCTCCCATGGGGCACATTTAAAAATGATCCCAGGCAGGGGACAGTTGTGTAAATTGGCTTTATTTTACCCTTACAAAAGCAATTCCAAAAGTGCCATTCATGAGGCCATGCTAAACGCCATTTATTTCAACAGCAGCAGCCATTCAAGGACCAACAGCTTTTTTTCTCCAAGTGTCCCAAACTTAATTCCTATAAAGCTGTGCCTACCGCTCAAAAACCTTAAAAAAAAAAAATCACACTCTATGAATCAAGGAAGTTGTAACTGTTTGTCAAAACTCAAATACTGTTGCATTTGAAAGTTTCTAACCTGTGTCCAGAAAGTTGTTATTGTAACCTATAAAGCAAGCCAGTCCAAACCAAACCTTTCACCACCATCATCACCATTTAAACAAAGTATCACTTAGCATTCCAGTGGTGGCAGCCTCAGCTTCAATCTTGTGCACTAAAAAGTTGCCTTAAAAATGTTTCCTTTTATGGGTGCCAGTGCTCCTGCCTATAATCCTAGCTACTCAGGTGACTGAGATCTAAGGTTCAAGATTCAAAGCCAGCCTGGGCAGCAAAGTCCACGAGACCTTTATCTCCTACTAATCACCAAAAAGCAGAATGTGGATCTGTGGCTCAAGTGGCAGAGTGCCAGCCTTGAGCAAGAGCTCAGGGACAGCATCCAGGCCCTGAGTTCAAGCCCCATGATGGACGAAAAAGAAAAAAAAAATTGTTTGCCCCTTTCCCCACAGTTCCAACGTGAGTAGTTCTGGAGCATCATCAGCAATAACCATATTCCTTATGAGATCTTAACACGGCAGCCAGAGAGCCTTTATCAGGTTAGATTAGGAGGTCTGCATTTGTTTCTAATTCATGCTTCCCTACAGGAAGATGAGGAAGCTTTTAAAAGATGCTTCCTTAGTGTGTTAGAGCACTAGCCTTGAGCTCCAAGAGGCTCAGGGACAGCCCAGGCCCTGAGTACAAACCCTGAGACTGCCCCCCCCCCCCAAAAAAACCAAACAAACAAAAAAAACCTCTTTTTTAACTCTACTATACTAAAAAACAACTAAACTTGTGTTTTGTGTAGTATCAGAAAGATCTGAAGGCAAAACTTGCGGATTACACAGCCTGGTCCCATTTCACAAAGCAAGTGCCCCAAGTGGAATCCTCTGGCACCAATGAAAATAACACTCTGCTCCTGTACAATGGAGCCCAGGGAACCCCAAGAGAAGACAAGGATAAATTCCACTGCAGCTTTAAACATCCAGATACGTAAATGAAAAATAGTAAAGGCTAAGAAATTTATCTTCATTTTAAAATGCTAAGAGATCAGTTTGGCCAACATTAAAGTGAATTATAAAAATACTGCTTCCAAAACAAAATACCTTCTCAGTAACTAAAAAACTCAGGCTGTTCAGAGCTGAGTTGATTCAATATAGTTCTGCACAAGCTTTCATCACAATAAGCAAATGTTTTTTCATTCCCATTTACTGTTCAATCTGAACCATCAAGGGAAAAACAACTGAAGTAATACCGAAACCAAAGTTTTTCAATGAAGAGAATTCATATGTGATAAGGCCTTTATCCCCCACCCCCGGCCCCAGGGGGAGCAGGGATGCTGGGACTAAACTTAGAGCCTCATATAGGCATGCACTATATCACTAAGATCCCACAAATGGGACACAGCATAGAGTTGAAAACAGGGCATGTGGCTAACAGTTTATGTCATAGTGGTCAACTTTGGGATAGTCACTATAAGGGACTGTCACATAGAATGATGTCAGTTGTAAGTTTTGGAAACTTCTTTCTCCGATAATGAAGATTACTAGAGTATTCCACCCAGGGACAACTAATATGCTAATTAGAAAATGACTGAGCCCACAGAGGAAGCCACAAAGGCTGCACAGCTGGGACTCACCTTCAGCACCAGCCCAGTTTTAAACAAAGGAAAACGGGAAAGAAAGCAGACTGGGTAGGGACTATGTTTAAATTGAAAGAATCCTGCCCTACAGACTCACAATGCAGATAACCTCCAAGAACTAGCAGCCAAAAACCAGCAGAAGCTTTCTACTGGTCTACAACTGCCCTCTGGGCTTCAGCTTTCAGTCAGCAGCAATCTGAAATTTACTTAAATATATTAAATAATAAGTTGGATTAAGTGCTTAAAAAAATCTCTGCTTACCCAAGTTAAATCGACTGCTCCTAAACTTGGGATTGAAGTGAGCGTAAAGGACATCAGGGAACTTTCCCTTCCTCCTCCTCCTAGGCTCTATGTTTATTCAGTGGTGAGCCCAGGCCAGCCTGGGTAGCGGCCACACCAACTCTATACTGGGTAAGATCAGGGGAAAGCAGCAGGGGTCCCTAGAGAATTTCATGTTCTCTAGTAAAGTACAATACTAGTTTAATTTTAATTTTCTAAGGATTCTCTGGCCACAGCAATCTTTACACTTTGTGCCCTTATGAAAAAAACCCTTTAACTTGTGTATCTCACCAACTTATCTGTTGAAACAACTGAGTAGCTGTTAAAGGCACTTTCCAACCTGGACTGACAACCTCCTAGTTTAAACTTCATGACAATGGTTCTCAACTGTCTTGTTTTGAGCTATTTTTGCTTTTGTTTTTTTTTTCTTAAATTTTTCATGGAATCTCCAGGTCCCAACAGTTTTTTATTGTTGTTGTTGTTCTTCAACCCAGCACTCTGCAGGAAAATTAAACTCAAGGCCAATCTAGGCTACAAAACAGCAAGCCCAAGGTCAACCTGGACTACGTAGTGAGACCTTACCTCAAAACAGAACTAGTGGGCCGGGAGTTTGGCCTAGTGGTAGAGTGCTTGCCTAGCATGCATGAAGACCCGGGTTCGATTCCTCGGAATCGCATACATAGAAAAAAAGCTGGAACTGGTGCTGAGGTTCAAGTGGCAAAGCTCTAGCCTTGAGAAAGTCCAAGGACAGTGCGCAGGCCCTGAATTCAAGTCCAGGACTGACAAAAAAAAAAAAAAAACAGAACTAGTAAAATAGAGCATGATCAAGGAAAAACAAGAAAAATCTTCCACCTGGTCCACTAGGTCAGAGTAGGAAGTAGAAAGCAGGGAGCAAGTACACAGGCAAAGGGCAAGCTGTCCAGTGCCTAACCCACACCCCAGATTGTCAGGAGGAGGGGGCTGAGAGAAAACAGAAGTCTGGCTCAGAACAAAACAAAGCTCTCAATGCATTTTTCTCTTTAAAACCAGCAACACTGTCTTTATGATTAATGCCAACCAAAAGAGTTTTCTGAGGGGCTGGGAGTATAGCCTAGTGGAAGAGTGCTTACCTAGCATACATGAAGACCTAGGTTCAATTCCTTAGTACGATATACATAGAAAAAGCCAGAAGTGGTGCTGTGGCTCAAGTGGTAGAGCTCTAGCCTTGAGAAAGGCCAAGGGCAGCGCTCACTTTTGTGGAAGTAGGCCTTGTTTTTCTAGTCCTTTCGTACTAGGAAGAATTCTGAAATAAATAGAAACCATCCTCCATTTCTCTGGTCTGAACTCAGATCACATAGGACTTTAATAGTTGACCTAATGAACCCTGAGTTCAAGCACCAGGACTGGGCACTGGTGGCTTGTGCCTGTAATCCTAGCTACTCAGGAAGCTGCCATCTGAGGATAACAGTTCAAAGCCAGGGCAGGCAGGAAAGTTCATGTGACTATTATTTCCAATTAACCACCCAAAAACCGGAAGCTCAAAATGGTAGAGTGCTAAACTTGAGCAGAAGAGCCCAAGGATAGTACCCAAGCACTGGAGTTCAAGACCTCCAACCAAAACAACAACAAAAAAGTTTTGTGATTCTGTTGAGAAGTATAAAAGACTAGTTCATATGATAGTAGATTAAAACCAGGATGACGAAGAATACTGTTAAAATGCTAAAATTAAACATGGAAAATACACACCTGGTGGACAAAGGAGAAGATTAGGAATCAGGGAGGGTACTGGTACTTAAGACAAACTCATGTGATTATCCTTAGAAAATCTTCACTCTTGGCAAAAGTACTACTTTATCTCCAAGAAGCTGCAATTACACTACAGCAAATGACAGAAAATTCAAGTTGAGGACAACTAATTCTAGTTCTCATTCCACTAGTTTCCTCAAACAACAGGACTAGGGTTTCATCAGTGATAATTTCTTCAAATGCAGAGGGGAGAAGAAGAGTTTGATTATTGTATCCCTACCCAATCTCTGTGGTCTGCCCGCCTGGGATTATTCTAAGACTATACTTTCAGACCATTAGACACTAATGCCAAGTCTTTAAAAGAACTTAAAGACTTATTGCCAAGAGATTTCAAATAATTACTTAAAATAACCATATAGACATATTTTTGGTATCCAAGACATGAAAAAGACATGTCTTTTTCAAATCTCAGAATGAATAGTATTTCTTAAGGAGCCCTATGCACATCAACAAATTTCTTTGGATTTCATATACTGAAAAGATGAACATCACTAAAAAAAGATTACCTTTCCGTTATGAATCACTTTATCCACAATCCATGACTAGTTTAATTAAACAGCAAAGTAATTAATTTAACCAGAACAGGGGAGCTCTAAACAAGAACATTTTAAGGTTCATTAAAAATAACAGATTTACTGCACACCTGTAATTATACCACCAAAAATACACTGAAAGGGCTGAGCCCAGGCATTCATAGCAGTATGCCAGGGGAATAGGAGAACCAGTTTGGAAGTATCCAAATAAACCACCAGGCTGGCTCCACACTTAATACTGTGCAAATAGTAGATTGAGGTGAACTGCTGCTACATCCAGAAACGGCATGGCTGCTGCTGCTGCTACCAGCTTGAAGGCTTCCAAAACTGAATTACTGAATTAATGGTAAAGCAGTAAAAATATCACCTATTTATCCATCATGTCCCAAAACTGGTTTACACACTCCTAAAAATGAAAAATAATTTGGCCCACAATCTCTTACAAAATTCTAACAAATTGCATTTTCAAAGCCACATTCCTGGTTCTTGGAACTACTATGCCTTATTGTCAATGGAAATAACAATTCAGCGGTTCAACCAAATCACAAGAACACAAATTTGGGGGTTATCCCAAAAAACTAAGTCAAATAATACTCAACAGTACTATTCAGAAATTCTAAGCTTGTATTAAAGCAGCAGTCCCAAAAACCAAGAACACTGCATCTGGGATGCCACTTGACACATCCTTCAGACAAAAGAAACTTCACTCTTGCCCCAGGAGCACTGGCTGATCAAGGCAGGAAAACACACATCACACCAGTACATGTTTCCATCCGGGTTATCTGGAGAAGCACAAATGGGAGTAGCATACATGACTGTAAGCAGGCTCCCCGTGCCCAGTGTTTCTTACATGTCATGGTAAAGAAAGTGATGGGATAGGGATGGCAGTGGCCATTCATGGCTTCAAAACCCAATCAGGGAGCACCAGTACAAATACCAAAAGGCATGGCCAAGAGGCATCTTTGCCACTGAAATGTCAATCATTTAACAAGCCTGCCCCCCCCCTCTCTCTCTTTCTCTCTCTCCCCTTCAATATGAATGCTCCAGCAAAGCAATACCTTTCACTCCTTCAAACAGCCTTCCAACACTCCTTAATAGCCTTCGTTAAGGCTAACTGACTCTAGCTTCCCTCAAGAGAGGAGCTCAAGGCACCACACAACTTGTTTACTATGAACAGCTTTGTCTAAACCAGGGCTGAGTTATCTCTTTAATCCTCAGTGCCACCAGCAGGACCAAGAGTCAGGAAAGAGAAGACAACAGAACAGGAGTGAAGAGGGATCACAGCAGTGTTTGGAGGGGAGGTAGAGGACAATGGAGTGGCCTCAGACCTGCTGGTGGCAACAGAGCTGGGTTTCTTTCCCTATCCTAAGCCAGGATTTACACACCTAGCTGGAACAATGTGCACTCATACCTAAGACATCACTCTATCACAGAGGAGATTTTGAACTCAACTATAATCTCCTTGATTTTTTTTTCCCCCAAAAGGGGAAAGCTTAACAGGCCAAAACAGAAGCTAGGACTTTAGAGTGTGGAATTGAGCAGCACAAATTCCAGCTACCAAATATTGATCCTAGAAGGACATCTACAAATTTTAAACATACTACCTTCCTGCCAGACTTTTTTAAAAGAGATTTCCTTTTTATTAAAAAAAAAAAAACTCTCAAATAATATGAAGAATTTGATATATTTCTTCAACACAAACAGGCTCCCCTCAAACCTAACTAGGGCCCTACTAATGGTAAGAAGCCAGTAAAATCATCTGTAGGCCAAAGGCCTATACCCTGGCTGACACATGGAAGAAGTGAGATGGGGTTAAGTCTAAACCTGGACACAACACATGCTCTTTCAGAGCAGCTTCCACTGACAAAAGAGAACCAAGGAATTAGCCACAGAGAAGACACACCAACCTTCTTACCCTACTCCACCACCAGTACCATTACCTTTTTCTTTAACCAGGTCTTTAAGTGACTGCCATTTCACATCAAAAGGTATGTTTGTAATGAAGGCTCTGTATCTTTTAGTTGGGTTGGCGTAGGGCTCAAAACGACTGCCTCCTCTTTTTATGTTTTTCTCCTTCCTCTTCTCATTCTGAGCAGGTCGTTCTCCTTCACTGAATTCAAAAAGGAAAGAATTAGAAAGGGCTTATATGTCAGCACAAACTAAAAGCCAATGTTGACTTACTGGCCTGCAATTCCGTTTGACATGTAGAACAAAGGCCAATACTGCTTTTTATTTGGGACATTCAAGCTAGAGGCTTCAGCCAGGCACAAAGTTGTAATGATACATTCCTTAAAACCTACCACTGCGTACTGGTGGCTCCTGCCTGTAATTCTAGCTACTCAGGAAGCTGAGAAATAAGAAACCCTTCTGAAGAGAGTGTACTTTCCTGGGCTTACCAATGCCCCTATGGACTGAAACTAGAGAGGGGGACCTAGCCTTAAGTGCCCTTACTCCAAGGTAGGAAGAGGGAAGAGGGAAGAGATTTAGCTAGCAGAGGAAAACAGATCTGTAATACTACTGGCTACTGAGGATCCAGACAGAGGACTGCAGCCCTCAGCAAAAACCACTAGACCCAAGACTGACTCAGGTGGTAAAGTGCTGAACAAATTCCCCTTTCATAAAAGTGTCTTTTGCTGTGCTTGGGGGAGTATAAGAAGATGCAGCTGACAGTTAGTAATGAGTTTAGTCAAAACAAAATCCGGAATTACTGGGAAGGGAGGAATGGCTAAGAGGGTAACTAGGTAGCAGAGGATGTGCTTACAGCATATGTGGGCTCTGGCTTCCGCTTCATAGAAGTGGAAAAAAGCAAGCACTCAATTCTGCTAGGTGGATGCCAGCAAACAAACAAATCTACCTACGGCAAAGAAGGGCGGGAGCTCTGCAGGCTTCCACTTCCCTGATCATTTCTTTTCCGGTTTCTGTCAGGAAAATAAAGCAGTGGAGCCTGCCCAGGGGCAAGCACTTCCCTAGACTCTACAGATATGGTTTTGGTTTAGAATAGAACACGACAAAGCTTAGGACTTCCTAAGCACAGCACAGGACATCAAAAGTTGACAACAAGCCAGGCACCGTTGGCTTACTCCTGCAATCCTAGCTACTCAAGAGGCTAGTATCTGAGGATTGTGGTTCAAAGCCAACCCAGGGAAGCAAAGTCCATATCCAATTAACTACCAAAAAACCAGAGGCAGAGCAGTGGCTCAAAGTGGTAGAGCACTAGCCTTGAACAAAAAGACAGGCCATGAGCTCAGGCCTCAAGACAGACCAAATAAAGGCTGTCAGCAATCCTGCGTACAGCCAGAGCAGCAGGCATGTACGTGTAAGTTGGCTGGGCTGTTCTCTCAGACGCCAGCTGAGTTCAGCCCACTATAACTAGAGCTCCCAATGGAAGGTAACAAGTGGGGAACTAAACTATCTACCTTTCTGCTTCCCACCTAGCCCCAGGCTCTAGCAGAAAACACTGGGGGGGGGGGAGGAAGAGGCCACAGCTAGGAGCGTAGAGTGCTTGCCTAGCATGCATGAAGCCCTTCGTTTGATTCCTCCATGGCACATACACAGAAAAAAAAAAAAAAAACAGGAAGTGTTGCTGTAGCTCCAGGGTAGAGCACTAGGCTTGAGAAAAGCCCAGGGACAGTGCCCAGGCTCTAAGTTCAAGCCCCAGGTCTGGGGGGTGGGGGGGGAGGAAGCAGCTACTTATTTACGTGGTGGCCTAGCTACTCAGGAGTCTGAAATCTCAGGATTGCGGTTCAAAGTCAGCCCAGGCAAAGCTGAGACTCATCCCCAATTAATCTCTAGAAAACGGAAAGTGGACCAAGGGCAGGGCAGCAGTCTTGAGCTAAAGAGCTCAGGGACAGTGTCCAGGCCAGAGTTCAAGTGCCATGACCCCCTCCCCCCACCAAAAAAAGAAAAAAACACACTATTAAGGGCTTGCATTTATTCTGGGATATGGCTTCCTTTGGTGGGAAAGGCGACGGTGTTCACTGCCAGTGAAGGTACCATTAGTATAAACTAAATTCTTACTTGACCATAAGGCAAAGCTGCTTCCTTCATAATCTGAACCACATTCAGCAAGCTGGCAGAAGGAGGGCTGTTAGGGCCCTCTAACTCCCTGATTTCCTAGAACACTTCTCCAGCACTTTTTCTGTAGCGCCTGAATTTATAATCACACATAGCTGAACACAAACCGGTCCCAAAATGAACCCACAACTATGACACAAGCCATCTGCATACTCAGCAAAAATTTTTAAAAAGCCCTGAACTAAAGTTCTCTCAGATGCCAGCTGAGTTCAGCCCACTAAGACTAGAGACCCCTATGGAAGGTAACAAGGGGGGACTAAACCATGTACTTTTCTGCTTCCCACCTAGCCCCAGGCTTTAACCAATTATCTGCATTTTCTGCCAATCTGTCTCTTACTCTTTCTTGGCAAATGAGGAAAGTGTTAGTAAAAATTCATAAAATAGATATCAACACATCCCCGTCCACCAGAAGGCCTGTGGATAAAACTGTATATGTATTTATTTATTGTCAGTTGTGGGGCTTGAGCTAAGGGACTGGGCACTGTCCCAGAGATCTTTTATTCAAGACTAGTGCTCTACCACTTTGAGCCACAGCTTCACTTCTAGTTTTCAAGTAGTTAATTGGAGGGAAGAGTCCCATGGGGACTTTTCTGCCTGGGCTAGCTTCAAACCTCCATCCTCAGATCTCAGCATCCTGAGAAGCTAAGATTACAGCCACGAGGCACCGGTACCAAATGTATTTTAGGGGGCTGGGAGCATGGCCTAGTGGCAGAGTGCTTCCCTAGCATGCACGGAGCCCTGGGTTCAATTCCTCGGTACCACATACATAGAAAAAGCCAGAACTGGTAAAACAATAGCCTTGAGAAAGCTCAAGGACAGTTTCTAGGCCCTGAGTTCAAGCCCCAGGACCTTAAAAAAAAAAAATGTATTTTAATAGTTACTTTCTTTTTTTTTTTGCCAGTCCTGGGCTTGAGCTCAGGGCCTGAGCACTGTCCTTGGACTTTCTCAAGGCTAGAGCTCTACCACTTGAGCCTCAGCACCACTTCCGGCTTTTTTCTATATATGTGGTACCGAGGAATCGAACCCGGGTCTTCATGCATGCTAGGCAAGCACTTTAACCACTAGGCCAAACTCCCGGCCCAATAGTTACTTTCTTAAACCTCAAATTTTGAAGACTTTTCATCTAAAAAAAATATTGATGCAAGTATAATCTGTTTACAGACTGCTCAGCCTGTTATAAACAGGAAATAAATCATTACAGCCACAGCTAACACAGTAGTCTACATTCTTCTGAGCTATATAAGACTAAAGAATAAACTACCCAACCTAACTCAGAAGACTAAGATAGAGATGTGAGGATCATGGTCCAAAGCCAGCCTGGGCAGGAAAAGTCTGTGAGACTCATCTCCAATGAACCACCAAAAAAGCTGCAAGTAGAGCTGTGGCTCAAGCCATAGTAGAAGGTCATCCTTGAACAAAAAACAACAACAACAAAAAAAAAAAAAAAACAAAAAACAATAATTGTTTCACCACAGACCTTCACCCTACAGAATTATACCACAATGATACCTGTAAAAAGACAATGCCGGGCCAGGAGTTTGGCCTAGTGGTAGAGTGCTTGCCTCGCATGCACGCAGACCCATGTTCAATTCCTCGGTACCACATATATAGAAAAAGCCAGAAGTGGTGCTTGGCTCAAGTGGTAGAGCTCTAGCCTTGAGAAAATCCAAGGACAGTGCTAAGGCCCTGAGCTCAAGCCCAGAACCGCAAAAAAAAAAAAAAAAAAAAGATTGAATGCCTATGCCACATACGCACTACACAGGATTGTTTACCACCTCTAAGTTTCAACAACACTCCCCATAGGCATGTTCTACTGTCATTACTTTGGGAGTTCTGACTCAAGGGAATAGGTAGTCTGATAATCTCAATACTCTGAAATTCTCACCTCATCTTCAAGAGTCCTAGTGCACCCTTGGAAGCAAACCTGATGTAAAAAGTGGTTCATCACAGAAATCCTTTAAATTCTGAGCTCCTCTAATGCATGTAACAGTGGAGAGCACAAGCTGGACGCTAGTGGCTCACCCTGTAATCCTAGCTACCGAGGAGGCTGAGATCTGAGGATCTCAGTTCAAAGCCAGCCCAGGCACTAAAGACACTAAAGACCATGAGACTCTTATCTCCAATTAATCACTAGAAAACAGAAAATGGTGCTGTGGCTCAAGGGGTAGGGCAGTAGCCTTGAGTAAAAGAGCTCAAGGACAGCACCCAGGCCCAGAATTCAAGGCCCATGACCCAACCCCTCCCCCCCAAAAAAGTGGAAAGAAAGCACCCTTCATCTCCCAGTTACTCAGCTACCCACATTACTCTGCATTTACCTATCTGGTTCTTTCCCAGTGAAAGCACCATCTGTATCCATGACAGCACCCCAAAATGCTGAGGAATCAATAAAGCATAATAACATAACAAAAAGCAGGCTGGGGAGTCCTAATTCCTTTAAAAAGGGAGGGAGGGAAGTAGGGAGGAAGTGAAGGAGAAGAGAATAGAGGAGAAGAGCAGGCTGGTTAATGTTGAATATAAACACCTCAAAGCCCATCAGGTGGCTCAAGCCTATAATCCCAGCTACTCAGGAGGCTGAGTTCTGGAGATTGCAGTTGGAAGCCAGGCTGAGGACTTGCACTAAAGTCCAGTTAATCACTAGAAAACAGGAAGTGGGCTTGGCTCAGGGATAGCACCCAGGCCCAGAGTTCAAGCCCCAGGAGACACACACACACACACACACACACACAAAAGAAAAAAATTATTGTAGGAAAATCATTGCCTTAAGTTACTATGCTGTCTCCTTCCTTTCTTCCTTTCATTCTTTTTTTGTGGGTCATGGGGCTTTAACTCAGCCTGGGTGCTATCCCTGAGCTCTTCAGCTCTAGGTTACCACCCTACTCTTGAGCCACAGCACCCACTTCCCATTTTCTAGTGTTTAATTGAACAGTTTCACCCTGGCTAGCTTTGAACCTTGATCCTCAGATCTCAGCCTCCTGAGTAGCTAGGATTACAGGTGTAAACCACTGCATCCAGTTTCCTACAATAATTTTCTTGACAGAGAAAGGGAGATCTATTCACATGTGGTCCCCCCACCTTTTTGGGGGTGCCATTCCAGAAGCTTGAACTCAGAGCCTAGGCATTCACCCTAAGCTTTTTTGCTCAAAGATAGCATTGTACTACTTGATTAAGATCTCACAGACTTTTCTGCCCAGGCTGGCTTCACACCATAAGCCTCAGATCTCAGCCTCCTAAGTAAGTTAAGAATTATAGGCATGAGCCAGGAGTTTGGCCTAGTGGTAGAGTGCTTGCCTGGCATGCATGAAGAGCTAGGTTCCATTCCCCGCACCACATACAAAGAAAAAAGCCGGAAGTGATGCTGAGACGCAAGTGGTAGAGCTCTGGCCTTGAGAAAGACCAAGGGACAGTGCTCAAGCCCAGGAATGGCCAAAAAAAAATTATAGGCATGAGCCACCAGCACCTGGCCCACACAAGCCTTTTAACAGTGCATTAAAAACATGCTATAAACATTGCTTTAAAGCATACCAAATCAAGATCTCTAGCTGGGAAAACCTAAGCATTGAGCCTACTTCAAACAATTCAATTTTAAACTGTATAACTGAAAACCATGGAAGAACTGCCACCAAAACAAAACAAATAAAACAGGCATAGATGTCTGTGCCCTGGTATCTATTTCCCTGGCCATGAATAAAATTAAAAGATAAGGTGAAAGCAAAGCTCTCTGGCAGCAGGCATTCAAATCAACTAAAAACCCTAATCTTGTACTCATAATCTAATGTCATCCAAAAATCCTTTTCACCAAGTACACTGTCACACTTTTTAAAGTGCAGCATCTATCTTTAAAGAATGGGAAAACAGCTGGGCACAGTGGCTCACGCCTGTAATCCTAGCTACTCAGGAGGCTGAGATCTGAGGATCAAGGTTCAAAGCCAGCCCAGGCACAAAAGGATCTGAGACTCTTATCTCCAATTAACCTCTAGAAAATGGGAAGTGGGGCTTGGCTCAAAGGTAGGGCAGTAGCCTGAGCTGGAGAGTTCAAGCCCCATAATCCACCAAAAAAAAAAAAAAAAAGGGGAAAACATAGGGAGCCTGAGTAAAATAAACCAATTCAAATGACTGTTAAGAGACATTACTGGAACAGGGCTGTTCCTAGAGTCTAACATCAAGTTATCCTGACAAACACCTGAAATCCCACAGAAGAGGGAGAGGGAGAACGAACATGGCCAGGCACCAGTGGGATCACACTTGTAATCCTCGCTCCTCACAAGGCTTCTAAGATCTGAGGAGCACAGTTCAAAGTCAGCCAGCTAGGGCAGGAAAGTCCATAAGACTCTTTCTTCCCCCACCTCCCCTTTTCTTTTATTGCCAGCCCTGGGGCATGAACTCAGGGTCTGGGCTCTATCCTTGAGCCTGTCCTTGCTCAAGGCTAGCACTCTACCACTTGAGCCACAGCACCACTTCTAGCTTTTTCTATGGATCTGGTACCCAGGGCTCGTGTATGCTAGGCCAAGCACTCTACCACCAGGCCATGCTCCTGGCCCCCAAGAGACTCATCTCTAATAAGGTAATCAGAAAAAAGCCAGATGTGGCTCAAGAGGTTAGAGTGAGCACAAAGAGGCTCAGGGACAGTGTCCAGGCCCAAAGTTCATGCCCCAAAACTGACCAAAAGGGAAAAAAAAAAAAAAATAAGAGAAAGAACCAACGAAACAATAAACATGACAAACATGCTGTGTGCTGGTGGCTCAGCTCTCACCTTAGCTACTCAGGAGGCTGAAATCTGAGGATCACCATTCAAAGCCAACCTGGGCAAGAAAATTCCTGAGACTTTTATTTCCAATTAACAACCAGAAAATAATAAGTTACACAGTAGGTCATGGTGTTAGAGGGCTAGCCTTGAGCAGAAAATAGCTCAGGGGCATTGTGCAAGCCCCAAGTTCAAGTACCATTACCGATAAAATAAGGAGCAAAGGGGGTGCCAGTGGTTCACAAATATTATCCTAACTGCTCAGGAGGCTAAGATCTCAGAATAACAGTTCAAAGCCAGTCCTAGCAAGAAAATCCATGAGGCTCTGATCTCCAATTCATCATTAAAAAGGCAGATGTGGAGCTGTGGCTCAAGTGGCAGAGTGCTAGCCTTGAGCAAAAAGGTTCATTTGTCAGCACATAGGCCCTGAGTTCAAGCCCAGGACTGAAAACTAAATACATAAACAAACAAACAAGGCAGGGTTAGGAAGGCAGCTCAGTTGTGGATCACATGATTGGCATATATGAGGCCCTGAGTTCTATTCCTAGCACCAACATGCACTCAAATTATTCTATTCTTTAAAATCCCGGTCTTCATCTCAATCATTCTACCATCTTTCTTCTGGCCCTTAAAAACTAGTGGAGGTCCACATTCTACCCTGCAACTTCTACCACAGCATAATCACTACAAAAATATTAACTGATGAGGCTGGGAGTTTGGCCTAGTGGTAGAGTGCTTGCTAGCTTGCACAAAGACCCAGGTGGGATTCCTTGGTACCACATACAGAAGTGGTGCTGTGGTAGAGCTCTAGCCTTGAAAAAGTCCAAGGACAGTGCTCAGGCCCTGAGTTCAAGGCCTAGCACTGAGGGGAAAAAAAAAGTGTGTGTGTGTGTGTGTGTGTGTGTGTATATATATATATATATATATATATAAAAACTGATCTCCCTCCTCAAGATATAGGCTTGTGAAGTTTTTACTTCCAGAACTTTACCGTTGCAAAAGTACATTTTGACCCTGTTGACCCTGGCATAGAGGTATCCTCTATTAAACCAGACTCAACCTTTTCAACAAAAGGTAGAACTCAGGTGGTTTGTCAAGTGATTCCATTACAGGATGGCTCTCTGAAAATGGATGTGAGAAATTTGCCTATCAAATGTAGCTCCAGTGCTATAATCTGTAACCAAATTTAACTCTCACCTAGCAGGGCTCAGAGTGTAGCCTAGTGGTAGAGTGCTCGCCTAGCATACTTCATAGCCCTACATACTCAGAAAAAGCCAGAACTGGTACTGCTGCTCAAGTGGCAGAGCACTAGCCTTGAGCAAAAGTGTCCAAGGACAGTACCAAGGCCCTGAGTTCAAGCCCCAGGACTGGCCAAAAAAAAAAAAAAAAAAAAGCAAGGTACTAAGAGTACTTGTATGAGGAAATATATCTTAAAGCCCTCCAAATAGGTCCCACAGCAAGACTCCTGAAACAAATGCTGAAAAAAGCCAAAATGAAGCTAGGAATATGCTTAGTACAACACTTACCTATAGCATGCTCAAGATCTTGGTTTCCAACCCTAGCATTAACTCCATCAAAAAAAGGTAGGAAGACCAATCCCCTATCCAGAGGCTTCTACAGTAAGGCGCTAGGAATTGAGGACACTTTTATCTTGGTTTGTTGCTATTCTGTTGTCCTCAGAGCTGAAGATTTAACCCAGGGTCTTGACAGGGAGAGTCGAGGCAGTCAATTTATACTTGTCTACATTCCCAGCCCTTTTTCTTGGTTTCCAAGGAGCAGAAACTATATTTTCCTTCCTCACCTAAGAGAACTCTGGAATTTTTTTACAGTGGAAACATAACAGCAAAGTAGCCAGTACTCAGTGCACGCTCATTAGCATAAGTGCTTAAGTAGACGTACTTTCAACCCGCAGAGTGTATCAAATACATTTACTTTCAATACACAGAGTGTATCACAAAGTTTCACCCCTTAAAATAGTCTGAGTGCAGCACAGCTGGGAATGGGGGCAGGGGTCGAGTGCCAGTGTCTGATGGCTACATTTTACTCCAGAGGATGAAAACAAAACATTCGTTCAGGACAAGGACAGCGGAGATAGCTGCCCAACACTGTCAAATGGCAACTCTACGAGGGAAAGGAGAACAAAAACACGAGAAGGGGTATCAATGTGCGAGAAGTAATGCACCCACTACCGGGCGAATGTAACTGTAACCCCTCTATATAACATTACCCCGATAATTTAAAAAAGAATTTTTAAAAAAAGGAAAGAAACAACAGCAAAAAAAAAAAAAAAAAAAAAAAAAGATAACTCTTGTGTAGGGAACTAGGGGATGGGGCGGTGGGGGAATGGGAGAAACAGAAATTAGCCTTGTGTGCCCACGGCTGCTTGCATTTGAATTGAAGCTACAAAGAACCCTTCCCTGAGCCTTCTCTCTCAAGTGATTGCTAACACTGAGTTTAGATCCGAGGGAACACAGCTCATCCTTTCCTCCCTGAAGGAAACAACAACAAAAACAACAGGGAGTTCAAAGCAGGGCTCTGGGCCGTGATGTGGAAAATGGGCGACCCTAAATAACGGCGCCACCTCCCGTGCTCAACAGAATAACAAGTCTCTACCTACTTGCGCACCTGAGGACGCAGGAGGCACGGGAAGCACGGGGAGGACGCAGGAGGCCCGGACCCACCGGGCAGGTTCGAAGGCAGGTGGCGAGCCGGCCGGGGGTTGGGGGAGGGGGGTCGGGGGATCGGGGTGGGGCGTGGAGTGGGGTCCCCCGACTCCGACCCGGCCCGGCAGCCGTTTATCCCCGGCTGACCGCGCGGCGGGAGGCTTTGCGCGCGCACTCTCCCCCCTCCCCCCCACCTCGCCACCTCCATCCCGGCTCGGGAAACTGAGACCCGAGGCCGAAAGGTTCCCCGGGAGGAGGCGGTGTGGGAGGGGAAGAGTAGAAGGAGGGAGTTGAAGCCATTCGCCCAAGATCAGTTCAGAAGCGAGCGGGTCCCGAACTCGGGAACCTCCAACTCCAGAACCCGCGCCGTCGCCATCACCACCACCACCCCCCCGCCTCGCTACGCGCAGTGGCGGCGCCAACCAACGGCGTCTGTCTGCGGCCCCCTGAGGTACTTCAGACCTTGGCGACGACGGGAAGCGACCCCCGGCCGTCCGGATCCCCGCCTCACAGCCTCGGCCGCCCCCACCACCTGCAGCGAAAGGCCCGGGCCCAGGCCGCACTGACGGGCAGGCAGCCGGCGGGGAGCCGGACCCCGCGAACCAGGACCGCGGGATACTCACCCCTTCGGCCCTGGAGCCCCATTGCCGCTTGGTACGCCGGGCCCGCCGCTTTCTTCCTCCATTTTGGGCTCCGTCGCCGTCACCTCCGCCGCTGCTTCGACCCCTGCCGCCATTTTCTCCGCGTCTGGGCTTTGTGTAAGGGAGCGGAGCTGCGCGGAAATGCGCCTGCGCACCCACGTGACCCGACGTGACCAGTAACGCCTGCGCGCGCCGCGACTGGAAGCCACTGGCCACGCCCCCCGCCGCCCGCAGGCGCAGACTCGCCGTCTGGTGGCTTGCTTTTTTTTTTTTTCCCCCCCTTCATTCATTTTCCCGGGATCCACTTAGGTTGAGCCAGTCTGCCGACCCAGCGAGTCAAGCTGGAGGAGCATCATCGTCCTTCGCTAACCTACGCGGCACCCATCTTTCTGTAACCAGAGATGGGGGTGTCCTGGAAGGTCTAAAGGATTGTTAACAGACAGGGTGACATCAAACGTGCCCTTTCGCCCTCGAGTAATCGGAAGGTATTAGATTTACAAAGTACACCGCTTTCTTGGGTAGGACCCCCCCCACCCAACCACCCAGAAACCGCCAGCAGCTGCCACTCACCTTGATGCCTATGAAGCCCCCCTCAACCCCTCCCCGCCTATCTGCCTGAGCCCGGACGCTCAATCTCAGGGTTCCAGCTTTGGAGATCTCGTCCACTCTCTTCCCTGCAGGCCAAGCTTCCTACATCTGTATTCTTTTTGTTGTTGTTTGTTAAATGTTTTTGGTTTTGTACCAGTACTTGGGCCTGAGCTCGGCCTGGCTGGCACTCTACCTCTTAAGCCACAGCTTCCCTTCTGGTTTTTTGCTTGTTAAATGGAGACAAAGAGTCTCACAGTCTCTGAAACTATGATTCTCAGATCTCAAGTCTTCTGACTAGCTAAGCTTACAAGCGTGAGCCACCAGCACCTGGCTTAACGGTTTTGGTTTTTTGGTTTTGGGATTTTTGTTTTGTTTTTTTTTTTTGTCCTTTTGCAAAACTGACTTCCCCTCGCCCTTCCCATCTCAGCAGATCTTTTTCTTCTTTTCTGTTTCTTTTTTTTTTTCCTTGCCAGTCCTGGGCTTGAGCTCAGGACTTTCTCAAGGCTAGAGCTCTACCACTTAATCCTCAGCACCACTTCCAGCCTTTTTCTATGTATGTGGTACCGAGGAATTGAACCTGGGTCTTTGTGCATGCTAGGCAAGCACTCTACCACTAGGCCAAACTCCTCTTTTTCTTCTTTATAAGTGAGTTATGTACCAGACCTGGATCTGGGCAAAAACAGCAGAAAGATCCATCAGGGATGTATAGTTTTGAGCAATGGACCCAACTGTTCTGAGCTCAGTTTGCTGTACAACTGCTAACTGGGGGTTAAAAAAGAGATTTCCCCAGTACCCCTCTTTCAGGGCAGCTGAGCATTAAATGTAGACAGACCTCTGGAATGGGACTAACTCAGCAGGCAAATAATGATCAGGAAGCTGGACACCAGCGGCTCACACCTGTCATCCTATCTACTCAGGAAGCTGAGACCTGAGGATCAAAGTTGGAAGCCAACCCTAACGGGAAAGTCTGTAAGACTAATCACCACTTGACCACCAAAATATAAAATACAGGTCTAGAGTCATAGTTCAAGTGGTGGAGCACAGGCCATGACTGGAAAAGCTAAGAACAGTGTCTAGACCCTGTGTTCAAGTCCTAGTACCAGCAGACACACACATACACACAGTGTTCACAAAATAGGTCCTATTAGCATGATTACATCCTGCTTTTCTGTCATCCTGGAAGGTAAGACACACAGTTCAGCCCTGAGCAGGGCAGACCTGGGATCCCCAACACAGCTTTCTAAGGATCTCAAATAAAAGCTTTTCTTTACTGGATCTTAAACTTAGTCACCTATAAGATAACTGGTAGCTGGAGTAAGAAAAGGCAAGGGAGACCCAAGAAAGCTCAGAATAGGGCCTCATCCCTGGTGACCTCAGATAAATGTGGACTTTACCACCACTAGAGTGTAATAAGATGCAAAGTAACTTTTTCAATACCAGAGCTTCATGTAGACTAAGCATATGTTCTACCATTGAGCCATACTCGAACCCATTGTATATTTTTAAACCATTTATTGAATGTAGCCTAAGTCATGATTGTATATAACATGCAACCCTGCCTCAGGCTTCCAAGGGCTGATTATAGGCCTGCACTGCCATGTTCAGCTAAGCATTTATTATATAACCCTGCTACCTGCTCCTCACTTGAAAACTCACACTGCTTCTTCCTGGGGGAAGGGAAGGCTTTGTAAGAGGTCCCTCAAAAAAAAAAAAAAAAAAAGGCAAGGGGTCCAGGAGCATGACCTAATGGAAGAATGCTTATCTAGCACGCATGAAGCCCTGGGTTCCATTCCTCAGTACCACATACACAGAAAAGGCCAAAAGTAGTGCTGTGGCTCAAGTGGTAAGAGTGCTATCTTGAGAAAGCCCAAGGACAGTGCCCAGGCCCTGAGTTCAAGCCCCAGGACTAGGGGAAAAAAGGGGGGGGAGGGCAAAGATTGTTCACATTTTCCCTCCCTTTGAGCAGTTTAAAAATGTACCTGACAAATCTATGTTGTCCAGCAAGAGGTCCTTTTATTCATTTAGGGTGGGTTTTGGAAACGCAGTGCAACTTTATAAAGTCAAGGGTGCCAGGAAAGCAGGCCTGCCAAGGTGCAGAGAAGCGCAAGAAGCTCGCTGGAACCTTCCAGCCCAGTGGACACCCTTGACACAACCGGCCACAATTGCTGGCCCAAGAGGTGCCAAGCACACATCAGAGTGCGATCAGAGCACCTGCTCCATACAAGCTCTGGACTCCATCCGTCTGTTTTTGTCATATACTAATGTGCAAAGAAAAAAACCCAAAAATATATTCACACAGGATCTCCAATTGGTGATCCAGCCTGGCTTTCACACAGGGGTCTCCTCCGCCATCTTTTTGAGGAGTCCGGCTGCCAGTGGAGAGTGGCGTGAGTTCTCAGAGCCATCTGTGTCCCGGATCTTTAGCCGAACTTTCTGGTTAGTTCTCCTCCACTCAGAATACAGCTGGCAATGGTAGCGGAACGAGACCTGTGGGGTAGTCCTGCAGTCAGTGGGAAGGTCCAGAGAGGCTCCATGTCCAAGGGAGGAAGGGGGACTCCGTGAGTCCTGACAAGTGAGGTGCTCCAGCACCCCACTCCCTTCCTGCTTTGGGGGGGGAAGGATGAAATCATCCAGCCTCTTAGGAAAGGATTAAATGTCAGTTAGCCATACAAATGCCACAACTTGGAAGCCTAAAAGCACCTCAGTATGTAAATGAATGAATGAGTAAGCAAATGAAGGCACATCTCTCTAGTATTATCCTGTGCTAAAAAGATGTTGGGGGGGAGACCAGAAGCATGGCCTAGTGGTGGAGTGCTTGCCTAGCATGCACAAAGCCCTGGGTTCAATTCCTTGGTACCACAAACACAGAAAAGGCTGGAAGTGGTGCTATGGCTCAATTGGGAGAGCACTAGCCTTGAGGGGAAAAAGCCCAAGGATAGTACCCAGGTCCTGAGTTCAAGCTTCAGGACTGGCAAAAAAAAAAAAAAGGAGGCCATGAGTTTGGCCTAGTGGTTAAAGTGCTTGCCTAGCATGCACGAAGACCCGGGTTCGATTCCTCGGTACCACATACATAGAAAAAAGCCGGAAGTGGTGCTGAGGCTCAAGTGGTAGAGCTCTAGCCTTGAGGAAGTCCAAGGACATTGCTCAGGCCCTGAGCTCAAGCCCAGGACTGGCAAAAAAAAAAAAAGGAAACCTGGCTCAGTGGCAGAGTGCTTGTCTAATATGTGTCAGACCTTGAGTTCTAGCCAAACACTGGGGAAACAGAGAGAAAGGGAAGGAAGGAAAAAAGAAGGAAAGGAGAGGAGGAAAATGGAGAAGAGAGGGGATGAGAGAAAAAGAAAGGGAAGGTACCAATAAGGCATAAGCTTTAGAGAAAGCTTAAATTGATGAGGTTAAATTAAATGGAAAGGCATACATAGTGCAAGACTCTAAATCACACTGTAAAAGGTAAAAAGTATGGCCCTTGCACCAGTTGCTCACACCTATAATCCTAGCTATTCTGGAGGCTGAGATCTGCTTGTAACTGGAAGCCACCTAAGCAAGAAAGTCTGTGACACTTTTATTTTTTGGTCATGGGCCTTGACCTTGGGGTCTAGGCTCTGTATCTGAGCATTTCTTGCTCAAGGCTTGACCACTTGAGCCACAGCGCCACTTCTAATTTTCTGGTGGTTCCTTGGAGATAAGAAGTCTCAGACTGGGGCCGGAAGTTTGGCCGAGTGGTTAAAGTGCTTGCCTAGCATGCACGAGGACCCGGGTTCGATTCCTTGGTACCACATATATAGAAAAAAGCCAGAAGTGGTGCTAAGGCTCAAGTGGAAGAGCTCTAGCCTTGAGAAAGTCCAAGGACAGTGCTCAGGCCCTGAGCTCAAGCCCAGGACTGGCAAAAAAAAAAAAAAAAATTCTCAGACTTTCCTGCCCTGGCTGACTGTGAACTAAGATCCTCCAATCTCAGTCTCTCAGTCTCCAGAGTAGCTAGGATTACTGGGGGGGGGGGGGGGGGGAGAGGCACAGTACACAGCCTCTATGAGGCTGTTATCTCCAATTAAACAAAAGGCTGGAAGTAGTGGTATGGCTCAAGTGATCAAACACCAACCTTGAGCAGGAAAGCTAAAGAAGGGTCCTAAGCTCAAGCCCCAGAACCCTCAGAAAATAATAAAAGCAAAAAAAAAAAAAAAAAAAAAAAAGCTGGGCCCAGTGACTCACATCTGTAATCCTAGCTACTCAGGAAGCTGAAGCCAGCCCAGGCACTGAAAAAAGTCAGTGAGACTCTTATCTCCAATTAATCACCAGTAAACCAGAAGTGGTGCTGAATCTCCAGGGTAGGGCTGTAGCCTTGAGCTGAAGTGCTCAGGGACAGTGCCCAGGCCCAGAGTTCAAGTCCCATGACCAACAAAAAAAAAAAAGTGCAGGCCTAGGAGCATAGCTTAGTGGTAGAGTGCTTGCCTAGCATGCATGCATGAAGCCCTGGGTTCGATTCCTTGGTGCCACTTATATATAGAAAGCCAGAAGTGGTAGAGCACTAGACTTGAGAAAGCTCAAGGACAGTGCCCAGGCCCTGAGTTCAAGCCTCAGAACTGACAAAAAAAAAAAAAGAAAAAGAAAAAGAAAAGGGAGGGAAGGAGAAAAAGAAAAAGCAAGGGGGATCTGAGTGCTGGTGGCTCATGACCCTAATTCTAACTATTCAGGAGGTTGTGATCTGAGAATTGCAGTTCAAAACCAGCTCAAGTAGGAAAACCTGTGAAACACTTCCATCCAATAAACTACTAAGTGGTACTGTGGCTCAAGTGGTAGAATGCTAGCTTGTATAAAAGCAGCTCTGGGACAGTGCCCAGACCCTGAGTTCAAGCCTCAGGACAGACAAAAAAGGGGGGGGGGACAAGGGGAGAAGAAGAGAAGGGAAGAGGAAGAACGGAAAGCAGAATCAAGCCCCACTGGAAAGAATCCCAGTGTCTGTCAAAGGGATTGGCTAAATAAATATGGTACACTCAAACAATGAAGGACTGCTGGCTGCCTGCCTTTTTTTTTTTTTTTAAGGACATTAGCAAAGGGACAACAAGCATACTGCAAAACAGAATCTTTGGTTTCAAACTGTTCCTATTTTTAAAATACAGTCATGGATGCCAGGCACCCGTGGCTCGTGCTTGGTATCCTAGCTACTGGAGAGGCTGAGATCTGAGGAGCGAAAGTCTATGAGACCAATCTCCAACTAACCCACAAAAAGCTAGATATGGAGTTGTGTATGACTCAAGTCGTAGCATGCCAGCCTAGAGCAAAAAAGCACAGGAACAGCATGTAGGTCCTGAGATCAAGCCCTAGGACTGGTATGCAGATGTACACACACACACACACACACACACACACACACACACACACACACACACACACACACACACACACACAGGAGTTGATGGTTGACTGACTGGAATTCTTTTTTTCTTTTTGAGCTGGGTCTTGAACTCAGGGCTTGGGTGCTGTCCCTTAGTGTTCTCACTCAAGGCTGATGCTCTACCACTAGAACCACAATTCTATTTCAGCATCATTTTTGCTAGTCCTGGGGTTTGAACTCAGGAACTGGGCACTGTCCCTGAACTTCTTTTTTGCTCAAGGCTTGCACTCTACCACTTAAGCCATAGCACCACTCCTGGTCTTTCTGTTTATGTGGTACTGAAGAATCGAACCCAAGGTTTCATGCATGCTAGGCAAGTACTCTACTACTAAGCCACATTCTCAACCATATTTCAGATTTCTATAGGTTAACTAGAAATAGGTTTTACAGACTTTTCTGCCCAGGCTGGCTTTAAGCCTTGATCCTTCAACTCTCATCCCCTCAAATAACTGGGATTACAATGTGAGCCACCAGTGCCTGGCTACACTGTAACAGCTACACTATTATAGGCAACATATACCATTATGGGGTCTGTTGTAGAAAGTGTCACTATACAGTGCATGACTATATAAACCATACAGACTGGTATATGTAATATACATACTGTATATAGTACATTGTGTATATACATACACACACACACACACACACACACACACACACACACACACACACACACACATATATATATATATATATATATATATATATATATATATATATATATATATATATATATATATACCGGACACTGCCAAGGGCATCGAATAGCCATTCATTCATTCATTCATTCACTCATGGCTAAGGTCTCACTTTGTTGCCCAAGCTCAAACCAAAGAGCTCCAGTAAGCCTCCTGCCTCAACTTCCCAAATGGTTGAACCACAATTACCAGCTTATTTCAAGATGTAGGTTTCAGCCAGGCATAGTGACTTCGAGTCTGTAATCCTAGTTACTGTGGAGGCTTAGAACCAGAGGATCAAAGTTCAAGGGAAGCCTAGAGCCAAAGTTAATGAGGCTTTATCTCAACCAATAAAAAGCTGGGTGTAGCTGGGTGCTCATGGTTCACACCTGTAATCCTAGCTACTCCAGAGGCTGAGATCTAAGGATCAAGGTTCAAAGCTAGCCAGGCACAAAAGTTGGCAGGGTCTCATCTCCAGTTAATCACCATAAAACTGGAAGTGGCACTGTGGTTCAAGGAGAAAGGAGCTGAAGAACTCAAGGACAATGCCCAGGCCACAGTTCAAGTCCCACAAGTGACAAAAAAAAAATCTGGACATAGTGGTTCATGCCTGTCCTTAGAGCTTCATAAGAAGTATAAGTAGGGGGCCGGGAGTTTGGCCTAGTGTTAGAGTGCTTGCCTAGCATGCATGAAGACCCGGGTTCGATTCCTTGGTACCCCACATATGTAGCAAAAAGCCAGAAGTAGTGCTGAGGCTCAAGTGGTAGAGTGCTAGCCTTGAGAAAGTCCAAGGACAGTGCTCAAGCCCTGAGCTCAAGCCCAGGACTGGCAAAAAAAAAAAAAGTAAGTAAAGTATTGAATTTTTTTTTTAAAAAAAAGCATTGAAATTTAGGCCAGCTAGGAAATAAAATACCTTTAAAAATTAACAAAGGCAGGGCTGGGAATGTGGCTTAGTGGTAGAGTATTTGCCTAGCACTCATAAAGCCCTGCGTTTGATTCCTCAGTACCACATGCACAGAAAAAGCCAGAAGTGACACTGTGACTCAAGTGGTAGAGAATCTTGAGCAGAGAGTGACTCAGGGACAGTGCCCAGGCCCTGGGTTCAAGCCCCAGGATTGGCAAAGAAAAGAAAAATAGAAGACCTAATCTCAATAAGCTGAGCCACTTCTGTGACACCAGTTACAAGGGAAGGATAGGTAGAAGAATCATGGTTCCTAATGCTGAGTCAAGAATTTGGAACTGGGGGCCCGGGAGTTTGGCCTAGCGGTTAAAGTGCTTGACTAGCATGCACAAAGACCCGGGTTCGATTCCTCGGTACCACATATATAGAAAAAAGTCAGAAGTGGTGCTGAGGCTCAAGTGGTAGAGCTCTAGCCTTGAGAAAGTCCAAGGACAGTGCTCAGGCCCTGAGCTCAAGCCCAGGACTGGCAAAAAAAAAAAAAAGAATTTGAAACCATCCTAGCAACCTGGCTCACATCTTGTAATCCTAGCTAACTCAGGAGGCTCAGGTCTGAGGATCCTGGTTCAAAGCCAGCCAGGGCAGAAAAATCCATGAGCCATCAGAAAACCAGAAATAGAGCTGTGGCTCAAAGTTGTAGAGCACCAGACTTGAACAAAAAACAGCTCATAGGCCCTAAGTTCAAGCCTAGGACTGGCCCAAAACAAACAAAAAAAACCCCAAAAACTTGAGACCATACTTGAAAAATACCTAAGGCCAAAAGAGGGTTGGGCTCCAGTGGTAAGAGTATGTGCCTAAGCTGGTGTTAGAGGCGAAGCTCACACCTGTAATCCTAAATTACTCATTAGATTAAGATCTGAGGAGCTCAGTTTGAAGCCAACAGGACCAGGAGACTCCTTGAGACTTTTTTTTTTTTCAGTCAGTCATGGGAATTGAATTCTGGGCCTGGGCACTGTCCCTAGCTCTTCAGTCCAAGGCTAGTACTCTACCACTTTGAGCCACAGTGCCACTTCCAGTTAATTGGAGATAAGAGTCTCATGATCTTTAGTACCCAAGCTGGCTTTGAACCCAGATCCTAAGATCTCAGCCTCCTGAGTAGCTAGGATTACAGGCTTCAACCACCATGCCCTACAGTCCTTGAGACTGTAGTCTTCAATTAATCACTCAGAAAAAGGTGGAAGTGGAGCTATGGCTCAAGTAATAGAGTGCTAGCCTTGAGCAAAGAAGCTCAGAAACAGCTTCAAAAAAAGCCTTTAGAGACAGTACCATAGTCCTAGTACATGAAACATTGAAGCATTGAACCCATGAGTTCAAGACCAGCCTGGGCAACACAGCAAGACCACATTGCTTAAAAACAATATTGTTTTTGGAGTGCCAGGATGGGAGCCAGAGCCTCACTTGGGCTTAGCACAAATTCTACCACTTGGCTCCAGCCCTGAATACTATTTCTTGAGGGTGGAGCTCCCCAGAGTGGGACAATAGTGGGTGTGAGGGCTCAGACTGTGGGGGGCTTCCTCTAATCCAAGTCACCCTGACTGCTTCTGCCTCTCTCCCTCCCAGTCTTGGTCTCATTCCTTTATCTGTCTGTCTCATTCCCCCTTCCAGCTGCTTTTTGTATTTTCTCATGGATTCATAAAACCATACAAATTGCAATGTATTATGGACATCTCTTCCAATTTCTTTTGGGTAGGCGGGGGCAGTACTGAGGACTGAATTCGTGTTTAGTAGGCAAGTGCTCTACTACTTGATGTACAACTACAAGTCTTGCTCTATGTAGCCCAGATTGATCCTGAAGCCATCTCTTGCCTTAGAATCCAAGTACTGAGATTATAGGTGGAAGCAACTATACTTGATTCGGTGTGTTTGGGGAGAGGGCGTGCGTGTGTGTGTGTGTGTGTGTGTGTATGTACCAGTATTGGATTTGAACTCAGGGCCTTATGCTCTCACTCAGATTTTTTTCACTCGTGTCTGGCACTCTAGCACGTATCAATTTATAGCTTGTTGCTGGGTAACTGGAAATAAGAATCTTAATGAATTGGTCTAGCAGGACTAGATTCAAATCAGTATCCATAGATCTCAGCCTTCTGAGTAGCTAGGATTATAGATAGGAGCCACTGGTGTCTGGGTTTTATACTTTCTCAATATTTCTCATCTCTGTTTCTCTGAGTCTTGTTTATCCTTCTGCTGTGAGCACCCTCTCTTCCCCCACTCCCTCCTTTCCTCCCTCTTTCTGTAGTTCACCTGGCTCAAACTTCCCTAGATCTTTATTTTTATCATTCTCAGAATCTGGAGCTCTCTAGGCAGGTACCAGGACCTCACACCTGTCATCCTAGCTACTCAGGAGGCTGAAATCTGAGGATCATGGTTTGAAGTCAGCCTGGGCAGGAAAGTCTGTGAAATCTCCAATTACTCACAGAAAAGGCTGGAAGTGGCACTATGGCTCAGGTGGTAGAGTAAAAGGAGCCCAGGGACAGTGCTCAGGTGCAGAGTTCAAATCCCACGACTGGCAATACCATTATTCCTCCTCCTCCTCCTCCTACTATTGATCATCATCATCATCATCATCATCATCATCGTAATAATAATCTGGAGATCCTCTAAAGGGCATGGCTTCCACCCATATACACCCAGGCCCTACACCCCCTTTTTGTCTACTCTGATCACTGGGCAGACCCAGGCCCAGCCTCTCCTGGCTGAGCCCCACCCCCTGTGTCACTCACCAGGGTCCAGAGGACATAGATGGTGAAGAGGGCTATGGTGAGTGCAATGAGTCCCACAGCCTCCAGTCGACTGTGCAGGCGGAGGTGGTCCTGGGCCCCACGCAGGCACAGCCAGCCCGAAATGGCAGCCAGAGGTGTGATGAACAGAAAACACACCATGTCACAGCACAGTGTCCGTTTCTCTGTCCGAGGCCCCGGGTCTCTCAGCCACTGCAGGGGAGCAGATAGATTGGGGGGGGAGGGAGAGGAATGCGGGGCTCAGGTGCAGGACTCTGCAGGCCTATACCCCCTCAGCCAGTCCTTCATTTCTTTCCTGTCTGCTAGATGTTGACCACTTCCACTTCTGCTCCCGTTTTAAAGATGAGCAAATGAGGCTTTGTGTGAATTCATACCACTGATACTGATCAAATCTTTCTCATCAAATCTGTACTACTAAGAGATCTGACATCTAAAGGATATCACAAGGGGAAAATTCTACATGGGCTAACTTTGTCTCATGCACAAATTCTTAAAAAGATGAGGCTGGGAGTTTGGCCTAGTGGTAGAGTGCTTGACTAGCATGCACAAAGACACAGGTTCAATTCCTTGGTACCACATACATAGAAAAAGCAGAAGTGGTGCTGTGGCTCAAATGGTAGAGAAAGCCCAAGGACAGTGCTTAGGCCCTGAGTTTAAGTCTCTGAACTGGCAAAAAAGAAAAAGTTAAGGGACAGAGTCCAGGCCCTAAAATCAAATCCCAGGATCAGTACAAAACAACAACAAAAGCTAAGGGACAGGGCTCAGACTGAGGCTTGATTCCTCCATACCACATACATAGAAAAAGCTAGAAATGATGCTGTGGCTCACGTGGTAGAGCTCTAGCCTTGAGAAAGCCCAAGGATAGTGCTCAGGCCCTGAGTTTCAAGCCCCAGGACTGACTAACAAAAAAAAAAAAAAAAAAAAAAAAGCTAAGGGATAGACTGGTGCCAGCAGCTCACACCTGTAATCCTAGCTACTCAGAAGGCTGAGATGTGAGGATTGAGGTTCCAAGCCAGCCCAGGCACAAAAAAAGTCCATGAGATTCTTATCTCCAATTAGCCACCAGAAAACCACAAGTGGTGCTGTGACTCAAAGTGGTAGAGCTCTCCCCTTGAGCTGAAGAGTTCAGGGACAATGCCCAGGCCCAGAGTTCAAGCCCCATGACTGACAAAAACAAAACAAAATAAAAAAATCTAAAGACAGAACCCAGGCTCTGAGTGCAAGCCAGCAGGAACTTGTAAGCATAGGCTTGGTCCCCAAGGGATGACAAGAAGGTCCACTTACCCAGCCAGCCCAGGACCCCCCAGGACAGCGCCTGCATTCCCACTCACCCCCCTCCCCCCTGCTCCCATCCTTCCCTTGCTTAGGCCAGGCTACCTCTGTGAGAGGCCGGGGCCGCTTTTCCACCGCAAACTCCGTGTGGCACAGCTCACAGTAGCTGGTGTTGGATGAGGAAAGCCACTTCTCCAGGCAGCTCTTGTGCACGGCTCCCAGGGTGCCAGTGCAGCCACAAGGGGACAGCAAGCTCTCTCCGTTGGCTCCCTCATGGCAGATCCGGCAGAAGGGACAGTCACTGAATACCAAGAGGAGACAATGATCCAGCTTCCTACCTGGCTACTCGGCCGATTATCAGCTCACTCTCGCCCCCAGGTGGCTCCTTGGAGAACTCCTACTCACGCTGCAATGGCGGGCTCCCTGGGCCCACTCCTTTAGGAAGTTTTCAAGAATCCCACGGGGAGGGAGAGTGGAAACCATTGTAGGCCCGTGGTGAATATCTTTTTTTTTTTTTTAAAAAACAATATTGAAGTTTAGGGATTTGGGTTCTTTTTTCTTTTCTGGGGCTTAAACTTAGAGCTTGGGCTAGGATTACAGATGTGAGCCACAAGAACCTGGTTTGCTTTATTTATTTAAAATCCAGGGGCTGAGAGTTTGGCCTAGTGGTAGAATGTTTGCCTAGCATGCACAAAGACCTGGGTTTGATTCCTCGGTACCACATACATAGAAAAAGCCAGAAATGGGGCTGGGAGTTTGGCCTAGTGGTTAAAGTGCTTGCCTAGCATGCATGAAGACCCAGGTTCGATTCCTTGGTACCACATATAGAAAAAAGCCGGAAGTGGTGCTGAGGCTCAAGTGGGAGAGCTCTAGACTTGAGAAAACCCAAGGACAGTGCTCAGGCCCTGAGCTCAAGCACAGGACTGGCAAAAAGAAAAAAAAAAAAAAAAAAGAAAAAGCCAGAAATGGTGCTGTGGCTCAAGTGGCAGAACACTAGCCTTGAGGAAAAAGTCCAAGGACAGTGCTCAGGCCCTGAGTTCAAGCCCCAGGAATGGCAGAAAAATAAAAATAGAATTCAGGGCCTCACACTCTTTTTTTTTTTTTTTGCCAGTCCTAGGCTTGAGCCCAGGGCCTAAGCACTGTCCTTGGGCTTTCTCAAGGCTAGAGCTCTACCACTTGAGACTCAGCACCATTTCTGGCTTTTTTCTATGTATGTGGTACCAAGGAATCGAACCCGGGCCTTCATGCATGCTAGGCAAGCACTCCACCACTAGGCCAAACTCCTGGCCCCGGGGCCTCACACTCTTGCTTAGATTTTTGTTTTTTTCATTCAAGACTGGCACTCCGCTGGGCACAGTGGCTCACACCTGTAATCCTAGCTACTCAGGAGGCTGAGATCTGAGGATCATGGTTCAAAGCCAGACCACGCAATACAAAGCCGTGAGACTCTTATCTCCGATTAATCACCAGAAAATGGGAGGTGGGACTGTGACTCAAGGGTAGGGTGGTAGCCTTGAGCTGAAGAGCTCAGGGATAGCACCCAGACCAGAATTCAAGCCCCACCCAGAAAAAAGATTGGCACTCTACCACTTGAGCCATACCTCCATTTTCAGCTTTTTGCTAGGACTTTACTACCCAGGCTGGCTTTGAACCACAATCCTCAGATCTTAGCTCTCTGAGTATTGAAGATTACAGGCATGAACTGCTTGCTGGTGCCCATCAGTTCTAGGGTTTTGAACTCTGAGTTTGGCACTTGCTCAGCAGGTGCCATATCTGAGCCATACACCCAGTAGCCAGGGAGCGTCTCTTGTATACCTATCCATCCAATAGCCAATCTGTCTTCTGCAATCCCATCCTAATCTCCCGATGCAAACTATTCACTCTTGCTCCTTGATCCTCAATGACTGGGGCAGAGCCAATTTCACTGGAAGGACTTCAGACCTGACCAGAGAAGCCTGTGACCCAGGCCCTGGGGCCTGGACCAGAGGAGGACATGTATAATGTAATATTCTGCCCAGCCCTCCCCCACCCCCCAGTTTAGACATCAAAACAACAAGGCTGATGTAAGCTGCTGGCAGTCGATTGGTTTCCGTGCGGAGCCTGGGAATGTAGCCCACACAGAGGAACACAGAGCCAAAAGACAGGGAAAGATGGATTCTTAAGAGTATCTTTAAATGTCTGGGCCCCAGTGGCTCATGCCTATAATCCTAGCTACTCAGGAGGCTGAGCTCTGAGATCTAGTTCAAAGCCAGCCCAGGTACAAAACAGTCTTTTGAGACTCCAGTTAACCACCAGAAAACCGGAAGTGGTGCTGTGGTTCAGAGGTAGAGTGCTAGCCTTGAGCTGAAGAGATCAGGGACAATGAGCAGGCCTAGAGTTCAAGTCCCACGACCAAAAAAAAAAAAATCTTTAAATGTTTAAATGGCCAGGTACCAGTGGCTCATGCTTGTAAATCCTAGTTACTCAGGAAGCTAAGATCTGAGGGTCTCAGTTTGAGGCCAGCCTGGGCAAGAAAATCTATGAGACTCTTTTTTTGCCAGTCCTGGGCTTGAGCTCAGGGCCTGAGCACTGTCCTTGGACTTTCTCAAGGCTAGCACTCTACCACTTGAGCATCAGCACCACTTCCGGCTTTTCTCTGTGTATGTGGTACCGAGGAATCGAACCCGGGTCTTCATGCATGCTAGGCAAGCACTTTAACCACTAGGCCAAACTCCCGGCCCCTCTATGAGACTCTTATCTCCAATTAATCACAGAAAAACCTGGGAGTGGTGCTGTGGCTAGAGTGCTATCCTTGAGCAAAAAGGAGCTCAGAGACAGCACTCAAGCACTCAAGTGCCACAACGGGCAAAAAATAAAGAAAGAAAGAAAGAAAGAAAGAAAGAAAGAAAGAAAGAAAGAAAGAAAGAAAGAAAGAAAGGAAGGAAGGAAGGAAGGAAGGAAGGAAGGAAGGAAGGAAGGAAGAAAGAAAGAAAGAAAGAAAGAAAGAAAGAAAGAAAGAAAGAAAGAGAAAGAAAATCTAAATATTGTCAGAGTTCATGGTGGCACATGCCTGTCATCCTGTTACTCAGGAGGCTGAGGCAAGATGACTGTTTTTATTTATTTATTCTGGGGTGTGTGTGTATTGGTTCTGGAGCTTGAACTCTAGGACTGGACACTGTACCTGAGCTTCTCACCTCAAGGCTAGGGCTCTGTTACTTGAGCCACAGATTCCAGCTTTTTTTGTGGGGGGAGGGTAGTTTATTACAGATAAAAGTCTCATGGACTTCCCTGCCTGGGCTATCTCTGAGAACTGTGATCCCTGGATCTCAGGCTCCTGAGTAGCTATGAATACAGGCATAAAGCACTAACTCCAAGCTAGGACTGTGCATTTAAAACCAGTCTGAAAGTCACATAGGGAGATCCTGTCTCAAAAAAAAAAAAGCCAGACCAGGCTCTGGGTGCGTCCTGGGGCAGTGAGGAGGAAGGGGGTGTGGCCTTAAGGAACCCAGAATTCACTATGTGACTCACTGTTTTCCTAGCATCTCTGCCCAGAAAGAAGAAATTGTCGGGAACACTGAAAGGGGGACAAGCCTGAGAGCTGTTTCCCACAGGAGGCCATTTCCCTTGAAAACTCTTTTCCATCCATTTCTCAAGCTGTCCTGCTGTGGAGTGGGGCCTAGCTGCTTTTAAAGGAGCCTAGAAGAGGTCCAGGCCTGCTTTCTGTATATGGCCCTCAGCTCTGTCCTGATCTCTCTCACACACACACACACACACACACACACACACACACACACACACACACACAGAGTCACAGTCACTCCATGGGCTGGGAATATGGCTTAGTGGTAGAGTGCTTGCCTAGCACCCTAGCATGCATGTACCACATACACAGAAAAAGCTGGAGATGCGTGGTGGCTCAAGTGGTAGAGTGCTAGCCTTGAACAAAAGAAGCTCAGGAACAGTGAGTGCCCAGGCCCTGAGTTCAAGCCCAGGACTGGCAAAAAAAAAAAAAAATCTCCATTTCAGAAAGCAGCTTAGGTGGGGCCGGGAGCATGGCCTAGTGGTAGAGTGCTTACCTAGCATGCACAAAGACCCGGGTTCGATTCCTAGGTACCACATACATAGAAAAAAAATAATAATCTCACAGAAAGCAGCTTAGGGAAACAGAATTCATAAGAACCTGGATGAGGGAAGAGCCACAGCAAAAATCCTGGACATTTTGGGAAGAACAGATTTGGATAAGGGGGGGAAAAGGCAAAACTTAATATGTATAGAACATTATCTAAGCACTGGGCACAATTGACTGGTCTCATTCTTGAACTGTTTAGCCTTTATATTTTAATTTTTTTAGTAGTACTGGAATATGAGCTCAGGATTTCATGCTTGTTACACAGGTTTCCTGTCACTTAAACCATGGCCTCTGCTCTGTTTTTCCGACAGAATCTCAGGCTTTCCATGATCTTCCTACCTCTGTCTCCTGAGAAGCTGGGTTTACAGGTATGCATCACCATGCCCTTGCCTTTGACTAAGCTAAGGCATGGAAGAATTTCAATTTGTACAAATGTTCACTCCTAGGCCTCCGCAAAAGTGTGCAAGGACTCACTCAAGTCCTGATCACCTGGGGCTACACTGCCTTCCAGGGGTGACAGGCAGGAGAAATGGTTTTTGCGTAAAACACTCTGGCAGGACAATAATACAAAGAACAGAGATATTAGAAGGAAATGGAAGCGGGAAACTTGGGGAGTTGTCCACAGTCTCAGTGCAGTTGCCAGAGAATGTTCCTGGAGCCAGAACAGAAGAGAACGCATAATGCTGGATATTGTGGCTCACACCTGTAATCCTATCTACTCAGGAGGCTGCAATCTGGAGATCATGGTTTGAAGACGGCTTGGGTAAGAGAGTCTATGAGACTCTTATCTCCAGTGACCCATCAAAGGTCAGAAGTGGAGCTGTGGCTCAAGTGATTAAGAGTGTTAACCTTGAGTGAAATAACTCACAGACAGCTCAGACCCTAAATTCTAGATCCAGGACTGGCTGGCACAAAAACAATACAAGGAAGGAGAGAATAAACGAAGAAAGGAAGGAAGGAAGGAAGGAAGGAAGGAAGGAAGGAAGGAAGGAAGGGAGGAAGATTGGGCTTTTAGAGTCATGGAACCAGTTGAGGCATCTGGGTATGAACTCTTGAGCTGCTGACACTGCTGCATAATGACAGAGCGAGTGGGAGTGGCAACCTGCCATGACTTCATGTTCTCAGAACAAACTGACAAAGGTGCTCTCTGTAAGCTGGATGTGGCTAGCTCACATCTGTCATATTCTGGAGGCTCAGATTTGAGGATCAAGGTTCAAAGCCAGCCCAGGCAGGAAAAGCCATGAAACACTTATCACCAATTAACTACGAAAAGCTGTAAATGGCTTAAAGTGGTAGAGCACTAGCCTTGAATGAAAAAGCTCAGGAACAATGCCAAGGCCTGAGTTCAAGCCCCAGGATTGGCACAAAAAAAAAGGATTGGCACACTTTTTGTTTTAGAGATCTGGGAGTAAAGTGACCCAGATCACTCAGCCAGCCAAAGAAAGAAAGACAGGCAGAGAGACAGAAGTGGGGGCCCTGGGGATGTGAGCCCAACAGCCAGGTGCCCAGGTGCCAGGAGTGTAGGGCTTGACTCTAACCAAAGCCTAGTGAGTAACTTGCCAGCCCAGGACCCTCCCATGTCCCAGAATCACCCGGGGTTGGGACTTTCATAGGTGAATCAGAGCTGTCCTGTCTGGGCCTCTGCTTCTATGTCAAAGTTACTGCTGGCATCTTGGCTTCTGTCAGTGGCTGGACCCCATACCGGCAGGACATCACTCAAAGAGCCAGGACACCACATATCCACCACTTACCTAGGCGTGTCGAAAGCCCGGATGACGGCTGAGAGGAGCTGGCCATCCCTTGATGTCACCTGTGCCACATACTGGGGTGGCCCAAGGCCCGTGGCCTCCACCACCTTAGAGAAGGCGGGGCTGCCAGAGCAGTCACACAGAGAGCCCGGGAGGTGGCAGCAGTCGCCTGTCGTCATGGCCACAGGGAGCCCAAGTCCTCAGGGCCCAAGGCCCATGGTTCCAGGAGCCTGGGGAGAGTCCAGCAGAATGATCAAGAGCAAAGTTAGTGGACCCAGTGGGTCAGAGTTGTCAGGACTTGACTCTGAGTCTCAGTTTGCCAGATCTGTCAAATGGGGCTGTGTTACAAAGATGGGAAGATTCTTTCCTGGCAGGCAATAGAGACTCAGTCAAAAGGATCTCTCATTGTCCTAAGAATAGGCAAGCAAGATTCCACCATCTAGGCCTCAGACCACCTTCCAGGTGAACTTTCCAGACCTGGGAACAGCATTTGACAGTTACTGAGCACTCGCTGTATGGTGGGTCTGGGGTATGGCTCTTTCTGAGGCCGGAACCATCCCATGTCCACCAATTATGATAGGATAGAGAGAACTCCTAGAGGGGGGCTGAGGGCATGTGACCCAGCCTTTGTTGGAGTAGAGGGGCTGTGGGGGGTGGCAGGTGACAGGGCATTTGTTCCACATGCTCAAGGCCAGAGGTTCTCTCCCCAGCACAAAATAAAACAACAACAAAACAAGCAACAAGGAAAAGAACAGAGCTATAAACTTGGCCTCATACGCCGGATGGTGAGTCACTCTGATCTGTCCATTTATCAGGCCCTGCAATGATACTCCAGGCCATCAAGGAAGTGGCCCAGGCCAGGCAGACAGTGGCAGCTTCTGTCCTCTTGCCTTGGTCCCCAGGGGAAGGCTACAAGGAGACAGTGGGAGCTTTAGGTGGCAATTTTGAAGTCCATTCTGGATGGTTCCTGGTGACTTTCACTTTCTGGTCAGCAAAAAAAGAAACTTTAAGTGGGAAGCCAGGCACAGTCAGTCATGCCTTTAATCCAAGTTATTCAGGAGAAAGAACATAGGAGACCCCAGTTTGAAGCCATCCATGGCAAAAAAAAAAAAAAAAAAAACCAGCAAGATTCCCATCTCAACCAAAAAGGCAGGCATGGTAACCACACACCTATTCTCCAAGCTAGATAGGAGAAAATAGGAAGGAAAATTTGAAGCAGGTCCAGAATAAAAAGTATGAGACCCAGGGTCTGGAGTGTGGCCTAGTGTAGCATGCTTGCCTAGCATGCAGAAAGCCCTGGGTTCGATTCTCCAGAACCATATACACAGAAAAAGCCAGAAGTGGTGCTATGGCTCAAGTGGCAGAGTGCTAACTTTGAGCAAAAAGTGTCCAAGAACAGTGCCCAGGCTCTGAGTTCAAGTCCCAGGACTGGCAAAAATAAAATGTGAGACCCGATCTGAAAAATAACTAAAGCAAAAAGAGGGCTGGGGTTATGTCTTGGGTTTTAGAGCAACTTAAACCCCAGTACCAAAATAAACTGAAGGAACCTTAGACAGCTTCCTGGACCCCAGAACCAGGCAGTGAGACATGATATAGGACTTTCCAATCCCTGTGTGTGTTTTCCTCTGAGAATTTCAAGAAAGGAAGAGGCCCCTTTAGATACCAGTATAGGTGCCCCAGAATCGTGATTCGCCTAACTTGTCTTGGGCAGAGTCCACAGTCATTTGCTCAGTGTTCAGCGACTCTAAAAGGCTGGGCCTGTCAGCCCTCACTTGGAAATGATTTCAAGTCAGCTCTTAACCATTAAAACTGGACACCAAAGAGTGAGAGGGCACATTATGGATCGATTAAGTTGGTTGGTTTTTTTTGTTTTTTTTTTTTTTGTGCTGATACAGAAGCACAAGATGGCCTGTCTGCTGGCCTTCGCTGCTGGGCTACTGCAGTCCAGATAAGCAGGTATCAGGCAAAGCCAGGAGGAGCCAGGGAGGAAGCTGGAAGTCTGAGATAACATGGCTGTTCTACGTGTATGCTCCAGTCCCCAGCCAGGGACTTGAGAGCAAACCTTCCAACACAGAGGTCAATAGGAAAACAACTTAACCCTCTGAGTCCCTCAAAGTCCACCAAACAGGTCCCAACCTCCTGCCCTTTGAGCCTCTAAGCGTTTCTTCAAACAAGTAAACATAACAAATATCATTATGGAGCCCCACAGTGGTAATGCACGCCTGTAATCCCAGCATTTAGGAGGTGGAGACAAGCAGATTTTAAGTTTCAGGCTAACCTGGGCTACATCGCAGCAAATAAATAAATACATAAATAATAACCAGGCACAGTGACTGATGCTTGGAATCCCAGCTCATCAGGAGGCGAGGGTCAGATGGATCACTGGCTGAGGCCAGCCAGAGCAAAAAAGTTAGCGAGACCCTACATCAATCAACAAGCCAGATGTGATGGAGTGCACCTGTCATCCCAACTGTGCAGGTGAGAAGGTGGAAGTCTGAGGCCAGCCCCAGGTGAAAACTCATGACCTTATCTGAAAAACAAGTAAAGCAAAATGGGGATAGGGAAAGGCTCCAGCCCTAGAGGTGTGACTCAACTAGTAGAGCACCTGCCTAGAAAGCTGTAAGTCCTGAGTTCAAACCCCAGTACTACAAAAAAGAAAGAGAGAGAGAGAGAGAGAGAGAGAGAGAGAGAGAGAGAGAGAGAGAGAGAGAGAATGAATCATCATCACAGTTCAAGTATATTAGAAACTATTAGATGGGGGGAAAATCTAATCACCGATAAATCTGCTAATGTCACCAAGCTTGAAATCATAACAAAGGGTTTTTTCGGTTTTCGTTCTGTTTTGTTTTCTACCAGTCCTGGAGCTTGAATTCAGGGCCTGGACTCTATATTTGAACATTTTTTGCTCAAGGCTAGTACTCTGCCACTTGAGCCACAGCACCACTTCCAGATTTTTCTGTGTACGTTGGTACCCAGGAATTGGACCCAGGGCTTCATGTATGCTAGGCAAGCACTCTACCATTAGGCCACATTTCATGGCCCCACAGCAAAGTTTTTTGTTTTTTGTTTTTTTGGTGTTTTTTTTTTTGCTAGTCCTGCCTTTGAACTCAGGGCCTGAGCACTGTCCTTGGGCTTTCTCAAGGCTAGAGCTCTACCACTTGAGCTACAGCACCATTTCTGGCCTTTTCTATGTATGTGGTACCAAGGAATCAAACCTCGGATCTTCGTGCACGCTAGGCAAGCCCTCTACCACTAGGCCAAACAAACCCTCAACCTAGTAGCTGCAAGGTTTTCTTTAGTTTTGTTTTGAAGTTCTGGGCCTGAACACAGTGCCTGAGCACTGTCCCTGCGCTTTTCAGCTTGAGGCTAGTTCTGTACCACTTAAGCCACAGCTCTGCTACAGGCTTTTTTTTGGGGGGGAGGGGGGTAAGCAGGTGACAGAGTCTCAGACACTTTCTTGCCTGGACTGGCTTCAAACTATGATCTTCACCCTCCTGAGCAGCTAGGATGAGATATGAGCCACTGGGGCCCAGCTTCACAGCAAAGGTTTATTAAACATACTGTTTTATCTCACAGAACTGAGAAACAGTTGTTATAAGTGTCCCCTCCAAAGGGGGCACTTTCTCTCTGGAGCATCTCAAGTCTACCTTCCCCTCCCCTTGCCTGTCCCATTGAGTCCCTCTATCTATCTAGTTCCAATCTCACCTGTCTTTCCATACTTCAGAACATTCTGGAAAGGACAGAGCTGGTGGGAGCTGATTTCTTGCAGTCCCCAACACTTTACCTTGTGTCTGGCATGCAGTGGTCATAGGCATGCTTATTGTATTTCTCAGCCCATACCCATGTCAACTACTTGGGTTTGAACACAGGACTTAGCTGATAGCCAATCAGACTTAGCTCTAGGACTACTGAAATTAATTTCTATTAATTCTTTACAATAAAACTATAAGTCTAATAATTACCCCTTTGGTGGAAGAGGCTAAGGCTCAAAGAGGGGCACTTAATGGCCCAGAGTTACACAGCCACAAAAGATTTGAGGGGTTTTTTGTTTATTTGTTTGTTTTTGTTGGTACTAAGGCATGAACTCAGGGTCTGGGTGCTATCCCTTTCCCTTAGCTTTTTCCTTCAAAGTTGGTGCTCTACCACATAAGCCACAGCTCTGTTTCTAGTATTTTTTTTAGGAAGAATCTCCTGTATTTTCCTGCCTGGGCTGGCTTTGAACTGCAATCCTCAAATCTCAGCTTCTTGCGTAGCTAGGATACATGTGTGAGCCACCAGTATCCAGCTACAGGACTGGATCTATCACTTAAGGAGTTCAGTGAGTTGCTCTGGGACTCAAAAGACCTCAAGTCTTTAAATACTGGCTCTGCCACTGATGCTGTGTATCCTTCAAGTTACTTGATTTCTCTGGGCCTTGGCCTTCTCCTAATGTAAAACACCCTGATGGAGCCAAAGGCTGTGTTTCTTGAGGGAGTAGAGGTCTCTTAAGGAGAAGCCTGGAGACTTCATTCATCACCTAGGCCTATTTAGGCTGGTACTGGAACAACTCAGTCTTTTCCATGTCTGCCCACAGGAAGCTGAAGAGGAGTCTGAGGGCCCTGCTTCCCACAGTGTAATCTCAGACTTTTGTTTTACTCTGTGAGTTTTAGTTTTCTTATCTATAAAATGAGATCATAACAGCCAGCACCTAAACTGATATCCAGAATTCCCTAACTGGGCATCCATTACTTATGCCTCTAATCCTATTTGTTCTGGACACAAGGAATTGTGGTCTGAAGCCAGCCCAACAAGTAAAGTCCATTAAGACTCTTATCTCCAAAAAGCTGGAAGTGGAGCTGTGGTTCAAGTGATAGAGCACCAGCCTTGAGTAAAAAAGTGTAAGGGTGGGCTGGGAGTTTGGCCTAGTGGTAGAGTGCTTGCCTAGCATGCACGAAGATCCTGGTTCGATTCCTCAGTACCATATACGTAGAAAAAAGCCAGAAGTGGTGCTGTGGCTCAAGGGGTAGAGCTCTAGCCTTGAGAAAAGCCAAGGAAAGTGCTCACACCCTGAGCCCAAGCCCAGAACTAGCCAAAAAAAAAGTGTAAGGGACAGTGCCCAGGCCCTGAGTTCAAGCCCCAACACTGGCATGTGCTAGAAAGTGAGAGAGAGAGAGAGAGAGAGAGAGAGAGAGAGAGAGAGAGAGAGAGAGAGAGAGAGAGAGAGAAAGAAAGAAAGAAAGAAAGGGAGAAGAGGGAGGGAGGAAGGGAGGGAGGGAAGAAGGAAGGAAGGAAGGAAGGAAGGAAAGGAAAGGAAAGGAAAGGAAAGGAAAGGAAAGGAAAGAAAAAGTTTCTAAATCTTAGCTCCATCCTCATCTTACAAAAGTGCTGAGGAGAAATCCCATTATCCTTGGAATGTAGTAACAGATACTTGTCCATTGTTGGTTTGTTTTAGGAAAAAAAGGAAGAGGCATACATTCACTCCACACAAAGACTCTGGGGTGTCCTGGAAGCCAAATTCTAATCACAGCTCTGCTTGCTTGCTTTCTCTCTCTTTCTTTCTTTGTGACAGTACTGAGGTTTGAACCCAAGAGCCTGGGTGCTGTCCCTTAGCTTTTTCAGTCAAGACTAGCGCTCTGCCACTTGAGCCACAGCTTCCCTTTTGGCCTTAATTGGAGATGAGTCTCACAGACTTTTCCGCCCAGTATGTTTTTTGGCTTCAAAAAACCTTGATCTTCAGATCTCAGCCACCTGAATAGCTGAGATTACAGGTGGGAGCTAACAGTGACCAGCTACAGCTCTGCTTCTTCTTTGCTGTGTGACCCTGGGCAAGGCACATAACTTCTCTGAGAGCCTCAACTTCTTCACGGGTAGGATGGGAACCATTTCTAGTACTTCCACTTAGCAGGGCTTCCTTCCTGGAGAACTGAGTTTAAAAAAAAAAAAAAAAAAAAACAACCAAAAAGCTAACCATATGAATGCTGACAATATCCTGTTTTGAACAAACACCACTGGGCACAGGGACTCAAAGTAGCGTTGTTCGCAGTGTTTGGCTGTATAGTATTTACCAAGTTCCAGACACCGTCCCTTTGAAGGAGGAGGTTACCAGAAGGACGTTAGCCACTTCCTGCCACCCTACTGTGTGCCAGTCACTGTCCTTAACAGCCACCTCCCGAATCCGGCAGGCGCTGGGGGATGGATGACCCAGTTTCACAGATGGGGAAACCGAGGCTGGGAGAGGCACCTACTGTGTGCCGAGGCCCAGAGGCCTCTCGCTGTCCGCGGAGTGGAAACTGAGGATCCCAGCATCTTAGAGAAGGCTGAGCGGCCAAGAGGTCCCAAGCCTGGTTTGTCCTGTCCAGGAACCGATTTCGGGCCTCGAACCTGGCATCTGCGACCCACTTGAGTCCTCTAGCCCAGCCCACCTTCCCCGTGCCTACCTGATCCGCGGCCGGGCCGGGCGGCCGCACAGGCCCCTCGGTTCACCCTGGCCCAGGGTCCCGGCCCGGCCCGGCCCGTCAGCGCCTTCTCGCTCAGCTCCGGCCGGCACCTGCGTCCGGGCACCGCCCGCCAAGCAGACAGCGCCTTGAACCAATGGTGACCGCCTCTCATCTTCACTAGCCAATAGGAACGCACGTCCCGCCTCAGAAGGTGGGGCCGGAGGCGACAGGGACGTCCTGGGCGGTGCAGGGCCCACGGCGCCGCAGCTGCTGTCTCCGCCTCGGCCGCGTCCTAGCTCCGCCCTCAAGAATTGGCCCCGCCCACATCCCGGCTCCGCCCGGTCCCCAGCCTGGGCTCCCAGCTGGCTGTGACAGCTACAGAACGCCAGGGCTTTCAAGTAAATAAAACTGTTACAGAACTCAACTTGACACTTGCCAAGTCATTTGCAAGTGTTCATCGTCTTCTTTAAGCTTTGGATCGATGCGGAAAGAAGAAAAGACCGTATGATCACATTTCAAAGAGCAGGCATGGCCAGGGCTAAAGCCAACAACATTTATACATCCTTTATTCACTCATGAACAAATCCATTCAAAAGATAGAGTAGGAGAGGTTGTTTTATCCAGGCACTCTGCTAGACCCGGGGTACACTTGTTAACTCAGACAAATATTGCTGCCTTTTTAGCCCTCGATTTACAGAGACATTGGGAATCTGTGGGGTGTGTGTGTGGGGGGGTGAGGGTTCCTGGGGCTTCATTTAATTCTGGGAAATGTCCGTGAGCTTTTTTTCACTAAAGGCTAGAGCTCTATCACTGGAGTCACAGTGCGGGCTTCCTGTATTTTTTGCTGATTAATTGGAGATGAGTCTCATAGTCTTTCCTGTCTGGGCTGACTTTGAATTGTGAGCCTCCTGATCTTAATCTTCTAAATTTCCAGGCTTCTGAGTGAGGCACCAGAGCCCAGCTTTGTGCGTGTGCGTGTGTGTGTGTGTGTGTGTGTGTGTGTGTGTGTGTGTGTGTGTGTGTGTGTGTGTACTGATGCTTGAACCCAGCCTGAACATTGTCCCTGAGTTTTTTGTGCTTCAGGCTAGCACTCTACCACTTGAGCTACAACTCCACTTCCAGCTTTTTGATGTTTAAATGGAGATCAGATTTTGAATCAGGATCCTTAGTTCTCTCAGTCTTTGGAGTAGCTAGTAATACAGTGTGAGCCACCTTGCCTGGCCCTTATTTTGTTGAGACTAGATCCTGCTAGATAACCCAGGCTGGCTTCAAACAAATGGCCCTCCCATTTCACAGTACTGAGTACTTGGATTATAGGTGTGAACCCCCATACACAGTTGTTGGTTGTTGTTTTTTTTTTTGTCCATCCTGGGGCTTGAACTCAGGGCCTAAGCACTGTCCTTGGGCTTTCTCAAGGCTAGCACTCTACCATTTGGGCCACAGCACCACTTTTAGCTTTTTCTATGTATCTGGTAGCAAGGAATCAAACCTGGGTCTTCCTGCATGTTAGACAAGCACTCTACCCCTAGGCCAAACTCCTGGCCCCCTAGCTTTTTTTTTCCCCCTATGCATGTGGTACGGAGGAATGGAACCTGGGTCTTGGTGCACGCTAGGCAAGCATTCTGCCACTAGGCCACATTCCCAGCCCAAGCATTTTATTATTGTATTTCAGGTACTGGGAATGAAACCCGGGGCCTCACAACCTAGGCAAAATACTCTGCTACTGTGCTATACATCACCCCATTCCTTTTTTATTATTTGTAAAACCAGAACCATTAAGGGCACAGCTAAAATTCTATCCCCTCCACAGGAGAAAGCATTTTATCTTTTTTTCTTTTCTTTCCGCTAGTCCTGGGCTTTATTTCAGGGCCTGAGCACTGTCCTTGAACTTTCTCAAGGCCAGAGCTCTACCACTTGAGCCTCAGCACCACTTCCAGCTTTTTTCTATGTGGTACAGAGGAATGGAACCTGGGTGCATGATAGGTAAGCGCTCTACCACCAGGCTAAACTCCTGGCCCCTTATTTATCTTCTAACATTCAGTATGCTAGGCTGTAGGTACAAATTCAGACTTATTAGAGGAACACATCTTAGATCATCTTCCTCCATGGGTTTGGTTTTTTTGGTCATGGGAGGTTTGTATTTTTAATTCAAATCTTATTAGCATAGAAGAAGAAATTGTGGCAAGAAGTTTGTAAGATTACCTCTCCTCAAGGCAATGATAAAGTTGAATCTAGATTTGAGACCCTGGATTTTGGTTCTAGCATAGTTTTATTTCAAGATCTTTCTTTACTTGGGTCTGATCTGCACAACTTTTTTTTTGTCAGTCCTGGGGCTTGAACTCTGGGCCTGGGTGCTGTCTCTAAGCCCTTCAGATCAAGGCTACTGCCCTACCCCTTGAACAATACCACCACTTCCAGTTTCCTAGTGGTTAATTGGAGATAAGAGTCTCAAGGTCTGTAGTGTCTGGACTGGCTTTGAACCTGGACCCTCAGATCTCAGCCTCCTGAGTAGGGTAGGATTAGAAACATGAGCCATCGTGCCCAGTTCCACAACTTTCTCAGAATGAACAACTATTGCATGACTCAAATGGTAGTGTTTGCCACGGGTTCCATTGCTCCCCTCAAAATAGAAATGATACTTTTTTTGTTGTTGATCATGGGGCTTGAACTTAGGGCCTTGGTGCTGTTCCTGAACACTTTCACTTTAGGATAGTGCTCTAACACTGAGCCACAGCATTATTTCTGGGTTTCCGGTGGTTAACTGGAGATAAGAGTCTCATGGACTTTCCTGCCCATGCTGGCTTCAAACCACAATCCTCAAATCTAAACCTACTAAGTAGGTAGGATTATAAGCACCCTGGGCACTGGTGGGTCATGCCACCAGCTCAGGAGGCTGAGATCTAAGGATCATAGTGTCAATCAAGACTAAACAGAAAAGTCTGTGAGACTCTTATCTCCAAGTAACTAGCAAAAACTTGGAAGTAGATCTCTGGCTTAAGTGGTAGAGCACAAAACAGAGGTCAAATTCTAGTATCAACACAAACACACACATACACACACACACACACACACACACACACACACACACACACACACACAGTGATAGGTATTACATAACATCATGAACATAATAAAAACCAGAGGCAAGCCATGGTAGCTCATGAGAGTAATCAATTAGCAGAATGAGGAAGGAGGATCATAATTCAAGACTAGCCATGTTGGACAGTGGCTCATGCGTGTAATCCTAGCTCTTTAAGAGGCTGAGATTTGAGGCCTGAGGTTTGAAGCCAGCCAAGAAAGGAAAGTCTAGCTGGGTTCGGTGACTCATGCCTGTAATCCTAGCTACTCAGGAGGCTGAGATCTGAAGATTAAGGTTCAAAACCAAGCCAGGCACAAAAGGACCTGAGACTTTTTTTTTTTTGGCCAGTCCTGGGCTTAGGCTTGGGGCCTGAGCTTTGTCCTTTTCTCAAGGCTAGAGCTCTACCATTTGAGTCACAGCACCACTTCTGGCATTTTTTCTATGTATGTAGTACTGAGGAATCATACCCGGGTCTTTGTGCAGGCTAGACAAGCACTCTACCACTAGGTCAAACTCCTGGCCAGACCTGAGACTTTTATCTCTGATTAATCTCTAGAAAATGGGAAGTAGGACTTGGCTCAAGGGTAGGATGGTAGCCTAGAGCTGAAGAGCTCTGGGGCAGCGCCCAGGCCAAGTTAAAGTCCCATGATTCACACACACACACAAGGAAAATCTAAGAGACTTGTATTTCCAATTAACCAGAAAAATCCCAGAAGTAGAGCAGTGGCTTGGCAAGTGCCAGAGGACTAGCCTTGAGTACCGAAGTTCAGGAACAGTACCCAGGTCCTGAATTCAAGCCCAACACTACACACACACACACACACACACACACACACACACACACACACCACCCACGGAATGGAGGAGAGCATACAGAGCATGAGTTCTGTGCCCTACACCAAAACATTTAAATTAAAAAAATAATAATAAAAAGGGCGCAGGTCCACAGTTCAAGCTCCAGGACCAAAAATAAATAAAGACATCATGAACTGCCCGTAGGTTGAACATGCCTGGAACTTTCAGATAGAATGGTAGTGCTGCCTAGAGATGAAACCAGGTTTGTCTGTTGACTCTGTGCGATGGGCACTTGGGGTGGTGGGTGGGTTCATGAAAGTCCCTTTCATATACATTTCAATTTTTCCACACTAAAACATTTAAAGCCAGGCATAGTGATGCATGCCTGTAAGACCTAGCTCTTGGAAGGTTGAGCAGGCAGTTTGATAAGTTCACTGCCAGACAGAACTATATAGTTAGATCTTCTCTAAAACATTAATCAATTAAGCTGGGCACAGTGGCTCATGCCTGTAATCCTAGCTACTCAGGACGCTGAGATCTGAGGATCAAGGTTCAAAGCCAGCCAGGGCACAAAAAGACCTGAGACTCTTATCTCCAATTGACCTCTAGAAACCAGGAAGTGGGGCTTCCCTCAAGGGTAGAGTGGTAGCCTTGAGCTGAATAGCTCAAGGACAATGCCCAGGCCCAGGGGTAGGGCAGTAGCCTTGAGCTGAAGAGCTCAGAGACAGAGCCCAGGCTGAGTTCAAGCCCCATGACCTACAAAAAAAAAAAAATTATAATACTTTTTTCTTTTGCCAGTCCTGGAGCTTGAACTCAGGGACTGGGCACTGTCTTTGAGCTTCTTTTGCTCAAGGCTAGCACTTTATCACTTGGGCCACAGTGCCGCTTCTGGCTGTTTCTATGTTTGTGGTAGTAAGGAATAACTCTGGGCTTCATGCATACCAGGCAAGCAATCTACTACTAAGCCACATTCCAAGCTCCAACATTTTGTTTCTTTTTCCTTTCTTTTTGCTAGTCCTGGGGCTTGAACTCAGGGCCTGGACACTGTTCCTGAGCTTTTTGTTCAAGGCTAGCCCTCTAGCCCTCAACCACTTGTGCCATAACACAGCTTCCAGCCTTTTCTGTGTATGTGGTACCAAGGAATTAAACCCAGGGCTTCGTGCATGTCATGCAAGCACTCTACCACTAGGTCACACTCTCAGCCCCAACATTTTTCTTGTTTGTAAATGAGATTGTTTCAAATATCACTCAGTGATCAATGCAACATGATTCCTAAAGCAGCCAGTACAGACTTACTCTAATGCGTGCTTTAACACTTTTTTGTTTGGGGAGGTACTGGGGGTGGGGGTGGGGGGTTGAACTCAGGGCCAAATGCTTATGAAAAGCTGCTTTTGCTGAAAAGAACTGACTCTTTACTTGCACTTCCGAACTAAAACTCAAAGACAAACCTGGCATCCCTGCCCTCATTTTCTTTGCTTTGAGCCATTCCATCTACAGTCACTGTGTCCTCACCATGGGATCCAGAAAGGACAGGCCTGTCCAATGACAGGAACAGCACATCCTGGTTGGACAGATTGGCTCCAGCCAAGGACAATCATCTATAGTGTTGAGGCCATACCTAGAATGGCTCTCTTGGGGACCATATGGCTCCCCTCAAGTAATAACAGGGATGACAACTCTCCAGAACTGAGAGAACCAGGGCTGAATGACTAGCAAGGTCACAGCTATAGGCTGTGGACCCTTGCCTCCTGCCCTTAATTCTTCCTCTAGGTTATAGCTAGAGCTCATGCTCGTACCTTGATGAGAGCGGAAGTGCCTGTACCACAAAATAAACCCTTCTCTGCCCTTCATCATCTTTTCTTTTGTGTGTATATATGCTAGTCTTAGGGTTTGAACTCAGGGTCTGGGCTATCCCTGAGCTGTTATGCTTGTCTACTACTCTACCACTGCCCCTACAGCTCCACTTCCAGCCTTTTTTGGTGGTTTGTTGGAGATCTTAGAGACTATCTTATCTGGGCTGGGCCTCCTAAGCAGCAAGGATTACAGGTGTGAGCCACTGGTCCCTGCCTAGACTGGTGGTCTTTGTTTGAAACCTTTTACATCCCCTCATTGCTACACCTAGATTTCCATAGACCTGTGCATCTCGTGCCACATCCAGTCCTGCACAAACCTAGATTCTTGGTGACTGCAGGATCAATGCACACAGGGTCTTGGTACTAATGGTGTGTCACCGCTTACTGGGATCTGCTACATCCCAGCCCCTTCACCAGCCTTGGCATGAGCTGCCCAATGGCAGTCCTGAGCTCTTCAACATTACTGTCCAGGACTGCCCACCCTCCAGGCAAGTGGCTAGAGCCTGGAGTCAAAAGGGAAGGGGGTCTCCAAGGTATCCAAGTTCGAGTGGCCTCTTCAGCTAAAGGTTGGACAACTGGCAGTCCTGAGGGGAAGAGGGGACACCTCTCATGGGATCCTAGAAGAGGAAGCTAACACCTCCACATCATGGCAGTCCTGCATCAGGCATGGACTGGAGAGAAGAACAGGCCACCCACTTTAGCTGTTATCAATGCCCGTTCTCCCACTGGGCCCTCCTAAACTTCAGTCTGGGCAGATCCCAGATAAGGAGACTGGCACAAATATGGAAAGAATGAGCAGTGGGCAGGGCCACCTCTCCCCACCAGGGGGTGCCCTTGACTTTCAGATCTAGAAGTACTCCTCTGGCCACGCCCCAAGCCTTCTTTCCCTTCCGTCATAAGGGCCTGTTTGGGGAGGGTCATTAGGCCCCTGGGGGAGTGGGCGCTGGGTGACACATGAAAGGCCTGCTGGGACAGCCATGGGCTGAGAGAGGGGGTCCTACAAGGCCATGGGAGACAGGAGCGAGGTGCCCTGACTCACGAGCACCTCCTGGCGGAGAGAAAGAAGACAGAGGCGCAGCAGCAGGTTTCTCTACAGGAAGTCGGCTCATACATTTTAGTAACGGGCAACAGTGCAGGGGCCACAGGGAGAATAAGAGATCGAGAGCTGGGGTTTGGCGTAAATCTTACAAAGTGTATAAAGAATCTTGTGTTTCTCTACAATAACAAAAAAAACCAAAGGCTACAAGAGCGGTTGTATATACAAAACACGGAGATATTGCTTCACTTGCCAATAGGTTCCTGACCAGACAGGGAGACAAGACAGAGGTGGGGGTGGGAGGGTGTGTGGGCAGAGGAGAACGCTGCGTGCAGAGGAGGAAGGGAAGGAGAGGGAGGAGAGAAAGGGAAGGAAGAAGAGAAGGGTGAAAGGTCTCTCCCAGCATAAAATCTACAGACAGGCGGGAGCAGAGTGGCGCAGGCCTGAGCGCTGGAGGCCGTGCTGGCGCTGGCTGTGCGTGCAGGATGCAGAGCCGGAGTGTCTGCCTGCCCAGCCCCTGCTGCCTGGCTCTTCAGGCTGCCTGGAAGAGGGTCTGGGTGGGGATGAGGGCCAGCTGGCCAGAGAAGGAAGGAGGTGCCATTCCCTGGAATGCAGCGTGGAAATCAGGAGAGCAGGCTGCATCCTTTCATCCTCCTTTGCCTCCGGCCCACCTGGTCCATCCAGCCAAGCTCCCTCCCTCCCTTCACCAAGATGCTCACAGGCCCCACCTAGGAGACCAGGAGCATAAGGGGGGCTGCTAGCTTCTTCCTTCAGGCAGGACCCCTGCTCTTCCTGGGCTGGGCTGGCTGGCATGAGGAGCTCACTTGGAAGATGGGAGCGAGCCAGTCCCCGAGCGCAGGGGCAGGGGCAGGGAGGACAGGGAGGTGGGCCAGGGCGAGGGCGCGCTCGTGCACACGCACGCACGCACGCTGGATGGAGGTGCTGCGTGGTCACAGGTTCTGGCAGCACTGCAGCCTGTTGGGTCTCTGGCCGTCGGTGGTGGGCGGCACGCTGATGTCTACCACGTTGTTGCCGGGGGATTCATCGTGAGCCGCACGGTCTGCGATTTGCTTCTGTGACACAATGCGGTAGATCTCTGCCAATGGGGGGGAAGGGGGCGGTGAGTATGCTGGGGTCCCTGCCCTGGGGCAGCTGGCTCCCTGGGGACTCAGAAAGTCCCCTCACTGTGTCCTGGGAACTGGGGGTTCCACCCTGCCCAAGTGGGCAAGGGTGGGGACACACATCCCATCGTCCTAGGCCCCAGGAAAAGCCCGTCTGGGAAGCTGACCAAGGCGGGGGCCCTGCCCCTACGTCAGCCAGTCAGCAAGGGCCAGAACATGGCCTGAGCCGTGCAGCATGCCACATTTGTCCTTGAGCTCGAACTGGGTAGCATGGGAAGGCTCAAGGGGCCACTGTTTCCCCTGTGCCCAGCTTCTATCCCATGCCCAGACTGTACCCACCTGTGAGAATGTTCTTGAATGCTTCCTCTACGTTGGTGGAATCCAAGGCTGAGGTCTCAATGAAGGATAAGTTGTTCTTTTCTGAAACACACCAAACCCTGGCCCAGTGAGTGTGTGTGTGTGGGGGGGAGTGAGTGTGTATGTGTGTGTGAGAAGGGGCCCCTCCCCCACCCTGCCCCGCCCCAGGCCTGCCACAGGCTGGCAGGCAGGAGGACCCAGTGTCTCCCAGGCACCTGCCCCCACCCCCCTTCCCCCTGCCCCAGGCTCACCTGCAAAGGCGCGGGCCTCGTCGGTGGGCACAGCCCGCAGGTGGCGCAGGTCACTCTTATTACCCACCAGCATGATGACGATATTGCTGTCCGCGTGGTCACGCAGCTCCTTCAGCCAGCGCTCCACGTTCTCATAGGTCAGGTGCTTGGCAATGTCGTACACCAGCAAGGCGCCTACGGCACCTCGGTAGTACCTGCAGGGAGGGGCCCCCATGTAAGCCTCAGGCTCTGTGGGCAGGGTGGCCTCCTGGCACCCAGGGAGGCAGTGGACACAGGGCCTGGCCATGGGCTGGCTATCATAGCCTTGCAGGCAGGTCATGGATCCTTGAGGACCCCTTGACTCCCCCCAGATGTCTCCCAGAGCCAGCTCAAGGATGTGGGGGTTTGAGAAGGAAGTTGTAGAAGACATCATGAAGTCATCAACAAACAGAGAAAGGAGAAGCAGGCCAGGCCTGGCTCACCAACAAGGTGGGTACACTGACAGCCCTTCAAGGGGTGAAGGAGATGGGGGAGGGTGGCCAGCCTACTGTGAAGGAGTCAGCAAGTAGGGTGAGGGGAACAGAAGCCTCAGGGAGACAAAGCGGGGGGCAGTGAGGCCCTTACGCGGAGGTGATGGCCCGGTAGCGCTCCTGGCCGGCTGTGTCCCAGATCTGCGCCTTGATGGTCTTGCCGTCCACCTGGATGCTGCGGGTGGCGAACTCCACGCCGATGGTGCTCTTGCTCTCCAGGTTGAACTCGTTGCGGGTGAAGCGGGACAGCAGGTTGCTTTTGCCCACACCTGAGTCTCCGATGAGCACCACTGGGGAAGCGAGGGAGGCGGTGAGGCCCTGCTGTCACACACCGACACCCCAGTAAATACCCAGAAGCTTCTAGAAGCTTCCAGAAACCACTGATGCAGGTAACATGTGTCTCCCAGTCTCTGGTTCTCAGAGTGGGGGTACCTTGGCAGCTGAGAAAGGGCTAGAAAGCTCCAGAACTGAGTGACCCTAGGGAAACTGCTCACTTCTTTGGGCTGCTCACTTTCTGTGCAATTAGGGAAGCACATCTTTGTTGTTGTTGTTTTGCCAATCCCGGGGCTTGAACTCAGGGCCTGAGCACTGTCCCTGAGCTTCCTTTGCTCAAGGCCAACAACTCTAATGCTTGAGCCACAGAGTCACTCTGGCTTTTTCTAAACATGTGGTATCAAGGAATTGAACCCAGGGCTTCATGCATTGCTGAGCAATCGCTTTTCCACTGAGCCATATTTCCAGCCCCTGAGGAGTCATCGTAAGAAGAAGAATGGAGGGTATACCAGCTGAGAACTTAGGTAGCTTGCAGCAGGTGGGGTGGGACATCAGTGTCATCACTGCTGTGATAGTTTGGGGGGGCGTCAACATCTTGCATGGTTATGGGAAGGAAGGCCTGTGTTTGATGCTATCATGACAGGCAATGAAAAGCCACACACCCCTGCCTATGCACCCGCTTCCAGGCTTCCTCCTCTCTGGCTGACAGGCAAACCCACCGCTGCCCTGGCATCAGGACTGCCCTTCTGAGCCACAGCGTGCTTTTGACAAAGTCCTCGAGGAGGGGTGGGCAGCCCAGCTGTGCACATGCGCACATCTGCAAAGGGTTCATTGGCTATATATGTATATCCATACTCATGACCTCCATGATGGGGGGAAGGGTCTCCACTCAGCCTGGGGCACCTCTGCTTGCAGCTGGAGCTGCAAACTCCCACCCAGAAGGGGTGCTAGGATGACATAGCTGGAAGGGAAATGGATTGTGGGCAACAGTGCCTCAGGACTTTGGTCTGATCTACTAGACACGAGGAAAGCAAGGCAGTGGGACGGGGTGGGGGGAGGGAGGATATGGGAATCAAAGGCCCCCAGAGCACAGCAGACACAGGCTGGTCCTGCCCCTCCCCCACACCGTGGAAGCCATGGGGCCCAGACACTAATAATCTGGGGTGTGTGTGCACGTTTGTGTGCACATGATGTGTGCACGTGCTTGTGTACTCACATGCATGCAATACAGATGTAACAGGCAGCAGGCGGCTAAGCAGACACCCCAGCCAGACACCACAGGGTCCCCCAAGTGTGAGCCTCAGGCCCTAGCACATAAGAATGAGTCTACCATGGCTCAGTGCTGCAGACTTGGCCCTCTGGGGGCCCTGAGGAGCCCAAGAGAATGTCTACCCAGGATCAGGCTCCTTGGGCCCTGGCTGGGCCACAGAGCCAGGCTGAGCTCATGGGGTTGGTGGAGTGGGGTGAGGGGTGGAGTGAGGGGCAGGGCGTGGGCATACATCCTCAGAGAGGAGTCAAGGCACAGAACCAGAATCCTCTCCCACTGGGAGATAGAGCCCTTTATGAGGCTTCTCACCACCACACAGCACTGCTGAGCTTACAGGAAAATTAAAAACACATTCTTTTACTTATTTTCTGAGACAGAGTTTTGTTATGTAGCCAGGGCTGGCCTTGACCTGCCTGAGTGCTGGGACTTTTAGGTGTGTACCACCACACCCAATAAAGATCACATTCTTTTCCAATCTGTGCTCAAAAATCCCGATTTTCTCCTTTCTGGAGTCCTAAGCCCTAGAAGGCCATATTTCCCAGGCCTGACAAGAGGCTGGTATAGCCTCCAGACCTACCTATCTGACTCTCCCTTCTCCCCTGCACACACCTGGAAGACGTTCAGGCCATCATCACCTCTGGTGAAGCCCCCGCCCCAACCTGACCCAGCACTGTCAGGCTGGCTGCTTTAGCCCCCAAGAAGAGTCAGGTTGAGGGGCCAGGAGTTTGGCCTACTTGGTAGAATGCCAGCATGCACAGAGACCCAGGTTTCATTTCTCAGTACCACATACATAGAAAAAAAGTCAGAAGTGGTGCTGTGGCTCAAGTGGTAGAGCTCTAGCCTTGAGAAAGATGGACAGAGCTCAGGCCCTGAATTTAAGCCCCAGGACTGGCTAAAAAAAGACACAAAAAAAGGCTGAGCTGGGCGCAGTGGCTCATGCCTGGAACCTAGCTACTCAGGAGGCTGAGATCTGAGGATCTGGTTCAAAGCTAACCCAAGCACAGAAGGACCTGAGACTCTTATCTCCAATTAACCTCTAGAAAATGGGAAGTGGGGCTTGGCTCCAGGGTAGAGCAGTAGCCTTGAGCTGAAGAGCTCAGAGATAGCATCCAGGCCAGTTCAAGCCCCATGACCCAAATAAATAAATAGGCTGAGAACAGTGTTGAAAAAGTCCCTGGTGTGGCCTGTCACACAAACCTCTTGTACGCCCCCTCCACACTTGCCCCAAGCTTCTGTCTGTGTTCAAGGCTTTAAGCCTCAGCTCCATTCCCAGCTTTTTGGTGTTAACTGGAGGTAAGAGTCTCATGAACTTTCTTGACCTGGCTGGCCCTTAACTATGATCCTCAGATCTCAGCCTCCTGAGTACCTAGGATGACAGATCATGTAGCCTACTTTACAGTGGAGGAAACTGAGATTCAGATGGAGAATGAGAGGACCAAAGCATACTGTAAGCAAGAAAACAGGAGGACAGCAGGGGTCAGAGTCCAGGCTGCCTGGTCAGGAAACAGCCAAGGCAGAATTTGAACCCAGTTCTCTGGGTCAAGACTTGAGTCCTTTCCCTCCCAACTCAAAAACCCCTTGGCTCAGGCCTCTTCTCCCTGTAGACTCATATGGGCTGGCCCACATGACATGTGACAACAGGACAGTAGCATCCTCTTGTGACTGTGTGGGTGCCCAGTACAAGAATGCTAAGTTTGGAGAAAGATGGAAAGCGGCAGAGCTGGACATGGGCCCACACAGAGTCACAATGAACAGACTGGGGGACCACCAGCCACGCCATCACCCCAACCCTTCCTCCCAAGCTTTGCTCCTCATCTGCGCATGTGTAGGAATGGAACAGGAAACTAGGGCCCAGCCGCTGAGTATGAGAATGTCATTGTCACAGGCACAAATGATCTGTTGTCCTGGGAAATAAAGGGCCCCTGAGACACAGACCTCAACATTTCCAAAGAAGTCAGTGGCTTTGCTGGATGGGAATTGGTCCCCTTGGACATGCCACTTGGCAGACAGAGCAGGCAAACCCAGTTGGCAAAAACAAAGAACTGGCAGCTCTGAGAAGCCCTGGAGGCTCTGACCAGCCCCACAACAATGTGGAACCCCTAAACCTTGATGTTTCAAGTGGACATGGGGTGGGGGGTGAGTACTTCCAAGAGGTGAGCCCTCACCATGCTGGCCCCAGGGACAAAGACTTGAGAGCATTTTTGCTCTCTCGGGGAGGGGGATTGAGCAGGGGCATCAGCAAAGCCCTGTTCTATGAGAGAAGATAGCCTGTTTGGATCCCAAAAAGAATCAGAACACGTGGCCAGTGAGGACCCCATTTTGTCAACGTTGTCCAGGCTGGAGGGCTGGGATCGCAGCCCCAGGCCCAGCAAAGAAGAGGGAGCTGGGGCCGGCCTGTTCCCTGAGAAGCAGCTACAAATGTCAGCATCTCTGTATCCTCTCTCTCTCTCTCCCCCCACTCAGGTGTGAGTGGGACAAGCCAAAGAACAGGTCCTGAGGCTAGCCAAACCACCTTTCCTCTATGTCCTGTGACCTTGAGGGCCAAGTGAGCACTGATTGGCCAGGAGAAGGGGTCTGGAAGGATCTTTGTAGCTCGAGAATGCAACTGCTTCCACCGGGGACCTCTCAAGCCAGTGCTTCTTGGAGAAGTTAGGGGACCCCAGGGATTGAGCCCAAGTATGGCAGGAGGATAAATGGGTACAAATAAACAGGCTCACTCCTGGGGAGGAGAAGAATGTTAGAGAGAAAAACAAAGAACATGTGGCCGCCTATTCTCCACTCTAGGGACCAGTTGGCCTTGGCCTTGGCCTCTGAGGTCAAGGAAGCCAATATATAATACAGCCGCTGCAAACCCGAGGCAGTGGGGCTGGGGGAAAAAAAGGACAGAACACAGGGAAGCCATTGTCCCAGGCAAAGAGGTGTGGCTCTCACACTAGAGGAAAGTGACCAAAGATGGGATGAGGAGCAGGGCTGGCTTCTCTCCTTCCTCCCTTTCTCATTTCCCAGAGGCACACAACAAAAATCCCTTTCCTGAATGGAAACCTGAGTAGGCGGAAGGACAAATAGTGAAAGAGACCATATGTGAATGTCCTTAGATGAGCTTAAGTGAAGGGGGGGGCTGGAGTGACCACTTCAGGAAACACTGACCTTGTGGGGCAGGCATGGCTACCAACCGGCTCTAGAAGGTCACTGGGGCACCTGCTCGGCTCAGGGAAAGACCAGTGGGGGAGGGTAGAGGAGCAGGCAGCCCCTCCCCGCTCCCATGCCAGCTACTGCAGGAGGCCGATCTGTGTTTCCAGGAAGCAGGCTCTGGAGATGAGTCTCTGGAACTCATCACTGCTGTGTTGCCCCTGACCCAGTAACTGTACTTCTGGGAACATACATCAAGGAAATAACCCAAAGGGCAAAAAGAGGACTCAGGCAAACACTCAAGAGCTGAGTTATTTATAACAACAAAAGGTCGAAAATAACAAGTGAGCAATGACCAGAAGCCTGGATTCAGCAACTGAGGGGAGGAGAGAAGGCCTACTGCCTGGACAGCGCCTCATGTAGACCGCTGCGATCAGAAGCAGAGGCCTCAGGGTGGGTTGTGTAGGATGAGTCTGTTCTGGATGAGCCACTTGAGACTCTTTCACATTTCATCTCCAAAAGCCTTCTAAGATTCCCCTCACATTTGGGGGAAGCCTCAGGCCTGACACCAGTGGACTTTACAGCCTGCATGCAGCCCCCTTATTAGCCCAGGGCGCTATGTGATCTTTGTAGGCCCTCTCTGTTCCTTCTGCCTGGAAGTCTTTTGTTTCATGGGTACCTGAGGCTCTACCTCTGTTCTCTTCTCCACAACACTGGATACCACTGAAGAGCTCTAGCTAAGAATAAATAGCTGAAGCTGAGAAGCTGTAACTAGTCAGAATCCATTTTGTTAAAATTACCTCCATCTTGCAGACAGCTAGGGTTCTGGCCTCCCTTATGCAAGGGAAAGGTTGGGTGGAGTCTGGGACAACACTGCAGGAGTTAAAGGGAGGACTGACAATGCCAAGTCCCAGATTCAAGCCTCAGTTTTCCCAAGATTCTCCCTCTAAGCCGTAATACCCAAAGCTGGCCCAGTTCAACCCTGTTCCAACCCTTATAAACGTCTCTTTGGGCTCTCAGTATCTCTTATTTTTGTTGTTTGGTTTTTTCTTTTTTTTTTTTTTTTTGACAATCCTGGGCTTGGGCTCAGGGCCTGAACACTGTCCTTGGACTTTCTCAAAGCTTAGCACTCTACCACTTGAGCCTCAGCACCACTTCCAGCTTTTTTCAATGTATGTGGTACCGAGGAATTGAACCAGGTCTTCGTGCATGCTAGGCAAGCACTCTACCACTAGCCCAAACTCCAGGCCTATCTCCTATTTTTAACACACGGTCTCACTATGTAGTCCAGACTGACACTGAGCTAGCAATCCTCCTGCCTTGATCTCCCGAGTGCTGGGATTACACCACACCAAGCTTCAGATTCCTAGTCTGGAAAAAAAAAAAAGAGAGGCTAGATAATATGGATTCAACAGAGGGGCAGACAGAATCTAAAGGCGATCGTGATTGTAAAAGGCTCAGAACAGTACTGAGTTAGTGCTATCAACAGCTGTTAAGACTTAGAATTAGTCGTGTACACACAAGCGCGGATCCACCCTTACGAAGTTCCACTACCTCTGGTTCCCACCTCCGCCTGGCCCTCTTATCCGCCCTTCCCTTACCAGGACACGCCCCCTGCAGACTACCGCCAATCAGCCCTGGCTACGCAATAAAGCCACGCCCCCGACGGGCCAACTCCAACCCATCTATTGGACGCGCCCACCAAGTCCTGATTCCTCCCCTAACGGCCCCGCCCCCATCCCAAAGACGCTTTCTTCGCCTAGCCCGGCCCGCCAAATCCTGGTTTGCTCCACCCCCTGAGGCGGCCCCGCCCCCAACGGCCTCGCCCACAGCTCCAGGCCCCACCCCCCTGGGCCCCCGCCCCGCCCCGGCGCATCCGGGGCCCCCGATCCGCTCCAGGGCCTCTGGTTCTTCCCATCGCTCGATTCTCAGGTCCGAAACTGAGCGAACCAGGCCTATTTCGGCTTCCGCGGCTGCCGAACCCTCCAGGTCCCAAATGCCGGGCTTCAATCTAGGCCTAGCATCCCCGAGCGCTGCATGGACCCATCCGCCAGCCGGCTCGCCGCCGCACCCTCACCCGCCCGTGTCCCACCAGCCGTACCTTTGAATAGGTAGTCGTACTCGTCGTCCCGAGTCCCCATTGTCCTGGCGCTTCCGGCGGGATCGGCGACTCCGCAGCCCCACCACAAACACCCGACGGGGGCGGAGCCGGCGCCGTGCAGAGCGGCGGTCTACTGACCAATTAGCAGCAGATGCAACAGCGACCGACACTCAGTGTAGCCAATCAGAGATGGAAGCCGGACTCCGCGAGGGTGGGTCCCAGGAGGCACCCACCTCCCTCTGTCTCCGGCTCTTCGAGAAAGGCGGAAGGAATGCGGACCTTTTTGAAATGACAACCTCGACGGCCTATCAGAAGCAGCCTTTGGAAGGCGGGGCGGAAGACTGGATGAAAGAGATTGATTGACGGAGTATGTAGCCAATAGGAGGCTGGATTCAGTCCCTTTCTCTACTACAGGAGAACCTGGGGGGGGCAAGGAAAAGGAACTACGTCCAGGTGAAGTTACGCTGCTTAACGTCCTGATGACGTCACAGGTCAGTGGGGCGGGGGGAGGGGAAGGTGGGTGTCAGTCCCCGTCCCTCCATCTCGTAAATGACCACATCCGGTGACTCTGAGCCTGGGATGTCTTCTCAGGGCTGCAGTTACTCACAAGGATACTCTTAATGTTCCATAGTTTACTCCTTTGCAAACAAGGAAGACATCCACCGGTGGAACCTTTTTTTTTGGCCAGTTCTGGCTTTGAGCTCAGGGCCTGAGCACTGTTCTTGGGCTTTCTCAAGGCTAGAGCTCTACCACTTGAGCCACAGCATCACCTCTGACTTTTTCTATGTATGTGGAACCTGAGGAATCGAACCCGGGGCTTTGTGCATGCTAGGCAAGCACTCTACCACTAGGCCGAGCTCCTGGTCCCACCAGTGGAGTCTTAAGGCTATGTGGGTCGTTTTCTTAAACAAATATTTAGTGGCTAAGATGTGCCTGGAATATGCAGAGCACTGGAATCTTTGCCCCAAGAACCACAGAAGAAAAGAAAAAACAAAATCAAGTCAAGTGATGGTGGCTCATGCTGGTCATCCTAGCTACTCGGGCTGAAATCTGAGGATTGCGGTTCGAAGACAGTCTAGGCAAGAAAGTCCCTGAGATTCTTCTTTCCAGTTAATCACAGGGGGAAAAAAAAAAAAGCTGGAATAGCACTGTGACTCAAGAGGTAAAGCGCTAGCCTTGAGCAAAAAGCTCAGGAACAGTGTCCAGGCCCTGAGTTCAAGCCCCAGGACTGAGCAAAACAATCTAATATAAATCCTTATGCCAGACACTCCAAAATACAAGCTTTACGCCCTACCCTGTTTCAACCCCTCTCCCGTATAGTTTATCACTACTTGACATTGAAGTACAAACATTATTTATTTTATTTATTTATTTTTTTTTTTGCCAGTCCTGGGCTTGAGCTCAGGGCCTGAGCACTGTCCTTGGACTTTCTCAAGGCTAGAGCTCTACCACTTGAGCCTCAGCACCACTTCCAGCTTTTTTCTATGTATGTGGTACCGAGGAATCGAACCCGGGTCTTCGTGCATGCTAGGCAAGCACTTTAACCACTAGGCCAAACTCCCAGTCCAACAAACATTATTATTATTATTATTATTATTATTATTATTATTATCACTTATTCCTATTTTGTGTCAGTACTGGGTCTTGAACTCAGGACCTGGACAATGTCCCTTAGCCTTTTTTTTTTTTTTTTGCCGGCCATGGAGCTTGAACTTAGGGCCTGGGCACTGTCCTTGGACACTTTTTACTCAAGGCTGGTGCTCTACCACTTGAGCCACAGCACCATTTCCAGCTTTTTCTATGTATGTGGTACGGAGGAATCGAACCCAGGAATTTGCGGATACAAGGCGAGCACTCTACCACTAGGCTATGCTCCCGGCCTACATCTCCACTTTTTAAGTGGTTAATTGGAGATAAGGGTCTTAACAGACTTTCCTGCCTGGTTTGGCTTTGAACTGCAATCTCCGATCTCAGCCTCTTGGGTTTATAAGCATGAATCACAGATATCTGACATGTATTAAGGTTTGGAATATATCTAAGGTTATACAAGCTGATATTTGAATATAAAATATAGGGGCCGGGAGTTTGGCCTGGTGGTAGAGTGCTTGCCTAGCATACACGAAGACAAAGACCCGGGTTCAATTTGTTGGCACCACATGCACCAGCTTTTTAGCCGGAAGTGGTGCTGGAGTTCAAATGGTAGAGCGCTAGCCTTGAGAAAGCCCAAGGACAGTGCACAGGACCTGAGTTCAAGCCCCAGGACTGACAAAAAAAAAAAAGACCAGTAATCAATCATGAAAAGCAGAGAGCCACATGCTGATTATAAAAACTCTTATTGTTGCTTAAATCTCATCCTTGGGATTGTCCACCAAGCACTCCAGACACAAATTGGCCTCTTTCCCCATATCTAATCTCATGTCCTCCTCACTATCAAAACCAGAAGTGAGGCCAGTTTGGTGGTTTCTGACTGTAATTCCAGCACTTAGAAGGCTAAGACAGGAAGATCTCAAGGTTGAGGCCTTCCTGAAATGCAATTTGTGAGATGCTATCTAAAAACAAAATAACAGAACCAAATCTCAAGAGTTCCTAAATTTCCCAAGATTCGGACTACTCTTGTCTCCAATTAACCACCAGAAAACAGGATGTGGTGCTGAGGTTGGAGCACTAGCCTTGAGGGAACGAGCTCTGGAACAATATCCAGGCTCTGACTTCAAGCTCTACAAGTGACCAAAAGAAACAAAACAAAACAAAAAACACCCTTGGGGACAGTTTTATGGCTCTGAGCTCAAGCCCCAAGACCAGTACAAAAGAAAAAATCTCTGGGACTTTCCTGCCTGGGCCAGCCTGGAATTACCATCCTCAGACCTCAGCCTTCTGAATAGCTAGAGTTACAGGTGAGAACCACTGGCAACCACTGGCTTCAGTGTCTTTCTTCATCAGGACCCCAGGGAAGCTATTGTGTCCCCAGCACTAGCCAGGAAGGGTCATGGGACAGGAAAATCACCCATGTGGAATGGAAGTATACCTCAGAAAGACTGAGGCCCTGAGTTCAATCCCCAGTAGGAAGGAAGGAAAGGAGGGAGGGAGAAAGACAGGAAGAGGGAGGGACAGAAATGAAAAGTCCAGTGCAGTGGATCACTCCTCTAATCCTAGCTACTCAGGAGTCCAAGATATGAGGATCACAGTTCAAAGCCAGCCCACACACTAAAACCAGAAGTAGCACATTTTGTTTTTTTCCAAATATGTGTCTCAGGAGGTTACCTACATTCTTACAAGCTTCACAAAGCTTGTGAAGGTGCTCTCTCTGTCTCTCTGTCTCTGTCTCTGTCTCTGTCTCTCTCTCTCTCTCTCACTGAATTATTCATCTCTCCATTTTGTTTTGGTTTTCTAACCACTTGAGCCACAGCTCCACTTCTACCTTTTAGTGGTTAGTGGAGTTGAGTCTCACACATTTTCCTGCCTACGTTGGCCTCAAACTCAAATCCTCAGATCTCAGCCTCCTGAATACCTAGGCTTATAAGCATGAGCCACCAGCCCCTAGCCCTTTTTTTTTTTCCTTTTCTTTTTTTTTGTGATGGGAGGACATCACAAAAGGTAAATAAGTGTAATCATGTACAGTATCCACTATGTGGAAAATGAATTATAAAACCTGCAATCAGGAGTGGGAACCAGGAAAGCAAAGAAGTGACATTGTCCAAAACAGAAACGTACTTTTTAACTCTGCTTATGAAATGGTAACCTCTCTGTACAGTGCCCTCATAATAACAATACAATTATATTAAAATACTAAAGTGTGGGCATTGCCTCATTGTCATTGAATGCCATGCTACTGAACTGGTTGACATAGATAATATTGGCTTGGCGGAGTCCTGGAGATATATTTGCCATTTTTCAAAGTGGGTCAGTAAGTCCTGTCATTAGCTTCTTGACGTCAGTCAGTCGGTCATCAGTTTAATGATTAACAACACGTTGTATTTTCCAATGTGTCCCAGTTTGGACCTTCGTTTAAAGGTCGCCCTGTCTGTCGCAGGAAAAGCTGTGCGGGGTCATTTGAGGAAGTCATAGTCCTTTCTGTCCCTTCTAGTAGCCAGGTATCTGGTATAGGCTTCGCAGGCCAGAGTTGCTTAATAAATACTGGACTGTAGTAAGCACTGAAGTTTGAACCCTGGACCTCATGCTTGTGAGACAGGGGACTTACAGATGCGCTTCTCCCTGCCAGAAAATCATGCCCCCTCCACGTGTGACACCTCTGGCCTTCTTTGCACTATGGACTTATTGAAATAGGATCAAGGGCCAGGAGCGTAGCCTAGTGGTAGAGTGCTTGCCTTACATACATGAAGCTCTGGGTTTGATTCCTCAGTGCCACATATACAGAAAAAGCTGGAAGTGGTACTGTGGCTCAAGTGGCAGAGCACTAATCTTGAGCAAATGTGTCCAAGGACAGGGCCAGGAGTTTGACCTACTGGTAAGAGCACTTACCTAGCATTCATGAAGACCCGGGTTCGATTCCTCAGTATCACATACATAGAAAAAGCCAGAAGTGATGCTATGGCTCAGGTGGTAGAGCTCTAGCCTTAAGAAAAGCCCAAGGACAGTGACCAGGCTTGATGTCAAGTCCCAGGACTGGCAAAAAAAAAAAAAAAAAAAAAGAAAGAAAAAAAGAAGGAAGAAAAATAGGATTGAGCATTGTGTGTGTAGCTGGATACCAAAGACTCACACCTACCATCCTAGCTACTCAGGAGGCTGAGATCTGAGGATCATGGTTCAAAGGCAGCCCAGGCAAGAAAGCCTTGCAAGACTCATCTCCAGTTAACCACTAGAAAACCAGAAATGGTGCTGTGGCTCAAAGTGGTAGAAAACTAGCTTTGAGCTAAATAGCTTAAGAACAATTCCAGGCACTGAGTTCAAGCCCCATAACCATGAGAGAGAGAGAGAGAGAGAGAGAGAGAGAGAGAGAGAGAGAGAGAGAGAGAGAGAGAGAGAGGGAGGGAGGGAGGGAGGGAGGGAGGGAGGGAGGGAGGGAGGGAGGGAGGGAGGGAGGGAGGAGAGAGAGAGAGAGAGAGAGAGAGAGAGAGAGAGAGAGAGAGAGAGAGAGAGAGAGAAATAGTATGTGCATGTGTCTTGCTTTTTCACTCAAGGCTGACATTCTACCACTTGAGCCACAGCTCTACTTTTGCCTTTTGGGTGGTTAACTGGAGATAAAAGTTGTTTTTGTTTTTTTGTTTTTCTTTTTTTTTTTTTTTGCCAGTCCTGGGCTTGAGCTCAGGGCCTGAGCACTGTCCTTGGACTTTCTCAAGGCTAGAGCTCTACCACTTGAGCCTCAGCACCACTTCCGGCTTTTTTCTATGTATGTGGTACCGGGGAATTGAACCCGGGTCTTCATGCATGCTAGGCAAGCACTTTAACCACTAGGCCAAACTCCCAGCCCTGTTTTTTGTTTTTCTTAGTCTTTAGTTTTTCTTAGGCCTGACCTCTGGGCTTGGCCACTTTCCCTGAGCTCTTCAGCTCAAGGCTTCTGCCCTACCCCTTAAGCCACAGCATCACTTCTGGTTTTCTAGTGGTTAATTGGAGATACAGGTCTCATGGACTTTAGGCCTGAGCTAGCTTTGAACTGAGATCCTCAGATCTTAGCCTCCTGAATAGCTAGGATTACAGGCTGAGCCACCTCTGCTCGCTAAGTCTATAAAACTTTTATCTCCCTGGACACAGTGGCTCAAGCCTGTAATCCTAGTTATTCAGGAGGCAGAGACTTTTTTTTTTGTCAGTCCTGGGTCTTGAACTCAGGGCCTGAGCACTGTCCTTGGGCTTTCTCAAGGCTAGAGCTCTACCACTTGAGCCACAGCACCATTTCTGGCTTTTTTCTATGTATATATGGTACTGAGGAATTGAACCAGGGTCTTTAAGGATGCTAGGCAAGCACTCAACCACTAGACCAACACCCTCCCCCCCCCCCCCCCCCCCCCCCCCCCCCCCCCCCCCGCCAAGTCTGAGAGACTCTTATCTTCAGTTAAGCACCAGGAAATGAAAAGTGGCGCCGTGGCTCAAGGGGTAGGGTGGTAGCCTTGAGCTGAAGAGCTCAGGGACAGCACCCAGGCCCAGAGTTTAAGCCCTACAACCGAGAAAAAAAATGTTTTATAGACTTTCCTTCTCCAGACTGGCTTTAAACCATGAGCCTCAGATCTCAGCCTCTTGAGTGGCTAGGGTTTACAGGTGTGAGCCACCGCTGGCACAGAGCTACAGGAGAAATCTTTTTTTTTTTTTCTTCCTTTGTACCAGCACTAGAGATCGAATCTCAGGGCCTTGAGTTCTTGTTTGACATTTTTTTTTTTTTTTTTTTGCCAGTCCTGGGCTTGAACTAGGGCCTGAGCACTGTCCTTGGACTTTCTCAAGGCTAGAGCTCTACCACTTGAACTTCAGCATGCTAGGCAAGCACTCTACCACTAGGCCAAACTCCCGGCCCCCTACTTACACTTCTTTTTTTTTTTTTTTGCCAGTCCTGGGTTTGAGCTCAGGGCCTGAGCACTGTCCTTGGACTTTCTCAAGGCTAGAGCTCTACCACTTGAGCCTTAGCACCACTTCCGGCTTTTTTCTATGTATGTGGTACCGAGGAATCGAACCCGGGTCTTCATGCATGCTAGGCAAGCACTTTAACCACTAGGCCAAACTCCCGGTCCCATGCCCTTGAACTTTTACTGATCTAAACTGAGACATTCCAGAAGCTTCTAGTACATGCCAGATTCTAATTACTTAGAACAACCAAACCAAAACCAATATCAAGTTATGTCAGTAAGGGCTGGGAATATGGCCTAGGATGCAATTCTTCAGTCCCAGTCCCACATACATAGAAAAAAAAAAGCCAGAAATGGTGCTGTGGCTCAAGTGCTAGAGCTCTAGCCTTGAGAAAACCCAAGCACAGTGCTCAAACCCTGAGCCCAAGCCCAGGACTGGCAAAAAAAATAAAAAATGGATTTGAAGAATATGTCAGGCACAAGAGCCCGAAATTCAAACAAGCACGCCAACAACAACCACTACAAAATGAACTGTAATGTATTTATTAAATATGATTGGGAGAGGGGGGGCTAGGAATGTGGCTCAGTGGTAGAGTGCTTGCCTAGCATGTATGAAGCCCTGGGTTCGATTCCTCAATACCACATAAACAGAAAAAGCTGAAAGTGGTGCTGTGGCTCAAGTGTTAGAGCACTAGCCTTGAGAAAGCTCAAAGACAGTGCCCAAGCCCTGAGTTTCAGCCCCAGGACTGGCAAATAAATACATAAATACACAAAAACAAATACAATTGGAAAAGAATTTTCTTCCACAGTGACTGAACTGTACCAGGGCATTGGTTTGGGTGGGTTTGGTGAATCATATCATATTGAGTTCAAGGTGGGTTGCTGGGATAGGCTAGCAGGGGCTTGGCTGAGGTGGCAGAAAGGACCAGCCAGTCTTGTCCTCACCCACCAAGGACTCACTCCACACCACGGGGTGTCCATTTCCTTGGACTTTACAACTGCTTTATCAAAACAAACCAAAGAACAAGGCATACGACGTTCCCAGGTTGCTTTTTATTCCAAGAATCCCAGGGGGGTTCCGCCAGGAGGTCTGCACTGGCACCACCGCATCCCCCAAACAAGAGCACCAGGAGGGTACTGAGGACCCCCCCAATCCCAGGGATCCCCATTTCCCCAGCCAGGCCTGCCTGGCCATTTCAGAGTGATCCCTCTGCATCCTCAACTCCTCGGGCAGGCAAGAGGTGGGGTTCACACTGCACACCCCATCATGGTATGTTTTTCCCAGGGACCATGCCTCGCCCTGTGTTCCTCATTACGCAGGACTCCCCCCTCAGAAATGGGGGTCCCCTCCAGTCAAGGGCTTCTTCTCTGTCCACAAAGCTCCACGTGAGCCCTGCTGGGCGTCCCTCAACCGGACACAGAGAGCTCGGAATTCCTTGAGCCAAAGTCAAGGCCATTGTCCTTCTGGGCCTGGGACCAGGCCCCCAGTTGGGAGGCTAAGAGGCTTCTGGGTCCTCTGTGACTTGGATCAGCATGGTGGTCGCCTGCAGTGGGTAGTAGCGACCCCGCCAGCCCTTCCAGAACATTCCCTTTTTACGCTGCTGCCGTTGCTGGGGCATGGAATGGAAGTACTGGCCATTGAGGTTGGAGTGACCACAGGTGCCAAACCACCATCCACCTGCAAGGTCAGACAGAAGGCAAGGTCAAGACCCTGCGTTCTCCATGCAGAAGACAACCCCGGGAGTGGTGGACAAGCTAGCCCAAAGGACACCCAGGCAGTGGCAAAGTAGAGGGACGTGGAGAAGGGGCTTTTCGGCCATAGGAACAAGGTAGTCTTAGTGAAGATTTCCCACCAGGCACAGTGCCTCACACCTATAATCCCAGCTACTTGGGAAGTGGGGATCAAAGGAATCACACAGTTCAAGGTCAGTGGAGGAAAATGTTAATGAGTCCAACAAGTCAGAACACCCACGCCTGGCCCTCCAGCCGCAGATTGGAAGATCTGGGATCTGAGGCTGGGTGTGGACGGAAATGAGAGACCCTACCTGAAAAATAGCTAAAAAAGAAAAAAAGAGCTGGGGGCACGGCTCACTTTAGAAGCCCTGAGTTCAAACCCCAGTACTGCAGAAAAAGAAAAAAAGGGGAGGGACAAGGTAATTTTATCTCTTCTACAGAGCCAAGGCTTTGCCTCTGATTTCTTTTTGGGGGGGGGGGGGGCAGTCCTGGGAACTGAACTCAGGACCTGAGCACTGTCCTTGAGCTTTCCTCAAGGCTGTGCTCTACCACTAGAGCCATAGTACCACTTCTGGCTTTTTTTTCTATGTATGTGGTACTGAGGAATCGTGCATGCTAGGCAAGCACTCTACCACTAGGCCAAACTCCCAGCCACGGCCTCTGATTTTTATAAGGCCCAGGTGTGTCTCACCTTTGTCCCATCCCACCAATCTCTCACTGAATTTTCCTAACCATCCCTCACAGTGAGTGCCACCATTCAACCCATTTTAGAGGCAGAATAAACTGAGGCCAGAGGTGTAATCAAGCAAAGTGTCACAGCGCCATAAGAAGGTGAAGAGGGGACCCTGGAGTAGGAGGAGGCGGGATAGGCTGAAGATGAAGCTTGCTCACCAGAGAGGCTCTTGGCACAGTTGAGATCCCCTCGGAGGTCGTGGTCCTGGTCCCATGTGGAGAAGGGCAGGGAGAAGCCATTGGAGGTAGGAATGGAGACTCCCAGCTCACTGGCTACGGGGGCAGTGAGCTGCAGGCTGTAGGCTGTGTCCTCACCGCCCAGGTGCACGGAAAACTTGAGGGATTTGGCATTACCATCCCTGTCCTGAAGCTGCACAGCCAGGCGGCTCCCTCGATCTCCAGTGATGCTGTGCATTTTCTCCAGGCCCAGCCAGAACTCGCCTGCAGGGGGAGAGACTGCCTGATGAGGAGGGCTGGCCTCCCCAGACCCCTCTTCCCCCTCCCTGTCTTTAACGCAGTCCTGAAGCACCTTACCTTTGGGGTCCCCAAAGCCTGTCTTGTAGGCTTCCCAAGGCTGGTTGAAATCCACAGAGCCATCTTGGCGCCTCTGAACCACGGTCCAGCCCCCCTCTGTCCAGAGAGAGAGGTGCTTCCTCAAAAGGGTGACCCTACAGGCTCCCCAACCTTGAGACTTACCCCAACTCAGGGAGAGTACGGGAAGGAAAGTGAGGCAGAAGCATGGTGAGCAGGCAGAGGATCAAGACTACAACTTTGTCTCAAGGAATGGCAGGGAAAAGGGGCTGGAAGAAATCTGCAACGCTAGCCACAGGGATTAACTATAGAAAATTCATTTATGGAGATGAGGTGGGCTGAATCGAGAGCCTTTGCACATGCTAGGCAAGTGTTCTACCTCTGTGCTATGTACAATTAGATTTTTTTTTTTGTGGGGGGGGGGTGAGAATCAGTTGCAGGGTTTGAACTCAGGGCCTGGGCACTGTTCCTGAGCTCTTTTTGCTCAAGGCTAGTACTCTATTACTTTGAGCCACAACTCCACTTCCAGTTTGCAGTGGTTCATTGGAGATAAGATTCTCACATGGGCTTTCTGCCGAGGCTGGCTTCAAACCAGATCCTCAGATCTCAACCTCCTGAGTAACTAGGATGACAGGCGTGAGCCACCAGCATCCAGCTACAACTGCATTTTGTGTGTATGTGTGTGTGTGTGTGTGTGTGTGTGTGCTGGTCCTGGGGCTTGAACTCAGGACCTGGGCACTATCCCTGAAGTTTTTTTTTCCTTCAGGCTAACACTCTACCACTTGAGCCACAGTTCTACTTTTAGCTCTTTTGGAGATCAGAGTCTCTTAGACTTAACTGTCTGGGCTGGATTCAAACTGTGATCCTCAGATCTCAGCCTCCTGAGTAGCTAGGATAACAGGTGTGAGCCACCAGCACCAGGCTAATTGACTGCATCTTAAAAGCAGCACCAGGATTGTGCAAAGGAAGAGGGTTCCCCCAGTGCGTCACGGCCTCCTACCTGAGGTCATCTCACAGTTGACCAGGAATGGTGAGGACCCCTGAGGCTGGATCTGGAAAAGTCCACTCTTCCGCTGACCACCTTCAAACAGCTCCTGGCAGTCCTTAGGTAGCCCTAAAGGCAGACAGAAGAGATGATGCAGGAGAGAAACCCCGGAGTGTCAGGAGCCCCGGCACGGTTGAGGGCTGGGGAGGCGGTGTACAGTGGGTGAAAGGCAATCTCACCATCAGGACTCTGCCATCAGCCTAGGCTCTTCCTCAGTAGGATTGGCCAGGCTTACTGAGGACCGTTCTCCCTCTTCCCACATTGCACCCCCACCACCCCCTTTCTTTTGGGTCCAGTAGCTGGGGCTTTAATCCAGGGTCTAGGCTCTGTCCCTTAGCTTTTTTACTCAAGGCTGGTGTTCTACCACTTGATCCACAGCTTCCACTTCCAACTTTTTACTCATTAATTGAGAGATATGAGTCTTACGGGTTTTCCTGCTTGGACTGGCTTCCACTCGATCCTCAGACCTCAGCTTCCCGAGTAGGTGGGATTTACAGGCATGAACCATGGAGCCGGGCTGTACTCTACCCTTGCTGCACACTGAGGCTTCTTTTCTATCTCCTCCCACCCTTTCTGAACCACAAAGGCTCCTGGCACAGGGAATTGACAGGAGCTGCTTGTCTGCCCAGGTGGGCCCCCATCTGGGATCTAGACCAAACCCCACTCAAGTTATCTGGGGGTGTCTTCCTTTTCCCTCCCACTAGAAGCCACAGACACAAAACAGCTCCCTCCCTAGCCTGCCCTCCACCCTGGTCTTAGACCATAGGAGCTGTTTTAATGAAGATTAGGAGAAATCTGGGTTGGAGGAGAGAAAGAGGGGGAGATGCTGAGCTCAGTACAGAGGACTGTGACTTGTATAGTGAAGGGGGGTGCTGATGGTGTCTAGATGATGCTTGGGGTGACTAAGGCTCTGTCCTCCCTGTGAGAAAGCTTAGTGAACAAAACTGGAGGGAGAAGGGGGAAGGGAGGAGAAAAGGCAAGAAGGAACTTGGTCTTGGCACTCCATCAGGATCCGGAGGGCCTGCCCCCCCAGCCCAGCTGGGAAAGTAGGGGAAAGGTCCTGGGGGAGGGGGCAGGCGGGGACTCTCTTCCAGTGAGTATATTCCACCACCACCCCTCAGAGGAGCCAGCTCTGAACCCCAGAAGGACACTTTCCGGCCCCTCAGGCAGCTCCCCTTTTCCCTACTTTTCCTCTCATCCAATCAGGACAGGCAGCTGGCCAAGCCGTCAGCTTCGTAGCCAGATGTTTGTATCACCAGTTCTGAACTTTCCCCTACTTGGCTGGCCTGACTCTGGGAGTCCCAACCCCTCACAATACCCTCCTTTTCTCCTCCACCGTCTCTCTCAAGCCAGGGCCTGTGCCTGCTGCTCCCCCCCACCACACCCCCTCCCAAATTGCTCCTCATCCCAGCAAGATTACACACAGCTGCCTGTGGGGGAGGGGTGTGCCTTAAAAAAATAAAAAAGCCTACAAGGCTGAAAGCCAGCCACCAGCCAGCCCAGCCACCCTGGGTGTGAAGTGGGGGATCCAAACTTTCACCCAGTTGGCTCTGGACAGCCACAGATGCCGGGGTGAGATGACAGGGTGAACATGAATTTAGGGCGGGAACTGAGAACTTGTGTCAGATGGATATGTGCTAAGGTTTGGGATGGGGGAGGGTGGACTTGAAAATGTGCCCAATAAAGGGCGTAAAGGTATCACCCCCCCCAAAAAAAACCACAATGTTTATTCTGTATGGACGTGTGTGTGCATATGTGCAAATGTGTGTAGGCTGGATGGGGATTTGGGAAACAGAAAAAGGTATGAGGGACCAGGAGTTTTGAATTTGTAAGATTTAAAGTGTATGTGGCCTGTGAGCCTAGGCTGAGGCTAGTGGCTCATTCCTATCATCCTAGCTTCTCAAGAAGCTGAGATCTGAGGATCTGGGTTCAAAGCCAGCCAGAGGAAGGAAAAAATCCATGACACTCTTTATCTCCAATTAATCACCAAGAAGCTCAAGTGGTTCATGTGGTAAAGCACCAGCCTTGAAGGGAAAAAGCTATATGACAGGCACTCAGGCCCTGAGTTCAAGCCCTTAGGACTGGGATTTGGGGGTGGGGGATTTCCTCCCTCATTCTCTCTAATATAGTTTAAATTCCTCATTGTCATGCCCCAACTCCAACTACTATGGGGAAGGATTTGCTGGGAAGAAAAGTAGGGTGTCCTGGCCAGGTAGGGTCAGGGCTGAGGTGTGAGGGGTTCTCCCGATCACCCCTCCTTTGGTGAGCTCAAAGGACTTGGGGCAGCACTTTCCTCTGACCCCTAAGGGGGGGGGCCACAAGGAGATGGGGACTAGGATAGAAAATGGTGGGGGGGTGAGTTGGGGGGCAGTGCTGGAGGACAGCATAAAGATCAAACACTCACTGTGTAAGCCGGTGGTGTTGGGAGCCAGACCAGAAGGCTGGGCCATCTTGGGGAGCCTCTTTTTAGTGGCAGGCTGGGGCACCCCGTTGTCTAGGTGAGTGGGAGCCAAGAGAGCAATCTAGATTGGGAGAAGCAGGTGGATGAGAGATAAAGTTTAGATTTGTTCAGCCTGATGCCAGCCGGGAGCGACAGGACAGGCTCAACCTTGCCGGGCTTTGCCCCATTCTCCCCAGCTGGGCCGGCTCCTCCAGAGGGTACCTTGCTCTGCAGATGTTGGATTCTCAGGTGTTGCTTCTCCAGATGTCGCTGCTGCTGAGCCACTTTGAGGAACAGTTGCTGGATCCTGCCATTTTGAACCTTCAGCTGTGTCTAGGGAGGGAGGAGAGGGAAGGTCAAGCCTCACTGAGAAGCTGGCCCCAGGTATCCAACCTCTCCATCCATCCTCCCCCCCACCCATCCTTCCCAGCGTCCATCCTTTGGCAACCAAAGCAGTAGCTTCCAGAGAGCCCCGGGCGTGATCCCTCCTGTCTCCCCATCCAGGCCTCTCCTACCTGGAGATCGCGCAGGATCTCGGGAGCCGCCTCGCCACCGGCCACGGCGCCTGGATTCTGGGGGTGCATGGAGGGTACCCCGGTTGAGTTGGCTCCCAGGCGGCGCTCCAGGGCCCCCAGCTGCGCTCGGGTGCGCTCCACGTGTTCGTGCAGCCCGCGGCCGAGCTGCAGGAGCCCGTGGGCCAGCACGTTCATCTCGTCCCACGACGCGAAGCGCGGGGCCTCGGGCGGCTCGGGCGGCGGGGCGGCGCCGGCCTGGGCGCGCAGCAGCCCGGCGGTGGCTGCGCACAGCACCAGAGCCGCGCCTGCCGTCGGGGCGCAGAGCATGACGTCGGGTCACTGGGCACCGGGGTGCAGGGACTCGGAGGGGGGGGGACGGGAGGGTCCCGATCGCTTCCAGATGCAACGACGACGACGGCGGCTGACGGCTGGACACCCGACGGGAGTCCCGAGCAGCTGGGGAGTCGGACAGATGGACAGGCGGACAGGAGGGAGGGACTGGTACTTGCAACGTCCAAGCCAGCCCGGCTCAGCCTCCTCCACCGCGCCCGAGCCCCCCTTTTATAAATCGGGCGCGGGCTGGGGAAGAGGAGGCCGGGGGCGGAGCGCGGGCGGGCCGGGGGCGGGGCGGGGCGCGGGGGTGGGGACAGGCTGGTGGTTAGGTAGGGTGAGGGACTTCCAGAGGATGCAAAGCGCCCCAGCCCCACACGATTCCCTTCCCCAGGTCCCCGCTGGCTTCGCCCATTTGCCATGGGCGCCCCCATATCCCGTAGCCAAAGACTCAGAAAAGGTCTCTGCCTCCCCTCAGCAAGATGGGGAGACCCCCCCCGGAACCCCAAAACTTCCCCATTTCACTCCAGGGGTCCACACCAGGCTGGAGCTCCCCACCCCTTTCCTAGAAAGTTCATAGCTCTCACACTCCCCCAGCCCCCTCCTGCCCTCACCCCCCCCAAATCGCCTACACCCTTCATTTATTCATTCATTTGTTCACTCGTTCACTCATTCCCTCGGATATTGGTTTATTAATTCCCTCATTCGTTCCTTTCCCTCCTCATTTTCCCTCCTTGTCATTCATTCGTGCAGGCATTCCTTGGTTCATTTGTTAGTTCAGTCCTCATTCACTCATTCATCATGTCTTCATTTGTTCATTCAGTCCCTTATTTATTTACACATGCACTCATTCATGCATTCCTTCTTTTGGGAACTCATTCCCTCATTCATTCAATCGTCATGCCTTTGTTTATTCATTCCTTTATTCATTCATTCACGCACGCATTCATTTACTTACTCATACACTCATTCACTCATTTATGCACTCATCCCCTTCATTCATTCATTCATTTCCTTATGCATTTATTCACTCATTCATTCCTGCTCTCATTTATTTGTTCACTCATTCATGCATGCATTCATTTTTTCATTCAGATTCACTTTCATTCATCCCTCACCCCCCCCTTCCAGGTGGAATTTTCTGGCTGTCAGGTAGAGAGACCCCAGCACTCTGAGCCTAGAGCAGGGACAGCATTGGGGCAAAAGAAGTCAATGTGCAGGGCTCTGGTGGCTCACACCTCTAATCCTAGCTACACATGAGGTTGAGATCTGAGGAGCTCAGTTCTAAGCCAGCCAGGGCAGGAAAGTCCTTGAGACTTTTATCTCCAATTAGCCACTCAGAAAAATCCGGAAGTGGGGCTGGGAGTTTGGCCTAGTGGTAGAGTGCTTGCCTAGCATGCACAAAGACCAGAGTTCGATTCCTTAGTATCACATACATAGAAAAAGCTGGAAGTGGTGCTGTGGCTCAAGCAGTAGAGCTCTAGCCTTGAAAAAGCCCAAGGATAGTGCTCAGGCCGAGTTCAACCCCAGGACTGGCACAAAAAAAGAAAGAAAGAAGGAAAGAAAGAAAGAGAGAAAGAAAGAAAGAAAGAAGCTGAAAGTGACACTAGGGCTCAAGTGGTACAGTGCTATCTTTGAGCAAAAGAACCTCAGGGACAGCATCTATGCTCTGAGTTCAAGCCCCAGGATGGGGGGGCGGGCATGGAAGACAACATGAATGAGACCTTGTTTCAAAGCTAGGCTTTTATTATTTTTTTTTCCTACATCCTTTTCCCCACTCCCTTCATACCCTGCCAGGAAGGGGAGTCTGGCCTAGAAAACCCTGCTGCCTGGAAGAACCACAGGGCAGATTAACTAAGAATAATAATTTTTTGTTTTTTAAAGCCAGCAGCATTGATTCAGCAGGCATGAAGCCAGCAGCCAAGACTCTGGAATGTGAAAGTGCAGGCCTGAGGGCTGACGTGCAGGACGCCATCAACTTGCTATCCTGGTGGGGCCACTCATCAAGGGACAGGGAACCAGGAAGGGCAGGGAGGAAATCAGCCCGGAAGTTGGTTTTGATGGCCAGCAACTGGCCTGTCCACTCCCCCAGTCTGCCTTTGCCTATTCCAGTCATGCTAATCTCCAGCTCCCTTCAGTGCCTCCTCCCAGGCTTCTAGCACTAAAGAAAAGTGCTCAAGGATTTTCTCCATCTGCAGATGTGTGTGTGTGTGTGTGTGTGTCTGTGTCTGTGTCTGTGTCTGTGTCTGTCTGTCTGTCTGTCCTGGGGCTTGAACTCAAAACCTTGGATACTGTCCTTTAGCTTTTTTTCCTTTTCCCCCTCAAGTCTGGTGGTCTACCACTTGATCCACAGCTCCACTTCTAGCTTTCTAAGGATTAATTGGAGATAGGAGTGTCCTGTACAGAGTGGCTTAGAACTCTGATCCTCAGATCTCAGCCTTGTCAGTAGTAAGGATTTCAGGCATGAGCCATTGGTGCCTGGCTAAGAGGTTTCCTCCATATTATGTCTCACAAGTCCTTGGACTTGTTCGAGGCTAGAGCTCTATCACTTGAGCCACAGCACCACTTCCAGCTTTTTTTCTATGTGTGTGGTATCAAGGAATCGAACCTGGGTCTTCATGCATGCTAGGCAAGCACTCTACCACTAGGCCAAATTCCAGGCCCTTCAGTGAGACTTATTATGCCAGCTTCATACCTGCATGCTAGGTGCTTCCATGTGACAGAGGTTACTATCTCTCACTGCCAATATATGGGCAGCAAAACAGAGATCAATTCCTGCTATCAGGAGACTTAAGCCTGAGGTGGGATGTGACCTAAGGAACAGGAAGGAACTTTCTAGCTCTAATCCTAAATAATTCTGGTGGGCTGAGTAGGGGAAGAGCAGTGGTCAGTCCAGGAACTTCAAATGAAAACAGCAGCATAATAGCTCACATCTGTAATCCCAGCTACTCAGAGGCTGAGATCTGATGCTTGCAGTGTGAAGCCAGTCCAGAAAAAAAAGTCCATGAAACCCATATCTCCAGTGAATTCCCCCCCCCACACACACACATAGCTGTTAATGAAGCAGTGGCTCAGGTATTAGAATGCAATAAAACTCAGGGACAGTGTCCAGGCCCTGAATTCAGGGCCTACAACTTGTACACACAAAAAAGTGAAAAGGAAAAGCCAAGGGTTGAAGACATGACTCAATTGGTATAGCACTAGCCAGTGCATGAGGGCAGCAGATACTGACAGACACTGAGGTCAGGTTCTGCTCTTGGACCAAAAAAGGAAGGAAGGAAGGAAGGAAGGAAGGAAGGAAGGAAGGAAGGGAGGGAGGGAGGGAGGGAGGAAGGATGAGCTGGGAGTGTGGCCTAGTGGTAGAGTGCTTGCCTAGCATGCACAAAACCCAGGTTTGATTCCTCAGTACCACATACACAGAAAAAAGCTGGAAGTGGTGTTGTGGCTCAAGTGGTAGAGCTCTTTCCTTGAGAAAGCTAAAGGACAGTGCTCAGGCCCTGAGTTCAAGCCCCTGGACTGGCAAAAAAAAAAAAAAAAAAAAAGAACAAGAGAAAGAAAGCAAGCAAGGAAGGAAGGTAGGAAGGAAAGAGCCAGGTACCTGTGGCTCACACCTATAATCCTAGGTACTCAGGAGGCTGAGATCTGAGGGTCGCAGCTCCAGATCAGCTCAGGAAGGAGTGTGTGTGAGACTCTCAGCTTCAATTAAGTAGAGCTGTGGTTCAAGTGGTAAAGAGTGCCAGTCTTCAGTGAAGAATGCGGAGGGATGGCACCTATATCCTGAGTTTAAGTCCCAGCTCTGGCATAGAAAGAAGGAGAGAAAGAAAGGATAAAAGAAAGAAAAGAGCAGAAAACCTGGACGGCTGTGTGTGAGTACATCCGTGAGCCCATGCATACCCTACTTTCTCTTTCTTCCTGAGAGAGGGACAGGGAGGGGCAGGTTCACTCTTGCACACTTTCAGGCACGCTTTGTTTTCGAGCCGCTGAGGGTGTGTGGTGCTTGGAATGTGTGTGCCTTGCCTTTTGGCCTTTTGCCCTTTCCTACCAACAAACCCCAGCTTACATAACTGCTGTCCAGCACACAGCTCCAGGAAATGGAACCCTGACCCAGTGCTGTTATCTAATCTGTGGTCATATTCCAGTTTCATCTGTGCCCCAGCCATGCCCTCTGCAGCTCTGAGGTTCCCTGTTCGTGTCAGGAGTCAAGATCCCATCCGACCCTTCCCTGGGATATTTTTTTTTTGTCAGTTGTGGATTTGAACTCAGAGCCTCATTGTGCTCGAGGTTGGCGCTCTACCACTTGAGTCACAGTGCTACTTCAAGCTTTTTTTTTGGTGGGGGGATGTTCATTGGTGAGAAAATTCTCACGAATTTTCCAGCTTTGGCTGGCTTTGAACCATGATCCCTAGACCTCAGCCTTCTGAGTAACTGAGATGACAAGCTTGAGCCATTGCACTTTGGGGACACTGACATTTCCCAAATGTACACATCGGTTGTTTGCAGAGCAGCCTCGTGTGTGTGTGTGTGTGTGTGTGTGTGTGTGTGTGTGTGTCTGTCTGTCTGTCTGTCTGTCTGTCTGTCTCTCTGTCTGTCCAGTGTTCCTTCCCTTCTAGGCTTCCATCACACAGTTTTGGCTGGGATACCGTGTCCTTTCTTGGTGCCTGATATTGAGAGTTACAGCGTGTCCCTTTGCCTATTCTTGGCAGCTTTCGACATGATCCTTTCAACCACATATTTTGAATCTCGCATGATGGGTGTTGTCACGGAGAAAGCACACTAGCAACCGGCCGGGTACAGTGGCTCTAGCTTGTACTCTTTGCCACTTGGGAAACCAGAGATCAGAAGATCTTGCTTCAAGGCCAGTGTCAACAATATGACACTTGCCAGACTGCATCTCAACCAATGTTTGGGCTCCGTGGTGTATGTCTGCTATCCCAGCTGCAGTGGTGCAATGGCCTTTCACTGTCCTCCTGGTAACTAAAGGGAAGCACAGACAGGAGCGCAGGCTGGTGCAGGCACCTCGTGAAACTCTGCTTTGGGGAAATAAGGAAGGCAAGCTGGGTGCAGGGGGCTCATGCCTGTAATCCAGGGTACTCAGGAGGCTGAGGCTGAAGACCACTGTTTGAAACCAGCCAAGGGCAGGAAAGTCCATGAGACTCTTCATCTCCAATTAAGCACCCAAATGCTCAGAACAGCACCCAGTCCCAGAGTTCAAGTCCCAGGACCATCACAAAAATACCTATCTATCTATCTGTCTGTCTGTCTGTTTGTCTGTCTATCTATATTTGGGAGAAGGGCTGAGAGTGGTGCAAGTTGTAGGGGGCGTGGCTCAATTGCAGGGGGCGTGGCTCCAGTGATAAGGGCCTGTTGGATCGGTGGTTCACTGGGGGACATGGCTCAAGTAGTAGCTTAAGTGGTGGGGCATGTGACTTAAATGAAAAACCTCAAGCATGAGCAAGAGAGCCAAGCAAGATCTAGAGGTCGTGTTGGTACCAACATACACAAAAAAATAGATTTTTTTTTTTGCCATTCTTGGGGCTTGAACTCAGGGCCTGAGCACTGTCCTTGGGCTTTCTCAAGGCTAGAGCTCTACCACTTGAGCCACAGAACTGCTTCCAGCTTTTTCTATCTATGTGGGACCAAGGAATCAGACCCCAGTCTTCGTGCATGCTAGGCAAGCACTCTACCACTAGGCCAAACTCCTAGGCCCAATTTTTCTTTTTTAAATAATAACCACTTTAAAACCTAGTATCGGCAAATATTTTTGCTTGATAAATAGTTGGTTGACTTTTTGGCAGCTCTACTAAAGTATAATTGACATCTGTACATATTTCAAGCACACAGCTTAATAAAGGCTGACATATGTATTCTATGTGAAATAATCACCACAATCAAGATAACTGACAGGGTGGGGTGGGGGCTGAGGAGGGATAGAAGAACCACACCCAGAAGTTTTCTCATTCTGTTTGGGAGCCTCTTCCCTGCCTGCCAATAGCTCTGTAGATTACTTTTCATTTTCTAGAATATTCTGTGAAAGGAATCACAGAGAATCTTCACTTTTCTCTGACTTCTATTAGCATGCTTATTTGTTCCAGTTGGAATACATGCAAATAGTTCTTTTTTTCTTTCTTTTCTTTTATTTTCTTTCTTTCTTCCTTTCTTTTTCTTTTCTTTTTTTTTTTTTTTTTTTTTTTGGCCAGTCATTAGGCTTGAACTCAGGGCCTGGGCACTGTCACTGAGCTTCTTTTGCTCAATGTTAGCACCCTACCACTTAAGCCACAGCACCACTTCCAGCTTTTTCTGTGTAGGTGGAACTGAGGACTCAAACCCAAAGCTTTATACATGCTAGACAAGCACTCCACACTAAGTCACATACCTATTTTTCATTACTGCATCAATAAACCTATCTATCTGTCATAAAAGACATTTGTGTTAATGATCATCTTTAGCTATGAGAAATAAAGGAGTCATGGGTATTCATATACAAGTTTGTCTTTGGATAACTTCATTTCTCTTGGACAGGGCTTCCCCCCCCCTCCCCGTGGGTCATGGGGCTTGAACTCTGGGCCTGGGCGCTGTCCCTGAGCTCTTCAGCTCAACATTATTGCCCTACCCTTGAGCCAAGCCCCACTTCCCATTTTCTAGAGGTTAAGTGAAGATAACAGTCTCAGGTCCTTTTGTGCCTGAACCAGATCCTCAGATCTCAGCCTCCTGAGTAGTTAGGATTATAGGCATGAGCCACCAAGCCCAGTTTTTTTTTTTTTTGTCCAGTCCTGGGGGCTTGAACTCAGGTCCTGGGCACTGTCCTTGGACACATTTTGCTCAAGGTTAGTGTCCTGCTACTTGAGCCACAGCACCACCTCCAGCTTTTTCTGAATATGTTATACAGAGAAATCAAACCCAGGGCTTCATGCATACTAGGCAAGCACTCTACCACTAGGCTACGCTCCCAGCCCCAATAGAGAGGGCTTTTTAAAAATTAATTTTATTACTCTTATTATTCTTTTTTTTTTTTTAATTTTTTTTTTCCAGTCCTGGGCTTGAGCTCAGGGCCTGAGCACTGTCCTTGGACTTTCTCAAGGCTAGAGCTCTTCCACTTGAGCCTCAGCACCATTTCTGGCTTTTTTCTATGCATGTGGTGCCGAGGAATCGAAGCCGGGTCTTCATGCATGCTAGGCAAGCACTTTAACCACTAGGCCAAACTCCCGGCCCCTACTCTTATTATTCTTATTACGTGTGTGTGTGTGTGTGTGTGTGTGTGTGTGTGTGTGTGTCCTCAGGTTTGAACTCAGGATGTAGGCGTTTTCCCTGAGCTCAGGGCTCAAGACTAGTGCTCTACCACTTGAGCCCCAGTTTCATTTCTTACCCTTTGGTGTTTAATTGATGAGTATCACAAGGGCTTGGAATGTGGCTTACTGGTAGAATGCATGATGCATGAAGCCATGGGTTTGATTGCTCATAAACAGAAAAAGCTGGAAGTGGCACCATGGCTCAAATGGTAAGCATGCTAGCCTTGAGCAAAAAAAGCTCAGGGACAGGGGCCGGGAGTTTGGCCTAGTGGTAGAGTGCTTGCCTAGCATGCACAAAGGCCCAGGTTCGATTCCTCGATACCACATACATAGAAAAAAGCGGGAGAGGTGCTGAGGCTCAAGTGGTAGAGCACTAGCCTTGACCAAAAATGGCTCAGGGATAGTGCCTAGGCTATGAGCTCAAGGCCCATGACCAATAAAGTCTCACGGATTTTTCTGCCTGATTTGGCTTCAAACCCCCATCCTCACATCTCAGCCTGGTGAGTAGCTACAATGATAGACAATGAGTCATTGTTGATCAGCCTTTATTTATTTATTTTGAGATGATGTCTCATTGCACAGCCCAATCTGGCTACAAATTCCTAGGCTCAGCCTAACTAGCTGAAATTACAGGCATGTACCACCTCACACTGCTGTTTGCTTTTTATAAATTTCACGATTCAAACTCAGGGCTGTTAAATAGCTTGGATTACAGACATGAGCCCGCATCACCCACTGGCTTTGGAAGTTAGCTTTGGCTATTGTAGCCCAGGAGAGCCTGGAGATCAGTATCTCCTTGTCCTCGCCTTCCCAGCAAGGAGATGACATTCCAGTAAGAAGCAATATTGTAGGCTGTTATGTTATGCACATACAATAGTAGCTGTAGGGTAAATTCCCCCCCAAAGTGGGTCAAAGGGTATTTGTATTTGTAATTCGGGCAAAATGTTACCAAATCACTCTGCGAAGAAATTGGGCTATCACACACCAACACAGCCGGAAATCTGCCTCCTGTCCCCTCATAATTGTCACAAACCATTTCATTAAACATCTGGCATCCAGCCAGTCTGATAGGTGGGAAAAAAAAAAACAACGTTACTCAGTTTTTTGTTTTGTTTTGTTTTTTAATTTTTCTTTGGCCAGTCCTGGGGCTTGAATTCAGGGCCTGGGCACTGTCCATAAGCTTCTTTTGCTCAAGACTATCACCTTGTCACTTGATCCACAGCACCACTTCCAGCTTATTCTGTGGAACTGAACCCAGGGAATCAAGCATGCTAACAAGCACTCTACAATTAAGTCACATTCCAATCCCCCACTGTTCTGAGTTGCATCTAAATTCAAGATTACCTTGCCAAATATTGGGTGGCCATTTTTATTTCTAGCTGTTAATGGTGTGTTGTTGTTGTTGTGTTTTAAAAAACTAATATCCAGAATGTTCTTGCAGGAGCAGATTTAATCCTATGTGATAGAAAATGCAAGCATTTTGGTGCTGGGAACATGGCCTAGTGGTAGAGTGCTTGTCTAGTTACTATGCATGAAGCCCTAGGTTCAATTCCTCAGTACCACAGGTACAGATAGAGCCAGAAGTAGTGTTGTGGCTCAAGCCTGGAGAAAGTCCAAAGACAGTGCCCAGGTCCTGAGTTCAAGCCCCAGGACTGGCAGAAAAAGAAAAAGAAAGAGGCATTTCATTCTGTTTATTTGTTTTCTTGTTCTTTCTCTTTCCTTCTTCCTGCTCTCCCTCTATTTTCCTCTTCCCCCCCTCAAGATCTTGCTATGTGATCCATTTTGACCTCCAATACTTGATCCTACTAGCTCAGCTTCCTTGCTGAGATTACAGGCATGTCCTACCATGCCTGCACCCCACTTATATCATAATGAGCCAGCTACATCACCTCCATAACTAATGACCTGGTTTATGTTTGTGTGTGGTGTGCACACACCAGTACTGAAGCTTGAACTCAGAACCTATCAGTCTCACTTAGCTTTTTTGCTCAAGGCAGCTGCTCTGCCACTTTAGCCATAGCTCTACTTCTGTAAGTATGGGGCTTTTTGTTGGTAAGAGATAAGAGTCTCACAGACTTTTCTGCCTGGCTGACTTTGAATCACAGTCCTCAGATCTCAACCTTTTGAATAGCTAGGGTTCCAAGTGTAAATAGTCCAAGAGACATTTATTTCTCCAATTAACCAACAAAAAGACAGGTTGGAGGCATGGCTCAAGGGGTAGAGTGCCATCCCTGTGATCAGGCAGTACAAGATCGAGGTTGTGAATTCACATGGGCCATTTTAACCATTCTTCAGCATACACTTCTGTGATGTTGAGTCCATTTTTTTTCTACTGAAGAAAAAATGTATGCCGGGGCCGGGAATTTGGCCTAGTGGTACAGTGCTTGCCTAGCATGCATGAAGACCCAGGTTCGATTCCTTGGTACCACATACATAGAAAAACCTGGAAATGGGGTGCTGTGGCTAAAGTGGTAGGGTTCTAGCCTTGAGAAAGCCCAAGGACATTGCTTAGGCCTTGAGCTCAAGCCCAGAACTGGCAAAGAAGAAGGAGGAGGAGGAGGAGGAGGAGGAGGAGGAGGAGGAGGAGGAGGAGGAGGAGGAGGAGGAGGAGGAGGAGGAGGAAGAGAGAAAGAAAAGGAAAGAAAAGGAAAAAAATGTATGCCAGCTGGACGTTCTAGATCCTGCCTATATTCCTAGGCAGAGATCTGAGGATTTTAGTGCAAAGTCAGGCTGCTCAGAAAACTCTGACTTATCTCCAATTTAATTAAGCACTAATAAGACAGCAGTGTAGCTCTGAGTCAAATGGTAGAGCACTAGCTTTGAGCACAAAAGTTAACTGACAGCTCCCAGGCCTTGAGTTTAAGCCCCAGGACCAGGGCATGCACACACACACACACACACACACACACACACACACACACACAAAGTTGATGTCAATGATCAGCACAATAAAATGTCGATAGTTCTAACACGAAGCTCTTAGGAGACATTGGGTTCTTAGAACAGCGACTTTTATTAACTGCCTTAGAGCCCCCTAATTTCGTATAGTACACGTTTCCTTCTGACAGAAAACCAGAAATCGTGGTTGGATCAATAGGCGCGCCCTTGAATGGTTCTTGTCTGGGTTTGGAGGGGGAGAGCGCCCTCACGTGGCAGGTCCGGGAACCACCGTGGGCACGACGCATGCACCACTGGGGAAGAGGAATCTGTGTCTCAAGTGACAAGGACGCGAGTGGAAGTGAACATAATTACTTACCCTTCCTTCTTCCTCTGTCAAGGCCTTTTCATTTGTCTAACGGAAAATCATTCATTCAACATGTATGGCCAAGGGGCTGGGAATGAGGCCTAGTGGGTGGAGTGCTTGCCTAGCACACAAGAGCAAAAAGAAGCTAAGGGACAGTGCCCAGGTCCTGAGTTCAAGCCCCAGGACTGGCAAAAAAAAAAAATTCTTATAGCTGAGTGTGAGTAGCTCTTGCCTATAATCTTAGCTCCTGGGGAGGCTGAGATCTGAGGATATCCATTCAAAGTCAGCCTGGGAAGGAAAGGCCATGGGACTCTTATCTCCAGTTAACCACTAGTAAAATGGAAGGGGAGCTGGGGCTCAAGTGGCACTCAACACAAACTCAATACCAGTGGCTCACACCTGCAATCCTAGCTACTCAAGAAGCTGAGATTCTGGAGGATCACAGTTGGAAGTCAACCATGGAAAGAAAAATCGAGGTTCCAGACAGTGAGTTTGGCCTAGTGGAAGAGTGTTTGCCTAGCATGCACGAAGACTGGGTTGGATTCCTTGGTGCCATATACATAGAAAATCCAGAAGTGGTGCTGTGGCTAGCCTTGAAGAAAGACGAAGGACAGTGTTCAGGCCTTGAGTTCCAGCCACAGGAGTGGCAAAAAAAAAAAAAAAAAAGGAAGAAAAAACAGAAAAGTCAAGGTTCCACCTGCAAAAACCAGAGCAGGAGCAAGGTGCAGTGGCTCATGACTGTAATCCTAGCTACTCAGGAGGAAAGCCCAAGGACAGTGCTCTGGCCCCGAGTTCCAGCTCCAGGACCGGCAAAAAAAAAAAAAAAAAAGAAAGAAAGAGCAAAAACAAAAAAAGTCAAGTCGCAGTTCCACCTGCCCCCCCAACAAAACAGCAAAAAGCAGGGCAGGAGCTGAGCACTCTGGCTCATGCCTTTAATCCTAGCTGCTCAGGAGGCTGAGATCTGAGAATGGCAGCTCAAAGCCAGCCCAGACACTGAAGTCCATGAGACTCTTATCTCCAACTAACCAGCAGAAAACTGGAAGTGGGGGCCGGGAGTTTGGCCTAGTGGTTAAAGTGCTTGCCTAGCATGCATGAAGACCCGGGTTTGATTCCTCGGTACCACATACATAGAAAAAAGCTGAAAGTGGTGCTAAGGCTCAAGTGGTAGAGCTCTAGCTTTGAGAAAGTCCAAGGACAGTGCTCAGGCCCTGAGCTCAAGCCCAGGACTGGCAAAAAAAAAAAAAAAAAAAAGAAAAAAGAAAACTGGAAGTGGTTTGTGATTCAATAGCCTTGAGCTGAAGAGCTCAGGGACAACACCCCAGGCCCAGCCTTCACGTTCTACCACCCCCAACAACAAAAAAAAGCAGAGTAGGAGGCATGGCTCAAATAGTAGAGTGCCACCCCAAATTCAAATCCAGTACTATAAAAAAAAGTGACAAAGGTTGGCATTTTTGAAGCCCTGAATTCAATCCCCAATGACAAATATCAACTATAAACTTCCCAGAGCCAGGCAAGAGTGCCAGGCGGGTGGGGTACCATCTGAGAATGTGCAGTCTTCCATCACTAGCTGTGGGAGGCAATAGGATGAATTCAGATCTTTAAGGTCAAAAGTGACAAGACCAGAAACAGCTGCTTCTGGAGCCCATGAGGTAGCTGGTGGGGTTTCATCTACCTTGGTGCTAGGGCCTAGGGGCCCCAAATGGCTGCCTAAGTCACCCCAAGGCAGCTGTGCATTCCTGATGAGGGTGAGGGATGCTCTGGAGATTCTAGAAAGCCCTGGACATGGCGAAGAGGCCGAAAGTGGTTACCAAGGGCTTTACGTGGATCCTGCACAGGTTGGCTTCCTCCTTCCTGTGCTGGCCCTGGCCAGCATAGACTGGGAGAAAAGGGACACATTTCCTGCCTTGCACTGGAAGGTGTGAGGAATCTAGGATGGAGGGCAGTGTTCTGCATCTCTCCTGACTCAGGTGAACTTCCTTTTTCCTGTTCTGTCTCCAAGAGCCTTGCCAGGCTGGGACTATTCTGTATGTCTGTGTGTCTGTCTGTATGCCAGTCTTTGGGCTTAAACTCAGGCCTGCGCACTGTCCTTGAGCTTTCTCGAGGCAGGTGCTCTACCACTTGAGCCACAGCACCACTCCTGACTTATTCTATATATGTGATACCAAGAAAACAAACTCAGGGTTTGGTGCAGGCTAAGCAAACACTCTACTTGATCCTCTCTGATCTTTTCCTTTTCTCTCTCTCTCTTTTTTTTTTTTTTTTGCTCAAGGCTAGTGCTCTACCACTTGAACCAAAAGCTCCACTTCTGCCCTTTTGTGATTGATTGGAAATAAGAGAATCATGGACTTTCATATCCTGGCTAGCTTCAAACCATGATCCTCAGATCTCAGCCTCCTGAGTAATTATAATGACAGGCACGAGCCACCAATGCCCAGCTATTTTCTTTCTTTCTTTCTTTCTTTCTTTCTTTCTTTCTTTCTTTCTTTCTTTCTTTCTTTCTTTCTTCCCCCAATCCTGGGCTTAATCTCAGGGTCTTAGCTCAGCCCTTGGGCTTCATCAAGGCTAGAGCTCTACCACTTGAGCCCACTGCACCATTTCTGGCTTTTTTTCTATGTATGTGGTTCGAGGAATCGAACTCAGGTATTCATGTGTCCTAGGCAAGCACTGTACCACTAGGCCAAACTCCACATACATTGAAAAAAGCCAGGCCAGGAATTTGGCCTAGTGGTTAAAGTGCTTGCCTAGCATGCACGAAGACCCGGGTTCGATTCCTTGGTACCACATATATAGAAAAAGCCGGAAGTGGTGCTGAGGCTCAAGTGGTGGAGTTCTAGCCTTGAGAAAGTCCAAGGGCAGTACTTAGGCCCTGAGCTCAAGCCCAGGACTGGCAAAAAAAAAAAAGAAAAAAGCCAGAAGTGATGCTGTGGCTCAAGTGGTAGAGCTCTAGCCTTGAGAAAGCCCAAGGACAGTGCTCAAGCCCTGAGTTCAAGCCCCAGGACTGGCAAAAAAATGAATAATAAAATAGCTAGACATTGCTAAGTACCAGTGGTTCCCATCTATAATAGTAGCTAATCAAAAGACTGAGGTCTAAAGATCATGTTTCAAAGGTAGCCTTCGTAGGAAGCCCAAGAGAGTATCTCCATTTAACTACCTAAAAAGTTGGGATTGGAGCTGTGACTCAAGTGATAGGACACTTGAACAAAAGAGCTCAGGAGGGATGGGAGTGTAGCCCAGTGGTAGAGTGCTCGCCTAGCATGCATGAAACCCTGGGTTTGATTCTTCAGTACCACACACTCTGAAAAAAACTGGAAGTGACACTTGGGCTCAAGTGGCAGAGTGCTAGCCTTGAGCAAAATGTGTCCAAGGACAGTGCACAGGCCCTGAGTTCAAGCCCGAGGACTGTCAAAAAATAAAATAAATAAAAGAGAGCTCAGGAGCTGGGTGTTCATAGCTACTCCGAAGACTGAGGTATGAGGACCGTGGTTCAAAGCCAACGTGGACAGAAAAATCTGTGAGAGTCTTATCTCCAGTTAAATCACAGAAAAAAATTAGAGGTGGCTCTGTGGCTTAAGGGGTAGTGTTCTAGCTTTGAGCAAAAGGAAAATGGAGCTCAAAGATAGCACCCTGACCCAGAATTCAAGCCTCAGGACTAGGGGAAAAACAAAAGAAGAAACACCTTAGGCCTTTAAGCAGCAATGTTCCCAAAAGTAAGAGAAGAGCAGGGGCCATGTGAACAAGGACATGTGCAAAGGCTCTGCAGTGGGACAGATTGAAGTTCCTGTCGACTCATCCAGACTCTGGGAATGAACATGACATCCTCAGAATATACTGCTGAGAAAAATCTCTCGAGTCCAGGCACTCCCCGCTCCTCCTCTTCTGTGGCTCCCTCGTGGCTGCCCGGTGAATCAAACCCAAACTCCTTAGCCGGAGCTGGACAGCACTTGCTCTCTGTAAAGCCACGCCCATAGACCACGCCCATCTGCGAGACCACGCCCGCCAGCCCACCCCCGCCTTACCATTGGACAGTTTGCAGAACCTCGGGCGCTGGTTGGTTGGCATGGCCGTCAGTTCGGATCAAAGCCTTGATAACCGGTCTCCCGGTGCTTCGAGGGGGCGGGCTTGAGCGCGGCCGCGGCCAGGGCTGCCGCTTCAGGTACAGCTCCAGCTGGCGGGGTCCCCTGTAGGAGATCTTGGGGGGATGCTCTGGGCACGCACCGGGACGAAAGGGGAAGCTATGCACGTACTTAACCTTTTGCAGGCTCCGCTTGCTGCGACGGGGTGGACGCTGCAGCCTGCGGCCGGGACCCCCTCAAGGCACTGGGAGTCTCCCAAGGTGGGTAACGAGGCGAGAAGAGGGGAGCTGTGTATGTGGGGGTGTCTGAACCCCCCTGTTTTCCCCAAGAGACCCCCGCACCCAGCTAACTAGGAGACCCTTCCCCAGAGTTGCTCCTGGACCGTGGAGGAAACTAGGATCGCGCTGGTGCGGTGGTGGTGTGTGGGGGGGGTACGGAAACGGTGTTGGGGGGAGGGACGGACAGATGGACGGCCCCCGGACCCCGCGGACAATGGGCAGCGGATGGGACCGCCCGGCGGCGCTTCCTGTAGGAAATCGCTCTGTCCCTGCAAAGCTGACCCGGGTGTGTGTTGGGGGAACTGGTGAGGCGGGGGGGGGGGGGGGGGCGGTGATCAGAGCACCCCCCCTCTCCCCGCTGTCATCCATCCGGCCGCCACCCCTCAGGCCGTGGGTTCGAGGGTCTCCTGTCATCGTTTGGAGGTGCCACCACCCAGGCAGGCCGGGCCACAGGTTCCCCGAGACTGGGATGCGTTTTTCTGATGGCACACAGCAATGCCTCCCGAAATAGGCCCAGGGGCGGGAGTGGGGGCGGGCGGCGTCGGCTCTGATGGCCTAATAAGGGGGTCTCAGGCTGAGGCTCCGGATCCAGCACTGACAACCTAGAGCCCAGGAGAGAAAAGCGTGCCCCGCGCGCCCATCTCTGGGAAGCAGGAGCCCCCTGCAGCGGCGGGCTTGGGGTCCCCACTCCCCCTACACCAGCAGGGACACAGGCGAGGAAGCCACAAGCCGGGCTTCCTGCTCCTCCTTGGAAGATGGGGTACCCTTATTCTGTGTGCCAATCCTGGGGTTTGAACTCAGGGCCTGGGCGCTGTCCCTGAGTGGGGAATGTGTGTGTGTTCCCCTCAAGGGCACCATTTCAGCCACAGCCTCTTACTTCCCGCTTTTTTGGTGATCTCTACAATCTGTCTGCCAGGTGGGCTTGGAACCCGGATCCTCAGATCTCAGCCTCTTGAATAGCTAGGATTACATGTGCCTAGCTACTCAGGCTGACTGGGAAAAGGAGTCTTTTGTGAAAAATGATCAAATATTAAGTGACCATTTGGGAACTTAAGCCACAGGGACTCAGGTCCTGTCTCTGCCCACCTTGCTGTGTGTGCCTCAGTTTCCCTGACTACACCACAGGAAAGGGAAAATGATTCATAGAAGGACCGACCTTGGATGACTTAGTGAGGATTTAAATATGTATGCATCTGTACATACATATATTTGTACATATATATTTAAAGCTGCACCTAGCTCCGTGGCTCACACTTGTGCTCTTAGCTACCCAGAAATCAGGAGAATGGAGGTGTGAGGCCAGCCCAGTCCCAACAATAAAACCTTGGTATAGTGGCAACTACCCTGTCATCCCAGCTACTTGAGAAGCATGAAATAGGAGGATCAAGGTCCAGGCCAGCCCATACACCAAAAGAGACTTTATCTGAAAAATGGTGAACGCAAAAAGAGATTGGAGGCATGGTTTATGTGGTAAAGAACCTTGCTTAGCAGGTGCAAAAGACGCTGAGTTCAAGGTCTAGAACTTATCAAAATGTTGCTATTAAACACTACTGTCCTTGTTATTTACCACTCTGAGACCATCGCACAGCCCATATGAGATGGCTATGGTTGCTTCATCTGGTTCAGGTCTTAGGGATGGCCCACAGCTGTTTTCTCCACACCAAGGGCCTTGAATCTGGGTGGGATCTCGTCACCAGAGGAGGAGGCTAAGTGGATCCAGTCACACACTGGTTGTGAACCAGGAAGGTCTTAGATATAAACCCCTGGTGCAGGATTTTTCCAAAACTCAGTTCTTTCCTGGCAATTTCCTGAAAACAAGTTTGGAGAAGCACTGGCTGTCCTGTGTCTGTGCTATGCTGCTGGCAGCTCCTCACAGCCGGTGTGATGGGACAGGAAGCAGCTGCTTTAGGCTTGGAAGAGGCCCTGGTTGACCCTGGGGTAGAGAAGGAAATGTCAGTGGTTCAGGTTGGATAGAGGTGGGGAGCAGAAGTGGGAGGGGGTCTTCCCTTCCCGGGGAATAGAGGAAGTGAACCCACAGAGCTGGCTCATAGATGCCTCGACACAAAGATGGGCAAGAGGCAGGAAGGGGCGGCTAGGCAGTTACCGGAAGCAGAAAGACAGAAGGCCAGGACAGAGGTGAAGGATTGGGGTGTGGGACAGGCAGGCTGGACATTTTTGGTAGGGGGTCTCCAGATGGTAGGGAGAACCAATCTAAGGGGTTTTCCCACAGGCTGTGGACTTCATTGCTCTGTGCCTTGGTTTTCTCCATCTGGAAAATATGAACATGACTGGAAATATCAACCTTGCAGAACTGGGGGGCGGTTCATTTAATCAAGCACAGCAGGGAGTACTCCCTTAAACCCACCTTTCCCTTCCTGCGCCCCCTCACATTCTCTTCTTTCTTCTTTCCCCTCTCCACTCTTCCTTCCCTTCTGTGGCTCTTTTTCTTCTCCTCTCCTGACCTTCCCTCCTCTTTCTTCATCTTTCCCCTCCTCCCTCTGTTTCCTATCATCACCTTTTTCCCTTTCCTCCCTTACCCCCATATTTTTCTTTTTTTTTTTTTTTGTCAATCCTGGGGCTTGAACTCAGGGCCTGAGCAATGTCCTTGGACTTTCTCAAGGCTAGAGCTCTACCACTTGAGCCATAGCACCACTTCCGCCTTGTTCTGTGTATGGGGTACCAAGTAGTGGAACCCAAGGCTTGGTGCATGCTAAGCAAGCACTCTACCACTAGGCCACACTCCTGCCCCCCTCCCTTTAAAAAAATTTTTTTTGGCTGTCTCTCCTTCCTCCTTCTCCCCTCAGTGCTATATAACCCAGGTCCTTCTGCAAGCTAGGGAAGTGCTCTACCCCCAAGCCATACCCCCAGTCCTGTACTCAAATGTTTGACCCTGCTATCACCTATTTATGACTCAGTCTCCTTCTTTCCCAGGGGTCACCCTACCTTCCTTTCTCACAAAGTGGCAGCATTGGCCACCTGGATATTCGTGGTTCCATTATATGTATATTGTTTGGTAGCACTGGGGTTTGAACTCAGGGCATCACACCTGCTTAGCTGGCACTGAACCACTTGAGCAATGTCTCCAGCCTTGCTTTTTTATCAATTGATTTTTCCATTAGGTTTTTTTTTTTTGTTTTGCCAGTCAGGAACATCAGGCTTGAACTCTGGGCCTGGGCACTGTTCCTAACCTCTTCAGCTCAAGGCTAGTGCTCTACCACATTGAGCCTCAGCACCACTTCTGGTTTTCTGGTGGTTAAATTGGAGATAAGAGTCTCAAGGAAGCCGGGCGAGAAGGCTCACACCTGTCATCCTAGCTACAGAAGGCTGAGATTTGAGGATCAAGGTTCAAAGCCATCCCAGGCACAAAAGGACCTAAGACTCCTATCTCCAATTAACCTCTAGAAAATGGGAAGTAGGGCTTGGCTCAAGGGTAGGGTGGTAGCCTTGAGCTGAAGAGCTCAGGGACAGCGTCCAGGCAGAGTTCAAGCCCCATGACAACCCTCTCCACAAAAAAAAAAAAGTCTCATGGACTTTTGTGCCTGGGCTGGTTTTGGTGACCTGCAGATCTCGGCCTTCTGAGTGGCTAGGAATACAGGCATAAACCACCAATGCCCTGCATGCATTTTTGCTTTCATTATTTTTCAAATAGGGTCTCACATTTATGCTCAGGCTGGCCTAGATATTTTCTTGGTCAGTCGTGGGGCTTGAATTCTGGTCCTGGCTCTGTCTCTGAGCTCTTTAGCTCAGGGCTACTTCCCTACCCCTTGAACCACAGCCACTTCCTATTTTCTAGTGGTTAACTGGAGATAAGAGTCTCAGGGTCTTTAGTGCCTGCCCTGGCTTTGAACTGCAATCCTCAGATCTGTTTCCTGAGTAGCTAGGATTACAGGCTTGGTCTGGATTTTGATCCTATTTACTATTTCTATGTAGCTAGAATGACTGGGGTGTGCAACCACACCCAGTCTTTAAGGTTCTCAAGAATTTTTCCCCTAGGGGCTAGGAGAGTAGCTCATCTACCACTGGGCTCGAAGCATGCTCGAAGCCCTGGATTTTACTCCTCAGTACCACATACTTAGAAAAAGCCAGGAATGGCACTGTGGCTCAACTATCAGAGAGAGCATTAGCCTTGAACAAGAAATGTCCAAGGACAGTGCCCAGGCCCTGAGTTCAAGCCCCAGGACTGGCAAAGGGAAAAAAGAAAAAAAGAATTATTCCCATGCCTGGCCTGGAACATTGATTTCTTCTTGATATCCACTTTCAGATGTAGCTGGAATTACAGGTATGATATGCTGTCTGGCCTACATGAACCTATGAAGTATTTATAACTCTTTGGTTTTTTGTTTCTCTAAAGCCCCACAGTTCACACTTTCATTTATTCATTTATTTCTGTATTACTGATACTTCGGCTTGACTTGAGGGCCTTGTGCTCTTGCTTGGCTTTGTTTCTCAAGGCTGACACTCTACTATGTGAGCCACAGCTCCACATCAAGCTTTTGGGTAGTTAACTGAAGAGTCTCATGAGCTGGGAGCTGGTGCCTCATATTTCTAATCCTAGCTACTTAGGAAGTTGAGACCTGAGCATCTCAGCACTAAGCCAGTCCAAGCAGGAAAGTCCATGAGATTCCTTTTTCTTGCCAGTCCTGGGACTTGAGCTTTCTCAAGGCTAGCGCTCTGCCACTTGAGCCACAGCACCAGGGTCAGGCCCTGAGTTCAAGCCTCAGGACTGGGGAAAAAACCAAAAAGTTTTATAGACTTTCCTACCTGGGCTAACTTCCACCCAGGAGCCTTAATTCTCAGCCTCTTGAGTAGCTAGGATTTCAGGTGTGAGCAACAAGGTGTCCAGATTATTCCTGGGGCTTGTGAGGAAGATGGGAGGATGAGTATGAGGAGAAAAGTTCTTGGATCTGTTCAAGTCAGAGGGATAGGGCTGGGACCCCACCTCCATTTCTCTAGGAGTTTTTTTGTTGTTTTTTTAGGGTGTGTCTGGCAACTACTTCAAGAATCATGGCCAAGTTTGCACTGAATCAGAATCTGCCTGGTGAGTATGCATGTGTGCCCAGATTCACAGGTGGTGTGTACAGTCCAGCAGGGCTTCCTCCTCCTCTTTCTGTGCTGGTCCTGGTGCTTGAACTCAGGGCCTCACACTTACTTGGCATTTTTGCATAAGGCTAGCTTTACACCAGAATCCTCATATCTCAACCTCCTGAGTAGCTAGGATTACAGGCGTGAGCCACCAGCACCCAGATATATGTTTTCTGCTGACTGCTGTCTACAGCACAACTATTGGGTCTGGATCGGTGCTCAATAAATGCACGATTGCATGCTTATTTGGATGCAGATAGCTGTGAAGACTTGGATGGGTATGGATGAAGATGCATGGTGGGAGAACAGGGGTGGGCTAACTACTTCTGCCCCTTCTGAGGACTCCTGGCCTGATGTCCGCCACCTCCACCCCCCTCCCCATGTCCCGTGTCACGCCTGCAGACCTGGGCGGCCCTCACGTGTGCACGGTCCCCTCTGGGAGTGCCCGCAGCCCGAGCTCGTCTTACTCCGTGGAAACACCCTATGGCTTCCACTTGGACTTGGACTTCCTCAAGTACGTGGAGGAGCTGGAGCGAGGTCCCGCGGCGCGCCGAGCACCTGGACCTCCGCCACCACGCCGTCCCCGTGCGTCCCGGCAGGGCCTCACCGGTGTGCGCAGCCCAGGAGCCTGGACCTCCAGCGAGTCCCTAGCCAGTGATGACGGAGGGGGTTTGGGTGCCCTCTCCCCACGGGCATCCCCGGGGCTCCTGTTGCCACCGCTGTCACCGCGCGCACTCGTGTGCAACCCACGAGTGGAGCGCACGCTGCTGGAGACCAGCCGGCGCCTGGCGCAGGCGCAGGCTCAGGAGCGCGCGCTCAGCCCTTCCAGCTCCGCCCCGCGCAGTCCGCGAGGGTCCCGCCGCGGAAGCCCCACCCCAAGCCCCGCCCCCGCCTCGCCGGGCCCCGCCCAACTGCAGCGGGTGCGGGAGCAGATGGCCTTGGCGCTGGGGCGCCTGCGCGAGCTTGAGGACCAGGCGCGCGCGCTGCCCGAGCTCCGGGAGCAGGTGCGCGCCCTGCGCGCCGAGAAGGCGCAGCTACTGGCCGTGCGCGCGCAGCAGCCAGAGCCCGACGGGGAAACCGAGGCACGCCCTGAAAAGCTCGCCCAGCTGAGGCGGCTCACTGAACGTCTGGCCATCCCCGAGCGTGGAGTCCGCTCCAGGTCCAGCCTCCGGGCTGACAGTTCCGACGGGTTGGCTGCAAGGCGCAGCGAGGGTTCGCTCCAAATCCTAGACGGGGCGGTCTTGATCCCCGATGGGGCGCCCCAGATCCAGGAGGCGAGCACTGAGGCTCTGTCCCAGACTCGAGAGACCAGTACCCAGGCCGGGCCGGAGATCCGGGAGGCCGGCGTGGACGCGGTCCCTAAGACCGTTGAGGCGGACGCGTGGGTGACCGAGGCGCTGCTGGGGCTGCCCCAGGCCGCTGAGCGCGAGCTGGAGCTGCTGCGCGCCAGCCTGGAGCACCAGCGCGGGGTGAGCGAACTCCTCCGGAGCCGACTGCAGGAGCTGGAGGCCCGCGAGGCGGCGGAGGATGGGGCTGTGGAGGCCGCCACGCAGACCCCCTGGGTTTGTGTAGAGAAGACCACGCAGACCGAGTTCCCCGCTGAGACCCCCTCTTTGACTCCAGAGAACCTGCCTGGACCCACGCCTGGGGACAAGGCCGAGGCTCCCGCCGGTGAGTCCCTGACCTGCCGTCCCCCGCCTCAACCCCCCAGCCCCCATCAGAGCCCTGGTGGGCTGCCTGTAAGATTCAAACTCAGAGTCCCTCATCCGATCCCTGCCCAGGAACCCTCAAATCCATCATGAAGAAGAGAGACGGGACGCCGAGTGCCCAGTCCAGCCCTGGACCCAAGAGCCTGAAGTTTGTGGGGGTCTCCAATGGAAAGTGAGCGCATTTCCCCCTTTCCCAATGGCCCCCCTCGACGAGTCCCTGAGGATGCTCAACAGGCCCCACCCTGCCCCAGGTACGACAGCTCGTCCAGCGAGGATGATAGCGACAGCGAAGAAGGCAGCGTGGACCCTCCCCAGGACATCTCTTCCGACTCCGGGGATGAGAGCGGAGGGGAGTTTGACGCAAGCACTCCGGGTCGGCCCGGCCAGGATGGTGCCGGGGACCCTGAAGCGCAATCAGAGCCTCAGCCAGAGTCACAGGAGAGGTGAGCGGCTCCAGAGGGTGTGTGTGTGTGTGTGTGTGTGTGTGTGTGTGTGTGTGTGTGTGTGTGTGTGTGTGTGTGTGTGTGTGTGTGTGTGTGTGTGTGTGTGTGTGTGTGTGTGTTGGGGGGGGGTTCCCTCAGATTCCTGAGCCTCGCCCTCCTCCGAAGGTGTGAGCTGAGCCCGAGGTTGAGGGAGGCGTGCATCGCACTATATCGGCAGCTGAGCCGGAACCGTGGAGCCACCCGCGACGGCGGCGTGAGTGTAGGAGAGCTCCTTTCTCGGGGAGGGGGGGGTCCCTACCAAGGCTCTCCCCTGACTGTCTTAGGAAAGCGCATGGCGTTCCTAGAGTGTGAATTGCGAGTTCAGGCTGCCCTGATCTCAGGCTTTTCAAAGCATTATCTGCCCCAAGGCAAGCATGGATATTTCCTGTTTCCTCTCTCGCCCACCCCCCCACTCTCAGCCCCAAGCACCCCGTCAAGCTCTAGCTCCACTCCTGGACTCCCATAAGGGCCAGCACTAAGATCTCCCTTGAGTTCTGACTGCATTTCCTCCCTAAAGGGGTGCTCCCCACCCCCACCGCTGCCACGGCTCTGGAGGATTCCTCCCTACCACGAGGGTCACCCCAAGGGGTCCCCCCCCCACACCACTCTGCCTTGGATCACCACGGATACCTTTGTCCCCTGGCCCCTGCAGAGCGCCTCACGCCTGGTAGCCCAGGAGTGGTTCCGAGTGTCTAGCCAGCGGCGCTCCCAGGCCGAGCCAGTGGTCAGGATGCTGCGCGGGGTGACAAGCCTGGGACACGAGCTGCTGGCACATGTGGTGAACCTGGCTGATGGCAACGGGAACACAGCCCTGCACTACAGCGTGTCGCATGGGAACCTGGCCATCTCCAGCGTGCTGCTGGATACCGGTTAGAGCCACGGAAGAGCGGAGGGGATGGCCAGGGATGCATCCAGGTTGGGGGAAATGCAGAAAAGGCTGACCGGCAGGGGGGCACCCCTGGGCCTTCCTCCAGTTAACAAGACTTCTTCCTAGATGGATGACTAAAAGGCTGTGTATGTGCCAATCCTGGGGTTTGAATTCAGAGCACTGCTGTCCTTCTGCCTCCCCTGCCCCCCCGTCCCCCCCAAGGCTAGTCACAGCTCCACTTCCAGCTTTTTGGTGGTTAAGTGTCAGGGACTCCTGCTGGAGCCGGCTTCCAAGTGTGACCCTCAGATCTCAGCCTAAGTAGCTGGGATTACAGATGTAAGCTGATAAGGACTTTTTGATCCATAGCAGCCTTGGCTCTTCACTAATACCCAGCTCTAGGGAAGAAATAGATCTCAATTAGGGTATGACTTATCCTCTCCATCTTTAGCTTGTTCATCCAAAATGGGGCTGACCATGCCTCCCACCCTGTGCAGCTGTGACAACACCCTCAAAACTTAGGTTGCCACCAGGCCCCAGTCTCTCTTTTTTTTTTGCCAGTCCTGGGCTTGAGCTCAGGGCCTGAGCACTGTCCTTGGACTTTCTCAAGGCTAGAGCTCTACCACTTGAGCCTCAGCACCACTTCTGGCTTTTTTCTATGTATGTGGTACCGAGGAATCGAACCCGGGTCTTCATGCATGCTAGGCAAGCACTTTAACCACTAGGCCAAACTCCTGGCAGGCCCCAGTCTCTTAACTTCCAGCCTCTAGAGAAGGTACTCTTGTTAAGGCACTGACAACACCCCCTTCAAGGCTCTCCCCAACACCAATGCTTTCTGCCTTCAGTTGCTTCCCTGCTCAGCAGGGAAGTACTAACACCAGCAGATTGGGGTGGACCACAGGTCCACCACTGTTGGCACCTATCACTATTTTACCCAGAGGCTGGAGGCCAAGATCTAAAGGTTGAGGTTTGAAGCCAGCCCAGGCAGGAACTGGGCTGTGCGCTGTCCCTGAGCTCTTCAGCCCTTTGTGCCAGGGCTGGCTTTGAACCTTAATCCTCAAATCTCAACCTCCCAAGTAGTTAGGATTACAGGTGTGAGCCAGAAGCCCAGTTAGAAGCTATTCTTTTTGTTGTTGGTTGTGGGGCTTAGATGCTGTCCGAGTTCAGCTCAAGGCTACTGCTCTACCCCTTGAGCCTCAGTGCCACTTCCAGTTTTCTAGTTAATTGGAGATAAGTCTTTAGTGCCCTGGCTGGCTTTGAACCAAGATTCTCAGGTCTCAGCCAATTTTCTACTGGCTAACTGGAGATAAATCTTATGGTCGTTAAGTGTCCAAGTTGTCTTTGAGCCACGATCTTCAGATCTCAGCTTCCTGAATAGTTAGGATTACAGGCATGAGCCACCATGCCCACCTTAGAAGCTATTCTTATAGCCCATGGTGGGAAATAGTCTACATTCCAGACACGGAGTAGCAGGTTTAAATAGGCAGGTACCTAAGCTGCACTTCATTTCTCCAATGCAAACAATAGCAAAAACACACAGCATCTCTCCACTCAGCCAACAGATGTGCACTAAGCACCTACTACATGCCCCAGGAGTCTTCAAGGAAATACAATCCCTAAGATCACATCAGCCTGAAGCTGGAGCCAGTGTTGGGATGAGCGCTGAGGCAGAAGGTTCAACCATCTCTTGTTCCTCTCAGGGGTCTGTGAGGTCAATCGGCAGAACCGAGCTGGTTACTCAGCTCTTATGTTGGCTGCGCTCACCTCTGCGGGGCGGGAGGACATGACTGTGGTTCAGAGGCTCTTCAGCATGGGCAATGTCAATGCCAAGGCCAGCCAGGTACATGGCACCCCACTTTGACCAAGTTGAGGAGGGTCACTTTTATGCTCAGCCCCTGACCTCTTCCCCATTTCCCAGACAGGACAGACAGCCCTCATGCTGGCTATCACCCATGGCCGCCAGGACATGGTCGCAGCCCTGCTCGAATGCGGAGCTGATGTCAACACACAGGATGCAGATGGGGCCACTGCGCTGATGTGTGCCAGCGAGTATGGACGCCTGGACACTGTGCGGTTGCTGCTGGCCCAGCCAGGCTGTGATCCTGCCATCTTGGACAATGTAAGCTGTTACCAGGGGGTGGGCTTGGAAGTCCTGTGTTCCCCCCAGTGGCCCAGGAACCTGGTATTCTGTTACCCAGGAGGGAACCAGTGCCCTGGCCATCGCCCTGGAGGCTGAGCAGGATGAGGTGGCAGCTCTGCTGCATGAGCACCTGAGCGCCAACCAACCAGATTTCCAGGTGAGTATGGACAAAATAACAGCATCTGGGCCATTAGACCAGTCAGACCTGAGGATGCTAAAGCACAACCCAGGCCCACCTTCCTGCATGCCTAGGACTGGACAAGTTATCTTCTGAACCAATGTGAAGCATGTGTACCTCTCAGTCATGACACCAAGGTCCTAAGAGCAAAGCGAACCTTAAGGTTAGTTTGCTGGCCAGCTACTGCTCTGTGCCCCTAGCAGACTACTACAGGGTGCGGAACTCCAGGCCCGGGGGAAGGGGGAAGACTACATCCAAAGGGAGGAATCTACTTAGAAAGCCGTCTCAGGCCATTCTAAGCACATTCACTACTCCCCAACATGCCATCACCCTGTACCTACCCCACTGTAGAGATAAGGAACTAGATGCCAAGTGCTCCTCTCCACATCACATAACGTGATGACTCCAACCAAGGTGAACCACAATAAAGGTCAGGCTCTTTTTCAGAAGGGCCTCTGACAGATCCCATGTCCCTACGAGGTTGAAAGCTTCCCCCACCTTGTCTGTGAGACTGAAACAGCAACACTTCCTCTCTAGAGCCAGTCACCCCAAAAGTCCCCCACAACCACACCTGCTGAAGAATGCAGTGACCATGAAGAGGATCCCCAGCCTCAGTGATCAATCAGCCACTAGACCCAACTCCAGAGATCCTTCCAGCCTGTGCTTCTGTCATCAGAACTGGGTCCAGGTGCTCTGTCCAGATGCTTACTTCGGCCTAGAGAAACACAGCTCCAGCTATTCAGCGCCAGGGAAAGACTCACTTGGAACCCACCAAGACAGTGGGCTCAAGCAATGGCACAACCCCTGCCTCACCCACTGCATTGGTACCCCCCCTCCCCCGCAATAAAGTCTTTCTACTAAGCCTGTGTTTCACCCAGGGAAACTACACTCTCAAGGCTTGCAGAGGGCCTGTGTCAACTTGAAGCCAAAGAGCAAAAGCCATGAGAAACCCCAGCCAGCCGATGTTTAAGCCAATACTGTGGATCATACCTGTAATAACAGCAGAAAACACTAAGATCAAGGTCTAAGACAAGCCGGAGTAGAAAGTCTACAAAGGGGGGCAGCCCTGGAAGTGTGGCTTAGTGGTAGAGCACTTGAACGAAGCCTTGGGTTTGATTCCCTGGTACCACAAAGAAAAAGTCAGAAATAGTGGTGTGGGTCTAGTGGTAGTGTCAGCCTTGAGAAAGCTCAAGGACAGTGCCCAGGCCCTGAGTTCAAGTCCCAGGACTGGCAGAAGAAAAAGTTTGCAAGACATCTAAACCAAGCAAGGCATTAAAGGCACACACCTATTAGCTAGCAGGATTGAAGTCTAGATTGGTCTAGGTGGAAGTTTAAGACCCTGAACTAAAATATAGCTAAAGCAAGAAGAGTTGGGGAGAGGCACTGCAGAAAATTTAAAAAATCCCGAGTTGACATACAATACAAACACTTTATTTAACAGTCGCAGGTCATCCTCTGGGCCAAATGGGTGTATGTCCAGGACCCTGTAAACGGACATAAGCATGAACTGCATGCAGTTCCCTTGTCTCCCAAAACCCTTTACCCAAGATTGAACCCAAAAGTCCCACAAGAACAGGTTCTGCACCCACCAGCACCAAAGTTCAGCGCAACCTCCGAGCTTCTCGTTCCGACTCCAACAGTGTGAGTACGTCGCCCTCCCGCACCGGGCCTTTCACGTTGCGGATGATCGAGCGGCTGGTGTCGTCCATAAATTCTACACGGACCTACCAGGCCCACCGGGAGAGCAGGAAGAAGTTAGGGAAGTCCCTAAGGATTCAGACCTGAGACACTTAAAAAATATGAGGGCCCGATGGAAGGAGCTGCTGGGTGCTCAGATGCACCGGTAGCGTCTCAGGTTCCATGGCTCAGGACCCAGGAAGTCCAACACTCACCTGCGTGCACTGTCCCTGCGAGCCGGTCCTGCCCAGCACTTTGGTGACCTGGAGAAAAGAAGCTACAAGTCAGGCCGGGCGCCGGCGTCTCACGCCTGGAACCCCGGCCACTTTGGAAGCTGAGATCTGTCGGTCGCAATCCAAAGCCAGACCGGGCAAGAGAAGTCCAGAGAGCTTGATCTCCCATAAACCAACAAAAAGCCGAGGGTGGAGGTGTGGTTCAAGTGATAAGGCGGCGGCTTAAGAGCACACACGCTCCGGGACAGAGCCCACGGGCCCTGCGTCCGAGCCCGGGGACCCCGCACGCACACAAGGAAGCGACCGTCAGTTCTGACCCACCCGGCCTTCCGAATCTCTTTTTCCCCTTTCCCAGCGCCTCCAAATCGGGCTCCCTCCTCACCCTAGCCAGCTTGATGGGCTGCACACGACTCGTGTCCATAATGGCGGCGGCGGCAGTGTGGCGGAGAGAAATCACGTGTTCCGGGGCGAGAATTTATACCACGCTCTAGCCACGCCCACTTCCGTTCTCGCGATACAGCGTGCGGCGTTTCCCAGAAGCGCCCGCGGTAGTAACGTCACGGGCGTCCTTCAGCGCGGGAGGAAAATGGCGTCCGCTACTACCATTATTCAGAGGCTGAGGAATTGGGCGTCCGGGGTGCGCGGGGCGAGCAGGGCACCGCTGGGGAGGATGTGGGCTCCGTGGACCCCCCCCCCGAACCTACTCCCGATCCTCATCACTCACCCAAGCCAGACCCTTCCTCAGTTCGTGGGGGGCCCGAGCCTCCGTGGTCCCCGTATCGGTCAGGGATTGGCTTAGGCCTGGGATCTTTCCCCGAGCTGCGACCTTCGCTTTGGATCTCCTGCCCCTCGCTTTCCTCTCCTGCAGGGTCCTTGTCCCCGCCTTGCGTCCGTCTGTCCATGCACGAGCCACCCCTGCCCTCTCGTGAGGTGTCCTGCGGGCTGAATCCCCTCTCTCCTCCCACAGCAAAACCTGCAGGCGAAGCTACAGCTGCGCTACCAGGAGATCGCCAAGCGGTGAGCAGGCCCCGCTCGCTGCCCAACATTCCCTGCTGTCGGGTCTTTTCCTCCACCCCCCTAAATCGGGCCGGTTCCTGTAGACCCCTGGGGTCCACTAAGCACAGTTCCTCCCTCCAAGCCATTTGCCAGGCGTAGGAGGTAGAAATCTTCATGGGAGCCCACACCTCATTCATTCTGGGTTGGAATAAGGAATTATAAGTTAAATGCTTCGTCCCCAAAACAAGAACGAAAAAAAAAAGTCATTTCAAAATTAGAAATTGACAGCTAAGCCGGGCGCGGTGCCTCACGCCTGTCATCCTAGCTACTCAAGAGGTTTAGATCTGAGGATCAAGGTTCAAAGCCATCCCGGGCACAAAAGGACCTGAGACTCTTAGCTCCAATTAACCTCTAGAAACCGGGCAGTGGGACTTGGCTCCAGGGTAGGGCGGAAGCTTTGAGCTGAAGAGCTCTGGGACAGCACCCAGGCCCAGTTCAAGCCCTCTCCTCCCCACCCCCCAGAAAAAATGGATAGCTAGAGGTTAACTCAACAGTGGCTTTCAACCGCGATCCTCAGATCTCAGCCTTCTGAGTAGCTGGGATTATGGGCATGAGCCACGGTGCTAGGCATGGTATTTTTTTTTTTTAACAAGGATTTTAGTGTAACAGTTTAAAATTAAGACAAATGCATCCCAGTCCTTACGCAAAGACTGGCCATTAAAGACTCCTAGACTTCGTAGTTTTAAAATGAGAAATGCAGCTGGGGGCTGTGAATGTGACTTAGTGATAGAGTGCAGCATATATGAAACCCTGGGTTTGATTACTCACTACAATATAAACAGAAAAGGCTGGAAGTGGCACTGTGGATCAAGTGGTAGAGTGCTAGCCTTGAACAAAATTTTGAAGCTCAGGGACAGTGCCTAGGCCCTGAGTTCAAGCCCCAGGACTGGCAAACAACAACAAAAACAAGAATGAAATACAGCTGGGCACTCATTCCTGTAATTCTAGCTACTAGCCACCCAGGAAGCTGAGGTATAAGAATCACAGTTCAGGGCCAGGAGTTTAGCTTAGTGGTAGAGTGCTTGCCTAGCATGCACAGAGACCCGGGTTCGATTCCTCGGTACCACATACATAGAAAAAAGCCGGGCCGTGGTGCTGAGGCTCAAGTGGTAGAGTGCTATCCTTGAGAAAGTCCAAGGACAGTGCTTAGGCCCTGAGCCCAAGCCCACGACTGGCAAAAAAAAAAAAAAAAAAAAAGAATCACAGTTCAAAGCCAGCCTGGGCTGACAAATCTGTGGTTTTTTTTTCCTCAATTAACCAGCAAAAAGCTGGAAGTTAACGGCGAGACAGAAAGGGGAAGCGTGATATCCAAAAAATATATATAATCTTGGCCAGGAGTGTGGCCTAGTAATAGAGTGATTGAATAGCATGCACAAAGCCCTGGATTTGCTTCCTAGGTATCGAATACCCAGAAAAAAGGCTGGAAATGGTGCTCTGAGTCAAGTAGTAGAGTGCTAGCCTTGAGAAAGCCCAAGGGCAGTGCCTAGGCCCTGAGTGCAAACCTCAGGACTGGCCAAAAAGATAAATAAAATAAATATATATGTACACACACACATGGCTGGGAATGTGGCTTAGTGGTAGAGTGCTTACCTAGCATCCATGAAGCCCTGGATTCAATTTCTTTGTATCATACACATAAACAGAAAGCTGGAAATGGTGCTGTGACTCAGTTGGTAGAGTACTAGCCTTGAGCATAGAGAGGCTCAGAGGCACAGCTCAGGCCCCTGAGTTGAAGCCCCATGACTGGCAAAAAAAAAAAAAGAAAAAAAGGAGATAAATACATTCTTAGCCGGGTGTGGTGGCTCACATCTATAATCCTAGCTACTCAGGAGGCCGAAATCTAAGGATTGTGGTTCAGAGCCAGCTTGGGCACTAAAGAACTTAAGACTCTCCAGTTAACTACTAGAAAATTGGAAGTGGCACTTGGCTCAAGGAGTAGGGCAGTAGCCTTGGAGCTGAAGAGCCCAGAGACAATGCCTGGGCCCAGGATTCAAGCCCAATGACTCACGAAAAGCAAACAAGGGCCGGGAGTTTGGCCTAGTGGTTAAAGTGCTTGCCTAGCATGCATGAAGACCCAGGTTCGATTCCTCGGTACCACATACATAGAAAAAAGCCGGAAGTGGTGCTGAGGCTCAAGTGGTAGAGCTCTAGCCTTGAGAAAGTCCAAGGACAGTGCTCAGGCCCTGAGCTAAAGCCCAGGACTGGCAAAAAAAACAAAAAACTTGGATGGGGAGTGTGGCAGAGTGAGAGTGGTTGCCTAGCATTCATGAAGCTCTGGGTTCAATTCCTTGGTACCACATATACAGAAAAAGGCAGAAGTAGTCCAGTGGCTCAGGTGGTTGTATGCTAGCCTTGAGAAAGCTAAAGGACAATTCCCAGGCCCTGAATTCAAACCCCAGGACTGGAAAAAAAAAATAAATGTTGCTGGGCTTGGTGGCTCATGGATTACAGCCATGAGCTATCCAGGAGGCTGAGATCTGAGGATTGCCGTTCAAAGCTGGCCCCAGGCACAAAAGGACCTCAGTCTCTTATCTCCAATTAGCCTCTAGAAAATGAGAAGTGGGGCTTGGCTCAAGGGTACAGTAGTAGCCTTGAGCTGAAGAGCTCAGAGACAGCGCCCAGGCTGAGTTCAAGCCCCATGACCTACAAAAAAAAAGTCATGAAACTCTCTTCTCCAATTAACCACTAGAAAACCGAAAGTGGTGCTTGGCTCAAGGGGTAGGGCGGCAGCCTTGAGCTGAAGAGTTCAGGGACAATGCCCAAGCCCAGAATTCAAGCCCCATGACCAACAACAATGAAAAGAAAAAAAAGCTGTAAGTTTGGTTGTGGCTTAAGCCATAGACCATCATGAGCCTCAGGTGCAAAGGCCAATTGAGAGTGTAGGCATGGGGTTCAGGCCAAGTACAAGCACACACACAGAGCAAAAACAAAAACCCCACAATTCCAGAGTAGAAAGATCAGGAACTCGAGTAATAACTGTATTCAGGAAGTTGACACAAAAGGATTTAAAAGCCAGGGGTGGGTGGCTCACATCTGTAATCCTAGCTACTCTTGAGGCTGAGATCTGAGGATTTTGATTCAAAGCCAGCTGGGGCCCGAAAATCAGTGAGACTTTTATCTTCAACAAACCAGGGGAAAAAAAAAGCTGTTGTTAGTGGAGCTGTGGCTCAAAGAGGTAAAGTGCTAGCTTTGAGCAGAACTCAGAGACAGTGCCAGGCCCCTAGGTCAAGCCCCACAGACACACACACAAAATCAGATCTCTTTGTGAGGCTTTCCCCATCTTTTCTGCCTTCTTCCTCTTTGGTCGGGAAATTCTTTTGTTTGGAGTCCATCATTTCATTCTAAGGCTTCCTGTGAAGTTCTACCCAGAATTGAGCCTGAGTAAGCTTTGTTCCAGCCCGCCTGAATGCAGGAAGTTTTGGCCTCACATGCCTTGGTAGCAGGAAATGCAGACACCTGGCAAAGATCCAAGGGCAAGGTGTTCTTTGGGCAATAAGCCTTGATCCCAGCAGGTTCTTCAAAGACTTCCTGAGATAAGAGGAAACCCAGAGCTTCTGTGGCTGGCCCTTGGGACCCAAGCTAGCTAGGCAAAGTCAAAAAAGCAGGTGCAGCGTGGGACTGCTATCCATGGATTTATTGGCTCTAACTGCAGAATGGGAGGTGATAACTGCCAGGTACTCTAGTTCTCTGACTGTGTGGTGGTGACCAGAGGAGGTGAGATTAAATGCCAAGCTCAGCTGTGGGCTGGGGTAGGAATATGTCTCCAGCTGCCCCTGTTCTGGGAGCCTCACAATGTGCCTGCCCTCAGAATCTTCCATGTTTAAGACATGCCGGGAAGGGAGCTGGCTTTGTAACCCTCTCATGTGTGTCCCGAGCAGGATCTGCTGTCCTCCCCAGGCTCACTTCTGTGACCGTGTACCCAGGACGTTTGTGGCATTCCACCCATGCCCTGGCTGTAGGCAGTGAGATTTCCTTAGTTTGCTTCAATATACATGTTCTTTTTGCCCAGGACTCAGCCGCCTCCCAAGCTCCCTGTGGGCCCCAACCACAAGCTCTCCAACAATTACTACTGCAGTCGTGATGGCCGCCGGGAAGTCGTGCCCCCCTCCATCATCATGACCTCCCAGAAGGTGCTGGCGGCAGGCGAGACGGCAGAGAGGTGAGGAGCTCCAGCAGCATCTGCCCACAGCTTTGCAAGGACCTCTTACCATTGGCCTTTCCTCACCCACTCCTTTTTTTTTATGGCCTGTCATGAGGCTTTGAACTCTTGAGTCTGGGTGCTGTTCCTGAGCTCTTCAGCTCAAGGCTATGTCCTACCTCTTGAGCCACAGCCCCACTTCCGGTTTTCTGGTAATTAATTGGAGATAGTCTCAGGGACTTTAGTGCTAGGGCTGGCTTTGAATCAAGACCCACAGATTTCAGCTTCCTGAGTAGCTAGGATTACAGGTGTGAGCCACCACGCCCAGCTCACCACTCCAACTTATGTCTCAGTTAGCCCCAGGCATGGTGGTGCATGCATGTAATCCCCACACTTTCCAGGGTGAAAGCAGAAGGATCAAGAATTGAAGACCATCCTGGGCTTCAGTGAGACTCAGTTTCAAAAAAGAAAAAAAAAAGGGGGTGAGGGGAAGAAGCATGAGATGCCAGTGGCCCACGCCTGTGATCCTAGCTACCCAGGAGGCTGAGAGCTGCCCTTTTACTTCCGTTTATTTTTTTCCCATAGAATAGTACACTTTACACAGCCCAGATTTAGATCCCCCGGTCCTCCTCCTTCTGCTTTCCCAGTTATCTGACATCACAGGCATATACCATCTGATTCCATAGGATCTTGCTGAGAGTGTGTGTGTGTGTGTGATGTGTTTTGGTGTCTGAACCTCCATATTCCTATCTCTACTTCCACTGCAGCTGTGTGAGCACATCCAGCCTCATGCTTCACTAGGAAACTTAGAACTTCTATTTTTGTTTTGAACACTTTCTCTTGATTCCCAGGCAAAAAAAAAAAAAAAAAGGTAATAACCAGACACCTCCAGAATCAGACAGAGATGGAAAAGGTGGTTATAAGACTGCCCAGAGAGGGAGGAATAGTGTCCAGGATCGCAGAGGGATGGAAAAGGTGGCAAATAGAATTGCCAGGTAGGGATGAGGCTCACGATGCTGAGGTGTTAGGGGACCAAGCACAGAAGCTGACGGAGATGTGTTTTTGCAGGGAGTAGTGGAGATTAGAGTGCCACTTTCCAGCTTTTCCTAAGTAGCTTATTGGAGATAAGAGTCTCAAGGACTTTCCTGCCTAGGCTGGCTTTGAACCATAATCCTCACTCTCTTTGAGCAAAAGAAGCTCAGGGAGGCTGGGAATGTGGCTTAATGATAGAGTGCTTGAGTAAAAAAGCCAAGTAAGAGTGTGAGGTCCTGAGTTTAAGCCCTAGTACCAGCAAGGTAGGGGGGCGGGGGAAAGAAAAAGTTCTAACCGTAACTTGAAGCTTTGTGAGAGACTGGAATTGGGCAGAGGTTCTGCCAGTTTTGTTCTGTTTTTTGGAGACTTCTCTAACCAGTTCTATTTCCTTCTTCCAGCTCAGATGTGGTAGCCAAGGAGAAGGAGGCCAGAACCCCTGCTCCTCCCATGGAGAAGTGGGAGCTATCCAAGGACCAGCCTTACCTGTGACTGCCCCAGGCCACCTGGCTATGGCCCCAGGGCCACCTGACTGCTTTTCCTCCCTGGATTTTCTCTGGGGAGAATGTGACCTAATTTATAACAAATACATAAAGCTCCATATTTCGTCTGGTTTATTTATTTTATTTATTTGTGTGGATCATGGGGCTTGATCTCTGGGCCTGGGAGCTATTCCTGAGCTCTTCAGCTCAAGGCTACTGCCCTACCCCTTGAGCCATAATGGTACCACTTCCTGTTTTCTAGAGGTTAATTGGAGATAAGAGTCTCATATTCTTTTTTTTTTTTTGCCAGTCCTGGGCTTAAGCTCAGGGCTTGAGGACTGCCCCTGGATTTTTCTCAAGGCTAGAACTTGAGCCTCAGCACCACTTCTGGCTTTTTCTGAGTATGTGGTACCAAGGAATCGAACCCGGGTCTTCGTACATGCTAGACAAGCACTCTACCACTAGGCCAAACTCCCGGCCCCAAGAGTCTCACATTCTTTAGTTCTCAGGCTGGCTTAGAACAGTGATCCTTAGATCTCAGCTTCCTGTAGCTAGGATTCAGGCGTGAGCCACTATGCCCAGCTTTATTGGTTTGTTCTAATAGCAGATGGGATGTCTCAAGCCCTCTCATACCTCCCATGTGCCATCATGCCTGGCCTCTGGAGAAGGGTGCTGCAGGCCCTCTGGGTGTTGGGGTGCTGATGCAGGGCTGTAGAGAGAGGCATGTACACAGAAGGGGAATCAGACCACTCACTGGAGAGCTGTGTAACCCGTGGGTGTGGACAGTAACCCATTATGCAGCCAGGACAGTGAGGGCGGCTGACCCAGGACAGGTCAGTCTGAGCCTCCCTGAGCCAGATGCCACTACACTGTGGCCTAAGGGGTGAAGCCCAGTCACCCTAGAAGGACAGAACTGGGCCCTGGATTCCAAGTAGGACAGAAAGTACATGGGGAGCTGGGAATGTGGCTTAGTAGAGTGATTACCTAGCATGCATGAAGCCCTGGGTTTAATTCCTCAGTACCACATACACAGAAAAAGCAAGAAGTGGTGCTATGGCTCAAATGGTAGAGTGCTTACAAGGAGCAAAAGAAGCTCAGGGACAGTGCCCAGACCCTGAATTTAAGCCCTAGGACTGGAGGGGAAGAAAATATATCCAGGATGTGGTTCCCTATGGATGTAGGGGCCATGTGACCAGTGGCAGTGGAGTCACTGCTCTATGGTGTGGACTGGCAGGAGACTTGTGAAAGTCACCTTCTGAGGTCTCCAGTGATAAGAGAAAGACAACAGCCCTGGGGCCAGTGGCACCAGGCACAGGCTTCCCAGAGGAAGTGGGATTCTGTTCAGGAGGGTGCAGAGGGCAACAGGACAAACTTCTAGAAAGGATGTGGCCTCAGAGGCCTCCCACTAAACTGCTCTGACCCTGACTTGAAATATGGTGAGGGAGTAAGGAGGGCAAGAGGAGCCAAAGAGCTGTTCTGAATGGCTCATGACACTGTCTTGGCTCATTCCTGGGCCAGGTGCTGTGGTAAGCGCTTCACATCCCTGATTTTGTTTCATTCCTGCAGTGTTATACTCCAGCTCCACAGCAATTTTGTGATGTTGTCTTCAAGAGACCAGGAATTGGCTCAGCTCACTGAGCTGGCTCTAATCTCCACTACTCCCTGCAAAAACACATCTCCGTCAGCTTCTGTGCTTGGTCCCCTAACACCTCAGCATCGTGAGCTTCATCCTTGCCTGGCACCTTTTCCATCCCTCTGCCATCCTGGACACTATTCCTCCCTGTCTGGTTATTACCTTTTTTTTTTTTTTTTTTTTTCTGCCTGGGAATCAAGAGAAAGTGTTCAAAACAAAAATAAAAGTTTTAAGTTTCCTAGTGAAGCATGAGGCTGGATGTGCTCACAGCTGCAGTGGAAGTAGAGATAGGAATATGGAGGTTCAGACACCAAAACACATCACACACATACACACACACACACACACACACACTCAGCAAGATCCTATGGAGTCAGATGGTATATGCCTGTGATGTCAGATAATTGGGAAAGCAGAAGAAGGAGGACCGGGGGATCCAAATCTGGGCTGTGTAAAGTGTAAGATTCTATGGGAAAAAGATAAACAGAAGTAAAAAGGGCAGGAGGCATGATTTCAATGGTAGAGCAGTTGGTGAGGCCCTAGGTTCAAATGCCAGTACAGCCAAATAAAAAATAATCCTAAGTATAGCATCAATCTGCAAATAAAACCCTTTCTGCGAAAAGCTAGACTCTGGGGCCGAGAGTTTGGCCTAGCGGTAAGAGTGCTTGCCTAGTATGCACAAAGACCCAGTTTCGATTCCTTGGTACCACATACATAGAAAAAGCTGGAAGTGGTGCTATGGCTCAAGTGGTAGAGCTCTAGCCTTGAGAAAGCCCAAGGACAGTGCTCAGGCCCTGAGCTCAAGCCTTGGACCGGCAAAAAAAAAAAAAGAAATAAGAAAAGCTAGACCCTGAATGCAGCCTCCTGGGAAACAGGCAAACACTTGAACAGGCAAACACTTGGCCTCTTGTGGTAGAACAGTGACATATCTGGGCCTTTGCTAGGACTTTGCTAGGAGTGAGACTCCTGGCTTTTCTGGAAGGTAAAATGGCATATTTTATTTTCTTTTCACTTTTTGTTGTTGTTGTTGTTGCCAGTCCTGGGGTTTGTACTCAGGGCCTGAGCACTGTCCTTGGGCTTTCTCAAGGCTAGAGTTTTACCACTTGAGCCACAACACCACTTCTGGCTTTTTCTATGTATGTGGTACTGAGGAATCGAATCTGGGGCTTCATGCATACTAGGCAAGCACTCTACCACTAGGCCAAACTCCTACCCCCAAGATGGCATATTTTCAAGCAGAAAACACTAAGCCAGTACCAACTCAAGAGCCTGAGATCAGAGGATCAAGTTCAAAGCCAGCAGGGTAGGGAAACTCTGATCTCCATTAACCATCAAAAGCTGGAAGTGGCTGGGCACTGGTGGTTCACACCTGTAATCCTATCCACTCAGGAGGCTAAGAAATGAAGTCACTGTTCAGTTCTAGCCTGGGCAAGAAAGATTCCAATTAACCACCAAAAAGCTGTAAGTGGAGCTGTGGTTTAATTGATAAAAGTGCTTTTCCTTGAGAGAGAAAAACAAAAACAAAAAAACCCTCAAGAGGGTCGGGAGTTTGGCCTAGTGGTAGCTGGGAATTTGGCCTAGTGGTAGAGTGCTTGCCTAGCATACATGAAGACCCAGGCTCGATTCCTCGGTACCACATACATAGAAAAAAGCCGGAAGTGTTGCTGAGGCTCAAGTGGTAGAGCTCTAGTCTTGAGAAAGTCCAAGGACAGTGCTCAGGCCCTGAGCTCAAGCCCAGGATTGGCAAAAAAAAAAATTAACAAATTAAAAAAAAAAATCTCAAGAACAGTTCCCATGCCTTGAGTTCAAACCCTGGGACTGGCATACATGCCCAAAATAAATGGCTGTAAGTGGGCATGTGGCTCAAGTTGGAGTGCCAGCCTTGAGTGAAAAACCTAAGGTACAGTACCTAGGCCTGATACTAGCATCAGGATACAGCAATGACCACATCCCACCGCCCTGGAACTGGCAATAGAGTGGAGGAGAATCAATAAGTAACTTAGGCATCAAGCAAGAGGAAGAGGGAATGAGGCACCTAGCTACATTTTTCTTTTTCGTGAGTGTGTGTGCATGTGTGTGCTGGTTCTTGTACTTGAACTCAGGACCTTGGAACTTTTTATTCTCAATGAGGGCACTCTACCACTTGTGTCACAGCTCCACTTTCAACTTTTTGCTTGGTTAATTGGAAATAAGAATCTAATGAACTTTCCTGCCCAGGCTGGCCTTGAAGCATAATTCTCAGATCTCAGCCTCCTGAGTAGCAAGGATTACAGGTGTGAACCACCAGCTCCCAGCTGGCTGCCCTATTAAATAAGTTCATCAGACAGTAACATTTGTGACCCTGTGCATGTGGAAGGAGAAAGCAGCGTAGTTTACAGAGAAGTTTCATTGGCATCTCTAGAATTTTCTAATTTCAAGTAAGCTGTATTAACCCAAGAGGGACTTCAAATCCTTTTTTCTTCTTCTTTTTCTTCTTCTTTTGGTCCTGGGGTTTGAACTCTGGACCTGGGCACCGGCCCTGATCTTTTGGGCTCAAAGCTAGAGCCTTAAACCACATCTCCATTCGCGTATTGTTTGTGACTAATTGGAGGTTAAGTCTCACAGACTTTTCTGCCAGGGCTGGTTTCGAACCACGATCTTCAGATCTCAGCCTCCAGAGTAACAAGGATTAACAAGGCTATGGGCAACCCCCCCCCCCGACCCAGGTGCCCTCGTACTCTGATATTTACGGTAGGCGCAGCCACGAGCGCCTCCCCAGCGGGGAACTCGAGCCACGCCCCCTCCACCTCCAGTTTCTGCGCGTGCGTAGAACTAAAAGCTCGCCGGCCGGTACTTAGTGGGGTGGTTGGCGGCGCGGTTCAGGGCGGTGCGACTAGCGGCTAGATGGCTCGGGGCGGAGAACGACGGACGGTGGCTCTCAGCCTTGCGCTGCGGCTGCTGCTCGGCTTCGGATTAGGCCTGGAGGCCGCCCCAACTTGGGTCACGACCCGGGCCCCAATTCAAGCCTCGGGTGAGTGAAGTCCCCGAAGTCGCCCGCTGCAGCCCCTCTAGCGGCTGCGCCCGCCCCGTGCGCGCCGGGAACGCCTCGCCATTGGCTGCGGCGCCTGCCCGTTTGGAGGCACTCCCCCCTCCCCCTGCACGTGGGGCTGGAATTCTCGCGCCTTGAACCGGCCAGCCTTGAATGGGACCGCAGATCGTTAACTACCCCGACCCCAACACACTCCTACCGCGCTCTGCCGTGTCCCCCACTGTCACCTCCAGGCCGCCCTTGAGCGGGCACAGCAGCGCGGGGTGGGCCGGGCGCAGCCCGACCTCGGGCCACGCGGGGACGGTTGGTGGGGGTCACTGGACGCCGCCTCGTTGCAGGTGCGCTTTCCCTCCCCGCCCCCCAATACCTTCGCCCCTGTTGCTGAGGCCTTATGGCTTAGTTCTTGAGCAACCTAAGACAACTCTCCCAGAGTCTCCTTGGCTTTCTGCCTTAGAGAACAGAAGGGCTTCTTTTTAAGCCCAGCTACCCCAGGCCTCTTGAGTGGGCAACCTCCCCACCCCAGCCCCAACTTCCCAAGTTAAAATGGACCCTTGTGTATGGGGGGCCACGTCCGCCCCCTGGCCCAAGTTGTATTGGCTCAGGTTCATTCTACCTCCCCTCCCTCCCACTACCACCCTCCCCCCCCCTTTTTTTTTTTTGGCGGGACTAGAAACTTGAGCCGAGCACCTCATGCTTACTCTAAAACCAGGCACTCTACTGCTCGATCCACACCTTCCAGACTCCACCACGGGTTGTTGTGGAGGTAGGGTCTTATGTCCCTGGGAATGACCAGTGAACTTTGGTCCAGCCATTATGCTTCCCCCCCTATAGCTTGGGATACTGGTTGAGATGGGGCCTCTTGGACCTTTATGCTCAAGCTGGCTTCCATCCACGATCAAGTGGCTGAGATTAGAGGCTTGAGCCCCATCACCTGGCCTTTCTGCCTTTCTAAACTGGGAGACACCTCTAAAGTTTCTGGATGTTTTTAGGCTAAGTGTTCCTGGGTCTTCCAGTGAGGGTAAATTTGTTTTTTTGTGTGTGGTGGTGTGTGGGGTTTTAATGCAGAGACAGCACTGTCCCTGCTCTTTTTGCTCAAACCTAGCGCTGTTATCACTTGGACCACAGCTCCACTTCTGAGTTTTTGTTGGCTAATTGGAGATGAGTCTCACAGATTTGCCTGTCCAGACTGTCTTTGAACCATGATCTTCAGCCTCTCAAGTAGCTAGAATTATAAGACCCTGCCCCCCCCCCCCAAGGTTGCATTCATTTTAAGCAAGTACACAACTCTACATACAGAATTCTGATGTGACCTGTTGTCCAGGCACTGCCCTGGGTAGGGGCATAAGGTCACAGCCCTGACTTGTATTCATTAGCCAGTCTATGTGAGACTTTTTGTTGTTGTTGTTGTTGTTCTTTTTTTTTGTTTTTGAGACAAGGTCTCCCTCTGTCACCCAGGCTATCCTTGAATCTTGATCTTCCTGCCTTAGCCTCCTGAGTGCTGAGATTGCAGGCATGTACCACCATACGCAATGTTGGTTTAAGGGACCATGATATAAGTGGGAGGGAGAAGTTTGTGCGTTTTGAGTGTACCCTGTTTACAAATGAAGAGACAGGCTGTGAGGGTCTTTGTTGCTCTGTGACACACTCCAGAGGCACACACACACTTCCAACAAGACAGGGAGGGAAGATCCACAGGTATCAGGGTGTGAGTTTCTGTGCCAGGAAAGGCAGCAGCTCCTGGCGGCTGCCAGACCCCTGGGGGCAGGGAAGGAAGCCACCTCTGGCTGTCTCCAGCTCTTCCGCACTCTGGGACTGTGATCTCCAGGTATAGTTAGGCTGATAGTCCTGAGAAGGGACTTGCTGTGGGGACAAGGCATGGATAGCTCAGGGTCCAGGCCCCACTTGTGCCCCACTAGGCCACCACACAGCCCCAGCTTTCCCTGTCCAGAGTCCAGAAAGGCCCAGATCCCATCTGACTCAGCTCAGACCCTCTGACCTGCTGTCTGTGGCTGGGTCATTAGGTCACAGCCCTGACCTTCCCTGTCAGCCAGTGGGAGGGTGGATATTATCCCTACTGTTCAGTGGGGGAGGTAGAGCCTCCTGGTTCTAATAGGGGCCTGGAGCTCCTCCCTGAAGCCAGCTGGCTCTGGAGGCTGTGGAAGAAATCCCAAATGTAGAGTTGGGAGAGAGGGAAGCCCCGTCTAGGCAGGGATAGACAGAGTTGGAGGGAACTTGAAGAGGAAGAAGACTGGGAACAGAAGCTATTGTTGGGGTTTGAACTTGGCCTGAGTGTTGTCCCTGAGCTCTTTAGCTCAAGGCTAGCCTTCTACCACTTGAGCTACAGTGCCACTTCTGGTTTTCTGGTGGTTAAGTGGAGATAAGAGTCTCATGGACTTTAGTGCCCGGGCTGGCTTTGAACCTCGATCCTCTAGATCTCAGCCTCCTGAGTGGTTAGAATTACAGGCGTGAGCCACCTGCACCAGGCAGAATAGGACCTTTGACCTTGCACATCAGCCCATCCCAGAGCCCTTTCCCCTACTCTGTGTGTGTGTGTGTGTGTGTGTGTGTGTGTGTGTGTGTATTTGACAGAGTCTTGTGCTTTGGTCAAGGGCAAAGCCAAACCATAATCTTACTACCTGTGACTTCTACATAGCTGGGATTACTCTCATCATCCAGTCCATCTTATTGATTGACATAAGTCTCACAGCTTTTTTGCCAGGGCTGGCCTCGAACTAGATCCTTCAGATCTCTGCCTCCCAGTATCTGGGATTCCAGGCGTGAGCCACCTTGCCTGGTCCTTCGCCAGTCTGTTTACCCACAGAACTTGGAGGATACCAGAGTGGGCCATCTAGCTCTTTGGAGCCTGGTAAAGTCTCCAGGGTGGGTGAAACCTGGCTTGGGGCCCTCCTCTGCCCTAGCTTTGTTGCTCCCACTTTTAGTGTCTTCTACAGGCCGGATATTGTAGCCATGCTGCCTTGCAGGCGCCGTGGGGAGGCTGTGTGTGGACTTTTGCCTTCAGCAAAGAGCCAGTGTCACCAGTGTCAGTGTGCCACCTGGAACCTGGCGTACCTCTTACTGATTCAGTTCTTGACCTCACTTCCTCCCTTGCCCCCCCCCCTTTTTTGATTTTCTGGTCCTGGGACTTGAACTCAGGGCTTGGGTGCTCTCTTTGAGCCTCTTTGTGCTCAAGGCAGGCACTCTACCACCTGAGTCATGGAGCCACTTCCGGCTTTTCTGAGTAGTTTATTGGATATAAGGGTCTCACAGCCTTTCCTGCCGAGGCTGGCTTTGAACCTTGACCCTCAGCTCTCAGCCTCCTGCGTAGCCAGGGTTCCAGGCGAGGCCACCAGCGCCCTCTGCGGGGCGACTGGGCCTTCCTAGCATCACTGTGCGCTTCGCAGGTCTCGGCAGCGGCTCGTGCCCGTCCAGCAGCTTCCAGTGCAGTACCAATGGCTACTGTGTGCCCCTCACCTGGCGCTGCGACAGCGACCGTGACTGCCCGGACGGCAGCGACGAAGAGGAGTGCCGTGAGTGGCCGCGGGCCGGGGCGGGACTTCCGGAGGCGGGGCTTGCGTGGGGGAGGAGTCTCGGGAGTGGGCGGGACCTGCACGACTGCAGTCTGTGGGGCTGAAGGTGGGATTTAGTGGGGGCTGCGGATGGAGCCTGGGCACAGGCCTGGCCTACTGAGACCCTGGCTGGAGGACCACCGGGTTTTCCTGGGTGGATGTCGACTGATCCTGTGCTCCAGGGATCGAGCCGTGTGCCCAGGGCGGGCAGTGCCCAACTCCCTCCGCCCTCCCCTGTTCTTGTGACAACCTCAGCGGGTGCCCTGGTGGCATCAGGGGCCCGCACAACTGCAGCCAGGGGCTGTGCCGAGGGGACGAGTTGCGCTGCGCGGCGACCGAGTCCTGCATCCCTCACACGTGGCTCTGTGACGGCCACCCTGACTGCCCCGATGCCAGCGATGAGTCTAGCTGTGGTGCGTACTTGCCTGCGGGAGCGTGGTGAGATTTCCCTCCCAGCAGAGGTGCCCCCAGGGTGGGTTGAGCCCAGGGCTGCCCTAGCCCCTGCGTGCGTCCCCTCCTTCAGTGCTTATTGCCTGTTTATTGCAGAAACCAGCCTCAAGACCAGTGAGGCCTCCCAGGGAGGGAGCACCACCCCCATGCCAGCTCCTGTCACCCTGGAGAGCACCAACTCCCTCCAGAATGTTACAGCTACCCTTGCGGGGGAGCGGGCTGGGAGCCCCAGTGCCTATGGGGTTGTTGTGGCTGCTGGTAAGACAGACAGACAGACTTCCTATGACTTGGGCTGCGGGGGGGCGGGAACAGGCCAGCATCAGATGGCTTTTGCCTCTGATCCTCACAGTGTCTGTCTGTCTCCCTCCCCAGGGGTGCTGAGTGCCATCCTGGTGGCTGCCACCCTCCTTCCCCTATTCCGCCTTCGAGCCCGGGGGCGGCTGCCGCCCATGAGGCTGCTGGTGGCTGTGAAGGAGTCCTTGCTGCTGTCGGAACGGAAGACCTCGCAGCTCTGAGTGTTGCCTTCCTCCCGGGTGGCAGCCGAGGGGACACGCAGGCCGTTGTTTGCTGCCATCCCGGCCCTTAGAGGCCTGGACTCTTCTGCCACCAAGAGCCTTGAACCTGAGCTCTTCCAAGTGTGGCCCTGGGGCCGGGGATCCTCAAGCTCCTCGCCTTGGATGCAGGGAACCTGGATGGACAACAGGCAGGACCACAGCCAAGCCGAGGGGCTGGCCCCAAGCCGTTCCCAGACTGTTGGACAGTTTTGTTTAGACACTCCTGCCTCCCCCGTCACAGGGGGGGCAATTAAAGTTCCTTCACATTTCTACTTGCCCACGGGCCTCTGTCTCTGCTCACCTGGGCGGCCTGGGGCTGCAGGACTCAAGGATGTGATCCTGGCTTCTTCCAGTCTCCTGGCTTCTCGCTTCTGGGAGTAATGAATGTCGAGTTGGTCTGTATCACAGCAGGCTTGATGGAAGAAGAGTTCAAGTGGTGTCTCCCTCATCCTGGAGTTGGGGGATTCAGCATGGGCTCCCCCCTGGGAAATGGAAACTGGGCAAACTGGACTGGCCTCTGCTCTAGAGTGTTTTGAATTGTAGGCTAAGCATGGTGGCTCAGAGCTGTGATCCCGGCTACTGTGGAAGCAGAGATCTGGAGGATTACTAGTGAGTGAGTTACCCCTCTACAAAGACGTGTGTAGCGGTGTGCGATCGCCATCCCGCTCTGCGGGAAGTATAAGTAGGTGGATTGCAGTTCAGAGTCACCCAGTCGTGAGACCCTGTCTTAAAAATAAGAAACTAGGCTGGGCGCCTATGGCTCACACCTAGCTACAGAATCACTGTTCAAAACCAGCCTGGGCAAGAAAGTCCATGAGACGTTTATTTCCAATTAATGCCAGAAAATCGGAAGTGGCTGGCGCTGTGTTTCAAGTGGTAAAGCACCAGCTTTGAATGCAAATGCTAAGGGACAGCACCCAGCCCTGTATTCAAGTGTCAGTGCTTACATATATAAACAAAAAGTAACTAGACGTAAAACAGGCAGGAGGCATTGTTGGAAGTAGAAGAGCACCTGCCTGGTAAATGCAAGGCCCTGAGTTTAACCCCTAGCATCACCAAGAAGTAAGTAAATAAAAAAACTTTATTGGTGAGACCCCAAAAGAGAAAGACAATGTTACCAAAACTCTGTACTACTGATGTCGGGGGACAATATACCAGGTAGAATGTCTCTCTAATAATCCCAGCATTTTGGGAGGTAGGCTTTGGAAGGATCTAGATTCAAGACTTGCTTGGTCAAAAAGTTAGCAAGACCCTCATTTTACTGAACAAGCTGTGCACAGTGGTGTATATCTGTCAGCTCAGCTCCCTGGCAGGCATACATAAGAAGATCAAGGTCCAGGCTGGTCCAGCCAGTGAGAATAAAATTAATGAAAGCAAAGCTGACTTGGGAGCATAAGCTCATGCAGTAGAATGCTTGTGTGGCAGACTAGACACTGCATGCTACACTCAGAACTGCTAGAAAAAAGTCAGAAATCCAGGCCAGTTGCCTTTCTGGTGGTTTTGACTGGAAGGGGAGGGTGAGGTGAGATGATCAGGCTCAGGGTTGGCTAGATAATGTCATGTCTACATGCTGCAGGCCCAGGAGTACTGTGCATTGCTTAGTACTTGGCCCTGCCAATTCCCAGTGGCATAGACTGTGGTGGGTGGCCTGTGGATGGCTTCATGCAGGAAGTGATTTCTTCTCTGAATGTCCTGGCTCGGGGGTGTCGGGGCAGGTCCCTTGACTGGTTCCAAGAAGAAACGCAAAGTTAATAGGCTGGGTGTGGTGAGCCTGGGCAAAAGGTAACCAGATCCTATTTCTAAAACAGGCGGAACATAGTGCGTTCCTGTAATCCCAGCGAAGTAGAGGCTGAGATAGGAAGACCAGGGTCAAAGGCCTGAGAGGCTGTAGCTGAAAAATGCAAAGGGAAAGGACTTGAGGTGAGGCTCTGACAGTATAGCACTCGCCCATAGTTGTTTATCAAATCCTATATGGAGTTCTGGGGATGTCTGGAGCTCACCTTTGCAGAAAGGAGGCATCCTAGAATCCTTAGGGGTTAGATAGTACTCTGCTACCAACTGACCCCAATTATCCCAGCAGTGGGAGAATAACTGGGGTTCCACAGAGGGTATTGGGGGTCTGATATCTGGTAGGATGATGATGAGAGGCAAAGAGAGACCAAGAGACCAGTTATATACCAGGAAGGCTTCCTGCAAGCAGTGGCTTTGTGTGTGTGTGTGTGTGTGTGCATATGTGCCAGTCCTGGGCCTTGAACTTAGTGCCTGGACATTGCCCCTTGGCTTTTTTTGGGGGGGGTGATTAGGTACAGATAAGAGTTTCACAGACTTTTCTGCCTAGGCTGGCTTCGAACCTCAAGATCCCAGCTTCTTAAATAGCTGAGATTAAAGACATAAAGCCACCAGAACCTGGTTCCGCAGCAACTTTTTTTTTTTTTTTTGCTCATGGGGCTTGAACTCTAGGCCTGGGCACCATCCCTGAGCTCTTCAGCTCAAGGCTACCACCCTACCCCTGGACCTGGGCATTGTCCCTGAGCTCTTCAGCTCAAGGCTGCTGTCCTGCCCCTTGAGTCACAGCACCAGTTCAGTTTTCTAGTGGTTGACTGAAGATAAGAGTCTCATGGTCTTTAGTGTCCAGCTGGCTTTGAATCTTGATTCTCAGATCTCAGCCTCCTGAGTAGTTAGGATTACAGGCGTGAGCTACCATGCCTGGCACAGCAGCAACTTTTTGGAAAGACAGGAACGGAGGAAGGAAAGAAAGAAAAGTTTTCTCTTGACTTTTGCTTTGCTTGCTTGGCCCAGGGACACATCAAGCACATGCATGGTGGGCTGTGAAGCAGATACCTGGAATGTGGAATTTTTGGAGGTTCTGTCTCTTGAATGTTGTCAGTTCTCCCTGGAACTAACTACTCACGCTATGATCTCAGGCCTGGTGGCTCTATTCCTGTGATGGTGCCTGTCATTCTCTTGGCATGAGGCTGGTAGCTCTCTGGTGCCATTTCTGCCCCGTGTTATCCACTTGGGGTTGAGGTTCAGGGGCGTTTGAGGAGCCCCGCGGCTTGCGTGTGTCAGTCAGGCATGTGAAAGGTCATGTGTGTTGTGTTGTAAATCACACCATTCCTCACACACATTTCCTTTGTTCAGGAAAGTTCACATCTCCTAAAGTTAACCATTAACATCTTCAAGCATATAACTTGGTGGTGTTTAATGTAGTCGTGGTGTTGGGAAACCCAACTTCTGGTTCCAAGAGATTGACCTTTTTCTCATTTTTTTGTTTTCTTCCCCCGGTGATAACTGAGAGATTGAATGTAAGGTCCTGCGTTTGCCAGGTGGGCACTCTACCCTTTGAGCCTCAGCTCCCAGTCCAGCTTGTTTCCTGATGAATTGGAGATAGAATTTCAAGGACTTTTCTGCTCTCAGTCTGGCCTCAAATGGTCATCTTGTGATCTCAGCCTCCAGGATAAACTGGGATTACAGGCGTGAGCCACTGCACCCAGCCTAAGAGATTTCCATCACCCCCAAAGGAAACCATATGGGCATTATCAGCCTCTCCCCACCCTCTCCCTATTGCATGTTCTGGGTATTTCCAGAAATGGAATGGAAATTGGGGCATATGTGACCTTTGGTGGCTGCCTCCTCTCTCTGAGTGGAAACTCAAGTTTGAGTTGTAGCCTGCGTCAGGCTCCCTCTGTGTAGATTAGCCATGTCTTGTTCGTTCTTCAGTCAGTAGGTACTCAATTATTTCCACTGGAGGAAAGACACATGAACTGGAGGTCACATAGATTGGTTCTGAGACAGGATGTCATGATGTAGCCCAGGCTGGCCAGAGACCAGATCTCATCTCTGGACTTTCTGCCTTGGCTGGATTTGAACTGTGATCCTTAGATCTCAGCTTCCTGAGTGGCTGAAATGACATACTCTGATTTTAGTCCTGCCTCAATCTCTCTGGTTCTCCTCCTTGTGCCCCTCAACCAATTGCTTATCCTCCATCACCACAGCTGTTTTATCTGCTGTGACCTTTGTCACTGTTGTGACCTCCTGTGGTCTCAGCCCAGGTCATAGACCTGTCTCTGCCACTTTCTCCCTTACCACTTATCAGGACAAGCAAATCTACAGAGATGTTTCTGTGTTGGAGTAAATCCTGGTGCCTTCAGGTGGTGACATACTGAAGTTACAAAAGTATACTTCAATGGAACATAGTCAGTAGGCCAGAGTAGAAAGTTGGAGTGATTAGGGATTTAGCTCAGTGGAAGAGCACTATCCTAGCAAGTGCAAGACCCTGAGTTCAGTCCTCAGCTCCACACAAAGAAAAAAAAAATGCCTGGGCCAGAAGCATGGCCTTAGTCCGCACGAAGCCTAGTGGTAGAGTGCTTACCTAGCATGCACGAAGCCCTGGGTTTGATTCCTAGGAACCATATACACAGAAAAAAGCTGGAAGTGGTGCTGTGGTTCAAGTGGCAGAGGGCTAGCCTTGAGCAAAAACAGTGTCCAGGCCCTGAGTTCAAGCCCCAGAGTATATTAATGCCTTTTTTTGTGTGTGCTATTGGGATGAATAAGTCAACAAAATGTGGCTCATTCGACCACATGTGTGCCTTGGATTGTTTAATAATTATTCACAGCTCTCTCCCCTTGCTCCAGCTCTTTCTCAGCTTCAACCCAGAACTGTGCCTCTAAACGGCAGTATGTACTTTGCCTTTTTTCTTGGCATCTGCCTACGTTGTGTAGCAAATCTCTTTTCTCTGACCTTCATAAACAATAAACCTAGATGTGATCGATTCATACAATAACGAACTACTGAATTATTAAAATAAATAAAAGAAGGAGAGTCAGGAGTGTGGCCTAGTGGTAGTGTTTATCTAGCATGCACAAAGCCATGGGTTCAATTCCTTGGTGGTACATACACAGAAAAAGCCAGAAGTAGTACTGTGGCTCGTTATTTGAGAAACCTCAAGGACAGTGCTCAGACCCTGAGTTCAAGCCCCAGGACTGGCTGGTACACACACACACACACACACACACACACACACACGTAATTGTACTTCGGGCTTGTTCTGGGACAAGATGGTCATACAGAGGTGTGAATTTTACCTTGATGACCAAAACCAGGGATGGAAGACATGCCCACATGTGTGTGAACCCGTGGAAAATGGATGGGATCATTTTGGGGGTGACCTCTTGCTCTAGCATGGGGAGGGGGTGGGGCAGAAACTTGAGAGACTGGGTTTCTGTCAAGTTGGTTCTCAGGAGGAGAGAGAAGAATCCAGAGCCGGTTGACCCTGTGCAGGTTGGCTGGTTGGTGTTGAGTATGGCCTCTGTGGAAGTTGCCCAGAGCCTCCCATCCTGCCACAAGGACTGGCAAGAAGGGCTGTGGCACCACTTTGGTGAACACCAAGTATGCATCTGAAAGAACACGATGCCATGCGGCAGGCCACCGCTAGATGGCGCCCGCGCCCTGTCCCCATGCCCTCCAGCCCCAGGCTGCCTGCTGGACAGGGTTGCTGGACTTCAGCCTTGTGTTACTTTTGTTAGACATGTGCATAATTCACAAGTAGTATACAGTCACACAACCCATAGTGACTCTGCATTCAGCCACAGCACCACTTCCAGTTTTTGAGTGGTTAATTGGAGCTAAGAGTATTATGGGCACTTTTCTACCCAGACTGGCTTTGAACCCTAGTTCTCACACTTCAGCCTCCTGAGTAGCTAGAATTATAGGTGTGAACCACCAGCACCTGGCTGTTTTACTTTCATCTTTTTTTGGGGGGGGTGGGGAGGAACAGAACTTTGGGTTAGACTAGCTAGGTGGATGATCTGCTACCCAAGCCATGCCCCTAGCTTTCCCACTTTTAATTTTATCTCTTTCTTTTTATTCTTCTGCTAGCTCTTGACCATTTGAGCCATACCCCGTCTGGCATTTTGCAGGTTAATTGGAGATAAGAGTCGCACAGACTTTTCTACCTTGGCTGGCCTCAAATTGCAATCCTCCAGATTTCAGCCTCCTGAATAACTAGGATTATAGGTGTTACTGGTACCCAGCTGTACTTTTGACTCTGCCTGGCTCCCCCTCATGGTATCAGTTAGATTTTTGCAGTTTTTTGGATTTCTGGAGGATGCTCAACTTTGGCCTGTATTTAAGGCCTTTCCTCCCACTTTTAGTGTCTGTGGCTGGAGATGGAATCTTCTTTTACTTGTGGGTAATCTGCAATTTAGCCTGTGGCCAATTACTTGTTTTTATCTCAAAACAACTCTCAAGATTTGTTTTTTCTTTCACTATCAGAGACTACATCCATTCTCATCATGCTTCCTACTCCTTTGGTTCTATCTGCATTTTCTTCTCCAATTTGTGTTCCCTCTGGGCCTTTCCACCCTCTTTTTTTGTATGTGTGTGCAGGACCTGGGGCTTCAACTCTGGACTTCGGTGCTGAGATTTTTTTATGTTGTTTTGTTTTTGGCTAAAGTCTAGCTTCTCTACCACTTGAGCCACAGATCAGCTCTGCTTCCTTTTTTTTTTTTTTTTGACATGGGGACAGCCCTGGGGCTTGAACACAGGGCCTGAGCACTGTCCTTGGGCTTTCTCAAGACTATCACTTGAGCCACAGCACCACTTCCAGCTTTTTCTTTTTCTGTGGTACTGAGGAATGGAGATCCGGCAAGCACTCTACCACTAGGCCACACTCCTGGCCCTGGCTTCCTGCTTTTTGTGAAGTAAATTGTAGATAGATCTCACAGACTTAGCCGGGTGCAGTGACTCACACTTGTAATCCTAGCTACTCAGGAGGCTGAGATCTGAGGATCAAGGTTCAAAGCCAGCCTAGGCACTAAGGGACCCAAGATTCTTATTGCCAATTAACCTCTAGAAAATGGGAAATGGGGCTTGGCTGAAGGGTAGGGCGGTAGCCTTGGGCTGAAGAGTTCAGGGACAGTGCCCAGGCTAAGTTCAAGCTCCATGACTCACAAAAACAGAAGAAAAAAAAAATCCCAGACTTTTTTTTTCTTTCTTTGCCTAGGCTGGGCACTCTACCTTGAGCCTTGAGTTGGAGTCTTGGTTTCTCTGCCACAGGTGGCTTCAAATCTTGATCCTCAGATCTCAGCCTCGTGAGTAACTAGAATTACAGGCATGAGCCAGCAGCACCCAGCTTGTAGGGGAACTCTTGATGAAACTCTGAACTCCCTTGAGGAGCCTTCACACAGGGCCAATTCCACTGCCTCAGAGAGTCGAAAGGAGACCACAGCATGGCTTTGTGGATGATTTCAAGAAGAAGCCTCAGGGATAGTTATGAGCCTTCTCTCCACTCTCCTGCCTGGTCCTGAAGTCAGCCAAAAATATTCCCCTTTCTGAGTTTGGAGCCATCTTGTTGTAAGCTGGCAAAGGATGGCCCTGGAGTAGAAGCAGGTAGCTTGTTCAGCATGCTAGATCATCTTGGGCTACCTAGAAACACCAGATTCTCCACACCTGTTGCTGTCTGGGGCTCTGACAGAAGCCACCAACTCAATGAGCCATAAATTATAGTCCTGGGTCTCTCCAGGTCTCTGGGGAAAGAAGGAGATGTGACAGAGACTCACAGTTCGGGGAAGCCAATTCAGCTCCATTGTCATTTTATTGGCTGTTGGGCCAGAGCAGTTGGTGGTATAGCAGGGGGGGTGTCTAGAGTCCTGTTACCTCCGGAGACTGTCCCGTTGTCCAGAGGGACGGGAGGCGGGTGAGCAGAAGGAAGGGGCTAGAGACAGATCATGAGCCTTCCCACTGCAGGGTGAGGCCCTCCCTGTCTCCCGCCATGCTGGCCCAAGCAAGGCTCTCGGCTACAGACACCCACTGCTAGTGCAGGTGCCGAGGACAGCCCCGCATGGCCAGTCTTCAAGCTGGTTATGTGGTTGGGATGTGCCCATTGGCCAACCGCCCAGCTGCCCGGCTCCGAGGGCCATTGCTGGGCACAGCCGTACGCCCTTGAGTCACCCCATTCTTCAGCTGTGGCCCTTTGAGTGACACCTCATCATCGGTGGAGTCAGATTCTTCTGCGTCACTGCGGACATCCGTTCCCACCTGGGGAAACAGAGAGATGGGAAGCTCAATGAGCATGGCAGGGGTGGAGCTTAGCGTGGGCGGGGCTTAACTGGGTAGCGCTGAGCCAATGGGGCTTGGGATGGGCGGGACTCCGCGTGTGGGCGGAGTCCAGGGTGGGCGGGGCTGGGCAGGGCGGAGCTGTGGGGCTCTGAGAAGCATGCAGGAGCTAACTGGAGCCCCCCCACCATACCTGACCCTTCCCCAGAACGTTGTAGATCATGCGCAGAATGAGACAGAACCAGTACACGTGTAACAGCTGCAGCATGATCAGAAGCGTGTTGAAGAAGTAGTAGCCAAAGAAGGGGCCGGAGTTCTCGATAGACTCGAACAATGTGCTGTAGATGACCCTACAACAGGAAGGATGAGGTTTTAGAAAGGCTTCGCCTCTTCCTCACCTAGCTTCTAACTTGCTTGCCCTGCACTGCTTCCTCCCTCCCTCCTAACCTGCTGTCTGTCTGTCTGTCCTTCCTTCCTCCCTTCCCTGCCTCTTTTTGGGAACTAGGTCTTAACACTGTGGTCCTGGCTGGGCAGAGCTCAGAATGGCTGGCTCCGAACAGGAAGAAGCTTAGCTCCTTGTCTCTCTTTGTTTCCGGACTGCTGGGCTCTCAGGCCTGTGCCACCATGCCCATCCTTCCTTGTGGCCGCCAGCTCATGTATTTTCCCTTGAGACTCCTGGAAAGCACTGTCTGTGTCCAGGTCGGGGACCTGACACCTCTATTTGCTCACCTTGTAACTGCCCTGGCCAGTCTCCTGTCCAGGCTTTCCCTAGTTCTGCTCTGGCACCCAGCACAAAACAGCGGGGCCCCTGATGCCTCACGCCATGTAGCTCCTCCTGGGTTTGTTTGCTAGCACATTCCCGGTGGCCTGTCTTTCCATCTGCCCACCAACACCAGACCAATTCCTTTGCCTCTGCCTGGAGTCCGGTCCACCCCCTCCTCCTCCCTGCTTCCTACTGTTCTGCCTGCAACCACCAGAGGGAAGAGGTGAGCAACTGCACCCAGTCCCACCCCTCCTCTGCCAATACTCCCTCCCCACTGGGCTCCCACTCCCTCCAGGTAAAAAGCTCAAGGTGCAGGACAACTTGCCTTGATCACCCCTCTTTTTTGGGGGGGGAGTTGGTTTTGGGGCTGGCACCCTGGGCCTGGGCACTGTCCCTGAACTCTTCAGCTCAAGGCTACCACTTTGAGCCACAGAGCCACTTCTGGTTTTCTGGTAGCTCACTGGAAATGAGTCTCTTGAACTTCCTTACTCAGCTGGCTTTGAACCATGATCCTCAGATCACAGGCTCCTGAGTAACTAGGATGACAGGCGTAGGCCACCAGCACTGGGCTTCTCCCTTCATCTCACTTTGCTTTTTCTGCTTTGCTGGATCTGCACCAACCACTAGTTCTTACTGTTCTTCCAATAGTTGGAGCACAGTCTAGTCTCAGGGCCTTAGCACATGCTGTACTCTCAGTCTAAACCAATTTTCTCTCTATAATCCATTGGGACAACAGGAAATGCTTACATCTAGCTCTCCATCTCTCTTACCTCTGCCACACACACCCTTCCCTGCTTTCTGGCAGAATCCCAGGCGACACCTCCAGCAGGCCAAGAATGGCCTGGGATGTCAGACAGACTTCCCCCACCTCCCTGGCCCCTCAGGAGGGCTGACTTACTTCATAGGGAAGACTATGAGGCGGGTGTAGAAGAAGACCGAAGAGAAGACAAAGAAGAGAACAGTGCATGCTGGCCCAAAGCCTGCATAGCTGAGCATCTTACCGACCTGGGGAAGGCAGCACAAGAAATAGGCTTAGCAGTAGGATGGGGGAGTGGTGGGAGCAGGTCACGCGTGGGAGAGAAGCCAAAGGTTTGGGCTAGTTAAGTCTGAGGGCTTGGCCGGAGTGTGGCCTAATGGTAGAGTGCTTGTCTAGCATGCACAAAGCCTTGGGTTTGATTCCCGGTACAACATACACAGAAAAAGTTAGAAGTGGTGCTGTGGCTCAAGTGGTAGAACGCTGACTTTGAAAAAATCAGGGACAGTGCCCAGGCCCTGACTTCCAGCCCTAGCCCTGGGGGGGTAGGGGGGAAACTTTGAGGGCTTATTTCCAGAAATGTCTAGAAAGGTCTGTGTGTATGAGTTAGAGTGACAGACTTCCCAAAGAGGCTGAAGGGGCAGGCCTTCGTCTCCTAGGGAGATGGAGGAGCCAGGGCCTCATGGCCTAGTCTGGGGGAAAGGGACTTCATCGCCTAGGGAGGCTGAGAGAGGTAGAGGGGCTGGGAAAGGGAAGGGGGGGGACGGAACGGGGGAGGCTCCCCTCTTAGGGAGACTGTTGGGGCTTCTGGTGCGAAGAAGACTGGTTAAGGTAGCACCTCCAGTCCCAGAAGGGCTGAAAGGGGTGGGGCCTAATATCCCGGGAGAGCCGGAAGGGGCGGGGTCTCAGCCCTGGCGGCCTTGGAAGGGCGGGGCCTCGTGTCCCAGGCGAGCCGGAAGGGGCGGGGCCTCGTCGCCAGGGTCTGGGGCTGGACGGGTGGGAGTGCTGGCCCCGGGCGCCCACCTCCAGCAGGTAGTCAGCGGAGTCATGCAGCAGCAGCACCAGGCTGCCTATGCGCAGCAGGTTGGAGAAGTAGGAGAAGGAGATCAGGGTAATCGTCACAAAGTGGTGGATCACCTGCTCCTTGAAATCCTGTAGGACACAGACCATCTCAGGGGATCCTGCGCAGCCTCTGAACCCCAGGCCACCCGCGTGAAGGCATCTGAGGGTGGTGGCGAGGCCACCGGCCCCCTCCCAGCTCCCTGTCCGCAGACTGGATGTGGTTCCCTCCTGCCATGGCGACCCCTTCCCCAGCTGGACTCTGGTTTGTCTCACCTTGCGTTTGATGTCAAAGGGCAGCGTGATTAGCAGTGAAATGTAGAAACTCAGTTCCAGAAGGTACCACCAGTACAGCTGTGGCTGCAGGGGCTAAGACAGAACGCAGCACAGTTAGCTGTGCGCTGAGAAGACGACTATCACACAGGGACGGACTCAGGAACCCCCAGGGGAGTGAGCTCCCCAGTCCTGGAGGTAACCAAAGGCTATGGTGTCTGGTGTGGCAGGTTTTTGTTTTTTTCCAGTCCTGGGGCTTGAACACATGGCCTAGGCACTGTGTCTGAGCTTCTTTTGCTCAAGGCGAGCACTCTACCACTTGAGCTGCAGCACTATTTCCTCTTTTTTCCTGTGTGTTGTGGTACTGAGGAATCCAACTCAGGGCTTCATGCATGCTAGACACACACTCTACCACGAAGCCACACTCCCAGCCCTGTGAGGCAGTTTTTGTTCTGTGTTTTCTCCTTATTCTGGACTCTATCCCTGAGCTGTACCCATCAAGTCCCTCAAGGCTAGTGCTCTATCACTGTGAGCCACGGCACCACTTCTGGTTTTCTGGTGATTAATTTGAGATAAGAGTCTTCTGGACTCTTCTGCCCTGGCTGGCTTTGAACTGCAATCTTCAGATCTCAGCCTCCTGAGTAGCTAGGCTGACAGGCATAAGCCAATAGCTCCTGGCCTCATTATTCTATAGAAGAATGGAAACGAGAGAGCAGAATTAGGGGTATGACATTGGGTCCGTGGCCACAAAAACCAAGCTTCTGCCTACCTCCTGCGCTCACCTGGTTAGGATAATCTTCCCAGCATCTTTTCACGCTCCACATCCATGGTTCCTAAGAAGAAACAAAGGTCAGAAGTTCCACCCTGGGTGTGGAATCTCTCAAAAGGGTTTTCACTCAGCCCTACTCCTTCCTGCCCGGTCCTGTCTCTGCCTGTCACTGCTCCATGGGATTTCTGGTTCTGGCGGCTTTTTAACAAGAGCAGGGGGAGGGACAGGTGGCTGTCAGGTATACTCACGTGGTAGAGGATAAAGATGCCACCGGTGAAGGAACATAAGTAGAAGACAAACTTCCAGCTGCAAGCAGGTGGGAGCTGGTCAGGGAGCAGCCACGGAGCTGACCCGCCCCACCCCCACCCCACCCCCATCCGCCTTCTTCTGGGTTACCTGGCCTCTGAGAATTTCTTGGACAGGCGGGGTCTTTCCTGGTTCCGTCGTCTCCGGAACCAGCGTTGAGTCTGACGCAAGGAGAGCCCACACTGGACAGCCAGGAGGGCCATCTGGTCCTGGGGAGAGAATTACGGGGACAAGGTCACAGGGTCTCCGTGGTGGCTTTTCCCACCTGGATACAGGACCTGGCTTTGCTTCCCACTCCCCTGAAGCCTCTGCTGTTGCCTATTGGGGTAACTTCGTCTAGCGTGGGGAGGGTGGGAATCCCAGGTGGAGTACAGGGTCCCCACGGCAGCCCCGTGGGGGCAGCGTGGGGGAGGGGTGGCTCTCACCTCCTTGGGGCTCCTCCCTGTTCTGAGGAAGTGCTTTTCCAGAGTGGCATTGGGTTTCGCATGCCTCCTAATCTGATCCCGGACGCCCAGCCACTGTCCCAGGGGCAGGGCCACGAATCTGGTTGCAAGGAAGACAAGAGTCCATCAGAACCAAACTAGGTGGATGGGAATGTGAGCAGAGGGATGAGGCCCTAGGTTCAAATGCCAGTACAGCCAAATAAAAAATAATGCTAAGTGGGGCCGGGACTTTGGCCTAGTGGTTAAAGTGCTTGCCTAGCATGCATGAAGACCCGGGTTCGATTCCTGGGTACCACAAGGAAGCCAGAAGTGGCGCTGAGGCTCAAGTGGTAGAGCTCTAGTCTTGAGAAAGTCCAAGGACAGTGCTCAGGCCCTGAGCTCAAGCCCAGGACTGGCAAAAAAAAAAAAAAGAAAAGAAAAAAGAAAGAAAGGTAGCTTTATTGGACTTCAGGATAAGCAGGGGTCACTTTCCAGGAAGCCAGCTACCCGGGCCCTTTCCTAGGCTGAGGGGGCCTTGGGCCAAGGCCTTTGAGGGCTCCCCCCCCCCCCCCATGGACTGTCCATTCCAAGGAAACCGCTCTGGTAAGCACCAGTCTGTCCACTAGGTGGCGCCCAAGGCCACAAACAAAGCAAGAGGTATGACAGTCCCAGGTCACCAGGGTCAGGTCTGGGGACAGAGGGACTTAAAGGAGGGGGGTCCCCTAAAGGAGAGGGTGAGAGCAGGTCCTGGAATCCAGACTTAAAAGAGCTATAGAGAAGACTGTGCAAAGGTGCGGGGTGGGGAGTGAGATCACAAAGAAGGTGCCGGAATGGATGGAACAGCAGAGGGCACTGAGGTCAAGTGGGCTTTGGGCCAGGGGAGGGCTTTGCTGGCAGGCCAGGTCTGGGTGGCCACAGCTAGGTGCCAAGGCTGTGGCTTGGGCATAATTTTGCCCAGAGAGGGGATACCCTTGGGAGAAAGGCAGAACCCCAGTTCCTGGCATTCTAGCAGCCACCTGGGACCAGGGAAGACAAGATTCCGGCCACTCTCCCCCCTACAGTGCAGGCAGGAGCCCACAGTGAGCATGCACAGCTCGGCAGGGTGACCCCCCAACTCACCTCTCAAAGATGAGGCGCACGGCCACCAGAGCCAGCGCCAGGGGCACAGACGCCAGCATGTGCCGAGGGTGGGGGAAGACCAGGCCATCGCGGTCCTCTAGCTGGGCCCACGTGTGGTTAGGTGCCAACCAAAACCTGTCCTGCCAAAGCCACTCCATCAGGCTGGACAGCATGGTGCCAACGTGGCCTGGGACGAGGGCTCTGCAAGCAGGGCGGAAGGATGACAAGACTGAGGCTTTGGAGTCACAAACCCACCCTCCTCCTCCTCCTCTTCGTCCTGCCACCCCCCAGGCCTGGGGGAGAGGGCAGGGTCAGGGCCTGTGGAATGTGTTGTTTCCTCATGTGCCTATCCATCTGTCCCTTCAGCCATCGGCCTGTTTTTCTACCTGCCCATCTATCATTCATCACACAGGCACACATCATCCAGAATCCTTCTTCCCAGGTACTCACCAACTCATCCACTCATCTCTCATCCATCCACCAAGCCACCCACTAATCCACTCATCCATCCACCAAGCCACTCATCAATCCATCATCTACCTGTTCATCCATTTACCCATGCATATGCATCCATCTATCCACCAATCCATCCTTCCATCACCTACCCATACCCAACCACCAGGCCATCCATCAGTGCATCTACCCATCCATCCAGTCATCCATCCGGACACAGCAGGGGAACAAAGCTGACACATTTCTGGTTCTGTGGAAGTCACAGCCTTGCAGGGAAGGCAGCCAAAAGATGAACAAACAGATTCATAAACACCAGAGGGTACAGGGTAGTGTGATATTCACCACTGGTGACCAAGAGAGCTTCTCTGGGGGTGGCCACAAAGAGGTATATGCAGAAAGGAAAGTGAGGGCTGGACAGGAGGCTTTCCAGATTATTAGTAGAAGGTGCAAAGGTCCTGGGGCAGAGCAATGTTCAGTCAGGGTGTTGGAGGGCCAGCAATGAGGCCCCTGTGATTGGAGCAGAGTGAACGAGGGGAGAGGTAAGGAGAGATGTATGTGCTACAGCATATAGTGGAAGAGGGTTCCACAGGAAATAATTTAGAGTCTATCTCTTAACCTGCAGCACAATTAAAAACAAACAAAACAGTGACTGTGTCAACCACATGCTACATTTCACCACACTGCTTGCTGCCTGCCCATCAGTCCATCTTGTGGAAACACAGGATGCATTTCAAAGTTAGTGGGAGGCACCCTGCCGAATCGCCTCTAAACATCTCAGCAGGCAGATCATTAACAAGGGTTTGTTTTCTTCCGAGATAAGATGTACTATGCATGCTAACCTTGTACAAATCCTTGAACACGGTCATATACAATCTCCCCCACCCCGTAGACAGATCTCATGACACAGCTGAGGCTGGAGATAAAGGAGTCTCACAGACTTCCCTGCCTGGGCTGGCTTGGAATGGCAATCTTCAGGTCTCAGCCTCCTGAGTCGCTGGGATTACAGATGGGAGCCACTACCAGTGACCAGGAAACAAGCTGGCAAGGCCAGCTCAATCCTGTGAACCCAAATGGAATTCCAGGACAAGTGTCCAGCCTGGAACTTCTGGCCCCTTCCTCCGTCTTCAGAGCATATGTGTATAATCTCGCCTTGTCTCTTTTCGGCTCTGCCACAGAGTCAAAGCCGTGATAGGCCAGTCTCCTTTTGTGGGACCCTCTCTCAACTATGTGACAGGAAAGATCCAGCCAGGGACAGATATAAATCTCAGGAGTCCAGGCCCCTGTTCATGTCCCCAGCCTCAAGTCCCACCATTCCCTGCCTGCCTCTCAGCTCCCCACGGCCTTCACATGTCCTAGCTATTATAGGTATAAGGATGGGAAGGTAAAACAGAGGGCAATGAGGTGAAAATGCTAACATAAGGCATACGATGCGAACATACTAAATGGAAATGACGTGAAAATACGAACACAATGAATATAATTAGAAGGAAAAACAATGGAATGAAATACAGTTAGAATATTTAGAGTGCTAGGAGCCCAGCCAGCTGGCCGTAGGAGATACTGTAAGACACCAGCACAACCAATCTAACCAATCCAGATCAAGCAAGGAGGAGTTTGGACCAGAGAGGAGGCAAAGGACCCAAAATGAGGGACAACCCTTCTATGGGCCTTATATTTAGCCCACCAAGGCTGCTCTTGCCCAAGAGGCCCATCGAGGATGATGACTCTAAAGCTCACACCTGGGCTGAGAGTTGCATGACAGTAGCCTTTCAAACTGTACTGCACCCAAGATGGGTGCACAGGAGCGATGGGCATGTCTTCATCCTCACCGGGTCTTACATGCCTTCTTTGTTTCGTTAAAACTCCTATGCATCCTTCAAAACCCAGCTTGAGTGACACCTCCTCCTGTAAGTACTCACTGGTGACATTGTGAACTGGTCAGGCAATCTTTGCAGCGGATGTGGGGTTGAAGGATGTTGAAGCCCTAATTAGACTGACTGAAGCAGGCTCACCCTCTTTGGGGCCTAAGTTCAAAGAGAGACAGAAATATATCCCCCCCGCCCCATGCCTTGTTTTGTGTATGTGCTGGTGCTTGAGCTCAGGGTCTGGGCGCCATCCTTTTAGCTTGTCCACTCAAGGCTGACACTCTACCCACTTGAACTATAGTTCCACTTCTGGCTTTTTGCTGCTTAACCGGAGATAAGAGGGTCGTAGTCCTTCCTGCCTAGGCTGGCTTTGATCCTTGATCCTTAGAATACAGCTTCCCAGTTGGCTGGGATCACAGATATGAGCCACTGGAACCCCATATATCTTGTGTTTTGTTCTCAGTAACCCTTTATCTTACTTTTCTCCCCCCCACCAGGCCCCCATCCTGACTGATCAAATGCTTTCATCGAGGTTCTTTCTACATAATTGCACAGTATTTTTAAATGATTTCCCCTCCGTCTTCGCTCTCTTAATGTACAAATGAGTCACGATGTGGTTTGGGCTGAGAACAGGGTGAGCAGCCTGGCAGATTGGCTGCACTCCTGGCTCTAACGCTTCAAGGCCCCCTGGACTAAAAGACAGATTCAGGTACAGCTGCATCTGGGTGTCACTGGCTGATGAGGACCGCGTGTCTCCTGAGGGGAGGTTGAGGGCTGCATTCTTCCTCCATTTCTACTTTTTCTTTGGGAACGGGAGCTCCACTGTTTGTTTCTGGTAAGAGCTGGGCTTCGGTTGTACAGTCCGGTAAATGGGTGTAGCTGACACCCAGCTTTAGCAGAATATGGCATAAGCTATGGAAGACAGGGCAGGAGCTGGCATAAGTCTCAAAGTGCCCCCTGCCCTATATCTAGTTCCACTTCTGACCCTACTCATTTGCCAGGCGTGTAAGGCTGGAGGCGGGTAAGCTGGCTTCTCCAAGCCTTAGTTTCCCAATTTGAAGACAACATCAGCAACAGCTGATCTGATGATGGATAACTGGTGTGAGCCGAGGCTTAAATGACATTCTGAATGTCACTGGGGGTGTGGCGGGGATGTCTCGGAAGGACAGGTACTGGTGTAGAAATGTCTAGTTGTTTCAGGTTCGTTTTTTTGTTCTTCCTTCTGTTGGTTGTGGGGCTCAAACTCAGGGCCAAAGTGCTGTCGTTGAGCTTCTTTATGCTCAAGGCTAGTGCTCTATCTTTTTCTTTTTCTTTTTGCCAGTTTTGGGGCTTGAACTCAGGGCCTGAGCACTGTCCTTGGGCTTTCTTAAGGCTAGAACTCTACCACTTGAGCCACAGCACCACATCCAGCTTTTTCTATGTATGTGGTACCAAGGAATCGAACCCGGGTCTTCATGCATGCTAGGCGAGCACTCTACCACTAGGCCAAACTCCCAATCTAGCCCTCTACCTCTTGAGCCACAGCTCCACTTCCATCTTTCTGGGTGGTTCATTGGCGATAAGACTCTCCTGGACTGTCCTGCCTGGGCTGGCTTTGAACGCCGATCCTCAGATCTCAGCCTCCTGAGTAGCTAGGATTACAAGCGGGAGGCCCTGGAAATCAGGCTTAATCTATGCTTATTTTGAAACCAGGGTCTCCAAATAAAAAAGTTCCAGGCTGACCTAGAACTTGCGGCCCCTCTATCTCCACCCCACTCCTTGTTCAGGCTGGGATCAGAGGCCGGGCTATCTGGCCTGGCCTTTCTCTGGAACATTCTTCCTGTGGCTCCAGCACCCTCCTCCGCCTTTCCTTCAAACTGCAGCTCATGATTTCCGGCCAGGCTGGATTCCGGCAGCTGGAGGGAGGTCACTTGGAAAGTCACCAGATGGTGGCTGTTCCAGGACGGGCCTCGCCTTTATTCTTTTTCTTTTCCCGTTGCTCCACCCCCCTCTAGGCCAGCTCCCAGCTTTGGTGGCAGGAGCCTGGCCACCTGGGAAGCTGCTGATAATCCTTTCAAAGACTAAAAATAGCCCTGCACAGAGAGAGAGAGAGAGAGAGAGAGAGAGAGAGAGAGAGAGAGAGAGAGAGAAGAAAACCAATTTGGAGCATGCCTCACCTCCACCAAACACACTCTCTCACTTACACCCCAGTGGCCCCCCAGCAGTCTGGCCCAGGCCGTTGTTTGTAGACTGACCGCAGCACCCTTGGGGAATGCTCTGACCTGTCGAGGCAGCCAACACCCCCTATCAAAGACCCCAAAGTGGGCCTTAAATCTAGGGCTCAGCCTTGGTCCCACTCCCTCCCATTTTGGCATCCTCCTGTCTCTGATCTGCCCTCCCCACCACTCCATTCTTAGCTACTTGCTGGGATCCCAACTCTCTGACCTCCTTCCTGTCTCAGGGCCTTTGCACATGCTACTCAGTGTGACAGAGGAATGTTGGAAGCCTAGTGAGGTAGTGTACATGTGCAAACCTAGGAAGATCTTGAATTGGAAGCCAGCCAAGGACAAGGTGAGGGGGTGGGGTGGGGGAAGATCCATAATGAGAATGCTTCAAACATATTTGCAAAAAAAGCCAAGCATGGTGACACATGCTTATACTCTTGAAGTTCAAGGCCAGTCTGGGGCAAAACATTTGCAAGACTCTCCTCCATCTCAGTAAAACAAGTGAAATATAGTGTGAACCTGTAAGCCTAATCTACACGGGGGTGGTTGTGGTGGTGGTGGTGGTGGAATGATAGGAGGATTATGATTTGAGCCTGGCCCTAAGACAGGAGACCTTATCTAAAATATAACTAAAGTGAAGTAAATAAATCAAAGGGATGGGGGTATATGAGGCTCAAGTGGGTAGAGGGTTTATCTGCCAAGTGCAAGGTCCTGCGTTCAGATCCTAGTATTCTATTTTTTTTTTTTTTTTTTTTTTTTTGCCAGTCCTGGGCTTGGGCTCAGGGCCTGAGCACTGTCCTTGGACTTTCTCAAGGCTAGAGCTCTACCACTTGAGCCTCAGCACCACTTCTGGCTTTTTGTCTTCGTGCATGCTAGGCAAGCACTCTACCACTAGGCCAAACTCCCGGCCAAGATCCTAGTATTCTAAACATCACACATACATACAGTGCATATAAACACATATGCATATGCAATTGAGATCGCTAATTAGTTTCCTGCTGGCCTTCTGTAAATGCTGCTGAGTTTGAAAGCTTTTCACTGGAAGTGGTTCCCTAGACAACCTAAGGCGTGGCTCAGTAGTATTCTTTTCAGGGCTTACATTTCACTTCAGAGGAATCTCCTCAAACAACCAGAGGAGCCACTTTTGTTTGTGGCTCCTGCCTGTGTTGACTTCCTCCTTTTCAGATCTGCTAGCTCTACCACTTTGAGCCATGGCACCACTTCCCGTTTTCTGGTAGTTCATTGGAGATAAGAGACTCACCGACTTTGGTCTGGCTGGCTTTGAACCTCCTCCATCCTCAGATCTCAGCCTCCTTGAGTAGCTAGGATTACAGGCAAGAGCCACCAGTACCCAGCCATATTTTTTTTGTTTTGTTTTGGTTTTTTTTTGCCAGTCCTGGGCTTGAGCTCAGGGCCTGAGCACTGTCCTTGGACTTTCTCAAGGCTAGAGCTCTACCACTTGAGCCTCAGCACCACTTCCGGCTTTTTTCTATATATGGTACCGAGGAATCGAACCCCGGGTCTTCATACATGCCAGGCAAGCACTTTAACCACTAGGCCAAACTCCCGGCCCCCCAGCCAGATCTTTATATTTTGGTTGTTGTTTCGGACCCTAGGGCTTGAACTCAGGGTTTGGGCATTGTCCTTGGGCTTTATCAAGGTCAGTGCTCTACCACTTGAGCCATAGCACCACTTTTGACTTATTCTGTGTATGTGGTATCAAGGAATCGAACATAGGACATCATGCATGCTAGGCACGCACTCTACCACGAGGCTACACACCCCAGCCCCATGAGCTCTTAGGCTAGCGCTCTACCACTTGGGCCACAGCTCTACTTTGGCTGCTTAACTGCAGAGAAGTATTACATAGACTTCCCTACCCAGGCTGGCTTTGAACCAGGCTCCTTAGATCTCTCAGTTTCCTGAATATCTAGGAAAACAGGTGTAGTCTTCAGTACCTAGCCACATCTACACCTGAGCTGTAGCCCAAGTCATTAACCTCACAGAGACAATCAACACTGTTTCAACTTCTTGCTGCAATCTCACAGCCTCAGACTGGCACACCCATTGGTGCCAACTCAGTGTTTGCAAAGTACATGAAGGAATCCATAGATGAGACAGGTGGAAGGGCTAGGGGTGTGGCCCAAGTGGCTGGGTATGATTCGAGAGATGGTGTGCATGACGGGGCTACAGAGCTCTTGCTTAGCAGACTGGCAAGTAGGTGGGCATCTGGACTTTAGCTTATGTGAGTGATAATCTTAAATTATCATTATTATTACTATTGTTGTTGTTATTATTATGGCTTGAATTCAGAGCCTGGGCACTGTCCCTGAGCCTCCTTTTGCTCAAGGTTGGAGCTCTACCACTTGAGCCACACGCCCCTTCTGGCTTTTTCTGTGTATGTGGTACTGAGGAATGGAACAGAAATGCTAGGCAAGCACTTGACCACTAAGCCATATTCCCAGCCTCATGAGTGAACTTTGAAAAAAACCAAAAAACCAAAGCCAGGACTGGAAGCTGGACTCAAATGGTAGGATGCTCACCTAGGAAGCACAAGGTCAAAGGCCAAATCCCAGTACAACCAAACAAAATAAAGTTGGGGGGGAGGTGGGGGAAAGAAAAAGAAATCACGGGGCCAGGAGTTTGGCCTAGTGGTTAAGTGCTTGCCTAGCATGCAAAGACCCAGGTTTGATTCCTCGGTACCACATACATAGAAAAAATCCGGAAGTGGTGCTGAGGCTCAAGTGGTAGAGCTCTAACCTTGAGAAAGTCCAAGGACAGTGCTCAGGCCCTGAGCTCAAGCCCAAGACTGGCAAAAAAAAAAAAAAAAAAAAAAGAAAAAGAAATCACCTTCACTGGTAGGCAAAGTTGGTTTAATCTCTGCCCTTCCATCCCCATCAAAGAAGACCATATATATATCCCACCCCCTAGGAACCGGGAAGTCTGAGCCTCAAGACAGAAAGTGCTGGAGCATGGGGAGTGTAGCCTAGTGGTAGAGTGCTCGCCTCGGATGCACGAAACCCTAGGTTCAATTCCTTGGTACCACATACACAGAAAAAGCCGGAAGTGGCGTTGTGGCTCAAGTGGCAGAGCACTAACATTGAGCAAAAAGTGTCCAAGGACAGTGTCCGGGCCCTGAGTTCAAACCCTAGGACTGTCAAAGAAAAAAAATAAAATAAGATAAAAAGTGCCGGTCTCAGGACCAGGAGTGTGGCCTAGTGGTAGAGTGCTTGCCTAGCATGCACGAAGATCCGGGTTCAGATTTCTCAGTACCACATACATAGAACAAGCTGGAAGAGGTGCTGTGGCTCAAATGGTAAAGCTCTAGCCTTGGAAAGCCCAAGGACAGTGCTCAGGCCCTGAGTTTAAGCCAGGACAGGCAAAAAAAAAAAAAAAAAAAGTGCTGTGCTCAGCAAGGGAAAGTCGCAGGGCAGAGCTCCTGTGAGCAGGAGATGGCTGAGAGCACTTACGCAACCCTTCCCAGGTCTCTTCTAGGTCCCTGCCAACAGAGTTATCATCAGGCTGCAAGTTCTGGCCCCACAGATCTAAGCTTTCAGACGCCAGGAACGCAATGCTAGACTTTTGTTTGTGTTAGAGTCTCTCCACACAACCGAGTTGGCTTCAACCCCATATGCTTGTGCCTCAGTCTCTTGAGTGCTAGGATTACAGGTGTGTACCACTGTATTCAGCCACTACATGCATGGGATAGCCTGCAGAGATAGTAGAAGCGTTGACAAGCTTGCAAACATACAAATAGCAAAATGCAAGAAGAACAAAGAGGAAAAAATGACTAAATCAAAATATATGTCTGGGAATGGGTAAAATTTAAACAAAACAAAATACTAAATACCACTAAGTAGCACACCTTAAAAAATGGTAAAGGCTAGGAATATGGCTTAGTGGTAGAATTCTTGCCTAGTATGCATGAAGCCCTGCGGAGATTCCTCAGTACCACACACACGGAAAAATCTGGAAGTGGTGCTGTGACTCAAATGGTAGAGTGCTAGCCATGAATAAAAGAAGCTCAGGGATGGTGCCCAGGTCCTGAGTTCAAGTCCTAGGACTGGCAAAAAATAAATAAGTAAAGATGGACAGGTACAGTGGCTCTTGCCACTTGGAAGGCAGAGATTAGGAAAACCGTGATTTGAGGTCAGCTCAGGCAAAAGTTATCAAGAATCCCATCTCAACAAATAAGCTACTTGTGGGATGGCCGTGGTGGTAGATGTCTGTAATCTCAGCCACTTTGGGAGGCACAGATAGATAGGTGATCTCCCTAGACACAAAAAGACACTATGGAAAAATTAACCTAAAGGAGAGGGCCTGCCACGCCAGTGTGAAAGCTTGACTTCAAAGCCAAGCTTGGGGGAGAAACTGGCAGCTTGTAACCTCAGTACAAATACCAGAAGGGATGGCTCTGTGACTAGCCCCTGTCCCTCGGGGCATCGGGACAGCCACTGGCATGTCACAGGCTTTGAAGTTACTGTAAGTGATCCCATGGGTGGCCTCTTGGAAGTTACAGTGGGTGTCAGATCTGAAGAGGCTGAGGAGGTAGAAAGGCTGGAATGTAGCTCAGTGGCAAAGTGCTTGCCTGGCAAGTACAACGTCCTGGGTTCAATCCCCAGTGCCAAAAAAGAAAAGACAAAAAAAAAAAAAAAGGTGGAAAGACAGAACCTGCCAGACAGCTATGGCGTGCAGGGTCTCTCTTTAAGAGGGAATGAATGGAAGAGGGTATTGTCAACCCATGCCTGTAATACTAGCTACTTAGGAGCTAAAAAATGAAGATTATGGCTCAGAGACAGCCTTGGGCAGAAAAGTCCCTGAGACTCTTATCTCCAATAAACCACCAAAAAGCTAGAGATAGGGCTATGGATCAAAGGTAGCCTTGAGCACAAAGGCACAGGAACACTGCCTAGGCCCTGAGCTAAAAAAGAAAAAAATAAGACTGGGGCGGCTCACGCCTGTAGTCCTAGCTACTCAGGAGGCTGAGATCTGAGGATCACAGTTCAAAGCCAGCCAGGGCACTAAAGTCCATGAGACTCTTATCTCCAATTAACCACCAGAAAATAGGAAAGTGGTGCTGTGGCTCAAGGGGTAGGGCGGTAACCTTAAGCTAAAGAGCTCAGGGACAGCACCCAGGCCCAGAATCCAAGCCCCACAACTGACCAAAAATAAAACAAGCAAGGGAATGGATAAAGTGATTTTTGTGGTTGCTCTTGTGCTGCCAGGCCTGATGTGGGTGGTGGGGGGACTGCCTGCTTGGACAGGAAATATAGAACATACAGCTCAGGTGTGGGAGGTGGTAAGGAAAACAAAGTGGGTAAATTCTGGGTGTGGATTTGTGAGAGGAAGGGGAAGGAGGGAGGAGGATCAGACTGCTACATCCCAGAGGAGGTGATGGGGGGGGGGGGCAGAATGAAGCAATGGGGAAGCTGGACTTTGGAATTTGCAAATCTGGGGGAGGATCTGGGCTCTGCCCCTGTCCCAGAAAAAGTACCAGCGTGGGAAGGGGGGGGGGGAGCGTGTCATTTTGTCATGGGAGCAACAGCCTCCAGGCAGGAAGAAGCAAATACTGTACTGTGATTTCTATGAATTCTCCTGGCATTCTAGCCACCCTTGGCTTGTCAGAAAGGGCGCCAGTTTCTTTATCCCCTGAGGCATTTTTATTGTTCATGTTTGTTTATGTTGGTCATGGGTATTGAATTTAGGACCTCAACCTCCTGATTAGCTAGAAAGACAGGCTTGAGCCACCAGTTCCTTATGTTTATTTGTTTTTGCAAGGTGTACATGGTGATATTGGATCTAGGCATTACCTTTTTAGCTTTTTCTGCTGAATGCTGAAGCTCTCCTACTTGAGCTACAGCTCTGCTTCTGTTTGTTGTTGTAGTTTTGTTTTTGGTGGCTCAGTGGAGATAAGAGTCTCCTGGACTTTCCTGCCTCAGGGCTGGCTTCAAACCTCCATGCTCAGATCTCAGTCTCTGGAGTAGCAGTTGCAGCAGAAATAGGGATTGCAGGCATAATTACTAGTGCCTAGCTCCATATCATCTTTTGAGAGGCCTTGATTGCCTCCAACTTGAACCTCTTCTTTCTGGCCATGTTTCTGGCGTGCGGACAAAATGAGATGTTTCTCTAAATCTAGCCTGTAGCTAAGTTGTCAGGAAACTGCAGCAGACTCCAGTGCTTTGGGGAAACTGAGGCACTGGATTTTTTTCCCCTACCCCCTCCCAAGATCATACAGGAGATACAGGAGGCTGAGCTGGACCTTCAGCTTGGCTGTCTCCAGAGCTAGTGCCCTTGCTTCCACTTCAATCCAATCAGCTCAGTCTCTCATCTCATAAATATTTGTCACCTATTTTGTACTGGATCAGATGTTGGGGACTTGAATTCAGAGCCTAGGCAGTCTCTTAGCTTTTTTTTTTTTTTCCTCAAGGCTGGTGCTCTACCACTTGAGTCACTAGCTTTCTACTAGATAACTGTCTCAGATTCTGTCTGGTTTCTGGCTTTCAAAAGTAATCCTCCCGAGTAGCTAGAGTGAACATAGTATATATTTGTTAGCTTGTTTCATTGCAACACCTGCTTGGTCAGGATTAAAGTGCCAAGTGAGGCATGATTTCTGGCTACAATTTAAAAGACAGGCATCAAGAAGACTTCTTTGAGATGGTGGAAGACATTGGAAGGAAGCCAGAGGCATAGAGCATTCTAGTCAGAACAGCCAGTGAAAAGGCCCTGGGACAGGTAAGTCTAGAGTAGCTACAACACAGGGGAGAGTGGGAGGGAGGGAGGGGAAGATGACAGCCATCCATTAATGTCACAAATATCTCACTGGAGAAATAAGACACAAAGGCAGGTTTCTCTTCCCTCTGTCATTCACTGTTTTAATGTCTCCTGTCAGGATCAACTGGCAGAATTAAGACCAAGGTGCCCCTGTCTCCAAATTGTAGAGAAACAGAGGGTCAGCCTCTAGCTTGAATCCCAGCCCAGCAGACCTGCTGATTTCCATTATACCATTTTTTTTGGCGGGGAGGGGGTGTGTGTGCAAATCCACTTAAGATAGTCAAAGGTGTGTATAGATGTCTGTGTCTGTGTGGGGGGGGGGATGAATCCTTCCTTTTTTACTTAGAAAGGGGTGATTACAGGCCAATGGCTAGGCCATGCTCAAAATATACCTGCTTGGTTGGGTGCCAGTGGCTCGTGCCTGTAATCCCAGGAGGCTGAGATCTGAGGATTACAGTTTAAATCCAGCCCAGGTAGGAAAAGTTCATTCAGACTCTTATCTCCAATGATCCACCAAAAAGCCAGAAGTGGAATGTGGCTCAAGTGGTAGAGGGCCAGCCTTGAGTAAAAAAGAGAAAGGGCAGCATCTCAGGCACTGAGTTCAAGCCTTAGTATTGGTGCAAGAAAACAAAAGCACCTTATGAGCTTGGCTTTTGTGCTACTGAAAGGTTCTGCCAGGTCCACCATCCCCTAGTGTTTCAGGTTTCCTGTCACCTGCTACTCGGTCTTCCCCTTTGCCTCCTCCTCCTCCTCCTCCCTGTCCACCCTAGCCTTCATCTTTCTCTAGCCTGAGGGAGGAGGAAGGCTTCTTTATGTTCCCTCTGGTTCATCAGTCTGGGACTGTGGAAAGTCTATTTTCTTTTTTCTTTTCTTGATGCTGGCCCTGGGGTTTGAACTCAGGGACTGGATGCTGTCCCTGAACTCCTTTGCTCAAGGTTAAGCCATAGTTCCACTTCCAGCTTATTGGGCAGTTAATTGGAGATAAGAGTCTCACAGGCTTTTCTGTCCCTGGTGGCTTTGAACTGTGATCGGAGCCTCTGGAGTAACTGGGATTATAGGTGTGAGCTGCCAGCACCCAGCTTTATTATTATTTACATGATTTAATTTTGTAGCACTTAGGGATGGAACCCTGTGTTTCTTGGAATAGGAGGCCATGTGTTCCACCACAGAACTGGATCTCAGACCCCTTCCAGTACCCTGTCTCCCAACTCCTCCTTCCTAGTCTGGTTTCTCAGAAACCAGTCTGCATCACACCTCCAGCAGCCAGCTGTGTCAAGTGATCTCAAAGGCAGGATCAGCTCCATTGGTCCAGCCCCAGAACTGGACCAAGTCTGCTTTCTCCTCCATTCTATCTCTCATGCATCCTGTCCCCCATCCCCACCCTTCCAGCCCCTCGCATCCTGCTTTTCTCTTCATGGACTCAGTCAGATGATTCCTCTGGGTTTACTACCCTCCATTCTCCCCCCCTCCCCAGTCATGTGCTCAATAGCATTTCTGTGATGTTTTAATAACCTCTGTTTACCAGCTGCTCATTACCAGTGGAGCCTTTTGTGTTATCTGTTCTTTATGGGTGTGGTAACGAATTCTAATTCCATAAAGTCCATTTTACAGGTGGAGAAACAGCAAGAGTTGTTAGAGTCACTAGCCCCAAGGGCCACTGAAGTCTTTAGCAGGGATGAGGGGGAGGCAGGCACGTCTGGACAGAGGACAGCCTGAGATAGCCCATCAGACAGAAAGGAGGAGGAAGATTCTTCAAGGCTCCTCTTCCCCGGCTTACCCCCTAGGTGGGAGGAGGGGACCTTAGCCAGTACCTTGTCTTCTGTAGTCAGCCCAGTCCCTCCTGAGCCAAGAACTCACTTCATGCCAGGCACCGGGCCAACTGCACGTTTTACAAAATCTGGCAGAAGGCTAAGGGGTCAAGATGGAGGGTGCTAAATCTCTCAGAAGTCATCAGGTCCAGGAGATTAGGGGTAAAGGGATCCTCCCTTAATCCCTCAGGAATGAGGATTTGTCAAGCACTTTCCCAGCATTAACACTCCCAGGGACAAATACAATCTACCCATTTTCAGGTGGGAAGGACTGAGGCCAGCCCGAAGACCATGGGTCCTAGATTATGTCCACAGCATCTGGCTGGTCTGAATGGGGTTCATGGTCTTCTCAACCATCCCTTTGGCTGGGATCAGGCACAAAGGATTAACGTTTCCAAGGCAAACCCTAACTAAGTCCAGGGTTCCTATCTTGTGGAGAGCCTTCTACCCTAACATTTCAACCCCAGTGGAGAAGACCCTTCTCTGCTCCGGTGCCAGAGGGTTTGCCCTGGTTCCCACTGGGGTTTGGGGCAGCTCATAGGTTTCCTAAGTCAGGATGAGTCTCAACTGCTATCCCCCATCCCTGGTATGTGTGTTTGGGGGAGGTCGGAGGTTGCCCCTCCTGAAATCATCCCAGGGGAGCAATAAAATGGGTGCCCAGCTCAGAAATCTCCATGTGACAGGCTCCATTTCCAGTCAGGCAGGAATCTAGGATTCCCTCCTGTCAAAAGGAACTTCCAGCCTGCTCACTTCTAGCACAGCTTCCAGGGGGGTTCAAGACTGCAGCCTTCTTCCAGATCTTTTCCCAACCCTTCATTCACACACCCGCTGCGGATTCCTTTTCTCATCTCTCTGCCTCCCTCCCTCTTTCTCCTTCCATCCTCCTTTTCTGCGTGTGTGTGTGTGTGTGTGTGTGTGTGTCTGCGCGCGTGGGCGCACCGGTTCTAGGATCTCTGTCAGGGGATCTTTTTCTTAAGACACAATGACGGTGGTGTTGCTTGATTGTCGCAAGCCCCCTGCTCCCCCCTTCCCCCGCGCCTCCCACCCTCCCTGGGGGTGCTCACAATACACTGGCCTCTTTTCTGCTCTGTAAACACACACGGGGGCGGGGATCTTCCTGAGTCCCAGAACGCCCTCGCTGGCGGATCCAATCGGGTCTAACTGGCACCCCCCTCCCAGATCTCTTCACAGCACCCCCTCTTCCCTCCACCCTCGATTCCCTATTCATCCTCCCCGCACCCGCCACGATGAAGCGATTCTCTTCTTCTACGCACGGAACGGTGGGCTCCGAGGCCAGGGCCCCCGGCCGCGTGCCACGTCCTGGCACGTCCGGGGCCGCTGCGCACCGACTCCCAGGCGACCCGCACGGAGGCTCGGGTGGCGCCCGGCCGGTCCACACATCCGGATTCCCCCGGGTCACCGGGGCCACCACGGTCCCCGCTCGCTCCCGCCCGTTTGGCAAAGACGCATCTACGGACACCTGCGTCCTCTTGGGGAGCCGGGCTCTGTCGGGGAGATGGCCCGAGCCCCAGACCTGACCGGGTTGGGGTGATGGCGAGGGACGCGGCGGCCGCGCGTCCGGGGGGGCCGGGCCGGGTCCGCCATAGCCGCGGAGGCGGAGCCCCGGCGTTCGTGCGTTCTGGGGGCACTGGAGCGGCGCGGGGCGCTCGCTTACCTGGGGGTGCAAGCGGCGGGGCGCGGCGAGGGCCACGGCGGGGCGGACGGCGGCGACGCACTCGAGGAGCGGCGGACACCCGCGGCCCGCGCCAAGCAACCGGACTCTGCTCCCCGCCGGGCCTCAGCCCCGAGCCCGGGGAGAAAAAGGCGGGAGGGGGGCGCGGGGCGGGGCGCGGGGCGAGGGAGAGGGCGGGGTCTGCAGGCACGTCCCTGCCCGAACCCCCACCCCGCTTCTCTGGGCCCAGCCCCCGGACTCAGTCCCCACCCACCCCCAGCCCAGCCCCAGTGCCTCCCGGCTCCGCCTCCAAGTCTGTCCCCTGCTGCCCGAAGGCGACACCCGCGGTCGCGTCACTAGGCTCCACCCCCACCACCGGCCCCACCCAAGCCCCGCCCCCACATCACCAGCCCCGCCCCCACAGCAGCCCCGCCCACATCACCAGACTCGGTCCCAATGGCCGGGCCCCGTTCCAAGCCCCGCCCACGTCACGGAGCCCCGCCCTTCATTAGCCTTCATGAATTTGCATAACAATCTCCTCTGGCTCTCGGCTCGCAGCCCCGCCCCGCGGCACGCCTGGCCGGAGTCCGGCTGCGCTGCACGTTAGGTGTCTGCTCGCCTGACATTGCTACTTTTCATCAGGCCGCCGGGGCTGAGCGCTCCATCCTGGCCAGGTCCAGGTCCCGTGCCAGGTCCCTATTTGTGGCCAGGATGCTCCGAGAGCATCCTGACCTTCGGCCTCCACGGCTGCGCTTTGCAAGGGAGACCTGGACCCTTCCGCAGGCCTCCACGGCCGGCCTCCAGTCTGGGGACCTTGCTGAAGGGTCAGGGCGGCCCAGGGGGCTTCGAGGCCCCGGCACCACCCAGAGGCGAACCGCAGGACTGAGGCCTGAGACCATGGGGAAAGACTGCTGGGGTGAGGCCTGGGAGACAGGCCTACGTGGGTGTGGCCGGTGGCTGCGGCCTCCCAAGCCAAAAAGAGCACAGACAGTAGCTGTTGAAGGGGCGTGCCACCACGTGTCACCTTTGCACAATAAACTTCTGTCAAAGGAGACCATAAACCTCTCTGAGTCAGAAGAACAGAAGCAAGGCCCCACCTGGGAAGTGAGGATCTTTTTCATTGGAGAGTTAGGCAAGTTGCTTAATTTTTACGGAGATTTAGCAGAGCCAGTGGCTCACACCTGTAACCCTAACCGGTCAAGAGATTTTGAGGATCACAATCCCAAGTCAGCCTGGGCTGAAAAGTCCATGAGACTCTTAATTCCAAACTGCCCACCAAAAAGCCGGAAGTGGAGCTGTGGCTCAAGTGGTAGAACATCAGCATTGAGAGGGACAGCGTCCAGGTCCTGCGTTCAACGCGTGGGACCAGCACACACACACACACACACACACACACACACACACACACACACACACACACACACACACACACACACACACAGAAAAAGAACAGGGAAATCCTCAGTGTTGATATCAACAGGGAGAAAAGAAGTGGGTGTGAGCCGAAGCCCAGGTCTCTACAGAAGTGGACATTTTGGCCAAGTCAGGGTGAGGAAGAGATTTTGGAGTAGATAGGGGACTATGGTAAGGGTGACTGGAGGAAAGATGAGAGGGGGTGCGTGGATCCATGAGGCAAGAGTTGAGCAATTTTTAATCTGTATCCCCAGTCCTGAAACCTGAGAGTAGAGGTGGAATTCAATGAAGCCTTCCAGGAGGAGATGGTTTATGAGAATTGAGAGATAAGTACAAGGAAGAATGAAAGTGAGAGTCAAAGGTCAGCAGGGAAGGGCCAGCCACAGTTTCACTTTAGGCTTTATTTTTATTTTATTTTAGTTTTTGCCAATCATGGGTCTTGAGAACTCAAGTCCCCTGGATACTATCCCTGAGCTTTTTCTTTTTCTGCTCAAGGCTAGTGCTCTACTCCTTGAGTCAAGGCACCATTTTCAGTTTTCTGGAGATAAGAGACTCACGAACTTTCCTGCCCAGGCTGGCTTAGAACTGTGATCCTCACACCTCAGCCTCCTGAGTAGCTATGATTACAGGTGTGAGCCACCAGTGCAGGAGTGGGGGTGGGGATACAACTTCATGCTTTTTTTTTTTTTTTTTTTTTTTGCCAGTCGTGGGGCTTGAACTCAAGGCCTGAGCACTGTCCTTGGTCTTTTCCCAAGGCTAGAGCTCTACCAACTGAGCCACAGCACCGCTTCCAGCTTTTTTCTATGTATGTGGTACCAAGGAATCGAACCCTGGTCTTCGTGCATGGTAGGCAAACACTCTACCACTAGACCAAACTCCCGGCCCCAACTTCAGGCTTTTTGATGGTTAGTTGGTCCTTAAATAGTGATCCTCATTGGCTTTTTCCAGGTTCCAGACCATCTCTGCTAGAGGTACAGGTTCATCCTTCCATAATGGATTCTTTGTTGGGAAATTAGGAACAAAGATATTAAATTTTAGAGTCTGTTGTTACCAAAGAGACTTTACTGCATGACATTAATTGTTTTACAATGCAGATGATGTGGGATTATCTGAGTGACAACAGTTTCACTCCAAGAAGAGGTATCAGGAACTGGGTTCATGTGTGTAATCCTAGCTACTCAGGAGTTTGTAATCAGAAGAAATCAGTTTAAAGCTAGGTCAGGTACGAAAGTCTGTTAGACTCTTATCTCCAATAAACCACCAAGAAACTTGAAGAACTGAACAGCTTGGGGACAGTGCCCAGGGCCCAGAGTTTAAGCCCCATGACTGACAACAACAACAAAAAGGAGACAGGCAGAGAGAGACTGGGATAGGCTGTACTGAAGGGAGGAGGAAGGGGCTGCAAGCTAAGCTAAGCGCTTTAACAAAGTGAATTTGATCATTTTCTGGTTCATAAGTGTTATGATTGAGTTCTCAGGTGCTTGCAAGATATGTGCCTCCCTAAAAACATTGTTACGACATGGGCACATTACCCATCTGACATGAAAAAAAAAGTAAATTGGTGTTCCTTCAAACCATGTTTGTGGTAGTGTGTGTGTGTGTGTGTGTGTGTGTGTGTGTGTGTGTGTCTGTCTGTCTGTCTGTCTGTCTGTCTGTCTGTCTGAGGACCCATGAACACAGGATCCCTCAGTGTGGATCTTTACTTCTGAACCAGTGAGATACTCGCCATTTCTCTTGCCTGGGTTATGGAGGTCTGGCCCTGCCTTCTGTTCTTTTCTTCCTTCCATCTCCCAAGTACCTTACTTTGTCCACCTAGCTCTGTCTAGATCTTCCCTATGGCTTCACTTGGCCCCTGTCCAGCTTCCCCAGGGGCAGCAGGCATCCAGTATGTGCAGGTGCTACCAACCCACGTCCCATACCCCCTTCAGGTTCCTACTTCCTGATGAGGAAGGGACTCATATGCAATGGCAGGAGCATAATTCTTCAGAAGCGCAGAGCAATGCAGCTGGCTGCCAAGACTACACAGCCTAAGGTTTGGGGAAGTAGGGCCTTTTGAATTCATCTCTGCCTAGGATTGGCCCTCCTCAGAAAATAAGAAACTGAGCCACTCCAGTGGCACACACTTGTCATCCTAGCTACTGAGGAAGCTGAGATCTGAGAATTATGGTTCAAAGTCAGCCCAGACAGGAAAGCCATGAGACTCATGGGTGGTGAATCACAAAAAAGCTGGAAGTGGAGCTGTGGCATAGTGGTAGAGTGCCAGCCTTGAACACAAAAGCTCAAGGACAGTGTTCAAGCCCTGAGTTCAAGTTGCGGTACCCATACAAAAAGAGTAAAAGACAGAAAAAGAAGAGAAAAAAAAACAAAAGAGAAATAGGAATGAATTCAGGTGCAGCTCAGTGGCATGAATAAGGCTCTGACTTTCAACCGCAGCAAATGAAACAAAACAAATAAAATAATGGTGATCTATGGTTTGCATGCAGATACATTCCCTTTGGAATAGTCAAGGCATAAAATCCAAAAGTTGCCAAAACAATGACAATGGTTAAAGCTTCCACTTGAGTGTCTAGGCTCCTGGAGGATTTTTCATTTCTGATTTCTCTTCCTGAGATAATCGCTGTTCAAAGCCATCCTGGGAAGAAGAATCTATGAGACTTTAATCTTCAGTCAACCAATAAAACACCAGCCCGGAGGCATGGTTCAAATGGTAGAACATTAACCATGGGTAAGGAGGTTGAACAAGAGCATGAGACCCTAAGCTCCTTCCAAAGCCCTCCTTCAGAGGAAGGATTTGGGAGAAGATGAGTGGGTGCTCAGGACACTGATCTCAGTGGCTCAATCCATTGATGTCACCATGGAATATTGGGTGATTGCAGGAGGAGGCAGGGGATGGTTGGAGGGGACAGATCTCAGATATGCCCTTGGAGGGTCTATTTTGTGCCTGATGCCTTTCATCTTCTCCCCCACCCTTCCAGTAGTCCCTTCCCTCCTTATCTTCATTGTTTGGAATAATTCTTTTTTTTTTTTTTTTTTGGTCAGTCATGGGGCTTGAACTCTGGGCCTGGCCGCTGTCCCTGAGCTCTTCACCTGAAGACTGGAGCCACAGTGCCACTTCTGGTTTTCTAGTGGTTAAGGGAGATCAGCATCTCATGGACTTTAGAGCCCAGGGATGGTTTTGAACCGTGATCCTCAGATCTCAATCTCCTGAGTATCTAGGATGACAAGTGTGAGCCACCAAGCCTGGCTTGGGTAATTTTTTAAATTGTTATAATAAAGATGATCTACAGAGGGGTTACAGTGACATAAGTCAGGTAAAGAGGACATTTCTTTTCAGACAATGTCACCCTTCCCTTGCTCTCTCCCCATTTTTCCCTCCAGTCCCCACACACAAGTTGTAAAGTTCATTTTTCACATAGTGTCTAGTGAGTTCCATTGATACATTTGTTCAGCTTTTGACCCTCCTTTTCTGTGCCCCCCCTTTACCCTCTCAAAGACAGAAAAACAAGCAAATAGAGAAAAAATGAAAGAAAAGACAAAATCGCTTGTTTTCATTTCAATGATTTTGTTTTTGGGATGGCAAATAGAACAAAAACGAAAGAAAAGAAAAAATCTCTTGTTTTCATTTCAATAATTTTGTTTCTGGGAGGGGGGTATCAGGGCCTGGACTGAACTCTGAGCTGCGCCTGAGCTCTTCAGCTCAAGGCTACCACCCTACCCTTGAGCCACAGCCCAACTTTCCATTTTCTAGTGATTACTTGGAGATGAGAGTCTCTCAGCTTTGTATTGCCTGGCTGGCTTTGAACCCTGATCCTCAGATCTCAGCCTCCTGAGTAGCTAGGATTACAGGTGTGAGCCACCGTGCCTGGTAATAATTTTTTTTCTTGTTAGTTATGGAGCTTGAACTCAGAGTCTAGTCTCTGTCCCTGAGCTCAAGATTAGAACTCTACTACTTTGAGCCACAGTGCCATGTCTGATTTTCTGGTGGTTAATTGGAGATAAGAGTCTCAGACTTTTCTGACCCAGTTGGCTTTGAACCATGATAGTCAGATCTCAGCCGCCTGAGTAGCTAAGATTACTACAGGCACAAGCCACTGTTGCCTGCCCCCCCCAAAAAAAATAAAAGAAAAAAAAAAACTGTTGTTTGAACCAGGTGCTGCAGCTCACACATAAATCCTAACTACTGAGGAGGATGAGAATTTCAAGATCATGGTTCCAAGCCAGCCTGGGCAGAAAAGTCCTAGTGAGACTTCCCCCACCCCACACATGCTAGTCCTGGGGAACTCAGGGCCTGGGTATTGTCCTTGGACTTTCTCAAGGCTAGCTCTCTAGCCTTGAGCCACAGAACTACTTCTGGTGTGTGTGTGTGTGTGTGTGTGTGTGTGTGTGTGTGGTACTGAGAAATCGAACCCAGGGCTTCATACATGCTAGGCAAACACTCTACCACTAGGCCACACTCTCCAGTGAGACTTCTACTCAAAATAGGTAGAAGTGGCACTGTGGCTCAAGTGGTAGGGTTCTCACCTTGAGCACAAAGAGGCTCAGGGACAGGGCCCAGTCAGTCCCTTAGTTCAAGCCCCAGGGCTGGAAAAAACAAACAAAAACAAATTGAGCTGGAAGTTTGGCCTAGTGGTAGAGTGCTGGCCTAGCATGCAAGAAGACCCAGGTTTGATTCCTTGGTACCACATACACAGAAAAAGCCAGAAGTGGTGCTGTGACTTAAGTGGTAGAGCTCTAGCCTTAAAAAAGCCCAAGGACAATGCCCAGGATCTGAGTTCAAGCCCCGGGACTGGAAACAAATAAACAGACAAATATATTGTTTGAGCTGGGTACTTCTTTTTTTTTTTTTTTTTTTTTTTTTTGCCAGTCTTGGGCTTAGGTCAGGGCCTGAGCACTGTCCTTGGACTTTCTCAAGGCTAGAGCTCTACCACTTGAGCCTCAGCACCACTTCTGGCTTTTTCTAAGTATGTGGTACCAAGGAATTGAACCCAGGTCTTCGTGCATGCTAGGCAAGCACTCTACCACTAGGCCAAACTCCCGGCCCCGAGCTGGGTACTTCTTATCATCTTCCTTTTCTTGATAACTGGGTGTGTGTGTGTGTGTGTGTGTGTGTGTGTGTGTGTGTCACAGTGTAATTCAGGCTGGCTTCCAGATCTTCCTGCCTCAACCTCACCAGTGCTGGAATTACAGCTATGCACTACAATACCTAGCTTTGTCCCTTTTTATAGTTGCACAGTATGCCTTACAAAGGGATCTTTGTGGGGTTGGAAGCATGGCCTAGTGGTAGAGTGCTGGCCTAGCATGCACAAAGCTCTGCCTTTGATTCCTCTGTACCACATATACATATAAAAAAACTGGAATGGTAGGCCAGGAGTTTGGCCTAGTGGTAAGAGTGTTTGCCTAGCATGCATGAAGACTTGGGTTTGATTCCTCAGTACCACATACATAGAAAAAGCCAGAAGTGGTGCTGTGGCTCAAATGGTAGAAAGCTGGCCTTGAGAAAGTCCAAGGACAATGCCCAGGACTTCAGTCCAGCCCCAGGATTGGCAAAAAAAAAAAAAAAAAAGGCAGGGATCTTTGTGTGACTGCACGTAACCAATAAAGGCTGAATATCTTGGCACAGAAGGAGGAGGAAAGCCCCTGGATCAGTCCTTGGGAGAGAAACTCCTATTTAGTAAGAGCATGTATCTCTTTGGTAATTATATTGCCAAAGGGGCTTGCTATCAGCCCCATTACTCAACTATGCTAATCTTTGCTCTTAGAAAAGATTCAGTACATTCATATGATTTTTATCTGTGTTAAAAAAAAAAGGCGAATCTCTAATCTTATATGTGTTTTTGTTTTGTTTTGATGTGGCTTGAACTCTGGGCCTGGGCGCTGACCCTGAGCTCTTCAGCTCAAGACTACCGCCCTACCACTTGAGCCACTGTGCCACTTCCAGTTTTCTGAGGCTTCATTGGAGATAATAGTCTCACAAACTTTAGTGCCCAGACTTTCTTTGAACTATGATCCTCGGATCTCAGCCTCCTGAGTAACTAGGATTACAGATGTGAATGGGCAGCGCCCGGCTTTACAGGTAGTTTTTGGTTTGTTTGTTTGATTGTTTTTGCCAGTCCTGGGCTGGAGCTCAGGGCCTGAGCACTTGGGCTTTCCTCAAAGCTAGTGTTCTACCCTGAGCCACCACACCAATTCTGGCTTTTTCTATGTATGTGGTACCGAGGAATTGAACCCACACCTCTGTGCATGCTAGGCCACACTCCTGGCCCCTGGGTAGTTTTTTTTTAAAGCTATTTAATCCTTTCCTTATTTACATATAGAGCTTTCTAAAATTATTATTGTGGACTGGACACAGATGGTGAATGCATATCATCCTAGCTACTCGGAAGACTGAGATCTGAAGATGGTGGTTCAAAGCCAGTCCAGGCAGGAATGTCCCTTACTTAGTCTCTTAGCTTCAATTAACCACTCAAAAACCAGAAAGTGGCACAATGCTTCCAAATGGTAGCCTCGAGCAAAAAGAACTCAGGGAGAATGCCCAGGCTATGAGTTCAAGCCTCATGACTGACAGGAAAAATATATATAATAATTATTATGGAAAAATATATATAGAAACTCTTTCCTTTCCTCCCTCCATCACTCCCTCTTATCTTCCCTTCTTTCCTTCCTTCCTCTCTTTCTTTTCTTCCTCTCTTCCTTTCACTCATTCTTTCTTTCCTTCCTTCCTTTTTTTTCTTCCTTTCTTTCCCCAGAGTCTTACAATGTTGCTCCACTTAGCAGCAAATGCCTGGGTTCAAGCAATTCAAGATAACTGGTTTTGTTTTTGTTTTTTGGCAGTCCTGGGGCTTGAACTCAGGGCCTGAGCACTATCCTTGGGCTTTCTCAGGGTTAGGTCTCTACCACTTGAGCCACAGCACCATTTCTGGCTTGTCCTATGTATGTGGTACTCAGAAATCGAACTTGGGTCTTCATGCATGCTAGGCAAGCACTCTATCACTAGGCGAAACTCCCAGCCCCCTCAAGCAAACCTTTTACATGTGCTTTTTCAGTAGCTAGAGCTACATGCCTGCACTACTGTGCCTGGCTTCCAAATTTCTCTGGTAAAGGTTTCAATCAGCTAAGCCACTGGTGGCTCATGATTGTAACTCTAGCTACTCAGGAGGCTCAGAACTGAGGATTGTGGTTTGAAGCCACCCAAATAGGAAAGTCCTTGAGATTCTAATCTCCAATTAAACACAGAAAAAGTCAAAAGTGTTAGCCTTGAGCATAAAGAGGATCAGCGGCAGTGCATAGGCCTTGAGTTCAAGCTCCAGGGTTGGTGTGCACGCACACACACACACACACACACATACACACAAAGATTCAAGTTATTGGATGTAGCCCCTCCCTAGCCAAGCTGATTTCATCTTGTAATTTCTCTTTTGTTAGTGGTAGGACTTGAACTCTAAGCCTGGGCACTGTCCCTGAGCTCTTCAGCTCAAGGCTGAGCCACAGTGCCACTTCCAGTTTTCTGGTGGTTAGAGACAAGAGTCTCATGGACTTCAGTGTCCGGGCTGGCTTTGAACCTCGATCCTCAGATCTCAGCCTCCTGAGTAGCTAGAATTACAGGTGTGAGCCACATTCGTGCCTGGCTTGATTTTTTTGTTTTGTTTTGTTTTTTGTTCCCATCTGCAAAGGTTCTATTTCCAAATAAAGCTACAGTCACTGGAATTTGGGATGTCAACATACCATTTCGGAGGATACAATTCAAGTCATACTTCCTGATAAATATGTTTATTTTCTTTACTTTTTGCTTTTTTTTTGTTTTTGTTTTTGTTTTTTTTTGCCAGTCCTGGGCTTGAGCTCAGGGCCTGAGCACTGTCCTTGGACTTTCTCAAGGCTAGAGCTCTGCCACTTGAGCCTCAGCACCACTTCCAGCTTTTTTCTATATGTGTGGTACCGAGGAATCGAACCCGGGTCTTCGTGCATGCTAGGCAAGCACTTTAACCACTAGGCCAAACTCCCGCCCTTTTTTTTTGTTTTTCTGCCAGTCCTGGGCTTGAGCTCAGGGCCTGAGCACTGTCCTTGGACTTTCTCAAGGCTAGAGCTCTACCACTTGAGCCTCAGCACCACTTCTGGCTTTTTTCTATGTATGTGGTACCGAGGAATCGAACCTGGGTCTTCATGCATGCTAGGCAAGCACTTTAACCACTAGGCCAAACTCCCGGCCCCATACTTTTTGCTTTTTGAGGGTCTATTTTCCCCCAAAGTAAATCTTTCCAAAATCATAATGGCAAAGGACATCAAAGTACGGCATAGGAATGGGGGGGCATATGCCCCTCCCTACCCAGCAGATGGGTGGTGAGTTCCAAGCTAGCCTAGGCTACAAATAAAACTGTCTAAAAAGAACTTTTTTTTGGAGAGGGGGTAGTATTAGGGGTTTGAACTCAGGGTCTCAAGCTCACTTGGCTTGCTTGCTTCTTTGGTACTCTACTACTTGAGCCATGCCTCCCTCCTAGTTTTTTGCTGGTTGTTTTGAGCACTTCTTGCCTGGGCTGGCCTCAAACCTTGATCCTCTAGATCTCAGCCTCCTAAGTAGGATTTTAAGTGTGAATCACTGATGTCTGCCTAATGAAACAGTCTTAGGAAATGTATGCGTGTGCGTGCAATTCTTACTGTGAAAACGTTTATCTAAATACTTAGATTAAAAAATCCCTTCTTGAGGTTTGTTAGACAAGTGCTTTACCAGCTGAACCACGTCCCCAGCTTTGGTATGTGCTATGTGCTATCATTTGAAGGCCTTTTTTTTTTTTTTAATTGGGGACCGGTGAGTTGCAGGATATCTGAGGCCCTCTGAAAGATTCAAGGCAGGGTGTCAGTTGTTTGCTGGCACAGAGGAGAGGAGGACAAAACCAGGTTCAGGACAGAGGCCAATGTGAAAGAGAGGTGGGCTGGCTAGAGGACAGAGTGCTACAGAGACAAGTGACTGCTTTAAAACCAAAGCCCAGTACGAACAGAAAGTACCTTGGGAGTTTAATATAGAGTCTAGACTTGATGGAGCCACGGAATGTCCAATATCCAGTTTTTATTGGGGAACTGTCATGTTGACTTGCGATATGAGGAATTATCATAGCAGTCGTGGAAGTGGTGAGGGTGAGAGCCTGTGAAGACAAGAACCAGGAGTCTGGCTTGGCTTTGGGACCAGAGTGAAGGAAGGAGAGGGAAGAAGTCAAGCCCAGAGTATGTCTCACCTTCCTGCCTCACTGTCAGGTGAGTGGGCTGGGATTACAGGCGGGCGCCACCAAGCAGGGCCTCAAGCACGATTTGTTTATTTATTAAGGAGTAAGAGAAGTTTCTTCCTGAGTGGTGGTAGGGGCTAAGGGATGGGTTAGGCAACAGCAGGTTTGGAGGTGAGCTGGAGGATTTGAAGGTGGTATGGAAAAGTCCAGACTTTTGTTGGCACTGTAACAGATACTCAGAAATTTCCGTGATTAGAAGTATAGATTTCAACCTGGCACAGTGGCTCACGGCAGTCATCCTAGCTACTCAGAAGGTTGAGATCTGAGAATCTTAGTTCAAAGCCAGCCAGGGCACTAAAGTTCATAAGACTCTTAACTCCAATTAACCACCAGAAAACCGGAAGTAGGGCTGTGGCTCAAGGGGTAGGGTGGTAGCCTTGAGCTCAGGGACCGTGCCCAAGCCCAGAGTCAAGTTGTACAACTGACCAAAAAAAAAAGTATAGATTTCTTACGTGTGGCCACCAGTTCATTGAAAATAAATTTAAAAACTTAGCACTCTTATCTTAAAACTATGCTGGCATTTACCAATCTCTTTGTCTGCTCCCTCTCCCTCTCTTTCACCCTTTTTCCTCTTTTTGAACATAACACTTTCCTTGCTTCCTTTCTTTCTTTTCCTATTTAGTCCTTCCATCCCTACCTTTCTTACTTTTCTTTCTTCTTTTATTTTTATATATTTATTTACTTTTGTTGGTCGTTGGGTTAGATGGAACTCACATCATGGATACTATCCCCTGAGCTCTTTTGCTCAAAATTGATGCTCTATCACTTTGAACCACAGCACCACTTCCATTGTCTGGTGGTTAATTGGAGATAAGACTCTCATGGCCTTTTTGTGCCTGGGCTGGTTTCGAACTTTGATCCTCAGATCTCAGCCTCCTGAGTAACTAGACTCATAGACATGAACCACCCATGTGTGGCTCATCAGAGCTTTTGTATAAGGTTCAGAGGCTTCACCTTGATTTTGCAGAGTTCTCTGTGTGTGTGTGTGTGTGTGTGTGTGTGTGTGTGTGTGTGTGTGTATAAAATTAAATCTATCTGTCCTGAGGTCTCTTACCCCTTATATCTGTGCAGACTTCAAAGACAGGGTCCAGGGCTTGAGGGAACAAACATTATATCAGAACTTCAGAGTAAAAGGATGTACTGGGGAAGCCAGGTGTGACAACCACTTGCACAAGGAGGTGGAAACTGGAGGAAAGAGAGTACAAGGTCAGCTTACCGTCTCCACAACAAACAGCCCAGGTGAAGTTGTTCATACCTGCAGTCCTCACTATTTTGGAGACAGAAATCTATGGAATCACAGCTCAAGACTTGCCCAAGTATAAAAAATCACGACAAGACTCTGTCTCACCAATGGCTGAGAGCAGTCGTTACCCTTACCTCTTACCTCAGCTATGGGCAAAACACAATGGCAGGATGCTCTGGTATACATCTGTCAATCCTAGCCACACCACAAATAGGAGGATCACAGCCCAAGACTGCTGGGAAAACGGCCAATGCAACAAGAGATGGGGCGTGGCTCAAGCTGTAGGGGCGTGGCATGGACAACAGGAGGCTTGGCTCAAGTAATAGGGGCAGGCTCAAGTGGAAGGGGCATGGCTCAAGAAATTGGGAGGTGGCTCAAGTGAAGGGACTGGGCTTACATTGTAGACCTTGGCTCCAGTGGTAGACCAGCTGGCCTAGTAAATTTAGTGCCTAATGCTGCAAAAATAATAATAATAATAATAATAATAATAATAATAATAATAAAAAGGATACAAAGGATTCTTCCTGTATTCTGTTTCTTTCCAAATATTGTAAAAACAGTTTCCATGTTGTTAAAAATGTAGAAACAGTTTCAAAAGCATACATAGTTTTTATGGTAATCTTGAACTTAAGGTTTGCTTAAGTAGAGAGCCTCGACCTTCTGCCGCTTAGATTTGAACAGGAGGCTCCCATCAGTCTTATTATGTGGAAATATTTGCCTGCTTCTCCTGCTTGTTCAGAAGGGATTCTCCGAAGTGGAAAGACCTGCTTAAGAAGGCAAGCATGCTAGGATTTTTGGAATGTGTGGCCAAATGTGGAAACAGCAAGATTCTGCCTCAGGGGAAAAAAGTCACAATTAGCAGGGCTCTGATGGCACAAGCCTGGAATCCTAGCTGAGACGAGAATGGTGATTTGAAGTTGTGAAGCCAGTCCAGGTAGCAAAAGTCCATGAGAGGCTCATCTTCAATGAACCACCAAAAAGTTGAAAGTGGAGCTGTGGCTCCAGTTAGTAGTGCACCATTCTTGAGTAATATGGCTAAAGGATAGTACTCAGGCCCTGAGTTAAAGCCCCAGTACTGGTGTAGGCACACTCACACACCTACACAGAGACAGAGACAGTGACAGGCTCTTTGCTGATTATTTTGTTTGTTTTCGGTCCGTCCTGGGGCCTGAGCTCTTTAGCTCAAGACTGGCATTTTACCACTTAAGCCACATCACCACTTCCATTTTTCCGGTGCTTAATTGGAGATAAGAATCTCACAGACTTTCTGGCCGAGTTGGCTTTGAATGACAATCCTCAGATCTGAGCTCTCTGAGTAGCTAGAATTACAGGCATGAGCAACTGTCACTCAGCTTTACTGATTATTTTGGAGATGGGATTTTATGAACTTTACTACCTGGACTGGCCCCAAACATTGATCCTACAGGGTTCAGCCTTTGGAGTAGCTAGGAATACAGGCGTGAGCTACTGGCACCAGGCTGTTTGGTTGCTTTCGGTTGTACACAGCCAAATCAAATTCCAAAGTGGTTTTGATATACTGCAAGGCAAAGGACTATCTTTCCTCTCTAATTATTAACTACAGCCTTAGAATAATTTCACTTAATTTTTTTTTTTTTACTTTATGGTTGTGTGAGAGCGATAGGTACTCAGGCAAAAAGTGTACTTTGAACTTGCATGTTTTCTTACAGGCCGACGATGTCAAGTATGATTGTGTGTTGTGATTTTGGACAGGAGTGTGAGCTGGAGAGCTCCCCAACAGCGCCCTGCCCCTAAAACAAGTACAATCAACCAATGCCACACAGCAACGTTACAAACCCAACCAGAGAATGCAGTCATAAGACCATGCTACAAAGCTGGATACGAAACCCGAGGACAGACCCAGCCACAGAGTGCAGCCACAGAACACAACATGGGACCCAGGCCCCAAGAAAACCAGACCCTTGAATCAGCCCCCCAAAACAACTACCCACAAAACACAATCCACAGAGCTGGGAAATGTGGCTTAGTGGCAGAGTGCTTGCCTGGCAAGCATGAAGCCCTGGGTTTGATTCCTCAGCACCACATGAGCAGAAAAATCTGTAAGTGGCACTGTGAATCAAGTGGTAGGGGGCTAGCCTTGAGCAAAAGTAGCTCAACGACAGTGCCCAGGCCCTGAGTTCAAGCCCCAAGACTGGCAAACAAAAGAAGAGTCCCACAATCAACTTAAACCATCCGTGGAAGTGCATCCACAAAACCAGGTACATACTCAAAGGAAGTCATGACCATGGCAAACAATCACATAGCAGGGCCACAGATTCAGCCACAAACCCAGGCAGATAGCCATGCAAACATACAACAGCAAAACCCAGGCATAAAAACCAAATCATAAAACCAGCCACTGAACTAGCCACAGAAACCAGCAAAAAAAACCCCAAAACCCACAAAACAATGGTTGCGCTTTGTGGCTGGTTCAGATGAGCTACAAACCAGCCATGGATACCCAGACAGAACCCAACCATGGAAAGCCACAAAACTCAGCCTCAGAGTCCAGCATGAGCTCACACTACAGAAGCAGGTCATGGAATTTATGGCTTGGGGGTTGTGTGCCAGGGTTACTCAGAGATTCACAAGAGAAGTGAATTTGTGGCATAGTACTATGTTTGTGGAAGTGGAACTTGTTATTATGGGCTGGATACCCAGAACAGTGTTACAGAAGCATAAGCTTAGCCTTCTTGTAAGGCCAAGATGGAGGCGGCTGTTATACCCCACCATTCTCAGACCACCAGCTGGCATTGTTCACAACTTCTGCCATTTATTTATTTATTCATTCATTCATTTATTTATTTATTTATTTATTTATTTATTTATTTATTTATTGCCAGTCCTGGGGCTTGAACTCAGGGCCGGAGCAATGTCCTTGGGCTTTTTCAAGGCTAGAGCTCTACTACTTGCACCACAGCACCACTTTTACTTTTTTCTATGTATGTGGTACTTAGAAATAGAACATGGGTCTTTGTTCATGCTATGCAAACACTATCACTAGACCAAACACCCGGCCCTATTTTTCTTCGGGGGTAGACTTTAGGTGTACCATCTAGGCTGGCTTTAGACTTATGATCTTCTTATCTCTGCCTCCCAAGTGCTGGGATTACAGGAGCCATCCAGAGTGTGTGTGTGTGTGTGTGTGTGTGTGTGTGTGTGTGTGTGTGTGTGCACATGCACGCACAGGCACACCAGTCCTGGGGCTTGAACTAAAGACCTGAGTACTACTCCTTAGGTTTTGGTTTTGGTTTTTTTTTTCCACTCAAAGCTGGTGCTTTACCACTGGAGCCACAGTTCTATGTCTGCTTTATTTATTTATATTGCCAGTTAATTGGAGATAACGTCTCACAAACTTTTATGTCTGGGCTGACTTTGAACTGTGATCCTCATATCTCAGCCTCCTGAAGAAGTAGCTAGGATTACAGCCATGAGCCACCTGTGTCCAGCTTGTGAGACTCTTATCTCCAGTGAACCACCAGAAAACTGGAAGTGGTGCTGTGGCTTAAAGTGGTGGAGCACTAGCCTTGAGCAAAAAAAAAAAGCCTTGAGCTGAAGAGCTCAGGGACAACGCCGAGGCTCAGACCCATGACCAGCAACAACAAAAATGCTCAAGCCCCAGGACTTACACTACATTAAAAAATATTAAAAATAAAAATAAATGGGCTGGGAGTTTGGCCTAGTGGTAGAGTGCTTGCATGAAAACCCAGGTTCAATTCCTCGGTACTACATACATAGAATAAAAAGCCAAAAGTGGTGCCGAGGCTCAAGTGGTAGAGCTCTAGCCTTGAAAGAGTCCAAGGACAGTGCTCAGGCCCTGAGCTCAAGTCCAGGACTGGCAAAAAAATAATAAATAAATAAATAAATAAATAAATAAAAATAAAGCCTTTTTCCATATGGTACCTGGGTGACCAGCAACTCTACTGGAGTTACTCCCCAAAACTGTACCAGGGATTTTGCTTTTGTACTGTGTGCCCTAACCACCACAGTTTGATGTGCAAGAAGAAGCTCAACATTCAGTTGTGTTTCCACCAGTATGGGAAAGGCATAAGCTTCATTAAGTTGGACTCATCCTTGAATGGATTAGCCAAGGACATCAAGCCCAATGAAAGACCATATTTTAGCATAAAAGAAAAATTCAAGAAAACTTCAACTTCAAAAACAAAACAAAACAACAACAAAAACTTTGAACCAGTTAGTTTTCATGTGGAAATTTTGCTCCTAGATAAAGCCAATCTTTACTCTCTTTAGAAATTAGCTAACTAGCTGTTGCTTCAGAGTTATCAAAGTTAAGATACAAGATTGTCAGAAAATGGGGTTTGGGGTGTAGCTCAGTGGTCCTTGCCTTCTGTAGGAAAGGCCCTGAGGTCTTTACTCAGTCCTGCAGGAAAACAGCCAACCAACAAACAAAAACCACAGAAAAGAGGAAAAGTAAGATGACATGTGCCATGGCTTATGTCGGTAATCCCAGCTACTCAGGAGGCTGAGATCTGAGGGTCAGGGTTCAAAGCCAGCCTGGGCACAACAGTCTGTGAGACTCTGACCTCTAATTAACCACCAGAAAACCAGAAGTGACTCAGTGGTAGAGTACTAGCCTTGAGCTGAAGAGCTCAAGGACAGGGCCCAGGCCTAGAGTTCAAGCCTCATGAATGGCAAGAAGAAGAAGAAGAAGAAGAAGAAGAAGAAGAAGAAGAAGAAGAAGAAGAGGAGGAGGAGGAGGAGGAGGAGGAGGAGGAGGAGGAGGAGGAGGAGGAAGAGGAAAAAGGAAGAGGAGGAAGAGGAGGAGGAGGAAGAAGACATGATAAATGGATGTGTTTATCTTGGTGACTCTACCTACTTGTTTTTCTGTACCTGGGCATCTGCTCCCTGTCACAGTCTTTCTGTGCTCCCTACCTCCTTCCCTCCTTCCCTCCCTCCCTTCCTTCTTTCCTTCTGTAGTATCCAGGGCCTCTGTTAGCACTCTCCTGGAGCCACAGCTCCACTTCAGACTTTTTGGCTTAATTGGAGCTTTAGAGTCTCACAGCCTTTGGGCTAGGAATGTGGCTTCATGGTAGCGTGCTTGCCTGGCATGCATGAAGCCCTGGGTTCAATTTCTCAGTACCACATACACAGAAAAAGGCCTAAAGTGATGCTGTGGCTCAAGTGGTAGAGTGCTAGCCTTGAGCAAAAAAAAAAAAAAGCTCAGGGATAGCACCCAGGCCATGAGTTCATGCCCCAGGACTGGCAAAAAAATAAAATAAAATAGAGTCTCACAGCCTTTCCTGCTTGGGTTGGCACCTAACCTGGATCCTCAGAAATCAGCCTCCTGAGTAGCTAAAATTACAAACCCATGGCTGCTCCTTTCTCTCTCAACTCAGGCTGGGATTGGATAAATGGACCAGTCAGAATAGACAATCAATAGACGATGAGTGGATACCTGGGCTGGTCAAATTCAGCAAATGAGCAACATCTAGGAAGGCAGGCTGGGCCCTGTGGTACTGTGAGTCTGCAGGTCAAGGTTCAGCATGGAAAGGATAGGCTTGGTCTGAGCGCATGAGACAGAGGTACCCACTAAATGACCTCTGGGGCTGCCCACTGGGCGGGCTGCCCCGTCCATCTGATCTCCCTTCATGCCTCAGTGCCTCTCATCCCAGTCAATATTTGGTAATGGCAAACCATACTAGGTGCTCAGAGGAGGCGTTGCTGGCTCAGGCTGTGGGGATTCTTGTCTCTGGACATCTGGAGTGGGAAGAGGTGCCAGGGCTAGTTTCTTAACAGTGCACAAACAGGTATCACTGTCTGGCAAGATGAGAATCGAGGCAAGAGAAGAAAAGACACTGCTCAACCGCAGGCGAGTTGGAAAGGTGAACAGATGAAAGGGTAGAGTCAGGGTTAGGATCCAGGCTGCAAACGGGTAGACAGCCTGGGAGAGCTCATCAATCTTAGTCTTCCTCTCCATTCTGGAAATGACATCCTGTATGACATGAGCAGAAACTACTGAAGCACCAGTAGGTGCACTTGGCAGGACATGTGGTGTAGGAGGAAGAACTCATTGTACCTCAGCCCCTCAGAGATCAGAAAATAACCAAGTTTGGAGTCAGGCATGCTGGATCATACCTGTAATGCCAGCTTCTTGGCAGGTGAAGTTAGGAGAATCAGGGTTTGTCTGCAAGGTTCTGGCTCCAAAATAATCAGCACAAAAAAGCAGGGTTGGAGGTGTAACTCAAGCGGTACAGCACCAGCAAAAGAAGTGAAAAGTCTTGAATTCAAACCCAGGTACCACACACACACACACACACACACACACACACACACACACACACACACACACACAAAGAGGGCAGGGGCTCAGTGATAGAGCAGGTGTAAAGCCCTGGGTTTCAGCCTCATTCTAAGGAGGAGAAATGTGAGTTCTGACAAAAGGATTCTCTGAATATTAGGCATTCTTTGATGGCGGTTGTTGTCATTGAATCTGTCCACCAATCTGTCCACTTGAATCTCCTCGGCTTGATGAGAAGAAAATTTAGACTGGGGAAATCAAACCTGAGCTTGGAGTGACAGGCAGGGATTCCTTGCCCACCTCTCCTTCTCTGGAACTGGGGAAGGGGGCGCTACCAGAAGACAGCAGGTGCTGAGAGGAGTGAACCCCTCTGGAGCAACTGCCAGGAACCCATTTCAAGGTCCCAGGGAGACATTTGCTCCTGTGGCTTGTTTCATTTTATCTGGAGCCAGAAATAAGCTGAGTGTTCAGAGCCCAGCAATTCTCAGGGAGATCTGGTCACTTCATGCAGAGTTTCTGGATTTATTTTCTTTTCCTACATTTATTTTAGCCTCCCACCATGCAGTTTGTTTATTATATATTTATTTGTTACCTATGTATTTGGTGGTACTGGGTTTTGAACTCAGGAACTTGGACTTACTAGGCAAAATGCTCTCTTGATCTCCACCCCCAGCATGTAACCTCATACGCAGCCATGGCACACCAGAATCATGTCTTCCACTGACCATGCCCACAATAAAGAACCCCACCTATCTTGTAGCCATGGCATCAACCCCCACCTACCCCCCACCCTGTGATTTCTATTGGTTATTTCTTCTATTGAGTCTATGGGCTAGGGAAAGACTTGCCGGATCCCTGCTTTGTCTGTTTCAGGTGGGCATTTCTGGATGGCAAGTGACAATATACATCAATAATTTAAGTATCTGTGAGGGTGGCTCAGTAGTTAAGAGTGCCTGTACGGAATGTGCCAGGCCCTGAGTTTAAATCCCAGTACAGTTCAAATCCCAATGACAACAATTTGTTTTTAATTAGCGGGACCCAGATATTCTACTTCTTAGATTTGATTGTAAGAAATTAGTTCACGCTGAGCGTGATGGCTCACACCTGCAAGCCTAGCTACTTAGGAGGCTGAGATCTGAGAATCACGGTTCAAAGCAAGCCCAGGCACTAAAGTCCACGAGACTCTTAGCTCCAGTTAACCACTTAAAAAGTTAGAGATGGGGCCAGGAGTTCGGTCTAGTGGTCAAGTGCTTGCCTAGCATGCCCGAAGACCTGGGTTCGGTTCCTCAGTACCACATACATAGAAAAAAAAAAAGCCGGAAGTGGTGCTGAGGCTCAAGTGGTAGAGCTCTAGCCTTGAGAAAAGTCCAAGGACAGTGCTCAGGCCCTGAGTTCAAGCTTATGACTTGAACAGACAAAAAGAAGATAGCTGGGTGTTGTGGCTCACTCCTGTGAGGCTGATATATGAGGATCACAGTTTGAAGACAGCTGGACAGGAAAGTCCATGAGACTGTTCTCTCTCTCTCTCTCTCTCTCTCTTTTTTTTTTTTGTTGAACTCTGAGCTTGGGCATTGTCCCTGAGCTCTTCAGCTCAAAGTTACCACTCTACCCCTTAATCCATAGTGCCACTTCTGGTTTCCTGGATTTTAGTGCCTGGGCTGGCTTTGAACCACGATCTTCAAATCTCAGCCTTCTGAGTAGCTAGGATTATAGATGTGAGCCACCACACCTGGCCCTAGTCCATGAGACTCCTATTCCCAATAAATACTCAGAGAAAGTGAGAAGTGCCTCTGTGACTCAAGTTGTGGAAGACTAGCACCAAGAGGCTCAAGTTCAAGTTCCAGGACTGGCAAAGAAAAAAAAGAAGGTAGTTCATGCCTCTGAACGCAGAGTGTAGCTCTAAACAAACTCTATTTGAGAGCATGCGCTCCCCCTGGTGACAGCCTCCATGAACTTCACCTCGCTGGGGGGCTGTGTCCATAGCCAGTGGTTATAGAAGGTACCAGAGAGGATGCAGACTGCTCTTTCTCCCACAGCACTCTGGAAAAAAACCATCTGCGGATGCCTGGATTCCAGACTTTTCACCTCCCATGAATCTCAGCTACCTAAAGGTGCTTTGTTATGGGAGTCTTCAGCAGCAAACATAAAACCATTCTGGAAGGCAGTTTTATGAGAAGTCACATCCTTAGCTCTCTATTAGTGGCTACTCAGGAGGATAAGATCTGGGGATCTTGATTCAAAGTCAGCCTGGGCAGGTAAGGCTGTGAGACTTCTCTTTTTTTTTGGGGGGGGAGGGCGGTTTGTTATGGGGCATTAACTTCAGCCTGAGTGCTGTCCCTGAGCGCTTTTGCTCAAGGCTGGCCCTCTATCACTTTGAAACCTGGTATCATTTCTGGTTTTCTAATGGTTAACTGGAGAGAAGAGTATCATGGCTTTCCTGCCTGGGCTAGCTTTAAATTTCAATCCTCAGATCTCACCCTGCTGCCTTTTAGGTATTGTACATTGCACATGTACCTGTTTTATGTCCTTGAATATATATGCATTTATATATGTACATATGCATATATGTGTGTATATGTTTGTTATATCTCAATAAAAATATCAGTCCAGAGCTGGAGGCCTGAGGTGCCTCACCCCTGTAATCCTAGCTAGTTCAAACCCCAGGACTAGCAACAACAATAACAAAAATCAGTTGAGCACCAGTGGCTCATGCCTATAATCCTAGCTACTCAGAAGGCTGAGATCTGGAGGATGGTGGTTTAATGTCAGCATAGGCAATAAAGGCCTCAAGACTCCAATTAAGCAGGGGAGTGGGGGGGTGGGAGGGAGGGAGAGGGAAGCAGAGCTGGAGGCTTGACTCAAGTGATAGGGTAGCAGGTGGGAGCAAGCAATTTAAGAGGTGAAGGAAGAGAAAGAAGAGGCAAAGAAGTATAAGAAGGAAAGAAAGGGGACAACGCTAATGTCTTGTCGGGGCTTCTCCCTCTTGACCTCTCCTGACCCCTAACCCCTCTTAGCACCTTCCAGTAGGAATTGGAGAACTGAGCTTCTTGCACAGGTGCTTTGAGAGGGACCCTGTCAGTCACAGCAGGAAAGTGTCAGGGTTGTGGCTTGGCTTTAGCTTTACCCCTGTCCTCTGCTGGCTGTGGGGCTCAAGTGAGTGCCTGTTTGATTCTGAAACTCAGTTTCCCTATCTGGGTCGTGGCATGCCAAGTTCACTGTGATAGTTATACGGTGCATCATGCACTGGGGAGCAGTGGGGGCTGTCTCCTCCCCCAAGAATATCATGTCACAAGGAATTTTGGGAATGTGGGGGTCATCTTGTCTCTCTCCCCCCGCCCTCTTCTGCCTGCCTCACCTCCTCTGGGGCCTCCCCGGGGCCTCCTTCAGCCTCCTTCCCAGACATCTGGCCAAGCTGAGGCCACCATGTAAAATCCTCCCTCCACCAGCTGTTTCCTGAGCTCAGACAAAGAAAGCTCTGTCCTCAGGTCACCCCAGTCCAGGCAGGCCTAGCGCCCCATACCATACCACTATCTTCTCCTCCCACCATGTCTCCTTGTTTCTAGCCCTGGGCTGGGGCTCCCCAGCAAGCCAAGTTGCCCTGTCTGTCTCTGTCTCTCTCTGTCTCTGTTTCTCTATCTCTGTCTGTCTGTCTGTCTGTCTGTCTGTCTCTGTCTCTCTCTCTCTCTCAAATCCATGGAAATGAGTAATTTGGGGGCTCCTTTGGCTGGCTCTTGGGGGCACAGTGACAAGCCCTGACTCCAAGAAGGGCTCTGGAATGGCACCGGATGTCAAAGCAGTGTGACGAGTTTGTGGCAGTCCCCCGAACTCACTCCAACATCTAGATAAAAATGAACAGTGACAAAGAGCAGAGACTCAGCAGAGGTAAATGTTAGGTTTAAACAGGATTAGAATTAGGGGCAGGGAACATAGGTATTCAGTATTTATACTTGATTCTTTTTTTTTTTTGTCATATGTGGGGCTTGAACTCAGAGCCTGGGTGTTGTCCAAGAGCTCTTTTCTTCAAGGTTGGTGCTCTACCACTTCAAAGCCTGACATTCCTGCCAGGGTTGACTTTGAACTTGAACCCTCAGGTCTCAGCCTCCTGAGTAGCTAGGATGACAGGCGTGAGACCTGCCTGCCTGGGTTTTGTGGTTTGGGAGAACTGATCACTGCTGCACTAGTGGGGAGCAATCTGATCTCCAAAGGATAACTCATCCTGCTCTTATCGCCAATTAATCAGCAAAAAGCAGGACTGGACGTGTGACTCAAGTGATTGCACGACAGCTGTGAGCAAGCAAACTGTGCCAGAGCACAAAATACTGAGTTCAAAGCTTGTAGACTGGGCTAGGAATATGGCTTAGTGGTAGAGTGCTTGCCTAACATACATGCAGCCCTGGGTTCTATTCCTAAGTACCACCTAAACAGAAAAAGACAGAAGTGGCTCCATAGCTCAAAGTGATAGAGTGCTAGCCTTGAACAGAATGAAGTTAGGATCTGTTCCTGAGTTCAAGCCCAGGACTGGTGAAGGAGAAGAAGAGGAAGAAGAAGAAGAGGAGGAAGAAGAAGAAGAAGAAGAAGAAGAAGAAGAAGAAGAAGAAGAAGAAGAAGAAGAAGAAGAAGAAGAAGAGGAAGGGGAAGGGGAAGGGGAAAGGGAAGGGGAAGGGGAAGAGGAAGAGGAAGGGGAAGGGGAAGGGGAAGGAGAAGAGGAAGGGGAAGGGGAAGGGGAAGAAGAAAAGGAGGAAGAAGAAGGAGAATCTTGCAGACTTTTCTGCTCAGGCTGACTTTGAACTGTGATCCTCAGATCTCAGCCTCCTGAGTAACTAAGATAGCAGATGTGAGTTACTGGTGCCCAGCTCAATAACACCTTTATGTCCAGAGACTGAAAGTATCCTTAAATAACAGCACAGCCTGGCAAGATGCTTACCCCCAAATAAGGACCCTTACCACAGAGCAGGATGAGTTATCCTTTGGGGATAAGATTGCTCCCCACTAGTGACAGCAGTGATCACTTCTCCCAAACCACAAAACCCAGGCAGGCAGGTCTCACGCCTGTCATCCTAGCTACTCAGGAGGTTGAGACCAGAGGGTTGAGTTCAAATCTTGGGACTTCCAACAGCACATCTTCTTTGTTTTGCTACATCCTTGGGTTTCCTCACCCTTCACTTCCAGAGAGAGATAGGAAGGCTCTAATGTTGAGCCACTCTTCCAGAACAGCACAGGGACATTATAACTGAAACTAGAATCCTCAGAAGAGGCAACGAGAATGTGCCAGGCTGAACCAGGTATGGTGGCAAATATCTCCCATCCAAGCTATCAGGGAGTCCGTAGGTGGAAGGGTCAAGATCTGAGGCCATCTTGGACAAAAACATAATAATAACAATAATAATAATAATACATAAGCAATAATAAAAGGCCCTACCTGAAAAACGACAAAAGCAAAATGGGCTGGAGATGTAGCTCGGGTGGTAGAGCACCTGTCCAGCAAGTGGGAAGACCTGAGTTCAAATCCAAGCAGTGCAAAAACAACAAAGAAAAGGGTTCTAGATTGTAGCCCTGTCCCCAACAGTCTAGGACCTCCTACTAAGCTTCACACCCCCATATCTGCTGAGCCCATGTCACCTGTGCTTCTTCTGTCTTAACCTCTTCTTCCCCCCATTCTTTTTTTTTTTTTTTTTTTTTTTTTGCCAGTCCTGGGCTTGAGCTCAGGGCCTGAGCAATGTCCTTGGACTTTCTCAAGGTTAGAGCTCTACCACTTGAGCTTCAGCACCACTTCCAGCTTTTTTCTATGTATGTGGTACCAAGGAATCGAACCCGGGTCTTCATGCATGCTAGGCAAGCACTTTAACCACTAGGCCAAACTCCCGGCCCCTTCCCCCCATTCTTGACTTTATTTATTTTTGGCACTAGGACTGGGGCTTGAAGTCAGGGCCTGGGTGCTGTCACTGAGTTTATTCTGCTGTACAACTTGAGCCACAGCTCCACTCCTGTCTTTCTGATGGTTCACTAGAGATAAGAGTGGCATGGGTTTTCCTGCTTAGGCTGGCTTTGAGCCTCAATCCTTAGATCTCAGCTTCTTCAGGAGCTAGGATGACAGGTGTGAGCCATTGGCACCAGATTCTCTTGATCTTTGGCAAAAGCCTCAGAGAGCCTTGCCCTAAGGGATCTCAATCTAGTCCTTGAAGTCCCTCTCTGTCTCCTGTTTCCCAGTTTAGCTCCCCTCCCATTTTTGGCCTCCAGGTGGGAGACCCCTTTTTGCCCCTTGCTTTCCCCCAAAGTTCCAACCACACTAAATTCTGGCATGTTCTAAATTCTCTGGCCTTCAGGCCTTTTCCCCTATGTTGTCTTCTGTTGGCTCTCTTAATAAATAGTTCATTTTTTCTCCCCTCAAGGTTGGTGCTTTACCACTGAAACCACAGTTCCACTTCCAGTTTTTGGCTAGTTAATTGCTTATAAGAGTGCCAAAAACTTTTCTGCCCAGCATGAGTTTGAACCACAAGTCTCAGATCTCAGCCTCCTGAGTAGCAAGGGTTACAGGTGTAGCCACTGGTTCTTTGTCATCTGGTTCTTCCCCACCTCCTTTCTTTTTCTTCTTTCTTTCTTTTGTGCTGGACTTAGGGCTTGAACTCAGGGCCTAGACAATATCCCTGAGCTTCTTTTGTTCAAGGCTAGTGCTCTACCACTTGAACCAGAACTCCACTTCTGCCTTTTCTATTTTTTTATTATTTTATTTTATTTTTGAAGTCGTGGGGCTTGAACTTTGGGCCTGGGCGCTGTCCCTAAGCTCTTCAGCTCAAGGCTACCACCCTACCACCCTACCTCTAGAGCCAGAGCGCCGCTTCCCGTTTTCTAGTGGTTAATTGGAGATAAGAGTTCCATGGACTTTAGTGCCTGGGCTGGCTCAGATCTCAGCCTCCTGAGTAGCTAGGATTACAGGCGTGAGCCACCGCGCCTGGTTTGCCTTAAAAAATTTTTTTTCCAGTAGTTATTTGTTGAAGATAAGTGTCTCCTAAACTTTCCTGCCCAGGCTGGCTTCGAACTGGTATCCTCAGCCTACTTGAGTAGCTGGGATGACAGCCTTGAACCACCGCTCCCGGGATCGTTCTGGAGACTCAGAGGTTTAAAAGTTTAGATCCTTCTTAAAAGTTGTAATGAGATGAAAAATGAAAAGTGGGGGGCCCTTCTTTTGTCATTCTTGCTCTGCATGCAGTGCTGGGGCCTCATCTCAGTCTCATTAAGAACGCAGACGCCAGGCGTCAGGTGAGTTTCCCAGCCACCTCAGGAATTCTCCTTGGGGGGAGGACGTGGGAGGGGCTCCCAGGTGCGTCCCGGGGCCTCCCCATCCCTGGCTGCCATCCAAGCCCATCCCTAAACGCCATCACCCCCTTCACTCGGGGGTGCCCCCGGCTCCTTTCCATCTCTGCAGCTCCCCACAGCTTCCCCCGGGAGCCCCAGGCCCTGCCTCGGCCGCAGCCTCTCTCCCCGCCCCGATCGGAGCCGCCCTCCCTCCATCTCCTCCCGCCCCCAACTCCGGGCTGGGAACGCGGCGTGGGGTCGGCCTCTCCGCTTCGCCTCTCGGCTTCTCCTTCCCGCTCCGGCCGCTGCTCCCCCCCACCCCCGCCTCCCACACCGCGGCGGGAGCCGATCGCGCCGCGCGGAGCCCCACGCGCGCCCCGTCCACGCGCGCAGCCCGCCAGGTAGGGGGAGCGTGGGGTCGGCGGCAGGGCGACCCCCCGGGGGCGCGGAGCCGGGGGAGGGCGCGCGGGGCGCTGGGAGGGGGGGACAGCAGGGGCAGGGGGAGGGGACTCCTTTGTTTGCAGCCCAGCAGCCCCGGGCCCAGCCCCCCCCAACTCTGCGCTGGACTGGGGCGCCGGGGACCCTGCACCGCCGGGCGCCCGCGCGCGGATTTCCGATAAGATCCACAGGTGAGGGCGGAGCCGAGCACCGTGGAGGCGGAGGGGTCGTGCGTCTGGGGTCCCTGCGGACTCCGGGGCGGGGGGCCCCCTCTCTTTCCCCCGAACCAAGGACTCCTCGATCCCCGGGTCCCGCCTTCCCTCGCCGGCTTCCCGGGTGTGCGGCGGCGCGCGCCTCTGCCCCTCATTCATTCGACGAACCTACGGGCCCCTGACTCTCCCGGGGCCAGATTGGGGACCCTCCTCTTCTAGGTAGGCCCACGGGGAGGGAGGGATTACAGCCCCCCCAAGACTGTCGGGGAGAAGGCGCCCTCGGAACTGGGGCCCAGCCTAGCCGCTCCTCCAAAACTGACCAAAGTTGGGGATCACCTAGTGAGATTTTTCTGCACCCTAAGGGCTCAGGGCGGGCTCCTAGCCCATTCTCCACCCAGGCATCTCCTCCCCTCCCTCATTTGGACCCTGAAAAAGGTGCCCGGAAAGCTGGCCACCTGATCTGGTTTTATTTCAAACGTGTGTGTGTGTGTGTGTGTGTGTGTATGCATGCGCGCTGATCCTGAGGCTTCAACTTGTGGCCTGGGCGCTGTCCCTGAGCCTTTTACTCAAGGCTCCAGTTCTACCACTCGAGCCACAGTTCCACTTCCAGCTCTTTGGATTTAAGAGTCTCATGGACTTTCCTGCGTTGGCTGGTTTTGAACCACGATCCTGAGATCTCAACTTCTTGAGGAGGTTGTAGTACACGTGTGAGCCCTCTGCACTTGTTTCAAACTTCTAAGTTTCAGCCCCTCCACCAGGAACTCTTGTATCCTCAGCAGCTTCTTTCTCTTCCCTACTCCATTTTTTTTTTTTTTTTTTTTTGCCAGTCCTGGGGCTTGAGCTCAGGGCCTGAGCACTGTCCTTGGGCTTTCTCAAGGTCAGAGCTCTACCACTTGAGCCTCAGCACCACTTCTGACTTTTTCTATGTATGTGGTACCGAGGAATCGAACCAGGGTCTTCATGCATGCTAGGCAAGCACTCAACCACTAGGCCAAACTCATAGCACTCCCCTTCCCCCCATTGGTTGTGGCTAAGAAAACAGCCAGCCATCCTGGGAGGGGCCCTTCTCTCCGCCTGGGCTCGCTCAGCCTGTCACTAATCTGGTGATGGTCTTAATTCATGCGAAAGGGACTCCAAAGCTGCTTTATTTTTCTTTGGTTAGTTTACTCGTGGGGCTTGAAATCAGGGCCTGGATACATCACTGAGCTGTTTTGCTCAAGGCTAATGCTCCACCACTTTGGGCCACAGTGCTACTTCCGGTTTCCTGGTGTTCATTGGAGAGCAGAGTCTCATGGACTTTCCTGCCTGGGCTGGCTTCAGGAGCTCCTCAGATCTCAGCCTCCTGAGTAGCTAGGATTACAGATGTCAGTCACCCACACCCTGCCCCAGACAGAATTCTTGTGTCTCCTCGATGTTCCCCACGCTCTGTGAAATCAGCTGCCCCTCCCTCATCTGCCCCCCTCTCCATCTAATAGCCAGTGCTCACCTGGTCCTTCTTGCTGAAAGCTTGTCTTTACCCACAGTGGACCACAAGAAGCTTCACTCTACCAGCTACTCAGGAGGCTGAGATCTGAGCATTGTGATTCAGTATCAGTCCTGGGTAGTCTATGAGACTTTTTTTTTGCCAGTCCCAGAGCTTGAACTCAGGGCGAAGAGCTGCTGTCTTTGGTGTTTCTCAAGGCTAGAGTGCTACCTCTTGACCCACAGCACCATTTCTGGCTTTTTCTACGTATGTGGTACCAAGGAATCAAACCTGGGGCTTCATGCATGCTAGGCAAGAACTCTACCACTAAGCCAAACTCTCAGCCCCTATGAGACTCTTATCTCCAATGAACCACTAGAAAATCAGAAGTGGTGCTATGGCTCAAAGTGGTAGAGAACTAGCCTTGAACCCCCAAACTCAAAGACAGCACCCAGGCCCCGAGTTCAAGCTCCATGACCAACAAAGAAAAAAAAAAGTTCCACTGCCCCAGCTGGCTCCATCTGGCTCCTTCTCCCCTTGCATCCCCCTGTTGCACATCCTGGGCTTCTTGCTTTGGCTTGTACACCTAATACCCCAGGATGCTTGTCTGGGCTGACTTCATCTGTGTGACACATCACACATCTTCCAGGAAGCCTGCCCGGATTGCCCATCTGCTCCTAACTCAGGGCCAATATCTCCCCCAGTTGCTGCAGCCCCCTCAGAGTTGACCCACCCAACTCCTGGTTCTGTGGGGGGGGTCCCCTTTAGCCATAAGGTTGACCTGAAGTTAATGGTGTTTTTTCCCTTGTGACTTCTAAGGAGCGCACGCTGTGATTTTGGCCAGTCTGTGTTGGGCAAGAAGAGAGTCCAGAGTCTTTCCCATGGCCTGGGGACCCCCATCTCTACTTCTGCTGGCCTGCGTGGTCCTGTCATGCATGACATGTGGCCAAGGTCACTGGCACGGGGCCATGGAGCCTGTGGGCCTGGGACGGGTGCGGAGAAGAGGTGGCCCTGGCATTCTCCTGCAGGGGTGTGTGGCACTGGGGATGCTAAACGGCTCCTGGGGTATGGACAGGGAAGGTCTATCCTGGGCTGAGGGGACACTCAGCCGGGGAGGGGCTCACCAGCCTGTCGTGCTGTCCCCAAGGCCCAATGTGTGTGGTACTCACTTTCATGCCTACTGCTGCCCGGGCTGGAGGACACTGCCTGGAGGGAGCCTCTGTGTCGTGCGTGAGTTCTGTTCCCCCCCGGCGGTGGGCTGCCCCCTGCCAGCCCCATTATAAGAGAACTTGGCCCCTCCATCCGCCAAGGGAAGGGCCCCCCACTAGGCTTCCAGGACACCCCATCCTTTGCCCTGCAACCTCCTCTTTTTTCATTTTTTTTAATGCCTGTCCTGGGCTCGAACTCAGGACCTGGGCAGTGTCCCTGAGCTTCTTTTGCTCAAGGCTAGTGCTCTACCTCTTGAGCCACAGTGCTACTTCCGGCCTATTCTGTGTATGTGGTACTGAGGAATTGAATCCTGGGCTTCCTGCATGCTAGGCAAGCACTCCATCCCTAAATCACATTTCCAGTCCCACTTCCTGCTTTTTGTTTGTTTTGATGCTTGTCTTGGTGGTACATTGGCAATACACAGCTCATGCATCACAGTCTCTTACCTTCCTCCCCATTCCCAAGACAGCCTCCCCTCCCCACCCATGTCCCCAGGCCTTCCAGTCTCGGTCCCCCACGGCCCAGCCTGTGTACTGGCCCCAGTCCCTGTGCATCTCCCCTGCTGGGTCTAGCAAAATCTCAGAGCTGCAGTTGGGGTCACAATCCCTTGCCAAGCTCAGCCGAGGACTTGGGGGGAACATCCTGTGTATCAGGGACATCTCCAGCTTGGAGCTTGTGTCTGGGGAGGGCTGGGTCATCCGTGGAGGGCCATGGTGTGGGACTCAGGTCATGGTCTCGATCACGGGGTACACATGATCCTTGTAGCCATCTGTCGACAACCCTGCGGCCAAGGGTTCTGCTCTCAGCCCAACCTGTGCACCTGTGCAGATGGAAACCTGGCCCCGAGCTGTGGGGTGAGCAGAGGTGAGAGGGCTGGGGCCCCTTGGGGGATGGAGGAGAAGGTTCTAGGCTTCCAGTGGCAGGAGGAATCCAGGTTGGTTTTGTTGGAGAACCAGTCAAAGCTAGGCTGGGTCCCCATTCTTGCTCCGTAGACTTGGGGTGCAATGTGAGCTGTATGAATGGTGGCAGCTGCCTTGGGGCATCCTGTTTGTGCCAAAGGGGTTACAGGGGCACCGTGTGCGGGCAGCGTGAGTATCTCTCGGGTGTTATCCCCTCTTACCCTCTGATCTGAACCCCCAACGTGGCAGGGTCACCAATGGGGGGGGCTTCTTAGGTACAGAAAGACCCCAGGTCCTGTCTGTTATTAGGAAATCCCAGCATCCTCATCCTCTCTTTCTCCATAGCCATCTGTGACCCTGGCTGTCAAAATGGGGGACACTGCATCGGGCCCAACCTCTGTGCATGTGTGTACGGCTTTTTGGGGTCCCATTGTGAGACAGGTATGGAGGGGGACTCAGACTTGGGGGAGGGAAGGGGATGACTGGGTTCTTAGTGATGATGGAGACACGGCTGGTCCCTGAGAGGGACCCCAGCTGGGTCGCCTTCCATCTGTGGGGCTATCTGAGGACATTTTTCTCATTTGCTTATTTGTTCTCAAAAACATCTGCTTTCTCCTGGCCCTAACTGAGATCCTGGGTCACTCAGGGCTTGCTAGGAAGGAGAGAGGCCGTCCCCATGGGGAGATCTACCCAGCTGGCAGTCAGAAAGCTCTAACTCGGGGCGGGGGGGGCAGGGGTTCACACTATAACAATGAGGGGGATATGGAGGGCACTGGCTCCCTGAGCTTCTGGGGGGGGGGTGAAGTCAGGTAGAACTTCCTGGAAGAAGAGACCCCTCAGCAGGATCTTGAGGAAGAAATAGAGAGCATGAAATAAACAGTCCCCTTTATCCCCTCCCTCTGCCCCTTACTGCGTCCTGGCTTCTTTGTGTTCTTTTTTTTCCTTCTTAAATTTGATTGAAGGAGACTGGGAATGTGACTTAGTGGTAGAGTGCTTGCCTAGCATGCACGAAGACTCAGGTTTGATTCTTCAGTACCACCTACATAGAAAAAGCTGGAAGTGGTGCTGAGGCTCAAGTGGTAGAGCTCTAGTCTTGAGAAAGTCCAAGGATAGGGCTCAGGCCCTGAGCTCAAGCCCAGGACTGGCAAAAAAACAAAACAAAACAAAACAAAAAAACCAGAGAGAAAAAGCTTGAAGTAGTGCTATGGCTCAACTGGTAGGGTTTTTGAGCAAAAGAAGCTCAAAAACAGTGCTCAGGCCTTGAGTTCAAGACCAGGACCAGCTTGAATCTTTTTTTGTGCCAGTTCTGGGGCTTGAACTGCTTAGGGCTTGAGTGTTGCCCCTTAGCTTCTTTTGCTCAAGGCTAGCATTCTACCACTGGAGCCACAGTGTCTGTTCAGGCTTTTTCTGTGTATGTGGTACTGAGGAATCGAACCTGGGGCTTCATGCATACTAGGCAAGCACTATACCACTATGCCACATTCCCAGCCCAGATCTCAGCCCCTTGAGTGGTTGAGATTACAGGAGTGAGCCACCTGCACCTGGCTTTCTTTTCTGTTTTCTTTTTGGTGTTGCTGGGGATAGAACCCAAATTTTGTCCCTTTTAAGCAAGTACTCTATCTACCACTGGGCCGCACTTCCAGCCTGAACTCCAACTCTTTTTTTTTTTTTTTATTTGATTGGTCATGGGGCTTGAACTCTGGGCCTGGGCACTGTCCCTGAGCTCTTCAGCTCAAGGCTACTGCCCTACCCCGTGAGCCACAGTGCTGCCTGTGGTTTTCTGGTAATTCATTGGAGATAATAGTCTCATGGAGTTTAGTGCCCGGGTTGGCTTTGAACTGTGATCCTCAGATCTTAGCCTTCTGGGTAGTTAGGATAACAGGTGTGAGCCCCCCAACTCTTAATCCCAGGAGCTAGGTACTCGGTGTTCATGGCTGTAGTCTTAAAGACTCAGGAGACTGAGTTTGAGGTTCCTGGCTCACAGCCAGCCTGGGCAAGGAAGCCTGTGTCATTCTATCTCCAATGAAGCACCAAAAAGCCAGAAGTGGAGATTTGGCTTAAGGGGTCGAGCACCAGTCCTGAGTAAAGATAACCAAGCAAGAGCACAAGTCCCTGAGTTCAAGTACCAGCACACTCGCTCTCTGTCACTCTCTCTCTGTTTGTCTCTGTCTCTGTCTGTCTGTCTCTTTCTCATACACACACATACACACACACACACACACACACACGCACAATAATGATAATTTGGGGAGAGGGTATTGTTTGCAGGGGAGGAATAGCATGCTAAAATCTAAAATAAGCTTTTGGAAACTGACTTAGACTGAGAAAAAAAATAAATCAAAAGGGAATGGACAGAAGGGCTGTGGAAGTTGAGGCATACCCCATGGCTGATGAGGGTAAGGGTGAGGGGTGGGGAGATAAATGCCCAGATGCCCCCAGAGGATTAGCACATAGGTTCTGGAAACTGCTTTAGCTTAGGAAGTTGGTACTGCAGGAGTGGGGGGCTGTCTGTGAACCCCTTTAAGGGGTAGAGGGTGGCTCCAGCTCTGTCTGCAAGGAGCTGCTCTTGGTGGGGTGCCAGATCTCCTTATCAGGAACATGTGAAGGGTAGGAACAGGAAGTGAATCTGAGCCCCTGTGTGGCCATTGGAAAATAGATGCAGCCATCTTGGATCCTAGGGTTCAGGGATATGGTTGTGTAAACCCTGAGTATGGGGGCAGATGGCAGCTTCCTTCAAAATCAGGGAGGAGCTGGGCAAGGTGGCTCACACCTGTAAGCCTAGCTACTCAAGAGGCTGAGATCTGAGGATCATGGCTCAAAGCCAGCCCAGGCATAAAAAGTCCCTGAGACTCTTATCTCCAATAACCACTAGAAAACTGGAACTGGTGCCATGGCTCAAGGGGGTAGGATGGTAGCCTTGAGCTGAAGAGCTCCGGGACAATAACCAGGTCCAGAGGTCAAGCCCCACAACTGACAAAAATCAATCAATCAATCAAGGAGGTTTGGCAGGGTTTGAGTGTGGAGGAATGAGACAGGCCTCAGCCAGGCTTTCAAAGTTCCTGCTTGGAGTGAGCAGACATACTGGTTTTTTGTTTTGTTTTGTTTTGTTTGGTGCTATTGCTGAGGCTTTAATTCAGAGCCTTGGCACAGTCCTTAAGATTCTTTTTTGTGCTGAAGGCTAGCACTCTACCACTTGAACCACAAACACGACTTCCAGCTTTTTCTGTGTATGTGGTACTGAGGGATTGAACCCAGGGTTTCATGCATGCTAAGCAAGTACTAAGCTACCCTCATGTACTTTGCAAGCTTGGATATCATGGCTTCCCAACTGGAGTCAGTTTGGTCGAGGGAGTGTTATGTACTGAAGGGTAAAGGTTTTGAAGAAAAAAGACTTTTTTTTTTTTTTTTTTTTTTTTTGTGGTCATGGGGCTTGAACTCTGGGCCTGGGCGCTGTCCCCTAACTCTTCAGCTCAAGGCTAGTCCAGGCCCACAGTTCAAGCCCCCAAACCAAAAACACAACAAACACAAAGGATGAATTGGGGCTGGGAATGTGACTCAGTGGTAGAATGCTCACCTAGCATGCAAGAAGCCCTGGGTTCCATTCCTCAGGACCACATACACAGAAAAGAAACAAGTGTGGCTCCGGTGGTGGAGTGTTAGCCTTGAACAAAAGAAGCTCAGGAACAGTGCCCAGGCCCTGAGTTCAAGCCCCAGGACTGGCAAAGTAAAAAAAAAAAAAAAAAAAAAAAGGAGTAGATAAAGCTGAGAAGGAAAGATATTCAGGAAGGAGAATGGAATGGAATAGGGTGGTGAGAAAGCCTGGTGGGCTGGGGCAGAGAAGCTGGGAAGACGATGCAGATGCTCAGGTTTCTGGGAAGGGGTCAGTGTAAGGTCAGCTATCTACGTCTACCTGGCCCACAGACTACCGGACAGGGCCATGCTTCAGCCAAGTGGGTCCTACCGGGTGCCAGCACCAGCCAACGGGCCTCACCTTCACCAAGGCATTCTGCTGTGCCACCGTGGGCCATGCCTGGGGCCTTCCGTGTGAGCCCTGCCCCGTACAGCCTCACCCCTGCCGTCGAGGCTTCCTCCCCAGTGTCCACACGGGAGCCTGTCAAGGTGTGTCCTGGTGTGCATCACGGGGGGCCTGGGCTGAGTGGGAGCCCCAGGTGCCTTGGTTTCTCTCTCTGACCAGCCTTTTACTCCTTTGCTGGACTCTGCCCTTCTAGATGTAGATGAGTGCCAGTTCATTCCAGGGCTGTGCCAGGGCGGTAGCTGCACCAACACCATGGGCTCCTTCAAATGTCGCTGTCCTGCTGGGCGCCGGCTCAGTGCCAGTGGGGTCACGTGTGAAGGTGAAGGGAGCTGTTCTGCTCCAGGGCACCCCGGCTCCTGCAGAGGGCATGGGGGGAGGGGAGGGCCCTGGCTCTGACCTCATGTGTCTCTGTCCACGCAGATGTAGAGCACTGTCTCAGTGTGCCAGGCCGCTGCTCGGGGGGTACCTGCAAGAACAGAGCGGGGGGCTATGTGTGCATCTGTCCCCCAGGCCTGGTCAGCAGTCCCGATGGTACCCGATGCCTGGGTGAGCTAGGCCAGGGAGGCTTTTTAGTTCTCTACCTCTGGGCATCATTTTTGGCTAGCATTGGGGTGGGGGGTTGGGAGGCTCTGGGCTTTCCTCCACTATTCACTGGGCCTCTCCTACCTCCTCGATAGTGGGGTGTGTATTTGAATCCAGCCTGGCTGCCTCTAAACAGCTGGGCTTTGGCTTCAGTCACGTGGGGCTGACTGCCAGCCCAGCGTCTTCCAGAGGCTGTGTGACCTCGGGCAGCTGCCTTGCCCTCTCTGTGCCTTCCTTTCTCCATCTGTGAAAGGAACTACTTTGAGGACCAAAGTTGGGACTACTCAAGATGCTGAGTTCTGAGCATCCAAGTTCAAAGCCAACCCAAGGCTGGAAAGGCCATGAGACTTCACCTCCCATAAATCACCAAAAAGCTGGAAGGAAAGCTGTGGTTCAAGTGGTAGAATGCCAACCTTGAGTGCAGACGTTAAGGGATTGTGGCCAGGCCTTGACTTCAAGCCCCAGTACCAGTAGGTGGTACTCAGTCTACATTTACAGGGAAACTGAGCACCCTGGGTGGGCGAAGGGGTGAGGGGCTAAGCATTCCCTTAGCATTCTCACACCCTCTCTCCTTCTTCCCTATTTGAGACGCAGCTGTTCATCAGAACCCTTGGGATTGGGAGTCTGTTTCCAAACCACAGACTTAGCAGCTGGATGACCTTGAAGGAGTCTGTTGGCCTCTTCAGATCTGGGCAAGCCCTAGTACCACTTTGTCCTTGAAAGGGCAAAGAGTCCTGATACCCACACATGTACCTGGGGGGCTCCCAGGTGTGCCAGGATCAGAGAGAAGTGGAAACATTTGGGTGTTCTCCTAATTAGTTTGGGGGGGGTAGGTTAGGGGCAGCTGCCAGCATCTCTCTCATCTGGGCAGATGGATTTCTTAAATGTGGGCCACCAGCCAAGACATTGCAAGTTTTGTTTTGTTTTGCTTTTTTGCCAGTCCTGGGCTTGAGCTCAGGGCCTGAGCACTGTCCTTGGACTTTCCCAAGGCTAGAGCTCTACCACTTGAGCCTCAGCACCATTTCTGGCTTTTTTCTATATGTGGTATGAGGAATTGAACCTGGGTCTTCATGCATGCTAGGCAAGCACTTTAACCACTAGGCCAAACTCCCAGCCCCCATTGCAAGTTTTTAAAACTAAAAAATAATGTGTTTGGGGAGGAGCTGGGAATGTGGTTTAGTAGTAGAGAGCTTGCCTAGCATGCCTGAAGCCCTGGGTTCCATTCCTCAGTACCGCATACACAGAAAAAGCTAGAAGTGGCGCTGTGGCTCAAGTGGTGGAGTGCTAGCCTTGTGTAAAAGAAGCTCAAGGACAGTGCACAGGACCTGAGTTCAAGCCCAGGACTGGTGGTAATAATAATAATTATAATAAAACAATTATAAATATTATAATATAAATTATAAAGTACAATATTATAATAATTATAACCATATTAGTACATTATTGTTATTATTATTGTTAATAATAATAATTTGGAATCAAAGCCTAAGAAATCTGATCACCTGGGGAAAGCCCTGGTGATCAGAGAGCTGAATGGGCATCGGATTGAGGTCTGTGATAGTAGCCGTCAATGCCACTCCTCCCTGGGGATGATTCTCAAGTTCAAGGATGAGGCTTGAGCATGCTCAAATAAAACCAGGCCCTGTGTCCACCTCCCAAAAGTTCTCTGTGTCCCCGTGAATGGATATGAAATGTCATCCATGACCAGCCGTTTACAAATCACTCTGAAAAGTTGGTGTGAGTGTGTGTGTGTGTTCTGAGGCTTGAACTCAGGGCTTAGATTCTGTCCCTGAGTTGTTTTGGCCACTTGAGCCACAGCTCTTTCGTTGCAGCTTCTTGGTGGTTCACTGGAGATAAGTGTCTCCTGGACTTTCTTGGTGCAGGCGGAACCATGATCTGCAGATCTCAGCCTCCTGAGTAATTAGGGTTTCAGGGGTGAACCACCAGTGCCCAGCTAGTTTTACTGTTTTCTTTTTTGTTGTTTGTTTGAAAAAAGGATTCGTTGCGTAGCGTAGCTGGGATGACAGGTGCCTGGCTTTCTGGCTGAGCACATGGTGGAGCACATATCAGAGGAGGATGCGATGCTGCTGCTGCTGATTTTGTCAATTGTGGAGCTTGGGGCTTGAACTCAAGGCCTGGGCTTTTTTTTTTTTTTTCCTGAAGGCTAGTGCTCTCCTACTTTGAGCCACAGTGCCACTTCTGATTTTCTGGTGGTTAATTGGTCTTATGAACTTTCCTGTCTGGGCTGGCTCTGCACCACGACCCTCAGATTTCAGCCTCCTGAGTAGCTAGGATTAAAGACATGAGCCATTAAGTGGCCGGCTGAAGTCCAGATGTTTCCATTTTCGTCCCAAATCATACTTCTGCACACCCCCTCATTTTAGATAGGGAAACCAAGTCACAGAGAGGTCGGAGACAGGGATCACAGGTGGCATGGGTGTAGGGTTTAAACTCTGGTTTTATGACCCCCTACTCTCAACCCCATGCTCCCAGACCACATTCTCCAGCCTGTTATAGATCGGCGCCTGGGCACTTGCTTCTCAGCTCTTATCGGGGGCCACTGTGCCGCAGCTCTGGGGGGCCGCTACACACGCAGGCGGTGCTGCTGTGATTGGGGACGCTGCTGGGCTGCCAGCCCAGCTCTGGAGCTGTGCCCTTCTCCAGGATCTGGTAAGTGAGCTCAAGCTTTCCCAGGTCCGGGCTTCCTGGGCAAAAAAAGCCCAGGGTCTGGCTTGAAGTCTGTTCCTTGCAGAGGCGTTCCAGCAACTGTGTGCTCAAGAAGACTCGAGACTGCCTTCCTACCCCAGCCTCTCCCCCGGCCACCCAGGCATCAGATCCAGCGGCGTAGGGTCAGCCTGGCCTGGCCCACGTGGCTCCCTGGGCCCTGGAAACCCCAACATCGGTAAGGCCTGAGGTTGGGACGAAGGAGGCTGATATCTGAGAATCACAGTTCAAAGCCAGCCTGGGAAGAAAAGTCTATGAGACTCCAATTATCCACTAGAAAGCTGGAAGTTGTGCTGTGGCTCAAAGTGATAAATTGCTAGCCTTGAGAAAGCTCAAGGTTAGTGCCCAGGCCCTGAGTTCAAGCCCCCGGGGGAAGCTAGGCATGATGGCTCACACCTGTAATTCTAGCTACTCAGGAGGCTGAGATCTGAAGATTGTAGTTCAAAGCCAGCTCAGTCACTAAAGAACCTGAGACTCTTATCTCCAATTAATCACTAGAAAATGGGAAGTGGGGTTGTGGCTACAGGGGTAGGGTGGTAGCCTTGAGCAGAAGAGCTCAGGGACAGAGCCCAGGCCCAGAATTCAAGCCCCACAACTGACAAAAAAAGGGGGGGATGGCCCACTCAAGGGAGAGATGGATGGCTAGTGACAGGGGTGTGGCTCAAGAAATGGGAGTGTAGTTTATGTTCGGGGGTGGCTTAAGTGATGGGGAGTGGCTCAAATGGTAGCACTCTTGCCCGAAAAGCCTAAGAGAGCAAACCTCAACACTACCAAGAAAAAAAGAAAAAAAATGCGTACTGAAAATGTGCAGATGTTTTCTTGTCCTTATTCCATCAACAATGCTGTTTGGGTGGTATCTACCTGTTTTATGGTAGAATAAATCATCCAGAGAAGATTGAAAATTGTGGGAGGTAGGTAGTGAGTGGTTCTTTGCAAACATGACACTTTTTTTTTTTAGCTCCCGGCCCCCTGGTCTTTCTCTCTCTCTTTCTTTCTCTCTCTCTTTCTTTCTCTCTCTCTTTCTTTCTCTCTCTCCTTCCTTCCTTCCTTCCTTCCTTCCTTCCTTCCTTCCTTCCTTTCTTTCTTTCTTTCTTTCTTTCTTTCTTTCTTTCTTTCTTTCTTTCTTTCTTTCTTTCTTTCTTTCTTTTTTGCCAGTCCTGGGCTTGAACTCAGGGCCTGAGCCCTGTCCTTGAACTTTCTCAAGGCTAGAGCTCTACCACTTGAGCCTCAGCACCACTTCCAGCTTTTTCTATGTATGTGGTACCAAGGAATCGAACCTGGGTCTTCATGCATGCTAAGCAAGCACTCTACCACTAGGCCAAACTCCCAGCCAACACGACACATTTTATTTTATTTTACTTATTTATTTTTGGCACTGGTCTTAGAGCTTGAACCCCAGGCCTGGGTGTTCTTGAACTTTTTTGGCTCAAGGCTAGAACTCTACCTCTTGAGCCATAGCACCATTTCTGGCTTTGTGCTGGTTAGTAGGAGACAAGAGTCTCACAGACTCTTCCTGCTTGGGCTGGCTTTGAAGTGTGATCCCCACATCCCAGCCTCTTGAGTAGCTAGAATGACAGGTGTGAGCTGTCCATTTACTATAAGGGATTGGGGCATTTTGGTAGTGGAGATGGGCCTTAGATCCTATGTCATGCAGCTAGCAAAGGACGATGTTTGGACAGTGATGAGGGACTGGGGGGACTGTTGTCAAATTGGCAATCTGGTCATCAAGAGTCAGAATCTTATACCCGGGTATGAGAGGTGAATAAACCCCACAGTGCAGATCTGGACCCAACTTGTAATGGGTGTGTGGGTATCTAGATTTGGAATGAGAGTCTGCATGGGAGAAGCAGGCCACAGGATGAGACCTGAGCCCAGTAGGGACGCAGGTTCAGTTGGTGTGAAGACCTAGAGACGAAGCTGGGGCTCTGTTGTGGGGAGGGGAAGTGGAGCGGGGTGGGGGGGGGAGAGACTGCCAGTGCTGACCCCAGGTCCTTCTGCCTGCACATAGGCACAGCCACATTGAACCAGACCATCCACATCTGCCACCACTTCCCCAACCTGTGTCTCAATGGTCGCTGCCTGCCCACCCCTACGAGCTACCGCTGTGAATGTAACCCGGGCTACAGCCAGGATGCACAGGGCGAGTGCCTTGGTGAGCTGAGGACAGCTGGGGGGTGCAGGGAGTGATGGGCGTGGCCTTGCCTGCTCAGGGCCATGTTCCCACAGATGTGGATGAGTGCATCAACAGAAGCTGCCATCATGGAAACTGTATCAACATCCCCGGCTCTTATCACTGCCAGTGTCACGAGGGCTTCCAGGCTTTGCACACAGGGCCAGCGTGTGTGGGTATGGCATCACCCATCTGTGTATTTGAGAATAGGGGCAAAGGTGGGGGAGCCTGGCTAGGGATGTGGGGGTTCTCCTGACTGCCTGCCTGCCTCCTTTCCCCCCAGATGTGGATGAGTGCACGGTCCTCAGTGGTCTCTGCCACCCAGGCCACTGTGTTAACACTGAAGGGAGCTTCCAGTGTGTCTGCAGTGCCGGCTTTGAGCCCAGCCCCGATGGCAGGAAGTGTGTGGGTAAGTTGAGGCTGGGTTGGGGGGGCTTTGGACTCCATTGGCTATCTCTTAGAGCCATCTTGAATCTTCACTATGCACCCACTCCGTATCCCTCTGCTATTTCAGCTCACTGCCCTGAGCCCACACACTCCTCTGCTCCCTCCTTCCCAAACTCCCATATTATTAATTGCAACAAGAGGGATTTTGGCTGGGTGCCTGTGGCTCATACCTGTAATCCCAGCTACACAGAAGGTTGAAGCTAACGCCAGGCAGGAAAGTCCATGAGACTCTCCTTATCTTCAGTTAACTAGCAAAAAGGTAGAAGTCTAGCACAAAAGCTCAGGGACAGTATCCAGGTACTGTTTCCCCACACCACCAATTAAAAAAACAATAAAATAAAAGGAAGGATCTTGGGGGTAAAACCATGAGTCTGATTGGCCTGATTCTGGTCTGAAATCAGGGTCCTTTCCCAGTCCCATGACAGCTCTGGGCAGCCTGCTTACAGAGAGTGCAGGATCAGGACCTTGGAGAGCGACCAGGCCCTGGTCCCTGAGGAGTGCAGGTGGGGCAGGATCCCAGCTCCCTGATGCTCCATGCTGTCTTGGAGATCTTCCTTTTGCTACTTGTCTTCATTTCTTCATTTGTTGACTCTTTTTTTCTATCTTTATTATTGGGACTTGAACCTGAGCCGAGCCTCAGCCTATTTACGCTTTTTTTTTTTTAAATAAGGTCCATTTTTTCCCCCAAGTGCCAACTTCTTGGACCATGATTCTCTTATTTATCCTTTCTGGGCAGCTGGGATTATAGGTACATACCATCAGTCCTGTTTTTTTAGCTGATATGAGGTCTCCACAACTTTTTGCTAGGCTAGTCCTGAACCACAATCTTTCTGATATTTACCTCCTGAATAGCTGGGATCAAAGGTGCCACCATGTCTTCTCTCACATCTTTGGAGTGAAGTTAGATTCACACATGTTTTTTGGAAATACTACTGGTTATTCAACTCAGGATTTAATGTTTGCCAGGCAAGTACTCTACCTCTTGAACCATGCCCCTGAGCGACTCCACATTTTACAGCCAAAGTCATATACTTTACCTGAGCCAATGAATCTCAATCCTCCTACCTCTGCCTTCCAAGTAGACACGGGGTTACAGGCATGTACCACCATGCCTGGTCATACAACCCAAATGTAACCATTGAAAAATGGCATTGGGCACATTTCCCAGTGTTATCCAATCACCACTTAATTTAAAATTTCTTTCTTGTTTTTGGCCAGTTCTGGAGCTTGAACTCAGGGCCTGGGCACTGTCCTTGGACACTTTTTGCTCAAGGCTGTTGCTCTGCCACTGGAGCTACTTCTGGCATTTTGTGTATATGTGGTACCAAGGAATCAAACCCAGGGCTTTATGCATGCTAGGCAAGCACTCTACCACTAAGCTATACTCCCAGCCCTTTATTTAAAATTTCTTTACTCCTTTTATTGGGACAAAATTTAGTAAACATAGTTACAGGCTGCCATACCCAAGAGAGGGCTCTTGTTGGACAGGAAGGGGAGGGGAGAGGGCGCATGGCTGATCTACTGGGGAGGGATGGCCTTCCTGTCTGGACATATCCTCTTCTACTGTCTAGATCACAATGAGTGTGCCACCAGCACCGTGTGCCTGAACGGTGTGTGCATTAATGAAGAAGGCAGCTTTGTGTGTCTCTGCAAGCCAGGTTTCACACTGGTACCTAGTGGCCCATACTGCGTAGGTGAGGCGTGAGGCTGGCCTTGCACTTCAGAATGGGTGGTGACAGGGAAGGATGAAGGAAGGATGGGGAGAAGAGAGGAGGAAAGGGGGGAGGGAGAAGGGCAGCGGTAAGGAAGGATGGGAGAAGAAACACAGAAGGGAGGTGGTGGCCAAAAGAAGGAGGGGAGGGGGGTGTGGGTAGTAAGGGGGGGCATGGGAGCAGTCTGGGACGTTCCCATGGGTACCACCCTTCCCCCCAGACATCGACGAGTGCCAGATGCCAGGCATTTGCAGCGGGACCGGCAGCTGCACCAACACCCAGGGCTCCTTCCACTGTGGGTGCCGGGGGGTGGAGGCTGGGGGCGCAGGTGGCCCCGCATGTGTGGATGCCCAGATGCCCGGCAGGTGCTTCGGGGCCACACAGCCTGGCCCCTGTTCCAGGCCCTTGCCTGGTACCATCACCAAGGCCGAGTGCTGCTGTGCCAGCCCCAACTATGGGTTCGGGGACCCCTGTCTGCTCTGTCCTGCCAAGACCTCTGGTGAGTTTTCCCGGGGCCACACCTATCTCCTCAGCCTCCTCCCTCTCTGGGAGGGGTCTCCCCAAGATGAGACCTGGGAAGGGGGCAGTGGGCCCTGGTCAGTCCAGCCTCAGACCCCCCACCTCAGTGGCCAACCTTCATTGGCGGTCTCCCCCAGTCGAGTTCCAGACCCTGTGCCCTGGTGGACTTGGCATCTTGGCAGATGGGCAAGGTGAGTGGGAACTCTTTTTTCCCACGTGGCTTGGGGACCCCCAGCCTCTAGAAGCCAGGGCAACTGCGCTGTCTCCCATCCCCCCAGATATCAATGAATGCACCCTGGACCCAGAGGTCTGCAGCAATGGTGTGTGTGAGAACCTTCCAGGCAGCTACCGGTGTACCTGTAACCTGGGCTACCAGGCGGGTGCCTCAGGCCAGGACTGTACAGGTGAGTGCAGGAGCCAGTGGAGGCGAGGGTGGCCCTCACCACAGCAAGCCCCCTCCCCTGTCTCTCTCCCCTCACCATGTGGATGAGTGCGCCCTCACCCCCTCCTGTGTGACCGTATGTCAGAATATGGCTGCTCCTGGTTCTGGGGGGGGGGGCGCTTCAGCTTCCAGTCAGACTCAGAAGGTATTGGGGGTCCCTGTGGTCTGGGTACACCCATCCTGTGTCTCCCGCTGCAACCAGCTGGTGCCTTGACCTTCGTGAAGGTCACTGTTGCACATTGAGCATGTGTGTGGTTTATAAGAAGTGTGGCCAGGCGCTGGTGACTCATGCCTGTTATCCCAGTTACTCAGAAACCTAAGACGTATGGATCCAAGTTTGAGACCAGCCTGGGCAAGAAAGTCTGTGAGGCTCTCATGTCTAATGAACTAAGCACAAGGCTTGAAGTGGAGCTGTAGCTCAAGTGCTAGCTTTGAGCAAAAGAAGCTCAGGGATAGTGCCCAGGCTGGTGAGCCCTGTCCTTTACATACAAGTTCTATTCCTGCACCTTTTCCCCCAGTACCTGGATTGAACCCAAACCCTCCCCCTTGCCAGCTTTGCTGATGCTCTACCACTTGAGCTACAGCACCAGCCCAGAATTTTGCTTGTTATGTTGGAGGTGGAATCTTTTGGACTTTTCTCTCTGAGCTGGCCTAGAACCATGATCTTCCTGATCTCAGCCGCCTGAGTGGCTAGGATTACAGGTGTGAGCCATCGACCATCTTGGCTTCTCCTGAGCCTTCTGCTTGCTTGCTTGCTCAGGCACCATGGTGCCATAGTTTCCTGGGAAGGAAGGGCTCTGGCCAGGTGGGCCCCAAGTCCTGTTGCTTAGCACCAAGTGATATCTGTCTCCTGCAGACATAGATGAGTGCCTGTCCAGCCCGTGTGTGAATGCTGTGTGCCGGAACCTGGCAGGCTCCTATGCATGCGAATGTGCCCCTGGCAGGCAGCTGGGGCCCTCTGGAACGGTGTGTGTAGGTGAGAGGCATGGTGGGACTTGGGTACCTGTGGATGGGACAAGTATTGATTTGAGCCCAGCAGGAGAGACAAGGGGCTCGTCTCCTTCTCCCCCGCAACAGATAGCACCAAAGACACCTGCTGGCTGCAAGCCCAGGATGGCTACTGCCAGGTGAACCTACCAGGCCTAACTCTGCGATCTGAATGCTGTGCCACCCTGGGGGTCGCCTGGGGAAGTCCCTGTGAGCTCTGTGAGACTGGTACTGACCTCCACGAGGCCTGGAGGAGCTGTCTCAGCCCTATACCTGTACCCTGGCCTGTTGGTTGTGCTGGGTAAAGAGTGACTCCTCTTTGCATCTCATTCTCCCAACTGTAGACCCCACCTGTTCACGTGGCTTTGCCCGTGTCAAGGATTTCACCTGTGAAGGTAACTCCTGCCCCCACTCCAGTTATTCCCACTACTAACAGCCCTTCCCACCCCTTCCCCCACAAATATTCTGCCCCTGCCAGGAGCCAGTGGCTCATGCCTGTAACCCTAGCTACTAAAGAGGCTGAGATCTGAGGATTGGGATTTGAAGCCAACCTGGACAGGAAAGGCCCTGTGAGACCCTTATCTCCATTTAACCACTCAAAAACCAGAAGTGATACCATGGCTTAAGTGATAGAGTGTTAGCCTTGAGCACAAAGAGGCTCAAGGACAGCACCCAGGCCCTGAGTTCAAAACTCCACAGCTGGGGCCAGGAGTTTGGTCTCGTGGTAGAGTGCTTGCCTAGCATGCATGAAGACCCAGGTTCGATTCCTCGGTACCCCACATACATAGCAAAAAGCTGGAAGTGATGCTGAGGCCCAAGTGGTAGAGCTCTAGCCTTGAGGAAGTCCAAGGACAGTGCTCAAGCCCTGAGCTCAAGCCCAGGACTGGCAAAAATAAACACAAAACTCCACAGCTGCCCCCCAAAAAAGACAAAAAGAAAAATATTCTGCCCCCAGGCAAGGCTGGTCATAAATGCATGCTGTCTGAGTTCTTTCCTGGGTATATATGAAGTTGAAACGATTTCCCCAGCTCTAGTACACAAGACTTGCAAGGGTCCTCAGCACTCATCTTAAGCCCCTTGTTCTTCTCCAAGTCTGCTGGACCCCAGGGGGGCAGCCAGCACCCTCATCTCTCTCCTTAACTCTCATGCTCAGATGTAAACGAATGTGACTCCTTCCCTGGGGTGTGTTCTGATGGATACTGCCTCAACACCGAAGGCTCCTTCCGCTGCCAGTGTCCCCAAGGCCTGACGCTGGACGCCTCTGGACGACTGTGTGTGGGTGAGTCCTGCAGAGTCTTCCAGGGATGAAACCACCCCCTACAGGAGGGATGTGGGGGGACCCCAGTACCCTCTATTCCCTGTTCACCTCCTCCTGACCTGTGTCAAAACACATTTCCTGGGCTGGGAGTGTGGCTTAATGGTGGAGTGCTTGCCTAGCATGCAGGAAGCCCTGGATTCAATTCCTCAATACCACATGCACAGAAAAAGCCAGAAGTGGCACTGTGGCTCAAGTGCCAGAGTGCCTGCCTTGAGCAAAAGCAGCTCAGGAACAGTGCCCAGGCCCCAAGTTCAAGCCCCATGACTGGCAAAAACAACAACAATAACAACAACAAAAACCAACCAGATCCCTTTCTCTCCACCCTGTGAGTCTAACTTCCCCCTTTCCCAGACTCAAGGCAAAGGGCACAACTTTGTGCCAGCCTAGCTACTGAGCTTGTTTCTTCTCTTGTCACCTGTCAGGGGCACTCAGGGTTCATGGAGGCATCTGCATGTGCACAGAAAGCAATTGCTCTCCTCTTGGGACATAGATACTTCCCCGAAATGGTTCATCCTCAAGTCCCAAGGCTCTGAAATCATCTTTTCTCAGATAAGATTGCTACTTTTTTTTTGGGGGGGGGAGGAAAAGTACTTTAACGAAGCACGGTAGTACACACCTGTAATTCCAGCACTCAGGAGAGTGAGGAAGGAGGATGGAGGTTTGAGGACCATCTGGGCAAACTTTATCTGTAAAGGCTGAGCGAGTAGATTTTTTGGCTCTGGAAGTCATACTGTCTGGGCAAACCACTGAACTTATGTTATCTAGCAGATGTGGCTGTGTGTCAAGTGAAATTTCATTTTAACAAAAACAAAAACCAGGCCTCCAGCTCCAGGTTGTAGCTTGATGAAACTCTTGTCTTAGCTTTTCATCTCTGGAGCTGGGGAAGATTTGGCTGCTTTCAGGTTGTTCTGTGTTTTGTTTGGCTGGTGTGTGAACTCAGGGCCTTACACTTACTAAGAAACCTCTAAAACCTTCTTGTTCTATCTCTTTTTAATAGGGTCTCACTTTTCTTCCCCCTGACTGGCATGGATCACGACATTGTTATTTAGGTTTTCTGTATAACTAGGCTGACAGGCGTGCACCTCTGTGTCCAGCTTTTTATTGGGTAATATGAGGTCTTGTGAACTTTTTTTTTTGCCTAATCTGGTCTTGGACTGTAATCTTCCCAATTTCTGCTAGGATTAGAGGCATGAGCCACTAGGATAGATTTTGGGTGCTTGGAATTAGTGTGCATGTGTTTTGTAGTATTTGGAATTGAATTCAGGGTCTTCTTGATTGCCTAGCAAGCCTTTATCCTGAACATCATTTTGAGATTTAGTGATTGAAGGGCTTAGAACTATGTCCAAGATTTAGTGGAGCACTTAGGCAGTGTCTTTTTGTTTGATTTTTTTTTTTTGGCCAGTCCCGGGGCTTGAACTCAGGGCCTGGGCACTGTCCTTGGACTTTCTCAAGGCTAGAGCTCTACCACTTGAGCCGCAGCACCATTTCTGGCTTTTTTCTATGTATGTGGTACCGAAGAATCAAACCTGGGTCTTCGTGCATGCTAGGCAAGCACTCTACCACTAGGCAAAACTCAGGGCCCCTGTTTGATTTTTTTTTCCTGCCAGTTCTGGGGCTTTACCTCAGGACCTGAGCACTGTCCTTGGGTCTTCCCAAGGCTACAGCTCTACCACTTGAGCCATAGCACCACTTCCAGCTTTTTCTATGTGTGTGGTACCAAGGAATCAAACTCCGGTCTTCGTGCATGCTAGGCAAGCACTCTATCACTAGGCCAAACTCGCGGCCCCACAACGTGTTGTTATATTATTGCTGTTGTTGTTATTATTATTGGTGGCACTGGAGGGTGACCTCAAATCTCGGCAAGTCATTCCTTTTTGCTCTACTTACTGGGGACAAAGTCGGGGGGTAAGGGTTGCAGAGTGACAAACCTGCCTTCGTGCCCCAGTCACCGTTTCCCTGTTGTAGACATGAGGTTGGAGCCTTGTTTCCTGCAGTGGGACATAGATGATTGTGGGGTTCCCCTGCCTGGCAAGTACCGGATGGATGTTTGCTGCTGCTCTGCTGGGGCCTCCTGGGGAACTCAGTGTGAAGCCTGCCCGGAGCCTGACTCCCCAGAGTTTGCCAGCCTGTGTCCCCGAGGGCCAGGCTTTGCCACCCAGGACTTCCTATCTGGCCAGCCTTTCTATCAAGGTTAGGCTGGGGAAGGGGGAATCTGGAGAGGGCCCTGGGTTTGTGTGTGGGGGCGCCTAGGGAGGAGGGAATGGGGAGGGTACAGAATGCAGACAAAGGCCTGGGGGTAGACAGTGAGTTTGGAGAAATATACAGTCTCAGGGAAGGCTGGGATTACGGCATCTAACCTTTGGGGCATTAGGGTGTGATTTGGCTGACTGTTTTATACCCCACCACCAGATGTGAACGAGTGCAAGGCTTTCCCAGGGCTCTGCATGCATGGCACCTGCCACAACTCCGTGGGCAGCTTCCACTGTTCTTGTGTCAAGGGATTTGCCCTGGACCCTCAGGAGAGGAACTGCACAGGTAGGTGTTTACCTCTACCACTTGGAGGTTAGGTCATGCCTACAGGAAAGGGGACCTGAGTCAGATGCAGAAGCGAAGCCTCTCCTCCTCCTCCTCCCTCCTCCTCCTCCTCCTCCTCTTCCTCCTCCTCCTCCTCCTCCTCTTCCTCCTCCTCCTCCTCCTCCTCCTCCCTCCTTTCTTCTCTTCTCCTTCTTCTCCTCCTTCTCCTCTTCCTCCTCCTTCTTTCTTCTCTTCTTCTTCTCCTTCTTCTCCTCCTTCTCCTTCTCCTTCTTCTTCCTTGGCAGTACTAGGATTTGAATTTCTTCTTCTTTTTTCTTGGCAGTACTAGCATTTGAATTCAGGACTTTATGCTTGCTAAGGAGGTGCTCTCCCAGTGAACTAAACCCCTGCTGTTTTTTGTTCTGGTTATTTTCTCTGTATTTTATTTTGTCAGTTGTAGGGCTTGAACTTAGGGCCTGGGTGTACTGTCCCTGAGCCTCTTTATACTGAAGGCTAGCACTCTACCATTTGAGTCACAGCACCATTTCCAGTTTTTGAGGGGTTAATTGGAGATAAGAGTCTCATGGGGACTTTTCTACCTGGGCTGGCTTTGAACAATGATCCTCAGATCTCAGCCTCCTGAGTAGTTAGGATTATAGGCATAAGCCACTGGTGCCTGGATTATGTTCTGGTTATTTTAAAAAGATCATCTCGGTTTTTTGCTCAGGCCTGTCAAGACTGTAATCCTACTTACTTTTCCTATAACGGAGATGATAGGCATGAACAATCACACTCAGCTTTTTCTGTTGAGAAACCCACTCCTACACACACACACACACACACACTGCCCTGGAACTCGGATCCTCCTGATCTCTGTCTCCTAAGTAGCTGGGATTACAGACATGAGCCACTGGCCCAGTGAAGTCTATTCTTCAGGCATCTCTTGTCCTTTCCTCCTGTGTGCAGCATGACCTAGGACACGCCTCTCTGGGCAGCAGGGATCCCACTGTCTCTGTAGAGGAATTGCCAAAGATGACCTCTGAGGGCCTCCAGCCTGAGAAACTTCTCTGCCTTGTAGTATATTCAGTTAGGGTATCTCTTCTTCCTGGCTAGGGTCCAGTAGCTTGTGCTCTTTTGCAGTCAGCCCTTCATTGTCTAAGGAGACGCTGTCCTATAGCTCTTCTTACTGAAGTTCCCTTGGCCTCTGCTTACTCATGTTGCACACATAAACCCATAGGTTGTGCCCTGTGTCCCCACAGACATCGACGAGTGTGTCATCTTCCCTGATCTCTGTGGCCAGGGCATCTGCATCAACACCCTGGGCAGCTTTGATTGCAAGTGTTTTTCAGGCTACACAAATGGCTTCATGCTTGTGAAGAGCTACTTGGGTTAATAGTTGCAGGATGACAACCCGAGGTCGACCAGAGGAGGTGGGCATGGTGAACTACCCTCCAGATGAGGCCCAGTGACTCTGGATGAATGAGGATACCACCATTAGGAAAGAGGCCTGGGAAAGGGCTGCATTCTGGGAGCAGCCAGCATAGTGGGGATGGGAGCAGGTCTCCCAGAGAGCAAACTGCACCAAAGTCTAGGAGATGCTGCCATTTAAGAAACATCTGAAAGCCCAGCATGGTGGCTCACGCTTGTAATCCTAGCTACTCAGAAGGCTGAGATCTGAGGATCGAGGTTCAAAGCCAGCCCAGGCACTAAAGTCCATGAGACTCTTATCTCCAATTAACCACTAGAAAGATGGAAGTGGCACTGTGGCTCCAGGGGTAGGGTAGTAACCTTGAGCTGAAGAGCTCAGGGACAGGGCCCAGGCTTAGAGTTCAAGCCCCATGACTGACAAAAAAAAAAAGAAAAGAAAAGAAAAAGAAAAATGAAACATCTGGCCAGGTATTGGTGTCTCACACTTGTAATCCTAGCTACTAAGAAGGCTGAGATCTGAAGATATTAGGTTTTGAAGCCAGCCAAGGCAGGGAGGTCTGTGAGACTCTTATCTCCAATTAACAATCAAAAAGCTGCAAGTAAAGCTGTGGCTCACCTGGTAGCCTTGAATGGAAACACTCAGGGATAGTGCCTAGAAGCCCTGAGTTTAAGCCCCAATACTGGCATGCATACACAAGAGAAAGAAAGAAAGAAAGAAAGAGAGAGAGAGAGAGAAAGAAAGAAAGAGAGAAAGAGAAAGAAAGGAAGGAAAGAAAGAAAAGAAAAGAAAGATCTGGCCACATGCACGTAGCTCATGCTGTAATCCCAGCTACTCAGGAGGCTGAGATCTGAAGATTGTTCCTTGAAGCTAGCCAGAGGAGCAAAGCCAGGAGCCACATTACCCATCTTTGGTCCACATGTCTAATGTACCATCTGTTCTCCACATTTAGATGTGGATGAGTGTGCGAGGGACCCACTTCTGTGCCGTGGAGGCAGCTGCACTAACACAGAGGGGAGCTTTGAATGCCGGTGCCCCCCAGGACACAAACTGACAGCCCAGGGCACGGCCTGCGAAGGTGCGTGTGTTGGTATGAGCATGTCCAGATGTCTGCTGTCTGAGCAAGATGGTGGTACGTCTGTGGTTCTCCCTAGGGATGGGCCTATGTGTGGGATTGAAAAGCAAGTGTGCAAGCAGGTGAGTGGTGTGTCTATGCATAGGTCATAGAAGTGTGTGTGTGAACATGCTAGAGCATGTGTGAGTGCAAGGGTGTCCAGATACGTGAGTCTGTGGGAATATGTGTATCTATACAAGGATGTCTGCATGTGAGTTGGTAGGAGTATGTGCGTGTGGGTGAGTGTGTAAGGAGATGAGTGTGTTTGGGAGTGGCTCCTGCAGGAGAAGGTGTTCCTGTATGGTATGTATTAGGCATCTGTTGCGTATGTGTTTATGTGCTTACAGAAGGGAGATGTTTGTGTGGTTTATTTTGTTTTTCAGTACTAGGGCCTGTACTCAGGGCCTCATGCTAATTTAGCTTGTTTGCTCATCTGGTGTTCTACTACCTGAGCCATGCCTCCAGCCCTGCTTTTTGCTTGTTATTTGATAATACGCATCTCCTGGACTTTCCTACTTAGGCTGGCTTTAAATTGCCATCCTCCAGATCTCAACTTCTTGTGGAGCTAGGATTATAGGCATAAGCCACAAGTGCTAGGGATTGTGTTTGTGCAACATGGGTGTCTCTACATTTGGGTGTGAATAGATATCTGAGCCTGGTGTGTGTGTGTGTGTGTGTGTGTGTGTCAGCCTGTCGCAGCAGGATGTGTTAGTGAGCAGCGCAGACACCCTTTGGGGTACGCCTGAATGTCTCACACGGCTGTGAAGATGGCAGATGGGGTGCAGGGCCCTCCCTCACTGGGAATTCCCACCAACTGTGGGTCCTCCCACAGATGTGGATGAGTGTGCCCTCCAGGAAGACTTGTGTCCCCACGGCCAGTGTGTCAACCTCATTGGAGCCTTCCGCTGTGTCTGCCACGCGGGCTTCCAGGTCACACCTGGGCACCAGGGCTGCCAGGGTGAGACTGCGCTGCCCTTGTGCGCCCTGGGGCCCCCCCGAGACCCACCCCCTGACCTGCCCACCCTCCCACAGCCCCGCAGATCCTAAACCCCCGATCCCTCCCTCCTGGCCCACCTTCCACAGACATCGATGAGTGCCGGGTGGGGAACGGCGGCTGTGAGGTGCACTGCATGAGCACGGAGGGCAGCTTCCAGTGCAGTTGTGGACAGGGCCACACGCTGATGCCTGACGGGAGGGCATGCACGGCGGGGGCGGGGGAAGATAGTTGTGGGGGGGTGGACAGATACACATGCCCGGGTGGACGCAGCTGCACATGCACAAATGGATATAGGCGCGAGCGCGTATAATAAGGTGCTTGTGCTCTTGTGTGGGTGGATGGGTGCGGGTGAGACGGATGGGCATGCGCAGAGGCTGATGGATGGGCTTGGGTGGGCCATACGCATGCGTGGGAAAATGCACATAAGCGGATGGATGCATGTGGGCCGATGCGCATGCGCGAGTCGTTGTGGCTTCATTTGCGCATGCGTGAGTGGGCCAATGCGCATGCGTGCGCACGAGGTCTCTTTCCCTCCTTTCCTCGGGCGCCAGACGTGTGGCGGCTGGCGTCAGCCTGTTCTGGAATCCTGCCCTGCTCGGTCCAGGCTGCATTCGGTCAGAGCTGAAGCATTCCCAGGCTTGGCCTGTGGGCCTCTGGCGCTCTCGGAAGGAACGCGGGGCTCCCCGGAATGCTCCTGTCCGTCGGCAGCCCACCCTTCGTCCCCGCTCCCACAGATGTGGACGAGTGTGAGGAAAACGCGGCCGTCTGTGGCCAGGGCCGGTGCACCAACGAGCCTGGCGGACACCGCTGCCTGTGCTACGAGGGCTTCGTGGCCACACCTGATGCCAAGGCCTGTGTTGGTGAGAGGCTGGGCTGAGGGGTGGGGAGGCGGCACGGGAGCACCCCAAACGCCAGGACCCGTTCCTGCAGACCCCGGGCTCCGGGCCTCGTCTCAGCACTTCGGAGGCGCCCCGCCCACTCCCCCAACCCTGTGGGGTGTGTTTCTAAGATACTGCTAAATTGCACTTGGGGAGCATGCCCTCGTCAGAGAACCGTGCTCTGTTTTTGAGGGCTGTATTTGAAAATCGCCACAGGCCAAGGTTTTCCTTTACTTCTTTCTTTTTTTCTTTTTCTTTTTTTTTTTGACAGCCCTAGGGCTTGAACTCAGGGGCCTGGGCACTGTCCTTGGACTTTCTCAAAGCTATTGCTCTGTCACGTGGGCCACAGCACCACTTCTGGCTTTTTTGGTGTGTATGTGGTACCAAGGAATTGAACCCAGGGCTTCGTGCATGCTAGGCTACCGCTAGGCTACGTTCCTGCTCCACCCCCTCCCTATTTTTATTTTTATTTTATTTTTGGGGGGCCCGTCGTGAGGCTTGAACTCTGCGTCTGGGCCTGGGCGCTGTCCCTGAGCTCTTCAGCGCAAAGCTAATGCTCTGTCACTTAAGCCCAGTGCCACTTCCGGTTTTCTGGTAGTTCATTGGAGATAAGAGCCTTACGGAATTTAGTGCCCAGGCTGCTTTGAACCTTGATTCTTAGATCTCAGCCTCCTGAGTAGCTAGGATTACAGGCTTGAGCCACTCATGCCCAGTTTTTTCTTTTTCTTTTTTCTTTTTTTCCTCTCTCTCTCTCCCTCTCTCTCCCCCCTTTCTCCTCTCTCTCTCTCTCTCTCTCTCTCTCTCTCTCTCTCTCTCTCTCTCTCTCTCTCTGTCTCTCTCTCTGTCTCTCTCTCTCTCTCTTTTGCGATCTGGGGCTTGAACTCTGGGCCTGAGCACTGTCCTAGATTTTCTCAAGGTTAGGGCTCTACCACTTGAACCACAGCATCACTTCCTGCTTTTTCTATGTATGTGGTTCAGAGGAATCAAACCCAGGGCTTTGTACATGCTAGGCAAGCACTCTACCACTAGGCCAAACTCCCATCTTCCCCCCCTTTTTTTAATGTATCAGTCCTGGGGCTTGAACGCAGAGCCTGGGCACTGTCCCTGAGCTTTTTACTTAAGGCTCATGCTCTATTACTTGAGCCACAGCTCTACTTCTGGCTTTTTTTTTTTTTTTGGTAGTTTATTGGAGATAGTTTCACAGAGTGCTGGGAATGTGGCATAGTGGTTTAGTGTTTGCTTAGCATGCATGAAGTCCTGGCTTTGATACTTCAAGTACCACATACACAGAAAAAGCCCAAAGTAGTACTGTGGCTTAAGTGGTAGAGTGTTAGCCTTGAGCAAAAGAAGCTCAAGGTCAGTGCCCAGGCCCTGAGTTCAAGCCCCGGGACTGGCAGGGGAAAAGGGAAAAAATGGAGGGCTGGGAGCATGGCTTAGTGGTACAGTGCTTGCCTAGCATACATAAAGCCCTGAGTTTGATTGCTCCATATCACATATACAGAAAAGGTTGAAAGTGGTACTGTGGCTCAAGTGGTAGAGCATTAGCTTTGAGAAACCTCAAGGACAGTGCCTTCGCCCTGAGTTCAAGCCCCAGGACTTTCCCCATCACCCTGCAAAAAAAAGAGAAGAGTTTCATTACAGACTTTATTTTATTTCGCCAGTCCCAAGCAATATGTCGGTCCTGGGGCTTGAACTCAGGGCCTGGGTTCTGTCTCTGAGTCTCTTTATGCTCAAAGCTAGCGCTTTGTTACTTGTGCCACAACTCCACTTTCAGCTATTTGCTGCTTAATTGGAGATAAAAGTCATGGAGTTTGGGGCCAGGAGTTTGACCTAGTGGTAGAGTGCTTGCCTAGCATGTACAAAGACCCGGGTTCGATTCCTTGGTACCACATACATAGAGAAAAAAGCCGGAAGTGGTGCTGAGGCTCAAGTGATAGAGCTCTAGCCTTGAAAAAGTCCAAGGACAACGCTCAGGCCCTGAGCTAAAGCCGAGGACTGGCAAAAAAAAAAAAAAGTCATGAACTTTCCTGCTCTGCCTTGCTCCAAACTTCAATCCTCAGATCTCAGCCTTCTGAGAAGCGAGGATTACAGGGTGAGCCTCTAACACCCAATTCCTAGTTAGCTTTATAAAACCTAGCATTTCCTAAATCCTTTTGGTAATATTTGCCTGTGTGATCCATGAAATAAGTACTGTGACATTCCCAGCCCTGGAGATCCCTCAGCACACTCAGGAATACTGGTGTTCTCATTCCCACCTCTTCCACTTTTCTCCCATTACCCCAGCATCTGGTCCTCAGGCCTCATATCCTCTCCTTTCTCAGACGTGAATGAGTGTGACCTGAACCCTCACATCTGTCTCCATGGGAACTGTGAGAATACAAAGGGATCTTTTGTCTGCCACTGCCAGCTGGGCTACATTGTCAGAAAGGGGACCACAAGCTGCTCTGGGGAGCCAAAAGTCCACCCTGCTGGTGGGAGGAACCCCAGGGGTGACTGTTGGAGATTATCAAGTCTGTTTCTGTGCCTCAGGGCAGAGCCTGGTCAGAATTCATTCTTAAGAGATTTCCACTAATGAGTCCTCTTGAGAATAAATTGGCCTGGGGCTCCCCTTAAACAGTTCTGCAGAGCCCCAGCAGTACATTGCAATTTTCCCAAATTATCAGCCAAGCCTGATAATTTTGATGATAGAAGGAGGAACACTTAAATATTTGTATAGTTACAGAATTAGCTTCTCAGGGCTGCAAAAACAAATGAACACATGCCTGCTAGCTTAGTACCCCAGAGATTTAGTCTGTCTCGGTGAGGAGAGCCCTAGAGACAGGAGTGTAGGAGGGGTGGTTTTTTGTTGGGGATTTAGAGAGAACATCTATCCTACACATCTCTCTAGCTTCTTCACTATTCCTTGGTTTGGAGTAACAGCACGCTAACTGCTGCCTCATATGTATATGAGGTCTGTCTGTTTTGTCTTGTCTATCCCTCCCTCCCTCCTTCCCTTCTTCCCTCCCTCCCTCTCTCCCTCTCTCTCCTCTTCTTTCCCTTTATTCCCCTCTCTCATCTCTCTTCTCTCCCCTCTTTCTCCCTCTCTCTACCCACCCCCTTCTCTCCCTCTCCTCTCTGCTCTCCTTTCTTCTTTCCCTCTTTCCTCCCTCCTCCTGTACTGGGGATCCAACCCAAGATTTCACACTTGTCAGGCAAACACACTACCACTTGTACTTAAAGCTCTTTTGCTTTTAGTTTATTTTCCAGATAAGGTCTTGGGCTTTTGCCCACCTCCACTCCTGAGTGGCTGGGATTTCAGGCATATACCACCATATCTGGCCTCATGTTGTATTCTTTTCTCTGCCTGTGTCCAGCTGTCACTCTTAAGAGTAGTTGTTGGATCAGGGATCACTAAACCAATAACCTTGACTTAGTCACTGTCTACACAAATTACATGTCCAGATCACATCACATTCACAGATCCGAGGAGTTAGCACTTTGAATATAGCTTTTGAAAGGCTACAATTCCCACACTTGAGCTCCATAGTTATTTTTATGGTACCGGGGCAAATATTGCATAAGAGTATCAACTCTATGTTGACGCTTAAGTCACTGCCACTTGAGCCACACTTTGTAGCCGATGGGCCATGTCCCAACTACTTCAGGCAGAACCCTATTGCTTGAGCCACTCCCCCTAAGCCTTTGGCCACGCCCCTAGCACTTAAGCCAGACCTTAGTGGTTGAGTCATACTTTTACTGCTGGAGCCTTGCCCTCACACTTAAGCCACACCTCAAGCCATTTCAGACCATTTCTAGATGCTGCTTAAGTATTGCCCTTGGGGTCTGGGAGCTTCTTTCTTGGACCCTGGAGGAAGTGGAAAATCCTTGGGTTGGAGGGCTAGTTCGTATATGTTCTGCTTCTTCCCTTCTGGGTCTGGGTTCCATCTTGGCTCCCTCACCTTTCAGACCTGGATGAATGTGAGCTGGGCCAGCACAGCTGTGACAGCTATGCCTCCTGCCTCAATACACCTGGGAGTTTCAGCTGCAGGTGCCATCCAGGCTGGATGGGGGATGGCTTTGAATGTCATGGTGAGTACCTGGAGGCAAGGAGGGGATCCCTATAAAATGGAAGAGGTTGGTGGAGACAAGGTGGGGGTTTTGCACTCAAGGATGTCTCTAAGGACCACACAGGGCTGGGATAGAGGGTGTGCGTCCTCATAGGCCCCCAATGCACATACTTCAAGGTTCCGGGTTCTGATTCCATACAGACATAGATGAATGCACCACCCCAGAGTATCACTGCAGCCCCACAGCCGACTGCCTTAATGTTCCCGGGAGTTACCACTGTGCCTGCCGCCCTGGATTTGCTGGGGACGGAGTCTCCTGTGAAGGTGAGTGTAGGGCCAAGCAACAACCAAACAGGGGCAACCTGGGGCGCTAGGTGAGGTGACCCTTCAAGGTCCTAGGACTTTCCTTTTGTTCTTTTTTTCCAGTCCTGGGGCTTGAACTTAGGGCCTGGGCATTATCCCTGAGCTTCTTTTGCTCAAGGTTAGTACTCTACCTCTTTGAACCAGAGCTCCACTTCTGGCTTTTTCTGTGTATGTGGTACTAAAGAATCGAAGCTAGGGCTTTGTACATGCTAGGCAAACACTCTACCTACCATTAAGCCACATTTCTAACCCTTCCCTGTGTGGGTCCCAGCCCAACTGGCCTCCAGATGTCAATGTCCCCTCTGGGCCTCCCAGACAGGGACGAGTGCATAGAGGACATGGATCTCTGTGAGAATGGCCTCTGTCTCAATGACCCTGGTGGGTACCACTGTGAGTGTGAGATGGGTTTCAGTCCTACTGAGGACCACAGAGCCTGCCAGGGTGAGTCCTAAGCCTGCCAGGGTACGGGGGTTGGAAAGTGCTGTGGGACAGGGCAGCTCACCTGGGGTCCCTGCAGATGTGAATGAGTGCGCACTTGAGACACTGTGCATACCTGGGAGATGTGAGAACCTGCCAGGCATGTTTCGTTGCCTCTGTGAGGATGGCTATGAGCTGGACCAGGGTGGCAGTCACTGCGCAGGTATGTGTCAGCGGACACAGGAAGGGGCTACAGGATGCAGGCTGCTCCTTCACTGCCCTTCCTGTGTAGTTTCTCATCACTCCCTATTTGTGACACCCTGCTTTGTTGTCCTGGTACCATTCCCTGAATTAGTAGTGAATGAATGAATGTGTCTTCCCCTACATCTGCCCAAATGCTCCTCTAGTCTTTGAAATGAGCAGATGGTAGCTATTTTTCCCTTGCAAGCCATATTATTTCAGTTGTCACGGCTCAGCTCTATCATTGTGGCTCTAAAGCAGCCATAGACAATATGTAAATGAGCAGGTGTGGCCAGGTGTCAGTAAAACCTTATTGACACAACCATGCTGTGGCCAGATTTGACCCATGAGTTGAAGTTTGCAAACCACTGGCTTGAAAATATTTTCTAAATCCTGGTTTTGTATGTTGGCTGTGGAGCTCAGGATGAGGAGTTTGCAAGGGGCAAACGTATGCTGAGTCAGACAGAGCAGGAAAGCCCACTCTGGAGGCCCCATCCCCTTCAGTCTGGCATCCAAGAGCAGATTCTAAGCAAAGAAGAGGAAGGGGTGGAGTGAGGGCTCCCAGCCAATGACAGTGCATTGTTCCCACCCCCTGCCCAGATGTCAATGAGTGTGCAGATCCCATGAACTGTATCAACGGACAATGCATCAACACTCTCGGCAGCTATCTCTGCAATTGCCCCCAGGATTTCCAGCTAAACCCCAGCGGGGTAGGCTGTGTGGGTGAGTCAACATTTGGCCCCAACCAAAAGACCCTGGAATCCCTGGAGCTAGGACCTGGGTTTACATATATGTCCATCTGTAGAAGTCTACCTGCTCCTCAGGAAGTTGGTACATTTGCCCACATGAGGCCAGTAGGATTGCTCTTCTCATCTGGGGAGTTCTAGTCATCCAGTCTAGATATACACATACAGTTTCATACACATGCACACATACACAGAATTAAATAGATATGTAGAGGCATGCAGATATACAGTAGTTGCAGAGAAAGTTATACAACCACACAGAAGCACACACATGCACATAGGGTCCATGGAGATGACGGTCACGAACACATTGCCTCAGATACACACACACACATTTTCTTCTCTACCTCCTGCTAACTATCCCTTCCTGACTGTGCAGATACCCGGACTGGGAACTGTTTCCTGGACACCCACAGCCGAGGGGATGGTGATGTGTCCTGTAGTGCCGAGGTTGGAGTTGGGGTCACCAGAGCCTCCTGCTGTTGCTCCCTGGGTCACGCATGGGGCAACCCCTGTGAACTATGTCCAATGGGAAACACAAGTGAGTAGTTCCTACTGAAGAGGGGCCATTGCTGAGTTTCAGCCATAGTCACTGGGGAGCTCACAGAAGGAAAATGAGAACTGAAGAAGGAGGGATAATCTCAGATCATACATTCTGCCCTTGGCCTTCATGGGCCCAACCTTCTTCAAGATTGCTTTTGGAAAACTTTATAGTTTCTCTGTCGTGTTAACAAACATTGACAATTCTTTGGTAGCTTTTGCTGGGGCTGAGGATCCAGAGGACAAGCCGTGGCTGTGACACATTGCCCTTCACCTGGAAATCTCACTGAGAGCCAAGGAAGGGTCTGTTTGAGGCTTACTGCCCAGGAGAAAGCTAGGGAGAGAAAGGGGCCAAAAGAAGACTTCCCACAGGAGAACTGAGGCAGTTTTGAAGGGTGCCTAAGAGTTTTGCTAGAAGAGAAAAGGGAAGGGGTCTATAATGCAGTGGAAACAGTACATGTACTGCCTCACCATCCATCTGCTTACAATGAATTCAGACACCACCTTATATACACCCCAACACTCCTGAATTCACTGACACCAGAACCCAGGAACTCCTGGGTTTGGCCCAGGGGTAAGCAGATGGAGGGGTGCAGCAGTGGGATAGAGGCCCCTTTGGGAGATCTCCCTCTCCTGTTTCCCCTAGGTGTTGCCCAAGTTCTTTCCCCATAGCCCTTCATGAGAGCCCATTTCCTTTGCAGGTGAGTACAGAACCCTGTGCCCAGGTGGTGAGGGCTTCCAGCCCAACCCCAATACTGTCACTCTGGAAGGTGAGTTCCTGGCAGACCCTCTGACCATGCGTTTGTCTCTATGTCTATCCACTCTCTTAGGAACCTTTCTCTTATCCTCACTGCACCAGAGTACCTTGCTGGGAACTGAGGAAATTTCCTCGCCCACCTGCAGGGCAAGCAGCAGAGCCAAATCATGCTTTTAATTGGCATTGATATTAAAATTATTCTTTAGCCATTTTATTTCATTTCCTCTTTGGTCTACCTATTCATTCACTGATCCACTCCCATCCGTCTATCTGCCTGCTCACTATTCATCTCTTCACCCATCGGTCCCTCTTTTCATTTATCCACCCCCACCCACCATTCATTCAGCTATCCATCCTTCTTGCCATCCAGCAATCCATTGATTCCTCTGTTGACCTGTTGTCTATCCACCCATTCATCTGTATATAATCCAATTTTATCTGTATATCTATCCACCCATCTATCTAATCATCCATCTATCTATCCATTTGCTAATCCTTATTCCTTCTCCATCCATATATCCATCAACCCCCATCTGCTCTGTCCATCTACAATGAGTGGGTAGCCTCTCATCCTTTTATCCCCCCCCAAAATCTATCCACTTACTCACTTCCTCCTTCATTGACCCATTGTTGGCAGCTTTTCATAGCCATTCACTCAGCCTCCTGTCAGTCCTCCGTGGGGAGAGATGAGGATAGGAAGGTATGGATGGGAGGATGGACTCACAAGTGGAAGGAAAGGAGCTGAACTCAGGCCAGTTCTGACTTAAAGGAGTCTGGGTCTAGCCTTTGAGGCAGATCCTCCCAAAGTCCAACAGCCATGGTGGTTTTTGAAGGACAGTCCATGAGTGCTCCGTATGTCCTCAGCTGGGGCTTAACTCAACTCTCATTTCCACACAGATGTTGATGAGTGCCGGGAGCTACCTGGGCTGTGTCAGGGAGGTAACTGTGCCAACACCTTCGGCAGCTTCCAGTGTGAATGCCCACGTGGGTACCACCTCATTGAAGGCACCCGTGTGTGCGAGGGTGAGTGTGCACTCTCCCTGTGCTGTGTCAGGCTCTCCTTTCTTTCTGCTATTCTGCATGGACTGTCATCCTCTTGTTTATGTGTTGTTGGGATGTTGGGGTGGCAGACACAGGCCACCACACCTGATCTGATGCTTGAGTTGGAGATCTTAAGAACTATTGCCTTTGCTGGCCTAGAAATATGATCCTTTTTTATCTCAGCCTATCAAGTAGCTAGAATCACAGGTGTTAGCCACCATTGTTTAACTTTTTTGTCTCTTTAATAGTTGCTTTTATGGAGAGGTGGAGCCTAGAATTACCTGCTCTGCATTCTTTGTGATGATCATTTCTAGCATAATCTACCAAGGGTTGGGGGGTATATTTATTTGGTGGTACAGTGGATTGAACTCCAGGTCTCATCATACTCATCTTGCTTGCTTACAGCTGGCACTCTACCACTAGAGCCACACCTTCAGCCCTGGTTTTGTTGGTTAAGAGATAAGAATCCCATGGGTGGGCCGGGAGTTTGGCCTAGTGGTTAAAGTGCTTGCCTAGCATGCGCGAAGACCCGAGTTCGATTCCTTGGTACCACATACACACAAAAAAGTGGTGCTGAGGCTCAAGTGGTAGAGCTCTAGCCTTGAGAAAGTCCAAGGACAGTGCTCAGGCCCTGAGCTCAAGCCCAGGACTGGCAAAAAAAAAAAAGAATCCCATGGGTATAGGGGCTGGGAATTGTGACTTAGTGGTAGAGTGCTTGCTTAGCATGCATGAAGCCCTGGGTTCAATCTCTCAGTACCACTTAAGTAAGAAAGGCCAGAAATGGCACTGTGGAGCTGGGCACAGTGGCTCATACCTGTAGAGGCTGAGATCTGAGGCTCAAGGTTCAAATCTAGCCTGGGCACTACAGAGAGAGAAACTCTTATCTCCAATTAATCACTAGAAAATGGGAAGTGGGACTGTAGCTCAAGGGTAGCCTTGAGCTGAAGAGCTCAGGGACAGCGCCCAGGCCCAGAGTTCATACCCCATGACTCCCCCCCCACATACACAAAGTGGCACTATGGCTCAACCAATAGAGTGCTAGCTTTGAACAAAAAAGAAGCTCAGGAATAGTGCCTGCACCTTGAGGTCAAGCCCAAGGACTGACAGAAAAAAACAAACAGAAAGTAAGAATCTCATGGGCTTTTCCTGCCCAGGTTGACTTTGAACCAATATCCTTAAATCTCAGCCTCCTGGGTGAACCACCAGCCCCTGGCTCAGATATTTTTGTTGATGGTGGTCATGGGGTTTAAACTCAGGGCCTGGAGTGGGGAGCTTTTTTTGCTCAAGGTAGCATGCTATCACTTTGAGCCAAAGCACTATATCCAATTTTCTGGTGGTTAATTGAAGATAAGAGTCATAGCCTTTCCTGCTTAGGCTGGCTTTGGACCATGATCCTCAAATTCCAGCAGCTAGGATTACAGGTGAGAGCCACCAGTGCCTGACTAGATTTTTTAAAAAACAGAATTGTTATACTACACTTTTTTCACTTAATGCTCTGATTATATCTCACCACATGTATAAAGTGTCTGCATAATTTCAAGCTGACTTTGTAAACAGACTGAAACTTAGAAGGAAGTTGTTCCACTGAGCCTAGGGTTCGCAGTTGCCCAGACAATCACTGGATACCACTGCTTGTCCCCTCTGCCCCACATCACCCTCCCCCTACAGATATTGATGAGTGTGCCACACAGTTGGGGATCTGTGGCCCAGGCCTATGCTATAACACCCTGGGAAACTACACCTGCATCTGCCCTGCAGAGTACCTGCAAGTCCTTGGTGATGGCGGCCACAGCTGCATGGGTAGGGAGTATGATGAGGTAGGGGTGGGCAAGTGGTTTAAGAGGGATGGCTGAGAGCCTCTCAGCCTTGAAAATACATAGAGAGATACTTGGGAGGGGAAAGAGGAAGGATGGCATATTTGAAGTAGTGATTATACATCCATGAACAATATTAGAAAACTTATTAAAAGCCCAGGCCTGCCAGGGACCGTTGCTCAGGTTGTCCAACAAAGACTAAATCATGCAAGGCCCTCACTCCTACAAGTGTATTGGGAGACATAGAGCAAGTTACTTATGATCAAATGAATCCATGAGTGAATTCATCTGTCTCTTGTCTTTCTGTGTCTTGGATCACCCTTTCCCCTTTTCTTCTCTCCCAATGCCAAGGACAGATATGAGAAAGAGCATGTGTTTTCACTATTATAATGGCACCTGTAGGCACGAGTTGGCCTTCAACATCACTCAGAAGATGTGCTGCTGCTCTTACAACATTGGCCAGGCATGGAACAGACCTTGTGAAGCCTGTCCCACACCTGCCAGTCGTGAGTGCCCCTCCCCACCTTCCTTTGAGCTTTGGGTATCTGGACTGCCTTGCATGAGTGAGAGCTGGAGTCAAGGTTTCCCATCCCCACATGGATGGGAAAAGCTGTCTTTCTTCCAGTTTGCAGACTTTGCAAACTTAGGATGGATTGGTGGTGGGAAAAGCCTTTGGTGACACACGTCACACTTTGTGAGGTTCACTGAGTATCTAGGGTTGGGGAAAGAAACATGGAGAAACCTGTAAGAAACCCTCTGCCCCCCCACCAGCTGCTTAAGCAAGGCCAGAGTGAAAGAGTGGCCAGGAGGGTTAGAGGAGACCAGCTGGGGCTGGGCTGTGGGGTGGAGGATGTGAGGACTCTCCTCACAGTGGGCAGAGCCTGCTCTGAAGCTCTGTTGTCCTTGGCACAGCTGACTATCAGGTTCTGTGTGGAAGCCAGATTCCCGGCTTCGTCACTGACCTGCTCACTGGGAGGCCTCGTGGTGAGTTCCGCTCCTCTCATACATCACCCATAGTCTCTGAGTGTCCCTCAGCTTGGTTGCCCTCCCTAATCCCACCCTTCCTTCCTTTCCATCCTGTCTCCCCAGCCTCCCTCTGCTCCAGTGCCTCAGGAATCTACCCCAAAGCCTACCCTTCCTCCTTCCCTCCCTCTGGTGCTGAGGATGGAACCCACAGCCTCAGGCACACTATCTCCCCACCCTGAAATGTGTGCTTTTTGTTTGTTTGTTTGTTTGCTAATCCTGGGCTTGAGCTCAGGGCCTGAGCACTGTCCTTAGACTTTCTTAAGTCTAGAACTCTACCACTTGAGCCTTAGCACCACTTCTGGCTTTTTTTTTTTTTTTCTATGTATGTGGTACCCAGGAATTGAACCTGGGTCTTCGTGCATGCTAGGCAAACATTCTACCACTAGGCCAAACTCCCAGCCCGAAATGTGTGTTTTTAATTGACACCAGCACTCTTACCTGCTCTCCCTGTTCTGTCCACATCTGGCCTCTTTGTGGCATGAGCAGGGGCATTGGCACCAGCAGTTTTTGTGGATGTAGAAAGTGCTTGCTTGCAGCTACAGCCCTTTCTACCAAACTATAGGATCAGCAGGTCCCCAGGGCTGGGCCCTGACCGCTTATGCCTCCCCAGATATTGACGAGTGCAGGGAGATCCCAGCCATCTGTACCCATGGTGTCTGCATCAACCAGATCGGGAACTTCCGCTGCGAGTGCTCTATGGGCTTCGAGTACCACAAAGACTTGCTGGCCTGTGAAGGTGCCTACCTGTTCTGTCCCTAGCTCTAGGGTCTCTCACACATGGTGCAATTGAGGGCAACCCTGTGAACGTCATTTTCCCCCTCTGAGTGATGGTCCAACATCCCCTCTGTCCACCCTTGCTCTGGTTCTGGGTGTTGTTAGAGAGATCTGCTCCAGGGTTGAGCTCGGGGTCTGATTCTGTCAGGGTGGGCTTCTCTTACACATTTGGCTCACTGGCTTGGCCCCCAGATGTGGACGAATGTGGTACCATAAAGAGTCCCTGTGGGAGGAAGGAACTCTGTATCAATGTCCCTGGCAGCTACCGCTGTGAGTGTGCCCAAGGATTCAAACTGTCACCCAGAGGAGCCTGCGTGGGTGAGTGGAGTGTCCAGGATGATGGGCCAGACTTTAGCAGAGCAAGGCTGGGGAGGGAGATAAGGGACCCAGGAAGCTCCTGGACCTGCTCCTACTATGTATTGTTGCAGGGATTGGGAAACACAGCACCCTATGATAGCCTAGTTTTGGTGTGATGTGAGATATCACTGGTGCTAGCAACTTCAGAATCCTGGTGGGACCTTAAATATGGGTGTTTCAGGGCAGGCTAGCCTCCCCCATTGCAGCATGGGGGAAATGGGGAAACAGTAAGGTGATGGGTCACTGGACATACCCTGCTGCCTGCACCCCAGGATGGAATGAGTGCCAAGAGATCCCGAATGTCTGTGGTCATGGCAACTGCGTGGATACGGAGGGAAGCTATGTGTGCCTGTGTCACCGTGGTTTCCGGGCCTCCGTGGACCAGACGCTGTGCGTGGGTGAGGGCTCTTCCTTGGGTCTTCATCTCCCCCTGGGCTGGGCTGTTTCTTCCATCTATCCTAATTCATAGACAGACTCAGATTTAAATTCTGGCTCTGAACTCTCAGGTAAATGACTCTCTTGTCTCCTCATACCCCAGTTTTCCTGCTGCGAGTCATAGGTAGTGCCAGATAATCTCCCCACTCCCTGTCCCCTGTAAGAGCCCAGCCTTCTGGACAAGATGTGGTGCTGGGGAGACAAGCTGGGTCGCAGGAGCCTCTCCCTGAGCCACCAGCGCACTTCCCTTGGTTGCATTGAGTGGTTGGCGTGTTTGGCTCTGTCAGACCTCAATGAATGTGACCTGCGGCCATGTGGAAATGGAACCTGCAAGAACACCCTTGGCTCCTACAGTTGCCGCTGTCTCCCAGGCTTTGCAGCCTCATATAATGGGGATTGTGTGGGTGAGCTATGGTGGAGTGGGGGGTGGGGTCTGTGTATCCTATTGAAAAACAGACCCATCTGCCAAGTACTGGTGGCTCACATTTGTAATTCTAGCTACTCAGGGGGCTGAGCTGTGAGGACTGAGGTTCACAGCCAGCCCTAGCAAGAAAAATCCTTGAGATTCTTATTTCTAGTTAACCGCCAGAAGCCAGAAGTAGAGCCGTGGCCCAGGTGGTAGAGCACTAGCCTTAAGTGAAATATTTCAGCAAACATTGCCCAGGACCTGAGTTCAGGCACCAGCACAAAGTAAAAAAGGAAACTAAAGGATGCAGTTAAGAGCACTTAGTGTCATAGTCATAGCACCACATAGTTTTATGTTAGAAAATAATAGTGTCTATTTTATATAGTAATAGAAAGATTAATATACAGAATTGTACAGGAGTGCTTGTTAAACTAACATTAGTACCATTGCCAGGCGCAGTGGCTCACACCTGTAATCCTAGCTACTTAGGAGGCTGAGATCTGAGGATCTTAGTTCAAAGCTAGCCTGGGCACTAAAGAACATGAGGCTCTTATCTTCAATTAACCACCAAAAAGCTGGAAGTGGGGCTGTGGCTCAAGGGGTAGGCCTTGTGCTGAAGAGCTCAAGGACAATACCCAGGCCCAGGGGTAGGGCGGTATCCTTGACCTGAAGAGCTAAGGGACAGCACCCAGGCTGAGTTCAAGCCCCATGACTCACAGGAAAAAAAAGTACCATCAGTTCATGGACCTTACCTGTCCATTTTCCTGCTGCAGATACTGACGAGTGTACCACCTTGGTGGGTCACGTATGCCGGTTTGGCCAGTGCCTCAACATAGCTGGTTCCTTCCGCTGTATCTGCCAGGATGGCTTTGAGCTCACAGCCGATGGGAGGAATTGTGTGGGTAAGTTTCTCCACAGTGTTTTGAGTCATCTCAGCCAGACCTCAAGCCACAGTCACATGAAGATGGCACTTTTGAGTGGTCATGGTTTTATCGGATACCTGTGTATTTGTTTTAAGATATAATAACTTAAAAATAAAAATAAGAAAACAAGAGGCTGGCAGTTTGGCCTAGTGGTAGAGTGCTTGTCTAGCATGCACAAAGACCTGGTTCGATTCCATGGTACCACATACATGGAAAAAGCCAGAAATGGTGCTGTGGCTCAAGCGGTAGAGCTCTAGCCTTGAGAAAGTCCAAGGACAGTGCTCAGGCTGTGAATTCAAGCTAGAACTGGCAAAAAAAAAAAAAAAGAGGAGGAACAGGAGGAGGAGGAAAAAGAAGAAGAGAAGGCGGCAGAGGAGGAGGAAACAACCCTAGCATATCACAGTTTTATAGAGTGTGTGATTTAGGTTGAGACTGAGAAATTAAGTCTGCTGAGACAAAGAATAGACTTGTTAAGTGGATGCCACAGAAATCTTGGAAGGTTTTTTGCTCCCTCTTGCCCACTGGACCCCATCTTCCTCCACCAGGGCCAGATAATCACTCCTCTGCTGCCTAAGCTGGACCCCATACTGGTCCTGGGAGGGAATATCACGGGACCCTTGGCCACACACTGGCCCCAGATCCAGGTGAGCCCTCCACCTCCTTTCTCACACTGGGGTCCTTCCTCCTTTTCCCCAACAGATACCAATGAATGCATGAGCCTTGCAGAATCCTGCCTTCCAGGTACCTGCCAGAACCTCCAGGGCTCCTTCCGCTGCATCTGCCCTCCTGGGTTCCAAGTGCAAAGGGAGCGCTGTGTTGGTGAGAGTCAGTTTCGTGTCCTAGTCTTGGGAGCCAGGAGGTATCTGTGGGCCTCTGTCTCCTTTTGGTAAGCTGGATGAAGTGGTGATGCATCTCCAAGCCCAGCACCAAGCACACCTCCATTGGCACTATTATGGTTGTTTTTGGATTCCTGGCTACAGACTCTCTCTTCAAGGCCCACAAAATTTGTGGACCCTATACAGTGGACACAGGCTCTGTTCACTTAGTAACTGGCCGTGGTCTTCACTGGTGCAGTCACCCATGGGGTAACTTAAGTAGACTGGCCTGACTTGACCTTCACTGGTTCTTTCATAGAGCTAGCCTTGTACAGTATGGGCTAACTTGAGCCAGTCTGATTTGAGCAGATGGGCTAGCCTTATACAGGCTGGGGTAATCTGACCTGACAACATCTTGTCTGATCTTTAATTTGGGCTAGCCTAGATTTAGGCCACTCTGGATCAGTCTGGCTTGAACAAATGGCCTATTTTGGATAGAACTAGTTTGGACCAGTTTGGCCTGGTCCCTTTTTGGCTTATTCTATCTGAAATAGACTGGTACAACAAGAATGGATTCTTTCTAACAGCTAAATTTGTTCAGCCAATTTGTGTGTGTGTGTGTTCCCACATGTGTGTTCATGTACATGTGCTGGTACTAGGGCTTGAATTCAGGGCCTGGGTGCTATCTTTGAACTGTTTTGCTCAAGGTTAGCACTCTGCTACTCGATCCACAGCTCCACTTTTAACTTTTTGGTAGTTAATTGGAGATAGGAGTCTCATGGACTTTCCTGCCAAGGCCAGCTTCAAACCTTGGTCTTCAGAATTCAGCCTCCTGAGTCGTTAGGATTATAGGCACGGGCCACCTGTGCCTAACTCAGTCCTGGCTCTGTCCTTGGCCTTCCAGACATAGATGAATGCTTGGAAGAGCCCAACATTTGCCCCTTTGGTACCTGTACTAACAGTCCTGGGAGCTTCACTTGCCTCTGCCCACCAGGTTTTGTCCCTTCTGAAAATGGACACCGTTGCTTTGGTGAGCCTGGGGCCCAGGGTATATATGCTTAGCTCAGGGAAGGAAATTGTGGGGGAGGCATATTGTGAGGAAGGATCAGATCACCCAGAAATGGGTTCTGTGTTGTTTTTGAAGCATTAGCCAGACAGGCTGCTTCTTATAAGGGGCTACTTAGCCTGTTCTGCACTAGCCTTGCCCCTTGAGCTTAAGTTGTCCTTTAATAACTATGGTCGTCCTTCACTGAGCAGGTTTTGTCCAGTTCAAGCTAGCTGAGGCCACTGTGGGTGGCTTTTTCTCGGTTAGGCTAACCTCAACCAACTTGAGCCAGCCTTCTCTCATAGGTGAGGGGTAAGAAGGGTGAAAATACAGCTTTTAGCTCTACTCAGCCAGCATCTTTCTGGGGTTCTGGGCTCAGTGGAAGCCACATCCCAGCCTGCCCATGAGCACTTTGTTTGGTGGGAGTCCATGTGGACCTGAGGTTCCAGGGTTTGTGGTCTAAATCCTTAGTTCTCAAACTCTGGAATCACTGGCTTTATTGTGCTTCTATAGATAGGGGCTTTTCTGATTGAAGAGTAACTGGCAGAGTTGGGCCATTCCTCCTGGGCACAGGGACACCTCACAGCAGAAAAGTGGGTTGAAACATTGGTGGAAGGGATTCTGTCTATCCAAAGTCCCAGGGGTGATCTTCATTGGCCCATTATGGGTCATGTGTTCGTTTCTGAGGCAATCACCACACCTAGGGATATGGAGTATAGTGATTGTCTGCTAGTAGTACCAGTACTGCCCCTTCATCCTGAGGGGGGGTGCGGCGGGTGGAGGAGAACAGAGCAAATGCAACCGCTGTGGGCATTTAATCACCTTAATGGAGCCCCTTCCCCCCTCCCCACAGACACATGACAGAGTTTCTGCTTCACCCATTTTGAGGCTGGAAAGTGCTTGGTGCCCAAAGCATTCAACAACACCAAGACCCGATGCTGCTGCAGCAAGAGACCTGGGGAGGGCTGGGGGGACCCCTGTGAGCTGTGCCCCCAGGAGGGCAGTGGTTAGTGCCTGCCCCACCTTGATCACCTCTCTGATCACCTGTGCTCCTTTCTTCCTCCATTCTTCTTCACCATTTTGGGATCCTGGAAACCACACTGGATCCTGACTGTAACTCATTTCCTTTCCTGTCCAGCTGCTTTCCAGGACCTCTGTCCCTTTGGCCATGGAGCAGTGCCAGGCCCCAATGACTCCAGAGAGGGTGAGCCCCGCTCTGCCTGGACCCAAGGCTTAGGCTCCATCCTACCTTAGGTGGCCATGAGGCCCTCACAGTGGTTAGTATCTTCTCTTATCCCCTACCACCTGCAGATGTGAATGAATGTGCAGAAACCCCTGACATCTGTGCCAATGGCCTCTGTGTCAACATGGATGGCTCCTTCCGCTGTGAGTGTTCCTTTGGCTACAGCCTGGACTTAACCGGCATCAGCTGCGTGGGTATGTGGACAGTCCTTCCTGCCCTGGCATGTCACCTTCTCCCTTCACTCATTTCTCTGAACTTCACCCACCATCCTTTCCCAATTTGTCTCCTTGCTCATTCATTCAGACATTTACTTGTTCAGTCACTCATTCAATTGCTCTGCCAATTCATTCATTCTCTTGTTTGTCATTTGGCTTATTCATTCATCAGTTGGTCACCCATTCATTGATTCATTCACTATTCATTTACAATTCACTATTCACTCTTTAACCTACTTATTCATTAATTCCCTCCTGACACCCTCATTCATTCATTTCTGTACTCAGTCACTCATTCACTCGCTGATTACCTATTTCCTAAATGATTCTCCCTTGTTCACCTAGTAATTCGTTCCACTGCTCGTCCATTCATGTATTCATGTACTTTTACTAAGTTTTTCAATCTTCCACTCGTTCATACACTTACTTTATTCCATTCATTTGTTTCATTTATGCCTTTACTCCCTGGCTTGCTCATACTCATTCATCATTCACTCACTCACTCATGCCAGCTTGGTAGGCAGAGCCTGCAGCCCTGTCTAGTCTGTGGCAGGCAACAGGGAGGATAAGAGTGAAATGGGGGAAGGGGTCTTTGCAGGCATTGATCACTCCCTCACCCCACCAGACACAGATGAATGCTCCTTCGGGCACCCTTGCGGGGAAGGCACTTGTACCAATGTCATCGGAGGTTTTGAGTGTGCCTGTGCTGAGGGCTTTGAGCCTGGCCCCATGACAACCTGTGAGGGTAGGCTGCTGCCCCCCCAGGACAGCTGAGTGATGGGGACACCTAGTGGGGAGGGGGAGGCTGGCCAAGGGGAAAAAGGAAGGGGTCATGTGGGCAGACCCTGATCACCTACAATCTGTGCTGATCTCCACAGACATTGACGAATGCTCCCAGAACCCACTGCTCTGTGCCTTCCGCTGCATCAACATGGAGGGCTCCTACCTATGTACCTGTCCAGCTGGCTACGCCCTGCGGGAGGATAGGGCCACGTGCAGAGGTAGGCTCTGCACAGACCTACAATAGGCAGAGCCCCCAGGGCTCCTCAGCTGGTTGTCCTCACTGTATGTCGGGAACATCCTGGACATAGAAACCTCTGGGTGCTCTTCCTATCTGTGAGATAAGGGCTTGAATCCCTAAAAATGGAGCTTAGGGCCGGGAGTTTGGCCTAGTGGTAGAGTGCTTGCCTAGCATGCATAAAGACCCAGGTTCAATTCCTCGGTACCCCACATACATAACAAAAAGCTGGAAATGGCGCTGAGGCTCAAGTGGTAGAGTGCTAGCCTTGAGAAAGTCCAAGGACAGTGCCCAAGCCCAGGACTGGCAAAAAAAAAGAAAAAAAAAAAAGAGCTAGGGAAGAAAGCTCATGTAAGCAAAGAGCTGCAAAGCTCAGAAGAGTGGTTGCCTTAGTCTGTTTTCTACTGCAATACCTGATTAACACAGACTGTGTAACAGATTTAAAAAATCAGAAGAGTATTTGGCTTATGGTTCTGGAGGCTGGGAAGTCTAAAAGCTGAGAGGTTCTCACTTCCAGTGAGGGCCTAAAAACGACATTACAGCAGGGTGCCAGAATATTGCATAACATAGCAAGGTGTCAGCACATGTCTCTTATAAAGCTGTAATTTCAACCGGGCATGGTGGTACACATCTATAATCTCAGCTGCTCAAGTAGTTAAGAGGTGAGACAGTCATGCTTTTAGGCAGCTTGAGCAAGAGTCTATTTGAAGAATAAACTAAAAAAGGACTTGGGGTGTAGTCAGGTGGAAGAATATTTCCCTAGCAAGCTGAATCCTTGAGTTCAATCTCCAGAACTGAATGAAAAAAATTTTCAGCTACTAACTGTGCCCCATCTCTTGACCTCATCTAGTTTTAGTCACCTCCACCATTACCATATGTGTGGCTATGGTGATTTTTTTTGGGGGGGGGCTGGTCCTGGCTTGAATGCAAGGCCTGGGTGCTGTCCCTGAGCCCCTTTGTCCTCAAGGCTGGTGCTCTACCACTTGAGCTACGGCACCACTTCCAGCTTTTGAATAGTTTATTGGAGATAAGAGCCTCATGGACCCTCAGTGACCCTGAATGACCCTCAGACACTAGCTACTTAGGAGGCTGAGATCTGAGGATCATGGTTCAAAGCCAGTCCTAGCATGAAAGACCATGAGACTCTTTATCTCCAGTTAACCACCAGGAAACTAAAGTGGCTCTGTGGCTCAAAGTGATAGAGCGCTAGCCTTGAGCTGAGGAGCTCAGGGACAGTGCCCAGGTCTAGAGTTTAAGCCCTATGACAAAAGAAGAAGAAAAAAGTGTCTTACGGGGACTTTTCTGTCCAGGCTGGCTTTGAGTCTTGATCCTCAGATCTTAGCCCTCTGAGTAGCTAGGATCACAGGCGTGAGCCTCAGATGCCCACTACATCCTTTTATTAACTATATTGTATACACATGGATCCAACATCCCCCTGGACCTAGAGTCCAGCAGAACAGCAGGGGCAGGGCATGCCTCTTGGAGAACACGTGGGCATATCTGTGACTTTTTTTTTTTTTCCAGTCCCAGGGCTTGAACTCAGTGCCTGAGCACTGTCCTTAGCCTTTCTCAAGGCTAGTGCTCTACTACTTGAGCCACAGCACTACTTCCAGCTTTTTCTATGTATGTGAACCGAGGAATTAAACCCCGGTCTTTGTGCATGCTAGGCAAGCACTCTTCCAAAATCTGGGCCAAACTCCTGGCCCACTTTTTTTTTTTAACTGTCACAACATCACTGTTGACATTAGCCCTTAGTGTCAGGACAAAAGACTCTCGGGCTGGGACTTGCCCCCTCTGCCCAAGAGCTGTTCTAGAGACCAAGGGGAAGGCTTGACAGAGTCACACATCCTTATGTGGACAGGGGAGATGGGTTTGGAGTGCAGTCCTCAGCCCCTCAGGCTGGCCAGGGGCTGGCAACAACTTCCCACAGGGACAGGCTCCACACAGCACAGAGGGCATCTTCCTGTGGTCCCACTGAGGTGTCAGTGACGGGGAGAGAGAGGTTAAATGGTCTAGGCTCTCCCCACCCTCCGAATCCGGGCTATAGGATGCCAGGCCTTGAATGACACTTGTTCCTGGTCATCCAAAGATATAGACGAGTGCGCAGAGGGGCTGCAGGATTGCCACGCTCGAGGCATGCTGTGCAAGAACACGATTGGCACCTTTGCGTGTGTCTGTCCCCCAGGAATGCGGCCCCAGTCTGGATTTAGAGATGTCTGCACAGGTATGAGGTGTTCCTGAGGTAGCAGGGAGCTCCCTTTAGGGGAGTGAAGTCAAAGAAAGATGCTGTGGGCAGACGTAAGAGGGGAGACTGTTCAAGGTCTAGAGAGCATGGCAAGGAGCTCTGCCTCCCCTTCTGACCTGCCTCTTCCCTCCCTCCTCAGATGAGGATGAATGCCAGGAGCAGCCCAACCTCTGTGCCCCCGGCCGCTGCATTAACACGATAGGCAGCTTCCACTGTGAATGTGACCCTGGCTTCCAGCCCAGCCCTGCCCTCACCGAGTGCCAAGGTGAATGTAAGCACATGTATGTCGGCTGGGTGCTGCCTCCCGATGCCTGCCCTGGGTGACCTGTGAGGCAGCAGCTGGGAACCAGCCGGGTTGAGAACACCAGAAGGCATGCAGGGGAGGTTCTGTGCCAAACCCAAAACTTTTGTTCAAGGCTGGTGCTTTACCTCTTGAGTCACAGCCCTACTTTTGGCTTTTTAGTCATTAGCTTAGGGAGATAAATGTCTCACAGACTTAGCTGTCCAGGCCGTCTTTGAACATCTGTCCTCAGATCTCAGCCTCCTAAATAGCTAGGATCACAGGCGTGGGCCATTAGCACTCAGCTGGATGTCATTTTTCTGCTGTCTGCTGTTCAGTCCAGCTCGTCATGACCTTTTGCCCCTACCTTCCACCCAGCAATGTTCCCCACAGTCCCTTTTGCCCCTTGGCTCTGTCTATTCTCACTGTGGCCAAAGGATGCTGACCTTTGATCCAAGGGAATTACTGATACCTGGGTGAGTCTGTGGCTTCAGCCCACTGAGGGTGTTCCTGTGTCCAGTAACAGTGACATGGAAGATTTCACCCTGTGCAGACATGCTAGCGGCCCCGTCCCCCAGTATAGGGTCCAGGTCTGCACAGGTCTCCATTCATATTCTCATCTGTCCCTGTAGACACCCGGCAGGGGCTCTGCTTCACCGAGGTGCTGCAGGCTATTTGCCAGATTCAGTCAAGTAGCAACGAGACTGTGCCCCGGGCAGTGTGCTGCTGTGGGGGTGGTAGGAGCTGGGGGCCTCAGTGCGAGCCCTGCCCCCTGCGTGGCACTTCCACCTTCTGGAAGCTGTGTCCCCATGGCTCAGGCTATACCACTGAAGGACAAGGTGGGTATCTTGTACTGTGTGGCAGTGCTTCCTGTGTACATGCATGCATTTTTGTGGCTGATATGCTATATGGTCATGTGTGCACATACTCTAACAGGGCGAGCAGCTGTGTGAGCTAGTCAGTATATTTATGTGTGCAAGCTATCTGTGAGGTCTTGTGCTCTCTGTGCAAGCTTGCTCATGGATGTGTATACTAGTGAGCACAAGAGGTAGACTCATAAGCCTGTGTGTGTATGAACATGTAAAAGCACTGAACTTTCATTCTCTGTGTGTATAGGTGTGTGTGTGTGATGATTATGTGTCCTCCGTATATACTTGTTTCAATTTTGGTGCTGGTTTGGGGACCTGAACTCAGGGCCTAAGCACTGTCTCCAAGCTTCTTTTGCTCAAGGCTAGTATTCTACCACTTCGGCCACAGCTCTCCTAGCTTTTCTGAAGATAAAAGTCACAAATCTTGATCCTCAGATCTCAGCCTCTAGAGTAGCTTGGATTTCAGGTGTGAGCCACAGGCACTGGCAATGTTAATGAGTTCATGTGAGTTGTCTGCATGTATGTGTGCTTGTTTATGTGTGCTAGAAAGCACAAATGAGTGGGTTCTGAGCATGTGGGTTCGATTAGCAGCACCTGTTCATGGCCTATGTGAGAGTAAGCTGGCTGGTGTGCTCTGGATTCCAACCAGCATGGAAGGGGTAGGTGTGAGACTGTATGTTACTCATGAGTGAGCATGAGTCATACCTAGTGTGTCCATGAGGGCGACAAGTTATCCCAAGTGGCCAGTGGTGACAAAGCAAGGCCTGGGGAGAGAGGAGTCCTGGGTACAGTCCAGCAGCCTTGTGGGTGAGACAGATGGGGTTGTCATGTGACATGTTGCCTGTGCTATGTGTCCCCAGCTATTGTTGTATACATACTAATGTGGGCTCAAGAGGCATTGTGGGTAAGGCTAGGACATGTGAGTCTGTGTGTGCAGTAGACATCCCAATGGTGTGTCCTGCTGACTCAGGTACAACCTACAACTTGAGTTGGGGAATCTACATAGACAGGGCACAGGAAGGAGAAAGGAGATTGGGCTTGCATCTGGGGAAAAGGCCTGGGTGACATTGCATGGCCAACAAGTCTTGATCTGCTTGTCCCCAGATGTGGACGAGTGCCATGTGCTTACTCACCTGTGTTCCCATGGCGAGTGCATTAACACCGTTGGTTCTTTCCACTGCCATTGCCACGCTGGTTACAGACCAGATACTGCTGCCACTGCCTGCGTGGGTGAGTCCCACCCCTGCTTCTTAGCTAGATTCCTACAAATAGCTCTCCACCCCTTCCCTGGAGCTTTCCAGGTCTGTAAGCCTTGGTTGTCATTTACAAAATGGTGCCCTTAAGTGGTAGAGCAACAGCTGTAGGCAAAGTGGGCCTACATCATAAGGTGACAGAAAATGGCGGGGGCGGGGGGGAGTTTCTTGGCTTCTCCCTCTGTTGAGCCATATCCCTGCTCTCATTTCTCCCTATTATTTTTAGCTCCTGCAATTTCTTTTTTTTTTTCAGTTACATTGTGGAGCAAACGTTTGTCTAAATCAGCAATTTATCCAACCCCTGGCTTGAATTGGCTCTTGTTTAAAGTAAAGCTTTATTGGCACAAAGCTTTTGCTCTGTTGACATACCTATGTTTTACTCACAGTGGTTTTGAAGGGGCTACTTCTGTGATAGGAAGGCTGCCTTGTCTACCTGTGACTAGGTGACAGTGATCCCGGCTAAGTCCACCGCTCACCCCTACCGTCTCATGCGGGGGACTTAAAAATTCTAAGACACCCCCACCTTAATCATCAAAACCTGGGACTGCTCAAGCCCCTTTCTATAAAATGATACTGTATTTGTTATGCCAGACTCTATTTGTTGTTGTTGTTGTTGTTGTTGTTTTTTGGGGGGGGGGTTTGAACTCGGCCTGGGCACTGTCCCTGAGCTGAAGAGCTCAGCTCAAGGCTACCACCCTACCCCTTGAGCCAAGCCTCACTTCCCACTTTTCTAGAGGTTAATTGGAGATGAGAGTCTCAGGTCCTTTAGTGCCCAGGCTGGCTTTGAACTGTGATCCTCAGATCTCATCCTCCTGAGTAGCTACAGGCACGAGCCACCATGCCTAGCTCCTATATACTTTTTTTTTTCTGGCTTTTTTTTTTTTCTTTTCTTTCTATGTATGTGGTACCGAGGAATCAAACCTGGGTCTTCATGCATGCTAGGCAAACACTCTACCACTAGGCCAAACTCCCAGCCCTGTATATACTTTTATATAGTCTTGATTTCCTTGGTATTATTTTTTTTTTTCAGTTAAGGGGCTTGAACTCTGGGCCTTTGTTCCTGAGCTCTTTGGCTCCAGGCTAGTACTCTACCACTTTGAGTTACAGCACCACTTCTGGTTTTCTGGTGATTAATTGGAGATGAGTCTCATGGACTTTTGTGCTCTGGCTGGCTTTGAACCATGATCCTCAGATCTCAGCCTTCAGAGTAACTAGCATTACAGTCGTGAGCCACTGGTGCCTGGCTTTGGTTTTAATATTTTGACTTAGGCAGTCCTTGAGCTCAAACTCAGCAAATTTGCTACACTAGCACTGACCCCTGACCCATTGAGCCACTCCCTTGACCTGCTTTTATTTTTTATCTTTTAGATTTTATTTTATTTATTTATGTAGATTACTACCTGAACTTGAACTAAGGTCTTGTTAGGCTGTGGTCTACCAATTAGACCATATGCCACTGCTTGAGCCACATCCTTGACTCTTGTGTATGTATTTTATTTATTTATTTATTTATTTATTTATTTATTTTAGTCCTGGGGCTTGAACTGTAGGCCTGGGTGCTCTCCCTAAGCTTTTCAGCTCAAGGCTACCGTCCTACCACTTGAGCCACGGCACCACTTCTGGTTTTGTAGTAGTTCATTGGAGATAAGAGTCTCATGGTCTTTAGTGTCTGGGTTGGCTTTGAAGCACGATACTCAGATCTCAGCCTCCATTTTTTTGTTTGTTTGTTTGTTTGCCAGTCCTGGGCTTGAACTCAGGGCTTGAGCACTGTCTTTTTCCTCAAGGCTAGGGCTCTGGCACTTGAGCTATACCACCACTCGTGGCTTTTCTATGTATATGGTACTAAAGAATTGAATCCGGGTTTTCATGCATGCTAGGCAAGCACTCTACCACTAGGCCAAACTCCAGCCTCCTGAGTAGCTAGGATTATAGGCGTGAGCCACCGTGTCCAGCCTCCTATATTCTTTAAATCAGCTTTCCATGATACAATGGGTACTCAGTACCCATAGTTATTATACCATATTGCTTAGGGAATCATAACAAGAAGAAAAAAATCTGCACATTGAGTAACCTGTATTTTTTTCCCAAATATCTTCCATCATTTGAGTCCATAGATACTAAGGGAAGGACAGCTCTGTTTATCATTTTTATAGAAAAAAAATGTCACTTCCTGTGTAGATAGATATAGAGATTTTTAAAAATATTTTTATTGTAATTAATAAAAGGGTTACATGATATTTGCTAGATAGAAGGTGCATTAATTCACATACATTAATACCCTTTGACATGTCTTGGTCCCCATTACCCTCCCCCAGATACAGAGATTTTTGTGTTGTTGTTGCTGGTCTTGGGGCTTGAACTTAGGACTTGGGCGCTGTCCCTGAGTCTCTTGGTGCACAAAGTTGGCACTCCACCATGTAAGCCACAGTGCCTCTTCTAGCTTTTTCTGAGTTTATTGGAGATAAGTGTCTCATGGACTTTTTGCCTAGGCTAGCTTCAAACTGTGATCCTCAGTCTCAGTCTCCTGAGTAGCAGGTGGGTCCACCAGCAAACCATACAGAGTCCTCTAAGAAGTGGACCTACCCTAAGTATCCTTCCCCCTCCCTAGCAATGTTTACCTCCTCACACTCATCTTACCACCTCCTCCCACACATAGATGTGAACGAATGCAGCCAGGACCCCAAGCCCTGCCCCTTCCTCTGCAAAAACACAGAGGGAAGCTTCCTGTGTGCCTGTCCTCGTGGCTACCGACTGGAGGACGACAGCAGGACCTGCAGAGGTAACCCTCCCCACATCCCATGCCATTCCTTCTGCCCCTGCTTCTTACAATCCCATGTGCTTCCCACCACCTCTGCTTACCATGCCTGGCTGTAGCAAGGCCACCCAAGCCATGCCCCCAAGTGCCCTGAGCCACTGGGTCTTTTGTGCCTCAGATCTGGACGAGTGTTCCTCCAGGCACCACAACTGCCAGTTTGTCTGTGTCAACACCATTGGTGCCTTCTCCTGTCACTGTCCTCCGGGGTTCACCCAGCACTACCAGGCTTGCTTTGGTGAGTCCCTTTACCCATGCATTGTATACAGTTTACATGCACAAGAGCAGGGCGGCACCCAGCCCCAGCTTCACACATTAGTTTGCAAAATAAGTATCAAGCCTTTGGGTGCTGGCTTTTGGGAATTCAGGGGAGATTGTAGCAAAGTGCCTACTTTCTTGGTGCTCACATCTGGCAGCTTCTAGAACCTCCCAGGTTGATCTCAAACTGAAGATCTTCCTTCCTCAGCCCCTTTATACTGAGATTACAGGGGTGTATCACCATACCCAGCTTACCATTGCTGCTATTGTTTCCTTCGCTGCCCCACCCCCCAAGGCTAGCGCACCCTAATTCTTGAACCATAGTTCCATATCTGACTTTTTGGTAGTTAGAGATTAGTCTCAAGGACTTTACCGCCCATGCTGGCTTTGAACTAAGATTCTCAGATCTCAGCCTCCTGAGTAGCTAAGATTACACTGCCACCCAGCCACCATTGTTTCTTAATGTCTTAATAAGGACACCAGATCAGGGATAACCATTAGCCAGGTCCCCACTAATTCATTCCACCAGAGCCTGCTCAACATCTGGTGTACCAGGTAATGTTTCTGACCACAGCAGGACAAGTTGCAGCCCACAAGCCTAATTCTGTTCCCTTGTTAACTTTTGTTAACAAGGTTTTATTTGCACACAACCTTATTTGCACAGCCTATTGTCTGTGGCTGCTTTTGTACAGCAGTGAGAGTCCCCTGTCTCACAAGACAGCCAAAGATATTTACTTTAACCAGAGTGACAGTGGCTCATGTCTTGCAGTCCTAACATCTTAGGAGGCTAAGAGCTGGTGGTAGCCTAGATAAGAAAATCCATGAGCCTCTTTTTGTGTGTGGGGGGGGGCAGGGGGGAAGAGGGGGTGGGGAGGGTGGGGGTGGGGGTGGGAGTCGTAGGGCTGGGATTTGGCCTGGGCACTGTCCCTGAGCTCTTCAGCTCAAGGCTACTGCCCTACCCTTTAGCCAAGCCCCACTTCCTTTTCTAGAGGTTAATTGGAGATAAGAGCCTCAGGTCCTTTTGTGCTGGTCTGGCTTTGAACCTTGGTCCTCAGGTCTCAGCCTCCTGAGTAGCGAGGATTACAGGCGTGAGCCACCAGGCCCGGCTTCCATGAGCCTCTTATCTCCACCGAACCACCAAAAAGCCAGAAGTGGAGCTGTGGCTCAAGTAGTAGAGCACCAACCATGAGCAGAAAAGCAAGAGAGAGCACCTAGGCCCTAACCTGGGCTCAAACCCAGTACTGGCACACACACAAAAGAGTTCACTCTCTGGCTCATCATAGAAAAAAACATTTAGAGTCTTACTACCAATCCTGAGAGTAAGTGCAAGGTATGGTTCATGTGTGTAAGCCTAGTGTTCAGGAAGCTAAGCAGGAGGAGGATCTGGAATTTAAGGCTGAGTTTCATGGGTGAATGACTTGCCTGAAGAAGCATAGTAGGTCAGGTGTTGGCACTGGCATGAAGCTCTGTACTCATCCCTTAACTACCTGTCCATCTGTCCTCTACAGACATTGACGAGTGCTCCGCCCTGCCTGGCCCCTGTGGCACCCAAGGCCACTGCCACAACACCCCAGGCAGCTTCCAGTGTGAGTGCGACCAAGGCTTCACTCTGGACAGCTCTGGTCATGGCTGCGAAGGTAGTGCTGGACTTGAGTATGGACTATGGCTGGGGGCGAGTCTAAGGGTCACCAACCCAGCCTCTCTCCCTCTCCGGGTCTCAGATGTAGATGAATGTGTTGGGCCCCACCGCTGTCAGCATGGCTGTCAGAATCAACTGGGGCGGGGGCTATTGAGGGAGCTGTCCCCAGGGATTCACCCAGCACTCCCAGTGGGCCCAGTGTGGGGGTGAGTGGCAGGGCCTGAGAGGAAGTGGACACCACCCAAATCTTTCTGGAGTAACCACCTGGGAACTGCCTCTCACCCAAAGGTGGCTTTTCTAAAAGTAAGATACACCACCCTGGAAGGTCTCCCATGGTAGGGTAGTCAGCTCACAGCTGAGCAAGCATGGCATAGCGTTCATGCCCATTCCTTAGGGAGTGGTAGCTGGAAGGCTCCATGGAGATTCTGAGACTATACCTGGGATTGCTGATAAGAGTGCCACATGGGTACAGCATAAATAGGATGCTGTAGTTGATTGATGATGTTTGCTATGGGTGATGTCTTCTATTGATGCAGTGGAAAGGATGCTGTCTCTGCTGTGAGGGTGGCAGAAAGAATGGTCTCATGAATTTTCTGATGTCTCCCATGGATATAGAGGAAAGGGTGATAGGGTTGATTAAGAATATTTGCTGTGGGGCTGGGAATGTGACTTAATGGTAGAGTGCTTGCCGAGCATGCACGAAACCCTGAGTTCAATTCCTCAGTACCATATAAGCAGGAAAAGCCAGAAGTGGTGCTGTGGCCCAAGGGATAGAGTGTTAGCCTTGAGCAAAAGAAGCTCCAGGACAGTGCCCAGGTCCTGAGTTCAAGCCCCAGGACTGGCAAAAAAGACATTAGCTGTGAGTTTAGTGGAATGATATGATTGACTCCTAATGTCTGCAACTGGTGCAGCAGAACAGAGTGGTTGATTAGTGATATCTGCCTCAAGTGTAGAAGGAAAAATAGTACAGTTGATTAATGATGTCTGCCAGGAGTACAACATTGGGCAGTTCATGTATGTGTGCTGCATCTTAACTTGAACTGTTTCAGAGTTTCTATTATCTTCTATCCCCCAAGCTCCCCAATTCTTTTTTTATATTTCTTGATTGATTGATTGATTGACTGGGGCCTTGAACTCAGGGCCTGAGCACTGTCCTTGGGCTTTCTCAAGGCTAGAACTCTACCACATGAGCCACAGTACCACTTCCAGCTTTTTCTATGTATGTGGTACTGAGGACTGTAACCCAGGTCTTCATGCATGCTAAACTCCCAGCCCCCCAGTTCTTTTGCTTTCCTGGGACTTCGTAATAACAATCTCCCAACAGCCCTCACCTGGCCTGGCTATCAGCCTCAGCTTTTTTTTTTTTTTTTTTTTTGCCAGTCCTGGGCTTGGGCTCAGCGCCTCAGCACTGTCCTTGGACTTTCTCAAGGCTAGAGCTTTACCACTTGAGCCTCAGCACCACTTCCAGCTTTTTGTCTATGTATGTGGTACTGAGGAATCGTGCATGCTAGGCAAGCACTCTACCACTAGGCCAAACTCCTGGCCCAGCCTCGGCTTTTATGGGAACACATTGCTGAGGCGTCCTTGTCACCTCTTCTCAGCTTTTTTCCTTCAGCCCCCCACCATTCTGAGCACTGGACACTCCTTCTGAGGTCCTGGGCATGGATGTTCCCTCTGTCCTGCTGCTTCCCAGGCACTGCCTTCCCTGTGCTCTCCTCCTGTCTCTTACGGTGTATTTCCAGCTGTGTTCTCCATCTGCCCACTGCCCACCACCCTGTAGGTGTTTGTCTCCAGGATCTCAGGGATGCACAAGTCATCAGCCTCATTCTCAACTTTTCTCCTCAGCATCCTTGCTCACTCCTTCCTTCCCATCCCTTTGTCAAGGACTTGTCTTACACTAGGTCCTAACAGACACATGCCAGAACCTGTGTCCACTGTAGCCAGACAATGAGCATTCATTAGATCGTGGGCTGTATTCTCAACTAAGGACCACTTGGCCCCTTAGTGGACATTTCAAAGTATCTTGGAGGAATATTTTTAGTGGTTACAGTTGGAGCAGGGGCTGTGGGATGGGAAGGAGAATAAACAATAGGCAAGGGATGAAGGAAGACTGATACAGTCCCTCCTGCTTTACACAGTAAAAGAATGCTGTTATCAATTAGTATTGTCTGCCCAGGGTGCAGCAGTCATGTGCATGCCAGATGGAGGGTATTGGGAGTGAAAAGCCTCCACCTTCCCCATGATCTTTCTGTTCTCCCTGTCCACAGATGAAAATGAGTGTGCACTGATACCAACGGCCTGTGGCAGTGCCTCCTGCCACAACACACTTGGCGGTTTCCACTGTGTCTGCCCTTCTGGCTTCGACTTCAACCAGTCTCATGCAGACTGTCAGGATGTGGACGAGTGTGCCGGACAGGGAAGCCCCTGCAGCTATGGCTGTGCCAACACACCTGGTGGTTTCCTGTGCAGCTGTCCCCAAGGATACTTCCGGGCTGGGCAGGGGTAAGAGTTTTGAATGGGGTAGGGCAGGAACAAAGTGTTTCATGCCCTTCAGGTGACAGGCACACATGGGCACGTGTGTGGGTTGAAAATCCACCAGATGAGCTCTCTCCACCCGTGTGTGCAGGTATTACAGGCATGCAGGGAGAACAGGACACTAATATTTGTACATACTCACATTCAGGCACTCATAGATCCCCAGGTAAATGCAAATGATTATCAACAGTTCAGTAGGTTTGAAGCCACTGGAGGTCTAACTGCATAGCACACATTGGCCGCATTTCCAGGGCCTGGAGAGCTGAGTAAGATGAGGTGGAATCTGTGAGTGTGCTCACATCTGGAGCACGTGCATGTAGATTCATACATCCCAGTAGACACATATAGGTCAGCACACAACCCTCCAGGTAGATACACACCCCTGCATACAAATGTCTATCCAGTGCAAGAATGTCATCCATTCCCACATTCCCACTTCTGCTCAGATAAGCCAAGGGGTTCACACCCACCCCTACACCTCTATCCCTGCTGAGCCATGCCAGCACACAAAGGCACATTTGCCCATGATTCAGAATGGGGCAAGAGGACTGGTATGGGACAACTGGGATGGCATCACCAGCCCGCCCCTGAAAGCCTTTCCCCCACCGTCCTGCTCAGGCATTGTGTCTCCAGCCTGGGTTTCAGCCATGAACTCCAGGACATCCCAGATGCGAAGCAAGCACTTTCACCTGAAGCCTGCTATGAATGCAAGATCAACAGCCTCTCCCCTCAGGACCGGCCACGGCGCAGCCCTCATGACCACCAGGTATAGCAGGGGTTGCTGGGAGCAGGGGTGGGGGAATGTGGGTCAGCCATTGGGGCTACCCAAGGGTGGGAAGGAGGCTGTGGTCTTCAAAAGAAGAAAGGGAGGGGCCGGGAGTTTGGCCTAGTGGTTAAAGTGCTTGCCTAGCATGCATGAAGACCCAGGTTCGTTTCCTTGGTACCACATACATAGAAAAAAGCCGGAAGTGGTGCTGAGGCTCAAGTGGTAGAGCTCTAGCCTTGAGAAAGTCCAAGGACAGTGCTCAGGCCCTGAGCTCAAGCCCAGGACTGGCAAAAAAAAAAAAAAAAAAAGAAGAAGAAGAAAGGGAATAATGGAGGGGGAGGGAAAGAAGGAAGAGAAGGAAGGGAAAGAAAGCTAGACAGGCACTAGGTCCAAATCCCAGCTTATCCCTCACATCATGGTGCTTGTCCAGGTCTTCTGGTCCTTTTTCGTCCTGGTATATCCCTTTGGGGACCCTCTCTGGCACCTCACCTCACTCCCGTGCTGATTCAAGCATATGCTGGCTAGCTGATGTGTAGGAAAAGAAGGAAAATGTCTGCTCTCCTGGGGCTGATAATTCAAATGGGGAAAGACAATAAATCAATTAAATATCACATGTATAATGTATGATAAATATAGTCATGGTAAGTATTACAGGGAAAAGTAAAGCTAGAATGAAATGGCATTTTGTACCGGGGTGATTTTCAGTGTTTAATGAACGTGAATGCAATTAATGTGAATGCATCACACTATTTTATTTTCTAGTTGTCTCTTCTGTCCCTTACTGGGAAAGAAATTTTTTTTTGTTGTCTTTGCCTGCAATACCCACATCTGCCAGCAGGTGTCAGAGCATATATCTGAGCCACACTTCAGGAAGGGGGCTGAGATTCCTCCAGCCAGGGGCCTGGGAGACAGAACTAGTTTTTCATTAATACAACAGCACAACCCTCCCCTGCATGTAAATGAGGGGGAGCAAACAGCACAAAGCAGAGCAGAGAAGAAAACACAGATAACCTTCTGTGGGATCGGATATGTCACTCAAGTCAGGGTCGCCTGCCATTGATTGAGCCTCCACTGGCTTACTGAGGGCATTGTCCAGCTGCCAGGACCATGAAGGCTGTTCAGATAAAGGAGGGTTTGTCATCTACACACAGGGGGTTCTCAAAGACAGCCAGATACAGGAAGCCACATCCAGCAGCGGAAGCTAGCTTGCAGTGGCTTTTCTGGTGTCTGGCTCTAGCTTTCTTTTTTTCTGGCCCAGCTGGGTGGCCTGTTTAATCTCTCTCTGTGTCAGGTCTGGCATTCTTTAGGAAGGGAGGGTTTTCTGAAAGGTTTTTGCTCCTAACACTAGTTATCCTGGACTCTGGGGCCCTGGGCTGTCTCCCTGACCTCTTATCTGGGTCACTTAAGACAAAACTTTGAGTCCTTGAGTGCAGGCTGTCAGGGGCTGGGGCCCAAACCTACTGACCTGAGAACTGGCCTCAGCCTCCTGTGTTTGTATCCTCAGCCTAAGCTAATCTTGGCCTTGTGAATAGAGTGCTAGACAAAAGAAGTTTAAAAGGGATTTTGTGAGAGACCCTACCTGTGCCTTAGAGATGGGCTACAGCTCTCCACTTAAGCCAGGACCTCTGATTCCCTACCACACACCCATTTACACACTTGGTCTTTCTTCCCCAGGTCAGCCTGACTACCTTTGACACAGAAGTTCACCTGACCTTGAGTTTGAACCTCTCCCGCCTGGGCCAGGCCCAGCATATTCTGGGGCTGCAGCCAGCCCTGGAGGGCCTGGCAGGGCGGGTTCGCTATGTCATCTCCCAGGGCAACCAGCAAGGTTTCTTCCGCATGCAGCACCAGGGCAGCCTCAGCTCCCTGCAACTGGGGCACCGGAGACCGCAGCCTGGGATGTACCAGTTGGAGGTAGTGAGCGTGCCAGAGCCCCTGGGTGCCTGGCCAGGACCAGTGGGCCAGGCATTGAAGCTAAAAGTGCGATTGCAGCTGCTCTAGTTGGGAGGCGCCTCAATGGGCCCCCGAGCTCTGAGGTTGCCCAACTGTGTTGATTCTAGAACTGGAAAGAACTCGTAGTAAACCCCAACAGCAATGGCTGGCCAAGTCACTACCTCCTGAAACTCAGGAAGAGTAGGACTCTGACCTCATGTGAGACCAGCCTGTGACTGTACCCCTCTGCCAGCCTGGGGGAGGGAGCCCCAACATTTAGTAATAGCTAAATGTTGTCAGAGGCAGTGGAGTGCCAGTGGTCACTTTCTGGTCAAGCTCAGGCTTAAAGTTCTGTGCTGCACTGTGGTTCACCCTTTAGGGGGGAGGGGTCTGCGGGATGGGATGGCTGAGCAGTTGCAGGGACTCATCCAACCCTGTAGCTCTAGCTGCCATGTTTACCCCTCCCCTTGGGGGGACCTGGGTTAGGGTTCCAAGGATGCTTTTCTATCAAAAATGGAGAAAACAATAAAGTTATTTTGGTTTAAATCCGCCTTGTTAGCATGTTCTCAGAAGTTAGTTCTGCCCTTCATATGGGAGCCGGGACCACCCAGCAGGGCCCAGACTTGTGGGAAATGGGCTTCATCCCTGTGCTCTAGAGAAAACTGCAAGCCATCCGCCTGCACCTCCTGTAAGCGATGCTCAGGGTACCAGCAGGATGTCTCTGTCCCCATCTCTTCTGCCATGCATTTGACACAACCCAGAACCAGTCCTGATAACAGCGCTTTGCTGCTCCAGAACCTGTAAGTGACCCCTTCAGGGGCTGCCACAGCCTGGCATGCGAGAGAGGTAACATCCAGCCCATTTGACAGATGGGAAAACAGAGGCCCAGGGACGTTAGGCAAGATGGTCAGGGGTCAGAACAGGCAGGACACTCATCATGGTAATGAATGGGCTGTGTTTCTGGTGCAACCTGGTCACAGTCGCCAGGCAAACTCCTTCCAGACAGCAGTATCATTGCTCCCCTTTTATGGGGGGTGGGGTGGGGATGGAATGTATGGGAGCCTACCTGGGTCACTCTCAGGGTGAATGAACCCTGAGTTTGTTCTGAGTCTACGTGCTAACATCCTGCACCTACACTCCTGCTCCAAGACTCCAGGCTGTGTTCTAGAAATGTCTGTCTGATTTTCGTTCAGCACATTCTGTTGTGATTTAGATGGGAGGTGCCAGAGACTCCATGTCCACTTGCAGAGCTGACCCTAGTGCCTGGCCACAGGATGCTGTGCTTGTTCTTCTCCCAGTTCACTTGGCTAGCCAGCAACCTCTGAGCAGCTAGTTAGAACTGACTGGCTTCATCCATTTGCCGGAACCTTCCCCCAACCCCATGCACACACAGCTCCTGAGCCAGAGCAGAGAACGAGTGCTTGCTTGCTTGCTTTTTTTCTTGGTGATGGTACTGGGGTTTGAATTCAGAGCTTACTAGGGAGGTGCTCTGCCACTTGAGCCACAACACCAGAACCACAAACAAGCCAAGAGGTCACCTTGGTTCAAGATCACCTGGATACTACCAACCCTGCGGCAGAAGAGTCATTGCAGAACTCAGCCCCAGAGCTGGAGAACCCTCTAGTAAAACAGCACAGGTGCATAAATGACATCTTTTCTAAATGTTTTATTTCAAAGTTATAAAAAAAATGAAAAAGTACAGACCGGGGTTTAACCTTGGGCCAGCATCTGAAGGGATACGAGCAGGTGGGTTGTGCTGAAGAACACAGCCCATTCAGGCCTCTCTACAAGGATTTGGTCGCAAACTTTTCAGTGGCCCCTGGAGCAGCAAGGTGCCCAGGGGGTTGTGACAGTAAAGGGTAGATATTTGGGCTGAAGGCAAGGCTGCAGGGTGGCACTGAGGCAGAGAAAAGTCCGCTGTGAGGTCCCAGAGTCTTGAAGGATGGATCAGAGAGGCCAAGTACCATTGACATAGGACACTGTGAAATAAGAAATGAGCATGTTGGAACTGGGTAATAGTGGCTCAAAGCTGGAATCCCAGCTACTTGGGAAGCAAAGATCAGAAGGACATAGTTCCAGACCAGCCTAGGTAAGAATTTAACAAGACCTCCATCTCAACCAATAAAAAGCTGAGAGGAAGTTGGGCGCTAAGGGCTCATGGTTGTTATTCTAGCTGCTCAGGAGGCTGGGATCTGAGGATCAAAGTTCAAAACCAGCTGGGGCAGGAGAGTCAAGGAGACTCTTATCTCCAATTAACCACCACAAAGCTAGAAGTGGAGTTGTGACTCAAGTGGTAGAGTGCTAGCCTTGAGTAAAGTAGCTTAGGGACAGTGTCCAGACCCTGAGGATAAGCCCTAGTACTGGCACATGAGTACACGTTCAGACATGCACAAAATAATCTAGGAGGCACAAGGAGAAGGCTCCCTCTCCCCATGAATGGCTGATCCTCTAAAGTATGATGACAGCCTACTAGCCATGTGTTACATACCAGACACTGTTCTGAGTAGTTTGTTATTGTGGGTCTTTTTGGCCGCCGTCACAGCTCTGTAGAATAAAGACAGTATTACTATTTGGGCATTCGTTGCTTAAAACTGTAATCCTAACCACTCAGGAGGCTAAGATCTGATGATTGTGGTTCAAACCCAGCCTAGGCAAGAAAGTCTGTGAGATTCATATCTCCAATGAACCACCAGAAAACCAGAAGTGGTGCTGTGGCTCAAGTGGTAGAGCATTTGAAGTGTGCAAAACAGCTCAGGGTACCCAGGCCCTGGGTTCAAGCTCCATGACTGAGTTTTTAAAAATAAAAAGTATTGCTATCATATATAGATGAGGAAACACTCAGAGATTGACTGTATTTTTTTTTTAGTTATTGAAGCTTAAACACAGGGCTTCATGCTTACCAGGCAGACACTCTACCACGTGATCCACACCCCCAGACTTTATTTCTTGAATACTGCCTTTGTTTCCCCCCACCCGCCTTAGAGTTCGATCCTCCTATTTATGCCTATGTAACTGAGATGACGGGATGCCCAATAACCATGTCTAGCTTATTGGTTGAGATGGAAGAATCACACCGATAGGTTTTATGGGCCAGGATTAGCCCTGGATGTGATCTTTCCTATCTCTGTCTCCTGAGTAATTCAGATCACAAGTGTGAGACATCAAACACCCAGCAGAGACATAGTTATGTTCATCTTAAATGAGCACAGTGTTGTAGGACTGAGTGTCTAACCTGTGAGAAATGGCGCTATCTCTAGGTGAGGATCTGAACTTGGTTGTGGTGTAGGACCCCCTGCCTCTGTCTTGACATGAGAGGAGGTGTCAGAAATGTGGGACTTGGCTTCACCTGAAAGATCGGAAGCCTGTGGGCGTGGCTTCAACTGGGAAATCAAGTGCAAGGATATGGCTGTGTGGCAGGGAAACTAGCTCAAGTGTTAGGGCACGTCCTAAGTTGTGGGGCGTGGCTCTGGCAGTGTCGGGCATGGTCCTCCCAAGAGGGAGGACCCTGAGTTCAATCTCCAGTAAAACAGCTACAAAAAAAACAGACAAAAATGTGCTGCTAGGTACTGTGGCTCAAGCCTGTAACACTTGCTACTTGGGAGACAGAGATGTGGGATCAGGGTTTGAGGACAGCCTGAAGAAGTAAGTTCTTGAGACTCCATCTCATTTAATGGCCAGTCACTGTCATGTATACCTCTCCTCCTAGCTACAGGAGAGCTATGATAGCCAGAGAGACTAGCACACACCTGTCATCTCCATCCATCTGGAAAAGCACAAATAGGAGGTTCACAGTTCAGGCCTACCTTGGCAGGAAATAAGACCCTGCCCTGAAAATAGCCAAGATAAAAAGGTAATATCTAGGCTGGGAGTTTGGCCTAGTGGTAGAGTGCTTACCTAGCATGTACAAAGACCTGGGTTCAATTCCTTGGTACCACATATATAGAAAAAAGCCAGAAGTGATGCTGTGGCCCAAGTAGTAGAGCTCTCGCCTTGAGAAAGTCCTAGGACAGTGCTCAGGCCCTGAGTTCAAGCCCCAGGACTGGCAAAATAAAAATTAAAAATTAAATAAAAAATAAAGTTTTAAAAAAGAAAGGAAATATTTAGCACTGACAAAAAGCCTGGAAGGTCTTTTGGTGGCCTGAGCATGTACCACGTGGTACACGCTGGGCTGACTGTACCCAAGCCGCTCTCCTGAGACCTGGAGGTAGATGCTGGGAGCCAGCTAGACCCCTCCTGAGCCATCAGCCATCATCAAAGGTGATGGATAGAGGAGGAAGAACCCTTACCTGGAATTTCTGAGGAAGGCCTTCCTCTTGTGGCTGGAGTCCTTGAGCTTTTCAGAATTCATCTTCTTCCCAACCTGAAGAAGGCCTAGCAGCATATGGAGAGAGAAACGAATCAAAAGCTCCACCCACACACTCAGAGCTCCTGGGTCCAGCTGAGCCTGAAGCCCCCTATTGGTTGCTTGTTTAAAGTGGTGAGTTTTGCCTGAGTTTGAAATTTCCATCTGCAAGCAGCTGGAAGTGTCCTGATTAGAAGCATTGAGATGGGAGTGGAGGAGTGGAGATGTGTCTAAAGTGATAGAGTACCAGCCTTGAGAGAAAAACTAAGGTCAGCACCTAAGCCCTGACTTCAAGCGTGTGTGTGTGTGTGTGTGTGTGTGTGTGTGTGTGTGTGTGTGTGTGTGTGTGTGTGTGTGTGTCTCTCTCTCTCTCTCTCTCTCTCTCTCTCTCTCTCTGCTCTTGCACACACACACACACACACACACACCCCACAGATGATGCTTCAGGTGGTTGGTCATTCACTTGCTCTCCAGAGATTTAGAAGCGTAACATATCCACTGACAGACATAGAAGATGCCTCTGCTCCCTCCTCCAGTAGATGCTGGGCTGGGGTCTTACCCACCGTGCAAGGCCTTCTGGGAGATGTGGCCAGCTTTCATCCGAGCATTCAGGATCCCCATGGCTCTCTGCACCCCTCTGTCCTGAGGGTTCCCGCACACGATCTGGCCTTTCCAGGGGAGGTAGAATCTATGGTGGGTGGAGAGGAGGGGGGGCGGGGTAATGGATATGGAGAACAAAAGCCAGGCACTGGCGGCTCACCCCTGTAATCCTAGCTCCTCAAGAGGTTGACACCTAAAGATTCCCTGGTTCGAAACAAGCACAGGCAAGAAAAAGAAAAAAATCCGAGAGACACATGTCTCCAATGAACCAGAAAAAAAAATGCCACAAGTGGAGCTGTGATTCAAGTGGTAAAGCACCAGCTTTGAGTGGAAAGAAAAAGAAAACTAAGGGATAGAGAGCAAAGCTGTACGTGTGTCCTGACACTCGTGATCCTACTCACATGACAGCGGGGAGATTGCAGCTTCCACTCACATCCTGGCGCAGGTAATACCTGGAATGCCGGAGAACTCGCCAGCTGATGTTAGAATGGTAGCGCAGGCAGCAGTCCTCAAAGCCACCTGCAAACACAAGGCCACCTTCACACTTGAATCCCTGGGGGTGTGCTTTTTCCCAGCTGTGGGCAGTTGTGCACACATGGACACACACACATACACACCCATACACTGCTTCTACACCAGCACAGGCGAGCTCCTCACATGGGAATTGAGGAAGCTGTCTAGCTCTCTCTTTGCTCTTCATTTGGGGACAGGTGACAGGAGCTGGAGAAGGCTTATGATGGAATAGAACAAAACACCCCCCTTCTATTCCTTTTTTGGGCACAGGTGCCAATCATAGGAGGGTGAGGCCACACTTCCTAAAGCCAACTTCACCAGCTAGTTCTAAAGTCTCGTCATCCAACTTGCAGGTTGGGCCTCCTCCTCCCTACTCTCCCCTCCCTCTCCCCCATAAATAAATAAATAAACAAACAAATAGATAGCAGGGTGCTGGTGGCTCATGCTTGTAATTCTAGCTACTTAGGAGGCTGAGATCTGAGGATCATGGCTCAAAACCAGTCCAGGCAGGAAAATCCTCATGAAGCTCTTATTTCCAATTAACCACTAAAACAAACAAAAACAAAGAAAAAAACCAACAGAAGTGGAGCTCAAAGTGGTAGAGAGCTAGCCTTGAGCAATAAAGTTCAGAGACAGCATCCTGAGTGCAAGCCCCAGTTACCACCCCCCCCTACATCCCCACAAACACTACCTAAAATTTAAAAAGGCTGGAGGCATGACTTAAGTGGTATAGTTCCCACTTAACAAGTGCAAGGCCCTGAGTTCAAATCCCAGTATTGCAAATAAATGAATAAATATGTTTGAGGCCTGGATTCCATCTCCAGCTTGGGGGACGGAGGGAGGGAGGGAGGGAGGACTGGGGGAAGGGGAGAGTTAAACATGTTAAGAGCTATCATTAGGTGCCAAATGTCCAGACAATGCAGAGAGAAACTGGACCTAGTGTCTTAGGGGAATCTCTGGGGAAAGGTATATAATGGCTAGGGAAAAGGGGTCCAGAGTAGGGGTCCAGAGTTGAGAGAACAAGCCACCTCCAGGGACCAGGTCTAAGTCCTAGCCAAGCCCAGCAACAGTGCAGCAGGTCGGGGACTCAGTCCTCTTTCCATTCCCCAACCTTGGCTCTTGAGGACAAGGATCTAGGGTTTCAGGGTTCCTGGCAGGTAGTTTCCAAGGCTTGGGGGGCCCTTCCCCCCTCCTACCCCAAGATCAAAGGGCAGGGGTTGGGCCAGGCTCTGATATGAGAACAAAGCTCAGACGCTCTCCTGGTCAAAGGGTAGTTTCTGTGGGGGCTTGGAACTTGGACCCATCAAACCCTGTACAGAAGCAGGGAGGACAGTCAGGCCGTTGGGTCTCAATCTGGCCTGGGGCTTTGCTTGGCCATTTGCTGGGAGCCAGTGGTCTTCTAGCACCTGGTATCAGAGCTTCTGAATGACACTACATGCCTGGAAGAGGCATGTGAAAGAAATCTAGCACCTGCTCCAATGAGGGCTGCTCAAAAGCTTCTCCATTAATAACAATAATGATTGTTGCTGAGCGGTGTGTGTGTGTGTGTGTGTGTGTGTGTGTGTGTGTGTGTGTGTGTGTGCACGGGCTTGAATTCATAACCTGAGCACTGTCCCTCAGCTTTTTCACTCAAGGCTAGCACTCTGCCACTTGAGTCAGAACTCTACTTCTGGCTCTTTTGGTGGTTTGTTGGAGCTAAGAGTGTCAAGACTTTTCTGCCCAACTTTTCTGGCTTCCAACCACAATCTTCAGAGCTCAGCTTCCTGAGTAGCTAGGATCACAGCCACAAGGGATCTTTATGTCTGCTTCATGCAGTAGGAATTGCAGATTCCCACTTTGCAGATGAGGAAACTGAGGTTCAGGGTTTGAGTGACAGCTCAGCAGGACTGAACAGGGAAGGAAGGCAGGGCAGAGCCTGGAGGGGATTCCACTCCTGAAGGTGTTCAGGACATTGCCAGCTCTGCAGAGCCATGACACTGCAGAGGGGTCCTGGCCCTAGTAGCTTTTCCTACAGCTAGAAGTTACCCACCATTGCTCCCCACAGACCTTAGGTCCCAGAACCCTGCCAAAGAGACACTGTAGGAATGGGGAGACTCTGCATCAAGGAATCAATCAGGAACCCTTTCCATTTCCCCCCACCCCAGGGACTGAACAATGCTAGGAATCTAGGCCATGTCCTGGACAGACACCACTGTAGAATTCAGTAGAGATGAGACTAGGGAGAATGCTGGAGGTGAGGAGGGGCAAAGGGGGACAGGAAGGATGGATAGAGAGGGGAGGGTCCAGGGGAGGTCAGGTAGATATGGCTGAAGACAATACCTTGTGCAAGCAGAGTGGGGACCCAGGATCCCATGAAGCTGGCTAGCAGGCAGAACAGGAGCCACAAATGCATGGTGCAGGTTGGATCTTCTCTTTGGCTACCTCAGGAGATAATGAGGGTCCCCTGGGGAGGCAGAGAGAGGCGATGAAGACAGAAACTGACATTGCTCAGCCAGGTCCTGAGGTGGCCCAGGCAATGGGTCACTAGAGCAAATAAGGACCCGCTGCTTTTCTGAAGCAGGGCTAGAAAGAAGACTCACCGATGCCTGGTAGGCCCTGGGAAGTGGCGCTGTTAAGGTACACCTTACAGTCTGTGGAGTCAGCAGGTTGGCTGCACCCTTTATAGATGGAGCTCCACCCTGCAATCTTCTGCCCTCCCTCCTCGCTCCCTCCCTCGCTTCCTTCCCTTCCTCCCCACCTGTTCTGGGCTCCTACTGCATATATCAAGGTTTGAACTCCACTTGGACCTCAAAGGCTTCCTGTCCATTGAATTTCTAGTCTCCCCCAGTCCATCCCCGGACGCTCAGGCTAGCACCCCTACTGTGTCCTTGTTTCAAGATCCTTTACCTTCTCTCTGACTTCACCTCCATGGTGCTAGACAGACAAAGGGAAGGATGAGAGAGAGAAAGCCATTTCAGGAAATGGGGTCTTTTTTCTTTTGAAATCAGATAATGGTGATCATTGCCAAGCCTAGTACACACCCCAGAACATTCTGCAGGTCGATGGCCATATGTTCAAACGTGAATTTTCTCCAAGATTATATTGAGAGTAATCACAATGCAAAATGTTATTAAGTGGGGTGCTGGTGGCTCATGCCTGTGATTCTAGCTACTCAGGAGGCTGAGATCTAAGGATCTCGGTTCAAAGCCTGTCCAGGCAGGAAAGTTTATGAGATTCCTATCTCCAGTTAACCACCAGAAAACCCAAAGTGGAGCTCAAAGTGGTAGCCTTGAGCAAAAGCTCAGGGTCAACAACCGGGCCCTGAGTTCAAGCCCCAGAAACTTTCACAAAAACAAACAAAAAATATTCACAACAAGAAAAGTTCTGGGTTTTGGAAGCAAAGACAGGAGCTTCAGATAACTAACCATATCCATGAAAAAAGCAAAGCAAAATTCACTGACAAGGCTTGGCTCAGTGTGACATATGCAGAACAAGGGTAAGGAGTTGGGGAAGATAGTGGGGAGGGAGGATGGGACTCGGCCAATTGCTGATTGCTTTTATCTTGTCTTTATTGTTTTTTATTTTTTTATTTTTTGCCAGTCCTGGGGCTTGAACTCAGGGCCTGAGCACTGTCCTTGGGTTTTCTCAAGGCTGGAGCTCTACCACTTGAGCCACAGCACCACTTCCAGCTTTTTCTATGTATGTGGTACCACCGAATGGAACCTGGGTCTTCATGTATGCTAGACAAGCACTCTACCACTAGGCCAACTTTTCAAACTTTTAAAAATTGTTATTGTAAAGGTGATGTACACAGGGGTTACAGTTACATAAGTCATCAAGTAAGTTCCTTCTTCTTCTTCTTTTTTTTTTTTTTTTTTGCCAGTCCTGGGGCTTAAACTCAGGGCCTGGGCACTGTCCTTGGGGCTCTGAGTAGGTGTGAGCTACCGGCACAACGCTTGATGGCTTTTAACTTTTTATTGCTCTGGTCAGCAACCTTTCTCTGAGTATTTATCACACTGAACTTCTGTGTCATTTCTCAGGCTCTTAGCAAAACATAATTTATATAGAGAATCCTTTCTTGAATACTTGTTTGTTAAACATGACATTTGAAATATGATGTAAAAATCGATGTTAATAAAATCTTTAAAAAAAATTAAAAAAAGATAACTCTCCCTTCACCTATTCTGTCCCCACTATTCTGAAGCCGGGTGGGTGGGACTCAGAATGGAGGAGGGGCTTGACGAATGGTATTTAAGGTTCTAGTCTCTGTAGCTAGGGCGGGGCTTGAGGGGGCTAAAGGCGGGGCTTGATGGATGCTGCTGAGAATTGGCTGGTAGATGCAAGGTGTGTGGGCGTGGCTTGTCGCTGGGGGCGTGGCCTGGAGGGTGGGGATTGGTGCGGGTGGGTGGGGCTTGCTTATTTGCCGCTTGTGGGGGGGGGGGGAACTCAGGCTAGGGGCAGGGTTTGCAGTGTCAGTCGGGTTGCCCAGACTCCCACATCCAGCCGGCTTTTTCCACTTGGGGGCTTAAAGTTCCCCCTACTCGGGGTGGGGGAGGCCGGGTGGGGACGCCGCTCCGCGTGGCTGCGGGCTTGGGGACGCGGCGTGGCGGGCCAGGGCCAGCCTGCCCGTTATGGCTCACCTGCACCCTTGTCGGGCAGAGGCTAGCTACCCCAGAGTTAGCGGGAGGCCAGCCTGTGGCGTGTGAGCCCATTCCCCCACCCTGCCCGCCCAGGGTTTGTCTCACCAGCAGCCTACATTAGGAGGAGGGGTTCGGGACGCGGGGACCCCTCGCCCCCAGGGGCCAGGGCGCAGGGTGCACAGAGATAGGCCAGGCCGGCGACAGGATGCTTCATGGAGACCCTGAATTAAGGCTGAGGACTCAATGAATTGGGGGATCCCATGCCTCTCGATGACTCCCTGCCAAGTGTGAAATGAGCACAGCTGGAGCGCAGGGCTTCTGCTGATGGGGGTGGTTGGAGGGGGTCTTTTGGCCAGACTGCAAGGAATGAGCACACCCCAGGTTTGAATGGACAAGCAGAGGCCTCTTCTTCCCACAAGATAAGCCAGCAGTCAATGGCCCAGGGATGAGCAAGAGCTGGCTTTCTCCACTCAGTGAAAGGCACCTTGTGTGGTCACACAGGTGGCAGATCCATCCAGGTGCCTACTGTTGGGACCCGCCATTCTGAAGTAGAGCCTGAGGGTCAGGGAGGACAAGTAATGCACTTTTTTTTAGGGGGGGGTGGCAGTCTTGGGGCTTGAACTCAGGGCCTAGGCATTGTCCCTGAGCTTGTTTTACTCAAGGCTAGCACTCTACCACTTGGTCCACAGCACCACTCCTGGCTTGTTCTGAACAGGTTATTGGAGATAAGAGTCTCATGGACTTTCAAGCCTGGGCTGGCTTTGAACTGCGGTTCTGTCTCCTTTGTAGCGAGGATTACAGGCCTGAGACACTGACACCCAGCTAAGTAAAGCATTCTTAACAAAATACTATATGGGAAAAAGGTATTAAATAAGTAGATGCCAAGTGACATCTAGAGAACTGGTGACAGAGGATAGGTGACAGTCACAGAACTCCCTGGAGGGAGTTTGTAGCAAGGTGACATCCCATGCTGGATGTGTCTGTGTGGGATGCTCAGAGCGCCTTCATCAGGGATGTGGAGGAAACAACAGGACAAGCAGGTGTGCGTTGGAGTTCAGCAGAGGAGGATGCTAGGAAAAGCTGCCTGGGAGGGGAGGGAAGGATGGGGTGGACAGCGGAAGATAAGGTGGGAGGGGACAGGCTATTTAAAGCCTCCCATGCCAAGCCAAGAAAAGGTGACCTTCACCAACAAGGCACCAGACAGTTGCTGAAGGAATTTATTCAACTGGAGGTGGAGGGGGTAGTTGTGGTCCAGCCTGAGTCCGAGCTCAGTCAAGGTCATGTGAAAAATGGGAAGAGTCATCAAGGTGAACTCTTGACATAGAGGTGGGCAGAGATAAGAGTCTCATACTCTTTCTTGCCTGGGCTGGCTTTGAATCCTGATCCTCAGATCTCAGTCTCCTAGGTAGTTAGGATTACAGCTGTGAGCCACTGAGCCTGGCACAATTGTCCTTCTTGAGAAAAGTATTTTCTGGTTTCTTTTTTTGCCAGTCCTGGGCCTTGAACACAGGGCCTGGCCACAGTCCTTTGGTTTTCTCAAGTCTAGAGCTCTGCCACTTGAGCCACAGCACCACTTCCTGCTTTTTTCTACATATGTGGTACCAAGGAATCGAACCCAGGTCTTCGTGCATACTATGCAAACACTCTACCACTAGGCCAAACTCCTGGCCCCATGTTTTCTGGTTTCTGTGATCTTGACTTCCCTGGGAAAGAAAAGCAATTGTGAGTTGAGAGCTTCTACCTCTGGAAAGAAGTCTGAAGCCAGTAGGGCTTTTCTCTCCATCCAGAGGACCTGAGCACCTCTGGCCTCTGGGTTGCTGGAGGCAGGCATGCTTGAAAACCTGGTGTTAACCTAAGCTGCTCACTGAATGAGGTGGGCATGAGCTAGTTCATTTAAGGGGCATCCTCATTTAAGGGAACTTGAACTCAGGACCTGGGTGTTGTCCCTTCACTTTTTCCACTCAAGTCTGATCCTCTACCACTTTAAACTATAGCTCTGCTTCTGGCTTTTTGGTGGTTAGTTGGAGATAACAGTCTCATAAGGCTTTCATGCCAGGACTGATTTTGAATTGCAATCCTCAGATATCAGCCCCCTGCATAGCTAGGATTACAGGAATGAGCCTATAGTACCTGACATTTCCAATAACTTCATCATCATCCCTCTCCTCCTCCTCCTCCTCTTTCTTCTTTCTCCTCCTCCTCTTCTTCTTCTTCCTCTTCTTCTTCCTATTACTATTATTATTTTGCCTGTCCTGGGACTTGAACTCAGGGCCTAGGCACTGTCCCTGAGCTTCTTTGACTCAAAATTTGAGTACTTTACCATCTAAGCCACAGAACTACTTCTGGCTTTTTCTGAGTAGTTTATTGGAGATAAGAATCTCACAGACTTCCCTGCCTGGGTTGACTTCCAACCTTGATCCTCAGAGCTGAGCCTCCTGAGTAGCTAAGATTATAGGCCTGAGCGACTGGTGCCTAGCTTGCAGATTAAAGATCGCAGATTATTGAAGATGATAGGCGCTTGCTGCCCTCTGTGGGTGGAGTCAACCACAGGGACTTATGAACCCCTGCTATGTCCACCAAAGGATCTTTCTGACCAATGTGAGCATCGCTGCCAGGAAAGTGAGTACTGGGCTTCTTCCAGCATGGATGGCCTTCTACTTGGGGCCACCCTTGCCCATGGCCCTCCCCTCAAAACTTCCTGCAGTGTCTCAGGTTGCCTTGACCTCTCAGTCATCTGTTTCTGATCTTTGCTCCCTGGGCCATTCTCCGACTGTGTGATCTTTAATAGACTGATAACATCTGGCTTTCTCTTGCTCTCACTTACAGGCATGTGTGTGGAGTGTGCGTTCAGTCACTCTGTCGGCTGTGTCTTTTCATCTCTTGTTAGGGGTGTGTGTGTGGAGGGGGGATTCTGTGATACTCCAGTGTGAAAATGGCCAGGGTGTGGCAGGCAAACCCGTGCATTCCAGCATGAGGAACAAGGCTGGATGAATTGAATTTTTGTTTGTCCTGGGGACAACTCGGTGGGAGAGCATAGGCTCTCCTACTGCGTTGGAGGACAGGATCTGGTAAACTGCCAAGGAACTGGAAGTTTATAAGAAAAGATTGGTGGTAGGACAGCAATTGTAATCCAAATATTCTATGTATATGTGTATAAATGGGATGGAACCTATTAAAATTATTTGAAAGGGGGCAGGGGACAAGAAAGAACACTAGTGGGGTGAACTCCATCAAAGTGTATTATGTGCATGAATGGAAATATCCTCTATATTTTAAAAAAGAGATGGAGAAAAGTTTGGGTGGTTTCTTTCTTTCTTTTTTTTTTGTCATGGGACTTGAACTCAGGGCCTATGTATTGTCCCTCACCTCTTTTGCTCAAGGCTAGCTTGAGCCACAGTTCTACTTCTGGCTGTGTGTGTGTGTGTGTGTGTGTGTGTGTGTGTGTGTGTGTGTGTGTGATTAATCAGAGATAAGAGCCTTATGGATGTTTCTGCTGGGCTGGCTTCAAACTGTGATACTCAGATCTCAGCCTCCTTAATAGCGAGGATTACAGATGTGAGCCACCAGCACCTGGCTGGGTGGTTTTTTTTTTATTTTTGTCAGTTGTGGGGTTTGAACTCTGGGCCTGGGTGCTATCCTGAGCTCTTCAGCTCAAGGCTACTGCCTTACTCCTGAACCACAGCGTCACTTCCAGTTTTGTGATGGTTAATTGTAGATAAGAGTCTCATGGATTTTCATGTCTGGGCTGGCTTTGAACCCCAATCCTCATATCTCAGCCTCCTGAGTAACTAGGATTACAGACATGAGCCACTGGCACCCGGCTTGGTGGATTCTTAAAAGTGAAACATAGGCTCCCCCTCAAAAGGAGGCCTGGTGTGGACAGACAGAAGTTGTCAGTGGAAGTAGCCAGCCAGGAGAGCATAGTTTTGGCCTGCAAGGGGTGTTACTTTACCTACTCCGGGGAGGAGGCTGAGAAGGGTGTGTTAGCATGAGGGGGTGGTCAGGATTGGCTGGTGGTGTTTGGAGATGGATGATGAAAACTGGGTATAGTATGGAAAGGGGTAAAGTTGTGGCAGCTGATGGTACCAGTGCTAGAAGCCCCACAGCTGTGCCAAGAAGGTAAGGGTTAAATGGGTGAAGGGCGAAGGCTGGAGACAAGAGATGTGATATGGATTATCATGGTTCAAGGTTAAAGTGTGGGGTTTGTGTAAAATGTATGTCCTGCAGTCAGGAGCCAAGGAGACTTTTATATTAATAACTCTGTGTACTAGTACTGGGGCTTGAACTCTGGGCCTGGGCACTATCCTTGAGCTCTTCAGCTCAAGGCTACCACCCTACCCCTTGAACCACAGCACCACTTCTGGTTTTCTGGTAAGAGTCTCACGGCCTTTAGTACCCAGGCTGACTATGAATCTGGATCCTCAGATCTCAGCCTCCTGAGTAGATTGGATTACAGGCATGACTCACTGCACCCAGCTCCTGGGCTTCTTTTTATTTCCTCTCAAGGGCAGCGCTCTACCACTTGTGCTATAGGGCTTTTGGGTGAATAATTGAGCTCTTTTTTCCTCAAAGCTAGCCCTCTACCACTTTGAGCCACAGCACTACTTCAGCTTTCTGGTGGTTCACTGGAGGTAAGAGTCTCACAGACTTTCCTGCCTGGACTGACTTTGAACTACATTTCTTAGATATCAACCTCCTGGGTAGCTAGGACTCTAGGCCTGCGCCACTGGTGTGTACCCCTTTTGAACTTTTTGAGTTCCGCTTCTGTATTGTTAAAAGATTTTTGTGGTAATGTCTGCTCAGCTGTTTCTGGGCCATCCTCTAGTTTTTGGAGATTCTCTCCCTCTTTTCCCCCCAGATATCCAGAGTTGACAGAAGATAAAGGTAGAGGTAAAAATGGCTCTCATTAGTCTCTAGGTCACTGCTTCTGCTAAGCAGTTACAAAAGAGAGATGGAAGTTCTTCTTTCTGAGTAACTTTGTGATCTTTTCATAGCTGAAGGCTTTTAAGGCCAGGAGACAGGTTATCATTCATTTCAGATCTTGAGATCTAGTCTGGTCATTTCCACCAGGTGTTTTTTCCCCTGGGGACCATCATCCCCATAGACTGGGGGCTGTCCATGGAGCATGCCTGCATACACATATGCTGCCGTCCAGATCCAGTTCCTGCCTTCAGGGGACAAAGAATAAGATGACATATATGTCCTGCCAGGTGTGAGATCACCAGCCTGGCTGCTATAATCTTTTGTGGTGGGTGGTGGGGTCAGACACAAAGAAGCCATGGTGTTTTCCATGAGAGAAAATGGAACATAGTGACCAGGCCCTCCCTGCTGGCCGCCTTGTGTAGGGAGAAAGCTGAGGTAGATCTGAAGGCGAAGGTAGAGATGGGGTGAGGTGTATGAGATCGTGGGAGAAGGGGTGAAGAGAGAGATAGAAGGGGTTGCTCCTCCAGAGTTTAAAATCAGGCTAAGAGGAAGGGAGGCTGGCTTAGTGGGGTGATGCAATCTTTGGGGAAGGCTCGGGAAGGAACCACAAGGTTGATAGGAGTGGAGACAAGGCCAGGCCTGGATATGGGGACCTTGAACCATTTTCTCTTCTTTTTCTCTTTCTTCTTCTTTTTTCTTTTCTTTCTTTTTTTTTTTTTTGACAGCCCTGGGGCTTGAACTCAGAGTCTGAGCACTGTCCTTGGGCTTTCTTTTAAGGCTAGCACTCTACCACTTGAGCCTCAGCACCACTTCCGGCTTTTTTCTATGTATGTGGTACTGAGGAATTGAACCCAGGGCTTCGTGCATGCTAGACAAGCACTCTACCACTAGGCCAAACTCTTGGCCTTCTTGGACCATTTTCAAATGTTGGAGGAAGTTTTTAAGAATTTGAATCAGGGAAGTGGAGTTGTGGCTCAAATGGTCGAGCACTAGCTTTGAGCTGAAGAGCTCAGAAACAGCACCTAGGCCCAGAGTTCAAGCCCCACCACTGACAACAACAACAACAAAAAAAGAATTTGAGTCAGGTGCTGGTGGCTCTTGCCTGTAATCTTAGCTACTTAGGAGGCTGAGTTCTGAGGTTCACAACTGGCAACTAGTCCAGGCAGGATACTCTGTGATTTTTCTTTTTTGGGGTCAGTGGTGGTGCTTGAACTCTGGGCCTGGGTGCTACCCCTGAGCCCTTCAGCTCAAGGCTGGCACTCTACCACTTTGACAACCACAGCGCCACTTCTGGTTTTCTGGTGGTTAATAGGAGATTTGACTTTCACACCTGGGCTGGCTTTGAATGGCAATCCTTAGCCCTCAGCCTCCTCAGTAGCAAGGATTAGAGGTGTGAGCCACTGGCTCCGGCTCTATGAAACTTTTAATCTCCAATTAATCACCTGAAAACTGGAAGCGGTGCTGTGGCTGTAAGTGGTAGAATACTAGCTTGGGGTGAAAAAGCTCAGGGACAGTGCCTCGGCTCTGAGTTCATGCCCTATGACAGAGAAAAAGAAGAAGAAAACAATTTGGGAGCCAAAAATGCCCTGTTTGGACCAATCCTGATCATTGTCCAGTTTAAACTGTGGAAAGACTGTTGCAGTCAAAGATTTGGTTTAATGGTTTCTAAGAGATCCAGGGTCTGAAAGTTTTGGAGGACAGCACTGTGGACTGTCCCTTGAGGAGTTAAATGTCTTTTTATCCCATTTTGGAAAACTGAGGCGACAGATCCTCTCAGCGGGATAGACAGACATGTCAGAAGGTCAGTGTACCCCTCTGACCAGCTGATAGTATGGCAGATAGCTCAGGTATTTACAGAAAATGACTGGGGAAATTACCTGGTGGGTAGAGAAAGGGAAGCTCTTTGACCCGACGCTTCTGCGAGTGTCCTGGCCCCTTCCAGGACCCCCCAAAAGGGAAAATCTCCCCCAAATTGGCTGCCCTTAAGTCAGTCCTCACAGTATCCAGAAAAGGAAATCCAGTCAGAAGAAACTGGATCACAGGCTGTTAGGGGCTAGGATGGGGGAGGGGATGGAGGTGATGACAGGGTTTCTTCTTCCTATGGCAGTGAGAAAGTTCTGGAATGAGATAGTAGTGCCTGCTGTCCAACATGAGAGCTACTAGAAACCACTATTTTTTCCTTGAAAAATCAGACAAGCAAAGGAAAACAAAGCAAAACAAAAGAAACAAACCAACAGACACATGTAAAACACAGGAGACACAGCAAACAGGGGAACTTGTGACACAAAATACAATTGGATGGGGCTGTGAGTTTAGCCTAGTGGTACAGTGCTTGCCTGGCATGTATGAAGCTCCGGGTTTGAGTCCCTGGTGCCATATACATAGAAAAAGCTGGAAGTGGTGCTGTGGCTCAGGTGCTAGGCCCTGAGTTCAAGCTGCAGAACTGGCAAAAAAAAAAAAAATGAATAAGCAAAACTCTTAAAAAGGGGCAGGGAGTTTGGCCTAGTGGTAGAGTGCTTGCATAGCATGCAAAAAACTCTTAAAAAAAAAAAGAAAAGAAAAGAAAAGAAGGGGTATCATTGTGTGACAGGTAATGTACCTACTATCTGGCAAATGTAACTGTAAGCCCTCTGTACATTACCCTGACAATATAAAAAAAAATGCCATAGTAGCCTCTACTGAATTTGTAGAAACAGGGTGGTAAAAATGGATTTACTGGCCAGGCACCCTTGGCTCATACCTGTAGTCCTTGAGAGGCTAAGATCTGAAGATTGTTGTTCAAAGCCAGTCAGGCAGGAAAGTCTGTGAGACTCATTTTTTTTTTTTTTTTTGCAGTCCTAGGACGTGAACTCAGGGCCTGGGCACTGTCCTTGGGTTTTCTCAAGGCTAGAGCTCTACCACTTGAGACACAGCACCACTTCTCCCTTCTCTGTGTATGTGGTACCAATGAATGGAACCCAGGGCATGCTAAGTGATCACTCTACCACTAGGCCATGCTCCAGGCCCTATGAGACTCCAGTGAATCATCAGAAAACCTGAAGTGGCCCTGGGGCTCAAGTGGCAGAGTATTAGCCTTGAGCAAAAAAAGTTCAGGGACAGTACTCAAGCCCTAGGACCAATCCCTCCCTGCCACACACACACACGAATTATTGGTTTATGGTTCACTCAGGAAGGCGCCTAAGAGTGGACAGGGTCATTGTCAATATTGTTTTGGGACAACAGGACTCACTGGAACATTCCATGGCCCCGGGGCACAGAGTGGTGTGGCTTTTCCCATGGAAACCTTAGAGATTTGAAATCCCCAGTGCTTTGCTGCTGGAAAGTGAAGCCTTAGGGTGAGACTGAGAGTAAGTCCTGGGAAAAGATTTCCCAGGTTGGTTCAGGTCAATGACAAATGTTCTGATAGACAGTCCTTGGGGACATTGACCTCAGTGTTGTTTACTGGATGGGTGTCAGGATGGCATGGCATGTGCTGTGCCCAGCACTGTGGCACAGGGGCTCCAGAAGTGGCAATGTGCCACATCCAAGCAACTTGACACAGAAGTGGGTTTATTTATTTATTGCTGGTACTGGGTCTTGAATTCAGGGCCTGGACACTATATCCCTGAGCTTCTTTGGCTTAAGACTAATGTTCTACCACTTCCGGCCTTTTTGGTAGTTTATTTAGAGATGAGTGTTATGCCCAGGCTGGCTTTGAACCACAATCCTCAGAACTCAGTCTCGTAAAATAGCTAGGGTTACAAGTATTAGACACCAGTGCCTGACTAAGTGGGTTTATTAACACAGCAATTCCTGTGGAAAGCTGGCACTTCTGAGTGCTCCAAGGCCAGCCTTGAAGTGAGAAACTGTGTACAGGGCAAGAATGGACAAGGACTCAGAAACTAGGACCATGGGGCTATTTGTTCTTCTGGGAGTGATCTCATCAGGAATTTCCAAACTGTTGCTAATCTGAAAATCAACTCAGTGACCTAAGATAAAACTAAGTTAGGGGGCCAGGAAATTGGCTTGATGGCAGAGTGTTTGTGTTAGATAATATGCAGACTTTACCAATAACCACGCCGACTTTCAGGTACAGGGAACAAAGGAAAACGTTTAATGCCCAACTTGTGGAGTTTAGGGGTGAAGAGGAGGTGGAGACCCTGGGGTGGATGTGAGGAACAGGAGCTTCATCATGGCAGACTAGGATTTATGGATACTGTCCAAATGGTAGATGAGAGGGTCTGCAGTTGTCCATATCTGAAGGTTACTCTGGGGGGATGCTGTGGCCCAAATGGTTTATGGTTAACCAGGGAGTGCCATCCCGAGGTAAAGGGGTGGGAACTAGTTATCTACTGCTCTAATTGGGGCATGGTGTTATGTAGGCCATGCTAAACTATGGGAAGAGAAGAGGGGGCCCAGGGCAGTGGTGACTGTTGTTCATGGTAAGCTATAAGTTAACTCCAATGAACCACCAGAACTATGGGAAAGGAGGCCCTGGGTCCATCCTATCAGTTCGCCTAGCATGCATGAAGACCTGTTTCATTCCTTGGTACCACATACATACCAAAAAAAAGGGCAGAAGTGGTGCTGTGGCTCAAGTGATAGAGCTCCAGCCTCGAGAAAGCCCAAGGACAGGGCTCAGGTCCTGAATTCAAGCCCAGAGACTGGCATAAAGAAACAAACAAAAAAATGCAAAACAAAATCTAAGGGGCCGGTGGTTCACACCTATAATCTTAGCTACTCAGGAAGCTGAGATCTGAGGATTGGGTTTGAAGCAAGCCTGGGCAGAAAAAGTCTAAGAGGTTCTCTCTCCAATTAATCACCAATAAGCCAGAAGTGGAGTTGTAGCTCAAGTGATAGAGCTTTAACCTTGAGCAAAAGAGACCAGGGATAGCACTTAGGCCCTGAGTTCAAGCCCTAGTACTGGCATGAAAGAAACAATGAAAAAGAAAGCATATATTCATGTAAGTCTTTTATTTTTAAGTCCTTATTTAAAGATGACTTCTCTTACCAGCTCACTGCCTATCAGCCTCAGATCTCAGTCTCCTGAGTAGCTAGGATTACAAGGGTGAGCCATCAGCCCCTGGCAGATAAGAGTCTATGAGACTCTTATCTCCAATGAACTACTCAGAAAAAGCTGGAAGTGGCACTGTGGCTCAAGTTGTAGAACCTCTGTCTTTGAGTACAGAGAGGCTCAGGGATAGCTCCCAGGTCTGGAGTTCACACCCCAGGATTGGTTTTAAAAAAAAGTTAATGGGGGGCCGGAGTTTGGCCTAGTGGTAGAGTGCTTGCCTAGCATGCACGAAGACCCGGGTTCAATTCCTCGGTACCACATACATAGAAAAAAGCTGGAAGTGGTGCTGAGGCTCAAGTGGTAGAACTCTAGCCTTGAGAAAGCCCAAGGACAGTGCTCAGGCCCTGAGCTCAAGCCCAGGACTGTCAAAAAAAAAATTAATTAATTCATTAATTAATTAAAAAAAGTTAATGTCTTCAAGGCTTGGTCCTCAATATGGCTTTGTTCTGAGGCCCATTTCAGTAGGTGATTGGATCATGAGAGCTCTGATGTCATCAACAGATGAAGTCATTAATAGACTGAGAGCTGAATGGACTATGGGAGGTGGGTGGGAACTACAGGAGTGAGGCCTGACTGGCAAAGAAGGTTCCTAGGGTAAGCTCTAGAAGAGTGCTTCTCCACCCCGGCTCCAGATTTCTTCTCTTTCCTTCCCAGAGGCCATGAGGTGAGCAGCTCTGTTCCAGCACTTGCTGCCTGCCTCCATGCTGTCTCATCACAGCCCAGAAGAAATTGTGTCAAGGGACCATGGACTGAAACCTAGGAAGCTGGGAGTCTTTTCCTTCTAAGTCCATTATCCTAGGCATTTTATCACAGCCATGGAAAGCTGGCTAACACAGCAAGTCTCTGAAAACTTCTGGAAACAGCTTGTTAGAGCCTTGGCAAAGCTGGGGACTGCCACCTTTTCAGTGTCAGCTCAAAGGCCTCTGTCCTCACTAGCTGCAATCCTGACCCAGAATCATAAATCTGAGCCATTGTTTTAGTCAGTGGCTCTGCCTGGCAGTCCCTCTTTCCCTCACCTTCTTTCTATGGGGCTGGATTGGAACCCAGGTCCCTGCACATGTTTGGCTTCAGCATACCTTTGCTCTCATCCAGTTCAGCTACTGTTCTCCATAAAGAACACTGTTCTCAGCCCAGGTCCAAGAACTCATGTCTGTGAGAGAGTCGTGTCTGTGATTCTGGATCTAATGAAACCCCCACAGCTTGTGCTGAAGAAAGGGATTAGAGCTGAGTGCTGGTGGCTCATGTGTGTCATCTTCAGGAGGCTGAGATCTGAGGATTGTGGTTCTAAGTCAGCCCAGGCAGAAAGTCTGAGATTCTACTCTCCAATGAACCACCAGAAAACCAGAAGTGGAGCTGTGGCTCAAAGTGGTAGAGTGCTAGCCTTGAGCACAAGAGCTCAGGGACAGTGCCAGGTCCTGATTTCAAGTCCCATGACCAACCAAAAAGAAAGAAAAAAGAAATTAGAACTTGGATAAATGGCGGTGGCTGGACAGTCCTTTAACCTTCACACCTTAGATTAATCGTATCTAAGTTCAAATCACTACCCTGTCCCTGTTAGACTTCTGCTGCTCTCAGGACCTGGTTTCATCTCATTACAGTCAACCACATGCTGCATGATATCCCGTCAATCTCAGAGTCCCCTTTATGGCTCATGTCCCCATAGAGGTCCTTTTCTCAATGCCAAATTCAGCTGGGCTCCTACCTGCCTCAGGGACTTTTCACTTGCTATTCTTTCTGCCTCAAATAGGCTCTCTTTTATGTCTCAAGCTGAAACTCTGTATGCATAGGCAAGGTCTCCCTGGTTACCCTAAAATGAGGTTGGGTGTTTCTATTCTACGCTTTTCTGGCACTCTGAACCTTTGTAGATGATAATTAGAAAGAAAGAAAGAAAAGAAAGAAAGAAAGAAAGAAGAAGGAAAAAAAGAAAGAGAAAAAGAAAAAAGAAGGAAAGAGAAAGGGAGAAAGAGAGGGAGAAGGAAAGAAGGAAGGAAAGAAAGAAAAAGAAAGAAAGAAAGGAAGGAAGGAAGGAAGGGAAGAGACAGGCGCTGTGGCTCATGCCTGTAATCCTAGCTACTCAGGAGCTGAGATCTGAGGATCATGATTCAAAGCCAGTCCAGGTACTAACGTCCATAAGACTCTTTTCTTTTCTTTCTTTTGCCAGTCCTAGGGCTTGAACTCAGGGCCTGAGCACTGTCCATGATTTCTCTATTGTCTTCTTATCAGAGCAGTACTTAGTCCAATGTAGTAGTAGCAATGTGTTTGCTGAGGCCTAGAAATGTAGTCAGTCCAATTTGGGATGTTAAATACACACTGAATTTCAAACACAGGTGGGAGAAAAAAAAAAGCAATGCAACAGATTTTACAATTTTTAATTTTAATCACATGTTGAACTGTTTTGGACATTTGGGGTTAAAGAAAACATTATCAAGCCAAGCACGGGTGGCTCACATCTGTAATCCTAGCTACTCGGAGGCTGAGATCTGAGGATTGGGTAGGAAGCCAACACCCGCACAAAAGGACCTGTTATCTCTAATTAACCTCTAGAAGATGGGAAGTGGGGCTTGGCTCAAGGGTAGGGCGGTAGCCTTGAGCTAAAGTGCTTAGGGACAGCATCCTGGCTGAGTTTAAGCCTTATTAACCACAAACCAACAAAAACAAAAAAAACAAAAAACTGGAAGTGGAGCCGGGTGCTGGTGGCTCACATCTGTAATCCTAGCTACTCAGGAGGCTGAGATCTGAGGATCATGGTTTGAAGTTCGCCCAGGCAGAAGCCAGCTTATGAGACTCTTATTTCCAATTAACTACTCAAAAACCGGAAGTGGTGCTATGGCTCAAGTGGTAAAGCACTAGCCTTGAGCAAAAAGTGTCCAAGGACAGTGCTTAGATCCTAGGACTGGCAAAAAGAAAAATAAAATATGTATATGGTTTGTATATATATTTCTTCAGACCACCACCAGCAGATAATATTAGCCAAAATATTAGTAGGTGGGTTGTTATTGTCTATTTGGGGGCTTTCTGGTGGCACTGGGGTTTGAATTCAGAGCCTTGTATTTGTTAAGCAGGTGCTCTGCCACTTGTGCCATGTCTCCAGTTCTAAGCACATTTTTTTCTTTCTTTTTAGTCTCCCTCCCTGCCTAGTAACTGGCATAGACAAAATTTAAAAAAAAAAATTTTTTTTTTTTTAGCCTGGCAAGGTGGTTCATGCCTGTAATCTTAGCTACTCAGGAGGCTGAGATCTGAGGATCAAGTTTCACAGCCACCCTGAACACCAAAGGACCAGAGACTCTTATCTCCAACTTATCTCTAGAAAAGGGGGAAGTGGGGCTTGGCTCAAGGGTAGGGCAGTAGCTTTGAGCTGAAGAGCTCAGGGACAGCACCCAGGCAGAGTTCAAGCTCCATGACCCACCCTCCCCCCCCCAATTTTTTTTGTCAGTTGTTGTACTTGAACTTGGGGCCTTGGCGTTGTCCCTGAGCTCTTTTGCTCAGGGTTAGTTAATGCTCTACTATTTTGAGCCACAGCACCCTTTCCGGTTTCCTGGTAGTTCATTTGGAGATAAGAGTCTCTCAGACTTTCCTGCAGGGCTGGCTTTGAACTTCAACCCTCAGGTCTCAGCCTCCTGAGTAGCTAGGATCACAGGCGTGAGCCACCAGGCTTAGAAAATAAAATCTTAATAATCCAAGCACCAGTGACTCAGGCTTGTAATCCTAGCTCCTCAGGAGCCTGAAATCTGAGGATCGCGGTGGCGGTTCAAATCCAGCCCGGGCATGAAAGTCAGTCTCTCTCTTCCCTCCCCAGTCCTGGGCCTTGAACTCAGGGCTTGAGCACCATCAAGGCCATCGCTCTACCACTTGAGCCACAGCACCACTTCCAGCATTTTTCAGTGTATATGGTCCCGAGGAATCGAACCCAGAGCGTCATGCGCGTTAGGCAAGCACTCTACCACCAGGCCAAACTCCCCCACCCGTGAGACTCATCTCCAATTCAAGCACTAAAATGCCAGACATGGTGGAGCTGCGGCTCAAGTGGTAGAGCAATAGCCTTGGGGGAGGAGGGAAGTTCAGAGAGTGCCCAGGCCCTGAGTTCAAGCCCCAGAGCAGGCACCAAATAAATGAATAAATAAATAAATACCTGAATGAATGAATGAATGAATGAATGGGAGGCGGAGCCTCTGCAAACTCTCTGGTCCTAAAGCCACCACCAGAATCTCACTTCTTATCGCAACCGATAAAGAAACAGAGGCCTGGGTACGTGACGTCAGCCCGTGTGCAAACGTACGTAGAGTGCAAACGTCAGGGTCGGGATTCGAACTCAGGCTCTGTCCTCCTAGCGTCGGTGCGCTGACCGCTCGCTCCTACCTTACTGGGCAGCAGCGGTGGTGACAACAGCTGCGCGATGGACAGGGGTAGAACACACAGCACGCGTTCGACAGAGAGATCCGAGATCCGCTGTCTCCACACGGTCTCGGTGGGCCAGGCCCCAGTTGGCTCTTTCCGCGGCCATCGCTGGCCACCCGCGTCTTCGCCGGCAGCCTTAGCCCATCGCAAGCAGCGTCGACCGGAAGTCCCGCCTTCCCCGCGCGCCCCACGGTACCGCGACAGCCACACCGACCAATTGGCAGCGCGCGGTGGAGAAGGTCCGCCAATGGGCGTTCTCGCTACGGGGGGGCGTGTCCGGGCCGCGGGCCGGAGCGGGTCGTGCGCGCTAAGGAGGAGCCGCCGCCGCCGCCGCCGTCGCCGTCGCCGCCGCCACCGCTACCGAGGCCGAGCGGAGCCGTTATCGCTGCCCCGCTGCCCACCGCCCGCCCGCCCCGGAGCAGTCCCGGGCCCTCCCGCCCGTGTCCAGGTGAGGCAAGGAGCCTTCTGCCGCACCCGATGGAGTAGGCCGCGGCAGGCCTGCGCTCGCCTAGCCGGGCCGCGGGCGCCCGCGGGCCTGCACCGGCTGAGGCCCAGGCCTTGCCAGGCCGGGAGGGGACGCGCGCGGGCCGCGGCGGGCGGGCGGGCGGGAGCTGGCCAGTCGCGGGGTGGTGGCGGTGGTGGTGGCGGTGGTGGTGGTGGTGGTGGTATGGAGACAGGCCCCGGGCCGGATTCCTCTGGACGCCGCGAGGGGCGGGCGAGGTGGACCCGGCGTGGGCACGCGGCTGGGGGCCGGGCTCTATGTCCGGGGGCCCGGAGATCCGGGGGCGAGGAGTGAGAGCTGGGGGCGGGGGGAGCGGGGGGAGCGCCTGGAGAGCGCAGAGGTCACTGCCCACGGGCTGGCTCCCTCGGGAAACACTACGGATTCTTTTGTGATGGTTGTCAGGGCAGCGCAGCGGGGTCCGAGGGCCTTTTAGAAGTGTGCAAACCCTTCAGTACGTGTGCAAGTCCTAGAGAAGAAGAAGAAGAAGAAGAAGAAGAAGAAGAAGAAGAAGAAGAAGAAGAAGAAGAAGAAGAAAAAAGAGATGATTCTTTTTTTTTTTTGATCGCCATCTCTAACAAAGCTGTTAGTGGGGCGTGGGATGTTTGGATTTGTAAAATGTGTTTATAGGTAGAAAATACAGAGTGCACGCACTTGAACAATGGAGGGACGAACGGTCTTCCTTTTCCGGTGTCTAGGACTGATAGGTTTGTAGATGGGGATTCTGGTACCCACTGGGAACACAGGGTGGATGGAGATGAACTTTCTGCACGGGGTGTCCCCCTGGAGCGATCGAGACCCCATTAGTGGAAAGTGGTTTGTTTTTTTTTTTTCCTTGTCTTTTCTTTTGTTTTTTGAATCTTGATGCCCAGTTTTCCAGAAAAGGAAAATAGGTAGTATGATCAAACTAGAGAAAGATTCTCAAGCTGGATGTTATAGTTGGGGAGGGGTGAAGGGAAATTGTCGGATACATTTTTGGTGGTCCTGTCCACCTTGTGCATTGTAGGAAGTTTTTACAGCATCCCTGTCATCTGTGTCCAGTTGTGAAAACCAACAGTGATTTCAGATAGATGTCACCTGGGGAGGGGTCTTCTCTGCCTTTCCCTACCCCCTCCCATAACCAGGTGGGACCCACCACTGAACTAAATAAATAAAGATTGTCTGGCCTCATCTTGATTCCATAGGACTTGCTCCCAAGATTTTGAACCAACACCATCAGTGTTAGTCTCTCTGTAATATAGGAAGGAAGAAAGTTTTGAGCAGATTTAAGGATGGAGGCAAGCGTTAGTGTCTTACATGGTCTGGGCATGGTAGGCATTGGCCATGTACTTGACACATCACAGACCTTTGTCTCCAGCCTTGGAGGTAGATGCTGTTAGAACTTCTGTTTTAAAGATGAAGCAAAGGAGGCTTAGATTGTTCACTTGATACAATCAGTCTCATGTTGAGTGGCTGAGATAGTATTTGAAGTCAGGCCCTGTGATGCAGAGCCCTTCTCTGAACCACTGGACTTGCATTAAAGAGCCTGGGCATCCCAAGAGGCTTTATTTCAAAGAAGTTCTTTCTCCTGTCATTGATCATTTGTGTGCCACACTTAGAGCTGGAATCTGTTTAAAAATGTGGTGACTGAGATCCACGAAGAGGCTGGGGATTTATAAACATGGCACACGCGGTGGGAAATAGTGTTTGTGTTGAAGCTTAGGTTTGAGGGGCAGAATCTGTCTGCACATGTTGAGTGGTAGGTCACAAGGAAGCACGTAGAAAGGGAAGGGAGAGACTTAGGAAAGCGCTGTCTACTCATCTCCATCTATACTCTGGGAACCTACATTTACTGATGCAGATCTGACCGGCTCTGTAATGATTAAAAGTCTTGGAGTGCGTAAAAACAAATCTTGTTAGTTTGTTTGAGCAGCTTGAAAGATAGTCAGAAACTCTCAGCTGAAGATGGCAGTTACTCGCCTTCCTTTCTGACTTCTTTTGCACGTAGACCCTCCAGCCTAGAATGCTGTTCTCTTCCACCCAAAGATCAATTTCTCGATTTCTCGTGCTGCATAGTCTAGCTCAGAGCTCATTCCCCTTGAAGCCGCCTCCAGCTGCCTCCCTTCCTCCACTCCCACCCAAAGCTACTGTTCCCTCATTTGTGTTCCCATCCCATTCAATTTATTGTATCTAGTTAAATGTTGAATGGTGAGAGCGATGTAGTAGCAGTCTTTTTTCCCTAGGTGGCAGTAGTGCAACAGAACTGGTCTCTGGGTTGGGGAAAACCCAGGGAAACCAGCCCATAGGTGGGAAGTGAGCCCAGCTTTCCTTGTTTGAAGGACTCTTCTTGTTCTCAGTTGTGTCCTAGGCCTGGAGCTGGACTGTGGGGAAGCGATGGTGTGTTTATGTGTGTGGATTATTTAGCTCCCCTGGCCAGTGTGGTAATGATTCTGCACTGGCTGATGTGGCAGCAGAGAGAAAAGAAACCTAGGTGGGCCCTGACTGCTTTCCTGAAGGAACTAAGCAGGAGGAGTGGGAGAAGAAGCTAGGCCAAGACCAACCAGAAGTGGTCTGCAGGAACCACAGAGGCCAAGCCATTAAGATGGGGCCATTTCAGCTTGTTCAGAAAGCCATGTGTGATGTAGTACTTCCAGGGCAAGAAGAGTGAAGTAAGTAGTGACAGAACTCCATGGCTGCTGGGCAGAGAGCTTGGGTGCTATCAGAGGTGGCTCCTGAGCAGAGAGAACATCAGGTATGCACAGGAGGGGTCCGGAGGGTGGTAGAGCCAGAAAACCAGTTAGGAAATTGCTTTCCTTCACATCAGAAAAGTGTGACCCAAGGTTACAGTGGTAGAGGCAGATAGAAGTCAAAACCACAGGTCTAGCCAGGTGCTGGTGTCTCATACCTATAATCTTAGCTATTTCAGAAGTTGAGGTCTGAGGATCATGGTTTGAAGCCAGCCTGGGCAGGAAAAGTCATGAGATTCTTATCTCAAATTAACAACTAGAAAACTAGAAGTAGAGCTGTGGCTCAAGTAGTAAAGGTGCTAGCCTTGATCAAAAGAGCTCAGGGACAAAGCCCAGGACCTGAATTCAAACCTTATGACCGACCCCCCCCCCAAAAAAAAAAAAACCCACAAGACTCCAGTGTAGTTGGATGCTTGAGGTGAGCCAGAAAGAACAACAACAACAACAACAATGACCAACACTGCTAGCCCTTGCATGACTGGAAGTTGGTGGTCGCTAAGAAACTGAGAAGGAGGTTGGGACTGTGGCTTAGTGGTAGAGTACTTGCCTATCAAGCATGGAGCTCTGGGTTCAATTCCTCTGTGCCACATAAACAGAAAAAGCCAGAAGGGCACTTTGACTCAAGTGGTAGAGTGCTAGCCCTGAGCACAGAAATAGAGCCCAGACCCTGAGTTCAAGCCCCAGGCCTGAAAGAAAGAAATGAAAAGGAAGAGAAGGCAAAAGGAACAGTGGGACTGGAGATTAGAAAACATACCACTGGAGCCAATGAGGAAAGTGGGAAGATGTAAAAAATATCCACAGGCCCTGGAGCCTCATTCGTGTGCCCTGAGCTGTTCCTGCTCCATTGAAAACTCTAGGTGAAGTGAAAGAGCCAGACTCACACCTCCTAGACTGTAACAAAATGTGATTGCTTGGTCTTTGTCACAGAGAAGAGAAAGCAATTACCTCCTTGAAGAATGTAGACTCTGCCAAATTGGGAAGAAGGAGCCTCCATATCTACGATTTTATAACAAAAAGATGAAGAGGTTAGACTGGGCAGTGTGGTTGCTGGAATGATTATATTGTGTTCAGAATTCATTTTGTGTTCAAGCAGTTGTGCTAAAGAGGTGATGGCACTCCTGAATGAGAAAAGGAACGAAGGTGCAAACAGCCTGTGGAGGCTTGAGGGAACAAAGGGTCAGGAAGGTTGATGTGTAGATGCACCTCGAAAGGTATGCTAGTGTCAGGTGGTAGCTGATTCCTAGAAGACTGCTTGGTCAGGGAGAAGTGAGGACCAACCAGTACAGGGGGCTCCTAGTCCTCTGGTCAGAACTGGAATTGCATCTGTGCTCCATGCTTTACCCAGGGCCTGGCATGTGATTGACGCTATGTGAAGTAAGGGTTAGAGAACTCAGACATGCACGAATCCAGCTATCCATAAGAGTGACCTTTATCCCAGAAGAAGGAAAGGGTCACAGGAGAGGGACACTGCAGAGGAACTAAATAACATGGCTGATATCATGAACAGAAGCTGGGATAAGAAGAAATGGAGTTGAGTGGAAGGAAAAGGTGAGACTGGCTTTAGAAATACCTGTAGGAGCAAGGCTTCTGCCTGTCAGTCTAGCTACTCAGGAGGCCAAGATCTGAGGATTGCAGTTCAAACCCAGGCCAGGCAGGAAAGTCCTTGAGATTCTTGGTCTCCAATAAACTGCTCAGAAAAAGCTGGAAGTGGCACTGTGGCTTAAGTGCTAGAGCGCTAGCCTTGAGCCCAAAGAGGATCAGGGACAGTGCCCAGGCCCTGATGAGGTTGAGGGGGGGAGGAATACCCTTAGGAATCAGTCTAGGTGAGACATGACAGGGATCTGATAAAGGATGATGGCAGAGGTGGAGAGAATGGCAGACATATGTCAGATATCAGACTGGCAAAACTTGGTTCTGGATTAAGTACAGGAATGGAGAGAGGTGACTTAGAGGGAAGGTGTGGAGTTGCCACCTCAGGAAGCAATTCAGTACCGGGTGGTTCAAAAGAAGGCCAGGACAGGAAGAGGAGCGGGGAGGGAAGGCGTTTGGCATTTGCATCCGGAAGTAGTGAGTTGGGGACACATACAAGGAGTCAGTGGAATGCATACTTACCAAGTGCCAGGTGCTATGGAGCAGGTGGTGACTCCTGTCCCATCTGGGCAACCGTCTTGGCATAGAGTTAATTTGGGGTCGAGTCTTGTCAGACTTGGGAGCTTGAAGGTTTTTTCCTCTTGTGTCCTGTGGCATTGTAAATCTGTACTAGAGCTAGAATGAGCTGAGACTGTTGGCAGGGCTCTGACCTTGGATGGGACCACTTGGATTGGGCCCCATGCCACCTGGACCCGACCTGCCTCTCCTCTGGCTTCTCAGCCTAGCAGAGACAGAATTACTGCCACTTATCTGGGGCTGCTGCAGCCCATGGCTGCGTCTGTAGGCCATAGCTACCCGTCATGAGGAGCTGTGTGTAGTGTCCTCCAGAGCTCTTGCCCAGGTGGCAGTCATCATTGGATCAGGCACTTTGTGTTTCTTAGTTTTCTGGCCCCAGAGCACTTTCTGGGTGACTTGATGCTTTTATTTTGAAGACTCAGAGTTTTACATCTGGAAAGGGTCATACAAAAACAGACCAAGCCCCATTGGTTAGGATGAAGTGTCAAAGTTGAGTGGGAAGATAAATCTGATTGTATTCGTTTTGTTCTGGCTCAGGCCTTTGAAAGCTTGCCCCCATCATTATAAAGACAGAAAGGTTCTCACTTGTGCCAAAAGGAAACCAGGCTTGCTGGTGTTCCTGTGCACATTTTTTTGGTTATACATAAAGACATCCATGGACAGGGAGTGTGGCCTAGTTGTAGAGTACTCGTCCAGCATGCATGAAGCCCTGGGTTTGATTCCTCGGTACCACATACACAGTAAAAGCTGGAAGTGGTGCTCTGATTTAAGGGGTAGAATGTTAGCCTTGAGAAAGTCCAAGGACAGTGCTCAGGCCCCAGGATTGGCAAAAAAAAAAAAAAAAAAGAAGACATCCATGTCTATCCCATACATGTACAGGCACCACAGATGAAAACATTATCATTGGTGTTACTCAGGCACAACTAGGATTGTTTGAAATTGTGTGATGGAATTAAAAAAAAAATCATCCGGGGCTGGGAGCGTGGCCTAGTGGTAGATTGTTTTGCCTAGCATGCATGAAACCCTGGTTTCGACTCCCTGGTACCACATACATAGAAAAGGATGGAAGTGGTGTTGTGTGTGGCTCAGGTGGTAGAGCAGTAGATTTGAGAAAGCCCAAGGACAGTTCTCAGACCCTGAGTTCAAGCCTAGGACTGACCCCCCCCAAAAAAAAAAAAATCATCCAAAGAGGACTTCTTCATGATACCTCTGGAGAATGCCTGAGATGTTACTCGAAATGTTTCTAGATCAACAGGAATCATGCCAAACTCAGATATCCCTTCTTTGCTCCCTGCAGTTGACTTTGTTTCTATGGGATACTGATCCTAAGAAAGACACTGAATATATAGGCACTGGTAGCTCCTTCCTGTAATTCTAGCTTCTCAGATGGCTGAGATTTGAGGATTGACATTTATAGACAGCCAGGGCAGGAAAAGTCCAGTGATGTGGGAGTCTGGCTCAAAGTGGTAGAGCACCAGCCTTGAACAACAACAACAAAAAAGTCAGTGACAACACGAGGCCTTGAGTTCAAGCCTCATGACTGACCAAAAAAAAAAGAGGAAGGTATTATGTTAATAGAATGAATGTCAGGACAATTTCTAGCTGCCTTTCTTGTTTTGTTTTGTTTTGTTTTTTTGCCAGTCCTGGGGCTTGAACTCAGGGTGTGAGCACTGTCTTTTGGCTTTCTCAAGGCTAGAACTCTTACTATTTGAGTCACAGAATTCTAGCTGCCTTCTTTAACAAAAGAAATATTCCAGGCCCAGATGACTGGGGGAGCAAGGGGTGGCTAAGAACTAATGACTCTTTCCTACCTTTCTGGGTTTACCAAGCACCTTGGAATTTACTTGGGAACCCTTAGGTGGTCATCCCCTCAAGGCTCTCACCTTTGATGTTTAGTAGAGCAAATAATTACAAGTGATGGTGACAAGAGCGGTCATGGTGTAGGGCGACTATGATTTAGGGGAACTGAAAAGGAGAGCTGTCTTAGCCTCAGGGGACTTTTTAGAGGTGAGCAGAGGAGTGATGAAGGAGGAAGACACAGGCCTGAGAAATGAAGGTCTGTGGCTCGTTGGGAAGAAGCTGAAACTGGAGGACCCTAAGGCAGGGGAACCTAGTAGGGCCCTATGCCAAGGCTTGGCGATCCATGCCTGGGAAGCCGTTTTGTACTGACAGCTAAAGGCAACAGTGTGACTGCTCATGAGCAAAACACTGTGACGTCCAAGCCTTAGTAGGTGGCGACCCAGCTGATGGGGAGAATGAGAGACCCAGAGAGTTGACTCAGAAGAGGAGGCGTTGTGTCCTGGGAGTCCTTCATTGGATGGTGACAGGGCCTAGTTGTGGTTCAAGCTTGTGGGCACAGAGGCTGATGGACCCAGGCTAGGTGACTCAGATTTGGAAAGGATCAAGGTCAGGACCCTGGAGAGCAGGGTGGAGTAGTCCTGAAGCCCCATGAAACTGGCTCATTGTTGCCAGTTGACTAGAGTCTTGGCTTGGAGGGGACTGCTCAGCCTTGATTCAGTGCCAGGAGGGACCCCACACTGAGGGGCAGAGTGGCAAAGCAGAAGTTCTCTCTCTCTCTTTTTTTTTTTTTTGCCAGTCCTGTGCTTGAGCTCAAGGCCTGAGCACTGTCCTTGGACTTTCTCAAGGCTAGAGTTCTATCACTTTGAGCCTCTGCACCACTTTCAGCATTTTTCTATGTTTGTGGTACCGAGGAATCAAACCCAGGTCTTGGTGCATGCTTGGCAAGCACTCTACCACTAGGCCAAACTCCTGGCTCTTGAAGTACAATTTCTACAGAAAGTTATCACTTTTGCAGTGTTGAAAAGTTGTGCCAGACACTGGTGGCTCACACCTGTAACCTCAGCTACTCAGGAGGCTGAGAGCTGAGGGTGTGGTTTAAAGCTAGCCTTAGCAGGAAAGTCCATGAAACTCTTATCTCCAGTTAATCGAGGCTCAAGAGGTAGAGCACTAGCTTTGAGCCAAAAAAGATCAGGGTAGCCTCTAGGCCCTGAGTTCAAGTCCAAGGAAGGAAGGAAGGAAGGAAAGAGAGCAGAGGAAGAAAGGAAGGAAAGGCCTCTTTGTACTCAAAGTTAGTGCTCTACCACTTGAGCTACAGCTCCATTTCCAGCTTTTTGTAATTAATTGAAGATAAGAGACCCATGGACTTTCCTGCCCATGCTGGATTTGAACCATAATGCTTAGACCTTAGATCTCATCCTCCTTATTATCCAGGTGTGAACTACCAGTTCCTGGCCAGGTATTTTAATGACTAAATATACTATTTGCATTTATTTGTATATGAGGGTTTTTTGCTTTTTTTTTAGCATTGGAACTTGTAACTCAAGGCCTCTCATTTGGTTTCCTTGCTTATGGCAGGTGCTCTGTCACTTGAACCATATAATCCAGCTTTGTTGCTGGTTAATTGGAGATAAAGACTCTCATAAACTTTCCTACCCAGGCTGGCTTTGAACCATGATCCTTGAATCTCAGCTTCCCAAGTAGCTAGATAAATAGGCCGTGAGCCACTTGAGCCCTGCTCCAGTTAAGTTTTTGAATGGAATGTACATGTGGTGTTCAATCTAAGAAATATTTGTCTAGCCCAAAGTCACAAAGATTTTTATAGGAATTTTATATTTTTGTATTTTGGAGGTCGGCAAACTTTTTTTTGTAAAATGCCAGATGGTGAATGTTTTTGGCTCTATGGGCCATACGGTTGCTAATAGGTTGTTACTACTCAGCTCTGTCATTGTGGTTTTAAAAGAGATAAAAAGAAGAAAGCCACAGACAGTACATAAATAAATGTTCCAATAAAGCTTCTTTCTTTCTGTCTTTCTTTCTTTCTTTCTTTCTTTCTTTCTTTCTTTCTTTCTTTCTTTCTTTCTTTCCTTCCTTCCTTCCTTCCTTCCTTCTTTCCTTCCTTCCTTCTTCCTTCCTTCCTTTCTGTTCTGTTCTTTTCCGTGTGAGTGTGTGTGAGTTCTGGGGCTTGAACTTAGGGCACTACTACTCCTGAGCTTTTCTGCTCAAGGCTAGTGTTCTACCACTGGAGCCACAGTACTACTTTGGTTTTTGGTGGTTAATTGGAGGTAAAAATCCTTGATGCCTAGCTCCAATAAAACTGTATTTATAAAAACAGATGATCGGGCTGGAAGTTTGGCCTAGTGGTTCACCTAGTGTACATGAAGCCCTGGGTTCGATTCCTCAGTACCACATACACAGAAGAAGCCAGAAGTGGTGCTGTGCTCAAATGGTAGAGTGCTAGCCTTGAGCAAAAGAAAGGGACAATGTCCAGGCCCTGAATTCAAGTCCCTGGACTGGCACAAAAAAAAAAAAGCAGATGATGAAGGGCTGGAGGCATGGCTCAGTGGTAGAGGACCTGCACATGCCTAGCAAGCTCAGGCCCTTGTCCTCAAGTACAAGTCCTACTACAACAATAAAATCTTCACTGCCTATATAATAAAAGATAAATTTTTAAAACAAAGCAATGCAGGAAATAGGTGGCTCATGCCTGTCAGCTTAGGGGTTCAAGAGGCTGAGATCTGAGGGTCAAAGCCAGCTCAGACAGGAAAGTCAAAGATACTTATTCACAGCCTGTGTGCAGAGCCTGGATGCTGTCCCTCAAGTTTTTTTTCCCCCCTCAAGCTTTTTCCTGGTTAATTGGAGTCTCACAGACATTCCTACCTGGGATAAGCTTTTCTGTTTTCTTTCTTTCTTTTTTTGTTGGTGGTGGGCCTGGGCACTGTCCCTTAGCTTTTCATCTCAAGGCTAGTGCTCTACCACTTGAGCCACAGCGCCACTTCCAGTTTTCTAGTGGTTAACTGGAGATAAGAGTCTCATAGACTTTCGTGCCCAAGCTGGTTTTGAACCATGATCCTCAGGTCTCAGCCTTCTGAGTAGCTAGGGTTGCAGGTGTAAGCCGCCATGCCCAGCTTATGTTAAATTTTATACTTCCCAGTTTCTATTTTATCTGACTGGCAGAAGGTAGCAATTTCATTATGTTTTTTCATTATTCATGCAGTTGAGTTTCTTTTCATGCCTTTAGTACCCATTTGAATTGTTTGAATCTTTAAGTTAGAGCTTAGAGCCTTTGTTTTCTGTTGGTATTATGTTTGCGCTTGTCAATAGATTCTGTGAATGAATTGACTTGTAGGCTGGATAGTATTTGGCCACGGGTTGCTGTCCTGTTCCTTCAGAACATTTAATCCACAGTTTTCTTATCTCTGCCCACTAGACGCCAGTAGTGTTAACCAAAACTTCCTGCAGACATTGCCTAGTGTCCCCTGGGGGACAGAATTGCCCAGCGTGAGAAGCACTGAGCGAAATAAATAGTATAGGGCAAATGCTTTCTCCTAGTCTCTTGCTGCTTGTCTTAGTTTATGATACTTTTTAATTCCCTTCCCTACCCCCCCTTTTTTTTTTGGTGCCAGTCCTGGGGATTGAACTCTGTGTCTAGGCACTGTCTTGAGCTTTCTTTACTCAAGGATGCGCTCTACCACTTGAAACACTGTCCCACATCTGGCTTTGTAGGTGCTTAATTGGAGATAGTCTTATGAGCCAGGTGTGGTGGCCCACGACAAAAAAAAAAAAAACAAACAAAAAAACTCCCAAAACAATATCAAGTAGCAGAAATGCTAGGAAATGATACTAATTTTGTATGTTTGTCTGAGGGTAGGAGGAAAGGGGAATCCTGAATTTAAAAAATCAGGCCTAAATCCTCTCAGCACTAATTCCTGGGGGTAGGAGAGAGATGGCTTTGTAAGAGGACTGTTCACAGTTTTGTGTAACTGTTGAAAAAGAGTTTTGTTTTATTTCTCTGGTGCTAGAGATAGAACTCAGGGCCTTATGTGTGCGAGGCAAGTACCCTACCTACGGAGCTACATCCCTAGCCTGCAAAACCATGTTTAAAGAAGGCTATGGCTTAGGACCTTAGGTTTTCAAACATAATAGAGAGGCTGGAGGAAGGCATGGTAAACACTCATAACAAGATGCGTGGTTATAGGTAGAGATGTGGCCAGATTCCTGTGTGGTATAGGCTGTGCCCTGGAACCATCATGGGCCCTCAGCTGCATCTATGCATATACTTCTCAGAGCTTGGGCTGTGGCCATCTCTGTCTTTTGGAATACAGGCTACAAAGGAGGATTGTCTGCTTACTCAGCAGGTGTTTGGTTGGGCTTCTCAGGATCCAGCTGCACTCTCCCCTGGACGCAGGGAGAAAGCACTAGAGAATGTGTGGCAAGTTCTTAGCACAGTTCTATTTATTTGTATTTGTTTATTTAGTCATGGGGCTTGAACTCAGTCAGGGCCTGGGTGCTGTCCCTGAGCTCTTTTGCTCAAGGCTGGTGCTTTACCACTCTGAGTCACACTGGTTTTTTTAGGGGTTAATTGGAAATAAGAATCTCAAGGGGACTTTTCTATCCTGGCTGGCTTCAAACCATGATCTTCAGATCTCAGCCTCCTGAGTAGCTAGTATTACAATGGGGAGCACTGATACTCAGCTTAGCACAGACTTTTATCACAGGAGCTTGAGCTGTGGTGTGGGATCATATACAGATCTTTAGCCAGGTGTGGTGACTCACGTCTGTAATCCTAACTACTCAGGAGACTGAGATCTAAGGATCACGGTTCAAAGCCAACCCAGGCATTAAAAATGTGAGAGTCTTATCTCCAGTTAATCACTAGAAAACCAAGAAGTGGCACCTGTAGTCTTGAGCTGAAGAGCTCAGAAACAGTGCCCAGAGTCCAAGCCCCATGACCAGCAAAAAAACCCAATAGATACAGATATGTAAATCTCTACATGCTAAGGATGGGCTTAGGGACTCACATGTTAGACAAGTGTTCTTTTGCTAAGGTCTTTTGCCCAAGCCCTTAGTAAAACTCTCTATGCCCAGGATTGAACTTAGAATTGTTTTCTTTTTTTTTTTTTTTTTTTTTTTTTGCCAGTCCTGGGCTTGAGCTCAGGGCCTGATCACTGTCCTTGGACTTTCTCAAGGCTAGAGCTCTACCACTTGAGCCTCAGCACCACTTCCGGCTTTTTTCTACGTATGTGGTACTGAGGAATCAAACCCGGGTCTTCATGCATGCTAGGCAAGCACTTTAACCACTAGGCCAAACTCCTGGCCTTAGAATTGTTCTTAAAGAACATTTCTGTGTTTACAGAAACATTGGGAAGAAACTGCAGTGTATTCCTATACATACCTCCCTCCAACTCATCTCTCCTTAAAGCTTGCATTAGCATGGAACATCTGTTACATAAGTGTGCCTATATTAATGTGCTAGCAACTGAAGCCTGTGGTTCTCATTAGGGTTCACTCTTAGTGTGGTGTGTTCTGTGAGCTTTGACAGAATACTTTTTTGCAGTCCTCTGAAATCTGCTTCTTCATTCTTCCCTATGCCTATTCCTGCAGCCAGTGACCTTCATTGGTGGTGGTGATGGTGGTCTTGGGGCTTGAACTCAGAGCCAAGGTGCTGTTCCTGAGCTCTTTGGCTCAAGGCTAGCACTCTACCACTTTTGAGCCACAGCTCCACTTCTGGTTCTTCTGGTAACTAATTGAGGATAAGAGTCTCACAGACTTAGCTGCGAATGGTGGTTCGTACCTGTAATCCTAGCTACTCAGGAGGCTAAGCTTTGAGGATCATGGTTCAAAGCCAGCCCAGGCATTAAAGAACTTGAGACTCTTTTCTCCAATTAATCACTAGAAAACCAGAAGTGGGGTTGTAGCTCCAGAGGTAGGGCAGTAACCTTGAGCTGAAGAGCTCAAGGGTAATGCCCAGGCCCAAAGGTAGGATGGTAGTCTTTAGCTAGAGAGCTCAGGGACAGGGCCCAGGCCCAAAGTTCAAGCTCCACGACCAAAATAAAATAAAGTCTCACAGACTTTCCTGCCTGTGGTGGCTTTGAACCACACTGCTGAATAGTTAGGATTAGAGGTGTGAGCCACTGGTTCCTGCTTTTATTATACTTTTAAATCATACATTTTATGACTATTAAATTTCCTGCCTTCTCTTTTTCAATGCTAACTTATAAAGAGCAGGAAATCATAGAGTCAACAATCCTTTTTTTTATTTTAATTTTTTTTCAATTGACCTTTTTTTTTTTTTGCCTCTAGTTTTGCCTTTTTAACTGAAAGCTTATATATTGGAATCATATAGTATATGGCCTTTCAAATTGTCTTTCATTTAATATACATTTAAAATTCCTCTTTGATTGGATGGAGATGAGGAGGTAGCTTAGGGATAGAGTATTTGCCTGGTATGTGCAAAGTCCTAGGTTTGACTCCTCCACCAAATCCCAAAGGATTTTTTTTTTTTTTTGGTGGTATTAGGGTTTAAACCTGGGGCTTTGTGCTTGTTAGGCAGGTACTCTGTAGTTTGAGCTACAACCCTACCCTTACCCCTACCCTTTTTGTTTTGAGTGGTTCTTAAATAGAATGGCTTTTTGCCTGAGCAGGCCTGGAATGTGATCTTCTTATTTATTCTACCAAAAGTTCCTCTTTATCTTTCTTAGAACTTAAAAACTCATTTCTCTTTAAGCTCTGAATCTGAATAATAATACTCCTTTTAATGGTTATATTATAGAAATGGAATTTTATTCATTCACCCACTGAAGGATATTTAGTTGTTTCATATTTTGGCAGTTGTAAATAAAGTAGCTATGGGCCGGGAGTTTGGCCTAGTGGTTAAAGTGCTTGCCTAGCATGCATGAAGACCTGGGTTCGATTCCTCGGTACCACATACATAGAAAAAAGCCGGAGTGGTGCTGAGGCTCAAGTGGTAGAGCTCTAGCCTTGAGAAAACCCAAGGACAGTGCTCAGGCCCTGAGCTCAAGCCCAGGACTGGCAAAAAATAAATAAATAAATAAATAAATAAAATAAAGTAGCTATGGTTACCCAGAGGTAGGTTTTTGTGTAGTTATAGTTGATCACACCAAGAATGGTAAAAAGAAAATCTCAGCTGGGCACTGGTGACTCACACCTGTCATCCTAGCTACTCAAGAGGCTGAGATCTGAAAATCTCTGTTCAAAGCCAGTCCAGCCAGGAAAGGCTATGAGACTCTTATCTCCAATGAACCTGGAGAAAACTGAAGTATAGCTATGGCTCTAAGTGGTAGAGTACTAGTCTTGAGCAAAAGAGCTCAGGGACAGTGGCCAGGCCCTGAGTTTAAGCCCCACAAGCTACGAAGAAAGGAAGGAAGGAAGGAAGGAGGCAGGCAGGTAGGCAAATCTTTAAGCACAAGCATAATCATCAGCATGGTTTTCATATATCATAGTAAGAACATTTGCAATTTACTTGATACTGTTTCTCTTTTCAGATTTTTACAAAATACAATGTCTAATGGTTATGAAGACCACATGGCCGAAGACTGCAGGGAGGACATTGGGAGAACGAATCTAATTGTCAACTACCTCCCCCAGAATATGACCCAGGAGGAGCTACGGAGTCTGTTCAGCAGCATTGGCGAAGTGGAATCTGCAAAACTCATTCGGGATAAAGTGGCAGGTAGAGAGCCTCAAGGGATATGTGCGAGAGTGCAGATTACCATCCTGTTAAACATTCTCGTCCCTGTTCGATGACTGTCATATTCCTCAGTGTCAACGGTAGTTGCAGCCTGAGCTGGGTCTAATGGTGCATAACCGTAATCCCAGCCTGTTGGGGCTAAAGCAGGAGAATTACAAGTCCAGTCTGGGCTACAAAGCAAGACCCTATCAACAACAACAGCAGCAACAAAAAAAGCACCAGGCAATGAAGGCTCAGGCATGTAATACTAGCTACTCAGTAGGCTGAGATCTGAGGATCAAGAGTCAAAGCCCAGGCAGGAAAGGTTTTAGACTCTAGTTAACCACCAAAAAAGCTGGAAGTAGGAGCTGTAGCTCAAGTGGTAAAGTGCTAGCTGTGAACAAAATAGCTTAAGGATAGCATCTAGGCCCTGAGTTGAAGCCCCAGAAACAGTATGCATACATGCACGCCCCTTTCCCCCTACAAGGCAATAACAATAACAGCGACAAACCCCAGAATAGTTATAACCCGGAAGCCATTACTGTAAACTTTCATTTTCTTTTACATGAAACTCTTATTGCCTCAATGTAACATTAGACATAAGATTCCCCCCAGAAGAATGGCTCTTTTTAAGACATGGGAGGAAAGGAAAATTAGGATCCACAAGAATGAGAGCTGGAACAGGCCCAGGACCAATTGGCCTGACTCAGCTTAGTCAGTATGGATTGATCAGCTCCTTTCTACATGGAAGGGCATGGGCAGACCTATCCCTGACTGAGCCTGAACTTGACTAGGCGTAAGTCTCCTTACAGTGAGACTCCTAAGGCCTCTGTGATCCCAGACGTAGGATGGTAGCACCTTAGTGCTATAGGTGTTTGCAGAAGAGACAGCTTCTGTTAAGGCCCTGCTTATGAGATGGCCTCCATTCTGACATTGTGTCTCTAGGGACTTTGAGCAAAGCAGGTGTCACAAAAACACTCCTTATAAAGTTGGGCATCAGGGGCTGGGAGTGTGACTTAGTGGTAGAGTACTTGCTTGGCATGCATGAAGCCCTGGGTTGGATTCCTCACTACCATATAAACAGAAAAGGCTGGAAGTGGTGCTGTGATTCAAGTGGTAGGGTGCTAGCCTTGAGCACAGAGAGGCTAAGGGTCAGAGCCCAGGCCTTAAGTTTAGGCACCAGGACTAGCCAAAAAAAAAAGTCAGGCATGGTGGATCACACCTGTAATCCCAGCTACTCAGGAGCTGAGATCTGGGGATCGTGGTTAAAGTACATGAGACTCTTATGTTCAATTAACTGCTAGAAAATGGGAAGTGGCGCTGTGACTCAAGTGGTAGGGCAGTAACCTTGAGCTGAAGAGCTCAAAGACAGCACCCAGGCTGGAGTTCAAGCCCCATGACCCACAAAAAAAAAAGTCGGGCATCAGTGGCTCCACACCTGAAACCTGAAATCCTTGTTTAGGAGGCTGAAATCTGAGGATCATAGTTTAAAGCCAGCCTGGGCAGGAAAGTCCATGAGACTCCTATCTCATTAATTAAGCAGCAAAAAAAAGCCAGAAGTGGAACTGTGGCTCAAAGTGAGAGAATACTAGCCTTGAGCACAAGAGCCCATGTCCTGCATTCATGCCCCAGAACTGAAAACAAAACAATAAAGACAAAACAACAAAAAACACCCATTGCTATTAGTTTGGCATTGGTGGCTCATGTCTGTAATCCTAACAGTTTAGGAGGCTGAGATTTAAGGATGGAAATTTAAAGCCAACCGGGACAGGAAAGTCCATGAGACTCTTATCTCCAGCTAACCACCAAAAAGCCAGAAATGGAGCAGTGGCTCAATTGGTAGAGCACCAACTTTGAACAAAACAGCCAAGTCAGTGTGTGAAGCTCTTGAGTTCAAGCCTTAGTATCAGCAGCAAAACAAAATGCTGCCTCTTTCTTTCTTTCTTTCTTTCTTTCTTTCTTTCTTTCTTTCTTTCTTTCTTTCTTTCTTTCTTCCCCCCAGTCCTGAGCACTCTCCCTGGATTTTCTCAAGGCTAGGGCCCTTCCTTCCTTCCTTCCTTCCTTCCTTCCTTCCTTCCTTCCTTCCTTCCTTCCTTCCTTCCTTCTTTCTGTTGGTTGTGGGACTTGAACTCTAGGCCTGAACATTGTCCCTGAGCTCTTCAGCTCAAAGTTACCACCCCTACCACTTGAGCCACAGCGCCACTTCCGTTTTTCTGATGGTTAATTGGAGATAATAGTCTCAGGAACTTTAGTGCCCAGGCTAGCTTTGACCAAGGTCCTCAGATCTCCGCCTCTTGAATAGCTAGGATTATAGGCATGAGCCACTGCACCGGGCACGAGTGCTTCCATTTTCTTCCTGCTCCCTCCTCTGCCAGCCCTTGCTCGTCTTCTTCTCCTGCCCTTTTCCCTCTCCTTTGTCTGCCCTACTGTCTGTCGAACAAGTGGTACACTTCCTGGATTGTAGATACTTTGATTCCTTATCTTGGAAACTAATTTCAAAGTTAAAAAAACAAAACAAAAAAACACTTTCATTATGGGAAATTTAAAATACTCATGAACAAAAAGAAATATCTTGAGCCAGTGTACCCAATGTACCCAGCGTCCTGCTTCATCAACCCTTTGCATTTTTTTTAACCCTTTGCATTTTTCCAGTATCCTGAAAATGCCTATCTGATGACTGTCCAGAAAAGTAGCTCCTCAGATGGATTGTTGGGTCCAGAGCTTTCAAAATCTGTGATTTAATAAATACCCTCTTATTTAGAGGGCCAAGTGCTGGTGGCTCACACCTGTAATCCCAGCTGCTCAAGAAGCTGCGATCTGAGGATTGCATTTCAAAGCTAGCCTGGGCAGGAAAGGCCCTAAGACTCATACTTCATTTAACTACCAGAAAACCAGAAGTGGTACTGTGGCTCAAAGTGATAGAGTGCTAACCTTGAGCAAAAGAGCTCAGGGGACAAGGCCCAGCTGAGTTCAAGTCCTATAACCAAAAACAAAAGTTCCTCTTTAGATCCTATGTAGATTCAAAGAAGTAGAACGATCTAGAGCTCTGTTTTGAATATGAATCCTTTCTGGAGGGGCTGCGAATTCTTCAGTACCTCTCAAAAACCTGTGGCAAAAGCGTCTTTAGCCTGTGGATATCTCTCAGCTTTCAAGTCTTAATCCTTGTTACCTGATTGTCTGCTGGCTTGTGGTTTGCAGCGCAGTGTGTGCTCTAGCTGGAACATTATGGAGCCAGCAGGGGCAGCCAAGTGCCATTCAAGCCAAGAGAGTTCAGGTAGATAAGGTTTTTCTTCCCTCTGGGCAGTAGGTAATGTGCTAGGGGTTGAGGTGCCTGGACTCAGCTCACCTTCTCACCAGCCTATTGATTCATGGATTAGGATTCAACCAATGGAGCTTTCTCAAACACACTTGTCCCCTCCATTTTTTCCCTCCTGTCATCAGCCTATGAGAACTTCACTGTCCCAACCCTAGCCATCAGTTTTTCCCCTGGCTTCTATCCTAGCAAAATCACGTCAGGCCAGTCAGGCACATTGCCAAGGCCAATCCTGGCTAGTCGGCTGGCACCAGGGATGACCCCGACCTCCGTGATTGCCGTTTCAGCCCTCAAACCCAGCTGACTAGAGCCCAGTATCCCTTCCCTTCTACCCCAGCCCCTGGAGCCATCCAACTAGTCCCAGCACCAAAGAATCCTCTCTCAGCTCTGACTGCCTCCCGTTCTGGGTTTGCTTTCACTGTATCAGCACGTTGATGATTGGGGTGGGATGGCTGCCTGGGGCCCGGCTGTGCATCACAGGAGTGAAGCGGCATCCTGGCCTCCTCAAAGCCCATTGCACCTTCTGAGCTGAGAAGCCAAAATGTGCCCTTAGATGTTGCTTCATAGCTGGGGGAGGCAGAATCACTCTGGTCTTCATTGCAGAGAGACTGTCAGACTTCCTGTCTCTCCTTCTAGAAGCTTCCTCTTCCCCTGGCTGTCGTCCTGTCCTCAGTGTTGTATTCCACCTCCCATATAGCTCTTCATTTTCCCATCCTTGAATGTGGGCAGTCCTCGGGACTTTGTTGTAGCCCTTCTCATTTTCCTGAGCTGGCACTTGGAGTGAGTAGTTACTCCCACAGCCTTGACGTGCTTTCAGTTGTCACTTCTTGACCACAGAGCTGAGCCCCAGGCCCTTTAGCCTCTAGAGTCATGTATTCTAAACTGAGCTAGTTCTGCCAACTGGCCTCTCTTGACCAGTGTTTCTGTCTTAGTTGATGGCAGTGGCTCCAGTCAGAAAACAAAGCATGGTTTCTGACCTGTACCCAGTATTCATCTGTCTGGGTGTTTCCTCATCTGTCCCTTGCTGCATTTCCTTGGGCATCCTCCTAGCCTGGAGTATCATGGCATTCACTATCCACCCACTATCCCCTCTTACTATCCACCTATCCTTTGTCACCATCTAGACATTGTCCTCACTGCCACAGCCTGTTGAGATCCTGTCACTCCCTCTCAAACCCTTCAGGCCCTTGCTCTGTGTTTGCTTCAATAGGCCTTCCCTGGCCCCAGAAGTCAGCATCAGCTGCGCTGTGCTTGTGAGTTTCCATAGCAACCAGGAAGCTCTGCATCACGGGTTTCTACATTGTACTGAGGATGGAATTTTCTTATCCAGTACATCAATATAGGTTTCAGAGGTAGGAGCTGTGTTATTCTTTGTAGGCCTAGATATAGCAACAGTGTTTGTTGATTGAATGAATGGTGTTGAGAAGTGTGTAGATCAGGTGCGCAAGCATTCATGCACTTAGCAAATATCTAATGTGGGCCAGTCATGGCCTGGGCACTCGTGACAATAGGATGAAGTGTTAGCGAAGTTAAAGGAGTATCAGAAGCTTCCAAATATTTGTCACCAGCTAAGTGCAGGTCCTCTTACTGGGGTTGTGACATTGGTTCATACCCACAAATGATCTCTACTGTGTAGCCCGGTGGTGCTGATCAGTGCCGCCTGTGCACCCTGACCCTGTTCCTTGTTCTCGTGTCTGGTCCTATATGATCCAGCAACAGTTCTTGCTGATTTTCCAGGGGTCAGGAGTACCTTCCACCCTCATAAGCTACCTTCTACCAGCCACCAGGTTCGCTGGCTTTGGCTCATTTTCCCAGACCTCTGGTTTGAATGGAGCCCTACTCCTGCCTGCATCTCCTAGGACTCTGTGCTTGGCACCAGCAAGCTGGACTGAACTGGGTATCACTTCCCAGATGTGTCCTGTATTGGATTCTGGGTTTCCTGAACACTATCCTTCTACAGGAATGCCCTTTTATACAATTGTTCTACTTTTTTCTTTCACAGGAGTCATCTTAATTCCTTGCAGAAAAACTTAAGCATGAGACAAGCAGGGAGAAGAGTGTAAGTCGCTCATACTCTCACTGCTTCTAGCCTTTGGGTGTTTGTCCTTCCAGACTGATTAGTTCCATATTTATTATAAGCTATTGCTGCACCCACAGGCTGTGTCTAAACATTTTCCCCTGTCACCAAGTGTCACCCTATCACAGCATCACCAAGCTACATAGTATTTATTTTGATTCCCACAGAGCTGATTGTCTGCATAAGTTTTTTCCCTGTTTATTTCCATACAGAGCCTTCCTGGAAGTGAAGCCGTGGATGGCAGGGTGCCTTCTAAGAACTCTTGGTCCCTGTTGCCAACTCACCCTCTCTTCCACCTGGCCTTGCTGTTTGTCCCCTGGTCCTGGCAGGATTTCTCTCTGACAAATGCCATTTCATCCTGGCCGATTCACATTCCTAGTGAAGTTAATCATCTGTTTTCTGTTACTGTCTACACTTTCTTCTGTTTACTGGCTGTCTGTCCTTTGCCTACTTCTCATCTCCCACCAAGCCCCCACCCTGAGTTCTGACTCTCTAGGCTGGGGTTCCCCTGGGTCACCTGGGAAGCCCCATTGTCCTTAGGCACAGCCTGGAACTCCTAGCCTGAAGAGATGCCAAGGGCAGCTTCATCTCATGGCCTCTGGTATTGCTTCTCCTTCCTTACTCGGTCCTCCAGCTCCCGTCCCACTGCCAGTCACCTCCTGGCACATTTCCCTGAACAGGCTTGCTCAGCTGGGCCAGCTGCCTCCTTTCCCAAGACAAACCTCAGTCCCTCTACCTCCACCTCTGAGACTTGGTGTTTGCCCGTCTGTCTGGGCTATTCAGGCAATTCGGCTCAAGGTCACCTCTACCTCCACTGGCCCTCCTGACCACCTGACAGTCGCACATCTAAGCTTATGACATCTCTTGCCAGCTCCCCAGGCTTGGCTCATTGCTCCTCTTCACTGATTGTCCGCATTGACAACTTCATTATTGCAGCACCCATTCTGTTGTGAATATCGCTGACCCCTGGGCCTGGCACTAAGGGACTGCTCAGCTGACATGTCAGCTCAGATGAAGGAAGGAAGCAGTGGCTGGCTGAGGCACAGTGGTTTCCTTGGTGACAGGCACACTCTTTCTTGTGTATAGTTCAGAGGAATAGATGGTGGAGGAACTTGAGGAGGGACTAGAGCAGGAGGAGAACCTGGTGGTATTTACATGCCCTGGAAGAACATATAGGCATGTCCCAAAAGACCTCAGGGCAGCACCTCCGCATCAGCAGTGACCAGTGTGGCTGGACTGGTCCAGGCTGCCAACCAGCCAAGTGGGGAGCTGGAGGCACAGTTATCCTTCAGACAGGCTCTCACCTTTTTAGCCTGGGCTAACCTGAACCCTGATCCTCCTATTTACGTCTTTCACATAGCTGACAAATATGCCTGGCTTGTTGGTTGAGATGGGAGTCTGATTAACTCATTTTGAACTGTAGTTCTCATATTTCCATTTCTTATCCAGTTGGAATTATAATGTAAGCCATTGTACCTGGCCTGTGTTTTGGGCCTTTTATGAAGACCCTGCAATGCCTGACACAATGCTGTTAGTAATTTTCTGAACTGACAGTGCTACCTGGGCTCTGGCTCTGCAGCTCACTTTGCTCAGAGCTGTGGAGCTGAGATGTTTTCTTGGTTGATAGGCAGATTTGTTGACAGAAATGGTTTGAATTGAGGGTATCATGCTTGCTAGACAGGTGTTCCACCATTTGAGCCATGCCTCCAGCCCTTTGGCAATGAGTTTGTGTTAAAAATATGGATGTGGGGCCAGGAATTCAATCTATCTATCTATCTAAAGGGCCGGGAGTTTGGCCTAGTGGTAGAGTGCTTGCCTACCATGCACAAAGACCCGGGTTTGGTTCCTCAGTACCACATACATAGAAAAAAGCTGGAAGTGGTGCTGTGGCTCAAGTAGTAGAGCTCTAGCCTTGAAAGTTCAAGGACAGTGCTCAGGCCCAGAGCTCAAGCCCAGGACTGGTCGAAAGGCTCACGCCTGTAATCCTAACAATTCAGGAGGCTGAGATCTGAGGATCTCGGTTTGAAGCCAGTCTGGGTAAGAAAGTCCCTGAGACTTTATCTCCAGTGAACTACCAGAAAACCAGAAGTGATGCTGTGGCTCAAAGTGATAGAGTGCTGGCCTTGAGCTAAAAAAAAACTCAAGGATAGTACTTAAGCCCTGAGTTCAAGCCCTGAAACAACAAAATGATAAGGACCTAGCCAGGCACTGGTGGCTCATGTCAATAATCCTAGCTGCTCAGGAGGCTAAGATCTGAGGGACCACAGCCAGCCCTGGCAGGAAAATCTGTGAGACTCTTTTATCTCCATTTAACCACCAAAAAGTTGGAAGTGGAGCTGTAGCTCAGTGGTATAGAATTCTATCCTTGAGCAAGCAGAGCTCAGAGACAGTGCCTAGGCCTTGAGTTCAAGCCCCAGCACTTACAAAAGGATCTAGAAGGCCAAATTTTTTTTTTCTTTTAAAAAGAAAATCACCTACACAGAATTGTAATTAATGCATGTTGCTGAAAGGGGGAGAACAGGATTTCCAGGCCATTCCTGGAGTCAGCTATACATTGAGACTTCCTTCACTATGTGGAAATGGGTGAAGGAGAGCCCCCCAAAAAAATCACTTCCCCAGGCCAGCAGTATGTCTTATTGACAGTATATGCCCTTGGCCCTTGCTCAGGTGTTAGGTGGAGGACTGCTTTACACTTAGGTCTTACTCTTCACCACTCATCATTCTGCTCTAACCAACACTTACCTTCTCCAAATTGTCAGCGATGGTCTTAGAGGCCTGGGAGACATGAGGACTGAATGTGCCGTAGGGTCCTGGGACAGAAACGACCTTAAAGGAAAGCCTAAGTGTAGACATTAGTTTAATTTTTCTGCAAATATAAAACTATCCAGAAACTTACAAAGTAGCAATAAAATTAAAAGATAATGGCCAAGTAGGTTAGGCCCTTGTTTTCTTATGGATAGGGCCTGGGGTCCATTTGCGTCTATCTCAGCCACCACAAGAATCTCTGCTGCAGTGTGGCCTCAGCATCATACAGCTCCCCTGTCTGAGGCCTGGAGCAGAACAAAATGGGTGCCAATGATGGGGTGACAGCTTGAGCTGAGGTGATGTGGCTTGCGCTTACTTCTTCAGTCTGGGTGTCATCGGGGTGCTTTCCAGTTTGCTTGCTTATTTGTTTTTGTCGGTTGTGGCCCTTAAACTAAGGGCCTGCAGACTGTTCCTGAGCTTTTGTACTCAAGGCTAGCACTCTACCACTTTGAATCACAGCTCTACTTCCAGTTTTCTGATGGTTAATTGGAGATGAGTCTCATAGACTTTCCTGCCCCAGCTGGCTTCAAACTGTGATCCTCGTATCTCAGCCTCCAGAATATGTAGGGTTACAGGTTTGAGCCACAGTGCCTAGCCCTGAGGTTCCTTGCTAATGTGCACCCTTTCTGCGGTATTAGTGGGTGGGTGCTCTGTCCCTACTGTTCCACAAAGAGGGCATGGGGGCACCTTGCTTTCTTTGTGAAAGTCTCACGTTATTATAACCCTGATGACTTCCTTGAACTTGACAGGTAAGGTTACAGTGTTTGCTGTCAAAAGAAGTCCTGGAAGCTTGGGGCTGGGCCAGAGCCAGAGCTGTGTCTAGAGGATTCCCTTGGTTCCAGCTTCTCCATGGGCTCCCAGTTCCTCCTTCCCTTTGGCTGGGTTCGGTTGGCATCAGGTTCAGGAAAATGAGTGTAATGAGTGCTTACTGGTATCAGAGCCCAGTAGCCCTTCCCACTGTGAGAAGCAAGATGGCAGATAAGTAGTAGGAATGTGAGGCAGTCATTGTCCTTCAACTGCTGGCCTGGCCCATTTCAACACTCCTGGTCCTTACCCACCCAGCCCTACAGGGCAGCTAGCAACCAGGAGCTGCCTTTATTACTTTGTAAAATAACCTCTAGTTAGAAAGCTACCTTTGGTTATTGTAAAAATGTCTCCATTTGCTGGCTGGGGGTGGGGGAAGAGGAGCTTGCCACTACCACCTTTGATTTGTTTATCCAGAGGCCCCTTCTCTTGACTTTTACATTGTTGACTTTGTCTTCTCTTTTTTTAACCTTTCCCTGAACCTGGTGAGGTAGATTCCTGTTGCTTCTCCCTGTTCTCTCATCCAGCTGCTCACTGGCAGCTGGTTTACCACTGTCCTCATGTTCCTCCACGCAGGACACAGCTTGGGCTATGGCTTTGTGAACTACGTGACTGCAAAGGATGCAGAAAGGGCGATCAGCACGCTGAATGGCCTGAGGCTCCAGTCAAAAACCATCAAGGTAAAAAGATGAGATCCATTCTTGTCCCCAGCAAGAGTCCTGCTATGCCATAATCCAGGCTTTCTATCACTGTCAGGGGACCAAATTACCTGGGGGGTCTCCATCAGATGCACAATTGTAGGTGTGTCCCAGGTGGCTTGTGGGCCTCCTTGGCCCTATCATAAAAGGTCCTGTGGAGGGACTGTACACCAGGTCTGTCTTCACGTTCAGCCCAGGGTACATCAATATACAAGCAGATTCCCCTGTAAGCCTCGTCTGCCTGTCTCTTCTGCCTGCATTGCCCTGATCCTATCCCGGAATGGCTTCCATCCTGTAAGCCTGGGGCCAGCTTAGCTCCTTGAGTTTCTGGCATGTGGCAGCATCTTACCTTTCTCAGCATCCCTTCCTGCCTCCTCAGGCCAATCAAAAGCTTGCTTCCACCAGTTCATTTCATAGCTGAGTAGTATGTGTTCAATGAGCACGTGCTCAATAAGCTCTCCACACAGCGACTAAAACAGTCAGAGTTACAGAGCCAAGGATGAGGGTAGAGGCCGGAGTCAGTAAACAAGAGATAGAAAGGCTGCATATGACACAGCCAGGCAGTGTGAAGAGAGGTTTCAGCATGAGGTGGGAAGGGAGCTATCCATGCAGTTCGCTGGGGGTGGGACCCCAGGCGGAGCTCTGGTAGCCCTCTTGTAGAGTCAGAAGGTCCTTCCGGTTGTGGAGATCAGCTTCCTCTGCCTCTGTGTCCTCTGAGATTGCTGCCCTAGCTTTCCCTCTGGATAGTCAACCAGTTCTCTCAGCCTAGGCCCACCCTTTCACCCCCTGACTTCAAGGTCTGTCTGCCATCTCCCCTAATTGTGTCAGCACCTACTGCCTGGGCTGGTTTTGTGTTTCCCAACCTTTGTTCCCTTCTCCACTGTCTTTTCTAGACCACTGCTGGGCCTTCCTAATCCTTGGCCCCAGAACCTGGCTCTGTGCCGTAGCTAGCCAGTTTGCTGGGCATAGTGCCTTTTGGGGCAACCCTTCACAAGGAACCCACAGACCTGGCTTGTCACATCTTGTTCCTGGCAAGTATGCCTGCAGGGATTATTTCTTCATCTGAAGTACTGAGAAGGATATTGTGCTGTACAAAATTGTCCCTTCCTGTGAGGGAAGGGGGTAAAGGATTCTCTTAGGACTGGCACTAGGCCATGCTTCCTGGGCTTCCTTGATTGCCAGGACCACCTGAGGAAATGTAAAATCCAGATGTCTGGGGCTATACTTGATTCTAGAGCGACTTTGCAGGATGACCCCAGCCCACCAGGGAAGCCTGCTGACCCGGGTGGGCTGGAGCGTAGCCATTTTTCCCTGCCCTTAACTTACCCTGTTCTGTGATCTTAGTGGCCAAAGTCTCCCTGGAACTAACCCATAACCGGTCCTTGCACCTGCCCTGTGCTATGTGTAGAGTTGTCCCCCGGCAGAAGCATGGCTCATGCAGCCTTGGGTCTAGCACAGGCTCCCCAAGGCCTCTTGTGATGAAGGCTAGTAGCAGCTCCCGTGTGCCCTGGCTCACCTCTGAGGGCTTTGTCTCACTCGATATGCAAAAGTGCTCATGTTCTTGTCTCTTGAGGCAGCAGGGAGAGGTAGAGAACCGTGTAGTAACTCATGAACCTGGACTTCTGTCAAAACCGCATATCCCTGTGTCAGCCTGTTTCCTTTTACCTGGTTGGGGTTGATGTTAGCAGACAGAAGCCCTTTCCCGGGTAAGAACTAGAAGCTTACAGGAGAGCAGGCCTGGGCAGGCACCATTCCTCCCTATCACCCGGGCTGAGTACATGTGAAAGCTTGCTGTGCTTTGACTAGCAGTGTCTGACTCTCTGGTTTCCTGCAACTGTCCTGGTCCTGTAGAAACAGGCCAGTTCCTTGTGGACATGATGGCCCTCCCGTTATTTCAAGTTGTCCCTTGGGTATTACCCTGGTGTCTTGGTAGCATCCCCAGTGCTGGCAGGTAGAGTGCCCAATGCTGCCTTGAGTGCCCTCAAGTTTAAGGGCAGCTCATTCATGCAGCGCAATAAAACCCATTGGAGTTGTGGGTCCTTGTCATGCCCAGATTATTCAGTAGTGGTCTTGACACCAAGCAGTATCCCACAGTTGTGTTCTTATAAAAGTCAGTACCCCAGAGTATGATGACTTCTCCAAGGTCTCAGAGAGAAGGACAAAGCCAGGCTCTGAACCTGCATGCTCAATACATGCCTTCCCCCAACATAAGCGTGAGAGAACGAGCACCAGGAACCAGTGTGGTGCAACTTCTGCTCCTCTGGAATGGAATGCACAAGGGTGTTATTTTTTAGGATTGAGGCTGGCCTCATACTCCCTATTCCTGCTGCAGTCTTCTGAATGCTAGGATGAATTAGATGTGTACTACCACACCCCATCAGGTAGCATTAGTGTCAGCAACTGTATTTACTTAATGTCTGCATTGAGGCCTTGAGACATTTCCTTCCAATCTGGGTGCTGGAGATACAGCAGTGTTCAGTGCCATTTGTCCTCATGGAGTACATTGGGTCACTATAACACAGTGGCTCTAATAACAAAATAATGCCATCCTCAGATCACAGCCTCCTGAGTAGCTAGGATTATAGATGTGAGCTGCCAGCACCCAGCAGAGTATGAGAATCTTTTCAGTTAGCTGCCAGAGAACTGTAAGTAGAGCTGTGGCTCAAAGTGGAACCACTAGTCTTGAGCAAAAAAACGCTTAGGGACAGCACTCAGGTCCTGAGTTCAAGTTCCACAACCAAGCAAAAATAAATAAGTAAATGAAAGTCCCCGGGGGGTTGGTTGCCATCCTGTCCTAAATGCCATGCTCTCACCGTGGTTTCTGTTAAGGCACATGGTTGAGGGTACTGACCTCAGACAAGGGTGAGTGGAGTATTCTCCCTGGCTAGCTGACAGGAAGCTAGGAATCTTGAGACTTCTGTAGGGGAGACTGTTGATCAAGGCCTAAAGTGGCCTAGTATTTCCTATTCCTGCCCCTGGGGTTGTATGGATGGGGAAACTTCCATGGAATGTCCAACGAGCTCAGCTGCATTTCTTCAGGCCCTCAGTGGGACCCCAGTACCCCTTGTGTCCTTCCTGTCCAGTTTGACGTGAAAGGTGGCTTTTCTTTGTAGTGTGGTCTCAGCAGTTCCATGCCCCGCCTGTCTTGCAGCATGCCCCTCCCTCATCCCTCTGGTACCCAGCCTCCAGTCAGGGTTTGAGTCCCATCCTGCTAGGTCATATTTCCTTAGTAGGGATGGCCTTAATCCCACCCCTTCTGGTCTGTAGGGCCTCAGCCTCAGTATGGGAAAGCTCAAAACTCCTTTCCTTGCTGTCACCTCTGGGGCCTCTAATATGGGAAACCCTAAAGAGCAGGAGAAGCCCCATCACCTGTCCAGTGCCTGGTCCCTATCGGACTGCTAGCACCTGCTGCTGCTGCTGCTAAAGGCTTCTGTGAAAAGTCCTTTCTGGGCTTTCTACACAGCTTAGCCTTCCTTAGGGCCAATGGCCCATGGTATGGACCACCTACCCACCCTAATCCTAGGAAACTGTTTGTGTTTTGAAGGTGTCATATGCACGCCCGAGCTCAGAGGTCATCAAAGATGCCAATCTATACATCAGCGGGCTCCCAAGGACCATGACCCAGAAGGATGTGGAGGACATGTTCTCTCGGTTTGGGCGAATCATCAACTCCCGGGTCCTTGTGGATCAGACCACAGGTATGGCAGGCGGCCAGGATGGGCAGTGAGGGCTGGCCTCCAGGCCAGGGGCCAGACCTTCCAGAGGAGGCTGTGGTTGTCTGCTTTTTCAGTGTTAGCTGTTCTTCAGATGAGGGCAGCAGAGAAACGAGAAGATACAGGCTGAGGAAGTAATATGGCATTCAAAGAAGGCTAGCACCAAGGAATCCTGGCACTATCTCTTAGGTACTCGAATGCCCTGGCATGACCCACGAGTGGGTGGAAGACTGCTGCTCACCTGTCTGGACACTTGCTGCTGCAGGTGGATGATGTGTCTGTCTCTGCTGTTGGACTCGAGTCCCTACTTGGTTTCTGTCCTGAAGGGACATTGTTGGCTCTTTGCCATGGACCCTTCCTCAGTCTTCATGATTGCTGTGCCCTTTTGTGCAGCACTTGAGTTCTGGGCTCTATAGGAAGCCAGCAACCCCAGTGCACATGCCCAGGCTCTGTTCCAGCCTGACTGCCCGTCAGCCCTGCTGATGGAAGGACCAGGATGTCGTGACATCCCGGGCCAAACCCTCTGTAGCCCTGTCCTAGAAGGAACAAGGGTTTATGACAACCCAGAAAGGAGCCTACTTTATAGGCTCCCTGAAGCCCGTTGGGATGTGTGTGTGTGCACACGTGTGCACGTGTGTATGCGTGTGCATGTCAGGACTGGCTCAAGAGTCTTAACTTTTTCAAGTTTTTGCTCATGGCACTCTACCACTTGAGCCGTTCCTCTTACTGAGTATTCTGAGGTGTTTTTTGCATTCTTCCCACACTGTATCCAATTAGCTGTGGACAGCTAGGCTGTGGAAGCCCCATTTCTTTTTTTTGTTTTTTTTTTGCCAGTCCTGGGCTTGAGCTCAGGGCCTGACCATTGTCCTTGGACTTTCTCAAGGCTAGAGCTCTTCCACTTGAGCCTCAGCACCACTTCTGGCTTTTTTTTTTTTCTACGTATGTGGTACCGAGGAATCAAACGTGGGTCTTCGTGCATGCTAGGCAAGCACTCGACCACTAGGCCAAACTCCCGGCCCATGGAAGCCCCATTTCTGAGATGACTTCCTTTCTGACAGATCAGCAAGCACTCCTGAGTGGGCTGTGCAGGCTGGACCACACAAGCCATCTCCTCAGGGTACAGGTCGAGCGGGGCTTCCCGCCTGGCACAGGCTGGGCTGGAGCAGGTGTGCACTGAGCCATGCCCCCCCACTGTGGGGCAGCAGCCTTGTCAGCTGTTCTGTCCTCTCCCAGCTAGCAGTGTCTGTTTGACTTGGCAGGCTCCTGCCATAGTCCTAGGCTAGACTCAAAGAGTGGAATAGCCTGCGTGCAGGTCTTGACATGTTCACTAGTGTGGACACCTCCTCTTTCCCAATTTGTGTCAGTGACCTGAGATCCCTCCCACAACATCCTTTTGCTCGGGATAATGGGGGCTGGGAAATGCATTTACTCGGCAGTACCCCTCCGTCTACCCTCTTACGGGTGTCAGAGGTGATCAGCCAGATGGTGGTGCCTGCGTTTATTCCCACCCCTCCCTGGATCAAAGCACCAAGTGGGGTGACGGAGCTGGTACACAGTCCGCTCCCACCCCTTCTCAGCCCGCTCTACCATGGCTTGTCCATCTAGCCAGTGGACTTCCTCCAAAATCTCACTCCCACTCGCCCTCTGCCTCTCGAGATTATCTCAGGCTTTCACCTTTACCCTCCCCAGGACTAAGGCCCTTGTAGAAAGCCAAGGCTCACAGGAGGGAGCTGAGGCAGGTGGACATATGTTTACCCTCAAATGACATGTGTTTGAGGTTAAGAAAACTGGAGTGTTATTTCTTTTTTTCTTTTCTTTTCTTTTTTTGCCAGTCCTAGGGCCTGAGCACTGTCTTTGGACTTTCCTCAAGGCTAGAGCTCTACCACTTGAGCCACAACACCACTTCCTGCTTTTTTTCTATGTATGTAGTACCAAGGAATCGAACCTGGGTCTTTGTGCATGCTAGGCAAGCACTCTACCACTAGGCCAAATTCCCAGCCCCGGGAGTCTTCTTTAAAAATCTTCACATCCTTAGCCAATAGAACTTAGCATTTTTATTTATTTATTTTGCTTTGTTTTATCCTTCATTGTGAACTTTGTAGTTCATGTGTGTGGAGAGTGTGCCATTTCTTGGCATCTGCTTTTAATCTGAAAGGATTAGAAAAACTAAAAACACATAGCCATCTTCAAAAAGTATCACTTCATCAAATACATTCTGTAGCCACTGCATGATATACCACTTACTTACTTCCTTTCTTCTCCTCTTCCTCCTCCTCTTCTTCTTCATCTTTTGCCATGGGGTTTGAACTCTGGGCCTGGATGCTGTCCTTTGGCTAGTGCTCTAACACTTGAACCACAGTGCCAATTCTGGTTTTCTGGTGGTTAGCTGGCGATAAGAGCCTGGGCTGGCTTTGAACTGTGATCCTTAGATCTCAGCCTCCTGAATAGCTAGATTATAGGTGTCAACCACCGATTCCCTGCCCGCTCATTTTCTCTCCCAGGTTCTGTTCTTTAAGCAGTTTTCATTGGTCATTGCCATGTAAAAGCAAACAAGGAACCCACACTTGCACACATACTCTGCTATGTATGCGTGTATGCACACAGCCTTGGGTCTTGAGTGGAAGAAGATATTGTGAGATTGAAAGCATAGATTTTGCTTTCAACATGATGTTAGAGATGGTTTAGTTTTCCATGGCTAAGCTGTTGTTTATGCCACATAGGAGTAAATAAAAAGTACTGGCTAAGTGTATGATGTCAGCTTTCCCTTTGAATTTGAGATGTAAAGATGAGCCCAAGGCACTAGAACCTTCCTCACACACGGCATATGGCTAGGTCTGACCTTATTGACTCACAGTGGTTGCCCCTGTTGGGTGCCTTTGAAATGTTCTGTTTTGTTTTGTGTTGTGGGGAGTCAAACCCAAGACCTCATGCATACTAGGCAAATACATTTAAGCAGTTCTAGGGAAGTTGAGGCAGCTTTAGCTGGACTTGAGGGGTAGCCTGTGATCAGGAGAGAATCTCAGCTGGAGAGTTGGAGTGTGGGCGTCACTACTCCCTGGCTACTGTTTGTGTGGTCATGTGAGGCACCCTGTGTCTCTGTTCACGGGACGTGGGGAGGTGATGAGGAAGAGACTCCAGAACAGCTACCAGAGCCATCTTTATAAGCAGGTCCCTGAGGCCCTGGCCTGTCCTGCTTTGGCTGTTGTCATTCACCAGGCACACAAAGCCTTGGCCTGGTCTTGAGAAAGAAGGTGTTTAGCTGAAGTTATGGTAACCTCTCCTGCCAGGGCACTGTCCAGAGAGATCACTCAGATGGTTCCCTTGCTGTCACTTCTTCCCCTGACTCCAGGCAGCTTTCTCCCCAAGTCACCCCCTGCCATTGCTAGTGTATCCACTTGTGCCCCCTTCAGGTTCTTCAAGGGACAGAATTAACGCATTTTCTCCCTACAGGGACCTAGAATGTGGTAGGCATAAGGTGAAGGATGACTGGTCTCTTCATTTGGGGTGACCAGATGCTGCCTTAAGCGGTCAAGCCTCAGGTCTCAGGCTGCTCTGTTGAGGGGTTGGGTTCTAATGAGGGACCAGAGCTTGCCTTCAGGGTGCAGAAAGAGGGGATTCCCCTCCACAGCCTTTGAGGTATACTGACCCTTCCCGCACAGGAGCCAAAATGGCTCCTGACTCAACTTGGGTTCCTGCTCTGTTGCCACACCTGGGAAGTTGTCTGCAGAGAAGGCAAGTGACCTGTTTAGTTTTTGAGGACCCTGGCGGTGGAGCAGCACTGACTGGGGGTCCCAGGGCCTCACTTCAGAGGTTCCAGGAGACAGATGGGTAAGAAAAAGCTCAGGGGAGGTTTGGGGTAAAGAAAAAGGTATAGGCCAAGGCTGGCACTGAGGACCAGTGGTACCCTCCACCTGCCTCTCCTTCATCACAGTGGGTGCTTGGAGGCAGCCTGGACAGAGGTCCAAAGGCCCTGACTGGAGTCCACGGGCCATGCCCCTGTTAGCTAAGGATACAGTCCTATGGTGGTATGTCTCTTATCAAAGTACCTTCTGGTCCTGAGACACTAGAGTCCTTCCTTCAGCTTGAAAGAATCTGAAACCTAGTTAATTGGTTTTCTTTAATCCGCTCATTTGTTTTCATATTTAGGTTTGATTTTCTTTTTCCTTAATTTCATTAACCAGATATTCAGTTTGAACCACAGTAGACTGACTTGATTTTGCTTTTCAGTTTTTACGAGTCCTTTTGGTTTTTTTTTTTCCCCCTAATTCCATTTTTGTTGGTTTGTTGAAAAGGTTTGTCCAGAGGGGTTGCGTTTATCCGGTTTGACAAACGATCGGAAGCAGAAGAGGCAATTACCAGTTTCAATGGTCATAAACCCCCAGGTTCCTCCGAGCCCATCACAGTGAAGTTTGCAGCCAATCCCAACCAGAACAAAAACATGGCTCTCCTCTCCCAGCTGTACCACTCGCCCGCAAGGCGGTTCGGAGGCCCCGTGCACCACCAGGCACAGAGATTCAGGTGGGTCCAAAGGTTGGCATGTTGCCAGTCTATTCCTGGCTACCCACACTACACGGAGGCCTATTGGGCAGTGGCCACCCATGCTGGGATAGTCTGGGGATACCAGGCTACTGGACCAGGATATTGGTCCTGACCTGTACCTCAGGATCATCCCCTGCTCTGCCCCCACCATCACAAAAACTCTGTGCCCTCACCATTTATACTTGTGCCTTGGTATCCCTGGGGGATGGTGCCAGCATCCCTACAGATACAGTCCTGTGGCCCATGCACGTCCTCCTGCAGGCTTGGAATCATCTCAGGATGACCTCATACCTAGTACAGTGCATGTGCTACTGGAACAGTTATTTCTACAGCAATGACCAAAATTAAAAAAAAAAAATTGTACCCAACCAATACAGGCACAGTTTTTCTCTAAATATTTTCAGTCTGTGGTTGGTTGAATCTCTGGACACAGAACCCACAAACACAGAGAATCAACATCTCATTCTTTCACTGGAGTTGAGAAGATGCCACAGGCTCCAGAGAGGGGACTGCACTGCACTGCACCGCACCACATTGCTCTGCACTGCAGCACTCGTTCCTACTCAGGGCAGTGGAGCTGTGAGGTTGAAGGTGCTTTGTGTCTGTGGGAATAGCAATTCCCTTACTTGTGATTAGATGAGAGCCATTCCTTGTCTAGAGTTTTTCAACAGGTTTTGAACATTTGGTCAGTGGCTCTTTCTACATAGCTGGCTTTCTTGTCACACCTTCCATTTTATATCTGAATGTTACCTGCATGCTGCTTGGAGTCACTTCCTTTATCTTGTTATACTGTAAATAGTCGTAGGTGCTAGGCTGGAGTAGAGACGAGACAATAGAGTCAGAACTAGGATGCTGGGATCTGGGTTCCTGGAGACTCCCGGGAAGTGGAGATCCCAGCTGAAGGGCTGTTTTGGATTGGTTTGGACTGGTTTGTCAGAGCATCAGGCAGTGGCAAGGGTTGGTCTCTGGTGGATGAAGATTTCCCATCTTGTTTTTAAGCAGTGAGTTGCGTAGGTCCTGCTCACTTCCACTGGTGCCATGTTGGACAGTGGTAATTTCACCATGGAGTCCTGCCATCTCAGGCTAGCTCCAGTTCCAAAGCTGGCCTGCTTTGGCTGCCTGGTTTAAGGGGAAGATACTGGGACAGAAGTGAGCTGGATTTTAAAATCCAGCTTGAGTCTGGTAGAGTGAGTGTCGCCTTCGTGGGGCAGTGGAGGGTGGGAGAGCCGATGGGTAGGTGGTTCTCTAGTAGCTGGAGAACCAGGAGAGGGTAATGGAGATGGGGAGGGGGGACTGGGGTCACAGTCACAGAATTGGCAACAAGGAAATCTGAGGAGCTGGCATTCTCCATCAGGAGAGGGACAGTAGCCAGAGGACACGGTGATGATAGAGGAAAAGGGGATGAGCAAGGAGTAGCTGAGAAAGGGGGAAGGCCTCTCTGAAAAGATGGAGATATGAAGAAGAAAAGCTCAGAACAGCAAGAAGCTTCAGATCCAGTCACGTCCAGAAAAGACCAGAATCAAGGCAGGATACCTTCTGTTCTATGAGAGATGAAAATGAGGGGTTGGCATTCATAGCTGGTATGGTCCAAGAAATCAGCTCTCAGCAACAGAAAACCTGCTGGCCAGATTCCTTAATGAGAGCCATTTTCAGGAGATGGGGCATGGTGGTGCATACCTGTAATCCCAGCATGTGGGGAGGAAGATGGCACAGTAATACCCAGGGCCCCCTGGATACCAAATCCGTAAGTACCCAGGTGCCAAGTATGGAATATAGTGTTTGCTTAGAACCTGCACACATCCTCCTGCAGACTTCCTATCATCCCTAGATGGCTTATAACTCCTGATAGGACGTAGGTGCCACAGGACAGACACAGGCTTTATGTTTTGCATATATCTTCCTGGGGCTTGATCTTGGCATGGGCACTCTCCTTGGGCTTTATTGAGGCTAGTGCTTGACCATTTGAGCCACAGCACCATTTCTGACTTTTTCTATATATGTGGTAGCTAGGAATTGAACCCAGGGCCTAGTGGTAGAGTGCTCGCCTAGGCCACACTCCTAGCTGATTTGAAGTTTTGAATTGCAGGTTTGGAGCCAGTCAGCTGAGCAGGCTGACTGCAATAGCTGTGTGAAAATTAGAGTGACAGATGATACAGGACCTTAGTATTGACCCCTCATTCTGACAGTCATTTATTTATTTATTTATTTATTTGTCTTGCCAGTTGGGCTTGAGCTCAAGGTCTGGACACTGTCCTTGAGCACTTTTGCTAGTGCTCTGCCACTTGGAGCCTCAGCTCTACTTCAGGTTTTCCGGTGGTTAGTTGGAAGTAAGAGTCTCAGAGCCTTTCCTACCTGGGCTAGCCATGAACCATGATCCTCTGATTTCAGCCTCCTACGGCTTGGGGGTTTTTTAGGTAAATGAAAGGGTCATTGTAGAAAGGACGTCATGAGTTGGTTAAGTTGGGCCCTGAGTTCACAGCACTCAGTGGTTTGGCTATTTATTATTATTATTATTATTATTATTATTATTATTATTATTATTATTTTGGTTGGTTGTGGGGCTTGGACTCCAGGCCTGGGGTGCTGCCCCTGAGCTTTTTGTACTCAGAGCTAGTGCTCTTACCACTTTTGAGTCGCAGTGCCACTTTCTATTTTCTGGTGGTCAATTGGAGATAAAAGTCTCATGGACTCTCCTGCCCGGCTGGCTTTGAACTGTGATCTAGAGTAGCTAAGATTACAGGTGTGAACTGCTGGCACCATTGTTGGCCTTGGTTCTTATAGGATGGTTTGAGCCAGCCCAGAGCTAGGGGAAGGGACTCCCTTGTGCCTTTTGGTGGCCCTGTACAGGACTGTGTTCTACTAGACTCCTGGACTGGCTGGATCCTTCTGAGAAGGGATCACCTTGAGAAGGGACTAGACTTGAAAAAACAAGGACATGCACATGTTTGTGTACACACACAGAATGTGAACAGTTCCCCCCAGGGAGGTTGACAGCCTAAGACACCTAGAGTAGCTTTGTGTGAGTGCTAATGCCGGAGCTTGAATTCAGTGCCTATGCTCTCACTTGGTTTTTTTCATTCATGAGTGATGCTCTTATCATGTGAACCTTATCTCCAGTCCAACTTTTTGCCAGTCATTTGGAGATTGAATCCCATGGATTTTTCTGCCCAGGCTGCCTTTGAACCACGATCCTCTTAAATCTGAGCCTCTTGGGTAGCTGGAATTATAGCCATGAGCCATCAGTGCCTGGCCAGGATGGTTTTATCTTTCATAAGAGGTAGAAGAAGCCTTCATCATTTAAAATGTGGGAAGCAGGGCTGGGGATGCAGCTCAATGGTGGTGTGCTTTCCTTGCATATATAAGGCCTTGGGGAGGGGTGGGGGGGAACAAACAACTCCTCCTGCCCCCTCTGTTTCACACACACACACACACACACACACACACACACACACACACACACACACACACACACTCACACCCTCTCCCACTGCAGGGAGCCCACGCCTTCCCTGCTGTTTGTTTCCTCTCCAGTCCTTTCTGACTCAGATGGCATGTGTGTTCTCCTCTGCAGAACTAGGTTAAAAAAAAAAAAAAAGATGAAAGTAGGAGGAAGGCCCATAGCATTATGGGGGAGGAGAAAGGAAGAGGGTAATGGGGCTGAAGATGGCAAAAAGATGACGCGTGCATGGCCTTTGTACAGCTAGTTCTGTTTTTCAGTCCTTGTTGACCTGTGCGTGGTAACACCCCCTTCCCCACCCCCTGTCTTGGGTGACCCCAACCCCAGCCAGGTAAAACTGGCCACAGAGAGCCGGAAGGGCCCCAGGCCTCCTGCGCCCTCCGTCACTAAACGTGTGCTTTCTGTTCACTAGGTTCTCCCCTATGGGTGTAGATCACATGAGCGGGATTTCTGGTGTCAATGTCCCCGGAAACGCATCTTCGGGCTGGTGCATCTTCATCTACAACCTGGGGCAAGACGCGGATGAGGGCATCCTCTGGCAGATGTTTGGTCCCTTTGGTGCCGTCACCAATGTGAAAGTGATTCGTGATTTCAACACCAACAAGTGCAAAGGTTTTGGTTTTGTGACCATGACAAACTATGAAGAAGCTGCAATGGCCATAGCAAGTCTGAATGGCTACCGCCTGGGGGACAAAATCTTACAGGTTTCCTTCAAAACCAACAAGTCCCACAAATAACTCGCTCATGCTTTTTCTTTTTCTTTTTCTTTTTTTCTTTTCTTTTTTTTTTTTGTACGGAATAGATAATTAAGAGTGGAGAAGTTGAAACTTTTTTGTTAGTGTACAACTCATTTTGCGCCAATTTTCACAAGTGTTTGTCTTAGCCTAAAGGAGAAGTGAAAAGGTTTTTATACTCTGGGATGCAACCGACATGTTCAAATGTTTGAAATCCCACAATGTTAGACCAATTTTAAGTTTCTTAAGTTATTTCCTTTAAAAATCTATATTAAACAGAAACCTAAGTAGACTGCATTGACTAACCAGTCCGTCTGGATGGCGGTGGAACTGAAGCATGCTTTTAACACTTGTCTCTCTCTGTCTCCACAAACTGGATTTTAACCAACGATCCTTTAGTTTTAGTTTTTCATCTAAAGATGCTAGACAGATTCCAAGTGTGCAGTTTTGCTTTGGTTTTTTTGTTTTTGTTTTGTTTTTGTTTTTTTGTTTGTTTTGCTTTGTTTTTTTTTTTTTAAGTCATTTATGCTTTGGTTGACAGGAAATTGATTTCTCAAGGGGTCCTGCTGCCACCTCCTGCTTACTCAGTCCCAGGCTTTGCCATGGTGGCAAAAGGCCTTCCCCAGATGGGCCACCACCACGGAGGGCTACCCACTGGGCCAGGCCAGCCCCTCCTGAGGACATATAAGGTGTTCCCTACTCCTGGACACCAATGGGAACGGACCAAAGAGTTTCCAGGAAACTCCAGTATATTCCAGAGTCAGACCTGAGCTCCAGGCACACCTGAAGAGGTGTCGTTCCTCTGACACCCAGTTTCTGTCCCCACATTGCATGCACAAGTGCCCCACACATCGGATACTGTTGTACACCATTTCTCCTGTTTCCAAGAGCATTTAACACAGCTCGAATGCGCAAGGTAACTGATTGTTAACAACACGTAAACATTTGAGCAATGTATTTCTCGCATCCCTCCTTGTGAGTGCTAGACATTTTTCTATCTTAGATTTTGTTTGGACTTTTGCTTTCGTATGGACACTCTGCAGAAAAGTACTTCTTGCCAGTTATCTATTAATCAAAAAGAAAAAAAAAACAACAACTTTGATTTGTAGTTTTAAAGATTAACCCTCAAAAGTTCTCTTCATAACTGCCTTGACATTTGGGGTTGTTCTGTTCTGTTAATTTTCTTTTACTTTTTTGTGTTTTTTGTTTGTTTTTACTTTTGCATTTAAGACCATTAAATTTGATTTTGTTTTGCTCGAGTTTTGTTTTGTTTTTGTTTTATTCTTTTCTTTCTTTTTGGCTAGGGAAGGCACAGACAAGCCCAGCATTCAGGGAGGAGTCGTAAAACAGTAAGAAGCAAACACTTGCCTGGGAAAGAAATGATTTATTAATCCACAGCATAGAAACACACCATTGTGGATTGACATTTTTTCACGTGGGAGCTGTAGGCAGGCTTGGAGGGGAGGCCTGTGCAGGGGGGATAAAGGGGGGATGGGCTTACAACCTAGCAGCTCTTCTGGAAAAGTAACTACTGAACAGAACAAATCCAACCTAGGAAAACTCAGTATCAGCAGCTCTTAGCCTTGACACGAGACTGAAAGGTGTAAAGGCAGGCTGTTTTGTAGTTCTCCATATCATAGGATGATGGCAGTTATTTATTTATTTATTTATTTATTTATTTATTTATTTGGCTCTATATATTTATTTATCTAGCTGTATTTATTATTTATTTATGTGGAAGCCTGGGCGATAAGCACAGGACCTCCAGAGCAGGTCAGAATCTTGAGAAGCCCTGGATAGTTTGAGGCTGCCTGTCCTTGCCCTGACCTTCACAGAAGGTCACAGAAGAGGTAGGTAGCCACAAGCCCCCAGATTTTGTCTTAGAAAAGTGGACCAAGTGCTGTGCAGGTTCCTCTCCAGAAATCCTAGGTCCTTGCTGAGCCAGTCCATGGAGCCTCTTTCTAGAACCCAGAATCAAGGTCTATTTGCCCTAGATCTTACATCAAACGGTCCCTCTGTTGCCCCAAAGGGCTCCCCACCCATAACCAGGATGTTTTCCTGGAACATTAGCCTTTCTGGTTCCTTGGACTGCCATTTGAATGGCTCTGGGGCTCCCAGTCCAGAGCTGGCCATTCTTGAAGCCCAAGCTCACTCCCTCCCACAAGGGGTCTCTGTCTTACAGCCAGCCTGCCCTTCCCCTCCCTCCTGTTTATGCCACTGGCATATGGGGACCCTCCGCCCGCCCCTCCCACAAGTTTCTCACATCCCTGAAACTTTCACTTTACGTGGTGTCCCCACGCCAACAGCCTTCCTTATAGCTACCTTGAATTTGCAGATGTATGGAAGAACTGGGCTTTTGAAATAACACTTCTAAATTCACTTCCTACTCCATCAAAGAATGAGGCGCTGGCCCTGGGCTCAAAGTTTAGTGTATATGAGCAGGACTATCCTTAAAACCCAGGTGGGAGGTCTGGCTTACAGATCAAGCATTTGCTTTTTATGTGCAAGGCCCTGAATTCCACCCCAAGTACTAGAAATGGGGGGAGGGGGAGGGGAGGAACCAGAAAGAAAAAGTCAAACCAAAAGAAACCACTTCTTAAAAACTGTAAACTCATCAGATTTGTACTGAGCAAAACAATTTTAAAAAGTCATTTAGGAATTTGATGGAAAGAAATAAAAGCATAGATAATGGTAGTTCAAAGAATGGGGTTTGGCAAATACCAAAGAGATTTTGGTTGCTTTTTTTTTTTTTTTTTTTTTTTTGGCCCATGTTATTTCCCTTTGGTACTTATTCTGGCAGCTCTAAACTCATGAATCTCTTCTCACTTTGCTATTTGCTGACTCTACTTTTTCTGTGTAATGTGCCAAGTTGTGGGTTTGGGGGGTGGGGAGGGGGGGGACTCAGTGACCTGTTCCCCTGCCCCCCCCACCCACCACATTTCCTGACTTGCCTGAGAGTCAGGCTTCTTTGAGGCGCTGTGCAGAATGGTGCTGGGTGGATTCTGCCTCGTCCTGGCCAGTGAGTCTCCTTGGCCTTGGGCAGCTTGCCTTAACCTCTGAAAGTCTGTACTTGGCATTAGTTCAGGAAATCCCAGGAGTTTCAGAGGCTGAATCATGTACTGGGTTGCAGAAGTAGATGAGCCCCAAGATAAGTTAGGGGCAGTTAATCCCCTTCTCCCATTTGCCTCCAGGTGACAGTGGGTAGATGATGAGGTATTAAAAAGATAGGATTTATCCCAGTGTTGGGTCATATTTGTCAATGCAAGTTCCATTATCAGGCAGTGCATTTCAGGTTAGATTCAGCCTTTCTTTCTGCATGCTTTGTACAGCCAGCTTTTTCAGCATGGGACAGGAGATGGAAGCTGACAAGGGCCTCTGTGAAATCTTTATCCTTCCCCCATCTTCCCAGGAGAGACCCCCCTCCAGGGTTCACTGCTGGGAAGTGGGGGTCTAGTCCCCCAAGCTTCCTGAGCCACCACGAAGTCACAAGTGCTTTCTGTTGAGCCGAATTTGAATCTTGATCCCAAACAGGGAAAACAGGGAGATTTTACTCCCCCCCACCACTCCTTGACTTCTAATGATTGTGTTATATTCCCGAGAACCTTTTGCTGATAGGGTTAAGGATTTTTTTTTCCCTTGGTTATTAGAAGAAGGAAATGATTTATTTCTTACAAGTCACCAGCCATAAGCATCTTCAGTGAGACCACAGGAGACTTTGAGTGGACTGTGTTTTCCTCCCCGCAGTGGTGGGTCTGCTGGCTGGGGGTCCCCCCCTTTTCCCATATGATGTTCTCTTGTCAGTGATTTGCTTTGGGGGAGGGGCGCAGGTAACCAGCCGATACCCATGTTGTACAGTAGATGGCTAGATCTTTTGTATATTAGTGTGCTTTAAGTTATTGATTTGTTTTATATGAAATAATTTATTTTTCAGGTACCTTTTTTTTTTCATTTTAACTTTGTTTTTACATGGGTTTGTTTTCAATAAAGTCTGACACTGCTGTCCAAAAGTCAACAATAAAATGAATGCCATTGTGTTCTTTGGAAGATGTTGATGTAACTAGTTTTTTTAAAAAAAAAAGGAAAATCATTAATTTTCCAGGAAAAAAAAAGAGTGGGAGGGGGAGCCCTTATCAGTTTTCCATCTCCCCATTGCTTTCCCCCCCTCATAGAATCCTTGTGAATAAATGTTCTTGAGTGTTTTAGAAGGAAAAAAAAGCAAACCTAGATTTTGATAATTCAGAGGATTTCAGAGTAATAAAAGAAGCTTTGAAAGAAGACCATTTTTCAAAATTTTAGTGAAGTGTGAATATTTTTTTGTCAATGGCTTTCTCAAAGAGAATGAAACTTTTGCACCATTTTCAGAGTTTTTATAGAGATGCCAAATTGATATATTTACATGTAATGGAAACATGAAAAAGTTTTATTAAACAATTGTTCCTAGTTGTGTAGACATTTTAATTCAGTTTCCAAAGCTCTCAAAGCGTATTTTTGAAGTACACAGTGGTACGGTTTGGGGTGTTACTGAGTCACTTGTCTGAGTATTCAGTCCCTTTTCTGCAGGTACTGGCTTTGTGTCAACTGCTGTATGTTACCTATGACTGGAAATCTGTGCTATTTTGGTAATAAATGAAGTGGGATAACAGATGCGTCGGTGTAGGGTGATCGATCCTGTGTGACTTGGAAGTAGCCTGCCGCCCAGCGAAGCATCACGTGACAGTGATGCTGGGCCAGACCCCAGCCTGGGCCTTGGGCAGCTGGGCATGCGCTGTGGAGGCCTCTTTCGTGGCCCTCCTGCTCCTACCTGCCTGTTTCCTTTCCATACATGGAGCTCACTAGCCAGCTGCCTCCCCCTTAGTCCTGTTCCCCATAATTGGGTCTCCCTTGCTGTCATGGGGCTCTGCCTCTTTCCTAGCCCAGGCTGGGCCATATAATAGGGCCACTCCTATACCTGAAGCCAGATAGAGTAGCGGGCACTCACTTCCTTTGGTGACAGGAGGTCACCCAGAGGCAGGATGAGATGGCCAGTGGTCTCAGGGTGACACAGACCTAGTCCTGGGGACACCAGCCTGGTCCTTGGTACCTCCACCAGGACAAGCACCCTAGTCTTTCCAGGGGTTTCAGGTCTTTTCAAAATCTGCCTTTCACCTCTCATCCCATCCAGTCCATGCTGAAAAGGTTTACTCAAGTTGGAGGATTTTGCTGCAGGGCCCTGAGAGGAAGGGTCAGAGGACAAGGGCTTCTGGGAATGAGGGCCAGGGTCTGCAGAAGAAGTGGCAACCCACAGGAGCACTGTGTGGAGGGGAGAGAGGGAGGGAGGTGGGCCAGGCCTCAGGACGGGGTGCTGACAGCCCCCCCTCCCCACTCAGGCTGAGCTAATAGACACAGACACGGGAGTGGAGAGAGGACAGGAGGAGCTGGTTTGGTGGAGCACACATGGGTGTCTGGCCTCGTGGAAAGACACTGCGTGGGTTAAGCAGAGTGAGCTTCACCCCAGCAGAAACCAAAGGGCAAGTCACAGTAATGTACAGGGCTGGGGAGGATGAGACCCAGAAATAATCTATGAGGGGCCTGGAGTCGCTACAGAAAATTCCAGAACCACCCTACAAGGCCTGAGGGGAGGGACCTGGGGAGGGTGAGAATCAGGTGGAAAGCATGTGTGGTGGCTTTTATTTATTTTTGCCAGTCCTGGGGCTTGAACTCAGGGCCTGGGCACTGTCCCTGAGCTGCTTTTGCTCAAGGCTAGCATTCTATCACTTGAGCCACTGTATCACTTCCAGCTTTCTATGTATGTGGTACTGAGGAATAGAACCAAGGGCTTCATGCATGCTAAGCAAGCACTCTACCACTAGGCCACATTTCCAGCCCTCTCTTGGGTTTTTTTTGTTTGTTTTTGTTTTTATTTGCACAAGGCTGGTACTCTGTCACTTGAGCACCTTTATATCAACTTTTTTTTTTTTTGCTGACACAGAGATAAATTAGTGATAAGAATCTCATGGACTTTGCCCATGCTGGTTCTAAACCAAGATTTTCAGACCTCAACTTCCTGAGTAGCTAGGATTATAAGCTTGAGCCACCAGAGCCCAGCAGTGATGGTTTCTTTTACCTACAGATGAGCACAAGTCTTCTCCTTTGCCCACAAAAATATTTCTGTAACTGAAAAGACAGCTGAATGATTCCTTGTCAAATGTGGAATGACATGATAGGGTAACAATCTAGATATGACAATCAAGAAATTCACGTCAAAGCTGGATGACAGAGACTTTGTTTATAATCAGTCCTAGCTACTCAGGAGGCTGAGATATGAAGATTGAGGTTTGCAGCCAGCCCGGGCAGGAAAGTCCCTGAGGCTTATCTCCAATTAACCATAAAAAAAAAAGCCAGAAATGGAGTTGTTGCTTATGTGGTATAGTGTGTTAGTCTTGAGCAAAAATGCTTAATTCAAGCCCCAGGACTAGCACACTCATGTGAGGTGTTGCTATGGTTATAATCCTAGATATTCAGAAGGCTGAGATTTGAGGATTGAGTTTCAAAGCCAGCCTAGGCAAGAATGTCCATATGTCTCTTTGGTAAACTACCAAAACAAAACAGCTGGAAATGGAGCTATGGCTCAAAAAAAAAAAAAAAAATCACATCAGGGCCCCTTCAGCCGTGTCAGGGCGGGGCGGGGGGGGACACTAATCCTAAACCCATGGACCCTTGTGTTCATAATGTAATCTTTAAAAACAGAGCCTTGAAGCTAGGTGCTGGAGGCACACACCTGGAATCCTAGCTGTCTAGAAGACTGGGAACAGAGTATATGCAAGGCTAGACCAGCAGGGGCTGATATCTGGAGACCATCTCCAAGGAGGGAAGTGGGAGGATGGAATGTGTCTATCATCCCAGAAAATCTAAAAGTAGGTGGATTGCCACCAGGGATCCTAAAAATAACCAGTGAAAATTAGGCCTGGAGGCATGGCTCTGTGGCAGAGGGCCAACCTAATAAATGTGAGACCCTGAGTTTATAACAAAGTGGCATATTTTATTTATTTGTTGGTCATGGGGTTTGAACTCTGGGCCTAGGAGCTGTCCCTGAGCTCTTCAGCTCAAGGCTATTGCCCTACCCTTGAGCCATAGCCCCACTTCCTGAGACCCTGAGTTTAAAGTGCACTATTAAAAAAAAATAAAGTTGAACAAAAATTGTAGGCAATGCTGGGCGCAGTAGCTCAGTAGCTCATGTTTGTAATCCTAGCTACCCCAGGAGGCTGAGATCTAAGGATCGAGGTTCAAAGCCAGCCCAGGCACTAAAAAGTCCGTGAGACTCATCTCTTCCAATTAACCATCAGAAAACCGGAAGTGGCTCAAGGATTAGGATGGTAGTCTTGAACTGAAGTGCTCTGGAACAGTGCCTAGGCCCAGAGTTCAAGTCCCATGACTAACTAAAAAAAAAAAAAAATTGCAGGCAAGTGTAGTAGTACATATCTGTAATCTCAGCACATTGGGAAATTGTTCAGTGCCAACCTGGACTATATAGCAAGACCTTGTCCCCCCAGACCACAAAACATCTCAGGGGCAGATGCCCTGAAAGTAGAGAACACCAGTGGGGTGAAAGTTCATGGGTTGGGGAGGGTGGGAGCCCCCACATTTGCTCTTGTGACACCAGGGGTAAAGGGAACACCAGTGCTGGAGCTGACACAGGCTTGACCAGCCATGCCTGGCTTACACAAACACTGAGTGGAGCCAGCCCCATCCCGGCTCCATCTTCCTGAGCTTATGTGGGTCCAGCTGCTATCCATCATGGAGAGCCGGCCTTCCCAACTGAGGACCACAGCCAGCCCTGTCCAGTCCTGCCCATCCTTGGAGCCAGGCCCCTCTCCATGGAGCCTGGTCTGCCACTGGTGATAGGAGCCTCACATCAGTCATCTGGTGGAAGACTATTGATTTAATTTCCCAGGCTGGGGAAGCCCAGCTTACAGAACAACCAAGCTTCCCAGGGCCAAGCCAAGCACACACCCTGCAAGTAAGTGTTGCCTGCAACTGCTGACAAGCTGAACTGCAAACCGAAGAGAATGTCTTCAGAAACTGAAAGGAGACAGAGTTTGGCCTAGTGGTAGAGTGCTTACCTAACATGCACGAAGACCCTGGTTCAATTCCTCAGTACCACATACATAGAAAAAGCTGGAAGTGGTGGTATGGCTCAAGAGGTAGAGCTCTAGCCTTGAGAAAGTCCAAGGACAGTGCTCAGGCCCTGAGCTCAAGCCCAGGACTGGCAAAAAAAAAAAAAAACAACTTGGGGATAGAGCCCAAGCCCTGAGTTCAAGCCCCAGAACAGGCTAAGTAAATAAATAATGAAAATGCACAAGCAAAAATTAGGGTCCCATGAGAGCTCCTTTAATTCTTGTTAATATTTGCAAGTTGGAAATCCTCCTGATGAAGGCTGGCTTCCTACAATGGGGTCTGGTGAAACCTTTAAAAAATGACGCAGGGTGGGGAGTGTGGCATATTGGTAGAGTGCTCTCCTTGCATGCATGAAGCCCTGGATTCGATTCCTCGGCACCACATACACAGCAAAAGCCAGAAGTGGTGTTGTGGCCCAAGTGGTAGAGCGCCAGACTTGAAAAAGGCCAAAGACAGTGCCCAGGCCCTGCATTCAAGTCCCAGGGGTGGCACCAAAGAGAGAGAGACAGACAGAGACACAGAAAGAGAGAAAAATGAGGCATTGGGGGACGGGGAGATCTTTAGGTTATTGGGAGTGCCCTCAAAGGTGATTGTGCCCCTTCAAAAACAGAAAACCTTTTCTCTTCACTTTCCTGGCCAAAAGGGAAATGGTTTGCTGTACTATACATTCTCTATCAGTGTCATCAGCACCCCCGTGACATATGTCTGTAAGCACCACCACACTCAAGTAGCTGAAGGTAGAAGATCACAAGTTCAAGGCCAGCTTGAAACCCTGCCTCAATAACAAAACACAAAACTTGCCCTTTTTTTGTTTGCTTGGAGGGCATGGACTCAGGGCCTGGGCACTCTCCATGAGCTCTTCCAGCTCTCTACTACTTTGAGCCACAGTGCCACTTGCAGTTTTCTGGTAGCTAAAAAGAGTCCAACAGACTTTCCTGCCCAGGCTGCTTTGAACCTGATCTCAGCCTCCTGAGCCGCTGGGATAACAGGCGTGAGCACCAGTGTCCAGCTAATCTTGCTTTCTTTCACTACTTCTTTTTTTTTTTGCCACCTCTGGGGTTTAAACTCAGGGCCTGGGCACTGTCCCCGAGCTGCTTTTGCTCAAGGCTAGCATTCTATCACTTGAGCCACAGTGCCATTTCTGGCTTTTTCTGTGTATTTGGTACCAAGGAATGGAACCTGGGGCTTCATGGGTGCTAGGCAAGCCCTCTACCACTAAGCCACGTTCCCAGCTCAATATTGCCTTTCTTGTATGACAGAAACCAGAATTTTTAGGCTCCAGGCCCAAACTCCCTTTGAGACCTAGCAACTTATCCCCAAACACCAAATAAAGAGACACGGTGAAGGGCAGAGAAAAGAAATTTATTACATAGCTGCCACAAGAAGCCAGCCAGTCATCTTTCAGAGCACAGACATGAAACTTGTTCTGCCAGCAGGTGGTGTGTGTGTGTGTGTGTGTGTTGGCACTGAGGCTTGAAGTCAGGGCCCCGTGCTCTCTCACAACCACTCTACCCCTTGAGCCTTTAGCATTTTAGTGTTTTATTGGAGATAAGAATCTCATAGCTAGCTGAGTGCTGAGGGCTCACACCTATAATCCTAGCTACTCAGGAGGCTGAGGTCTGAGGATTCCAGTTCAAAGCCAGCCCAGGCCAGCCCAGGCACAAGAGTCTGTGAGACTCTTATCTCCAAGTAGCCACCAGAAAACCAGAAGTGGCACTGTGGCTCAAAGTGGTAGAGTACTAATGAGCTGAAGAGCTTAGGACTGCACCCAGGCCCTGAGTTCAAGCCCCACAACCGACCAAAATAGTGGGGGGGGGGGTGTAGCCTAGTAGTAGAGTGTTTACCTAGCATGCACGAAGCCCTAGGTATGGTATGATTCCTTGGTATCACATACACAGAAAAAACTGGAAGTGGTGCTGTAGCTCAAGTGGTAGAGCACTAGCCATGAGCTGAAGAGCTCAGGGACAGTGCCCGGTTCGAGTTCAAGCCCCATGATCCACAAAAAAAAAAAAGAATCTGGATTTTAGCCTCTATTTTTTTTTTTTTTTTTTTTGCCAGTCCTGGGCTGAGCACTGTCCTTGGACTTTCTCAAGGCTAGATAGAACTCTACCACTTGAGCCTCAGCACCACTTCCAGCTTTTTCTATATATGTGGTACCAAGGAATCGAACCCGGGTCTTCGTGCATGCTAGGCAAGCACTTTAACCACTAGGCCTAACTCCCGGCCCTATTTTTTTTTTTGGTCAGTCCTGGAGCTTGAACTTGGGGCCTGCGTACTGTCCCTGACCTATTTTGTTCAAAGGTAGCAGTCTGTCACTTCAAGCCACAGCTTCATTACTGGTTTTCTGGTGGTTACTTAGAGTTTCACATTTTTCTGCCCCAGGTAGCTTTGAATCACAATCTTCAGATCTCAGTCTCCTGAGTAGCTAAGATTACAGATGAGCCACCAGCATGTGGCTCTCAGCTTCTTGAGTAGCTGATGAGAGCCACCACAGGCACCTGTCTTCCCTCCTCCCCCAGAGACCTTTTTTTTTTTTTTGGTGTGTGTGTGGGGGGGGGGGGTTGATCCTGGGACTTCAACTCTGGGCCTGAGCACTGTTCCTGAGCAATTCAGCTCAAGGCTACTACCTTACCCCTTGAGCCACAGTGCCACTTCCAGTTTTCTGGTGGTTAACTGGAGGTAAGAGCCTCAAGGACTTTTAGTGCCTACGCTGGCTTTGAACCTCGATCCTCAGATCTCAGTCTAGGATTACAGGCGTGAGCCACTGTGCCCAGCTCCCCCAGAGACTTCTAACTTGCAAAATGCAAAGGACAGTGGATACAAGTCTGTCTGTGTCTTGCTAAAGTCGGCAGCATTCCATCCTGTTGATTCCACCTGCTTTCTCCAAGGTCCTCTTGATCATCTTCTATCCATTGGATAGTCTCACTCAGGCTCCTCCAAGGATGCTTCTCCCACTGGGTGCCCATTAATCCTACTCTTCCTGAGTGTCTTTTTGCTAATAACTAAGAAACTATGCTTCTAGCCTAGACTTTCCTCTCAGCAACAACCTGTGTACCCCAACTACTCACTTATCTGCTCCTGGAATAAAGACATCTCACACAAGCCAGATGCTGGTGGCTCACGTTGTGCCCAAAATTTGGGGTCCTCAAAGACCCCCAATGAGCCAAATCCGGTGTAAGAGAACAAGAGTCTTTATTGCAAGCTCGAGCCTGGACTCACAACTGACAGCACAGCAGGTCTGAGTTGAGAGCCCGACCCGCCTGTTAGTAGGGTTTTTATACAAAGTCAGGTCTTGGGGATTTCCAGCTGAGTTACTACATGATTGGTTAACATTTAAGCTAATCAAATCACACTCTTATTGACTATGGGCTTTGTTGTTTAAACAACAAAGGAGTGAAAAAAAGAAAACATTTACAATACTCTCTTATGTCCGGGGCTCTGGTGACTAGTTGTTAGTGAGACAGTTTCGGGGAAAAACATTAAGACACTCTGTGGTTTTTCCAGGAACTTATATTTCTGGTAAACAGGTCTTTTAGTAAAATGGAGTCTGAATTCAAAATGGCTTAGGGCTCTACAGCTCACATCTGTAATCCTAGCTGCTCAGAAGGCTGAGAACTGAGGATCCAAATTTAAAGCCAGCTAGGGTAGGAAAGTCTGTGAGGCTCTTAACCATCAAAAAGCCTGAGGTGGAGCTGTAGCTCAAGAGTAGAGAACTAGCCTTGGGCAAAAATGCTCAGAGACTGCCCAAGCCCTGAGTTCAAGTCCCAGGACATACATATACACACACACCACACAGCTCACATAAGGTCGGATGTCTTTATCCTGGAAGAAGAGATCCTGAGGGGAAGCACTTAACAGACTACAAGTCAGGGGAATACACGCTGTCCAGTAACTTTTCAGGTACATCCCTTAGCTCTGTTGAAAAGAATGGTCTCTTCGCACAAGGCCAACATGTTAACTGAAGCCTTGTCATCGCTGGGGCTGGCCGCTCTCACGAGTGGGCTGCTCTTCCTGTCTTCAATGCTCTAAATGCAACCGCCCTCATTTTCAAGGGATGAGCTTAGGCTCAGATCACAGCTTCAACAGCACAAAGGGTAACACATAAGCACCCACAGGACCAGCCCTCCTCCCTTTCCCAGCCCCAGATTGCACGGCCACGGCAAAGGACCGCCACTAGATGGCGGCATCCTCCAAATACAAAAACAGCTGAAAAGGACCGGCCTGGGTTGGGCCTCTTAGGAGCCAGATGTATCTACGCACTCTGAATTGATGGAGAACTGGCCTTAAATGAGCCTGGTTCTCGGGGGCAAGACACAAGCTTCTTTCCAAATTGCTGGATCGTTTGGCTTCTTGGAGCCAATCAACTTGTCAATCACCAATGTCAGTCACTGTCAGCCCACCAGAGTCAATCCCGCTTTGGTTTAGTACAGTCAGAATCCAACTGAATCCGTCCTTGCAGTAGGTCAAGCCACGTGCCCACACCTCGAGCTCCGGGAATACCACGCTCTGGGTCGCGGAATCACCCGGGCTACTGAATTCCCATTCTCAGGCCCCGCCTCTTCGTCATCTCACCCAACCACAAATCTCGCAGAAGTACCGCAGCCAATCAGAAGGCCCGCTCTGCCAAAAGCCAGGGCCTATCAGAAGCCGAGCTCTTCTAAGCGTTCTCCCCTATTACAACCCTCGCTCGCTTGCTACCTAAGGAGTCCTACCCAATCAGAGGCCGTGCTCTCTCCTAGGCCCCGCCCCCGTCCTGGCTTTTCCCAGGCCCGCGCGGCGGATGACGCCATCGGCGCGCGACGCAGGAAGGTCACACGGGCTCCTCCAACATGGCGGCGGCAGCGGCGGCACTGCGGGCCGGCTGGTGCCGCTGTCCGCGGGTGAGCGGACGTTTCGGGGCGAGCGGGGCGGGTTTACTGGGCTTTGAACGCGCAGCCCTCGGAGTCCCCTCCTCCTCAGTCCCTTGGCTCTGTGGCCCTTCCGTGGGCCCCACAGGAGGCTCGGGGGTGGGGTCATTGGGTCAGTTGAGGCCGGGACCAGCAGCGAGGCCCGAGGCCCAGGACGGACACTCGGGGGGCCTGCGGCAGCCGTGGGCCGTACATGGCAGGGACGTCGGTCACTTTCGGCTTCAGATCAGGAGCCAGAGAAAGGAAGGAGTTGAATGGTGGCTGGGGAGGTGGTGCCCCGTGCAGAAAAAGTCGTCAAATGGAGGGGGGGGAAATACCAAGCCCCCGTGAGATTCACGAGTTTCAATCTCCGCCCTCTTCGAGGGCATTCCTGCATCGCCTTTCATCCTTGTCAGTCTGGAAGGCAGAAAGGTCATTCTCGAGTCCGCTGAGCAGTAAGGACGCGTGGTTCAGTAGGATGAGCAGAAGCAGAGCCTGTCATGTGCACGTAGAAAATAGTACTTCTTATTGCTGTTTGTTTGACCGTCCTTCCTCCCTCCCTCCCTCCCTCCCTCCCTCCCTCCCTCCCCCTCTCCCCCTACCTTCCCGTCACCCCCTCTTTCTCTCCTTTTTTCCCCTCCCCTCCCCTCCCCTCTCCTCTCTTCTTCTTTCCTGCACCTTGAACCCGGCCTGCGGCTTCTCCTTTACTTTTTTTTCACTCTAAGCTGATGCTCCACCACTTGAATTTAAAGCTCCACTTTCAGCGTTTTTAGTGGTTAATTGGAGATAAGAGACGCATGCAGAGCTGGGAATTTGGTCTACTGGTAGAGTGCTTGCCTAGCTTGTACGAAGACCTGGGTTCGATTTGTCGGTACCACATATATAACAAAGCCAGAAATGGTGCTGTGGTTCAAGTGGTGGAGTGCTATCCTTGAGAATACCCAAGAACAGTGCTCAGGCCCTGAGCTCAAGCCTGGGACTGGCAGAGAGAGAGAAGGGGGCAGGGAGAGGGAGCGTGTCAGCGTGTCAGCCTCATGGACTTTCCTGCCGGGGACTGGCTTCAAACTGAGTTCTTCACATCTCAGCCTACTGAGTAGCTAGGATGATAGGCTTGAACTACCAGCTCCAGTCAACTCTTATTTCTTCAAATTAAGTAAGAAAGATTAAGCAATCAGCCTACAATCCCCTATCTAGTCCAAAGCCCATGTCAGTCTGGTTCTGGAGCCCAAATATTAAGAAGATAGACAGTATACAGACACTAAAAATGAAGGAGGGGAGGAGGGGAAAAGAGATTGATTTGGCTTTTTATTGGGATTGATTTTTTTTTTCCCTTTCTTCCTGTGGATTCCTTGTCTTTTGAGTCTTGATATAGGGCCTGAACTCACATGGGTTTGGATTTGGACTTGGGACTGAGACAGAACCAGCTTCAGATTTCATCCTGCAATGAGATTTGTCTCTGAGGCTAGATAGCTGTCTGCTTCTCCTTCAGATGGTTCTGAAAACTTGTGTTTCTGGATCTGTGGGTGTCAGCATAGAGAGAAGGAAGCAGTCTTTTACACTTCCCAAGAATTATCCTCCAGTGACCATAGATGTAGGAATGCCTGTATCAATTTAGGGTATTGCTGTGGTTTCAGAGCTGGGAACATGGGGACCAGGGGAAAAGAGATGTCCAGAAAAATGAAGAGCAGTTCTATTATGTCGATATCAACACGCCAGGCTTCTTGCTGGGTGCTAGGTGCAGAGATGAAGAAAACTTTACATACAGTTTAAAGTCCACTGTTTAATAAAGAAGAAAGGGTCTTTCAAGACCAGGCTCACGCATATAATTCTAGCTACTCAGAAGACTGAGATTTGAGAATCAGGATTCAGAGTCATCCTGGGCAGACAGACGAATCTGAGAGATTATCTCCATTTAATTATCACAAAGCTGGAATGGGAGCACTAGCTTAAGTGAAGGAAGAAAGGGCTTTTTACTTGAGGTTACCTGTGCCTTTATATGATGCTGGAAGTTGAACTTAGGGCTAGGCAAGCATTGTACCACTTCAGCCATGTTGCTATTCCCAGCTGGATCTTTGCCCAAAGGGACTCCACTAAATTTCTCTGCTTGAAGCCTAACTTTCGCCTTGACCAGGGTGTTGTAAGTTTATTACAAGGTTGTCACTGGGACAGTTTTAGTGGTTTGCCTCTAAAAGTCAGGTCTCTAGCTTTGGGCACTGGTGGCTTATGCCTGTAATTCTAGCTATTCAAGAGTTGGACTCCTGAGGATCCCAGTGAAAAAGCTAAGGGATAGCTGCTACTCAGGAGGCTGAGATCTGAGAATCACAATTCAAAGCCAGCCTGGGCAGGCAAGACTGTATACCAGAAAACCAGAAATGGAGCTACGGTTCACATGGTAATATGTTAGCCTTGTGTGAAAAGAGCTCAGGGACAGCATTCAAGCTCTGAATTCAAGCCCCAGTGCTAGCATACCTGTGCACACGCATGCACGCACGCATACACAACAGCATATATATATAACCGGATCTTTAGTCTTTGGAGTCTGGGATAGAAGACTGCTTACCGCTAGCTTGCCCTCTCTAGACATGGTTATGTCATGCAGATGCATTTAGCCTCCTTCCCCTGCAGACTGCAATTTCCTGGGATCCATCTGATTCCCCTGGCTTCAGAATAGACCCTGGAAGTGCAGATGCTACATATTCCCTTCCCCTTGGCTTTTAGACTTCACAAAGATTGCAGATTGTCTGGCACACAACAGACCTGCGATTGAAATCAGCAAATGTGTGGCAGGTGGCTCCTGCCTTTTTTGAGTAGTCCCTGTCCTTCCCTGTGCCCATTGCTTCAATGGATCTTTCTCTTCTCCCCACCAATTAGAGATGCCTGGGCAGCAGAGTCCCGTTTCCTTCCAGCCACAGCCTGCCCCATCCTTCAGTCTACCAAGTGTGCCGGCCAGGTGGAGAACTGCTATTGGTGAGTGACCTGGGGTGCCAGACGGCAAGCATGGGGAAGGGGAGTGGGTTTGAGAAGTCCACCTTGTTGCAGGGGTGTGGGGAGGCTCTATGGAAGTGGCTCCAGAGGCCTCTGGCCACAGTCCAGATCAGTTTAATGCAGTGGGATGCTGCTAGCTCATAAGGCAGAACATCTGGTGGGCTCTGATGGCTGCAAGTGACAGCCATGTACTGAGTCTCCTCCTCCTTGAGGCTTTTGTCTATGGACCACTGACAAGCATGGAGGCCCTTTTCTGAGAGCCCTTTAGATATTGGAAGGGAGTGATTCCATCATTCTGAGTTCTGTTCACCAGCGTTTCTGATGATGTCTTATGGCTGAGATGGGAAGCCCCAAACCTGTGTTCTGGACCCACCTGCAGCCTCTCTTCCTTTTTTTTTTGCTGGTTGTTGGGCTTGAACTGAGGCTAGCACTCTACCACTTGAGCTCTGCTTCCCATTTGTTAGGTGAATTGGAGGTAGGAGTCTCACAGGGACATTTTTTTTTTTTTTTTTTTTTTTGCCAGTCTTGGGCTTGAGCTCAGGGCCTGAGCACTGTCCTTGGACTTTCTCAAGGCTAGAGCTCTACCACTTGAGCCTCAGCACCACTTCTGGCTTTTTTTCTATGTATGTGGTACCAAGGAATCGAACCCGGGTCTTCGTGCATGCTGGGCAAGCACTCAACCACTAGGCCAAACTCCCGGCCCCTCATAGGGACATTTCTGCCTAGGCTGGCATCCAACTGTGATTCTCAGATCTCAGCTCTTAAGTAGCCAAGATTCCAGGCATGAGCCACTGGTCCCCAATTTCAGCTCCTTTTTTTTTTTTGCCGGTCATGAGGCTTGAACTCTGGGCCTGGGCACTATCCCTGAGCTCTTCAGCTCAAGGCTACTGCCCTACAGAGCCCTGGAGCCTCAGCACCACTTCTGGTTTTCTAGTGGTTAATTAGGAATATGAGTCTCACGTTCTTTAGTGCACAGGCTGGCTTTGAATCACGGTCCTCCGATCTCAGCCTCCTAAGTATAAGGTCTGCCGAAAGGAAACTCCATGCAGTTCAGGAGAAGAGGGTTTATTGCGTGAGGATAGAGCAGACTCCTGCCACCCAAGATGGAGTCGGGCGAGCAAGAGGGCTTAGGGCGGGAAGTGAGAGATTATATAGGGGGAATAGACACAGCGGAAGTGGATGTGATCTCAGAGGATGGGGAAATGCCTCAGTGGGGACCTCCCACTGCCCCCAGGCATGCCAGTTGCCAAGGTTACAGGTGCTGGGCAGGGATTTCCAGGGTGCAGGGGGAGAGAGCCAAGGGAAGAAGTCATTTCTTCCAGGCGGACCTAACACTAAGTAGCTAGAATTACAGGCTTGAGCCACCGCACCCAGCTTCAGCTCCTTTCTTGAAGGCACTTATTTACCTCCCTTCCTGTCTTGGGTTGGTCCTGGGTGTGGACAGACCCTTCCCCTTAGTTGTCTAGCCTCTGCTATCCCCCAGAGTTTGCAGTCCAAGTGTGGGAGTGCTGGTGGAAGGTGATGGAATCCTTGATTGTCTTAGGACTTGGGCAGCTCCTGGAGAAGGGATAGGATGTGAGCAGGCCACTGGCAGGAGCCCTGGCCAGCCCTCCTTAGGGTCATGCCCAGCGCATGTCACGTGTCAGCTGTACATGGCCTCTTCCTGTGAGGTGACTCTTGCTTCTTCCCTAAATTGTATGTCTTTCTTCTTTTCAGTCCACTACTCCCACATAGATCACAGTAGACATTTAAATCCAGCTCGATCTCACCCTAAAGCCTATGTTGTTTCTGGGTTGGGGATTGAACTAGCACAGTGGCATCTACATGTTAGGCAAGCACTCCACCACTGTGCTACACCCCAGCCATAGGAGGTTTTTTGTAGAATAGGCTGGCCTTGAATTTTTCTTCCTACCTTAACCTCCCAAGTGTTGGGTTATAGTTATGTACAGCTACACTCAGCTAATGTACTTGTTACTTTTAGTTGAGACATCATTGTGTGTGTTTAGGGGTACAGTGTACAATTCAGTATTTATACAATGTTTTTTGTTGTTGTTTTGTTCTGGGTTTTTTGTTTGTTTGTTTGTTTGTTTTTGCCACTCCTGGGGCTTGAACTCAGGGCCTGGACACTGTCCTTGAGCTTTCTCAAGGATAGCACTCTACTACTTGAGCCACAGCATCATTTCCGGCTTTTTCTGTTTATGTGGTAACCAAGGAATTGAACCCAGATCTTCCTGCATGTTAGGCAAACACTACCACCAGGCTACACTCCCGGCCTGGATACACACATTTCCTGTACACAGTGAGGCAATCTGTGCCTAGGATGCACATCCTCCTGTATGTTTTATCCCGTAGCCCAGGACTGGCCTCACGCTGAACGAGTGTTCTACCACTTCAGCCATGGCTCTATTATTGTTACCATTGTTGTTGTGTGTGTATACACACGCTCACACACAGACTCACACACACATGCTGGTTCTGGGGTTTGAACTCGGGGCTTAGCATTTCAGTCTCTTAGCTTTTCGATCAAAGCTGGCACACTACCACTTGAGCCATAGCTCTACTTCAAGGTTTTGGGTGGTTAATTGGAGAAAAGAAAGATTCCTTATGGGCTTTCCTGCCCAGGCTGCCTTTGAACCACCATCTTCAGATTTCAGGCTCTGAACCACTACATATAACTAATAAAATAAATAGCTGTTTACTATGAAACCTGTATCAGCAGAAAGGAGAAAGCCTTAAGACCCTCGTAGGCCCATGCTAGCCACCAGACATAGGTTCGTCTAGTCTCTTCTTTAACACTTTCTCTTTCACGTTCTTTCTAGTCCAAATCATATTCCTCTGGAAACAGAAAAGGTTTTTTGTCGGGCTTACTAGATAACATCAAACAAGAGTTAGCTAAAAACAAAGAGATGAAAGAAAGTATAAAGAAGTTCCGAGATGAGGCCAAGAAGCTGGAAGAGTCTGATGCACTGCAGGAGGCCAGAAGGAAATACGTGAGTCCTGCTCACCCTTGCACCACACACTTGTTCCCAGCGTTGAGCTGCCAGGCCAGGCCCACAGTCTGTATGGAGGAGGAAGAGCCAGGGAGGGAGTATGGGATCACAGCACAGATGAGGGGGAGGAGCCAAGGAGGTGGGATCACTGTACAGATGGGAGAGATGGGAGGAGCCAGGGAGGTGAGGTCAGTGCACAGGTGGGATCATTGAGCTGTGGAGCCAGGGCATGGGTGAGGCCACCCAGGCCCCTCAGCTGCTCAGAGTAGGGAGAGCTGGGGGCAGAGCTCAGGGATAAAGCGCGTGTATAGGATGCCAAGAGACCCAGGCTTCCATCCCCAGCACTGCCAATGAAAGAAAAAGGTGTGGCCACAGACCAGCAGTGTCACTTCTGTGGGAGCTGTGAGACATGTGCAAGCATCTCTTGTGACCTGCAGCAGAGAACCCACAACACTCAGGCTTGAGCCACACCATGCCTGGCCACAGTGGTAGAAACTGGGTCGGTCACACAGCCAGTGTCTGTATTAATTACTACCACTGTCTCTTCTGAACAGCTGCCAAGCTTTTTTACTCCACAGAAGTGCTGGCAGGGAGTTACAGTCTCCTGGTTGCCAACAGGCGAGTGGCAAGTGTGCCTGGGTGCACACCTGCTCCAAGCCCTCAGCACTTTGGTCCATTGACCCCAAGCAGGCCTGGGCAAGGCCTTTCCCTCTAAGGACCCGAACTACTCACTTGGGTGACACTCGTTTTGTGGGTTCCACCTGCTGAATGAGTGTCTCCCTGTCATTCAGGAAGGGGCTATTTGGGAGCAGAGCAAGGGTGGGGGGACTCGAAACGGAGCAGCAGGAAGCTGGGAGGCAGGCAGGGAGGGCATGTGGTAGACACAGTGCGGACTGATGTCAGGACCAGCTGAGGGGAAAGGCCTAGGCCTGACCCGTGCTTGGCAAGTGGTTGCTGGGACCAAAGTCCAGATCTTGGGCCGAGAGAGCTGTGGGGGTGGGTGGTACAGGAGTGAGGAGCTCAGGCTGCTGAGAAAATGCTTGCAGGCCCCTTGGTGATGGCTGTTACTTCACCCTAGAAAACCATCGAGTCTGAGACCGTGCGCACCAGTGAGGCGATACGGAAGAAGCTGGGGGAGCTGACAGGGACGGTGAAGGAGGTAATGGCAGATCTGGCTTGCCGTCCTCTGGGGTCGCCATTCCCGCCGCAGGGTGGGGCGCCCAGGCTGACTTGGGGAGCAAGGCCTGTGGGTAGAGGCCGTGGGTGCCTCCAGGAAGCCTCAGAGTTGAGGTGTACACTGCTGCGTGGTTATACTTGCAGGCCAGTGACGGGGGAGTGGCAGCGGGAGGCAGCAGGGCTATGGGCAGGCCTGAAGCCCAATGCTGGGCACCCCTCCATGTGGGACTCCCAATCCCTGGGCGGTTCCTGAGGTCCCTGACCTGACAAGGGGGCCATTGCACCCAGAGTCGCTTGGTCCAAGCCCTGGGGTGCAGCCTCCAGAAACTGAACGCGCTGTCCCCAAGGGACTCTGTGCGAGCGCCCCCTCTGCGTCTGTCTTAGTAGAGTCTTGATGAAGTGACTAAGAGCGACCTGGGCCGGAGGATCAGGGAGGGTGTGGAAGAAGCCGCCAGAACAGCCAAGCAGTCGGCCGAGACCATGTCCAAGGGCGGGGAGAAGCTGGGCAGGAGCGCTGCCTTCAAAGCCCTCTCCCAGGTGAGCTGAGCCTGGTCCAGGGGGAAGGGGGCAGGAGCAGGGCCTGCCTGGGTTGGCATCTACTTTGCAAATGGCTCTCCTGGCAGGGGGTAGAGTCTGTGAAGAAGGAGATTGATGAGACTGTGCTAGGACAGACCGGTCCCTACCGCAGGCCAGAGCGCCTCAGGAAGAGGACTGAGTTTGCAGGAGAGAAGTTTAAGGAAGAGAAAGTGTTCGAGCCCAATGAGTAAGTCCCCACAACCCCAACACCTCCTTGGTACCCTAGCACGCTGCTGGCATCTATTTCCTTGCTTGGGGCTCCTGGATCCCTTTAGTCAAGACCAAGGTGAGGTGAGGGCAAGGGAAAGGCAGGAGGGGAGCCCCTGGGCCTGGCTGGGGTGCTTCCCCGGCTGTCTCCATGGAGACGGGAGGTGCCAGGCTCATGCAGCTATCTGTTGCTTCCCCAGGGAGGCCCTGGGGGTTGTGCTGCACAAGGACTCCAAATGGTACCAGCAGTGGAAGGACTTCAAAGACAACAACGTGGTGTTCAACCGTGAGTGGCTCTGCTGTGGCTCCCTGGCGGGGGGTGGCAGACACCAGACAGAGCCCCTAACATGACCTCTCACCCACTCAGGGCCAGCTGTCTGAGTATGTGATTGTAGATTCTGTCCCTGCAATGCTAAGTGGCAGTTCCCTTATGAACAGTCAGCTCCTATGAGCCATGACTAGCCCAAGCCCTATGGCAGGTATGTCCTGCCAGGCCCACAATGTGGCATTGGTTTCCCAGGGACTGATATGGAAGCCACCAAGTGCGTGCCCTTGTCCCTTGTGAGTGAGACCCACTAGAGGCCTATGTTTCCTTGGTAGTGGAAGCGCCAGCCAGTGGGGGCGGCACTCCCTGATTTGTACAGCCCCTTGAACCCCTCCTGAGGGTCTCTATGGCTCACTAAGTAGGTGGCCAGGTAGCAGTGCCCATGCAGATGAGGACGCAGTCTCCGAGATTACCTGGAAGCCCTGGAGTCGGGCCTCCTCCCAAAGGGCCCCTCTCTAGTGCCCGCCCTTGTCCCCTGTAGGGTTTTTTGAGATGAAGATGAAATATGATGAGAGTGACAACGTGCTCATCCGGGCATCTCGGGCCCTGACAGACAAGGTCACGGACGTTCTGGGTAAGTGCACAGCCCTCAGGCCTCCTGCCCACTCCACTGACAGCAAGAAGGGACTCCAGGCCCTGGACTCACCAGGGCCCTGCTCCCCACAGGGGGCCTGTTCTCAAAGACGGAAATGTCAGAGGTGCTCACTGAGATCCTGCGGGTGGACCCAACCTTTGACAAGGACCGCTTTTTGCGCCAGTGTGAGAATGACATCATCCCCAACATCCTGGAGGTTTGTGGGGAGATCTGGTGGGACCCCAACCTATACTACCTGGGACCAAGCCTGGAGTTACCCTGGGCAGTTAGCTGTTGGGGCTGTTTTCTGAGCTGATACACAGCTCGGGGCTCCTACCTGACTTCAGCTTCCCATGGGCTACGCCCCTTTCCTTTCCCAGGCTTTAGAGACCTGACCATGCTCTACCCGTGATAGTACAGGGCACTGGTCCTTGCCTGAGGACTGTGTATTGGCTTCAGAGATAGTGGCAATGTCTTGCTCTACCCATGGGGTGTGACTGTTTTTCTACCCCGAGGTGAGAGATGAGTGAGTACTCATCTCTGCCTCTCGGGACCCCCCCCCCAGGATGTGGCATGATTCTAGGCAGTGCTCCCCCACCCCCTGCCTTCCTCCTACCTTATACCTGCCATGTCTCTGTGGTCTCGTCCGCCAATGCCTCCAGTCCTTTCTCACCTGGTGTGGGGGTGTAGAGAAACAGGCATCATCTGGAGCAGGGCGGCTCCTCCTGGTGTGTTGTTCCCCACTCCGTTGGCTCTAGTTCTCCCCACATGCTCCTGGCTTCTCCCTGCCCTTCTCTCCAGCACCTCCCTTATCCTCCATGGATCCAGCCCGGACTCCAGGTTCCCTGGGTATGTCCCCAACCAGAGCCGCCTGGGCAGCCTGCTTTCCCTCCAGCCATCTCCACTGCTTACAAGACATCCTGTCCCAGTGGCAGGCATGACTTGCCAGTCTCATTGCAGTCTGAGGCTGGACACACAGCCACCTTCTTTCCACAGGCCCTCGGGGATCCATCGTGGGGCTCCCCTGCAGTCTCCCCTCCTTTCCTGTCTGTATGCAGAAGGCCAGAGCCCCATGAACACACCTTCAGGACCCTGAGGAGGGCTGGCTGGGTGGAGCCTTACTTGCAGGCCTGGGGTCCAGGGGTCTTCAGGAAAGCTTTCCTCAACATTCTCAAGAATTCTGCCTTAGAAACCCACTCGCCATCTTGTGCTTATTTTTTCCCTTTCCCTTTTTAGGCGATGATTTCTGGAGAGCTTGACATTCTCAAAGACTGGTGCTATGAAGCTGTGAGTCTTGGCTTTTTCCTATCTCTTTCACACACACAAAAAAAAATCACAGCAGGGCTGGGGGTGTGGCCAGGCTCCGTGCAGCGAATGTATCTGGCAAACATAGGGCCCTGGTTCCCACAGCGGTGCCAAAACCAGGAAGGCAGGACAGGCCTGTCTCTGGTGGAAAGAGGGGATGTTTGTGATGGGCTCAGTCCTGGACCAGCCTGACACTTCCTCAGTACTAGCACCCCTGCTTCCAGCCTATCAGAAATCACATGCCAGTGTGGCACATGCCTGTCAGTCAGCTGTGTTACCAGCTCCGGCAACATTGTAAGACCCTATTGGAAAAAAATAACTAAAACAAGAAAGGCTCATGTGATAGATGGCCTGGTTAGCAAGTACAGAGCCCTGAATCTCAGTACCTTACAAAAAGAAGAGGAAATGAATTGATCCCTTTTCCATTTGGTGGGCACAAATCTTCCAGTTTTCCTGGCACCTCATGTTAAACTGATCGTGGTTAGGGAGAGTCCCTGAATGGCCATCCAAGCCATAAGGTAAGGTGGGGTTCCAGAGCGACCTGTTTGAGGCACAGGGAGGATGGAAAAAGCCGGTGAATGCAGATGCTGCCTTGGCCCTGGGTCTTGCTTGTGCATGGCCTCCCTGATGGTCCTTCCTCTCCTCACCAGGCACTCGTCCTCTGGCCCATCCCCAGGGGTCACAAGGAGACTGAAGGCAGGCAGAGCGAGACATGCTCAGCACATCCATTAGCTGTTCTCGCAAGATCCCGAAACCCAGATCCAAACAGTGTGCGTAGACTTCCCGCCTGGGGAGGAGCTGTGTGTCCTGACAGGGCCAGCGGCTTCCCGGAGTCAGGGCTCAGGGTCCAGGGCTGTCACCAGATCCACGGTGCAAGGGAGGCCTGGTGCCCCAGGAGCACACCCTGTCTGCGCCCGTCTGGCTCCTGGCAGCCTCCTGTCTGCTCCGGCCACCTCAGCTCACCCCGCTGCCTCCCTCACAGGCCTCGCAACGCTGTCTTCTCTCCTCCCTGCTCTTCCCAGGAAGCCATCCAGAGACTTTTTTGGCTCATTCTATTCTGCACCCAGCTCACAAACAACTTGCAAAGAGCAGAGGAGAAGATTCTGTCAGATTTTCTTTTTGAAACACTCCCCTGCATGGTGACTAATCCAGCAGGCATTAGGCATTTGTGAGGGTGTTTTTTTGTTGTTGTTTTTTGTTTTGGTTGGTTTTTTTTTTTACTTTGCTACCATGAAGCCTGGGCTGGTGTCTGTCAGAGAGTGGCTGGTACAGAAAGCTGAAGTACAGCTGCTGAGGTGTTTTGGTTTGTTTTTGTTTTTGTTTTGTTTTCTCTTTTCTCCCAGTCCTGAGGCTTGAACTCAGGGCCTGTCTCTGAGTTTGCTCAAAGCTAGCACTCTTCCACGTGAGGTACAGCTCTACTTCTGGCTTTTTCTGTGTATGTAGAACTGAGGAATCCAACCCAGGGCTTCATGCATGCTAGGCAAGAGCTCTACACTAGGCCACACTCCCAGCCCTGCCGAGGTGTTTTTTAAAGGCATCTAAATTTAGTAAGAGACCCACCAAATAGCATTGGACCCTGGAGCAGGACATGCTGCACGCGGGGCAGGGCTGTGGGACTGCCCCAGAGCATCCCACAGGTGTAGGACAAATCCTAGAAAAAAAACCACTTCATCCCAGCCAGCGTCAGCGTCAGCCAAATGAGGTGGAAATGGGATGTGGAGGCTCTCCGCCCCTCCGCTGCCCCTCCGCTCCCCCTCCGCTCGGCGTGTATGCTGGATCCTGTTCAGAACTCCCCGCTTGGCTGACTAATGCTTTCATTTGAGAGTCCTGCTCTTTCCATAATGGGAGACAAGCCTGCACTGCCAGCCAGCGGGGGCAGCACCTGCCTCCCACTTGGACCCGGGCTCCTGGCACAGCTGCTCCCGGCATCAGCTGGTGTACACACTGGGTGCTGGGCCGTATGGGCATCGGCTCAGGTAGAGTTGGGGCAGGGACTTGCCCTTGGTGGCCTTCTACAGGGATTCTGGCCTCTTGTTGCAGACCTACAGCCAGCTGGCCCACCCGATCCAACAGGCCAAGGCCATGGGCCTTCAGTTCCACTCCCATATCCTGGACATCGACAATGTGGACGTGAGTGACTCCGGGTGACCCCAGGGTGGGCCCAGCATTCCTTCTCTCCCCGCCCTTTTGGTCAATTGTGGGCCTGGCTCAGCCTGGAGGGACACTATTTCTGGGATTTTTTTTTTTTTGCTCAAGGCTACCACTTTGAGCCACAGCGCCACTTCCAGTTTTCTGGTGGTTCATTGGAAGTGAGTCTCCTGGACTTTTCCTGCCCGTACTGGCTTTGAGCTGCAATCCTCACATCTCAGCCTCCTGAGTAGCTAGGATGACAGGGGTGAGCCACCGACATCTGGCTCAGCAGCATTTACTTGCTCCAGGGCTGACATATCCCTGTGGTTGTTAATTGGGCTATCTGCAGGTTAATAGTTATTTGCCTATATACATACATACACATACATACATACATACAACTAAGTGACACCAAATGCAATACATAGTTGAGACCTTAAGTTTTTTGAATTTTGGTTCACCGTTTTATGGAATAAGCTGGGCGTGGTGGTGCACATCTATAATCTCAGCACTGGAAAGGCTGAGGAAGGACAGAGAGGTAGAGGCCAGTCTGGGCCTCAGTGTGAAAGCCTATTGTGTAGACGGTGTTAGATGGTCTTACCTAACTTTAGGCCAGTGGACATGTTTTGAGCATATTTGAGGTCAGCTTAGCTCCGATGCTCCGTAAGTTGAAGGCACAGTGGAGACACTTTCAATAGGTTTACCAGGTACGGCTCCATCCTAGGCCCAGTTGGTGGGCATTGCCCAAGCCTCAGGCTGCTGAGTCCCGTGGGCGGTGATACCCCTGTATCCAAAGGGCAGGGGCTTGTTGTGGACATCCAACAGGCAGCTGTACCCTGAACCCCTCTTGATCTTCTGTGGAAAGCTGTAGGCACAGCAGAGCTGGTGCCTTGCCCTTTCACCCCATGATCTTTATGCAGCCCAGTCTTCCCACAACTGAGGGCCTGGGTCTGTGGAGGAACCTACCCCCCGCCCCCCAGCCTCTGGAAGTAGGCTGCCCTGTTGTGAGTGCAGGGCCCAGGGGGAAGGGCATTGGTGTCCTCAGCAGGACCGAATGCCCGGGCCTCCCAGCAAGAGGGAAGGCATGGACAGATGTGCAGGGGGCACTGCCCTCTTCCCTTCCCCTCCTGCAGTTGGCCATGGGCAAGATGATGGAGCAGGGCCCTGTGCTGATCATCACCTTCCAGGCCCAGCTGGTGATGGTGATCAAGAACCCCAAAGGCGAGGTGGTTGAGGGGGACCCGGTGAGTGGTGAGGCTGGGGATTGGAGTGGGGACACCTTTCTCACCTAAGGCACTGCCTGTGGCCTGGAGAGGTCAGAGGCCCCTCCAACCTGTGCCCAGGAAACCTTCCTGGTCTCCTATGCCTTCTTCAGTGTCCCCTCTTCTTGGGCCCCAGCCACTCACACTGCCTGTTCTGCAGGACAAGGTACTGCGCATGCTCTATGTGTGGGCTCTCTGCCGGGACCAGGATGAGCTCAACCCCTATGCTGCCTGGCGCCTCCTGGACATCTCAGCCTCCAGCACGGAGCAGATCCTCTGAGCACACGTGGGACTGGATCATCAGATGGCAGAGCACCACACAGCTATAGACCTTTGGGGATGGACGAGGCTGGGCTCTGCCAGGGCAGCTGCAAAACCAGCTGGACAACGAAGGAGCAGCAGGCTGCTGAGGATGGCTAGCAGGGAGACACTCTCCACTGTGCCACATGGCTGCTGGTGGCTGGTCACCAGGGCCAGGCCAGCCACAGTGCCAAGAGACCTCCAGCCCAGGGACTCCAGATGGTGGAGCTCCATCAGCTGCTCCAAGTGGTCACTGGCCACACCAGCCAGGCCATTTTAGGTCCATTTTTTATTTTATCAGTGCTCTTACTTCCTGTACACACGCCTGAGATTTGGAAGTAATAAAACACCAAAGTGCAGAAAAGCAGCGTGTGTGGTCTGAAGTATATGTCTGGACAGGGGGGCTGGGACAAAGCTCTGCCTCGCAGCTGGCCTTTGGAGGCCGTCAAGGTCAATGAAGAAACGAACTGCAGTCTGCAGGGGTCACCTGGCCTGGCCAGGCTTCCGGTTTCTGGGTGGCATAAAAACGGGAGAATTCACGCACACACGGAATCTGACTGGGCCTTGGCTATGTTTGGTCCCCTGGGATCTAAAGGCGGCTTAAAACACCCATGAATGATGTGGGGGGCCAGTAGGACCCCCTAAACGGAGTCTAAGGTGAGACCAGGAGTGTCCGAGGTGCCTTTGGGTGGGGCTGGAGTCTGCCAACGCCCCAACAGAGACCCTGGGTGCTCGTGAGGCTCTTGGACCCAGGGGTGACTTCACGGGCCCCACCAGCCCGAGCCCCCTGTAGACCCCTGCGTGGTCTCCAGCCAAAGCGCCGCTCCCTGCGCAGCCTCCGCCCACTGGCCCCGCCCCCGCGGCGGCCCCGCCCCTGTCTCCATGGGAACAGCCGCGGCGGCCCGGCTGGCGCGCGGCTCGCCTGCCTCGGTCTCCGCCGCTCCAGGGGCGGGTGGGGTGGGCTGAGCTGGGGCGGCTGCTGCCACCGCCACCAGAGAGAGGCCGAAAGAAGAACCTGCGCGGGTCCCGGGAGAGAGTGCTGCCGCCGGGTCGCCTGTCCCCGTCCGGGTGAAGGCCAGGGTGAGGGGCGCGCCGAGGCGGGGGCAGGGGTGCGGTGGGGGAGGGGGGTCTCCGGGCCGCCGAGAACAAAGGGAGCGATGGGGCGGAGGGAGCCTCGTCCCCGCCGCGCTGTCCGGGTCTCGGGCCGCGCGCTGGCACCTGTTGTGCGCGAGCTGGGGCGGTCGGGCGGTCGGGCTCCCCGTCTGCGCTCCGCGTCCACCTGCGCGCTCGGTCGGAGTTGGGTCCCCGCGTGGCGGAGGTGGGGAAGCCCTCGGGTTGAGCTTGGGCGTAGCCCGGGGCCGAGCGGGCCGGGCGGGGAGGGTAGAGAAGGGGAGCCTGTGGTTGGAAGGGGCCACGCGGAGGTGCGGGAGGGCGCAGCCTCATCCCCGCGCCACGGGCGGGCCCCGCCGCTCCTCAGGTCAGGGCACGCGGCGATGTGAGCCATGAGCGCGACGTGGACGCTGTCCCCAGAGCCGCTGCCGCCGTCGACGGGGCCCCCGGTGGGCGCGGGCCTGGACGCGGAGCAGCGCACGGTGTTCGCCTTCGTGCTGTGCCTGCTCGTGGTGCTGGTGCTGCTGATGGTGCGCTGCGTGCGCATCCTGCTCGACCCCTACAGCCGCATGCCCGCGTCGTCCTGGACTGACCACAAGGAGGCGCTCGAGCGTGGGCAGTTCGACTACGCGTTGGTGTGAGGGGCCGGCTCCCCAGCCCCTCCCCGGAGACCCCCAAGGAGGGCCGGCCCGCTGGGGACGCCACCAGCCTGGAGTGTGCTCAGGATCCCGCTCAGAGCCCCAGCCCCCCCACCCCCCCACCCCCGGGGAAGGAGGGAGGAAAGGAGGTGTTAGGACAGGTCTAGCTCCTCCCCCTTAGGCCCCGCCCACCCACCCCCCTCCTGGTCGGGACAGAAGCCCCCACCTGGTGCCTTTTATCTGCCCTTCTTCCCAGCATCCTGACCCAACCAGCTAATCCCCTGAATCCCGCCAGAAATGCCCTCTCCTGGGAGTGAGAACCCTCTTCTCCCCCAACCCCATTCCCACTCCCATCCCTATCTCCGTCACGACTGGGAGTTGAGGATCCTCCCTTGAATTCCGGCCCTGAGGACAGGCTCTCTCCAACCTTGCCTAGTGAACACCGCAAACTAGTAATGCCCAGCAATCCTGAAGACACCCGAAGGCCCACCGTGGTTGCTGAGTCCTGGATGCATGGCGCTTTCCGCAGAGGAAGAGCGTGGGTTGGACTCTCTCCTACCCCCAGCCCCCAGCCCAGCCCAGTCCCCAGCACAGGCCAGAGTCCCTCTCTCTTGCCCACCTGCACAACCCCATCTGCCCTTCTGCCACCTCTCCCTGCCCTTCATGCCACACCCCACACATTCCTTCTGTGTCTTTTCACCCCTCCCTGCCTCTGAGCAACAAAGATGATAATAAAAGCTGGTATTGAGCGCTTACTGCATGCCAAGCAGTGTGCTGAGTTAGCGCCTCCTGTTTTAGCCTGTTCGCTCTTCAAGATGGTGAGACGAGCCAGACAGGGTGTCAGTACCCCCACTCTACACACCAGGGAAGTGAGGTCCTGCAGCTGCAGCCACTCACCCTTAGCCAGGAGTCGGGTTCAGTTCAACCCCAAGTGGAACTCTGGTCTGGATTTTGCAATCCTGCAAAGGACACTCAATCTGCACATGCCTTTAACTAGCTTTGATGTATATAACCTGTAATCTATTCCCCCTAAAGCAGTTCTCCCCCCACACACCCTTCCCCTTCTGTGAGGAGAACTGGGGGGTGAGGGGAGGGTTGCCCTCAGACTTGCCCTGCAGGTTGCCTCCAAGTTCCTGCTGCCCCCAATTCCTGAGCCCCATCCTTCCTGCCTCCCTCAGCAAGGAGCAGCTTGGAACCGGGCCGGTGGGGTGTGAGCTCTGAGTTAGCTGGCCCGGGTCCACAGCCTGCCTGAGAGGCGTGGTGTGCGCCCGGGGGAGCCGTGTGCAGTGTGTATGGGGAGAAACTAGCGTTTCCATAAAAAGCCATGAGGAGGCACAGCTCCGTGGGCAGAAATTTTACCCACTCAGACGACTAGTTAGGCTTGGAGGAGAACACCTGCTTGCCCAAGAACTCTGGATCACCCCACCACCACCACCATCACACACACAGAGCAGGTAGAGTCGCTGCCAGGAACACCCACCCCCACCCCTGCACACTGGAAGAGGGGATCAGTCAGAGTTCCAGCCCTTTTCCACCCAGCTCTACTTCCAGTGCTGGTTGGGTTTTTGTTTTGTTTTGCGCCAGTCTTGGAGCTTGAACTCCAGTCCTGAGTGCTGTCCTTTTTATGATAAAGGCTGGTGCTCTACCACTTGAGCCACAACTCCACTTCTGGCTTTTTGCTGGCTCATGGGGAGTAAGAGTCTCATGAACTTTTCTGTCCGGGCTGGCTTCCAACTGTGATCCTCACACCTCAGCCTCCTGGGTAGCGGGGATGACAGATGTGAGCCACTAGCATTTCATGCAATCCCTGACTTGCCTCCAGCTCTCCTTCCTCTGTCCTCTTTATTTCTAGGGTTACCCAGCCTCCTGTTGCTTGGGGCAGCACACCCCATCTCATCCTCCTTGGAACCTAGGCTTTGCTTCTTCCATCTGGTGGCTATCTACCAGCTTCTAATTTCCGTCTGTGTATGACTTTGCCCTGCTCTGCAAACCTGTCCCTGATAACCTGTTCCCTGAGCCCTGCCTGGCTTCCCTCTTCCCATCCACATTTGTCAAAGAGCTACATCTCTACATAGACCAAGCTCACTCCAGGCCAGAACTGCCTCCTCCCTAGCATTTCTGCCTAATCCTGTGAGACCCCAGGCTGTGGTATTCCAGGGCCCACTCCCTCCCTTCTCCCCCCCACACTTTTTTTTTTCTTGACTAGAGTTTGAACTCAGGACTTGGGAACGGTATCTTAGTTTTATTTTATTTATTTATTTAGTGGATCATGGGGCTTGAACTCTGGGCCTGGGCCCTGTCTCTGAGCTCTTCAGCTCAAGGCTACCAACCTACCCCTGGAGCCACAGCCCCACTTCCCTCTAAGAGTCTCAAGTTCTTTAGTGCCTGAGTGGGCTTTAAACCATGATCCTCAGATCCCAACCTCCTGAGTAGCTACGATTACTGGCGTGCGCCACCGCACCTGGATAGTACCTTAGCTTTTTTTGCTCAAGGCTGGTGCTCTATCATTTGAACCACAGCTCTATTCCCAGCTCTTTGCTGATTCATTGAAGATAAGTGTCATGATTTTTCTTGTCCTAGCTGGCTTCAAGCCCAGATGCTCAGATCTCAGCCTTCTGAGTAGCTAGGATTACAGGCGTGAGCCTCTGGATCTGTGTTCTCCACTCACATCCATCATTTAAGTGACAAGAAGAGAGCCAGGCAGGTGGCCAAGAGCTTTATTCAAGGTCACAGGACACAGCAGAAAGGCAGGAGGAGCCAGTGGTGGGAAGAGACAATAGTTGGCTGGGGCCTGAGGAGTGTAAATGGTACTGCAGCAAAAGTGGGCATGTGGGTACCAGCTATGCCTCCTGCATACACAGAGAATGAAGCCAACTGCATGGTCCATCCAGGAATTCAGGGTGTGTGTGTGTGTGTGTGTGTGTGTGTGTGTGTGTGTGTGTGTGTGTGTGTGTGTGTGTGTGTGTGTGTGTGTGTTTCTGCAACTCAGCTGCCTGCCTGGCCACCCCCAGGGAAGCCCTGTACAATCAGGTTGTGTTTGAGTTCCCCAGTGGGTGGAACATCTGAAGGCTTGGCCCAGGGCCCAGGGCTCTCCTCATGATCACCCAGTGCCAGCCACCTGGAGCCTGGGCTCCTTGCCATCTTCCGTGCCCCTCACCTTGCAGGCGCGGACACTTGGCCCAGGAGCTCCAGGGGCACCAGGAATGGGTTCAGGGGACAGATCCCGGCTGCCTGCCAGGCTGATCTCAGTTCTTTGGGTTCAGGAACTTGTGAGGTAACTTGGCCAGGCTCCTCTGGCCTGCTAAGGTCAGTCGCACCATCTTGAGCCTCAGGCCCAGGGGTCCCACCACTGGGATTGGGCTGGGGGGCTGGGGCTGTCAGTCGAGAATATGCTTCCTCCATGTGCTCCATCAGAGCTGTGCAGGGCAGGCGGGATAGCTCCTCAGGAAGCGACAAGAGCAGGTCAAGGACCACAGCTGATTCTGGGGATGGGGAAAAGGGACCATGTAAAGGGGGGCAGGAGCTGAGTCTGGGACCCTTCCTCCCTCCCCCTGCTCTTTCCCACCCTTCTCACCAGCAGCTGACAGCTCAGGGCCTCGGCCACTTCGGCAGGAGAAGGAGAGGTACTTGTAGATCTTTTCAAAGTCCACAGTGAAGTCTGCCTCAGTGAAAGCCACAGGGTCTGAGCCAGAAGCCTCAGCAGAGGGACCTGGAGTTTCAGGTGCTCCAGAGGTGGAACCAGAGGCTTCAGGGGCAGGGCCAGGTGCCCTAGGTTTAGGGTCCTCCTGCCCTCTGGTGGAGCTCAGGAGCAGCAGCTTTCCACGGGCCTTTGTAGGCTTTGGGGGTTTGGAATGCAGGAGGCTGAGGGGTTCTGTGGCTGCAATAGTCAGCACCTAGAAGTGGAACCATCCAGAAAGGAACTGGCTAAGTCTTTCATCTTCTACAGCACAACCTAAGCTGAGCCCCTCTGTCTTCACTCACTCACCACATCTACCCTGCCACCCTGAAGAAGGTGGCACAGCCAGGAGTTGGCCTCAGGGCTGCGACACTGAGGCTCAAAGTGTCTAGAAACCCATACTGGGCTCAAGACCCATACTGAGATGGAATGCAGGGCCTTGGGCATATTAGGCAGGTGCCTGTCTCCTGAACTGTCTCCTGCCTGGGGTGGCTATACCTGGGAGAAAGCTGCTGTCAGGGCTTCTTCCAGTGAGCCTGTGATCTTCTCAGCGAGATCCATCCATACCTGTGTGAAGCAAGTACCCCTGTGGTCAGCCCAGAGCTGAACCCCCAGGAGTGGCCCCGCTTGGGAGTCTCCACACCCCTGAGGGCTCAGCCCAGGAAACCTGCCTCACCTCTATGGGTGCTGGGAGTGGTGTCTCTCGGCGCCTTGGCCCCTGTGGACACTTTCTTCGGATGGCCTCCCGGATCACTCGGCCTTTGAGATGCTGGAGGAAGTCCCGGATCTAGGGAGGAGAGAGGGGAGGAGGTCGGATGAAGCCTTTTGGGTTTTTTTTCCCCCCCATATATTTTTTATTGTAATTAATAGAAGGGTTACATTATATTCACCAGATAGAAGGTGCATTACTTCACATACATTGAGACCCTTTCTCATGTCTTGGTCCCCATTTTCCTATTTTTTTTTTTTGCCAGTCCTGGGCCTTGAACTCAGGATCTGAACACTATCCTTGGGCTTTCTCAAGGATAGGACTCTACCACTGCAGTAACAGCACCACTTCCAGCTTTTTTCTATGTATATGATACTGAGGAATGGAACCCAAGTCTTCGTGCATGCTAGGCAAGCACTCTACCAAGTAGGCCAAACACCCGGCCGGGATGGGGCCTTCTATGAGCCCAAGGATGCAAGAGAGATGCCAATGTTCGTTTCTTTGCTTGTTCTCTTAGCCTGTCTGTACCAGCCTGGTGTCCCAAGTCTCCAAGACACTCCTGGGACTCGGGCCAGGGCCTTAGAGTATGGTCAGCTACCTAATCAAGATAGGGTGTCCAGCCCGTTCCACCTCTTCCCAGCAGCCAGGGCCCGTCAGGGCTGGGAACTAACCTATTCTCTTCCACTCCACCCCATTTCTCCACTCACATCCACTTCATCCCCTCTCCATCCCAAATCGCCCTTTTGCCAAGACTCCAGCACACTCCGCCCCGCCCCTCAGCCTTTCACCACTGAAACCTCATGGAAAAGATCGCCCTGCCCACGTCCCCACGCAAGGCTCCGCCCACACTACCACGCCCACCACAGTCACCCAATCACGTGCTGCCCCTGGGCTGGCCTTGCCCCCCCCCCCAGGAACCCCCCCACCCTCGGGCTCCACCCACTCTCACCCTGCCCTTAGCACCGCCCACCAGGATCATCCAATCACGTTCCTGGTCTGGGCTGGCCCCGCCCCCAGACGAAGTCACGCTCGGCGGGTTCACGATCCGCGGACCGGCCTCTTCCCGTACCGTCCTCCTGCGGCCCGGTCTCTGAGCTCCGCCCGCACCCCACTTTCTTCCTCGGTGACACCCCGCTCTCGGGCTCACTGCATCCCAGGGTCAGCGCCTCACCTCAGCCTCGGTCCGGCTCGGCAGCTCCCGGGCTAGCTCGGCAGCGTCGGGCTCCGACTGGGCCCGTCGGGCCTGCAGTAATCGCAGTAGCTGCCGCTTCTCGCGAGGGTTCCAGGGTGCAGGGCCAGTGACCTCTCCCCGGTAGCGCGCGGGGGCCGCCCGCCGTCGCTGCGGTGGCTTCATGCCGCTGCCAGGGGAGCCGGCGCTCTCCGGCCGTCTTTAAGCGCTCTACGTCTAGGGTGGGGCTACGGGGGCCGCGCAGGCCAGAAAGCCTCGCGCGGAGGCGGATGGGGCGTGGCTCGCTGACTGGAGGGCTTCGCCTCCCTACTGACGGGGCGGGATTGGGGAATGCAGACGCCCTGGAGAATCTGGAGCCGACCCTCTGTCTCTGTTTTGCATCTTGCAGAGGCGTGGTGGCGCAGATTGTCTTCTGCGCTGGTCGGACCTGAGGTTGCACACCTGTAACCTAGCGCTTGGGGAGTCAGAGGCAGAGGGATCGCGCGTTCCAGGACACTCTGGGCCTTCCGGGAAGAGGTGGGGAATGAGAGGCTGGTCCATGCATTCAGACATGCTTGGGGACTTCGGGCAAGTGATTTAAGCTTGCTGAACCTCAGTGTCCTCATTTGTAAACTGGGGTTGCTGGCAGCACTCCTGCTTATGTGCAGAGGAGGGAGAAGCTTTTCCTTTTTTGGGGGGGGGAGGGTGGTCAGTCGTGGGGCTTGAATTCAAGGCCTGGATTCTGTCCCTGAGCCCCTTTCTCTCAAGGATAGTGCTCAACCACTTTGAGCCACAGCGCCACTTCTGGTTTCCTGGTGGTTAATTAAGAGATGTGTCTCACAGACTTCTCTGCCTGGGCTGGCTTTAAGCCACAATCGTCAGGTCTCAGCCTCCTGAGTTACTAGGATTTTTGGCTTGAACCACCAACACCTGGCCTAAATGAACACTCTTAAGAGGAGTCCAGAAGAGAGAGGAGAACACAGTGGTGGCACACAGGTGGAAGCTGGGACTTTAAACTTTTTTTTTTTTGGTGGGTTGGGGCTTGAACCCTCGGCCTGGGCACTGTCCCTGAACTCTTCAGCTTAAGGCTACCACCCTACCCCAGGGAGAGGGCATTGTCCCTGAGCTCTTCAACCCAAGGCCACTACCCTATTCTTCCAGCCACAGTCCCACTCCCCTTTTCTAGTGATTAGAGATAAGAGACTCTAGTCTTTAGTGCCCTGGCTGGCTTCAAACCAGGATCCTGAGATCTCAGCCTCCTGAGTAGCTAGGATTAAGGGAGTGAGCCACCATGCCCAGCTTAGGGCTTTAAACTTAAACTGGAAGGATTGAGTGTCTCCAAAACGCCCTAGAGTCTCCCTTGACATGAGTGGGTGCAAGAGCCCTGCCCTTTTAAACCTTCCACAGCCCTGTGGGTCCCCCGGCCAGATTCTGATCCCAGGGACTACCTGCTTGAGCCTTTCCTTTCTGCTCCCCGCTGTTTGCCCAGAACTTGACTTCATTGGAATTAAGCAAGTCAGAACAGGAGTTTATTTTGAGGTGGAGGAAGGAGATGCTGGCCATAGTAGTCCTTGAGGGTTGTGTCCAGGTCAGTGGGTCCGCTTCTTTCAGACCTAGAGTCCTGAAGCCACAGTTGGCTGCATCTCTGGTCCCCATCTGGGTTGGGCCATTCCTGGGGGGCAGTGGCAGAGTTAATGAGGGTGGGAAGGCAAGCTAGGTCAACCCCTCCCCAGAAGACATTAGCTCTTCCATCCCTTCAGGTGGTGAGTGGGGTGAGACGCCTCCCTCTCCTACTGCCCAATGTTTGAGGACTTTGGAGTTTTGTTTTGTTTTCTTGGTGCTGGTGCTGGGGCTTTTCGGGTTTGTCTTTTTTTTTTTTTTTTTGCTCAAGGTTGGCACTCTACCACTTGAGCCACACCTCAACTTCCAGCTTTTTGGTGGTTCATTGGAGGTTAAGAGTCTTACAGACTTACCTGCCCCAGCTGGTTTTGTATTCTGATCCTTCGATCTCATCCTCTCGAATAGCTAGGATTACGAGTGTGAGCCACTGGTGCCCAGCTTGGGGACTTTTCTTTTTTTTTGCCAGTCCTGGGCTTGAGCTCAGGGCCTGAGCACTGTCCTTGGACTTTCTCAAGGCTAGAGCTCTACCACTTGAGCCTCAGCACCACTTCCGGCTTTTTTCTATATGTGGTACCGAGGAATGGAACCCGGGTCTTCGTGCATGCTAGGTAAGCACTTTAACCACTAGGCCAAACTCCCGGCCCCGCTTGGGGACTTTTCTATCCAGAATCTGCAGTCTGCCATGGGTGACTCCCCGCCTCCCCATTCCTGAATTCGAATCCTACCTCAAATTAAGACCTTGACAAATCACTTAACCTCAGTGTGAGCCCGGTTTTTCTTGTCTCTAATGTGGATTAAAGTAAGTTATGTAGTGGTTAGGAGAATTAAATTAATATGGGTCTAACGTTTTGGAAGCGTGCCTTAGCAAGAATAAATCCTCCTCCCCCCTCCCTTCTCCAGCTCTAGTTCCAGATCTCCCCGAAGGAGCCTCACGTACCTGCCTCACTGGGGCCTCGCGGGCTGGGGGCGGGAGCTCGAGGCTGTGGCTGGCTGGCTCGCTGGAAGGAGAGAGGCTGGCTGTGCGGGGGGAGGGGCGGCCCGCGGGGCCGGGGCCGGGTCCGCGCGCCCTCTGGGGGCTGCGCGGTGTCAGGACGTGCGGGCGGGGATTCCGGCCACCTTTGGGGTCTGCCGCGCGTGGGGACGAGCCGGCGGCGGGGGGAGGCGATACCTGAGTGCACGCAGACAAGGCCAAGGCCGGCGGCCAGCGCGGCGCCCAGCACGAAGGCGGCCACCACCAACGCCACAACGGGCGCGGGCTCCAGGGCCGCCGGGGCGGGAGCGGGCGGCTCGGGGCGCACGACCCGGCCAGGGAGGATCTTGGGCGGCCCTGTAAAGAGTGCACCGCTGAAATGAAGCCTCCGATGCGCTCTTGTCCTCTTCTACTCTCTTCCCCCTCGGGGAGGAGGGGGACCCTGCGAGCTTACTGGGGGGCGGCCGCGGCACCGTGACCACGATGGGCTGCGTGAGCGTGTGCAGATGCGGATTATCCGCGCTCAGGTTCCCGTCGCCCGCGCACGCCCCGTCGCGAGGCAGACACTGCAGGTGGAGATGGAGGGCAGAGACGCCGGCCTCAGACCCCCGTAGGCCTCCTGGGGATCCCTGAGCCCCCTCCCCCCGTCACTAGGGAACCTAGCGTCCACTTTCTGTCCACTAAGGAGGTTTGGCACAGAGCCCCCAGGGCCTCTCTGGGGACTCGGTGCCAAAGGAGGGACCCAGTGTGAACCCTCAGCCTTCCGGGATCTGCCGGTAGCGAAGCTCTCCGGAGCCGGCCGGGTTCCCTGCGCTCGTGCGCGCGCACCTGCAGTGGCGATGGCGGCGACGGCGGCGGGGTGCGCGGCGCGAACGTCCGGTGGGCGTCCCGGAGGCGGCGGCAGCGGCTCAGCTGGCAGTGCAGAAACTGGACTGAGGCGTTGAAGACCGGGTGCAGGCGGAAGCTGAAGCGAACTGGGGGTCGGGAGGCATCGGGGGCCGGTGGTGGCGGGAAGGCGACCGAGGGGTCGGCTGCGCAGCCGCCGCGTAGTAGGGGCAGGGCGGGGGCCGGGGCCGGGTGGGAGGACGGAGTCACCGAGCAGCCGTGCAGAGCCAGGCCCCATCGCCGCGAAGACCGGGCCAGGGCAGCCTGCAGGGAGGCGCCGTCAGAGTCGCCGTGTCCCCCCTCCCCCGGCCGCCCTGGGTGCTCCCGGTCCCCCGCACCTGCACGAACACGCGGCTGCCGGCCGGGACCTCGAGCGGCCCTGTGCGGCGCGGGACGCCGTCTTCCGCATCCGACAGCTCCAGATTAAACAGGGGGCCGCGCAGCCAGGGCCCGGTGGCCCCCGGAAATGGGGGTGCTGGCGGGATGGAGGGAACAGGAGGTGACACCGTGGAGGGGGGGACCCACTTTCTTCCATTGCCTCTTTCGGACATGTGTGCGCATCTGGTAGCCGGCTGGCCCACGCTGGCCTGGCAGTGGGAATAACTGCCCTGCGCCCCTGGCGACCCATAACCTAGCAACCGAGGCGAGGCGCAGAGCTGGGGACCCTTCCTCCGCTCCCCCCTGGCTCCGGGTGAAGGAGGGGGAGGTTGGGCCCAGCTTTAGAAGGGCCCTGGCAGCCCTCTTTTTGAAAGGAGGCTGGGGCTGTCATCCGCAAACAGGGTAGGCGCGCCCTGGGCCCACACTTCTCCAGGCATAGCCAGTGGTTCAGGGTCTGGGACTTTCCACTGGGAGGCGTTCCATAATCACAGACCAAAACAGCAGTAGCAGCAGCAGCAGCAGCAGCAGAGGGCCGGGGTCTCCATCCAAGTGTCACCTGTGCCCACCCCCCCAAACTTGCATGCACAGCATTCACTGACCAGGCGTCCAGGCCAACACCAGCTACCAGCCTTCAAGTGGACTCTGATGGGATATTTGTCACATAGGATCTGGATATCTACTGGCTCCAACCCCGTGGTCCTTGTCCTCCCTTGGGAACACTAAGGGAGCTGCGATAGGGGACAACCTGGAGGCAGAGGTAACCCCGGCCCTGTCCCCACACCAGATGCTGGTAAGATAAAGCTGGGAAAGGAGGCGGTAGCAGGCCAGGCACCTCCAGTCTCTACATACCAAGTGGCCCACTGGGCAAGGAGATGGCCGCAGGGAGCAGGGCCAGAAACAGGAGCATGGTGCCAAGTACGCTCAACAGGCTGCACACAAACCCTGCAGGTGGGCAAGAGCCCTGGCCTTGGCAGAGCAGAAGCCCTGGCAGCGGGGGTGGAGCGTGAAGGGGCTGACATCGGAGCTGTGCCCAAGGCCTGCAGGGATTAAGGGCTCCTTGTCTGCTCTACCTGGGACGACTGAGGACAAGGGGTCCCTCACACAAGCAGCCAGATGTCAGGCAAGTCAGTCTGAACATCTCTTGGCTCCCCAGCCCTGCCTCAATTTCCCCTCCATGCAACAGTCTCATTCATCAGAAGGGCGGCCCAGCCCCTCCCACCTCAGTGCTCCAGGATGTGGAGGGCTAGGGACACAGCACAGACTCAGAAGAAAAGGGAGGGGCTTTATTCTCAAGCATCTAAGGATTTACAAATGAGGATATTTTATTTTAAAAAGGGACAGGGCAACACTAGTGGCCTGAGGAGCTCCCAGGCCAGCAGGCTGGACCAAACCAGGCCATTCAGGCCTCGGCCCACCCCATCCAACCCTCTGCCTGGTCCAGAGGGGTGGCTGGTGACGGAGGGGGTGACAGAGGGTGGTCTTGGGAGAGGAAGGAGAGGGTGGGAGACTCCCTTAGGGCTCCCATGTAACACTGAAGGGAGGGCTGGGGTAGACACACGCTCACAAAACAGAAAATCAAGTTAAATAAAAATTAAAAAAAAAAAAAAAAAAACCAGGCAGCCTAGTCTCAGACCTGCGCTAGCCCCTGGGACCAGCCAAATGACCTTCTAAGCTGCCTACAAAGGCCCTGGGGCTGGCCTCAGTGAGAGGGGAGAGGGTCCAGGTCTATTAGCCATACCCCAACTCGACCCCACCAACGGGGCAAGGGAGGAGGCAGCTATTCTGGTTTAAGCATGCGGCATTCCCTGGTGTGAATAGAAGCTGGTAGAGAGGCACAGGGCCATAGCTGGCTCTGCTTCCCTAGCCGGCCAGCTTTCTCACCTTTGGCGTTGCACTTTGTGGAGATATATATATATATATATATATATATATGCATACATATACATATATATGTATATATAATTGATTTTTATTAATTTCTTCTCTTGTTCACTTTGATTTGCATGCATCACCAACACATCCTGCCCTTGACCGCCCAGTGGGTGCTGGCTCTTCTGCATCCCAGGTCTGCAGGCAGCTAGAGGTGGCCAGCTCTGGGCGAGCTAAAGGCTGCTCAGGGGCGTGGCGGGGCAGTTACCCCACTCTCCCTTCCCCACGGCCTCCCCCTACACTTGTCTGTCCCCCCCATCCCTCTCACACATCCTCCAACCTTCATGCCCCCTTTCTTCTCCCTCAGTCCCTGATTCCCTCCAGAGCCCCTGCTCCCAGGGGCCCCCACTCCTGTCACCAGCTCTGTCTGTCTGCATCCCTGCCGCCCACTGCTCTGCGCTGCACCCCTCGCCAGCTTCCCTGAAGGCCATCCTGTGTGGCCGCGGCCTCTGGGCTTCCCCTGCGCCACCTGAGCTCTTTTAACTCACCTCCCGGCTGTGGCCTGTGGCCAGCTTCTGGGGAGGAGCCCCCAGATCCATTCAGCAAGCCCCCCACCCCCACCCCAAGACCCCAGCAGCCAAGAGCAGTCAGGGGGTCTCACCACAAGCAGCTAAACATGACTTTGGTAAAAGTTTCTGAAGGTACCGACACCCTGTGAGGACAAGCTCTCCTCACCCTCCCCCCCCACACCCCACCAAGTACAATAAAATACAATAAACTCCAAAAAGGACCCCCTGAGATCAAAGAGAGACGGGGGAAGGGGGAGAAGGAGGGGAAAAAGGGGGGAAGAAGAGGAAAAGGAGGAGGAGGAGGAAGAGAATGATAACAATGACAAGGAGAAAGACCATGTCTGCCCCAGTCCAGATATAGTCACAATGCCCCCCCCATACACAGCCCCAGGGCAAGGACTGCAGGAGGCCTTGGTGGACTGGGCCGGGGATGTCAGTGCCCAGGCATGGGCCAGGAGGGAGATGGGGAACACCAGACAGAGACAGAGAGGCAGTGAGGGAGAGGACAGAGGACGGGAGAGCAAGCGTGTGTGCATGGATGATGCCGGGAGCGAGGGCTGGGCGAGGGGGTTCTCTCCCAGCCCCTGGGGGCCGCCCCAGCCCAGAGGTTACAAATGAATAAATAGTGAGTCTGCTCTGGGCCTGCCGTCTTCCGTTCACAGTGTCTGTCGAGGGGACGCACAAGGCCGGCGGACCCCGGGGAGGGAAGGGCTGGGGCCTGGCAGGCGCTTCTGTCCTCAGCTGGTGGGCAGGGAGTCAGGGGTAGGTGGGCACCCCCTACTTTCTGTCCTCAGCCCTCGGCAGCTGTCCAGGTCCAGGTCTCCCCTGGCGGGCAGCTAGGAGGCCACGTGGGGAAGGGGGCCTCTGGCGATGCCCCTGGGCCCTTGCAGGGCTGGCTGCCACCACAAGGCTACCTGAATAATGGCAGGTGGTGCTGGCTCAGGACGCCACTAGTCCGTGGCGATTCAGTCTTCGCCATGGCGTCCTTGAACCAGGACGCTACGTCTACCTCGAGCATCTCATAGCGCTTGATGAAGCTGTGTTCCTGCGGGCCGAAAAAGGGACTCAGGACAAGTGCTCTTACCTCCTGGCCTTGTGCTCAGGCCCAGAGGCCTCCCAAGGGATGGGGCGGGGGCAAGTACTCACAAGTAGCTTATTATACTTTGGTCTCTTCCGGTGATCTTTAGTAAGGCTGAAGGAGAGGAGAGGGAGGAGTGAGAGGGGCTCCCGCGCAGGAGGCAGCTGAGACTGTCCTGTGGCCCTGCACGTGTTGGGGTCCAGGCAGATCGTGCGTCCTGGGGATGCCTGGCCCCAGGTAGTATGGGGAGAGCCTGGGAGCTGGAACCGGGCACAGAGGGCTCCCCCAGGGACACCCCCTTCCCGCAGGGGAGCCAGCTATTCCCTAGGCCTGTTCCAAACCAGGTCACAGTTCCCGGGACATCAGTTCCAGCTGCACTCCTGGCCACGAGCCTGACCACGGCTCCCCCACTCCATCGGAGGGCAGCACACTCCTTCTGCTCCCCAGCACCCCCACACGCCCACGGGGCCTCCCACAGCGGAGAGGTCAGCGCTCACCAGTCTTTGACAAAGGACTGGAAGTCCCCTGAAAAGCCCATATGGCCGGGCAGGAGTGGGGGCTCTTCCTGGAGGACTTTGGTGAGGACCTCAAAGTCCGTCTTGCAGTTCTTGTAGGGGAACTGTCCCGTGGCAAGCTCCACCTGTGTATGTGCAGGGGAGGGTCAGGCAGGGCTTCAGTGGCAGCCAAGGACTCTTGCCCTGACTCCTCATTCCCTCTCTACACCCCTGCACAGCCAAGGACAGAGGCGGGACTCCAACTCACCAACGAGATGCCCAGGCTCCACACATCAGCTCGGATGTCATAGTCAGGCTTGGTGGGATCCGGGGGGTCAATGCGCTCAGGCTGCCAGGCGGGAGAAGAGATGAATGTACCCCAAGGGAAGGGCCCGCCCCGCCCCACCCCCACCCCTAAGCCAGGCCCTACTGGGCCCTACTCACTGCCATGTAGGCGGCACAGCCGGCGCTCCTCGTCTTGGCTTTGGAGTCAACCAGGCGGCCGCTGATCCCAAAGTCACACAGCTTGATCTGGCCCCGCTCATCCAGGAGGATGTTCGAGGGCTTCACGTCACGGTGGATGACACCATGTTTCTCCTTCAGATAGTACAGTGCCTTCACGATCTGCGGTGCACACACAAGGGGGAGGTGCCTGTGACACAGGCCAGGCCCCATAGCTGCCCACCCGGCCCTAAGGACTGGGGGACCGGCCGCTCACCGCCACGGTCATCTTGCCCAGGATGCGCTCGGGGATGGGGCCCTGCATCCGCTTCTTCAGTTTCTCTGCACACGTGCCCATGAGCTCCATGGCAATGAAGACGTCTGTCTGCAGAGGGAGGTGACACCGGTGAGGCCAGGGCAGCTGTGCCCAGCGCCCAGCCTCGTCTCGCTGGGTCCCAGGGGCGCGGGCAGCTTACGTTGGTGATAAATGTGCCAAAGCACTGCACGATGTAGGGGCAGTCGTGGCTCTTGAGCACCACATCCAGGTCCATGAGGATACGCTTGTTTTCCTCCTTGTTCCCCGAGCGCCGCATTTGCTGTGAGGAGGGACAGCAAGAGGGGCCTCAGTGCTGGGCCTCGGGGGAGGGCACCGGCCCGGAAGCGGGGCGGGCGTAGGGCTCACCTTGACAGCAATGACGTGGCCCGTCTTCCGGAAGCGCATCTTCCACACCTGGCCGCAGGTGCCGCTGCCCATCTCTCCCAGGTTCTCCAGGTCATTGATCTCTGCCTGGTAGCGCTGGGTGAACAGCAGGATGCGAGGGCTGGGGCATCCTCTGGGCCCACACCCCCTGCTCCCACAACCCTCGCCCAGCAGGGTGAAGGAGGGGTACCTGGCCCCCGATCGTCAAGTAGCCCGTCTGCTTCATGATCTCTTGTAGCTTCTGGTCAATCTCGATGCTGGGAGACAGAGCAGGGGCTGGTGGAGGGGGTCCTGACCAACACGAGGGTCCCCAGACTTCACCACCCTCCCTCCCTCTCTCCCTCCCCCCCTTCCTCCCTCCCTCCCGACACTGGCTCCCTCTCGACAGCTCACCTCTCCATGCTCCGGGGGGTGAACTGGGTTGATGGGAGCCCCAGCATGTGGCGGGGCCGGGCTGGGGGCGTGGGGTGCTGTGGGGAGCTCTCTGAGGACGGTGAGCGGCTGCCCCCATCATTGGCGAGCGGGAGCTGCAGGGCTGGGGGGTTGAGAACCAGGGGGCAGGGAAGGCATTAGCATCAGCTGCTCGGAGCCCCAGATCTGACATTCTGGGTCAGGGCCCTCAGCTTCCTTTCCGTGGTGTCCCTCAGCTGGGCAGGCATGGCCCCTCTCCCAACTGGCTCAGGCTGCCCTCCCATCATGGGCTAAACTCGGGGTGTCTTGACCCTCTGACTGAAAGGAAATGAGGGGCCTCACTGGGACAGAGCTGTCCCTCAGCCTATTCCTGCAGGGACATAAAGTGGGTGGCCTCTCTAGCATGTCTTTTTTCTTTCCACCTCTGCCAGGAAGCAGGCTCAGGGCCACAGTGCCCACACTGGGCCATTTGGTCTTAGAATGCCTGCCAGGGTCAGCCTGGGCCCTTGTCTTGCCACCAGCCCCGAACCTGATGTCCAAGCAAGAGCCAGTGTGCACTGGACCCTGGCTTCTGGCGGCCATGCCCTCCCGCCACCTGCTCTACTCCAGCATCAGGGAGGAACAGCCTCTGGCCAGCTGACTGGTCTGTGCCTTCTAGCCACACCTGTGGAGCTGGAGCCAGGGGGGGGAGAGGGACCCCAGGCTGGGCTTTGCATCCTTGGGGTGAAGGGACTGGAGGGGTACAGCTCTTCCAGGGTAGGCCTGGGCAGGGGTGGGCATTGGGCCAGGCAGGGGGAGGGGGTACTTCCCAGCAGCCTGCATGCAGACAGCTCGGGCATGCTACAGGCAGGCAGGTGGGTAGGCAAGTGGGCAGGCAGCGGGCACCCAGGGTCAGGTAGGCAGTGTTAGAGGGGGAGGGAGAGAGCAGAACACAGACAGATAGAAGCCAAGACTTGGGGGGCCAGCTGCCTGGAAGTAGCAGGGCAAACAGGCCAGAGAGGAAACGAGAACTGAACAGGTGCCCTGAGGAGCAAGGGGGTCTCCTGGTCTGGTGGAAAAGGATGAAGGAGCGGGGCTTGGGGTCTCATGTGGTTCCTGTCCTTCAGGAGACTCTTACACCTGGGATGCTACCTGTGGGAATGGTGACAAGCCCCGCCAGGGACTGCCATCCCAGAGGGCCTGGGGCTGGTCCCACAGCCCACCAGAGGCCCTGGCCTTGTCACATATCTGCTCCTCCCACAGGCCTGCTGCCTCCTGGTGACTCAGGCCTAGTGAGCCATGAGTAGCAAGCAGGCTGTTGGCAGCCTGGGACCTGACCTCAGGAGGGGAGGGGAGGCAGGCAAAGGACCTGACCGACAGTCTTAGATTTGGGGGAGGGGGCATGCACTGGAATCTGGAAGGGGCTCAGGGCCCAGTGCTCAGCAACAGAACTTTGTGGCTTCACCTGTCCCCTCCCTGCCACGTCCTCTTCTGCTGTTCCTAGCCAAGTTGTGTCTCTGCTCTGGCCATCTCCCCTGTCATAGTCCTGACTACTCACTGGGGTCCCTCCACCCCAATACCTGGCTTGTCTCTAGGAAATGCTTGGGTCCAGCCCCCAACATCCCCGAGCTCGGCACTCTGCATTCCTCAGTCCTCAGGGCTGACGACCACAGCCCTCCCGGCCTTTTTGAGGTGCCCTAGGAGTCCCCTTCCTTCTGGGGAGAAAGCTGCTGGGCTCAGACCAAGGAGCACAGTGATTTCAGGGACACTGAAGCGGGAGCGGGGGGGCCCTGAGAACAGAGGTCACAGAGGGAGTGAATCACGTGGCAGCTCAGGACAAGAGAGAAAGGGGTGACAATGAATGAATGAGAAGGAAGGGGTGGGCATGGGCCATGTGACAGGAGCCATGGATGTACCGGCTTGCCAGCACAACACACATGCACACTCACTTGTGCAAACACACCCACAGAGGCAGCACCACCATCTTTCCACCGTTCACCAATCTCTCTGGCCCACATGTGCGCACACTCGTGCACACACACACACATACACAGAAAAACCAGCACCTCTCTTTCTCTCACACACACAGGTTGGAAACACACAATAGGCCTCCCTAGCCACCCTCACACAAAACCAACAGCTCTGCTAAAACATCCCCTGTGCCCTACAAGCTTAGGGCACTGCCTACCTGGGAACCATATTGCCTCGCTGCCCAACCTGTCTGCTCTCGAACCCCCACAGCATGGGGGCTGTGCCTTCCAGGTCATTTTGCTCAAATCTCATCTCTTCCAGAGACTTCCTGAGGCGAGCCCCTGCAGAACCCCTCATGCCGCTGGCAATTTCTCTTCCCCAGTGGGCATGGGCTGGGTATGCCCGGCACAGCCCCAGCCTGCAGGATGAGGCTTACTCTCTCCTCATTGTGTCCCTGCTCCCGCCCCCCCCCCCCCGCCCTCGTCACACACACAGAGGCACACACCTGTGAGATACACACCAGACTCCCACTCACTGGGGGAGCCCATTTTCTCTTCTTGGATGTCCAAAGTGAGCCACAGAGGAAAGGGGGAGTGAGAGAGCACAGAGGAGGCTGGCCTCTGCCGCTGGCCATGGGAAAGAGTGAGAGGGAGGGAGGAGGGCAGCACACACACACAGCATGGGGTAGAGATGGCATTCTGCGGCCAGCCAGGCAGCGGTTAGATCAATGGTGCAAATGTCATGTCCAAGCGGGCGATGATAAAAAGGCTGGTACCTGCTCGCTGGGACGGGGCAGGAGCAGGGCTTAGAGTGATCACAATAACTGGATGGGGAAAAGGAAGGAAAAAAACAAAAACAAAAACAACAGCACGATAAATCACAACAGAAATGACTGATTTGTCCAAAAGAAAAGAAATCAAATCATAATGAGGAGGGGTGGGGGAGACGCAAGGCTCCAAACGGCAGAGATGGGTGGGAAACTGGCAGAAATGGAGGGTGGGAGGATGGGATGGAGCTGATAGACACAGATGCCTGGAGGGGGCTCCCAGGAACCAGCCTGTCGTGGGCCTCACCAGGCCTTGCTCTGCACTGGGGACTGGCACCCTTTAAGATACCCAGATTCCACACTCTGAACCACCCATGTGGGACCAGATCCATGCAGAACCCAGCAGGGACCCTCCAAGTTTTCCCCAGGCTTCTATTCCCACCAATGTTCAAATGACAGCACTGTCACCTCTGGAATCTCTGAAACCACTGCCCCCCACCCCAAAGGTCTTCCCAGAGAGGAACACAAGCAGACTCAGGTCCAAAGAAGGTATGGGAGTAAATTCAAATAGGCACGGGAGGAAAGCTGTGGAAGTCAGGCTGGTGACACAGGGGGTGCCTCCTTCTGTTCAGATGGCTCCACGTTAAAGTGTACAAACTCTGAGGATAGCATCACAGAAGACATGGGCCAAGAGAGGGTTATAGTGGCTCAGGCTTGTCATCTTAGCTGCTCAGGAAGCAGAGGTCTGAGGATCCCGGTTGAAAGCCAGCCTGGACAGGAAAGACCCCTATCTTGTCTCTTTTCTTCAATTAACCAGCAAAAAAAGCTGGAAGTAGAGCTGTGGTTTGAGTGGTGGAACACCAGCTTTAAGAACAAAAGCTAAAGGAGAATGCCCAGAAATTCCAGTACTATAGGGGAGTGGGGGGAAAGGAGGAAAGAGAGAGGAATGGGGAGAGAGTGGGAGAGAGAAGAGATGGAGAGTGTGTGTGCGTGGGGAGAACTGGTCATAGGGTTCTTGGCCAGGGTTGTGTTTTTGTATGTGTATGGATGGACTGGAAAGCAGGCACAAAAATGATAGTATCAGAAAAATGTATAGCTAGGCGTGGTGGCTCACGCCTGTAATCCTAGCTACTCAGGAGACTGAGATCTGAGCATCAAGGTTCAAAGCCAGCCTGGGCACAAAAGGACTTGAGAATCTTATCTCCAATTAACAGCTACAAAAAAAAAAAAATGGGAAAGTGGGGCTTGGCTCAAGGGTAGGGTGGAAGCCTTGAGCTGAAGAGCTCAGGGACAAAGCCCAGGCCCAGGGGTAGGGTGGTAGCCTTGAGCTGAAGAGCTCAGGGACAGTGCCCAGGCCAGGTGCCCGACTGCCCCCCCCCACAAAAGTGTATGCTTGCTGACTGGACTCACATACAGTCACACTGGCCTCAGGGATCCCGGGGGCCAGATGTATGTGAGAGAAGGGCAAATTCTCTGGAGCCCTGCTAGAGAATATTGGGATGTGTTTACAGAGAGCTATCCAAACAGAGGGCTGAAGGTAGTCAAAGGAATATAAAGGGCCGGGTATAGTGTGTGTGTGTGGGGGGGGGGGTGTCCTGCTGAGCCTACCCACAAGGTCACTGCAGGCTGGGGAGAAGGGATTACCAGAAATGGTCACAGGAATCAAATGGGAGAATCCTCTGGGAATTTTATATGTGGGAGCAGAGTGAATATGGTTCAATGACCCCAGCTGTCTCCCCCCCCCGGCCACACACACACAGTGGGTGAGAGGAGGCCAGGGGAGATTCTTGATCAGGCCTGAGTGGAATCACTGGGTCAAAACGGATGTGTGACTGTGTTTGCCAGTAAGAGCGGTCACGGTCGTGCGGGGTCAGAGAGCCCGGTTCAGTGCAGGCGGCGGAGAATCTCCGGATCGCGGCGATGGGGGCGGGTCATCAGGCTGGGGTTGAAGGGGGAGAGGGGGTCCCCCCGTTTGCAGCCTAGAACTAGGCCCCCCCACACTCCAGAGCCCAGAAAGCCCGTCCGGGGGTACACCGGGCCCACGCCCCCTGGGTCACCGTGACCCTCTTCCCGGCGAACCCACAGCGGAGAAGGGACGGGGAGGAGGAGCGCGAGCGCCCCGGAAGCGGGGGCGGGGCCTGCGGAGGGGGCGGGGCCACCCGTGGCCCGCCCCGCCCGCCCCCTCCCCCACGCCGCCGTGCTTACTGGGCCTGGGCCGCTGGGGACTGATATCCAGGTTGAGGTCAATCCTCCGCCGGGCCTCGCGATTCTCCTGCTTCAGCTTTGCTTCTAGGCGGGACAGCTTTTGCTCCAGGGAAGACGCCGCCATCTTCCCCGCCGCTACCGCCGCCGCCGCCGCCGCCGCCGCGCACCGCCGGGCCGCCCGTCAGTCCGCAGACAAACACCGCACTGCGCCTGCGTCCGGATGACCCCACCGAGCCGCCGTCTAGCCCTGCATCGCGCATGCCCGCGGCGCCCACCCACCCCGCCGGCGAACGAATCTCCGTACGCGTGCGTACTTGATCCCAAGGATGAGGGATGACGCCACCTAGAGCTCGTGGCTGGCAATGTGCAACGCCTTCACTCACCCCCTCCAACCCCCCGAACACGGTCGTGCGCATGCGCGCGACGTCCCTAAAGCTCCGGAGAAAGGCACTTCTTGGAAACCCACCAGTGTTTAGAGAGTGGTGGGCGGGGACAACGGTGCGCATGCGTACAAAGGAGGGGCGACGGGGCCAGTCCGCGGCTTTCCCTGCGTCTGCGCACTCTCCGCGCCCGGGCGTGCGGCGCCGCGGTTTCCCTAGCTGCCTCCCCTGCGGTAGTATTTTGAAATTTCCTCGTTGGGCCTCCCTGCCTGGTACTCATAAAACTTTCTTTTTTGTCTCTGAGGGTGCCTCATTAGGATCCCTTGTTGTGCTTAATTGCTGCTTGGCGCCTCCTTATTATAATTAGTCAGTCGTGAGAATCCCTTTGCGCTTTGGTCAGGCTGCAGGCCTGGCGGGAGGAGGCCATGTGCAGTGACAGGGTCAAGGTCAAGGCTAGCCTTCACGGCCAGCCCTACCGGAGACCTGATAGGACTCCACCACACCCATCTCTGTTCTCGGCTGAGAATGTGAGCTCAGCTCTTGGATATGCAGCGTTGGTGTTTTCTGGTTTTTGGTTTTTGTGGGGGTTTTTTGTTGTTTTTTTGGCTATTGGTCCTGGGGCTTAGGCGCTGTCCCTTAGCTTCTGTGCTCCAGGATAGAGCTCTACCACTGGAGCCACGGCTCTACTTCTGGCTCTTTTGGTGGTTAATTGGAGTCCCACAGACTTTCCCGTCCAGGCGGGCTTTGAACCAGGGTCCTCAAATCTCAGCTTCTTGAGTAGCTGGGATGACAGGTGTGAGCTGTTGGCACCCGGCTGAATCAGTGTCTTGGAGATGGGCTCTGGGGCTAATGCTTTCACCTACACAACCTAAACAACTTTTCTAAAGAGTGCCAGGGGAGATGTTTCCTTCTGGAACCTGGAACCCTCAAGAGTAGCTTGTCTCAGGCCAGGTGCTGTGGCTTACACCTGTAATCCTAGCTACTCGAGACTGACACCTGTAATCCTAGCTACTCGAGACTGAGATCTGAGGATCGTGGTTCAAAGTCAGCCCAGGCACTAAAGACCAAGAGACACTAAGGAACCGGAAGTTGTCTCTAAGGTGCCAAGAGGCACAGAAATTCAATAGGTGACCGAAGAGATCTGGCTGTTAGGTTCCCTAACCATTTGGGGGACCAATATAAGAACACCTTGGGGGAGACCAGGAGTTGGACCTAGTGGTAAGAGTGCTTACCTAGCATGCACAAACCCCTGGGTTCTATTTCTTCATACCACAGCCATAAGTGGTGCTATGGCTCAAATGATAGAGAAAGTCCATGGACAGTGCTCAGGCCCTGAGTTCAAGCCCCAGGACAGACAGACACATGCATGCACACACACACACACACCTTGGGTTGGTCTTTGAAGGCTTATGGGGATGCCTCCAGTGACTTGGGAGGTCAGACACATGTATGGAGTTAAAAGAATAGCAAGGCTCATGCCTGTAATCTTAGCTATTTAGTAGGTTGAGATCTGAGGATATTTGAAGCCAGCCTGGACTGTAAATTCCATGAGACTTAGATCTAATTAAACAGCAAAAAGCAGCTAGGTGCCAGTGGCTCATGTCTGTCATCCTAGCTACTCAAGAGGCTGAGATCTGAGGATCATGATTTAAAACCAGCCCAGGCTGGAAAATCTGTGAAACTCTTCTATCCAATTAACCCCCAGAAAAACAATAGTGGCACTGTGGTTCAAAGTGATAGAGGACTAGTCTTGAGCAATAAAGCTTAGGGATAGCTCCCAGGATCTGAGTTCAAGCCCCATGACCAACATAAATAAATTAATAACAAAAAGCCAGAAGTGGAGCTGTGGTTCATTTTGTGTGAAAAAGCTCAGGGACTGCATCCAGAACCTGAGTTTAAGCCTCTCTCTCTCTCCCTCTCTCCCTCTCTCCCTCTCTCTTTCTCTCTCTCTCTCACACACACACGAAACCATGGGAGGACCAGGTGCCTCATTCTAGCTGCTCAGGAGGAGGCTGAGACCTGAGGATCACAGTTTGAAGCCACTCTGGACAGGAAAATCATTGAGACTCTCCAGTTAACCACCAAAAAGCTGGAAGTGAAGTGAAGCTGTGGCTCAAATGGTAGAGCGCTAGCCTTGTGAGAAATCAAACAAAAAAGCTTAGGGATAGCACCCAGGAAGAAAAGGGATTCTGTAGTAATAAGGTAGATTTAATGACATGTCTCCCTTGCTGCCTTTTTGGGCTGCCTTCAGTGCTTCTCACTCTCCTTCCCCAGAATAGGCTCTCAGTGGGTTTTTTTTTCTATCATGGGGCTTGAACTCTGGGCCTGGGCATTGTCCCTGAGTTCTTCAGCTCAAGGCTATTGCCTAACCCTTAAGTTACAGCACCACTTCCAGTTTTCTAGTGGTTAATTGGAGATAAGAATCTCACGGACTTGGAGTTGGAAGTTTGGCCTAGTGGTAGAGTGCTTGCCTAGTATGCACAAAGGCCCGGGTTCAATTCCTCAGTACCACATACATAGAAAAAGCTGTAAGTGGTGCTGTGGCTCAAGGGGCAGAGCTTTAGTCTTGAGAAAGCCCAAGGACAGTGCTCAGGCCCTGAGTTCAAGCCCCAGGACTGGCAAAAAAAAAAGTCTCACAGGCTGCCTTTGAACCGTGATCCTCAGATCTCAGCCTCCTGAGTAGCTAGGATTACAAGTGTGAGCCACCTCATTAGGCAGCTCTCAGTTTTGATTCTGACAGGCAAATGTTGAAACAGCCACGTGAAACGAGAAGGTTTAACTGATAGGAATGCACATACAATTATAGTTCTCATAATTAGTATTTATTAAGTGCCCCCTGGTCTCTTCCAGGAACACCCCACAGACAGAGTCCTTGCCTGTCCTCAGATCAGTGTAGCCTCCATAGCAAATGTTTTTACATAGGAGGAAATCCATGAGAAACCCTCTGGAGGTTCTGTTTGTAGTTTTTTGTGTTGCATTAAGCATTTCCAGGGGAAAGAGATGCTCAGTGCCACGAGATTCTCAAAAGGTCTGGAGCTGAAAAATAAGGCCTCGGAACGCAGACATTGCGAAATCTATTCTCTCCCCCCCCTTTTTTTTTGGTGGGTCATGGGGCTTGAACTCTGGGCCTGGGCACTATCCCTGACTTCTTCAGCTCAAGGCTACCCCCCTACCCCTGAGCCATAGCCCCACTTCATGTTTTTTTAGATAAGAGTCTCATGGACTAGGCTGGCTTTGAACTGCAATCCTCAGATTACATCCTCCTGAGTAGCTAGGATTGCAGGTGTGAGCCACTTCGCCTGGCTTCCCTTATAATTTTTTTAAGTAGTATTGAGGTTTCAACTCAGAGCCTGCCTACCATACAGGTGCTATAATATTGGAGTCATACCCTAACCCCCACCCACACCAGGTCTTTTAACTTTCATACTTTTCAAATAGGGTTTCAGGTTTTGCTCAGGCTCTTTGGAACTGTGACCCACCTATTCATGCTTTCACTTTGCCCAATGTTTTATTCATTGAGATGGGATCTTGTGAACATTTGTGTCCCAGCTGGCCTTGAACCATGATCCTCCTGATCGCAGCCTCCCAACTAGGTAAGATTACAGATGTGAGCCACAGCACCAGGTTTGATGTCTCTTTCTTGCCTAAGTCAGCAGATCCATGGTACAGTTCCAGGCCTACCTGCATGAGAATTACCTGGTATGCTTATTTATTTACGAGCAGTTTCCTGGCCTCCACCCAAAACTCCTGAGTCGTTGTTTCAGGGGTGGGGCTTGGGATTTTTTTTTTTTATCCTAGCTATTTAGTTGGTTTTGACATCTAGCCAGATATGAAATCCATCGTTCTTATAAATAAGAAATTGGCTTCAAAGTTGGGATAATAATGGGCGTGGGGAGGGGGAGGGAAGCTTGTCCTTTGTGTCAGCATTCCCCTCCTTGGGAGGGAACCCCAGATATAAGCCATGTAGTTTGTGCTAGGGGGATGGGGGAGCCTGGAAAGTCCCTCTGGGATGTGTCCCCCTCCCATCTGTGCTACTAATTAAGCTGGAATGTCCAGAGAGAGGGCAGGCCAGCCTGTCAAAGACACACAGGTTGTGGTTTTGAGCTTAAGAATCCTATGACTGAGTTAATCCTTCCACATGATGTTCCAGCCCAAATCCACAGCTTCCTGCCTCTCCCCAGATGAACCAGTCCTAGATCTTGCCTGGGTTCCACAGAGTTGACACATCTGTCCATTCTCTTCTGGATGGGCCCATCATTAGCCATTTCTCTGGGAAGATATAGGTGGGGCAGAGGCATCCAATAAGCCTCCGCTTAAACTTACCTACCCTAATCTAGCTTCATTCCTCCTCCATCCTCTCTCGCACCTCTGGGGGCAGCCCCTCATACAGGGTGTCCTCTACCAGCAACCCCCCTTTCTTGAGTCCTGTGCAGTTGCCAAGTTCTTCAGGCAGTGCCTCCAATCTGTTGCCCTTGAGTTCCAGGCGGCTGAGGCACCTGAGGGTTGCCACGAGTGGGGAGAGCTGCCTCAGGTGGTTGTAGTCCAAAAGTAATATCCGGAGCTTTCGGCAGAAGAACAACTCTTCCGGCAAGGCCTCGAGGGCATTATAGGAGAGAGCTAGATGTTGTAGATTCTGGAGGAGGCCCACGTCGGGTGGTAAGGAACGCAGTCCATTGTGGGACACGTCCAGTAATCGGAGGCTAGAGCACAGGCCGATCTGGGTGGGCAGCGTCTCCAGTTTATTGTGGCTGAGGTAGAGCTGTTCCAGGCCCCGGAGCTTTCTCACGTGTTCAGGGACGTAAGCGATCTGGTTGTGCCACAGTTTGAGTGTGACCAGTTTCCGGCAGTGCTGGAAACTCAGAATCTCTTCGATGGATCGCAGGTGGTTGTCCTTGAGGTCCAGTTCCTGCAGGGCCCCTAAGCTGAAGATGGCATGGGGAATGCGTTCCAGTCCGCAAGCCACCAGTTCGAGCTCCCGTAATACCGCCAGCTTCTTGAGGCTATTGAGGGCCAGTAATCGGGCCCCATCGTTATGTAAACTCAGCCTTTGCAGGTGTCCAGCTACGTCGGTTACACTGGCTGGCACCTTCCCGGCATTGCTTCGGAGAGACAACACCTTGAGTTGCTTCAACTCCCGGAGACTCTCAAGAGTAGCGGCTCGAGCCAGCTCCGGGGCAAACAGTCCCTCCAGATGGAGTTCTTCTAAGCCCCGCAGCCCAAACACCCAGAGGGGCACTTCACGAAGCTCCTCACATTTCACGCACATCACTTTCAGGCGATCTCGCAGGAAGATCTGCGAGGAGAAGGGCAGTTTGGCCGGTGAATGGAGCAAACTGAGTTCCTGGAGGTTCACCAGCTGTGAGAGCCCAGGGGGAAAGGAGATCTCACAGATGGCTTCCAGCCGGAGTGCCTCTATCTCACTGAGCTCGAACACAGTGTCCGGAAGCCCAGGGAGCATGCACAGAGCCAGCTCTAGGCGCCCCCGGGCATTCCGCTGCAGCTTCTGTCGAAGCTTCTCTGGGGTCCACTCGTGGTTAAGGTTGAGTTGCTTTAGACGGCTTTCACTGACCTCGGAGAGGAAGACGGCGAAACGCTTGGAATAGAGCGAGTCATACTCGTCGATGAGGTGCAGCATGAAGGCGAAGTCATTCTTCACGTCGGGGATGTCATTCATCCCCGTATCCTCCCGCACAGACCGGAAGGAGTACTCTTTGAGGGGTCGGTGGAAGAGCCAGTAGAGCGTGTACAGGCAGGTGATGCCATACACACACACGAAGGAGATGTAGCAGAAGGCCAGCTTGGAGAAGAGGTGAGCCTTGGTGTGGTTACAGCAGAAACTGGCATACCCAGTCACTTCGGACGTCTCCACTCTACAGGCCACCAGGAAGTTGATCTTCTCCACATACACCAAGTTGTAAACAAGGATGGCAAAGAACTTGAACACTTTGAGTACCGTCTGCCGGATGTACATGGTATACAAGATATCTCCCTCTTCTACGTGGACCCGGAACTTCTTGACTTTCTCAAATAAGGCTTTGGCCTGCTCACCTTCTTTCTTGTCCAGTAAGGTGACAGCCGGGGGCTCAGTCACCACCTTCTCTGGTTCTGCCAGCACCTTCTCCTTCTCCCCCTCACCTGTCTTGCCTGGCCCTGCCGACGCTGCCACGATCGCCATGGCCCGTCCGGCAGTAGGACTTTTATTGTTCTCTCCGGAGACTTCGGACAAGGCCCGGGTTGTCCATGGGGAATCAAAACACTTGCCCAAGATGGATATGAAATGTTCGATCTTGGAACTGGTGCCGGGAAACTTGAACCAAAAGCTGGTGCAGACCATGAAGACAAGCGTGTGAATGACAACCAGGTAGGGGAAATATTTAGCATACCAGTGGAGGGCTGTCTCATAGCACAACTGGTTAATGAAGCTGTACTGCTGAAGGTCCAAGTTGTTCTTGAGGCCACTCAGTTCCCGGAGGTCCCCTATCTGCTCAGAAACCCCCCGGGGCAACAGTTGTTGGCAGGGAGCCTCGGATAAGTTCTCCCGAGGTTCATGGCTGGGCAGGCAGATGATTTTGTCCTGTGTTACCTGGGAATGAAAAGGGGATAAAATGGGGGAAGAATGTGAAGCTGAAGGGTAGGAAATTTTGATCTGGGACTCCTGGCCAGCTGGATGACTTCGGAGGAGTTGCTAAGAAATCTTTGGAGAAAAGAACTGGGTTGCTTGTGTTTCATGCCTATGATCCCAGCTACTTGGGAAGCACAGGCTGGGAGGACTGCACGTTGAGGCCAGCCTGGACAAAATATTAGTGAGACTCCACCAATCTCTAGTTGTAGTGGCATGTGCCTGTCATCCTAGAAAATCAGGAAGCATATTCCAGGCTCACCCAAGCACAGAAACACAAGATAGTATTTGAAAATTCACCAAAGCAAAAAAGTAATCCCTATGCATACAATCTCATTTGTAAGCAGAATCTTTGCAGAGGCAATAAGATGAGCCCCTTAAGGTAGACCTAACCCAGTAGGACTGTACCCTTATGAAAAAGGTCGGGTCTGGTCTGAAGGTAGGCTCTGGATTCTGCTGTTGAGTGACAGGAAGGCAGGTGTGGGTCCCACCCCTTTATGGCCTGCTCCCTCACCTACAGGTACAGCCCAAACCAATTACGACCATCCCCAGGGTGACGTCCCGCCCATTTGCAGACCGCCCCTCACCTGAAGGGTGCAGCCGAAGACCCCAATCATAAGCATGGCTACCGTGAGGTACTCAGCCAACACATCCCACCAGGGCTTGAGCACCTTGAATGCCGGCTGCTGTTCTGTGAACTGCTTGAACTCTGCCACGGGGATCATCCTGCCTGCAGAAGGCAGAGAGATGGGGAGAGAAATGGTGAGGCAGGGGTCCCTTCTGGAAGGAACATACACAGGCCTTCTCGCCTGGGACTTGTCTCCTTTCTCCTTTTCCTAGGGCCAGAGAGCTTCTCCCGCTCCCTCAAACCGTACTAGGACCCCCTGCCTGACCTTTCAGATTTCAGGAGGGACAGAACACGGCTCCCCCAGTCTCCCTATGCGGTTTTCTCCCCATGCCAGGCATTGCCTTTCCTCTCCTGAAGAAGAGACACCCCACAGCACCCTCTCCATGTGTCCCCAGTCCAGTTCTCACCTGCACCTGACCAGTGTCCCTCCATCCAGGACTTCCGGGGTGTAGGTTTCCCACCCCCTTCAGGGGCGCTCAGGGCACTACCTCCAACCGGAAAAGCCGGCTGGAGCCTGGCTCTGCTCTGGTTACTGGGCCCCAAGGGTTAGGGAGTGGCCAAGTTGAAGGCCAGTCAGCCCTGGGGTGGGGGAGTGTGTGTGAGCCACCAGGACACCCGGGATTTTAAAGGGGCTAGAGGTACAAGCAGGAGACTGGGGCTCTGAGAGGGAGAGGAAGTGTTGGAATGTCTGAAAGACGGAGACCCCACCCCAAGTGGAGAACTCTCAGGCTGACACCTGAGATTGGTGGATGACTGGCACAGGGCTGGGCTAGGCTGCCAGGCTCCTGGGCTGCTGTCCCACTCTGTCTATGCCTGGTTTCCTTTTCAACCAAGGTATTATTATCGAAGATAAAGATGGGCCAGGCCCTAGTCACACGTGGGCGTGGGGCACAAGCTGAAACTAGGCTGCCACTTCCTGAGGCTAGAAGGGGGTGGAAAGAAGGGGGGGGGGCCTCTGTGGCCCCCTTTTGCCATCATCCGAGCTTTTTCTGCCAATATCATTTGTCCGTGTGTGTGTGTGTACTGAGGCTTGAACTCAGGGCCTGGGTGCCCTCGCCTTTTTCCTCTCCAGACTGGCTTTCTACCTACCACTTGAGCCCCAGCTCCACTCTATTGATTAGTTAGAGATAGGAGTATCATAGCCTCTCCTGCCCCGGCTGCCTTCATCCTCAGATCTCAGCCTCCTGAGTTTCTAGGCTTACAGGCATGAGTTACTAGTATCCAGCTGGTTATTCCTTCTTAAACAGGCTTCTAGGAACCTTCCATTCTTTCTCTGATCAAAGTGGCTGGCCCAGGAAGGGAACATCTGGACCACGAGGCAGTGTCAGTCTTCCTAGAAGAGCAGGGAAACCCTGGTTCCCTGTTCTGTACCTCAGCCAGCACTCTGACACTTTCTGTCTCAACTGTTCCTCCTTTGGCAGCAGACTTCTGAGTTGAGATCAAAGTAGAAATAGACTTTAGGGTCTGGGAGTTTGGCCTAGTGGTAAGAGTGTTTTCCTAGCATGCAAGAAGATCTGGGTTCAATTCCTCAGTACCACATACATAGAAAAAAGCTGGAAGTGGTGCTGTGGCTTAAGTGGTAGAGCACTGGCCTTGAGAAAGCCCAAGGACAGTGTTCAGGCCCTGAGTTAGGTTCCCAGGACTGGGCAAAAAGAAAAAAAAAATGGAGACTTTAATACATGATGAGTGCCTCCTACTCACCAGGCAAGAGCCAGGCAGTTCACAGCAATCAACTCCTTGTACCCCCCTCTCCCACTACCTTTTTTCTTTTTCCTTTTCTTTTGTCAGTTGTGAGGCTTGAACTCTGGACCTGGGTGCTGTCCCTGAGCTCTTCAGCTTAAGTTCTACCACTTGAGCCACAGCACCACTTCTGGTGGTTAATTGGAGATAAGAGTCTCATGGTCTTTAGGGCCCAGGCTGGCTTTGGACTGTGATCCTCAGATCTCAGCCTCCTGAGTAGCTAGGATTACAGACATGAGCCACCGCACCCAACTTTTTAAATTTTTTTTATTAAATAATTTATTAACATTGATTGTTACATCATATTTCAAATGATGTGTTTAATAAACTCAAAGTTTGTGCTCTACCATTGAGGCACAGTTCCACTTCCAGCTTTTGGCTAGTGAATTGGAGATGAGAATATCACAGACTTTCTTGCCACAGCTGGCTTTGAACTGTGATCCTCACATCTCAGCCTCCTGAGGAGGTAGAATTACAGGTGGGAGCCATTGGCCACCCTGATTTAAATCAGACCCCTTAATCTGACGCCTCCATCTCCAGATGGGAGAGTTGCAGGCAAAGGATTGGGCACAAACATCCCTACAAATGAAGAAGAGGGCTTGGATTTCTTACTCCTCCAGAACCAGGGGGTTTCACAGCAGAGGGTCCCCCAACACAATGGCCTGTCCTCCACTCGTGTCCCAGCCTCTACCGTCAGCATCAAATCTGATAGAAATGAACCCACAGAAGCTAGGTGCTGGTGGCTCACACCTGGAATCCCTGCACTACTTGAGAGGCTGAGATTTGGAGGATGGAGGATGGAGGATGGAGGTTCAAGGTTAAGTGCCGGCAAAAGAGTTCATGAGATTTCCTTCTCAATGGAGAGCCATACATGATAGTGTCCACTTATCATCCCACGAAAATAGGAGGATTGAGGTCCAGGAGTACGCACAAGTAGAAAGCAGGGTTCTCAGAAATAACCAGTGTAATGCAGGACAAAATAAAATAATAAAAAGCAGGGCTTGGAAATATGGCTCAGCAGTAGAGTGCCTGTCTCAAATGTGAGCAAGTCTGAATTCAAATCTCAGTACCATCTCTCTCACACACACACACACTCATGCGCGCATGCGCGTACACACACACACACACACACACACACACACACACACAGAGTCACACAGTCCTGGCTGCTTTCAAGACCTGTCTTCCAATGGTCTAAGTTCAACCACCTTGCTACCTGCCCCACAATCACAGGCTAGAAGACAGAAACCCTGAAGGATGGGCCAGTAGTTCCCAGGGGACAAAGTGTATACACAAAGAGAATCGGAGGCGGGTACAAGGGATTATCATTATCTGTCTCTATGACTCAAACTTGATCTTCCAGAACCTGCCATTACATTCCTCCAGACACAAGGATACCTCTCCCCCACCAACCCTTAGTGTCTGAGCAGAGCTGGGGGGAGGGCTTAGAAGATGGGATTCACAGAAGTGGGGGCGGGGTATCACAAACTAGGCTACTTGATGCTCTTCAAGCTGAATCTGCTGTCAACTTTGGGAGCTTGAATTTTAGGGCTGTTGTCTGGATTTGGAGAGGCTGATACTCTAGAACTTGAGCCACTGCTCCTCTTCCGGCCTTCTGGTAGTTAACTGGAATTAAGAGTCTCACGGACTTTCCTGCCCAGGCTGGCTTTGATCTAGGATCCTCAGATTTCAGCCTCCTGAGTAGGTAAAATTATAGGTGTGAGCAACGCGATGCAAAATCTTTTTTTTTTTTTTTTGTCAGAGACTTTTATTTTTTGGCTGGTCATGAGGCTTGAACTCAGGGTCACTGTCCTCAGCTTCTTTGGCTCAAGGCTAGTGCTAGTACTCTACCACTTGAGTCAGAACACCACTTCTGGCTTTTTCTGCGTGTGTGGTACTGAAGAATCAAACCCAGGGCTTCATGAGTGCTAGGTGGACACGCTACCTCTTAGCCACAGTCCCATCCCAATCTTTTTTTTTTTTTTTTTTCAAGTCCTGGGCTTGAGCTCAGGGCCTGAGCACTGTCCTTGGATTTTTCTCAAGGCTAGAGCTCTACCACTTGAGCCTCAGCACCACTTCCAGCTTTTTCTAAGTATGTGGTACCAAAGAATCGAACCCGGGTCTTCGTGCATGCTAGGCAAGCACTCTACCACTAGGCCAAACTCCTGGCCCCATCCCAATCTTTTATTTTTTTGAAGAATTTTCTTGTACTAGTCTTGGGGCTTAAACTCAGGGACTGGATGTCCCTTAGTTAATTTATTCAAGGCTGGTGCTCTTACCACTTGAGCCTTATCTCCGCTTCCAGCATGTTGCTGTTAATTGGAGATAGAAGTCTATTGACTTTCCTGCTGGGGCTGGTTTCAAACAATACTCCTCAGATTTTAGCCTTCAAGGAATCAAGAGTAGCTACAATTATAGGTGTCAACCATTGGCCAAAAAAAAAAAAAAAGTTACTCCTGTAAGAATGCTGCCAAGCGCTGCGGGCTCACGCCTACAATCCTCGCTACTTAGGAGGCTGAATTTCAAGATCATGGTTCAAAGCCGGCTTGGGTCAAGAAGTCTGTGGGACACTTCTCTCCAATTAACCAGCAAATAGCCAGAAGTGGAGCTGTGGCTCAAGGAGTAGAGCACTAGTCTTGGGCAAAGAAAAAGCCAAGTCAAAGTGAGAGGCCTGAAGTTGAGGCTGCAGTACTGGCAGGCATGCATGGGCATATGTGTCGTGCATGCATACACACACACACACACACACACACACACACACACACACACACACACACACACACACACACACACACACACACACACACACACACACACACACACACACACACACACACACACACGCTCCCCTAAAGGACCAGCCAGACTAGATCTCGTCAGCCAGGAAAAAAAACACCAAAACCAAACCTTTTTTTTTTTTTTTTTTTTTTTTTGCTTTTTAACTCCTGAAGAGTCCAATCCCTGCTTTTTCCACAAGGGGGAAACTGAGGTCTGAGGTAGGGAAGGGTCACCCTCTAGTAGCAGGTAGCAGATCTTGGAGTCAGACTAGCTTTTCCTGCTGGGACTTGGGGTCGTGAATAGGTCTGGAAAATCTTAAAGTTCAAAAACCTGGCGGGGGGGGGGGGAGGAATGCAAGTTGGGGAGGACCCCAAGGGGTAGAGTTCTGAGAGCTTTGGGGCACCTCCCGTTGAGGTGTCACTGTATCACCCAAGGACAAGCTATAAAAGTCACCACTAACCTAAGCTCCAGTCCCACCTGTTGCTTTTCAGTCCTGCACTTGAGGGCTGGGTCGGGGTGGCTGCCTGGCTCCCAGGAAGGGCGCCCCTTGGGCCAAAGCCTCTGTCTGCGCACCCCGGTTCCCGGCTCTGCCCCACCCCCAGCTCCTGGTGGAGCCCGTCCAGGCCACTGCGCCAGTCTCACCTGAGTGACCAACCCCAGAGCCAGACCAGAGGCTCCAGCCCGACCCTCCCCTGGCCATCCGTTCCCCAAGAACGAGAGCCCCCACCCCCCACGCACAACTCACCGCCTCTGTAGAATGGACCCTGGGCCCCAGCTCCGAGGTCCCTGGAAGTGGAGTGGCCGGGACTCCCGCAGAGTTCCCGGACTGACTGGGTGAGGGTGAGTCAGGGTGGGCGGGTGCACCAGTAGCCGAGGAGCCGCCCCGCCCCTGGCCCGCCCTGGGGCCCCGCCTTGCTGCCAGCGCCCCAAATGGATTCCACGCCCCCCCCCCCCCCCCCCGCCCAGGGCGCCACGCGATGGCTGGCTGCAGAGGAATCCTCATTCTGCTCCGTCTCAGGTGGACAATGAGATCACCCAAAGATGGGAGTCGGGGGGGAGTCAGTCCTGCCTTGGGGAGAACTGGGGAAGCTCAGATGGTGGGCTCTCCAAGCATGCACTCCTGTGGCGGCTGTCAGGAGGCCGTGGTAAGGCTGACAGGCCAGCCCACCAAGCACAGAACCCAGCTGAACCTGGGCTTGAATCCCCACACACAGGCAGACTTCCTCACCTGGAGGAGGTAGGGGAAGACAAATGTGTCCCAACTCTGTCACTGGAAACGATTTAGAATTAGGACCAGAACCCCTTACACCAGGGGCTGTCCTGCAGGCAGCCCAAGAATACTTTGGTCTTTTCTTTCTGGGGCTGTGAATCCAACTCCGGGCATTCTGCAAGCTAGGCACCTGCCCCCGCTGAACTAAGGCCAAGTCTTCCCTTTACCCACTCTCACCCCCCTTAGCAGACCTTTAGGAGGACTTGGTGTTTGCCAGCTTCTGGATTTATATTCCTTGGAAGAATCCTCCCTATTCTTGTTTCCTTTTTTCCCCCCCCCTCTTTTTTTGTTTTTGAAATACTGCGGTTTGAACTGAGGGCATTTGTTAGCTGCAAAAGATGTTCTAATACCCCCTACCACTCTGGCCATGCCTCTACCACTTGAGCCACACCCCCAGGACTTGAGCCAAGTCCACAGTGCAATTTTATTTCTTGCTTCATTTGTTATCAATAATAAGAATATTAATATTTTAATTGATCATGGGGCTTGAACTCTGGTCCTGGGTGCTGTCCCAGAGCTCTTGCTCAAGGTTAGCACTCTACCACTTTGAGCCACAGCACCACCTTCAGTTTTCTAGTGGTTAATTGGAAAAAAAAGTCTTGAGGAGTTTCCGGTTGGAGCTGGCTTCAAACCTGGATCCTCAGATTTCAGCCTCGTAATTAAGGATTACAGGCCTGAGTCACAGGTGCCCGGCCTTTTTTTTTTTTTTTCTTTTAATTGAGATTGGGCTTTCAAATCCTTTGCACGCACGCACCTGCTGGTACTGATGCTTGAGCTCAGGGCCTCAAGCTTTCACTCAGCATTTCCCATTCATAGCCAGAATTCTACCACTTGGACCACACCTCCATTTCCAACTTTTTATTGAACAATTGGAGAGAAGAGTCTTGGGTTTAGAGGGGCTGGGTGGCTCACGCCTGTAATCCTAGCTACTCAGGAGGCTGAGATCTGAGGATCAAGGTTTAAAGCCAACCTGGGCACTAAAGTCCGTGAGACTCTCATTTCCAATGAACCACCAGAAAACCCGCAAGTGTCTCTGTGGCTCAGGGGTAAGGCAGTAGCCTTAAGCTGAAGAGCTCAGGAACAGTGCTCAGGCCCGGAGTTCAAGCACCAGGACTGACAAAATAAAGTCTTTGGTTTGTCTGGCAGGGCTACCTTTGGAACTGAAATCCTCAGATCTCAGTTTCCTAGGTAGCCAGCACTACAGGTGTGAGCCACCAGAGCCTGTATGGCATGGACGTTCTCACGGACTTTTCTCTGGCAGGAAGGTCCATGAGACTTTTATCACCAATTAACCAGAAAAAAGAGAAAACAAAAATAAAAAGGGGAAGTGGAACTGTGACTCAAGCGGTACAGTGCTAGCTAGCCTTGAATGAAGAGTTCAAGAACAGTGTCTAGGCCTCCTACTTCAAGCCCTACAACTGATGGGGGTGGGGGAGAAGGCTGGTTGTAGTGGCCCATGCTTTGAATTCCCAACTACTAAGGAGGTGGAGATCTGGAGGACTGAGCTTTCAGGACAGCTGGGGCGGGGTGGGGGGTCACGAAGTGAGGGACAGCTGGGCCCTGGTGACTTGTGGATTAAATCCTAGCTACTCAGGAAGCTGAGATCTGAGGATCAAGGTTCAAAGTGAACCCCAGCAGGAAAGTCCATGAGACTCATCTCCAACGAACCACCAGAAAACCAGAAGTAGTGCTGTGGCTCAATGTGGTAGAGTGCTAGCCTTGAACAAAAGGGCTTTCAGAGGGAGTACCCAGGCCCTGAGTTCAAGCCTCATGATCAACCCCCCCAAAAGTGAGAGAGATCTCCCCCCATCTCAAAAAAGATCTCAGATACACAAGAGGCATAGAGAAGACAGATGTTCAAAGTCAGCCTGGACATTTTTTGAATAGAAGACCCTATCAATAATATTATTAGTAATAATAATAAAAAGAAGAAGAGGCAGCAGCCAGGCATTGATGGCTCACTCCTGTAATCCGAGCTACTCAGGGGGCTGAGATCTGAGGATTGTGGGGTTAAAACCAGCCCCAGCTCAAGTGCTAGCCTTGTGCAAAAAGAGCTTGGGGACAGAGCCCAGGCTCTGGTACAAACCCCAGGATTGACACACGCACGCGCACACACACACACATACACACACATACAGAAAAGCCAACCAAAAACAATGCAAGCCAAAAAAGGGTAGAAGTGTGGTTCAGGTATAGTGTGATTCAAGTGCAAGACCCTGAGTTTAACCCCCCCCCAAGCAAATAACTATGCTACCATAACAAATGACACAAAATGTATCATTCTAACCTTTGTTCTTTTTGGTGTGTATGTATACTGGTACTATGGCTTGAACTCAATATCTGGAGCTCATTGGGCTTTATTGCTCACCACTGGTATGCTACAAGTTGAGTCAAGCTTACAGTTCACCTTTTTTTCTGGTTGACAAGATGGAATTTTGGAATTTTCTGTCTGGATTGGTCTGAATTAAGGTCTTCATAACAGCCTCTTGAATATCTCAGATTATAGGTATGTATGAGCCATGGATGTCCAGCTGATCTCAACCTTTTTTTTTGCCAGTCCTGGGCCTCGAATTCAGGGCCTGAGCACTGTCCTTGGGCTTTCTGAAGGCTAGAGCTCTACCACTTGAGCCTCAGCAGCACTTCTTTTTTTTTTTTCTATGTATGTGGTACCAAGGAATCAAACCAGGATCTTTGTGCATGCTAGGTAAGCACTCTACCACTCCGTCAAACTCCCAGTCCCATCTTAACCATTTTTAAGTATATAGCTCAGTGTCCATCAAAATTATAGTTTTTAGGTCCCAGACCCATATGTTAGGTCTCACTCCTATGAGCCAAATAAAGAGACTTGGTGAACATCAGGTAAAGGTTTATTACATGGTGGCACTGGCAGCCAAGAGAAACAGGCACTTCAGTTCTTCAGCCATTTTTGGGATCCAAACATGAGCTACAGGTTTAAACAGATGAAGAACTGGGGGCAAAGGGAGAGAAGTATTGGGTAGTTAAACAGTCCCAGTCCCAGATCTGTTCTGATGGTCAGGGGGCTCAGGAGGAGGTCTGACGGTCCATTTTCTCAGGACTGATCACGGAAGGACCAGCACGGATGGCTCATACCTGTCATCCTTGCTATTCAGGAGGCTGAGATCTGAGGATCAAGATTCAATGCCAGTTTGGGGCAAAAAATAAATCCTCAGGGACTTTGCTGCTTGGGCTGGTTTCAGATTTGAATTTCAGTCCTCAGATCTCAGCCTTCTGAGTTGCTAGGATTACAGCTAGGACATGGTGCAAGTCTGTGCAGGTCTTTGAAAGCAAGAAGACCTCAACAGCCACTGCATGATGTGAATTGGACAAAGACCTTAATCACTGAGGACTCCCGAAGAGAATCTGATCTGATCAGCCTAGAGATACCACACAAGTTACTGGGTTACTGGGGTTTATTTTGTTCAGGGACCATGTGAAGGGTGCTAGTCCTGTACACAGCTATGTTCAAAGCCCTGTGTCCTATTACAAGTATGTAGCTGAGCTTGCTTGAATCTCACAGACTTTCTTGTCCAAGCTGGCTTTGAAACAAATCTCAGATCTCAACCTCCAGAGTAGCTACAGTTACAGGCATGAGCCACAGGCACCTGACTTGTAGCTGAGATAGAGTTTAAGATCAAAGGTATCCTTATCTGGTAATACCAGTCTCTCTTGGTAGCTGACTGTGTTCAGGTGTCGCTGTAAAACATTTAGATGCCCTGCTGTCCGTGTTGACAACAATAAAACCTACAGGACAGCCTGTTACAAGAGTCAGGGTTCACCTTTGTAATACACGTCATGGTATCTTAAGATTTCAAGAAATAAATAAATGGATTGAGTCATTACAGGTGCTAGTCTTGGTTCTAATAGATGTTTCAGTGTAACATCCTCTAAAAGGTAGCGTCCCCTGTCAGGTTCTTCCATGAGAGTTCTACACTTGCAGAAGTCAGTAACGTGACACTCACTCACTTGTTCAGGCTGGGCTGATATCCTCAGATAGGACATTCAAATTCAGCTTCTTAGGGCATTGGTTTTGACACCCCCAACCCTCCCCCCAACACATACAACCTAAATTCCCCCACCTACTCTTTACTGCCTGTCAACTTGGGGGATCTCTGCTCTGCAGAAGGGCCGTGTCCCGACTCAAAGGACCGATTTTCCTCTCCTCCACCCCCACCCCTGCCAATCTCGAATCCGCCTGGCATCTCCTAAATCCCCAGGCCAGGGCTGCATTTCCCCAGAAGGTCTCGGCTTTATTCCGTTCCAGGTAGATTTCCTTGGGGGTGGGATGGGGTGTGTGGTAGAGATGGGCTTCCCGCCCCAGTCAGGTCCCCAGGCCAATGGTCTAGCCTCCACAGCTGGGGCTAGGCCAGGACCGGGATTCGGGGCACCGAGCGTCAGGATTGGTCGGTGGGCCCGAGGCGCGGTAGGTCCGCCCTCCGGTTGCCAGGACGCAGCCTATCCGCGCGCAGGCGGGCCTGGGACTCGGAGTAGCTCGGGTGGGGGTCGGAGCAGGTGCGTGAGCTGGCGTGAAGGGAGGTGTGAGGGTCCCCGGGCGGGGGTGTGTGCCCCTCCAAGTGCCGCTCCTTGGCTTTCGGGGCGTCGGACACAGCCGTGGGAAGCCGCCTCCCCAGGGATCTCGGCGAGGCCGATCCTCGCGGCTCCCCCGCCCGCGGCGGAGGGGCGGGGCCGGCCGGGCTCCCCCAGCGCCGCCGCCGGCAGCCCCCTCCCCTCGCCTTCCCGCCGCCGCGGGCCGAGCCCCACCCCAGGCGACCGTGCGTGCGTGGAGCGGCGGGAAGGCCGGAGCCGGAGGAGAGACGCGCCGGGCGAGCAGGTGGAGGTGGCGGGCGGGGGGCCGGGGCGGCGGCCGCGGCCGGGCTGGGGGAGGGGTCGGGCCCGGATCCCGGCTCTTTGTCTCCCGGAGCCCGTTCGCGGGCAGCGGGGCCGACGCTTCCTCCTGGCAGGTGCTGGCATCCCTCGGGGAGGCAGGGGCCGGAACCTGGGCAGGAGTGGCGGAGATACCCGGCGTGCGCTCCTGTTCCCCAGCGTCGGGAGCCAGAGGCTGGCCATCTCAGGTCCCTGCGGGGGCGAGGGGCAGGGGCGTGATGTTGTTCCTGAAAGGGACCGAGGAGAGGGGAGGGGAGGAAGCAGCGAGGCACCTCAGCTTTGGGGGATGGCGGTGGGGGTGGGACTTGAGGATCAGGCTGGGCAGCCAGGCTGGCCAGCGGGTGTGAGTGGATGGGAGAGGAAAGCCGATCCAGCCAAGGCTGACTGATGGAAATCCATGGGTGGCCATGTATGGAGTCCGGTACAAGGAGCCAAAAACAGCAGCAGCAGCGGTGTAGCCATCCAGAACCTGGGTGCTGATTCCTCTGTCTGCCCATCAGGTGCAGAATGGACAAGAGGGAGAAGGCCAAGGTAGGGCCTGCCACGAGGACACCAGCTTCTCGTCCCCCTGGCCTTCCCACCCCTAGGCCCCCAGGCTCTCCACGGCCTCCACCCCCAGTGACCGCCGCAGCCCTTCGGGTTCTGGGGGCAGCGGGCGTCGTGGGGCGAAAGCCCGTGGTGGAGCGATCAGGAGGCGGCGGTGGAGCCTCTCTTCCAGAGGCTGCTGCCCGCGTGGGACCCACTCGAAGCGCTGTGGCAGGTCCCCGAAGTCCAGGTACTCAGGGTCACTTCTGACCCCATGTTCTCTCCTTGCCTCTTTCTTTCCTTTTCAGACACCTTTCCCCCGACTCCCACCCCACCGAGAATATTGACTCAGTCTTTTCTCTGAAGCTTCCAGGCCCTCAGCTGCTGGGAGAGGGGAGAGGACCCCTGGCAAGACCCCCAGCCAGGGTGCTGGCTGTACCCCAGGTCGAGCTAGTGGAACCACCAGGTAACGCCCCTTCTCAGTCCCTAAGCAAGGGTTAGTGTCCCTAACTAAAGACCTTGTAAGACTAAGCACTTGCGGATCCTGTGTCAAATTGAAAGTCATTGGTTTGTAGAGAAAGGGTATATATGTCCCATTTCATAGATGGGAAAATGTGGATTTGAAAGGTCCAACAAGAGCTGGTTTCCTTCTGTCCCCAGGCCAGGCCCTGTTGGTCAGAAGGGACTTCGTCCCCCAGCTGAGGAACCTCCGGCCAGAGGAAAAGCCCCAGAAACACCTAAAAGGTGTACCCTGAGCTCTGGGACACGAAAAGGTAGGTAACTTTGGGGTGAGGTGTTTCCTGGGCCCTAGTGGGTACAGCCTGTAGGCATATCCGCGTCCCTTTTGGGCTTCTGCTTTGTCTCCAGATTCTTCAGGGCCCACTTCAGGGGCCCCCTCACCTGCCATTACCCGTCGATCTCGGGCTGGGGCTGCAGAGGCGGGACTCCCTCGAGCAGCTCCGAGTGCCCGGCCACGGCCCTTGACCGAGACACCCAGGAAGTCAGCGACTACTGAAGACCAAAATGCCCCAGAGCCGAGTCCAGCTGCCAGGAGGCGGCCCAGCGCGGGCGGTGGCTTCCAGAAGCCGGCCTCGCGTCCCCTGGGCTCCAGTGCTACCCCTGTGTCATCCCCTGCCCGCTCTGGAGCCTCAGCCCGGGGACCATCCCGGGCTCCTGCGCTTCCCTCACAGCCCAGGTCCAAAGGACAGTCGGCTCTGCGACCCCCGCAAACCACAATCCCCAGGAAGAACGCAGTTTCAGTGCCAGGCCAGCTTTCAGCTTCGTCTTTGGCCAGGCCTTCTCCACCTGGTGTGGCAGCCCAGAAGACTCCACCTCCCCACCGCTCAAGGGCTCCTCCCCAGGCTACCCTCCCTCCCTCTCCACCGACCACGCCCCCTCCACCTGCAGCCCTCCACATTCAAGACCCGCCCTCCCCTCAGGCCACGCCCCACGCACAGGACCTAAGCTGTCCACTGGTCACTACATTTCCAGTAGCCCCTTCCACTCCACTCTGCTTGGAGACCCTCCCCTCTCCACCGGCTACTCCCCCTTCGCAAGCCCCAACCTTTCCCCAGGTAGAAAGTGTCTCTGCCCCGCCCATGACAGCACTTTCTCCATCAGCTTCATCCCCTGCGCAGAATATGATCCCCACCCAGGTTTCTCCGGCATTGCCCTCTCTTCCGACTTCCTTATCCGCACCTCTGTCTGCTCCTTTACCTCTAGACACAGACGTGCTCTCCCCGCCAGTCTCTCCGAGGGTTAGGTCTTCTCCCCTTGCCACGCCCACCCCACCGGCCCTTTCTCCGGTGACCACGCCCCCACCGCAGGCCATTCCTTCTCTGACTCCGCCCCCACAGCAGGCCGCGCCCTTCAATCTGACTACATCTCCTAACCAAGATCCTCCTCCAGCTTCGCCCCCTTTGCAGGCTCCTCCCTCTGCCCTGGGGTCTCCTACTCTGCGGGTCCCACCTTCTCTGACCTTGCCCTCTTTGCAGGCCGATAGGGGTCTCCCGACTCTGCCACCCCTACTGGCCTCCCCTCCTCCTTTGGTCTCACCCCCGTTGCAGGCCCCACCTCCTTTGGACTTACCCCAACCTCAGGCCACGCCTTCTTTCCTGCCTACACCTATGCATGCTCAACCCTCCCTGACTCCGTCTCCTTTGAAGAGCCCTTCTCTCTCTGCCTCATGCCCTATGCCCCTTCCTTCTCCACCTGCCTCACCTCCTCTGCAGGCTCTTCTTTCCCCTCCTGCCTCACCTCTTCTGCAGATACCGCTTTCTCTCTTAGCTTCACCTATTCGGACTCCATTGGCTACATCTCCTCCGCAGGCCCCACTTTCTTTGACCTCACCCCCTCGCTCTCCCCTGGCCACGCCCCCTCCCGAGGCCCCGCCTTCTTTGGCCTCACTCCCCCATTCTCCCCTGGCCACGCCCCCTCAAGAGGCCCCACCTTCTTTGACTTCACTTGGTTCTTCCCTGGCCACGCCCCTTCCAGAGGTTCCACCTTTAACCTCTGGCTCTCCCTTGGCCATACCCCCTCAAGAGGCCCCACCTTCTTTGGCCTCACTCCTTCATTCTCCCCTTGCTAGGCCCCCTCCAGAGGTCCCACCTGCTTTGTCCTCACCCCCTGACTCTCTCCTGGCCACGCCCCCTTCAGAAGCCTCACCTTCGCTGGCCTTGCCCCTTCAGGCTTCGCCTTCTCGGAAGACAACGGTGGCCCCTGAGCAGGCCGGGCCTCTGGCTTTGCCCCCTCTACAGGCCCCGTCTTCTCCCACGACCACGCCCCCTCTACAGGTCCTGCCTCGCTTGGGCTCACCCCTTGTGCAGCCTCCTCCCTCTCCCCCTGCCTCCCCTCCACTGCAGGCCCCATATCGACCCCCGACCCCGGGTCCAGATGCCTCCATCTCAGGTCCACGGCTGACCCTGTCTCTGGCCCCGGCCCCGCCACCGCCACCTTCTCGCAGCCCATCCAGTACGCTGAGCGGCCCGGACTTGGCCGGCCACAGCAGCAGCGCCACCAGCACGCCAGAGGAGCTGCGTGGTTACGACAGCGGGCCGGAGGGTGGCGCTGCAGCCTCCCCTCCCGCCGACGCGGAGCTGGCCGCCTGTCACCCGGCTGCTTGGAGTCGCGGTCCAGCTCCACCGCTGCCGGTCTGCGGCGCTCCAGGTGAGGGACTCCACGCCCGGGACGGGGCGGGGCAGCGACGCGTGGGGGCGGGGCTGATTGAAGGGGCGGGGCCTCTCGGTATGGGCGGGGCTGATGGAAAGGGAGGGATTTCGAGCCCGGGGTGGAGGCCATGGAGGCGGAGGCGTGGCCTCGGGGCGGAGCAGGGGCAAGGGCGTGGTCTCGCCTCGGGAGTGGAGCTCCCACCTCCCCTGCCCAGAGTCTGTATTTGCAGGTGTTTCTCTGTCTTGGCCTCCTTCTGCCGGCCCGGGCTCCGCAGACGGCTTGGACACCATCTACGAGGCTGAAGGACCCGAGTCAACGACCCCTACCCCAGGCTCGTTGGATCCGGGACCCGGGTCCTGCGCGGGCAGTGGGAAAGTGGCGAGTGGGGCGGGGCCCGGGGCGTCCTCCCGGAGCCCGAAGTCGGCGCGCCTAGGCGAGCTGCCGCTGGGCGCACTGCAGGCCAGCGTCGTGCAGCACCTGCTGAGCCGGACGCTGCTGCTGGCCGCGGCCGAGGGGGCGGCTGGAGGCAGCGGGGGCCCGGAGAGTACAGGGGGTGGTGGCGTCTCGGGGGCCACCCGAGCTCCGCTCAGCGACGCCGAACTGGGCCGCTGGGCCGAACTGCTGTCTCCCTTGGACGAGTCGCGCGCCAGCATCACGTCGGTCACCAGCTTCTCCCCAGACGATGTGGCCTCCCCGCAGGGTGACTGGACTGTGGTGGAGGTGGAGACTTTCCACTGAGCCGGACTCCAGACTCACCCGCTCGCCGTGCCCACCCCTGCGTTAGGATCCGTCCCTCCCCTCCGTTACGCTTTTGTCCTAGATTCCCTCCCCCACTCCTAGACTAACTCCTTCCTCGGGTTGATTTTGGATTCCTTAGAGCCCCACCTAGTCTTTGGGCCCAAGGTCCACCCCTGCCTTTAGCTGACTCTCCCCTCGAGCCCCGCCCCTTGGTCAGGACACACCCCTGCTCCCACCGAAACTCCAGGTGCAGTGCATTGTACATCTAGCGCGGCCCCAGTTTGCAATAAAACCGGGACACTGGAGTCTGTGTGTCCTCACTTGGGGGGCCGGGAACCGGGGACAGACCGAGGGTCGGAGGTCTGGTGAAACCTTGAAGCTTTTCTCCTGTGGAAATGGAAGGGGCAGGCGAGGTGGGCCTGGGTCGAGGCTCTACCAAATCTCAACTATCCGGTTGAGTGCATAATTATGTGCTTCTTCGGGCTCCACATTTTTTTAGGGGGGGAGTCGGTCCTCGGGTTTGAGCTCTCGGCCTGGACACTGCTCCTGAGTTTCTAGGCCAGCGCTCTACCACGTTAGCCCCAGCTCAACTTCCAGCTTTTTGTGGTTAACTGGAGATAGGAGTATCATGGACTTTCCTGCCCAGGCTGGCTTGGAACTGCAGTCCTCAGATCTCAGTCTCCTGGATAGCTAGGATTAGGGGCTTGAGTCACTGGCACCCAGCAGGGTTCCACTTCTTTAGGTTTAAGGGGGGCCTGCATGGTGGAGGTGGGGAGCTCTTGAAGGTCTTCCCACGCTCCAGGGAACCAGAGGAAGGGTTTGAACTGGAACTGAGGGTGAATTCCTTCCCAGAGATTTCGCCCCCAGGATGCACCCCTTATCTATCGAACGTGACCTCTGGGTAAGAGATGGAGGGGCTCTTGGAGGCATCTGGTTTTGCTGTCTCTTTTTTCATTCCTGGGCGGTTGGTTTTCCGTTTACTGGAGATGTTGCAGTGTTCAGAGGACAGGCCAGTAATCTGTCCCCAGGGGCTCCTAAGACGTGCTCCACAGGTGTGGGGATAGGGTGGACTGACCTGCTTGGAGCCTGCAGGAAAGAAGTGGCCTCTCCCAGGGCTGGGACACTCCATCCTCCGTGTGGGTACATTCTGTCCCAAATGGGCCTGCCCTGTTCCCCTTTCCCTAACTGACATCCCTGATATCCTCCCTACTCTGCCCCCAGCCCAGCCCACCCTGGAGTCCCTTAAGTTCCAGACCAGACCTTCCTGTTCTACTCGTGTACTATGAGAGAAGCTGTTGCCTACATCTTTCCAAATAAACCGAAGAATTCCTAATGGCAGGAATGAGAGGGCTGGGGATGTGGCTTAGTGGTAGAGTGCATGAAGCTCTGGGTTCGATTCCTCAGTAGCAGATACACAGAAAAAGCTGGAAGTGGTGCTGTAGCTCAAGTGATAGAGTGCTAGCCTTGAGCAGAAGAAGCTTAGGGACAGTGCTCAGGCTTCAGTTCAAGCCCAGGACTGAGAGAGAGAGAGAGAGAGAGAGAGAGAGAGAGAGAGAGAGAGAGAGAGAGAGAGAGAGAGAGAGAGAGAGAGAGAGAGAGAGGGGGGGGGGGGGGGCATGTCCAGGTAGATGAAAACGACAGAAAAGAACTTGGTGTAGGGTTCTCAGTTCTATTTCTGCCTTTTTTAATTTTTTGAAGTCAGGGCCTGAGCACTGTCCTTTGGCTTTCTCAAGGCTAGAGCTCTACCATCTGAGCCACAGCACCACTTCCAGTTTTTTCTATGTATGTGCTACTGAGGAATTGAACCCCAGGCTTCCTGTATGCTAGGCAAGCATTCTACCACTAGGCCAAACTCCTAGTCTCCTCCTCCTCCTCCTTTTTTAAAAATCAAGGCTAGCATTCTACCACTTGAACCACAGCTCCACTTTCACTTCCAGCTTGTTGTGTGTGTATGTGTGTGTGTGTGTTTTATTCATTCCACTTGTTTGCTTAAGCTGGTTTCAAACCCTGATCTTCTGATCTCATCTGGATTACAAGCATGAGCCACCAAGGCTTGGCCCTACTCCTTTGGCCAAATATTTAATGCTGAGGGCTTGAATTCAGGGTCTTGTACTCTGCCACTTTAGCCAAGCCTCCCGCATTGCTTTTTTTTTTCCTAGTTATTTTGAAAGTGAAGCCTCATGGACTTTTCTTCTTGGGCTGGCTGTAAACCGTGGTCCTCCAGTTCTCAGCATCCCTCACTCCTGCTATGACCAGGCTCTTGTTGAGCATAGAGCTTCTCCCTCTGTCCCCAGTTGTGTGTATATTCACCCTGAAACACATCCTCTGACATCCAAAGGAAAATAGGCATCAACTGTGGGAGCTGGTTGGAAGGGCTGGATGATTCCTCACTCAAACGCTGATTTGTGGCAAATGGAGGTTTGCTGTCCAGATGGGTCATGGTGGGGACAATCCTTCCATGTTCTCAGACTCTAAGAGGCTGGCACCTGACATGCTAGGTGGCCCCCACGAGTGGGGTAGGACAGAAGTGCAATGCGGTGAGGCAGCTGGGGTGGGAGCAGGGGAGATGCCATTATGCAGGACGTGGCTGCTCAGCAGAGGGACACACTGGTACAGAAGGCAGGGTCAGCCTGGCATCTGTCTGGGGCCAATCAAGTTTCTGCCTCAGAGCAGGTTTCCTTTGCTATCCCTGGCTTCGCTCTCCACTCTGGATTTAGCCTCAGCTCCCCAAAGGACTCTCTTTGGGAACTCTTCTCCCATGGGAGCTTCCATCCACCTGGTCTCAGGGCTTGACTCTGTTTACTCTGCTCAACTACCTCCTCACTGACTCCCAGTTATGGGCCATTTGATGGCGTTCTCCTCTAAGTCCTCCACTGTTTGTTTTAAAGACGTTTCACCACACAGTCTAGACTGGCCTTGACTTCAAGATCCTCCTCTACTGTGGCCTCCTGAGAGCTGAGATCCCAGGGGTTCATCACCACACCCGGCACAAAACAGGAGCACTTGATCTTGACTTGTGTAGACGCGTCAGAGTTGTGTTGCTCCTTCCTGGGCATCCAATCACTTCCTGCTGCTGCTGGTGACAGTATCTGCCTTTGTGCTTTTTGCCATTATAGAAACCTCACACCATCTCCTCCAGGAAGCCTTTTTCTTCACAGTTGCCTAGTTGGCATTTAACATAGTTGGTGGCTCATCCCCTCCCCTTGCTCCAGTGCTTATCTCCACTGTATTCTGGAGCCTTCTAGGCATAATGTAGAGCACCCCGAAAAGGCCTCTGGGAGTGGGCGCTGCGCTCCTGAAGGTGGCAGTACTGCAGGTGGTCTCAGGGACATGGCCCAGCTCACATCTACTGGCAAACCTCCTCTCTCTTCTGCTGCCTAGCATTCCATCAGACAGGGGGAAGCTCCCCATCTGCTTGTGAACCCCCTCCTCCACAACCCCCTCCAGGCCTTCCCAATCAGTGCCCCTTATCCCATGACTGTAAATACACTTTATTTTCCATCTTTCCCGCCTGGGCAACATGTGGAGTGTGAACAGGCAGTGTGCAAAAATGATAGTGGGCAGTGTTGGGGGGCACATAAGGGTCCCCCCTCAGGTGCCCGGCCTGGTCTCCAGGCTTTGTAACACTGAAGAGTGAGTGACTGGGAAGAGGGACAGAGGAGAGGTCCCCACCCTAGGAAGCGCCAGGGAGATTGCTTGTGACGCTACTGCTAGTGGAGGCTCCAGGAGCACCGAGGGCCAGCACCCCCCAGGGCCACTTGAGGGTCCCCAGGGGGAGGGGAGGAAAGGGTCTGGGAGGGCAGCAAGGTGTTGTTGGACTTTGGCACCGTTCTCAGGTTTGACTTGGCAGAGACCACTGGACCACTATAAGGAGGCCAGAGGAGGCAACTCCACTGGAGAAGCTCCATTGCTGGAGCCTGGCCCTGGTCTGAGAGCAGGGCTGGGGACACGAAAAGGAAAAGAAAGGAAGTGGATAAAGACTGAGCATCTCCAAACAGGGGGGCAGCCTTCCACCCTTGACCAAGACAATGATGGATGTCTGGGGGGAGATGAGGGCCTCCAGGGAGAAGGGTCTCTTCTTCACAGTTTCTTTGCCCCCCCACATTCCCCCATAGCAGAGAGGCACTGCCCAGTCCCAAGCTAGTACCCACTGTCCACTCGCAACCCCAGGAAGCCCTGCCCACAGGATGGGGGACTTTGGTTTCTGCTGCTGGGGCCATGATGCCTGCATCAGGCTGGCCTTCTGTCCCCTGTGGCCAAGGTCAAAGGTTACCTAATCCCGAGGGCATTGTGGGGTGCTAACGTCCAACTCAGGGATGTCCCTCCTACCCCCAGGCCTCCTCTAGCTCCTGGGCCCTTCCCTGCAGGGCCACCCTTGTCCCGGAGGGAAGCTTCCTGCTCACCCGGGCAGGAATCTCTGCCTCCTGCCCTCAGGTAACTGGCCCGGGCACCCCTTAAATGTTCAAAGGAGGGCCAGGAGGGATACGGACCGAAATGGGTAAACACTGCTGGGGAGAGAGAGCCCATCCGGAGGCCCTGCCCTCTGCGCTGCCCGGCGGGCATGGCCCTCTACGAGGGGTCACAGCGGCGTGGAGTTCGGCAGGTGGCACTGCCCAGGCAATCCATGGTGGCGGCGGCCTCGGGGCTCCCAGCGCACGCGCCCCTGCCTCAGTTGTCCAGGCCCTGGCTGTAGGGCGCGGCCAGCTCATCGGCATCGCTGTCCGAGCTGCCCTCGCTGTCCTTGGCCGGCCGCTCCAGACGGCGGAAGAAGCGCGCGTCGCGCGGGGACAGCGGGTAGAGCGCGTCCTGCAGCGCCGCGCCCACGCCCACGCCCAGCAGCTCCTCGTCCGACGACGGCAGCGAGTCCTCGTCCAGGTGCCGCGCCAGGCTCAGCCCGTCGAAAGCCAGCGGGTCCTCGAAGGGCGGCGGGCCCTTCAGCAGCCGCACCTGGGGCAGGGGACCGGCGCGCTGGAGGCGGCGCAGAGGAGCCCACGCGGGCGTCGTGCCGCCGAGTACCCGCTTCCCTTGCCCTTCCAGCCCCGTCCTCCTTACCGCACCCACGGCTGGCCTGTCACCCAGACGCCCGGCTCTCACCTCCGCCTTCAGCTCTTCGATCTGGTCCTTGAGCTCGCGGATGTACTGCGACGAATCCGAGTGGTTCAGCTGGCCCTGGATCCGGCCTTCCTCCCTCTTGGGGGCGGCCAGGCGCACACACGGTCAAGGCGGGACCGGCTCGGCTCGGCTCGGCCCCGCCCTGCCCCGCCCCACCCGCCTCTCGTTATAACCCCGCCCCATACGGCCCCGCCTCTAGCCATGACCCCACCCCACCAAGCTGGCCCCACCCACAGACCCCGCCCCGCCGCGGCCACGCCCTTTCTGGACCCGCCTCCGCCCAGGCCACGCCCCATCTAGGCCCTGCCTTCCACGGCCCCACCCCAGGATGCCCACGTGCCGGTCTCTCGCCATGACCCCGCCCCTGTATCCCTGGCTCCGCCCAGCCCCCACGACCCCGCCCTCACCCCGTCCCAGCCGCTCACCTGTATCTCCAGCTCGGCGATGCGCTGCCGCATCTCGGCCACTGCGGCCATGCTGTCTGCCTCTCGAAGCCGTACCGCCATCACCTCCTCCTTGCTCTGGGGGTGGGGGGCAGAAGGCAGGTCAAGGGAGGGCCGGAGCTTGGGGGGCGGGGTCTCGGGGGGCGGGGCCCGGGCAGAGGCGGCACCTTGCACTCGGCCTCCGCCTGCTTGCGGCGGCTTTCGCTGAGCTGCGTCTGCAGCCCCTTGTTCTGCGCCGCCAGGTACTGCAGCTTCTCCTGCAGCGCCGCGCGCTCCGCCTCCACGCGGTTCAGCAGGTTGCGGTGGATGTTGTCCTGGAAGGCGGACAGAAGGACGCACAGTGGGGATCGCTGGGCCGGCTGGGGGGCTGGCCACCTGGCCCCGACTCACACAGGCGCAGCCCACCTGCGTCTCGAGTTCCACCACGCGCTGCCGAAGCTCCCGGCCCTCGGCCAGGGCCTGCGCCTCGCGCAGACGCACGCTCATCAGCTCGTCCTGCAGCTCGCCCAGGACCAGCTTCCGCGGAGACTCCTTCCAGCGGCCGCCGCGGGACAGATGAGCCTAGGAGGAATGGGAGAGAGGCGTGCCGTCAGTCTCCGCCGTAGGAAAACCCGGAGACAGGGGCCACGCGCCCGGGCGTTCTGCCGCGCTGCCCACCTGGCCCTCACCTGCCAGGTGTCTGAGAGCTCCTGCAGCTGCAGCTTCAGCTCTCGCGCTGAGGCCACGGCCTCGCCCTCCCGCACCTTGAGAGCCTTGAGCTCCTCCTGTAGCCGCGCCACGTTGTTCTCGTCGGGCAGCGAGCTGTTTCTCTGCGGGGTGGGGGAGGGGGAGACCGGGTCAGGACCCTGGGCAGGTCCCATCTTCCCAGCCTGCTTTCTCCAGGCCCAGGGAGAGGACTTAACTAGAGTGTAAAATAGGTGTCTTAAGATACACTTTTACATTATGGGGGTCTCTATGAAAAATTACTCTTGATTACACTAGCCAGGCTGGGGGAGTCAGGGCCAAGGGCAGGTGCCACCCTGGGAGAGATTCCTGCTCCTCAGGGTCCATGACCAACCTGGGATCTGACCCAGCAAGGGCTGAGAAGATGCGTGCAGCCTCTGTTCTGCCCTGCCCCCCCTGATGTCACCTGGGTCCAGATGTCCCCCTGTCTAGGCAGATCCTCACCGACCCTGGCCCTGGTCTGGTTCTGGGCGGGGGGGGGGGGGGGGGGGGGGGGGGGGGGGGGGGGGGGGGGGAGGGCAGGACAGCAGGGCTTTAAGGGACTGGGGAAATCTGGCTGCTGATGGGGGATGAGAGGGATTTCTTAAACAGTGAAGGTTGTTTGGGGTGAGCAAAGTTCCTGCATTGTAAAGGTGCTGGGGTTGACAGGAAAAGGTGGGCCTCTGTCAGCCCCTGTAGAATGTCTCCATAGGAGTAGGACAGGGACCCTCATGGGCCTTGTCCTTCCCTTCCCACTTCTTCCCTCCATCCTGGAACTCAGGGACTAGGAGAGACCATCACAGTGGGATAAGGAGTCCAGGCCGCTCATTGCCTCTGGTGACTTCTGCACATGAGATCTTAAAGGTAGGTATGGGGTTGTGCTGTTGTGAGTGCAAGTGTGTGTGACCCAGACATGTTCATTCAGCTCTAGGCTTGGGAAGGTCTGGGCATGACTGGTTCAACTTTCCCTATCTCCTCAAACCCTTGGGTGGAGAGGGCAAAGCCAGGATGTACCTTGGCTTCTAAAGCAGTAGGCAGAGGTGGCCTCCTCCACAGAAATAGCCTTGGGTGGGGAAATTTCCCTGACCACCCTCTAAAGCTTCCTCAGGACCATCTTGCCCCTTCCCAGGGTCCCCTAGCACCTGCCCATCTACCTCCCACCCAACCGCACCTTCTCCATGTCCAGAACTTTGTCCTGCATCTCCCGAAGGGCCCCCAGTGTCTCTGTCTCCCGCAGCTTCGACTGTTCCAACTCCGTCTCCAAGTGGGCCACAAAGTCCTCGGTGAGACGGGGGTTTTCCTGGGGGGCAGAGGGCTGTGTGGTTCCCTGCAGAGGGTGGGGGAGGGAGGCAGCCTCCATCTATCTGGGTTGGGGGCAGACCTTGCCATTCCTCCCTGGAGCCCCTGCGTTGGAAGAGGAGCTAATCTTCCTAATTCTCTGTGCTTAGGCATTCTGGCCCTGGGGCAGAAGAACTGGCAGGACCACTTTCCAGGGAAACTGGCATGAGGGGAAGTCCCTAAAGTGACTTTCCATGGCCTCGGGATGCCCTCAGAGGGATGCCAGTAACTGGGGTGGTTTTCCAGCATCCCTGGGTGTGGCCTGACCATGGGGGTGGGCGTGGCCAGGGCGTGGCGGGGGGAAGGGTGCTCAGGGAGAAGGACTGGGCTCCTGCCCCTCCTGCGTTTCAAAGCAGAAAACAATGCGGGGAGTTTGCTTTGGGAAGCTTGGCTGTACCTGGGTGGGGTGACAGGACATTTTTTTGGGTGTATGTGTGTGTATATGTCTCCCTAAGGCCGGAGCTTGGGGGCTATCTGACTGGGACAGCCTGGTTCTCACAGGCCTTGGTGCTGAGGTCCACAGAAATAGTCGGCCATTGGAACCCTGAAAACCAGTGGCCGGGATGGGGCGTGGCCCGGCGGGACGGGGCGTGGCCTGGCAAGGCCCGCCCACCGGTACCTGCTGCTCCTGCAGCTGCCGGATGGTGCTGTGTGCCTTCTGCAGGTCCTCCGTGGCCGAGCTGCATTGCTGCCGCACCACCGCCAGCTCCCGCTTGATAACGTAGTTCTCCTCCGCCTCCTGCGCCCGCGTCACCTGCCCCTGAGCACAGGGAGGATGGGGGGAATCATGACCCTCGGCTTCCATCTCAGGCCCTTCCTTGGGCCACTGGGAGAGGGCCCAAAGAGGGGAGAGGAGGGGGAGAGGTGAGGGGGGCACAGCCTCCCAAACTCAGAGCCTGGGATGGGGTGCCTCACCACGGGGGTACAAACAGGAGCAGGACAGCTGGAGGAGCCTGGGGAAGACCCAGCACACGCTCTGACTGCCAGGTTGGCTGCAGGGGACACTCAAGGACTCGGGACACCCGTTGTCATGGGGGCCTTGGTCTCCCTGGGGGCCTTACTTCCCCTCCCCCGTTCTATCATCTTTGCCCCTCCCACCCCCATTCCAGGCTCTGAGCCCATCTGGTGGTGCACAGAAGCTTCCAGATAAAGCCATTCAAGATGAAGCACAGCGGAAGCAGGTGAGCGAGGGGAAGGTTGGCGGGCAGGCATGGCAGGAGCTGCAGTTAGTGTGGGAGTGGCTAGGAGAGTTCTGTGTGTGGACGTGGGTGTGAAGATGTGTGTGTGCAAGCTTAGCATTAGTGCACACACCAGGCCCTGAAATGGGATGCTGTCTGTCCCTGTGTGTGTCAATTCATGCTTGGACACACTCACACACACTGCCTGCCCCCACCCCACCCCCAACCTCACATGCCTCCCTCCACCCCTAGGGAAGAGAATTCTGGGAATTCTGACTCCCAGAATTGGGCCCCCTGCTGCCCCCATGCATGATGCTAGGCCTTCCCTCTCACCCCCAAAATGGCAGCAGCCAGGGAAGGGGCAGTTACTGGCTGTCAAGTGCAGGGATCAAGGAAGGAGACTGGAGAGGGAGAAAAAAGCTACAGTACCTGGATTAGCCTATCAGCCAGAGCAGCGCTCTCCTACCAGGCGGGTGGGCGAAGGGGGATCCCCGAGCAACAGAGGGAGGAGGCAGAGCGGAAGGCGCAGGGACAGGAGGGGGGAGAGACAGACAAGAACCACTTGTCACTAACGCGGTGGACTATTTCTAGAAGCAGGGGAGACAGCAGTGAAGACCAGAAAACCAGCAGAGAGGACCCGGAGGAAGATCAAAGCCAGAGCCAGCTCCATCCTGGAGAGGGGTTTGTTGGTGTGTGTGTGTGTATGTGGGGTGTCACCAGGGTGGCCATACCTACGGGGTGGACACAGGGGGCCACTAGCTGGGAGAACAGCATCAGAAAAATCTCTCTTCATTGTGATCAGAGAAGGCTGGGAACCCTTCCTTCCTTCCTCCCTCCCTCCCTCCCTCCCTTCCTTCCTTCCTTCCTTCCTTCCTTCCTTCCTTCCTTCCTTTCTTTCTTTTTTTCGTGGTACTTGAACTTGAGGCCTTGTGGTTTGCTAAGCAGGCAATCTAGCACTTGAGCCACTTCCCAGCCCCCCCCCTTTTTTTACTTCGGATATCTTTCATATAAGGTCTCTCATGGGAGGATTGAGAGTTAATATGCTTTCTGTGAGCTGGGATGACTTAATGGTGCTACCACTCTTAGCTTTTTTTGAGATGGGGGTGAGTTTCTCACACTTTTTGCTAGGCTGGCCTTGAACCTTGATCCTTTTCATCTCCATTTCTATCAAGTAGCTGAGATTACAGGTGTGAGCCACTCTGCCTGGCAGGAATTTGTTTTACTTTTGGAGGGAGAAGAAAAAATGGAGGCTTTGAGCCAAGTGCCAGTGGCTCACACTCATAATTCCTGATTTCTCAGGAGGCTGAGAGCTGAGGATCACAGTTCAAAACTCACCAGGGCTGATAAATCCTTGAAAATCTTATTTCCAACAGACCAGCTAAGAGCGGGTGCAGAAGTGTGGCTCAAGTGGTAGAGTACCAGTGAGAGCTGGACACCTGGAGGCTAAACTCTAGTATCAGCACAAAAAAGAAAGAGAGAGAGAGAGAGAGAGAGAGAGAGAGAGAGAGAGAGAGAGAGAGAGAGAGAGAGAGAGAAAGAGGAAAGAAAGGAAAAGGGCTTTGGGACAAGAGTTAGGAGTTAAAGGGGTGGCTCAATTGGTAGTGCTAGTCTGTAAGTGGAAGTTATCAGGTCCTGATTTCCTGGACTCAGACGAGAGAGAGAGAGAGAGAGAGAGAGAGAGAGAGAGAGAGAGAGAGAGAGAGAGAGAGAGAGAGAGAGAGAGAGAGAGAGAGAGAGGAAGAGAGGAGGGGGAAACAAGTGACAAGAAAGAAGGGGAGATTCTGGCCTGGGGTCATGGTAAACTATCAGACCCTATCATCATCTTTTTTTTTTTTTTTTTTTTTTTTTTTTTGTGGGTCATGGGGCTTGAACTCTGGGCCAGGGCACTGTCCCTGAGTTCTTCAGCCCTGGAGCTACAGCCTCATTTCCCATTTCCTAGTGATTAATTGGAGATAAGAGTCTCACGGACTTTAGTGCCCAGGCTGTCTTTGAACCGTGATTCTCAGATCTCAGCCTCCCAAGTAGCTAGGATTACAGGCGTGAACCACCGCACCCGGCTCCACTATCGTCTTTAACATGTTGGGGTCCAGCATCAAAGCCATGGCTTCCCACTGCAAATGGTAAAGCTGTCCGTCTTCCTCCAGTCCTTCCTTCCTTTCCAAAGAGAGACTTCCAAATTGTAGGGGGGCTGAACACAGGGCACCTCCATTAGCCAGGTGGCCCTGGCTCCCTTCTACCCCCCTGGGGTCACCATCCCAGGGGACAAAGGTCAGGGGAGTCTCCCCAGACCCCCCAGGGATAAGTAACCCTGATCTCAGTAGGGACTCAGGGGGGTTCAGCCAGGCTTCTCACCCAGCAGACTCAGGGTGGGATTTTGGTCCCAAGCCATGATGGTGACTGAGTCCTGGAGATTCCCAGCCCTTCCCCGCCCCCGAATACCATCCACACCTCTCACCTTCTCCAGAGTCTCAATCCGCTGTTTCAGGAGCCGGTTCTCTGTCCGAAGCCTCTATGGAGGGTAGGGGGGGAAGAGAGCACATTAGAGCTGGTCCCTACTCCTGAAAGCACCTCCCATGTACCTTTCCCCACCCCAACCCCCCGCATTGGGGTGCAGGCTTGTCCTCTCAGGAGCCACATCACCCACAGGAAGCTCTGGGCCAACCTCATGTCCTGTGAGGAAGTGATTTTTGAAGATAGGGCCCATTCTTGCTCAGAAAGAAAGAACTATATTTTCCCCCCTCTTTTTTATGGCCTTGGGATTTGAACCAAGGGTGTTGTGATTGTGCTCCACGCTGCCACTTGAGCCTGTGATGGCTTGATTGAGATTGGGGCTTGCTAACTCCCCCACCCCACCAAGGCTAGCCTCAAACCTCCCAACTTCTTGCTTCCCAACTAGCCAGAAATACTGGCATGAACCACTGGGCTTGGCTTAAAAAAGTATATTAAAAAATCACTCGGCCGGGATTTGGCCTAGTGGTAGAGTGCTTGCCTAGCATGCGCAAAGGCCCGGGTTCAATTCCTCGGTACCACATACATACAAAAAAGCCCAAGTAGTGCTGAGGCTCAAGTGGTAGAGCTCTAGCCTTGAGAAAGTCCAAGGACAGTGCTCAGGCCCTGAGCTCAGGCCCAGGACTGGAAAAAAAAAATAAAAATTTCAGGAAAATTAATGTGTTCTCAAGTGCGTGGGAGAACAGTCCCATGTCATCCTCTGAAGTCTGGTTTTAACTTGCACTTGGGTCTTTTTCAATTTAATTAATTAATTTATTTGGATTTTTTTTTCTTGCTGGGCTTGGGCACTGTCACTGAACTCTTTTATAGCTGAAGGATGGCGCTCCACCACTTGAGCCACAGTGCCACTTCTGGCTTTTTCTGTGATTAACTAGAGATTAGTGCCCAGGCTGACTCTGAACCTCAGTCCTCGGATCTCAGCCTCCTAAATAGCTAGGTCGACAGGCATGAGCCACTGGCACCTGGTGCTTGGGTCTTTCAAAGGAAGAGGCCTTTAGGTTTGGGGGTTGCTGTCAAGACAGTTGCTTTGTTCCCAGCTTCAGAAATTTCCAGAATAAGCTCCTTTCAGAATTCAAGGCCTCCATGCTGAGGAGTAGCATGAGCCAGGAAAGCTCATGACCACATTTCAACCACACTTGGGGGAAAATGTCTTCCTTGTTGGTGCTTATTTTTTGAGCTAGGTTCTCACTATGTGGTCCAGGCTGGCTTTGATTCCTGATCTTCCTGCCTCAGCCTGCCAAACACTGAGATTTCAGGCCTGCTGGCTCCGCCCATTAGGATGTGCTGATGGATTGTGGGTAATGTTCTGTGGTGACATGCCTAGTTCTCCCTTGCATTTGGTTATGAAGAAATAGCTTAGATGAGCAGATGAGTGTGGGACAGGTTTGTTTAACAAGTGCCCCATTTCCTGCCAATTCCAAAATGATTTAAGAATGTACAGGGAATTAGTATATGAAGTTATATGCAAATCCTGAATTATTTTTTTTCTGTATATGATGCTTTGAACACTCCAGTGTCTTATTATTTTTGTTGTGTCCCTGTTGTGGAACTAGCTAACTCCTAGCCAGGAGGCCATGTTTTTTTTTTAAATTTAATTTAGTTTTTTGTGGGTCATGGGGCTTTGAACTCAGCCTGAGTGCTGTCCCTGAGCTCTTCAGCTCAAGGCTACCACCTACCCTTGAGCCAAGCTCCACTCCCCATTTTCTAGAGGTTAATTAGAGATAAGAGTCTTAGGTCCTTTTGTGCTTGGGTGGGCTTTGAACCTTGATCCTCATAACTCAGCCTCCTGAGTGGCTAGGATTATAGGTGTGAGCCTCTGCACCCAGCTTTTAATTTAATTTTTACTTTTTATTTTTGTCAGTCGTGGGGCTTGAACTCAGGGCCTGAGTGCTGTCCCTGAGCTCTTTTGTTCAAGGCTAGTGCTCTACTATTTTAAGCCAAAGCACTACTTCTGGTTTTCTGGTAGTTAATTAGAAATAAAAGTCTCATGGACTTTCCTTCCCAGGCTGGCTTTGAATTGTGATCCTCCTATCTCAGCCTCTTGAATAGCTAGGATTACAAATGTGAGCCATAGCCACGCAGCTCAAGCTGTCTTTGATGTACAAACCAAGCAGCACAGAGCCCAACCACCCTTCTTTATCTAATGTTCACATCACACCAATATTTCGCTTGCCTAAACCACTACCACTCCAGGGCCAGTACTAAAATCTAGGGGACCAGCTAGAGCTGTGGGATTTTTTTTTGTCCTAGGCCTAGGCATTGTTCCTGAGCTCTGCAGCTCAAGGCTACCACCCTACCCCTTGAGCCACAGCTCCACTTCCATTTTTCTAGTGGTTAATTGGAGATAGGAGTCTCACGGTCTTTAGTGCCTGGGCTACTTTGAACTTCAATCCTCAGATCTCAGCCTCCTGAGTAGCTAGGATTACAGGAGTGAGCCACTGTGCCTGGCTGAGGTGTGGGAATTTTAACTATCCACTACAGAGCCGGCCCAAATTTGCCTACACACCAAAAGCCCTGACCTTCACTTTCCACTGACTCTGTCTGGGATAGCCTGCTCCTTCCTCTTGGGGATTTTAATTAATAAAAAATCTTTCAAAGGCACAAAGTGGTTACACTATCCTCCTTTTTTTTTCTTTTTGACAGTCCTGGGGCTTGAACTCGGTCTCAGCATTGTCCTGAGCCTTTCTGTGTTCAAGGCTAGCACTCTACCACTTGAGCCGCAATGCCACTTCCAGCTTTTTCGAGTAGTTTATTGGAGACAAGAGTCTCTTGGACTTTTTGAACCGTGACCCTCAGATCTCAGCCTCCTGAGTAACTAGGATGACAGGCATGAACCATTGGTGCTCTGCTCTCTGTCTTTCTTCAAGTTGCTTTACCGGACTTAAAATCCCTGGTACATTTTGAAACAGGCTATGGGCAAATGATCCAAGGGCAGGACTCTGTGAGAATAGCTCTGTAGAAATGGGCTGAGGCTCAAGTTCAAGTGGTAAGGATCTGCCTAGCAAGATCTTTGAAGCTCTGAGTTCAAACCCTAGTAGAGGTGGGGGGGGGAAGCTTTGAGGCTCCCCAGTCCTTCCCATGGGAAATTTCCAGTCTGGCCTAATGGACCAAGAGTTGGTGGCATGTTTGCCTATGGCTGGTCACCAGAGAATAGCTCTTGAGCAAGAGCACAGGTTTGAGTAGGTATACGCTGCCATTCCTGAGCAACGGAGAAGTCCCAAAACCCAGGACAGGAAAATTTCTGGACTAATAATAATAATAATAATAATAATAATAATAATAATAAAAAAGTCAGGTGCTAGTGGCTCACGCCTGTCATCTTAGCTACTCAGGAGAGAGAGATTTGAGGATTACAGTTCAAAGCCAGGCCAGGCAGAAAAGTCTTATCTCCAATTAACTACTCAAAAACTGGAAGTGGAACTGTGGCTCAAAGGTGGTAGAGTGCTAGCCTGAGCACAAAGAGGCTTGGAGACAAGGCCCAAGGTCTGTGTTCAAGCCTAACAACCAACAAAAATAAATAAATATAAGTGAGGGCCACTGAGGCCTAGAGAAGTGCATTCACAGGCCAGGATCATTCAGCTGGGCCTAACACAGTTGAGATTTGAACCCTGATCTTTTACATTTTGGTTTCAGCCACTGTGTGACACTGTTTCTGATGAGGACACAGTCTTTGTGGGAGTTCCGTCCCTGTCTGTCCCCTGTACTGGACCAGAGACCCAATAAATGCTTAAGCATAGAGGGAACACTCAGGGAACCCAGACATTGGGGAAACCACGGTGGGGGCCCCCACTTTGGTCTATATACCTGGTGTCTGATTCCTGCCTGCCTTGGCACACCTGCCCATCAGGCATGTAATGTTGTGCCCCAGGCCATGTGCACTGGGCCCCTGGGCTTGGAACGTCTCCTGCCTGGCCCTCCCCTACCCCTTTGTATCCAGAGCACTCTGCAGAATCCATGCTATTTTAGTGATTTATTGACGGTCTCTTGGCAACAGCGCATGGGGGCATGAGGGTAGGGACTTTGGCTGTCTTGCTTACTGTTGTGTTGCCAGTGCTGTGCATTTTCTGGCTGGGGTAGGCGCTTCCACACTGGCCTGGCAGGTGAAGGAAGGGGCAGGTGGGCAGAGGATCATGGGAGACTGCGGTGGGTGGCCAAGGATGGCCTGGCCTGCCATACACTGGGCAGGGCTGCCCTCTAGTGGCCAGTTCTGGAGTTGCAAGGGGAGCTTCTAAGGGCACCCATCCCTGTCCCTTATCCCCCAACCCCCAGGCCCAGGGCTCACTTTGATCTCAATCTGCTCCTCCATCTCCTTGCTTTTCATGGCTGCATACTCTTTCTCCAGTCTGCAGGGCGGGTGAGAGGGCTGTGAGGATGCCGCTTAGCCTCAGGGCCTTTCCCCTCCTTGGCACTCACATGCTGGGCACTTACCTCTTCATCTTCTTGGGGTTGTACTTGACCTGGTAGGCCTTGAGGACCAGCTTATCTGGGCAGCTGTCAAACTGGTGGGGGATCACCCTCTGAAAGTACTGTGGGGACACGGGTGGTCAGAGCCACGAGGGCCTCCTGAGCCTTGGCGGTATCCCCTGGCCAATTGTGGCCATTCAGTCTGTGTTTGTGGAATGAATGACTGAAGGTGACAAGCTAGAGATAGGGAGAAGGGAGGACCGGCCTTCTAGGGTGTCTGTGACCCAGGGCTTCAGTGACTAGAGACCATCAGGCCAGGGAGCTTCTAGAAGGGGAAGGCTGTGGGTGTGTGGGAGCTGAGCACAGGGCCCTTCATGGAGGTGTAGTGATTTCTACAAAGGGTTAAGGTAGCCCTCAGTGGACACTGCTCCTGTCCCCCAGCCCAGCTGGCCCCCACTGGCAATTGTAGACAATGGACAGCCGTGTTTGGGGACACAACCATGGCCTTTGTGTATTCTTCTCTCAAAGTGCCAGCTGGAAGCGGCTGGGAGGGGGCAGGGCCCTGGGTGATGGGGAAATGGTGGTGAGAGGCAGTCTGGTCTCTGGGGCAAGCCCAGGCGGGCCAGGAAGGGAGGCTTGCCCCAGACAGCTGGTTCTCTCCCTGCCTGTGCCCTCTCCTGGCCAGGGAGTGGGGTGAGACAGCACCCCAGAGTGTGTGGGTTCAGCCAGAGCTGCTCTTGTCAGGAGGCTTTGAGGCTCTGGATCAGGGTGGGGAGGGAGGAGGGGCCCCCCCGGGGCTCAGCTGGGCTTGGGGCCATTCTCTGTCTCCACTGCGAGTCTGCTGGGCCTTTGACTAGGTATGGGCCTGGTGTCCCTGGTGGGGCGGGGGAGGCCTGTCCTCCCTGCCCTCTTGGCCTACCTGGGACATGCCTTCCATGTCCAGCTGCATCAGCTCTGTCTGGTTCACCTGCAGCAGGGCAAGGCCCACCCGGAACACGATCTCCAATCCCTGCAAAAGGGGGTGGTCAGGCTGTGAGGCTGCAACCCTGCCTCTGTGTCAGGCAGCTCAGACCCTTTCCCCGGGGCCCCAGACCCCAGTCAATGGGTGAGGTGGGGAGCCCTCACCTCGTACATGAAGATGTCAAAGACACGGGTAGCAACAGGCAGAGGGAAGGTGGTGAGGAAGAGCGTGAGGAACCAGGAAGAAGCATACATGGACGTGTGGAAGCTCTGGGAGCGGAAGTGGGTGTTCAGGTCCGGAAGTTGTTCCTGCCAGAAGAGGAGAAGTCCAGCAGGCACAGTGAAGGGGGGCTGGCCACACACACCCTAGGGTGCCAGGTCCCAGCATCCCTGCCCTGTGAGACCCATGAAGCTTCCTTAGCAGGTACTGCAAGTACTAAGTTTGGGGGATGTTGAAGCACCCCAAAACTTTGAGTGGCAATGGGATATGGGCACAGGCAGACATAGTATGTTGGATGCCCCTTCTGGGCAGGTACTGGCCTGACTGCTTGAGTTGCAGTAACTTAGGGCTTTTTGTCAGTCCTGGGATTTGAACTCAGGGCCTAGGTGCTATCCCTGAGCTCTTTCACTCAAGACTAGACCTTGGGAACAGTGCCATTTCTGGTGGTTCATTGGATAAGAGTCTCATGGACTTTTCTGCCCAGACTGGCTTTGAACTACCATCCTCACATTTCAGCCTTCTGAGTAGCTAGGATTATAGGCGTGAGCCACCTGCAATCACCTCATGGTGCTTTCTTGATCACTTCAAAGAGAAGCTTCTGGGCTTTGTGGGTGGGTGGGGGCATTAGGTTACCCACAAGACCACCACCATGAGATCAAGGGGCAGACCCACTGTCCCAGGCAGAGCCTGGCGCAGCTCATGCTGGGGTGGGTGACTTGCCGGCTGCTCTGCCTCACTAGGGTCCCCAGTATGAAGCTCAGTGGCACACTGGGGGTGGTGGCCGTGTGTGGGGGGGGAGTGTACGTGGGAGTGGAATCCTTTTTGGATGGACCTTAACTTCAGACTGCTGGAAACAGGCATCGCTAGGGAAACTGAGGCTGGAGGTATTTGGACCATGGGCTGCATCCTGGTGCCTGGCTGCATCTCTATGCTCTGGGTTTCCACATCTCCCCTGGCCTTGGTCACATTCCTGCACCTCCCCAGCAACACTGTCTCTTTTGGGGCTCAGAGGAGGGTGCTCATTGATCCACGGCCCTTTTGTTACAGGTTTCTGTAGCAGGGTGTGTGTGTGTGTGTGTGAATGAGAATGCAGGCACAGAAACATGGTAGCTGTCTGCCAGCCTGGTGGGGGCTGCTATTTATAAACAGAGCCCGTCTGAGGTTCCCCTTGTAATCAGCAGTGGCAGGCAGATACCACTCACCCTCCCTCCATGACACCCAGAACACAAAAGGGAGGAGTGGGGGTGTCTGATGGCACCAGCCTTGCCCCATGGAAGCCTACGTACCCAGCACTGTGGGAGTAGGGGCAGGAATCTCCTTTCTCGGTGGTGACTTCCACGTGTGATTTCTAAGGCCTGGGCTTCTCATTCCAAGAGATCCCTGGGGATACTGGGGTGCCCCCCATCCCCACCCCCCCTCACCTGCAGCATGTATTCAAACTGGTAAATACAAAGCCCCAGCTCAGCCATGCTGGGCTTAAAGAGCTCCCGCAGTCGGTACTCCTGCATCAGCCGGACAAACACGCAGAAGGCTTCTTCCTCGGGCATCTAGGGGGACAGGTGGGCAGAGGCTCTGAGTGTGGCAAGTGGGGGGGGGAAATGGAGGAGACAGCTGTGTTCATGGCTTTTGGGAGAGTCTCAGTATGCACGCCCCATTTCTGTGCTGCTGACATTTATTGGACATGGACTGTAGCTGGATAAGCCACCAGTCACTTGAGGTGAAATTCCATCAGTCAATGGAAGGAAACAATGGAGCTGGGGCCTGAATCCAGATCTGACTGCCACCACAGCTCCTGCTGTCTCTTTTTCTCCTCATTCTAGTAGGACATTGGTGGTTCAGGCCTGTAATCCTAGCTACTCAGGAGGCTGAGATCTGAGGATCATGGTTTGAAGTCAGCCAAGGCTGAAAAGTCCCCAAAGACTCTTATCTCCAAGTATGCACCCCACCAGAAAAACAAAAACAAAACCAAACGGAAGTGGTACTATTGGCTCCAAGTGGTAAAGCCTTGAGCAAAAGCACTCAGGGACAGTGCTCAGGCCCTCAGTTCAAGCCCCATGACCACCACCACCACCAAAACCCCCAAAACAAAGGGAAAGGGAGTCTAAGGGAGTCTATTCTAAGCCTGGTTTCTCTGAATAACCCCCCAGACCCCCAGAATGCTCAGGTCCCCTCCATATCCAACCCCGCCTCCTCCCCTCTAGTTCTGTCTCTATCCTAGATGGCATGTGCCAGCAAAGTGGCTTTGGAGGACAACTGGGTGAGGAAGGCGGGACCCCGGGCTTGCGTCCACTTCCGGGGGGCGGGGCCACTTACCTGCATGAGGAGCAGGCCCACGATGAAGGCACTACCCTGGCAGTAGCCCACCTCGCGGTCTACCAGGGAATAAGCCTGCAAGGAAACCGTGGGCATGGGGTGTGAGTGCAGACCCTCTCAGGCCCCTGGGGCAGGGGAGGGTGTCAGGAGGGCTCCCCGGGGGCCTTACCTTCATGACATTGAAAAGCACTTCCTGACCCAGGCTGTCCTGGCCCTTGAAGAACTCGTGCTCAGGGTAGGTCCGGGCTATGTCTCTGCGGATGAGCTTCTCGCACGGCGAGGACATCTTGAGCAGCTCCGAGTACTGGTTCTTGACTGGCATGTCGGTGGCAGTACACAGAAGCTGCCACACGATGGCCCGGAAGTGGTGCGGTATGCCCTTGCGGATGAGCTCCTGTCCCAGGCGGGCGGGGGGTAGGCACAGGAGGCAGGGGTTGGGCTGTGTCCCCCAAGGATGCTCAGTGGCCCAGTGACCCCCCCCCCACCCAGCCACCTGTGCCACCCCCTTCCCTGCCTCACTGCCCGGTTTGCTGGCTACTCCCCTGCCACCTTGAGCAGCTTCTCCTTCCGGCGCCGCCATTCCTCCCACTCGTTGGCGATGCGCCCCCAAAGGATCCACGTGTCCTCCTCCAGGTGGCTCAGGTTGGAAGAGGCCGAGGAGCTGGACACGAGCGAGGAGCCGCTGTTCCTCCGAGAGCCGTTCATGGAGCGCATGGACTTGGAGTCGGCTTCCAGGAGCCTGCGTGGGAAGGGCAGGGGTGGAAGGGGGCCCTGGAGGATTCTCTGGGGATGACAGGGCTTTGTGGGGGGCCCAGCCTGTCCTCCTGCAGGGTGGGGGGATGTCACAGCACACTGGGGCTCAGCAACCTTGACTAGTGGCTCCACCTCTCTGAGTGCGGTCTCGCTTCATGGGCCCTGTGTGTCCTTGTCAGTGCTAAGCGCTTGACTGTCTCAATCCTTTCATTCAGTCAACCCCACACACATCTGTTGAGGTGATTTAGACTGGGGGGAGGGGGGCAGACAGCAACCCCTGACTAAAGACAATCAGCTAGAAAGGGGCTCTATTTTTTTAGGGGGAGGGGCTTGAACTCAGGGCCCAGAGCACTGTCCTTGGGCTTTCTCAAGTCTAGCACTCTACCACTTGAGCCACAGCACTGCTTCTGACTTTTTCTGTTTGTGGTACTGAGGAATTGAACACAGGGCTTTGTGCGTGCTAGGCAGGCACTCTACCACTAGGCCACATTCTCAGCTAAAAGGGGCTCTGTTAACTTGTACTAACTTCCCTCCCTCTGTCCCTCCGTCCCTTCTTTTCTTCCTTCTGTCCTTCCATCCCTCCCTTGCTCTCATTCTCAGCAGTAACTGGTGCTTGAACTCAGGACTTTGTTTACAGGACAGGCACTCTACCATTTGGTCTGGCACTCATGATCTTCATAGTCTCCTGAGTGCTGGGATTACAGCATGAACTACCAGGCCTGGCTAACTATCTGCTTGTGATGTTTTGGTAGCTGAGTTCTGCGGATCCTGTAGGGAAGGATGTAGCCAGTCACCTATCCAAGAGTGCACCTTTTTTTTTTCCTTTCTTTTTTTAAATCGATCATGGGGCTTGAATTCAGGGCTTGGGTGCTGTCCCTGAGCTCTTTTGCTCAAGGCTCATGCTCCACCACTTTATGCCACAGCTCCACTTCCTGTTTTCTGGTGGTTCACTGGAGATAAGAGTCTCACAGACTTTCCTGCCCAGGCTGGCTTTGAACCATGATCCTCAGATGTCAGCCTCCTCAGTAACTTGGATGACAGGTGTGAGCCACAAATGGAGGTAAGGAGTATACCTTTTATACGCAAATAAACCCATTCAGAGTCCACTTCCGGCTTCAGACTTTCACATTAGGTTCACGGTCTACCTGCCCATACCTGTCCCCCTAAGGCCAGGTAACAGCAAGGGACAGTTCCTAAACCTAGAGTTTGCTGGAATGACTCAAACTAAGTGAATCATTAGCTGACTTACCCTGCCTCACCCATTCCTTCCATGGAAACCACTGTAAAAATGGCCCACGGTTTCTCTGGTTCCCTCTGCCTCCTGATGGGCCCTGGAGCTTCTTGGCATGGCCCTGGGTGGTGACATGTCTCTTCCCTTTGGGAACTGTGAGTAAGTATCTTTTTGACATGCCTGTAATCCTAGCAACTCAGGAGGCTCAGACCAGGAGGAATGAGGTTCGAGGTCCTCTTGGGCTGAAAAAAAATCTGGGAAACTGAGTGGCAGTGGCTCACATTCGCTATCCTGAAATCTGAGGATCATGGTTCAAAGCCAGCCTGAGCAGGAATGTCCGTAAAATTCTTTTCTCCAGCTAGCCATCAAAAAAGCTATGAGTAGAATTGTGTCTCTTTAGTGGCAGTCAAGATGCCAGGCTTGGACGGGTGCTGGTGGCTCATAGCTATAATTCTAGCTACTCAGGAAGCTGAGATCTGAGGATTGTGGTTCAAAGCCAGCAGGAAAGTTCATGAGATTCTTACCTCCAACGAACCACCAGAAAACCAGAAGTGGCACTGTGGCTCAAAGTGGTAGTGTTAGCTTTGAGTCAAAGAACTCAAGGACAGCACCCAGGTCCTAAGTTTAAGCCCTATAACTGACACACATGTACAAAAAGAAAGAATACTAGCCTTGAGGGGAAAAAAACTAAGGGACAGCACCTAGTTCTTGAGTTCAAGTACTAGTACCAGCGTGCATACAAATCTGAAAGACTCTATCTCTAATTAACCAGCTAAAAGCTGGACTGGAGGGATGCCTCAAGTGGCAGAGAGCCAGAGAAGCAAGCAAACAGCATGAACCTGAGGCCCTGAGTTCAAGTACTGGGCTGGGGATGTGGCTCGGTGGTAGAGGGCTTGCATAGTATGTTCGAGGCCCTGGATTCCATCATACACAAAACAAAACAATCCTGCTACCCCCCTAGACCCAAACTTAAAATCCACCATGAAGGCAAGCCAGGAGGAGGCAGAAAGGGGCATTAACCTCATCCTTCCACAGTGGCTTCAGTGAGTAACAGCCAGGTTCACTTGCCCTCTAGACTCCTGGGTCTCCTCATCTTGAGAAGGGGCTGGGGAGCCCAGGCTGTACCCCCGAGCTCCTACCCTGGCCCCTCCACTTCTTCATACTCACCGGTTCTGCTCTTCAAGCTTGGCCAGCAGCTCCAGCTCATCGGGGCTGAGGTTCTCAGAATCAGAGGTGGGGGAGCAGGTGGGGGCCGACAGGGCCTCCTGAGATGAGGAGTCGGGGCTCAGCGTGGGGCTTGCCATGGTGTGCAGGCTCCTCAGCCGTGGGGTGGGGGGGGGGGCGAATCACAGGTCTGTCTGGAGAGGAGAGAATACATATGGTCAACATGAGGCCAGCTAGGCCTGTCCACTCTTGGGACACTCTTCAATTCTAAGCTTCCTACTTCCAGTTCCCACATGCTCCAGGCCAGCAGACAGCCAATCAGGAGTCTTCTAATTCAGTCTCTGGCTGTGAGAATCTCTGCCAAATGCCCGGATGGGGACAGGAGCAGGGGGGGGGGGGTGGGCGTCTCCGGATGTGAGGGCTAAGGCTCCACTCCATACCAAGTCCCTAACGCAGGGTCTGGGGCAGAACTTTCTGTCACTCAGAGTCCCAAGGACACAGACCACCCAGGCCCCCTGTGGAGGCTCTTAACTGGCAACACTGTCTCATTCCTCTTACTGTGGCCTGGGGAGTTAGTACCCTCATCTAACCTTCCCTACCTCATCTAGCAGAGTGAGCTGCTGGCACTGGCAAAGCAATTATTCTCCACTGTTAATTGTCTGGCACTGGCAAAAGCTGGAATCATTGTTGCCCCTCAGGCTCAGAAGCCAGGGTTGGAAGTGTCACAGTTCCGGGAACCTAAATCTGATCTCAGCCAGGAGGCATCTACCCTGTTCTTCCTGGGGTGACTGCCTGACCCGCCAAGGGGTCAAGATGCTGGCTTCTTCCTTTCTGCCAGTCTAATGGGAGGCAGATAAGCACCAGGTTTAAAAAAAAAAAAAAAAGGCTGGGTACCAGTGGCTCACACCTGTAACCCTAGCTACTCAGGAAGCTGAGAACTGAGGATCACGGTTCAAAGCCAGCCTGGGCACTAAAGTCTATGAGACTCTTATCTCTCCAATTAACCACCAGAAAATAGGAAGTAGTGCTGTGACTCTAAGTGGTAGACCACTAGCCTTGAGCTGAAGAGCTCAGGGACAGTGCCAAGGTCCAGAGTTCAAGCCCCATGACTGACAAACCTCCCCCTGACCCAAATCCACATGAACCTGTGTCTGAACTTGGGCCAGTCACATGGCTTCTCTGATCGCCATAGAATGAAATCTTAGGAGCTCTACCTCAGAGGGAGGCTGTGAAAATTGAGCAGCTTTAGTATATAATGTTAGAAGAGGGCCTGACAGTGTTTGACCACCAGTGTCAGCCATGGCTACTCAGCCAGGATCTCCTGGGGCTCCTGTGATTGGTCAGGGCGTGGGTGGAAAGGGGGGACTCTGACAACTCCCTAGAAGAGGCTTCCTGGGGTCACAAATGCCTCTGAGATATAGGGGTGGGAACAGAGGCTTGGGGATGGCATGTTCTTTTTGCCCAGCCATGAGTTGGCTTGCTGAACTCAGCTAGCACCCAGGATTTAAGATGGGGGGTCCTGGGGTCACGGAGGCAGGAAGAAATCTCTCCATCACGTGGTAACTTCATGCTATCCAGGCCTCTGTGTGTCTTGGACTCCACGTGACCTGGCTCTGATGGCCTCATTGGGCCCCAGGAGAGGGGACACTGGATTTCCTGGACAGCAGTGACAAGATGAGAACAGACTGCTTTGCCTGTGCCTATCCAGCTTCATGTCTCGGGGGGCCTTCCTATAGCTTCCACCCCTAATTCTGGTCCTTCTTCCTGTCTTGCTCACTGAGTATATAGGGCAAGCGAAACCCCCTTTCTTACTTTGTTCCCCTAGGGGACAATGGTCCTATTTCTGCCCCCACCAAAAAGGCTTCAAAGTCTGTGGGTATGGAGGGCTGTATTTTTTTTTTTTTTGGTGAGTTTTGGCTAGCTGGAGAATCACCTAAGTGAAAAGCCTAACTATGAGTTAATTATTGGCGAGAGACTCAGTGGGGGCCCAGATCCGGGGCCTCACAGAGTCAAAGTCTGCAGCCTTCCAGGCCCAGATGGACAGGACTCAGTAAAGAAATGCTGAGCATGAGGTGTTTTCTAAGCAGGTAGAGACCGGGAAGGTGGCTTCAGATCTGGGGGGGTGGGGGGTGGGGAAGAGGTAGTAGAAGTAAGGCTCAAGGCCTCAGAATCCCCATGAGATTGGAGATGCAGTGGGAGCTTGGTAAGAGCTGAGAGAAAGAATGTGTGAGCAGGGATGGTGGTCTGTACCGCTCCATCCCTGTGAGCAGAGCCACAAGCATCTGAGTGTGGGGGACCCACCCTTTCCCCCCCAAAGTGGGAATTTATCATTAAAAAAATGCCCCGAAGCTCAAGGGCCACCCCCTAGTGGAGTTTATGCAGCGATTGAGCACACATTAACATGTATTTCATGCAAAATAAAATGTGGTCAGTACATGGTGATGAAATTTATAGTCTGAACCTTCTAGAACTTTCTCTGGACTTGTCCCCAGACTCTAAACGGAGGCCAGCATCAGAAACCATTCCCTTGAAGACTGCACATGAGTACATGCATACATGCATACACACACACACACACACACACACACACACACACTTCCTGTTCTGTCCAGATCTTGTCACCTTGGCTAGGTCTAGGGCTCAGGCCTGGCTTGCTGCTGTTCTGGCTCTCTCTGCAATGCCACATTTCTCATAGATTTAACTACTTGTCCTCAGCCCTTGTGTGTGTGTGGGGCAGCCTGACAGATGGACAAAAGTAGCCTGGGAAGTGGGCAAGGTCAAAGCCTGGAATTCGCTGCCAATCCTTCCTTGCTGGATGGACACTGAGATGCCCAGAAAGGCTCTGGCCTCTTAAGTGGGGGGGGGGGGCACTTCCAGCCTCTTGACACCCTCAAATCCAACCCTCCACTTCAGCTGCTCCCCAAAGGGGTCCCAAAGGCAGAAGAGTTGCTGCGTTACCGACCATGACTCTGCCAGGCCTCCCCACTGTGGCCACGCCTCCGGAAGCTGAGCGAGGCTGGCAGAGTGGGAAGAGGGTGTGTGTGAGGGGTCATGTGGGGACAGAAAAGTCCAGGTGGCAGGACCCTCCGCAGCCTTTCTCTCTCCCTTTTCTGTGCATTTGCTTTTTCCTTCCTTAAGTCTCTTAGGCCTTTGCCATTTAGCCTCTGGGGTTATCTCAGAGCTTAACTGTGCAAACATCTGCAGGTGATTGCAAAACCTTTACTTCTAGCTTTTCCTGCCTCCCACGGGCTGGAGGAGGTAGCTAACTACTCCTAAGGGTTCCTCTTCACTCCGTGTTCTCCCCATTTGGACAGGAATTGTTCTGCCCTTGTGGAGGATCTGAGAAAAGACCAGGAAACAATCACCTCAGCTTTCTTTCACAGATCCAAGTAAATGCTTGGATTAAAAACCTTGGCAAGGCCGAAGAGGACAGATAATCCCACACAAATGTAAACAGGAGAGCCACAGGTGTGGTGATCCAGTCGCTACTGGGTTCTTCCTAGAGGTCTACCCAAGAATGAAAAGAAAAACAAAACAAAAACAACAACCAGATATGCCAGGCACAGGTGACTCACACCTGGAATCCTAGCTACCTCGGAGGCTGAGATCTGAGGCTAGAAGTTCCAAGCCAGACTGGGCATGAAGGTTCAAACAAACAAACCAGGCAAATCTGTATGTGAATGCTCACAACAGCGCCCTCACAAGAGCCTAATGTGGAAATAAACATCCATCAGGGGATGAACACAGTGGAATATCACTCAGCCATGAAAAGGAACAAAGTACTCATGGACGGACAGGTGCTTGGTGAGAGAAGCCAGGCATAAATGTCACTCTGTTTCCACTTATATGAAATACCCAGGATAGGTGAATCTGTAGAGCTAGAACATTGATTCGTGTTTTCCAAGGGGTGGGCAGGACTGAGCAATGATTGATGGGTGAATTCTGGAACTACGTGAGTGAGAGTTACACCACTCTGTGCTAGACATCGCTAACCTGCAGACCTTAAGAGTGGTTATATTTCATGGCCTATGGATTGTACCTCAGTTAAGAAGCTGACAGGTGAAGTGGACCGCAGAGCGATCACGATGCAGGGAGGGATGGCACTCTGGAAGACGCAGGACAAAATTTCAGCATCCCGGAATCCTTCCCTGTTGGCTGGGCAGGATTTCAGAAAAATGCTTGGCTCACCCCCAACATGGAGGTAGACTCCACCCTCCTGAAGAGGGACAGTCCCTGCTTCCTTCCACAACAGGGGCCATTCCTGGGCCATTCCACCAAACTGAGCCCACCTGTCATGCAGGACCAGCTGGCCCCTTTCTTCCCTGCTGGCCTCTCCTTTCCAGTCCCAAGGCCAGCTGCTGTCTTTTTTTTTTTTTTTTGCCAGTCCTGAGGCTTGAACTCACAGCCTGAGCACTGTCCTTGGGTTTTCTCAAGGCCAGAGTTCTACCACTTGAACCACAGCACCATTTCCAGCTTTTCCTATATATGTGGTACTGAGGAATCAAACCTGGGTCTTCGTGCATACTGGGCGAGCATCCACCACTAGGCCAAGCTCCCGGCCCTAGCTACTGTCTTAATATGCTCCTTTTCAGGGCTTCTTTGTGTGTGTGTGATGGTGCTTGAACTTGGCCTGGCCGCTGTCCCTGAACTCTTTAGCTCAAGGCTACCACCCTACCCATGAGCCACAGCCCCACTTCCCATTTTCTAGAGGTTAATTGGAGATAAGAGTCTCAGGTCCTTTTGTGCTTGAGGCTGGCTTTGAACCTTGATCCTCAGGTCTCAGCCTCCTGAGGAGCTAGGATTACAGGTATGAGTCACTGCACTAGGCTATTTTTTTTTGCCAGGATTGGTGCTTAAACTCAGGGCCTGAACACTGTCCTTAGGCTTTCCTCAAGGCTAGAACTCTACCACTTGAGCCAAAGCACCACTTCCTGCTTTTTCTATGCATGTGGTACTGAGGAATCGAACCTGGGTCTTCGTGCATGCTAGGCAAGCACTTTGCCACCAGACCAAACTCTCAGCCTCTTTTAGGGGCCTCTATTTCTTCTGTTGTTCTGTTCACCATGCCTCTGAAACAGGGGAGAAAATCAACTTAGCCCCAAACTCCGCTGTGTCTCTTAATGGCTAAGTGGAATTCAGGCATCTTCCTAAGATGCAGGGCATCTCAGCCCCACCCCTCTGACATTCAAGCCCTGCATCTTCCTGGCTCCTCCCCTCTAGCATCCTAGTCCTGCCTCCTCCTGTACCTTAGCCCTTCCCATCGGGCATCCCAGACGTGCCCCCTTATGCATCCCAGTCCCACCTCCCCCTGCATCTCAGCCACACTTCCTCCAGATTCCAGCTCCATCTCTTCCTGCATCCCAGCCCTGCCCCCTCTTACATCCCAACTATGCCTCCTTCAGCATTCAAGCCCCGCCCCATCGAGCGTTCCAGCCCCGCCCCCTGCACCTTGGCCCCGCCCCCTGCACCCCAAGCCCCCAGCATGCTCTGCTTACCCCCTGTTATCTCAGACTGGAAAGGGAGCCCCAGGACCTTTGTAAAACATCTGCACTCTGAAATCATTATGCTGACAATCCTCCTCCCTCTACCATCCGTGCTCATTTTTCTGTCTCTTTTCCTTGAAAACACTAACCCCAGCCTGGCCCAACACCTGTTCTATGGCAGTGCCTTCTGTACCTGCCTGTCTGCCTTGTAGGGTTACAAACCTATAATGAATTAACTAATTATACAGACTCTTGCCATATCGCCCAGGCTGGCATCCAGCTCAGATCCTCCTGCCTCTGCCTCTTGAGTACTGGGATCATAATTGTGTACTAACACTCCCAGCGTCATGTGTTGAAGGAAAGGCCTCTCTTAACTTTCTATCCCCAGCTCCTGATGCACTACTTACTTAGCATTCAGTAGGTGCTCAAAAAACATGTTGAATGAAAGAAGACAAACAATTTCCATGCAATTCAGCTAGGTGATGAAGGTCAGTCATGAGGATGCCACGTGCCCGATCTTACTTCTGTGATCGTTTTGCCTTTAAAGCCAGCGCCCTGCCTCTTCTAACCACGAAACCACCAGAAAGATCCAGAGCAGGGGAGGGTACATGCAGTGGCTAGTCCTTCAGTCTGTCAGGATATTAAAGTCAAGGACAGTCTGAAACACCCCTGGTCAGAGCCCTAGAGAGCCTAGGAGGACATATGGGGAAACCTGAGGAAACCACTGATGAATAATAATGTATCAATACTGGTCCACTAATCACAACAAATGTATCAGAGGAATGTTACATTAATTACAGGACACTGGATAGGGGAAACTCGGGATACATGGAAAGTCTATCTTTTAATCTTTGTTTTCCTGTTTTGTGCTTATATTGGGATTGGAACTCAGGGCTTCATACTTGTTCAGTTTCCTTGCTCACATCTGGTGCTCTACCACTTGAGCAACACCTCCAGCCTAGCTTTTTGTTGGTTACTTTGTAGATGGAGTTTCAGGGATTTTTCTACCCAGGCTGGTCTTGAACTGTGATCCTCTAGGCTGCTGCCTTCTGAGTAGCTAAAATTACACGTATGAGCCATTGGCACCTGACTTACTATAATTTTACTTTTTGCCAGTCCTGGGGCTTGAACGCAGGGCCTGGGCACTGTCTGTGGGCACTTTTTGCTAAAGGCTAGCATTCTACCACTTGAGCCACAGCATCACTTTTGGCTTTTTCTGTGTAAGTGGTACCAAGGAATCGAACCCCAGGCTTCCTGATTGTTAGGCAAGCACTCTACCACTAGGCCCCTTTATTTATTTTGCAAAAACATTTTGGTTTTCCTCAAAATGTCTCCCTATGTAACTCTGACTGGCCTGGAATTGCTATGAAATCCTGGCTGGTCTTACACTTTTGATTCAGTTTTGCCTCCTGAGGAATCCAGGTGCTGGGATTACAGGTATATACCATCAGGTGCAGCTTCTCATCATTTTTAGAGGCCAGACTGTAGCTCACTGGTACTGTGCCTGCCTAGCACGTGCTATGCTCTATCTTCATACCACAGAAAGAAACATAAAATAAAGATTCTGCACTGGAGAGGACAAGAAAACTAAAACATGGGACAGGTCCCAGGGTGAGCAAAGTGTGGCTTGCTGGTGTTCCAGCAGGCCACAGAGGAAGGATTCAGGGTGGCTACACCACAGCCTTTGCCCTCAGCCCACCTTCATATAGTAAATATATTAAATATATTTAATATGCATCATATAATATGTATTTATAAAATATAGAACATATAAGATATAAAATGTAATATATAAATATATAAGCTGGGTGTGGTGGCTTGTGCTTGTAATCCTAGCTACTCAGAAGGCTGAGATCTGAGGATTGTAGTTCAAAGCCAGCCCAGGCACTACAAAGCAGTTTTCTTTGTCGGTTGTGGGGCTTGAACTCTGGGCCTGGGCACTGTCCGTGAGCTCTTCACTTCAAGGCTACCACCCTACCCCTTGAGTCACAGTGCCACTTCTGGTTTTCTGGTGATTAATTAGAGATGAGAGCCTCACAGTCTTTAGTGCCCAAGCTGGCTTTGAACCGCAATCCTCAGATCTCAGCCTCCTGAGTAGCTAGGATTACAGGTGTGAGCCACTGTGCTCAGCTTTTAAAAACCATTTTTTTTCCCCAGTCCTGGGGCTTGAAATCAGGGCCTGTGCACTGTCCTGGGGCTTTCTCAAGGCTAGCACTCTACCACTTGAGCCACAGCACTACTTCCAGCTTTTTTCTATGTATGTGGTACCAAGGAATGGAGTCTTCCTGTATGCTAGGCAAGCACTCTATCACTGGGCCAAACTCTCAGTCCGCCTTGAGACCCTTATCTCAAATTAACCACCAGAAATCTGCAAGTAGGGCTGTGGCTCCAGGGGTAGGGCAGTAGCCTTGATTTGAAGAGCTCAGGGAAAATGCCCAGGCCCAGAGTTCAAGCCCCATGACTGACAAAAAGGAAAGTATAAAAACATATAATGGGGGGGAGGGTAATGGGTACCAAGACATGTGAAAGGGTATCAATGTATGTGAATTAATGCACCTTCTATCTGGCAAATATCATGTAACCCTTTTACTAATTACAATAAAAAAAGAAAAAAATCATAAAAAAATAAAAACATATAATGTAGTCATATATTAGGTAAATATATAGCATATATTTATATATTATAAACTTGTATATAATATACAATGTAGTCTATAACCACATAAAATAGATAATATACATTTTATATTAAATATAAACATACAAATATAAATGTATTGCATAAGATGAATATATATTTATATGAGTATTAATATATTGAATACAAATATGTATTATATACACCAGATATTTGCATGTAATATATTTAAATAATACATAAATATAAAATACAAAGAATATAATATATATGTGTATAAACAAGAGTGGGTGGGGCACTTCATAAATCATGGCCCTTATTTCGCAGTGGGGCGAGTAAGCCTGTGCATGTGAACCATCTTTCAGGAAGCAAGTGGCATTTTCAGTGACAGGAATCCAGACCTCAAATTCCCTTTCAGTCTAGCTCCCTCCCTCAGCGCCCTCTCCTTCCCGAGCCTCCTCCTTTGATGATTACTGGGAACACAGACTCCATTCTGGAGCTGAAGCCTAGTGACCCCAATTTGCCCAGTTTGGTCAGCTGACCACTATGGCGCTGGCTGCTCCCAACTCCTGGGGGCAATGGCCCTGCCTATGCTGCCAGGTTTGAGACTCCTTAGCAAGGGGTAGGCCACAATGAACAGCCTCTGGGAAAATGGACAGGTGCTGGATATGCCCTGCCATGCCTGGCATTTCATCCTCAGTTCCAGGTGCATATTATCTCATTTAATCCTCCTTTGCTGCTCTGAAAGTTTTTTTTTTGTTTTTTTTTTGCCAGTCCTGGGCTTGAGCTCAGGGCCTGAGCACTGTCCTTGGACTTTCTCAAGGCTAGAGCTCTACCACTTGAGCCTCAGCACCACTTCCGGCTTTTTTCTATGTATGTGGTACCGAGGAATCGAACCCGGGTCTTCATGCATGCTAGGCAAGCACTTTAACCACTAGGCCAAACTCCCGGCCCCTACTCTGAAAGTTTTTTTTTTTTTTTGCCAGACCTGGGCCTTGAACTCAGGGCCTGGGCACTGTCCTTGGGCTAGAGCTCTACCACTTGAGCCACAGCACCACTTCTGGCTTTTTTCTATGTATGTGGTACTGAGGAATGGAACCCAGGTCTTCGTGCATGCACTCTACCACTAGGCCAAACCCCCAGCCCTAAAAGTTTTTATATCCTTGGCCTTGAGATAACACTAGTCACCCCTGATCATTTGATTGCAGGTGAGAGCTGAGAACCAGCAGCCTAGGTTCAAATCTCCCCCTCTACTCCCTTTGTGATCTCAGGTCTAAGTCCTTTGTCTCCTAGTGTAAATCTGCAAATAGGGCTAATCACAACACTAGACTCAGGTTTTGTGGTTGGAATAATTAAGTATAAATCTCTCTTGTGCTAAGGATGAAGCTTGGCCCATATTTGTTCTCTGCTCAGTGGAAATTTCCAAGAGGATAAAGGCTGTGTAGCCCACTGGGAGGGGAGGGTAAGTTCCAGAGCCCAGTGTTTGTTGAATGAATGAGTTTCTCTTGCTCAGGAGGCTGCCTTTGTGTGCCAATCCTGTTTGCAGACTAAGCACAATAAAAGGAGAATCATTATTATTAGTAATAACAGCAGCAGCAGCAGTAGCACCCCTTCAGGCTAAAACTCTGACCTGTGGATCCCTAGCTGACCTAAAAACACCAAGTTTACCATCCTGAATCCTCAGCTTGCTTCCTGCATGATCTGGGCTCATTGGAGGCCAACCTTTCATTTCCCTCCGAGAAGACACAGAAGAATCATCAAAGCCCTCTGAAGCCTTCAGGAGAAGTGAATAAGAGAAGCATCATCTTGCAAAGATTCCTCATTTTTTCTTTTTTCTTGCCAGTCCTGGGCTTGAGCTCAGGGCCTGAGCACTGTCCTTGGACTTTCTCAAGGCTAGAGCTCTACAACTTGAGCCTGAGCACCACTTCTGGCTTTTTTCTATGTATGTGGCACCGAGGAATCAAACCCGGGTCTTCATGCATGCTAGGCAAGCACTTTAACCACTAGGCCAACCACTAGGCCAAACTCCTGGCCCCTCATTTTCTTTTCTTTTTGTCAGTTGTGGGGCTTGAACTGAGGGTCTGGGTGCTGTCCCTGAATTTTTTTTTTTTTTTTTTTTTTTTTTTTGCCAGTCCTGGGCTTGGGCTCAGGGTCTGAGCACTGTCCCTGGATTTTCTCAAGGCTAAGGCTCTACCACTTGAGCCACAGCACCACTTCTGGCTTTTTTCTATGTATGTGGTACTGAGGAATCGAACCGGGGTCTTTGTTCGTGCTAGGCAAGCACTCTACCACTAGGCCAAACTCCCGGCCTGTCCCTGAATTTTTACACTCAAGGCTACTACTTTGAGCCACAGCGCCACTTCCAGTTTCCTGATGGTTCCCTGGAGATAAGAGTCTCATGGACTTTCCTACCCAAGGCTGGCTTTGAACCCCTCGATCCTCAGATCTCAGCCTCGTGAGTAGCTAGTATGACAGGAATGAGCCACTGGTGTCCAGCTTTCCCTTTCTTTTTTTTTTTTTTTCTTTCTTTCTTTCTTTCTTTCTTTCTTTCTTTCTTTCTTTCTTTCTTTCTTTCTTTTTTTTGTGTGTGCCAGTACTGGGGTTTGAATTCAGTGCCTGGGAACTGCCCCTTAGCTTATTTGCTCAAGTCTAGAACTCTACCATTTGAGCTACAGCTTCACTTCTAGCTTTTTGGTCATTAACGACAGATAAAGAGCCTCACAGAATTTTTGGCTCAGGCTGGCTTTGAACCTTTGCATCTTCTTAGCCCTTTGAGTAGCTAGGATTACAAGTGTGAGCCTCTGGTGCCAGGCCGTACTTGACTTTCTGAAGCCAAGCTCTCCCTGCCAGCTGGGTACACTTTCTGGGCTGGACAGTGGGGAGGGAAGGATGAGGTGGACCAGTTTTGTGTGTTTAACAAGATCCATTTCCCAAATGAAAACCACACATATTTTTGCTGAGCATCTGCTACAGGCCTTTGAAAAGACAAGGCATGGGGCCGGGAGTTTGGCCTAGTGGTAGAGTGCTTGCCTAGCATGCACGAAGACCTGGGTTCCATTCCTCAGTCCCACATACGTAGGAAAAAGCTGGAATTGGGGCTGAGGCTCAAGTGGTAGAGCTCTAGCCTTGAGAAAGTCCAAAGACAGTGCTCAATCACTGAGTTTGAGCCCAGGATTGGCAAAAAAAAAAAAAAAAAAAAAAAAAAAAGACAAGACAAGACAAGACAGGAGCCCCGATCACATGGGTCTCCCACATGGGCTGGTATGGGGCACACAGGTAAGTTGCAAGCCAATTTTATGCCCCGCTGTGTGGGCCCCCAGGCTTGTAGGATGGGGTCTGTCCAATGAAACCTGGAAGGGAGTCACACAGCAGGCTCCGCAGGGACCATGCTGCTTCCGGCTTCCTGGGCCTCTATCCAAGCTCTTCATCTGCCTGCTCTGCCCCGCCTGCCTGGTGACGAGGTTGATACGTCACCCCAACACTCTGGGGATGTGCCCAGCCCTTTTTCTGGGCTCTTGCAGCAGCATGCTATGCATAATTCTTTCTCATTGCAGCAGTGGTACAGGGTGGCAAGGGCACATGCTGGAACCCTGCCTCCTTTGGGTGTTGGGAGGATTAAATGAGATAATATGCAAATGATACGTGGCTCAGGGCTGGGCACCTGGCATGGGCTTGATTAGTGTGCGCTCCTGATCCCGCCTCTCTCTTCATGTCAGCCGGGTGGGTTGGCTTCAATATAGATTAGTAGCCACGCCAGGCCTTGGTACCCCAGTACCTGACTCAGTTCCCTAAACTGGATGGATCATCAACCCTTACCAAGAGGCCTCTATCCTCTAACAAAAGGAGACAGAAACAGGATCGCCCTTCTTCCTCCTCCATCTCCCCATCTATCAAAGCAAGGATACAAACACAAGATCCACAACCCCAGGCCAGGGTAAAACTGTCCATACTACTCACAAGCCATCTCCTGCGCCATCTCCTGCCAGAACATACAACAGAACTGACAATCTGTCCAGGGACTGCTTCTACCTCATGTGTTGACATGAAGTCCCCCAGGGAAGGTTCTGGAGTTTATGTGCCACGTGACCTTCAAGAGTCTTTTCATCTACTCTTGTCTTTAGCAAGTGACTAATCTCTACCTACTCCTTATCAGGGCTCTATGTGGGGCTCCAGGGTGGCCAGCCAACACCCCTTTCATTCCCCTCGACTCCCCTCTGTCTTCCCAGGTCTCCACACAGCCCCAAATCCCACAGCACATTATCTCTCCTGCTTATCTTTCCAGCCCTGATTCAAGCCAGTCTAGCATACATAAATGGGTGACTGTTCCGCTTTACCCATTTATCCTCCTTTTACCTCCCCATTTTCCAGATGGGAAAGTTAAGGCTGTGAATCAAAATAAGCTCCCCCCTTCCCCAGAATCTGTTTGTAAACATCCACAAGGAAACCTGGACATTTTCTCTGAGTCTTTCAGGACGTGTTTATGTTGCTAGAAGGATCTCTAATGCTATTCAAGCAGTCTGTGCCAGGGCTGGCTCGATCTCGATTCCTTTTTGTACCCTGCAGTCCTACCTGCCCTGTGCTGTGATCTCTTCTCTTGCCTCATCCTTTGTGCCAGGGCCAAGCCACCTGTGAGTTGTTCCAAACCACCCTCAGTCAACCGCAGAAGCTTTTGGGGAAACCCACAGGTGGGATCCTAGAACTAGAGCCTCTGGGGTGGCAGTATGGATAGTAAGAACCATACCACCCTGAAAGGGGCAGGGGCGTAGGGAGCTCTGGTTCAATTACAGCCTGGCTAAGAGGTAGGGGTGGGGCTGGAGAAAACCAAGTGGAGAGAACTTCGCATTTCACTCCGGCCTCTTCACATTTTTTTTTTTTTCCTTCTTGACAATATTCCTTATCTCAATTCAGCCCCAGTGGATGCTCTTTTGTTTTTGGCTCTTTCGGTAGTTGAAGAAAGTCAGGAAGGCTTGTCAGAGGCCAGCACCTCATGAGCCTGGATGGGCCCGTGCTGGCTCTGCCACATGGGGCCAGCAGGCTCTATGGGGTCAGAATGCTTGTCCTACCAGTCTGGGTAGACTTCAGGATCAGAGCCAGTTAGCAGATGGAATCTCTCCCTCCTCCCAGGGAGTGGGGGACAGCATAGATCAGGGAGTGCAGTTTCTTTTGGGGACATGGGTATAGGTGAAAGAGGGCATCCTTCCTTTTGGAATGGGGAACCCAGAGGAAGATGGGTAAGGGGAAGAGGCCTAGGGCAGGTAGGTGCCCACAGGGGCTCTGGAAGATTCTCAGGTCTTGATATCTTCTGATGTCCCCAGTATAAATGCTGGCTCAGAGAAGTCAGAGTGGAGGGAGCAAGATAGCTGTCATGGGGCAGGGAAGTCACCTCAGTCTGTCTGAGCTGGGGGAAGTTTTTAGGGGTTCCATGAGGTCTGGACTTGTATGTGTGTGTGAGATCCAAATGTTGGATCTGTATTCAAGTCCCCATCTTTCCCTGTGTACATTAGAGTGACCCCACTGTGTGTGTGTGTGTCTGTGTGTGTCTGTGTGTTTGGGGCTCTGAGAAGGACGGGTAGGCAGGGTGTGTCTATGTGTGTGTGTGTGTGTGTGTGTGTGTGTGTGTGTGTGTGTGTGTGTGTTGTGGGGGTGATTCAGGATATTTACTGGGAGGTCCTGAGCAGGAGGTGAGGGTAGATTTTTTTTTTTTTAAAGCTGGGATCCAGTGTATAGTTATTGAGGTGTGCCAATTCCTTTGGAGGGCCCTGAGGAATGAAATTTTTAGGGGTGCCCTTGAGTATGGGGGTCTAGCCTGGGAGAGAGGGCTGAGCTGCTTGTGGGGGGAAAGTGTGAACCACAATTAAGAGGCGGGGCAAGGGTCCTATTGGGTAAGGGGAAGGGTAGGGTCCCAGGCTAGGTCTCATTGGGGTGAGGGGGGGGAGAGAAGAAGATAGGGTGCCAGCTGGGGGAGATGGATCGCGATGGCATGAGAAGTACAGATGGGAGGGGTCCTGGGCTGGTGCGTGGTGGGGCACTGGCAGGGGGCGGGTCTGCAGAGTGGGGGATGGGGACGCCCCGAAAAGGCTTCTGGCGGTGGAGGGGGGAGTCCTAAGGGTCAGAGGTCCTGGGCCTGCCGGGCCTCCCGAGGAAGGGACACGGGGTGTGTGTGTGGGGGGGGACACGGAGGGGAACGGGGAGGTCTGCAGTGGCTCCGGGGGAGGGGTCGTGAGGAACAGCAGATGAGGGTGGGCGGGGGCCGCGCCTCGAGGATCCAGGACTGCGAGTGCCCAGGCTCCCAGGAGCGCGGGTCCCGGGGCGAGGCGACCCGAGTCGCAGTCCTGTCCGGGGGGCCCCCGCGGGCCGCAGCGCAGAGCCGCCTGCCTGAGCAGGCGCCCGGGAGGCCCGGCCCGCGCCGCCCCTACCTTCGCTGAGCGTGTCGCCATCGCCGTTCCGAGCCTCGCCGTCCCGGATCGCGCCGCTGGATCCCCACCGCGCCGCTCGCCCCGTGCCCCGGCCCGGCCCCCTCAGCCGCCCCCAGGGACCGCGGCCGCCGCCGGCTCCGCCGCTGCCATTTCACCCGCTGACAGGAGCCGCTGCCCCGCCCCCGAAGCCCAGTCAGCCAATTCGCCGTCCCCAGGCCCTGTGGCTCCGCCCACAAGCCAGGAGTGACGGCGTAGATGACCAATCCGTGGTCATTCCGTGAGGCGGTCCCTGGCTACGGTCCGGAGGCTGCTGCCTCTGAGGAGAGAAGCGAATTGAAATGGAGGAAGTGATGATGGATGGTTGCTTTTGCCTATTGAAAGGAGAAAGCCTGTTGATTAACACCTGGGATGGCCAATAGTGATGTAGGAGGGGGTGTGTCTCTGAAGGAAGGCTGCGGCCCTGAGAAACCCTAGGCAGAAGCAGCCAAGCGTTGGGCACTAAGCCCCGCCCAGAGTCGGGCTTTCTGGCCAATAACGAGGCATCCGGAGATGTTCATTATTATCTGTCTCTCACACCCGGGCCCTGGCAACTGTTGGGGCGGGGGGCGGGGAGGGAGGGAGGGCGAGTGTTATGAAGATTGACACCTAGGCAGCCAATGATACTGAAGGAGGGTGGGTACACTGACACTTCTTAACCAATAGAGTCATGAGATTGGTGTGAGGCTCACATCCTGGGCGGCGTGAAGCCTGGGTTGAATGAAGTGGGGGCGTGGCCAATTAGAGGGCGTGGCTAAGGCCCACGAGAAGGCGGGATCAGATAAGGGACGGGTTTCTGGGTTGGTTCAGAGAAGGGATGTTACCAGAAAGCGCATCCTCTGAGCCAGGCTGGGTGCGGTGCGCTGGGCGGGGCTTGGGTTGGGGAGGATCTCCAAAAGAGGCCGGTCGCCCGCCTAGCCTGATGGAGGCCGAGATAAGGATTTCTTCTTCCCCTCCCCTCCCCCTCCCTCCTCTCTCTCTCCCCTCCCCTCCCCTCCCTTCTCCTCCCTTCTCCTCCCCTCCTTCTTCCCTCCCCTCCCCTCCCTCTCCTCTCCTTTTTCTTTTTTCTTTCCCCCCAGGTTACTCTGAGCAGCCAGTTCCTCCATTCAGGCTCTGATCGTTCTGTGATCTCGCCTTCCAACCACCTCCATACCACATCCACTCAGACTTGGGGGCCATGCATCCAGGGACTTTGGGCCGAGAGTCTGTCCTCGTGGTAGAGTGCTTGCCTAGCATGCACCAAGACCCCAGTTCGATTCCTGGATACCACATACATAGAAAAAGCTGGAAGTGGAGCGTTCTGGCCTTGAGGAAGTCCAAGGACAGTGGCCTTGAGTTCAAACCCCAGGACTGGCAAAAGCAAAACAAAACAAAACACCTTGATGAATAAATGATTCTTTTAAAAAGGAAAGGGAGGGATCCTGTAGGAACAGTCAAGGAGACTAGCTAGACTTAGCAAAATTTCCTCCCTGATGCAGGAATAGCCCTCCTCTGCCACCAAGAGCGTGGCAAAAAGGGCTGTGTCACAGAAGAAAAAGTGACATCATGAATTGAGTATGGGAGGTGGAAGTGGGAACACAAAAGTGGGTACTGTTGGCTCGTTTGTAATGTTAGCAATTCAGGAGGTTGAGATCTGAGGAAGTAGTAGAACCCTTGAGCACAAAAGCTCGGGGACAGCTGGGCATGGTGGCTCACACCTGTAATCCTAGCTACTCAGGAGGCTGAGATCTGAGGATCTAAGTTCAAAGTCAGTTGGGGCACAAAAGGACCTGAGACTCTTATCTCCACTTAACCTCTAGAAAACAGGAAATGGGGCTAGGCTCAAGGGCAGGGCTTTAGCCTTGAGCTGAAGAGCTCAGGGACAGCACCCAGGTGGAGTTCAAGCCTCAAGACTCCCCCCCCCCCCCACAAAAAAGGTCTGGGGGGCTGGGAGTTTGGCCTAGTGGTTAAAGTGCTTGCCTGGCATGCGTGAAGACCCAGGTTCGATTCCTCAGTACCACATACATAGAAAAAAGGTGGAAGTGGTGCTGAGGCTCAAGTGGTAGAGCTCTAGCCTTGAGAAAGTCCAAGGACAGTGCTCAGGCCCTGAGCTCAAGCCCAAGACTGGCAAAAAAAAAAAAAAAAAAAAAAAAAAAAAGCCTGGGGACAGTGCCCAGATCTAGAATTTAAGCCCCATAACCACCAAAAATTTTAAAATAAATTAGTTACCTTCCATAAGGCTCAATCTGTTTATTTCCCCCTTTCATCTCCCCTTTTTTATGCTGGTTCAAGGGCTTGTAGTCAGGTCTGGGTACTGTAGCTTAGGCTTTTTTGTTGTTGTTGTTAGTCATGGGGCTTGAACTCTGGGCCTGGGTACTGTCCCTGCGCTCCATTGCTCAAGGCTACTGTTCTACTACTTTGAGCCATAGCACCACTTCCGGTTTTCTTGGAGATAAGATCTCATGGACTTTCCTTCCCGGGCTGGCTTTTAACGGTTGTCCTCATATCTAAGCCTCCTGAGTAGCTAGGATTACAGGCATAAGCCACCATCGGCGCCCAGTTCCACTTCCAGTTTTTGAGTGGTTAATTGTATATAAGAGTCTTGTGAGGACTTTTCTGCCTGGGCTGGCTTTGAACTGTGATCTTTAGATCCCAGCCTCCCAACTAGCTAGGATTACAGGTGTGAGCTCCTGATGCCCAGCTTCCTTGTTGTTGTTTGTTTTGGTCAAGGCTTTCACTCTGCCATTAGAGTCACAGCTCTACTTCTACCATTTTGGTGGTTAACTGGAGGTGAATCTCACAGACTTTCCTTTCTGGGCTGGCTTTGAGCCTTGATCCTCAGATCTCAGCCTCCTGAATAGGTTTTGCAGATATGAGCCACCAGCATCTAGCTGTACCTGATTTTTTTTGTAGGTTGTGGGACTTGAACGCTAGGCCTGGGCATTGTCTAGGAGTACAGGTGTGAGCCACTGTGCCTGGCTGCACCTGATTTTTGTGTGGTGATTTTGTATCTGGCAAAGCTGCCAAGTTTTATTGATAGCTCTATTAACCTCTTTGAAGATACGTGATGTTTTTCCATATGGAAGATCATAGCATTTTTCTGCACGTAGAGATACTTTGTCATTTTCTTTTCCTTTTTGACTGACATTTACTCTTTTTAAAAATTGTCTAATTTGGGCCGGGAGTTTGGCCTAGTGGTTAAAGTGCTTGCCTAGCATGCATGAAGACCCGGGGTTCGATTCCTTGGTACCACATATAGAAAAAAGCCGGAAGTGGTGCTGAGGCTCAAGTGGTAGAGCTCTAGCCTTGAGAAAGTCCAAGGACAGTGCTCAGGCCCTGAGCTCAAGCCCAGGACTGGCAAAAAAAAAAAAAAAAAAAAAAAATTGTCCAATTGGGGGGGAGAAGGAGGAGGGAAATGGGGAGCATGTCATGAGAAAGGGTATCAATGTTTGTGAAGTTATGCACCTTCTATCTGGTGAATATAATGTAACCCTTCTATTAATCACAATAAAAATGTTTAAAAAATTGTCTAATTGTTCTAGCTAAGTACTTACAATCTTGCATAGCAGTGGCAAAAGCAGCAGAACGGGACTGTTGTGGCCTTCAGCGGGGGAGAGCATACCCTCCTTCTGGTCATATGGGAGAGAGATGAGAGGCAGGACAGTGAGTTAAAATGACAAAAATGTATCCTCTCTGGGGTTAGAGGGAGCAGGAAAGGAAGGGCGGAGTGAGGGTTGGGGGGGTTATCTGTGTCCAAAGAAGCACAGTGCCCTCTAGAGGCGGGAGGGAGAAACTCACCTGAGTGGGGAAGCCTTCCCACCCCAGCTCTGGCCAAAGAGGTGAAGCTCAGCCACTCCTCTTCAGCAGGAAGTGACTGGAGCCTGCTGGGCTGTGGGAATAGCTAGCTGCAGGGCAGATACCAGGCAGAACCAGTCTCTCTTTCTGGGGGCTGCAGTGCCAAGAGGGGCCACCACTCAGGGTGGGGAAATGGGCAGATCTGGGGCTTGTTGGGGAGATGGAGGAAGCGAGGCAGAGCAGGAAGAGGAGGCCAGCCCAGGCAGAAGGAAGGAGGCAGGAGTGCGGGCTGGGTGCTGCCAGCCTGGGACTGAGGCGGCCTGGAGGGGCTGGTGATGCTGTATGGATGGCACCCCAACTTAGAACTCAAGCTGTGTGTGTACTGTCCCTGCTCACCACCCAGGGGCGAGAGCAAGAGCAACAATAAAGCAAGTTCCAGACTCCAGATTTGTGAGAGAGAGAGAGAGAGAGAGAGAGAGAGAGAGAGATGAGAGAGAGAGAGAGAGAGAGAGAGAGAGAGAGTGTGTGTGTGTGTGTTCCTGGGGCTTGAACTCTGGGCCTGTGTGCTGACTCTGAGCTCAAGGCTAGTGCTCTACCACGTGAGCTCTACTTCCGGCTTTTTCTGAGTAGTTTATTGGCAATCAGAGTGTCATGAACTTTCCTGCTCTGACTGGTTTTGAACCCTAATCCTCAAATTTCAGCCTCATGAGTAGCTAGGATTACAAGCACGAGCCACCAAACAGCACCCGCCACTTTTTTTTTTTTGTCATTTTAACTTGTGATAACTTGTCACAGTATCATAGGAAACTGAATTAACTCCATGGTGGACTCTAACACATATACAGGAAGAAAACCCTAACACCTGAATGAAGGACACTGAAAAAGAATTGGTTCATGAATGAATGAATGAAGAGGGAGATGTGTCTAAGTTAAAATCAGACTCAAAAACACATCTAGGAGTCCTGCGCCCCCCCTCCTTACTTCATCCACTACTACTAAGTACTCACTGTGTATAGGAATTTGTATTTTGGGGGTGTTTGATCTATCTACAAAGAAGATTTAGGAATTACTTTATTATAAAATGCTCCTAGAAGTCTTAATTGTGTTTATTTTTTTTAAGCCTGTAATGTTAGATTTGTGCATGGAAGTAATTAAGGTACATCACTATTGTAGTTCCCGAGTCGTCCACGGTAGACATTTGTTGTTTTTACTGAATGATCTAGTTCTCATCCCCAAGGCAAGCATGAATAAATTAGGTTAAATGTAACATGGGACAGCACAGGCTTAGAGTTGGTTCCATCTATTTTATTTTGCTGAATACTGTCTGTATCTTTGGTTATCTTGTTTGAAGAAAAAGGACAAATAAAACATGGCCAGCACACACACACACAAAACCCCCTACACATCTAGGAAATAAAACACAAAGTAGTAGACCACAGACGTTCAAAGATGACAATATTCCATTACCATCAAACCTATTCCACAGCGTCGCTCATCGAAACAGCACCCAGGAAATAACAACACTAGATTGAATGGGACACGTTACACCATGTGCAAATTCATTCATCTCGTTTTAGTGCCATACAGGTGTTGTGCCACTGAGCTGCCCGGGTACAATGTGACCCAATTGAAGGGAGTCCCTGGGCTGGAAAGAGGGCCTGGGCCCCCCCTAGGGAAGGAGGGAGGAGCGGGGGTCTGCTCAGGAAGAGACAGCCAAAGGGTAGCGGGTGCTGGAGTCTCCCATGGGATGGCAGAGATCTTGGAGACATAGGAATTGAGATGGAGCAAGTCCTACACCCCAAGTCCATGAGCTCTGCAGACAGGGGGAGCAGAGACCCTCAAAGGCTAGGACAAGGGGCCGCAGGCTGTTCACAGATCCAGAAGTTTTGAGTTGTGCACTTGCTGTCTACCCAGCTCTCCTCGTGTATCTCTGCGCAGTCCTCGTCCCCAAGGCTGTTGGGCTCCCCCTCTTGCCAGAAACTAGACACACCATTTGGGTGGGAAGAGAGAGTGAGCCCCTAAGATCAACTGGACCCCCTACTCATGCTCATTTTGCCTTTGGTACCGGTGGTCACCAGGGCTCAACAGGGAAAGCTGAAGACCAGCACAGCCAGTGGCCAGGCACTCAGGGTAGGACCTGGCAACATGTGAGGCCTACACCTGTCCCCCCATAATAATCAGCTCCAACTCTGTGACCAGAACACCACCGCCGCCCCCACCCAGGAACTGAGAACTCCCCATTAAAGGAAGTCCTGGGTTGCATCCTGGTACCAAAGCAGGGGAGGGGATGGTGCCAGCCCGTTCCTCACTTGAGCTCAAGGGGGGTGCCGTCCTCCCATTGCCAGGAGTTCTCCCTTCTGAGGTCAGTGAGACCAATCCAAGTACGCCGGGTCTTCCTCACATTCCAGTACCTCAGAAACATCTGGGGGGGGGGGTGAAGAAATGACCCCGAACCATCATTTCCCATGCCAGCATACATTTCCATTCTGCTCTGCTTCCTGCAGGTTCTTTCTGCATCTAGCCTTGAGCTCCTTACCACATCTGCACCTGCAGGAGTGTGCATGCTGTGGTTGTAGACACATGCAATGGAATGTCTTTGCTTGTGTCTCAGTCCATGCCTGTGTCCAGGCAGGGGTGACCGGAGCTCTGAAAGGTACAATCCTGGCAGGTGTGTTCCCCTAAGGGGTCAGGAACATGGCCTAGTGGTAGAGTGCTCGCTCGCCTAGCATGCATGAATCCCTGGGTTTGATTCCTCAGTACCACACATATACAGAAAAAGCTGGAAGTAGTGTTGTAGCTCAAGTGATAGAGTGTTAGCCTTGAGAAAGCCCAAGGACAGTGCTCAGGTCCTGGGTTCAAGCCCCAGGACTGGAAAACAACAACAACAACAATAAAAAACAACAACAACAACAACAACTAAACAACCAAACAAAACCTACCTAAGGACTCTCACAGGCCTCCTGGGATTCTTCCTCCAGGAAGCCTTCCCTGACTGCATCCCTGCCCCCTCCCAACTGCCCACCCAGCAGAGGACCTCTCCCACCCTGTCCCGGGCAGGGGGCACCCCCCCACCCCTCACCTGCTCTTCAGCACTGTTGATAATCACCAGGTGGGCACCGAGGGCCCTGCAGGAGGAGGCAGAGGCCTCCCAGCTCCCCAGGGTGTATGAGAAGACATAGCAGCTTCCTTGGAAGGATTCCCAGCCCCAGGGGCAGGGCCGGCACAGGCCAGCTGGGGACCAGGGTTGATGATGGGACAGGGGTGAGGGTGGGAGGGGGCTCTTTGGTTCCAGGGACCCCTCCCCACTCAGTCTCCACCCAAGCCTTCACAACCCAGAGCCAGGCCCCTGGATTGGGCTCTCAGGTCAGGCCAGGAAACCCATGAGTAAGACCACAGAGGGGTCCTCCCCTCCCAGGACCCCCTCCCCTTCAGCTTCCTCCGTCCCAGCCACAGGATCCTTACCAGGGCCGTGTTGATGTGGCTGAGCTGCTGGTGGATCTGCTCCAGGTGGGACTGGCTGAGGACATGAGGCACTAGAAGACAAGAACTGCAATGATTAAGCGCCTGCTGTGTGCCCGGTGTGGAAAATGTCAGATGAGAACATTTTCTTGGGGTCACAGTGATTCCCCCAAGTCTCAGTTCCTGGAGCAGAACACTGAGCCTCAGATGGAGACCTAGGCTGGTTCCTGGACCCTCCCCTGGGGGGGAGTCCCTCCCCCCACTTCTCAGCCCAAGGCCCACCTCACCTCCCCCCCACCCCCGACCCTATGTCTAGCCCCTCACCCCAGCTTGTGTTCTTTGCTGGGCCTTGCGCCCTTCCGGGTGGGGTGCACTGAATCCCTTGCGCCCTTCCGGGTGGGGTGCACTGAATCCGAGAGACTGCAGAGAGAAGAGCCCCGGCTTTACGAGCGCCCACTGTGTGCTGCACACGACCTTGGGGGCCAAGCCATCCTGGTTTCCACAGACACAGGACCAGGCTTGGGGTGTGGGGGATAGGACACTGCCATGCTGCCCAGAGGACGGGCATCCAGCATGCCCCAGCACCCATCATCAAGTGTCACCCTTAGAGGGCAGTGAGTCTCCCTGACCCCAAGCCCCCGCCAGCAGGCCACGCCGGCCTCGCTCACCCTGAATCACTGTGGCCGCCCAGAGCACCACGCAGAGCCCCAGAGACAGCAGGGTCAGTGAGAGAAGCCGGTGAACGCGGGGAAGAAACTCTGCAGGCCAGGAAGAACCGGGCTCTCAGGGCTAGATCCCACCCTCCTCTGCCTCTGTCCTGGAGGGGACCCCCGAGCCCCTGCCTCTCCCAGAGCCCTCCCCAGTACCTGGCTGGCCCCATGGAGCCAGGAGTCAAAGCCCGGGGCTGCCTGGCCTCCCAGAGTGACCTCCTCTGCGAGGCTCAGAATGCTTGGCTGAGCTAGGATGCACAGGCCTGCAGGCCTGTCATAAGCCTGAGGCCAGACCCACCCCCCACCCCATCTTTTTCAGCTGTACCGAGTGGCCTTGCCTTACCTGCATTATCTGGCCACTTGCCCTCACTCTGGCCTGCCATCCTCCTCCTCCTCTCTCCTTTGCCCTCTCTCTGTCACCTCTCTGGCTTGGGGTTTATATGATCCCCACATTACATGACCCCCCCTCTCCATCCCTTCCTGAGTGAGGAAGAAGAACAAGGATCAGGATGAGAGCACTCACGCACCTGAAAAGTTGGGGGCAGGAAAAGTCTGGTGCTCCATGCTGGTTTCTTCCCCAGGCAGCACTGGGACTTGGCCCCCACCTGCTGGAGCCTCAGTTTCCCTCAGCTGCACCATGGGCTCACTCCCTGGCTTCACTGTCATGTGTCATATTTGAGGCTGTGAACTGGCAGGATGTTAACTGACGTGATAAGGGGGAGAGTGGCTGAAATGATAGACACGCGCACATTGCTCTACATGAAACATGTGACACAGGAGCAGACACAGTGACACTTCCCACGGAGCTGGGATGACACGGGCCCACCACCACACCCAGCTTTTTTTAAATATATTTTTTATTGTAATTAATAGAAGGGTTACATGGTATTTGCCAGATAAATGGCACACCCAGCTTTTGTTGTTTGCATTGGGGTCTTGCAAAATGTTTTCCTGTTGGCTATACTGGCGCTCTCTCTCTCTCTCTCTCTCTCTCTCTCTCTCTCTCTCTCTCTCTCTCTCTCTCTCTCTCTCTCTCTCTCTCGGTTTGATTGTAATGTATTTTGTTGTATCTGTTTCTGAGCTTATCCTACCTGGTATCTTCTGAGCTTTGGGATGTGCACACGAACTAATATTTCCATCACAGTTGTCAAGTTTTTATTTATGACCTTTTCAAATAACGATTCTCTCCTTCCTCTCTTTTCATTTGGACTCTTCTGTGGTGGCTATGTTAGGGTTTCTGGTGGGGGGGGGTCTCACCAGTTCGTGAGGGTCCATTGATTGTGTGTGTGTGTGTGTGTGTGTGTGTGTGTGTGTGCGGCTTGAACTCAGGGCCTGGGCGCTGTCCCCTGGCTTTTTTGCTCAAGGCTGGTACTCTGCCACTTGAGCCACAGACCTGCTTTCAGCTTTCTTTGGTTGTTAATCGGAGAGATCAGAGGCTCACAGATTCTTGTGCCTAAGCTGGCTTCAACCCACGAGCTTCAGTTCTCAGTGGCCGAGATTACAGGTATGAGTGAGCCACCGGCACCCAGTGAGATGATGAGAGTGGGTAAAATGGGTAGAGGGGAGGAATGGTAAACTGTCAAGGGTGCCATCTGCCTGTTGGACTTCACAGTGACCACACTGGCTGCTTTGATTTGTTCAGTAGACATTGAGTGAGCACCTACTACGTACCAGGGCCTGTGTTGGATTTTAGGGATGCAGCATGAATCAGACAGCACCTTCTTTATGCCAGTCATTGCTGGAGAGGGAGGGAAATGGGACATTCGGAAATTCTTCAAATTCTGTATTCAAAGAAAAAGGGTGTGAATTTGCAGGGAAATGGATGGACCTAGAACAAATTATCTTAAGTGAAATAAGGTGAGCGCAGAGGGGTAAATGGTGCATGTTTTCTTTCATATACCAGGCCATAGCCAGGAGTTTGGCCTTGTGGTAGAGTGCTTGTTAAGCATGCACAAAGACCCAGGTTCGATTCCTTGGTACCACTTACTTAGAAAAAGTTGGAAGTGGTACTGTGGTTCAACTGGTAGAGCTCTTGCCTTGAGAAAGCCCAAGGACAGTGCTCAGGCCCTGAGCTAAAAGCCCAAGACTGGCAAAAAAAAAAATAAAGTATACAGATGTTCAGGCATTCATACACAGTGAGACCACAGGAGGAGACTCTTGGGAGAGGATCAGAAAGGTACAGTGCCTCTGATCATACAAAATGATATTTATTGAAATAAAGTCCAGGAAATGTAAACATGAGGTTTTGATTTGTTTAGTTTTTGTTCTGTTTGTCTTTGGGAAGGTAAGGGGGACTCGGAAGTGGAGGGACAAAGAGGGGCAAAGGCAGCAGTGGTCATCACTGGACATTATGTTGAAAATGAACTCTACAACTTGTGGGTGGGGACTGGAGGGGAAAAACTGGGTGACAGTGAGGGAAAAAGTGACATTGTCCAAAATGAATGTACTCTCTTACCTGACCTACCCTTCTGTACATCGCCTTTATAATAACCATAAAAAATTTAAGGTTCAAAGCCAGCCTGGGCACTAAAGACTGTGAGATTCTTATTTCCAATTAAGCACTAGAGAAGCAGAAATGGTGCTGTGGCTCCAGGGGTAGGGCAATAACCTTGAGCGGAAAAGCTCAGGGACAACACTTAGGCCCAGAGTTCAAGTCCCATGACCGATGACAAAAAAAAAAATTGAAAAGAAAAAAAGAAAGAAAACGGTGTGAGCATGTAGGAGACACCTGGCTTAGTAGTGCCAGAAGTGGAGGTTGGGGTGGTGGTGATGGTGAAGTCCAGAATGGATTCTTGTTGGGGTACATTCTGTAGGATGATTGATCAAAGCGGAGATGGGGGAGGGCAGGAGACAAGAAGAAGGATTTTCCTTTACAAGGGTGAGCATAACAAGATCAGGAAGTGAAAGAGAGCTTCATGTATCAGAGAAACTGAAAGCTACTCCTGGAGACTGTGGTCAGGGGTGGGGGGGCAGAAGGGAAAGTGGGGTGCTAGTCCTGAATCTGTTGACCAGGCATGGATCTCCAGGAGGAAGGACTATTAATTAATGTGGAGGACAATAGCCCGGCTAAGAAAAAGTATCCTGACATGACTCTAGCTATGGGCAAGGCCCTAGCTGAGCCCAAAGGGAATGGAAAGCCAGGCAGGCCAGGCCCTGGACCCCAGCTCTGCCTCCTGTGGGGTCTCAGTGAGCCTTATCTCTCTGAGCTTCTGCTTTTTCCTATCTGTGAAATGGGGACTGATACATTTGGATCTGGAAGGTCAATCTTCTTGTGTTGCAGGCTTGTATGTGGTGCCAATGGAAGAAGGCCTGATGGGAGAGGAAGTTAGGTCATGGGGGCGTGGCCTCGAAGGGGATGCTGGGACCCCAGACCCTGCTTGTTTGCTTTCTCTCTCTCCTTTCTCCTCCTCAAGGCTAGCACTCTACCACTTGAGCCATAGCAACTCTACTTCTGGCTTTTTGGTGGTTAATTGGAGATAAGAATCTTACCCTCAAGCTGGGCATGGTGGCTCATGCCTGTAATCCTAGCTACTCAGGAGGCTGAGATTTGAGGATTGTGGTTCAAACACAGTCCCGGCAATAAAGTCCGTGAGACTCTTATGTCTAATTAACCACCAGAAAAACCGCAAGTGGTGCTGTGGCTCAAGTGTAGGGTGGTAGCCTTGAGTTGAAGAGCTCAGGGACAGCACCCAGGCCCAGAGTTCAAGCCCCATGACTGGAAAAAAAAAAAAAAAAGAGTCTCATCCCCTTTCCTGATAAGGCTGGCTTTGAACTGCAGTCTTCAGATCTTAGCCTCCTGAGTAGCTAGAATTACAAGAGTAAGCCACCAGTACTAAGCCTTACTCTTCTACTCTTTAGTTTAGATTAGTTTATATACTCAAGCTTGAACTCAGGGACTGGCAGTTGGTTCAGAGGATCCAAGTTTGAGGCTAGCTAACCTGAGTAGAGATGCCTACAAGACTGAATCTCCAGTGAACCAGTAAAGGCAGGACTGAGATCTGAGGATCATAGTTTAAAGTTAGCTCAGGCAGGAATGTCCATGAGACAGACTTATTTCCAATTAACCAGCAAGAAGCTGGCAGTGGAGCTGTGGCTCAAGTGGTAGAGTGCCAGCCTTGAGCAAAATAAAAGCTCAGTGTCCAGGATCCTGAATTCAAGCCCCAGTCTTGGCACACATACACAAAAAAGGGTATAATGCCAGGTGTAGTGGCTCTTGCCTATAATCCTAGCTACTCAGGAGGCTGAGATCTGAAGATCTCAGTTCAAAGTCAGCCCCGGCACTAAAGTCCTTGAGACTCTTATCTCCAAGTCATCACCAGAAAACCGGAAGTGGGGCTATGGCTCAAGAGGTAGGGCGGCAGCCTTGAGCTGAAGAGCTCAGGGACAATGCCCAGGCTCAGAGTTCAAGTCCCATGACCAATACAAAAAAAGGGGGAAACTATGTTATAGAAAGTCACTGAGATCATGTTCAAAAAGCGTGATAAATGAAAGCTGGTAGAATTTCTGATTAGAATTCAGGATCCAACAACTAGAAAACCTTTTTGAGACCAACTCTTGCAAAACAACAAAACAAAAAACAAAACCAACCAAACAAACAAACAAAAACCAGCCTGCATTGGCTTTGTCCTTGCCATCTTCCTATTTCTGCTTCCCACATGTGAGGATTGCAATGTATACTACCACACACAGCCATGCGCTGTTATTTTCAACAGGGCTAGTTAAGGTATAGAATGAACCAAGTGGGCTGGTTGCTGGTGACTCACACTGGTAATCCTAGCTATTTAGGAGGCTGATATATGAGGATCACAGTTCAAAGCCAGCCTGGCAGGAAAGGTCATGAAACTCTTATAGTTCCAGTGAACCATTAGAAAACCAGAAGTGGAACTATGGCTCAAGTGGTAGAGTGTTAACCTTGAGAGAAAAAGCTCAGAGACCAACACCCAGACCCTGAATTCAAGCTCTAAGACTGGCCTGTGTATGTACATGTATGTGCACACACACAACCAAAGCCTTCACAAAATGAAAGTCTCACACATATACATAGTAGAATATAATTTATCTGTGAAGAGAATGAGAACTTAGCCTGTGGCTCAGTGGTAGAGCGCTTGACTACCAAGTGCGAGACCTTGGATTTGATCTTTAGCATGGAAAGGAAAGACAAGAATCCTGCCCTTAGCACTGGAACTAGAGAACATTGCCTTGTGTGAAACAGGCATAGCGAGACAGATACCACTTATATGTGCATCGTTTGTGGAGACTGAAAAAAAAATCTTTGGCAACAAGAAAGGGTAAGGAGGCTGAGATATGAGGATCAATGTTCAAAGCCAGCCTCACAACCGGAGAAACTGAATTAAAATAAAAATATTTGGAAGTGGGCCGGGAGTTTGGCCTAGTGGTAGAGTGCTTGCCTAGCATGCATGACGACCCAGGTTCCATTCCCCGGTACCACATACATAGAAAAAAGCTGGAAGTGGTGCTGAGGCTCAAGTGGTAGAGCTCTAGCCTTGAGAAAGTCCAAGGACAGTGCTCAGGCCCTGAGCTCAAGCCCAGGACTGGCAAAAAAAAATTTGGAAGTATCTAAAAGGTTCCCTACACAGAAATGAACCTGTGCAGTAGGGCATACCCATAACCCCTGCACTTGAGAGCCAAGGCAAGAGGATCTCAAGTCCAAGGCTAGCCTGGGCTACATAGTAAAGACCCTATTTCAAGAAACTAAAACAAAAATAAAAATAAGCCAGGCCCTGGTGGCTCATGTCTGTAATCCTCCTTACTTGGGAGGCCGAGATCTGAGGATCATGGTTCAAAGCCAGCCCAGAAAGTTTCGAAGCCATCAGGAAGGTCTATGAGATTCTTACCTCCAACAAACCACCAGAAAATCAGAAGTGATACTGTAGTAGTGTGGTAGTCTTGAGCAAAAAAGCTCAGGGACAGCATCAGCACCCAGGCAGTGAGTTCAAGCCCCATCACTGACAAAAAATAAATAAAAATAGAATAAAGTAAAAACACAAGGAAGAAGAAGAGTTGGAGACATGGCTCAGTAGTAGGGTATCTGCTTTGATCCTGAGTTCAAGTCAGTTTTAATTAGGGGGGAGAGAGAGGCAGAGAGAGAGAGAGACAGAGAGAGACAGAGACAGAGACAGAGTCAGAGACAGAGACAGAGAGAGACAGAGAAGAGGGAAGGAGGAAGAACACACACACACACACACACACACACACACACACAGTGGAGGAAATTCATCAGCAAAATTGCAGAATAAAGTTTCCCTTTCTGAATAAACTGGAAAAAAAAGAATGAAAGCTGATAAGATCTGACAGATCAACACTTTTAGAACACTGGAAATTGACCAAAAGCTTAGAGTCATTCCGGAAGCAATTAGAAAAATCCCCTCATCAGAAAAACCCATCGCAAAACTCAACAAGCTCTATGAAGCTCTAATTTACTCCAGTCTTCTTCTTGATTCCTTCTTTCAAAAGTCTACTTTTATTAAAAATAGCAGACCCTGGGTTGGTAATGTGGCTTAGTGGTAGAGTGCTTGCCTAGCATGTATGAAGCCCTGGGTTTGATTCCTCAGTACCACATAATCAGAAAAAGCTGGAAGTGGTGCTGTGGCTCAACTGGCAGAGTGCTATCTTGAGCAAAAGAAGCAAAAGAAAAAAATATGGTCTCTAATCAAAAGATAAGATGCCATATGCTAGCGCAGGAACACCACATGTGGTAAAGACCACAAGCAAACTGATATTTGGCAATAATTTTGGGTCTATTTTCTTTGCTCTAAGGGAGTCACAGCTTTTCTCACCTCATAGTGCTTAACTTTTGACCTTCCTGTGCCCACATGAGGATCTCAGTTAGGCTCTATTAATTCTGGGGTTAATAATTCTTGGGTTTTTGCTTTTATTCCATTCCGTTCTACAAAATCCTGGACGCTTGGATTCCAGCATTTTACAGTTCTCTTCACTAGACCTTAGTACATCTTTTAGTGTTTATTACTGAATACCATACTTCTGTTTCCCTTATCCCTGCGGTGGGAAGCATCACTGTCAAGACCAGCCTATCATTCTGCTACCGAAAAACCTCAGGGTTTATTAGCTAGTGGAGGAAGTGCTGTTTTCCATCCTCAAGTGTGACAGTGACCTTTATAATTTCGCGGGGGTCTCCAGGCTGAAAAATGCACTGTCAGAAGTCCAAATTTACATCTAGATGGCCAAAGGCACCATTCAAATTCACATCCAAGCTATTGTTCCTTCCAAGTCCATAGCTTAAATCTAACTCCTGCTCTTTTATATAAAACAAAACCAGGGGCTGGGAGTTTGGCCTAATGGTAGAGTGCTTGCCTAGCATGCACGAAGACCCGGGTTTGATTCCTCACTACCACATTCATAGAAAAATGCTGGAAATGGTGCTGAGGCTCAAGTGGTAGAAAGCCCAAGGTCAGTGCTCAGGCCCTGAGCTCAAGCCCAGGACTGGCAAAAAACAAAAAAACTCCAATAAAACAAAACAAAACAAAACAAAAAACAACAAGCAAAGCTAAAGATCCAGAAGCACATTTCTCCCCCTTTTCAATTAGTGATCTACTGTAATTTGCTTTACAATTCATGGAAATGGGGGTAGCAATACAGTAAATAGGAATTGACAAAGACACACCTTTCCTGAACCTTTACCAGGTTTGAGGCAGGTTATAGGACCATGCCAAACTGTTGCAACCTGTGTAGTAAGAATACGGAACTTTGCTGGGAATGGAGCTTAGTGGTAGAGTGCTTGCCTAGTATATATGAAAGCCCTGGGTTTGATTCTTCAGTACCACACAAGCAGGAAAAGCCAGAAGTGGTGCTGTGGCTTAAGTGGTAAAGAAGCTCAGGGATATGTCCAGGCCCTGGGTTCAAACCCCAGGACTGCCCCCCCCCAAAAAAATAGTACTGGAAGAAAAGCACTTGGCACATACATTTAGGCTCCAGGACAATCTCCTATGCTATTGTGATCCCAATTTAACACCTGTGTTTTCCATTTCACTCTCTAGAACCAAAACATAAACCACCCGGTGCCCACAGGCAAGTGAAATATACCTTAAACTTGTCATTCTTTCTTTCTTCTTTTATAAACTTTGCTGAAAAGATTAAATCCACATTGCTCTTATGAAATCGATTCCTGCCCTGAGCTCTCTGGTCACTAGGCAAAGACTTCCATTTTTCCAGTCCTCTCGGTCGTCGTTGTGAGATGCAGATGCTCATCCACACACTTGGTCACACAAAGGTCCAGTTACTGGCTCACCAGAAGCTCCTTCTTCCCCCATGGTCTCGAACCTTTGGCTTTATCATTACAATGCAGGGTGCATCAGGCCAGGCCATCCTGGAGCTTTTCCAACTCCTTGGTCACCAAGGCCTGTGCTTGAGTCGAAGGCGCATCTGCTGCATGGATGCCTGGCTATCTAGCCTCCCAGCAGGTGGCGCTGCACCAGGACTCCAGGCTCTGCATCTTCGAGATGTTTGAGCCGCTGCACTTCCATTACTCCCATTGTGGCAACGCCAAGTTGCATTGTCTTGGAGACTGCTAGGGGGTCCTTTTATTTATTTATTGCCAGTCCTGGGGCTTGAACTCAGGCCCTGGGCACTGTCTCTAAGCTTCTTTTACTATAAGCTACTGCTTTACCACTCGAGTTACAGCACCACTTTGGGCTTTTTCTATGTATGTGGTACCAAGGAATCGAACCCGGGGCTTCCTGCATGCTCATGAGGCAAGTCCTCTATCACTAAGCCACTTTCCCAGGCCAGATTTCTTCTTTTTTTAAAGTTATTTTTGAGATATGGCTTATAGATTTTGCCTAAAGCCAATGTCAACGAGCCGCCCTTTTACTCTTTTTTATTTTAAATTTTTGGCAAAGAGGAGAGAGCTGTGGACTCACTGTTAATATTCTGAGCTGGAGTGGTAGTATGGGGATTTAGGTGTGGTGCTGGCACATTGGGAAGAAGGTTCTCACACAAACGACCCACAGAGCTGGCATTGGTGGCTCACACCTGTCGTCCTAGCTACTCAGGAGGCTGAGATCTGAGGATCACAGTTCCAGTCAGCCCGGATAGAAAAGCCCATGAGACTTGGATCGCCAGTGAACCACCAAAGAGCTGGAAATGGAGCTGCAACTCCAGTGGTAGAGTGCTAGCCTCGAGTAGAAAAGCTTAGGGACCCCGCACAGGCTTTGAGTTCAAGCCAGGTCCAGCGATGGATTCTGATATGACAGGATACAGCGTGAGAAAGCTATCCACAAGCAGGAGACGGGGCCTTGAAGACAGACCCCCCCCCCACCGCAGACCTAATGGCTTCTTCCTTAACCTCTGTCTTCTCGCTCAGACCCCACAAAAGCCCAACTCCAACCCCACCTCCTCACACAACCTCCATACCTTTGGGAAGGTCTGTGCCCCTCAGTTTGCTTCTACCACCAGTCCTGACAATTCTTTTCTTCTCCATTTTCCTACCATTGCACCCCAACTCCTCTGTCCCCTTAATCTTTGGCTTTCTGAGCCCTTCAGTGTGGGAAAAACACGTTCTGTTGTTTGAGAGCTTGGAGCCACCATTCCTCTCCCAGTGTGGCTGTCTGGGTTAGGGTTCTATGCATTTATTCCCTAATCCAATAGGGAGGGAGTGCGACCCACCTTGGGGACTTAAGGGAAGGTGGAGAGGTACAGGTCCTCTGAGAGCAGTCTCCCGAATCTTTGGTCACCTGGACAAGTCAGAGCGGCACGAAGCATGCAGGGCAAAGCCCTCCTCGCACTGATGGCTCACATCTGTAACCCTGGCTCCTCAGGAGACTGAGACCTGAGGATCATGGTTCAAAGCCAGCTTAGACAGGAAGTCTATGAGACACTTATCTCCAATTAACCAACAAAATGCTGGGCGTGGAGCTGTGGCTTAGGTGATAGAGCAGTAGCCTTGAGGAAAAGAAGCCCACAGGGACTGTATCCAGGAACTGAATTCAAGCCCTACGACACACACACACACACACACACACACACACACACACACACACTCACGAGACAGAGCCAGAGGTGAGAATATGGACAGCAAGGGAGCCTCACCTGGGAGTGAGATAGCCATGTTAGCCATGTCACATGTTTCATAAAGAGCAATGTATGTATGTCTATAATCTCAGCTACTCTTTCTGCCAGGACCCATCACTCCTCTGCTCAACTTAACAGCCCAGTGAGTTCAGAGGCTTGAACTGGGCACCATGACAGTGGAGCCAGGGAGCCAGTCCATGGCATAGCTGAGGCAAACTGAGGCACTAGTAGGTGGGGGCTGAGTCCCAACCCCAGAGTTTGCTGTCCAGCTCTCCTCCCACCCCCAGCGCCCTCTCTTCTGGCTGTGTCAAGCACTGTGTCCCTGCCCACACTTTTCTGGGGTGAGGGTGTCCTCATCCTAGTCCTTGTTCTTTTTCCTCACTTAGGGAGGGATGGATCACAGTGGGGGCTGCTTGCGGGGTTCATATAATGTGGGGATCATATACACCCCAGGCCAGAGTGGTGGCAGAGAGAGGGCAGAGGAGAGAACAGGAAGGTGGCAGGCCTGCATGAGGACCAATGGTCAGTCAACTCAAGTGAGCCAGGCCCACTCTGGGCACTGCTAGAACACATGGGATGCAGGCTGAGCGGTGGGATACAGATTTGGCCTCAGGCTCAGGACAGGGGTTCATGGCTGAGCCTGCGGGTCTGCGGGTCCGAGCTCTGCCATGTGTTCTGTGACTCCCAGAGGTGGTCACCCAGGGCAGCTGGGCAGTCTCCAGGGCATGGGACTAGAACTCAGGGCCTGGACTGTTCCCAAACTCTTTTGCTCAAGGCTAGTGCTACCCACTTTGAGCCACAGCTCCACTTCTGGTTTTTCTGGTGATTAATTGGAGATAAGAGTCTCATGGACTTTACTTGTCCAGGCTGGCTTTGAATCAAATCTCAGCCCCCTAAACTAGAACGTTATACGAGATACCTAGTGTTTGGGCTCCCCCTTCTGGGACTCGGGTAGCATGCACTTAGGTCGGTGGATTCCTTGGTTTTCTTGTTTCTCTTGTCTCCATGGACACAGATGGTTCTTGTTCGCTCCTAGCTCTTCTCTCTTCTTGCTTTGACCTTGCTCAGGAGCTGTCATCTTCAACACAATTTCCTGTTGCGGTAATTCCTGCAAGCAGGCGTGTGCAAAACACACAATTCACTTGCCTTTTTTTTTTCCTCCCTTTCCTTTTTTTTTTCTTTCTTTTTTCTGCTTCTGTGGCTTGAACTCAGAGCCCGGGCTATCCCTAAGCTTCTTGTGTCTCAAGGCGAATACTCCACCACTTTGAGCCACTGCGCCAGTTTTCTGGTGGTTAATTGGTGATAAGGGTCTCATGGACTTTCCTGCCCAGGTTGATTTTGAACCATAACCCTCATATCTCAGCTCGTGAGTAGTGATGATGATTGGCCTGTGCCACCAGTCCCTGGCTTCATTTATCTTTTTATTATTGTTTTCAGACATTAGTGGGACTTAAGTTTTCTAGGCAAGTGCACTACATTCAGCCATGTTTCCAGTCCTCCCCTCCCCCCCTTTTTTGTGTTAGTCCTGGGACTTGAACTCACTTGCCTGAGCACTGTTTCTGAGCTTTTTCACTCAAGGCTGGTGTTCTACCACATGAGTCACAGCTCCACTTCTGGCTCTTTTGGTGCTTCATTGGAGATAAGTCTCACAGATTTTCCTGACCCCCAAACTGGAAGTGGAGCCATGGCTCACACCTGTAATCGTAGCTACTCAGAAGGTTGAGATCTGAGGATCAGAATTTGAAGCCAACCCTGGCAAGAATGTCTATGAGACTCTCGCTTCTACTTAACCACCTAAAAGCCAGAAGTGGAGCTGTCACTCAAGTGGTAGAGTGCTAGTCTTAAGCACAAAGCGTCAGGGACATCTCTTAGGTCCTGAGTTCAAGCCCCAGTACTGGCACAAAAAGAAAAAAAAAAACATTTGCAATCTCTTGTGTCTTGGCTCAGGCTCCCAGGCTGTCAGCACCCATGTGCAGGCACAGGAAAGGGATGAAATTTATGAAGACACTGGCCTAGCAGTTGGTGAGTCACAGGGTAGGAAAAAGAATTTCCAAGGGCCTGGGAATGTGTCCTTGTGTTGTCACTTTACTTGAGTCGCCCTATCATCTTTGGGCCCCAGTCTCTCTATCTGTGAAATGGGAGTAAAGGGTAGCAGCCAGGAAGATGGTTTGAGGGTCACAGGGGCCTTGCACACAGTAAGTACTCACTTTGTCTCTAGGCCTCTGTCCTTCTATCCTCTTCATCTGGAGTAGATGAGGCCAGGACTGCTGGGTTCTTCTGGGATGGGATGGGACTCGATGTGGTGAGGGAGGGGGCCCTCAGGGTGTTGTGTGGTGTATTTATTTATTTTGGTCAGGCATGGGGCTTGCACTCAGAGCCTGCGTGCTGTCCCTGAGCTTTTTCATACAAGGTTATTGCACTCTACAACTCTGAGCCACGACACCATTTCCAGTTTTCTGGTTAATTGGAAAGTCTTGTGGATTTTCCTGCCCAGGCTGGTCTTAAACTGCAATCCTCGGATCTCAGGCTCCTGAGTAGCTAGGTTTATAGGTGTGAGCCACTGGCACTTGGTAAGACTTTTTTTTGTGTGTGTGTGTGGGGGGGTCATGGGGCTTGAACTTGGCCTAGATGCTGTCTCTGAGCTCTTCAGCTCAAGGCTACAACCCTACTCTGGAGCCAAGCCTCACTTCCCATTTTCTAGAGGTTAATTGGAGATAAGAATCTCAGGTCCTTTTGTGCCCAGGCTGGCTTTGAACCTTGATCCTTAGCTATCAGCCTCCTGAATAGCTAGAATTACAGGTGTGAGCCACTGAGCCCGGCTGAGACACTTCTTTTTTTTAAACAGAGCAAAACAAAACTGGAAGTAGAGCTGTGGCACAAGTGGTAGAGTGCCGGCCTTGAGCAAAACAATCACAAGGTAAGTGCTCAGGCCATGAGTTCAAGCCCAGGACGGCCAGAAAAACAACAAGAAACCCCCACATTTCCTTCAGCAAGAGGACTCAGCATAGAAGAGAAGAGCCAGCACCAAGGTCAAGCTCTACACACAGGCACATCACTGGGAAAGAACAAAGCATGGGGATTGGAGGTGTGGCTCAACTGGTAGAACCCTAGCCAATAAGCGAAAACATCGGGTACTGAGTTTGAATCCTGATATCAGGTCTAAAAAGAAAAGAGAAGAACAAAGCATGTCTACCTAGGAGTACAGAGCAGTTTGCATAGTTGCAATTTCAATCTGCAATATATCTGTATTGTCTTGTTTGAGCAAGTGAGTTTGTTCTCAGCCGGTGCTGGTGGTTCATGCGTTGTGACCTAGCTACTCAGGAGGTTGAGATATGACGATCATGGTTCAAAGCCAAGCCTGGGTGGGGAAAGTCTTATTTCCAATAAACTACCCAAAGCCAGAAATGGTGCTGTGGCTCCTGTAATATCTGTCAGATAGCTCTACAACTCTCTTCATATTAGAGACTTTCTATCTTAGGCAAGCGTTTCCCTCTTGGCTTTCAAAGTGTGGCTGGGACCCATATTTGTAACTTTCTGGATGAGACAGTCAGAGGCTGGCTGAAGTTCGAGAATCTTCTTTGGCTGAGATCAGAAGTATTTCTGGTATCCGCAGCTGTTTTGTTCCTGGAGGGTGGGGAGCTTTATCCTGAATACTTTCTAACTACCGAGTTCTCCTGCTAAGCTTCTATCCAGGACCTCAGCGTACCTTTGTCTGGGGCTACTTTGTGGTGAGATACAATGGGATTCCTATCAAATATCCCATAGTTTTCTTCCAAAGAAATGGGGGAGAGAGTAAAGTGAAAGCGGGGCAGGGGGATCTCCCTGATAGTTTAATGATTTGTGAATATTTTCCACTTTTCTTTTTCTTTTCTTTTTGCCTGTCCTGGAGCTTGAACTCAGGAGTCTGAGCACTGTCTCTGGACACCTTTTGCTCAAGGCCAGTGCTCTGCCAGTCGAGCCATAGCACCACTTCTGGCTTTTCTTATCGTACCGAGAAATTGAACCCTGGTCTTAGTGCATGCTAGGTGAGCATTCTACCACTAGGCCATGCTCCATTTTTCTTTTTCTCTAGCATCACTGGGGTTTTGAAAGCAGGGTCTTGTGCTTGCTAGGCAGGTGCTTTCCTACTTGAACCATGCCCCTTAACCATTTGAGCCCTGATCTTACCACTTGAGGCATACCTAGTCCTGGCTTTTCATGTGTATGTGTTTTTATTTTTGGTGCTGGTACTAGAGCTTGAACTCAGGGTTTAGGTGCTGTCCCTTAGCTTTTCTACTCAAGGCTGGTGCTCTACCACTTGAGCCACAGCTCTACTTCTGGATTTTTGGTGTTTAACTGGAGGTAAGAGGCTCATGGATTTTCCTGCCTGGGCTGGCTTCCAACCACAATTCTTCAGATCTTAGCTTCCTGAGTAGCTAGGATGACAGGTATGGCGATTTCTGCCCTAATCCTTTTGTTTTTTATTTCATCTCATCTGCTTGTTTGGGGCTTAGCTATGACTTATTTTTCAAGGAGGTTAAGGACCTCTTCATTTTATTGATGTAGGCCCTTATAGCTATAAACTTTTTTTTAGAGTTGCAGTGACCCAGAAGGTTCTAGAAGGCTGGGCTTTCATGTTTTCATTGTATTCTTAGGGACTTTTTGAATTAAAAAATTTTTTTCTTCTGCAACATATTGTTCAGCATACAGGAGCTTGAAGATTTTCTGGAGTTTCTTTTGCTGTTAATGTCTAGTTTTATTCTACTGGTTCAACTTTCTGTGTAGTTGCTCAGATTTACTTTGTGTCCTAGGCTAGGATCAGTTTTGGAGGCAGTTCCATGAGCTGACATTTCCAGCTGAGTCTTGTCTTTTAACTGGGAGAGTTGAGTCCACTGAAAATGAACATTAAAGATCCTGAAAAGTATGACGAATAAAAAACAAAATAGGGCTTAGAGTTTGGCCTAGTGGTAGAATGCTTGCCTGGCATGCACGAAGACCTGGGTTGGATTCTTTAATACCACATACATAGAAAAAAGCCGGAACTGGTGCTGAGGCTCAAGTGGTAGAGCTGTAGCCTTGAGAAAGTCCAAGGACAGTGCTCAGGCCCTGAGCTCAAGCCCAGGACTGGCAAAAAAAAATTAAAAACAACAACAACAACAAAATAGCCAGGCTGGGAATCTAGCCTAGTGGTAGAGTGTTTACCTAGTATACACCAAGACCCAAGTTCGATTCCTGGGTACCAGACACTTAGAAAGAGCCAGAAGTGATGCTGTAGCTCAAGTGGTAGAGTGCTGGCCTTGAGAAAGCTCAAGGACAGTGCTTAGGCCCTGTGCTCAAGCCTTAGGACTGGCAAAAAAAAAAAAAAGTAGCCAGGCACCAGTTGTTCACATTTGTAATCCTAGCTACTCAGGAGGCTGAGATCTGATGATCACAGTTCAAAGCCAGTCCAGGCAGGAAAGTCTGGGAGACACGTTTCTCCAATGAACTAGCAAAAAAGGTACAAGCTGAGCTGTGGCTCAAGTGGTAGAGTGCTGGCCTTCAGGAAAAAAAAAAAGCTCCGGGACAGTGCCCATACCCATACCCAGAGTTCAAGCCTGAGGGCCATCACAAAATTTAAAAACATACTGGAAAAGAGAAAGCACTGAAGACAACTTTAAGCAAAATGGATTGAAGATAAAATGGCATAAGAGGACAGGCACAGCCTTTTCACTCTTATTGCAAAAGGGAGACATAGTTGACAGGAAACAAGTGGCAGGCATCAAAAAAGCTCAGAAGGGGCCAGGAGTTTGGCCTAGTGGTAGAGTGCTTGCCTAGCATGCACAAAGACCAGGGTTTGATTCCTCAGTACCACATACATAGAAAAAAAGCCAGAAGTGGTGTTGAGGTTCAAGTGGTAAAGCTCTAGCCTTGAGAAAGTCCAGGGACAGTGCTCAGGCCCTGAGCTCAAGTCCAGGACTGGCAAAAAAAGAAAAGAAAAGAAAGAAATCTCAAAAGAAGGCCGTGCCTCAGTGGCTCACGCCTGTAATCCTAGCTACTTGAGGAAGCTGAGATCTGAGGATGGTGGTTCAAAGCCAGCCTGGGCAGCAAAAAAATCCATAAGGCCCTCATCTCCAATTAATCATCTAAATGCCAGAAGTAGAGCTGTGGCTTATGTGATTCAAAGCACCAGCCTTGAGTGAAAAAGGCTAAAGGACAGCATCTAGGCCATGAGTTCAAGTCCTCCTAGCATCAGCATATGCACGCACATGCACACACACACACACACACACACACACACACACACACACACACACGAGAGCTTATACAGTATCATGACAGACAGCAAAGTTTTGGATCTTGAATTAGCTTTCATATCTTGGACGTTGGCCTGGGAAAGTCCCATTTCATTGACTGACTTGGCTCAGTCCACGTAACAGCCAACATTGCTGTTTCGTAGATGTAGATGTCTTTCATTGTTGATACCTCGGTCCATCTGGGGCCTTGGGGGGAATCTCTGCTTCCAGAATCACTCTGGGCATTGCCATAGTAGGACTTTAGGTCTGGGAGATGGACAAGGCTTGGGGCCAATCTCTTTCTAGAAGCTCAGGGAGAGGGGGAGGCTCCATCTCCATTGTCCATGGAGGGGACATAACCAAATTGTTTCACGCAACAAGTTAACACACCTTGACTCTATGCCACGAGTGGGATTCCCTGAAGCTTCTTCATCCTTCCTTGACATTCCTGGATGCCGGGGCCTCCCGGCAGCAAATTGGGGTTCCTGAAATAAGGGGCAGGGACTGGAAAAATTAGAAGAGAGACAAACACATCGAGTCCAGGAGGTCTGCAGCCCAAGCAAAAACTGCCGCCTCGTTTATTCTTAACTCAAAGTTTTTTTCCTCCCTGAGACCAGGGCACTCCCAGGTGTTACATCCAGATGGTTAATCAGGGAACTGTTGGGGGTTACATTCATATGGTAAATCTCAGATCAATTGAACAGGAGAAGGCCAAAAAGCAATAAGACAATCAAGCAATTATCTGATGCAAATCAAAGTACAGTTTGATTCCACTCTTGCTCCCGACATATCCCCCATCTTTATTTTAAAAGAAGCACAAGTGCAATTTCTATTCTTTTCACTATCTCTAATTATCTCATTATCCTGTCTCGCTTTCCAAAAATGACTGGTCCCTTCATCTAAAGGGGATAGATGGGCGGAGATTCGGCTTCTGTGACTTCTTCAAGCTGACTCAGGGGCGTTGTCTCTGTGCTTGACCAGGGACCTTAAGAAGCCTAGCCTGTTTTATTAGGGATTGCAAGGATTAGATATCAGGAATAATAATTTGCTCCAAACTGGAGATCATATTTAACATTTAACAACTGCACGAACCATCTTTGGCTACAATAGTGTAGTTACATAGCACCCATTTGCAAAGGCCTTTTCTTGATTGTCTGGGGAACTAAATTTCTGCAACCTTAACAATGCTTCAGTAGTCAGATCTAAACAGATTAATAGAGACACAAGTCTCAGATCCACAAACTTTTCCTGAATTTGTGGCTGGTGTCAAAAATAAATAAATAAATAAATAAATAAATAAAAATTTCGCTCAATTAGGGCTTTAAACTACCCACTATCACAGAAGATTGACAAGTTCCTGCCCAGTTATGAAAGGCACGGGCATTAGTAAGGCATGCTTACAAACTATTCTATGACCTCCCGGCTCTGATTAATTTGATCGGCCAAGCACAAGTGACTAAGATCTGACACCATCTCTGCCGTCCAAGCAGAGGCTTTCTGCATCGTGTCCCAGTAGAGTTTCTCCACACAGGGATAAATGTCCCATTGGCAATTCACTTGCTTAGTTGCTGGACTTGAACTCAGGGCCTGGGCACTGTCCCTCAGCTCTCCAGCTCAAGGCTAGCACCCTGCCACTGTGAGTCCTGAGCTTGGTGCTTGAGTGCTGTCCCCCAGCTGTTCAGCTCAGAGCTAGCACTCTGCGGCTTCGAGCTCCCAAGCAACTCTGCCTTAATAGCACTCTGCTGCCAGATTAGACACCACAATCACACAGGGACTTTGCTTTGCCCGGGGTTGGCTCAAAACTGCAGTTTTCAGATCAGTGAGTCCTACAAAAGGCCACGTTTCTCCAATTAGAGCAACAAGGTGGTCTACACAGAAATAGTCTCTAAGCATGAGCTTACCTAGAACCTGGAAAAGGCCAAAGTTACATCTGAATAAGGATTGCTGTTCTTCTCCAATGGGCTAGCTGGAAGTTACAAGAGCAAGCTGAAATAGCAATTAAGCAATTACTTTGGTAGTCCTGATTTTCCTTTTCTCTCTTTCTTTAAACATTTAAGACAACTTCACTTTCAAATATTGTTTAGAAACCCATTTCCAATGTTCTTAATAACTTTTACTGATACTGGCTTAAACAATTAACACCTTAGCCTTTATTTGCAATTGAAAAACCTTTAAGGGCACAAAGAACTCCTGCCCTCAGGCCCCCTAGGGCCCAAGGCACTCCTCTTGCCTTTTAGAAAAAAGGGGCTCTTATGCAGTTTAGATTACTGTCTAAAACTCCAACAACAGTTTAAACTCAAATAACAGTTTTTCCCTAATGCAAGAACTATAGACATCAGTGCACCAAAAGTCTAAGTCTGGACTTAGTTTCCTTCCCCCTTTTTTTTTTTTAAACATTCCTTTAAAATACTAATCACATTATCCACATTTTACCATCAGATTTCTAGTGTCAGTTTGCAAGAAAGGACAGGCAAAGTTTCTGACGTTAATGAACAATTTTACATTTAAATCTCTAATACATGTTTCCAAACTTTAACTTAAAGTAATATATCCCAAATTCCCTAACACCTCTGTGCTGAACAGGATACAATGTTTACAATGTAAACAGTTGTATGCCCTGCAATAAAATGCAGATTTCAGGATCTAGAAAAATATTTACCAGTTTTTCTTTAAGACAACACAATAATTCTTTGAGACATTGTAAAACATCCAAACCTAATATTTTTCTTGAAGTTTAGACTCAGATTTACCCAATTGCTTTTGTGTTTCAAATGAGCTCAACCATTGTTTTATACAGCATGCTGACAGTTTAACCTTGAACATGTTCACTCACACCCATTCGCACACACATTCATACTCAAAGATCTTAAAGCGCGCAAAATTAATATCGGCCGTTCATTTTCCAGAAATTTTAGTATCATGAGGGTTTTTTGCTAATCTTATTCTTGTGGGTGACAACCAAGTTTTAAAACAAAGCTTTTTAACAAAGCGACTAGCTAAAATTTAAGACTGAAGTTTGTGTCCTGCCACCAACTGTCTCCAGACTGTCACTTCGGCAGGTAGTAGGAAAAAGGAAACTAGAAGGAAGACTGCAGCTGCTTTGTCTGGCCTCTGCTCACCTCAGCTGCAGCCGATTGGGAGGGGCCATACTAGGCCGCAGTGGAGTCAAAACTTTTTACTTCCCAGAAATATTCAAATAGATAACAAGGATGTGCTTGAGTACGCACAGAAAAACCATAAGGATCCATATTTAGAACTGGTACCAATTTTAAAGACAAAACTGGACAAAACAACAACAACAGAAAATACCCAAGGAAAACTATAACACAAACAAGACAGAGAAGCGGAGACTTTTAAACAGAATCAGACATTGACATATAACAAGAAAATTGGACTCAATCAGATACACTTAACACAAAAACATGAGCTCAGCTGTTTTTAGATTTAGACATGTCTTGCTGGTGGGACTCTCAGGTATGCCTTGATATTGACAAGAAACTCAGAAGGGGAAGGGGGGTCAAGGCGTCCCTTGACCACCCAGGCCTCTATTTTAGGCCCACAGTGCACCCTCCTTTTTTTTTTTTATTAAATAAAATAAAATAAAATAAAACAAAACACAGACATACAGGGGGTCGGCCGACTTCTACTTACCTCTGGAGGCCTTTGCTTTTCACCTGGGCATCTTTTACAAAAAAGGTTATTAAGAAGAGGGATGGTAAAGACAAAATAATGTCACATATTAAATTGTGTAGAGTCAATGAATATGTTAAAAGGTCCCTACATAATAGTAAAAGGAGGAGAAACACAGCTCATATGAATGTGTGGAACAAGTGGATCAGTAGCAGTCCCAATTGACATGCACAAATAACTCAGGTCCTTTCCACGTCGCAGGATGCACCACTGGAGGGTTGGGGGTGTAGGCCCAGTGAGTCGCTGCTTGGATGGCCACTGTCACTCTCCACAATCCGAACGCAGCGTTCAGGCAGCCAGCGGGCGTCATTTTCTCCTTGTGAAAAAACACATACATGCCCTCGACCCCAGGTTAGAACAGGATCGGGTCCATGCCAAGCACCAGTTAGGGGATCCTTCCACTTTACTAAGGCAAAAGCACGCTGCTCTCTTTTTTCCCAGAATCGCTGAGCAGCAGATAAATTATTTGAATCCAAATTCAAAAAATTTAAAACAAATAAAGCATGATTAAGTATATTCACAGGGGTAGCGGGATATGACTCTCCTTTCTGTATTTTAGCAATTTGATGTTTTAATAATCCATTAGCTCTCTCCACGATGCCTTGACCTTGAGGATTGTAAGGAATGCCTGTAATATGAGTGATATTATAGGAACGGCAGAAGGATTGAAATGCTCGGCTTGCATAGCCAGGGCCATTATCTGTTTTTATTTGCGAAGGAATCCCCATCACAGCAAAGCATCGAATGCAGTGAGAAATACAATGTTTAGTGGCTTCCCCAGCAAGGGGGGTGGCCAAGATAAAATTAGAATAAGTATCTACAGTAACATGAACATATTTTAATCGGCCAAATGATGGAACATGCGTGACATCCATCTGCCAAATGTGATTAGAAAGCAGTCCTCGTGGATTTATACCTAAATGGGGGGCTGGTGAAAAAGGGACACAGTTGGAGCAAGTTTTAACTATTTGACGTGCCGCTTCTCTAGATAATTTGAACTGTCGGCGCAAGGCTCGACTGTTTTGATGGTGGATGGCATGTGACTGCTTAGCAAGTTCAACCTGAGTTAAGTAAACTCTGGTGGCAGAGTCAGTGACCGCATTGCCCTCACTTAAAGGGCCAGGAAGATTAGTGTGAGCTCGAACAAAGCCAAAAAAACAGGGGTGGTTGCGAGAACAAAGCAAAGTTTGTATTTGGCGAAATTGGGTCTGAATATTGGAGTTAGTAGTTCCAATAAAAGGAACAGTTTCTATGACTTGAAGAGCACGAATTACATACTGACTGTCTGAGTATAAGTTAAAGGGCTCGTCTTGTAACAGGACGAGTGCTTGTAAAACAGCCTCTAATTCCACCTCTTGGGCGGAGGAAAAACCTGTAACCCAGGATTGAGTTTTCCCATTAATGGTCAAAGCAGCCGTTCCATTTGAGGATCCATCTGTAAATACCAAAGCGGCAGAAGATAAAGGCGAGGCCTGTACTATGGAAGGAAATAGAAACGTATGACACGCAGCAAATTGGAGAAGTTTGTTAGACGGGTAGTGATGCAAAATTTTTCCCGTATAATTGGCCCAAGCAATGGCCCAAGGATCGCAATGGGCGAATAGCCAATCTTGTTGTTGTAAATTATATGGGACACAGATAAAATGAGGTTCCTGACCTAAATATTTACGGGAATCCACTCGGCACATGTGTATCAGATTAGCTACCAATTCGTAGTAGGGGGTCGGCACTTTGCCGGGTGTTGATGGTAGATAAAGCCATAAAAGTGGGCCATCCTGCCACAATACAGCAGTTGGGGAGTGAGAAGTAGCTAAAATGTAAACTCCCCAGGGTTTAGAATAGTCACAATAGGTCATTTGTTGCTGGGAAATTGCCTTTTCTACAATTTGGATGGCCCTCCTGGCGTCGGGATTTAATTCGCGCAAGGATGTAGGGTTGGTATCTCCTTTTAAGAGATCAAAGAGGGGTTTTAACTCTCCTGTGGAGAGCTTTAGATAAGGCCGAAGCCAATTTATATCTCCTAAGAATTGCTGAAAATCATGAAGAGTTCTTAAGTGTGAAGTTTTTAATTGTATTTTTTGGCTTTTAAAATAGTGTGGGCCTAATATATGGCCTAGATATGTAAAAGGGGGGTGTTCCTGAACCTTTTCAGCTGCTATTATAAGGCCAAAGAGGCTCAGATCTTGCTTTAGTTGTCCAAAGGCTTGTCGTACGATGATAGGGTCAGAACAAGCCAACAAGATGTCATCCATATAATGAACAATATAAACAGAAGAAAATTTTTCACGAGTGGAAGAAATGGCTCTAGCTACAAAACTTTGACATAAAGTTGGGCTATTTGCCATGCCCTGTGGAAGCACAAGCCAGTGATATCGCTTCATGGGTTCTTTAAAATTAACAGAGGGGACGCTGAAGGCAAAGCGCTTACAGTCTTGAGGCGCCAGGGGTATAGTATAGAAACAATCCTTCAAATCTATAATAATCTTATAAGTATCCTTTGGGATTGCCATGGGTGAAGGCATGCCAGGCTGTAGGGCCCCCATCAGTTCCATTGTGGCATTTATTTTTCTCAAATCCTGTAACAGCCTCCATTTACCTGACTTTTTCTTTATAACAAAAATTGGAGAATTCCATGGAGAGTTAGAAGGGGCCACATGCCCCAAATCCAGCTGTTCCTGTACCAGCTGCTGTACTGCAATGATCTTTTCTAGTGAAAGAGGCCACTGTTCGACCCATACCGGTTCTTCAGAGAGCCAATTTATGGGATCAGCATGAGGGGCAGGACAAATGACAGCTCCCATTAAGGAATACCCTAATCCTTGTCTCGTAGGGCGAGACTGGGGTTGGAGCGGCTCTAGCTCCCCCTGTGCTGCTCGGCCTAGTCCCCTAAAGGGGAGGAGGCCTTGATCAAGTAACTGCTTAGTGACCGCAGCACTAGGACTAAACATATACACTCCCATTTTTTCCATGATGTCACGACCCCATAAATTAATTGGCAGATGATCCAGGACAAATGGCTGAAAATGACCAGAGTGCCCTTCCTCATCTCTCCAAACAAGGATCGCACTGCTCTGCTGTGGGTCAGTTGCTTGCCCAACCCCCTGTAGGGAAGTCATAGAGGTTGTCAGGGGCCATTGGGCTGGCCAATGTTTCTTAGATATCACAGACACATCTGCTCCAGTGTCTAATATTCCCTTAAAGGGCTTTTCTTGTATAAATATAGTCATCTCAGGCCTCTCTTGTTTTATGCCTTGTACCCAATAGATATCAGAAGATCTAGATCCTCTCTGTCCACATGGGGAATTAGTAGTCTCCCCGGGAGGTAAAGGGACGAGTATTAGTTGTGCCAATTTTTGACCGGCTGGGATCGATACCACGTGTTTCGGGGCAGAGGCCATAACTTTGATTTCTCCAGTAAAATCCTGGTCAATTTTGCCAGGTGTAATCTGTATCCCTTTAAGGGCTGAGCTACTTCGCCCTAACAGCAATCCAGCCACTCCCGGGGGAAGGGGGCCGAAGACCCCCGTGGGGAGAGCTTGTGTCCCCATCTCTGGGGTCAATACTGAGCAGGTGGAGGAACAGAGGTCCAGTCCTGCACTGCCTGGGGTGGCACGGAGGAGGCTGGAGACTGATCTTGGGGGGTTGTTAGAAGATGCACTTGTGGCCGAGAAGAGGGAGGGACTGCCCCATGGTTTTGCGGGGCCAGGGGCTGGCCCCTTCTCCAGTTTCCCGAAAACGGGCGGCCATTGCGATCTGTTCTTGACCTGCAATCTTTAGCCCAGTGCTTCCCTTTACCACAGCGTGGACATATGCCAGGTGATTTTTCTCTCTTTTGCCTGGCCTGGCGTGGGCATTGCGTCATCCAATGTCCTATTTGTCCACAAGAAAAGCAACGCCCTGGGGGTCTAGCATCCCGAGAATGCCGCTGATCTCTATATTTTAGAGACTCAGTAACAGTCTTTCCTTGAGGAGCAGCGGCTAAAGTAAGGCCTTGTACATGGGAGGGTCCAATATCAGCACACAGTGAAATAAAGTCCGTGATTCCTCCCTTATTCCTATGGGGTCTGATAGCCGCCTGACAGGCGGCGTTGGCATTTTCATAGGCTATGTGTCTAACTATACTCTTCCTTGCATTCTCATCTTGTACTAGGCAGTCTGCAGTCTCCATTAATCGAGACAAAAATTCTAGATAAGGTTCATTCGGTCCCTGTTTAACTTCTACTAGATTTTTTGTACGATTGGAATTGCGTAACTTTTTCCAAGCCTCTCTCGCCGCAGCATTTATTTGTAAATAGGCCTCCTTTGCATAATCCAATTGATCTTCGGTGTTTTTATAGGTTCCCTCTCCTAACAACTGATCAACAGTGTAAGGCAGGTTCTTAGACCTATTTGTTTCAATTTTAGCCCGACACTGTGCAGTGAACTCTGTCTCCCATAATAAGTACTCTCCTGCACTAAGGCATGCTCTGGCAAGCCGCTTCCAGTCATTCGGGCATGCAATACCAGCACACGCAGCCTCCAATATTACTTGAGTAAAAGGGGCAGTTGGCCCATATTGGGAGCAGGCATTTTTTAAGTCCTGTAATAGTTTAACAGGAACAGGTTGATGGTATACTTGTTCATCATGATCAACTAAACTAGGGAAGCATCGAGGCCCTGAAATATCTTCCCTCTCTCTAGCAGCCTGAGTCAGGTTTAATTGCGATGCACTGTGCCTGGTTGTAGTGCCTGGTAAAAGGGACTTGTTGCTAGGGCCTTTAGGCTTGCCTAAAGGTTGAGAAAGGGATTGAGGCCGTAAGGCTGCAGCTGGAGGCGGTGGGTGTGAGGGGTAAGGTTTAGAATCAGACACCATAGTGGCCTGAGGGTCATATTTCTTTCCTACTTCTGGGGGGGCTCTCTGCTCTGTCCCCATTTTCGATAGAAGATGTAGCATTTCTTCTAACTTCTTCTCTATCGTAGCCACCCGGCCCTCCAATGACTCATCATAACTTTCCTCCTTGGTATTCAAACCTGAATTCTGATACTCAATATCTACTGGTTGTTGTTCCCTTTTCAAGAACTCACTTTGACTCTCTTGGGCTGCGGCATATGGCTCAGCCTCAGGTTCTTCAGAAGGGTCCTTTAACTCATAAAGTTCCCTTAATTCAAGATTAAGTTCAGCATTTTCATGTAGAGGATCTATGTATTCACTTACTAAATTCCATACAGTAGCAGCCTCTACTGGGGTCTTTTCGGGGCCATATACATCATAATAATCTAGAATTCTTTTTCCTATCCGCTGCCAGGCTTTTTGGAATTCCTCCTCTATAGACCTCGGGCATGCCTCCTCGACAAACTGTAGGAAGCTCTGAAGCACCCCTTTTTCCACCCACGTTCCGTGGGCTTCAAATAGGCCTGTTAAGATCGGTAGAAACAACCCATGGCTATTAGCTTGACCCATAATTTTTACTCCTGACTATACTCTCTTAATAGTCCTACGATGTGTTACTCACCACAGGGAGGGGTCCTTCACCTTCGTCCCAGATTTTCAGGTCCCTGTTCGGGCGCCAGATGCCGGGGCCTCCCGGCAGCAAATTGGGGTTCCTGAAATAAGGGGCAGGGACTGGAAAAATTAGAAGAGAGACAAACACATCGAGTCCAGGAGGTCTGCAGCCCAAGCAAAAACTGCCGCCTCGTTTATTCTTAACTCAAAGTTTTTTTCCTCCCTGAGACCAGGGCACTCCCAGGTGTTACATCCAGATGGTTAATCAGGGAACTGTTGGGGGTTACATTCATATGGTAAATCTCAGATCAATTGAACAGGAGAAGGCCAAAAAGCAATAAGACAATCAAGCAATTATCTGATGCAAATCAAAGTACAGTTTGATTCCACTCTTGCTCCCGACACCTGGAGAGTCTGGCAGGAGCCAGGCCCGGTCAAGAGCAATGCCCCTTCCTCCAGCCTCTTCCGCCCACACTGGTACCCACTTCCCTGTTTCTCTTCCTCAGTGAGACTAGATGAAAGGAGTAAGGCACAGGCTGTGGTCAAGAAAAGCTGTTCATCCCCAGCAGTCCCTGGCAGGGAGGGACAGCAGCCAACCATGCATGACCCCGAGGAAGAAAAGAGACCATATTTGGGTGAGACTGGGCTGGAACTATGGGGGTTCTGTCGGGACTGCCCTAGGTGGAGGTTTTCTAGGATCACTGGCCAACTCCTAGACTCAGACTGAGCAGGGCCAGCAGCTGAGAAGGAGTGGACAGACGTCTTCCAGGATCCTTGGGACCCAGGGGGGTGAAGTCTTGGGGGCCCTTGGGTATGGGAAGTGGAGGTTGAGACTGCATTCCTGAGCTCTCAGAGGGAAGGCAAAGGCTGGGTCTTGGACTCCATCAGGCCTGGATAGCTATCATCTTGGATTTCTAGGCCTAGAGAGACTGAGATTTTGGCTTCTGGGCATTGTGAAGGTAGAATCTGTGATCTGGAATTCCTGAGTCCTGGGGAGAAGAGACTGCAGATGCTAGGATATCCTGGGGCCAGGGTGAGGAAGAGACATTGCCATGCTAGAACCCCATCTTTCTCCCCTACAGGGTCTCAGAGCCGTGGCTGCCTCTTCCTGGTCCTGCAGCTGGTCTCCATCAAGCTCTTGGCTGGGCTTCTTGTGGCCATCCTCTTTCAAGGTCAGGCAGGCCTGAGAGTGTGGGTTTCCTGGACTGTTCCCTCAGCTGGGACCACAAAGTGTAGGAAGGAATTGGGGAGAAAGCTATGTTTGGGTCTTTTAATGGTTCCCAGGAATTTTGTATGTTCCTCACCTCTGCCATTTGTCCATCTGGTTCACACTTTCCTGGATGTCAGAGGTTTTTTCTATTATTATTATTATTGGCATTATTACTATTTTTTCCTATTATTATTATTATTATTATTATTATTAGCAGTATTATCTTGTACTAGTTCTGGGGCTTGAACTCAGGGCCTGGATAATGTTGTCCCTGAGCTTTTCCCACTCAAGGCTGGCACTCTACGGTTTGAGTCACAACTCCACTTTTGACTTTTTGCTGGTTCACTGGCACTAAGAGTCTCACAGGTTTTTCTTTGAAGTGTGAGCCTCAGATCTCAGCCTCTGAGTAGCTATGAATACAGGCTTGTGCCACTTAGCACCCTACAAGATCCTTTTCCTTGTTAAATGAGAGTTATCAAGGCAGACTCTAGGAAGCGATGCTCCCGAGAGCAGAGTGCAAGATATGGTGCACAGTAGGTATTCCATAATTTTCATTTCTGTTGTACTTGGCCTAGAATCCAAGGACTTTAGCTCTCAGGAGAAGGAGATGATCTACCAGGACCTGATTAAGCTGAAAGCTGGAGTGGGTAAGTGACCAGAAATGTGTCTCTAAGGATTTGTCTAAGAGAGTCTCCACATCATGTCACTGTGTTCAAATCCCTAGCCATCTCCAGGCATTGTGAGATGGGATAGAGAGTGACATTTTAACACAGCCCTAAGTGGCTGTGTTCCTGGTAGAAACTCAGTTAAACAGGCTCTTGGCCCCAGGGCCCCTTACTTCTCAAAATCTGGAGGAGATGGAGTACAGAAATGAATCAAGAAATCAAGAAGGAGATGGCTTGCTCCCTCCTCCCCTCCCCCCGCCCCAGGGCACTGGGACACAGAGGTGGGGGGGATGCAGGTTCTGACTGGATGGCATCAAGGCTGGGCAGACATAGGAATGTGGACATACAAATAGGCATCCAACTCTCTCCCACAGACCGCCTGTGCCGCCCCTGCCCCTGGGACTGGGCATTCTTCCAAGGAAACTGCTACTTCCTCTCTAAGACCAAAGAAGACTGGAATAATTCGGTTGCGGCCTGCCAGGACATGGGGGCCGAATTGGTGGTCATCAGAAGTGATGATGAACAGGTTAGGGACATGTCTTTTGACCTCCATCTTGGAGAATTGTGCATCTGGCCGCTGGTGACAGCTGGGGAGGAGGAGGTTGGTCAGACAGCATTTCTGCAGGAGTACAAGCTTAGTCGATTTGGATAGGAGAAGAAGGGTGGAAAAGGCCTGGCAAGGAGATACCTGCAAGTTCTGAACTCGAATGCATGCCATGGCGGGGGGGACAGAGGAACCCCTAAAATGTAAAGAGAAACCCATAGATGTGCAAAATATTCTGAGTGGACCCTTTGCCAGGGCGTATGGTGGCAAATGCTGCCACTGTGTCTGAGGTCCAGCCACAGAGGGAGGGGGGAAGGGGGGCAGAGCCGAAAAGGGAAACTGAGGACAATCATCAAGTGTGAACTGACATGAGCTGGCTCCAGCACTTAAATGCAGCCATGAGTAAATCCCTGCTCGGATTCTCAGAATTCATAGGAAAGATAATCATGTCCTGTTTCCAAGTGTGAAAGTAAGTGTGTGTGTGTGTGTGTGTGTGTGTGTGTGAAGAGCAGATCTTCTTTGTGTTAGGCAGAACCCAATTGCACACTGTACACCCCATGAGTGGAAGTGAGGCCTCTTGAGCCCAGATGGGGATTCATGGGCCTGGTATAATAGAAGGTTGGACATGGAGGAGACACTGGCTGCAAAGGGGGTACAGACCTCCCTCCTGACTCCCCTTCTTCCCCTTCAGGGCTTCCTGCAGGTGATTTCTAAGGATAAGGACCCCTCCTGGATCGGTCTCTCAGATGTGAGACAGGAAGGCAACTGGCTGTGGCTGGATGGCACACCTCTGTCACCAAGGTACTGCAGAATTTGCTTTAGAGTGGGGTGTAGTGCTGAAAGTCAGACTTTATTATTATTATTATTATTATTATTATTATTATTATTGTTCCTCCCCTACCCCAATCCCCGCCCCAGCTACACTAGTCTATGGTTATTTACAAAATGGGAGGAAGTTAGTCTTCAGTACAATGTGCAGACGGAATGAGAGGTGCCTGCAACTCCACATTCGAGTTGTAAGAAGAGCTTGGAGCTGGGTGATTGACTTTAAATACAATGTATTTGTAGAAAAATAGAGATGTAGCCATTCCCACAGCATAGGCACTATTGTAATTGAAAATAGATTTTTTTCCCCATTCCTAGGGCTTGAACTCTGTGCCTAAACACTGTCCCTGAGCTCCTTTACCTTAAGGCAAGTGCTCTACCCCTTGAGCCACAGCCCCACTTCCGAATTTTTTCGGATTAATTGGAGATAAGAGTCTTATAGACTTTGAACCTCGATCCTCGGAGCTCAGCTTTCTGAGTAGCTAGGGTTACAGGCATGAGACATGGGTGCCCGCCCGGCTGCACACATAGTTTTCTAAGATTATGAGAGGGTGTGTACATTGCATCTGTAAGACCAGATGTGGGACAGGAGCAGGACAGGATAGCATGGAGATGGTAGAGTTTCTGTGGGCCAGAGCCTCTACTGTTTCCATGGATATCAAAATAGTTGATGTAGGTTAAGGTGTCTACTTCTTTATATTTATTTATTTATTTATTTATTTATTTATTTATTTTTGGTGGGTCACGGGGCTTGAACTCTGGGCCTGGGTGTGATGTCCCTGAACTCTTCAGCTCAAGTCTACCACTCTATCCCTGCGCCACAGCCCCACTTCCCATTTTCTAGTGATTAATTGGAGATAAGAGACTTTGGTGCCTGGGCTGGCTTTGAACTGGGATCCTCAGATCTCAGTCTCCTGAGTAGCTAGGATTACAGGTGTGAGCCACCGAGCCCGGCACGGTGTCTACTTTTAAGCAAGTATCTATGGGTTTTGGGCTTTAGATGCTCCTCTAGGTGTCCATTGTTGGGTCTGGAATGGTGAGAGTAGGTAAGTAATGACCCATATGACAAGAGTCCAATAAGAGAGGTGGTATGGAGACCAGGTGGGTTGCTTTGTATTTGAAAGTTACATGCTGAGCAAGAGAAAACTGGTGAAGCTTTAGACATTATCTCAGGCAAGGTACAAGGTCAAGGTCAAGCAATTCAGGCACACCACTGGGTCCAGAGCAAGATGCATCAGCCATCCGTGTCCAGGCACATGTGCAAATGTCAAGTTTCCAGGACAGCAAACACTGTCTACAGAGGGCTCACTTACTATTTTTTTTTGACCAGTCCTTGGGCTTGAACTCAGGGCCTGAGCACTGTCCTTGGGCTTGTCCTCAAGGCTAGTGCTCTACCACTTGAGCCACAGCACCATTTCCAGCTTTTTTCTACGTATGTGGTACCGAGGAATTGAACCTGGGTCTTGCATGCTAGGCAAGCACTCTAACACTAAGCCAAACTCCTGGTCCTGCTCACATACTTTTATTTTCCTTCCTTCCCTTCTTTCTTTCTCACCTTCCTTTTTCCTTCTGTCTCTCCCTCTCTCTCCTTTTCTTCCTTTTTTCTTTCTTTTCTTCCTTTCTCTTTCTTTCTTTCCTCCCTTTTTCTTTCTCACCTCCCTTTTTCCTTCTGTCTCTCCCTCTCTCTCCTTTTCTTCCCTTTTTCTTTCTTTTCTTCCTTTCTCTTTCTTTCTTTCCTCCCTTCTTTCTCTTTCTTTTTTCTCTTCTTTCTTTCCCTCCCTCCCCCATTCCTTTCCTTTTTTTCTTCTGCTGTACCCCATCTCTTCCTTCCTTCCTTCCTTCCTTCCTTCCTTCCTTCCTTCCTTCCTTTCTCTCTCTCTCTCTCTCTCTCTCTCTTTCCTCCCTCCCTCCCTTCCTTCCCTCCCTCCCTCCCTCCCTTCCTTCCTTCCTTCTCTCTTTCTTTCTCTCACCAGCCCTGGGGCTTGAACTCAGGGCCAAGGCATTTCCCCTAAGCTTTTGTGCTCAAATCTAGATCTCTACCACTTGAGCCACAATCACATATCCAGCTTTTTGTTACTTAATTGGAGATAAAAGTCTTCCAGATTTTCTTGTCTGGGCTGGCTTTGAATCACAATCTTCATATCTCAGCCTCCTGAGTAGCTAGGATTACGGGTGTGAGTCACTGGTGCCCAGCTCAGCTCACATTCATCTGTTGTTTCTAGACTTGAGAAATTCTGGAAGCCCCTCAGCTTTGACACTGAGAAAGAAGATTGTGCAGAACTTAGCAGAGGTGTATGGGCACGTGACAAGTGTAAAGACAAGAAATTCTGGATCTGCAAGAAGTCCTCATTGTCCTGCTCTAGAAAGTGAAGCCTGGCTTTGTTTTTCTTTTTATCTTTGTGGCTTCATCAGCTGAAACATTCCTTTCATATGGGAGAAGTTTATCCCTTCATTAATGTTCTCCCTCCTATCTGTGGCCACTGAATTCCCAACAAGAGTTTTCTCCCAAATTCCTATATGGGCCACAGCTTTTCCTCCTCCTCTTATCTCAACCAGATTCCTGGTGCTCTAAAATTGTGGCTGTTATCTCTCTTTGCATTGTCAGTGAGAGACATTCCAGATGTGGTTCTAATCCAGGAGTCTTGGATCTCTTGTTGAGGCCAGATTGGTGTGTGTACTTGACCTATCCTTGGGGAACTTGATTTCCTTCCTTTGATGGGGGAACTTCCTCCCATCAAATTCCATCCACCTCTCCTGCCTTCCCCCCACCCCAGCCACCTTTTAAAAATACCAATGAAGATTTGAACTCAGGGCCTGGGTGCCATCTCTGAGTATTGATTGGTTGATTGATTGATTGCTCAAGGCTAGTGTTCTATCACTGAGCCACAGCTCCACTTCTGGCTTTCTGGTGGTTCACTGGAGATAAGAGTTTCATGAACTTTCCTTCCACGGCTGGCTTTGAATCCTGATCCTCAGATCTCAGCCTCCTGAGTCACTAAGATGGCAGCTATGAGTCTTGGACATCTGGATCCTGCATCTTTTTGCCTGAAGAATTTCCCTGGTACCCATCCTCACATTGGAAGCACCAGGAAACAAATGCTTGACTGTATTGGTCTGGAAATACCCCCACTCCTTCCTCTCATGGGGATTGTCATGATGGAAAATGACATTGGGCTCAACCTGTCCAGTGCCTGTCCAACTCTGAAGGACACAGAGGTCCTTCTCCTGTCACATCACTTTAGCTATGGTTAGATGGCTTCTGCTGGAATTAGCTCTCAGCCCATTCCTGATTCCTCTCTGTGATGTTTTATGTACACACACACACACACACACACACACACACACACGGATTTCTGAGTGGTTATGGAATTTTCTGCCACTCATAATGGTCTCTCCTCATCATACCTGCGTTTATGGCAAGGAGGTAATTTGGGTTGGGTCTAGGAAACATCAGGATGGGGCCAGTTATCAAAAAGACCAAATAATTTGCGGTGCATGCTTGTCATTCTAGCTCCTCAGAAGGCTGAGATGTGAGGATTGAGGAGCTAAGAAGTGCCCCCCATTCTGAAGCAGCAACCATCTTGTTGTTTAAACTATGAGTGACCCAGAGCGACCATAAATTAAAGAGACAGGATTGTGGTGTCCATAACTTCCAAGAACTGACCTGTCTGCGTTAAAATCAGAGTTCATGTAAAATCCAACGATAGCATTTGTTTTCCAAGCCATAAAACTACCCTCAGACAGTTGAATAGGACTCAACCGGCGTGGGAGCTTCCCATCAGCCCCTGGAATGTCCCTGACTCCCACTTTATCTCACTCAACACCCGGGTGCTGTGTTGCTGCAAATTGTGGTCTTTTCCTTTAAAAGCCCTGTAAAATTTCAGCTCGGGGCTTCCTCGTAAGGGTGTAGGACAGAGACCCTAGCTGCAGCCTGCCTGAATAAAGCCTTGCTTTTGCATTTCAGAAAGTCTGACTCTCGGTGGTCTTCTTGGTGGTCATCTCGTGACATGGGCATAACACGGACCACAGTTGAAAACTAGCCTGGGCAGGAAAGTCCATGAGATTCTTATCCGCAAGGAACCAGCCAAAAAGCCAGAAACTTTCCTGAGCACAAAGGCTCAGGGGATAGTGCTCAGGCCTTGAGGTCAAGCCCCAGGATTGTAAAGAAGGAAAAGGAGGAGAGGGAAAGGGAAAGGGAGAGGAGAAGGGGAAGGGAGAGGGAGAGGGAGAGAGAGAGAGAGAGGGAGAGAGGAAGAAGGAGGAGGAAGGAGGAAGGAGGAAGAAAAGGTGGTGGGGGAGGAGAAAGAGAAGGAGAAGGAGAAGGAGAAGAGGAGGAGGAGGAGGAGGTGGAGGAGGAGGAGGAGGAGGAGGTGGAGGTGGAGGAAAAAAACACTGTGATTTAATCTCAATACCAAAGTCACTGTGACTAAAGACAGCAGCAAACCCCAAGTTACTGGCAAGTTATCACCAAGTTATGGTGTTTGCACAGTCTGTGGGCACAAATGCCCTACCCTTCCTGTAAGGGGAGGGAATTGGGATTCTTATCTTTAGAAATGATTCACTTCCTTAAAGCCATCTCCCATTATGCACAGACTTTATATGGACTCTCCCCCCCCCCCCCCGCCCCCAACCCACTCCATAAGGACCTCTAATCGTCTGGTCTATCCCTGACATTCCTGGAGAGTCTGGCAGGAGCCATGCCCGGTCAAGAGCAATGCCCCTCCCTCCAGCCTCTTCCGCCCACACTGGTACCCACTTCCCTGTTTCTCTTCCTCAGTGAGACTAGATGAAAGGAGTAAGGCACAGGCTGTGGTCAAGAAAAGCTGTTCATCCCCAGCAGTCCCTGGCAGGGAGGGACAGCAGCCAACCATGCATGACCCCGAGGAAGAAAAGAGACCATATTTGGGTGAGACTGGGCTGGAACTATGGGGGATTCCATCGGGGCCACCCTAAGACATGGCTTTTGGGGACCATAGTGTCACCAGATGCTCTTAAAGGCTCTAGATGCCCATCAACTTCTGGACTCAATAGTTGTTTTTTTGTTTTGTTTTGTTTTTGCAAGTAAATCAAGCCCAGGAGCTGAGAAAGAGTGGACAGAGCTTTTCCTTGATACTTAGTAGGGAGACTGAAGTTGAGAAGCTGGGTTTATGGACCCCTTGGGTCCCAGGGAGGTGAAAGTTAAGACTATGGGGACACTTGGATTCTGGGAAGGTAGAGGCTGAGATTCTGAACACTCAGGTCTGGGGAGGTAAAGGTTGGATCTTGGGATGCTTGGGTCCTAGGGGAGTTGTGTTTGGGGTCCTGGGTCCTCAGAATGGAAGCTGGGACCTCAAAGGCTACATCTTGAGCTCCTGGGTCCCTAGGCTGGGGAAAAACTTAGACATAGCAATTGAAATTCTGCTTAACTGAACATTGGACTGAGAATCCTGTGTTCTCAGGGAAGATAAAAGTAGCTAGGTTTTCTCTGAGCCTGGGTGAGGCAGGGAGAATGTTCTGGAACCCCCTCCCCCTAATCTTCTGTCCCACAGGGTGTCCTGGCCAGAGTCACTTTCTCCTGGTCCTGCATCTACTCTCGATCATACTCTTAGCTGGACTTCTGACAGCCATTCTTGTTCCAGGTGAGGGCAGGCCCGAGGGTTTTTGGGGTTCTTGGGTCTGGCCCCTTGGCTGGGGCAGCCAGATTCAGGAGGTAGTTTCCAGAGGTTTCAGGGGTGAGGAGAGAACAGTTGCCATTGTTCATATTTCTCAGGAAGTCAGACATTTTTATTATCAGTGATGAATTATTAATATTATTAGTGCCAGTCCCAGGACTTGACCTCAGGGCGTGAGCATTGTCTCTTAGCCTTGTCACTCAGGGCTAGCTCTCTACCACTTGAGCCACACTTCCACTTTCAGATTTTTGGAGTTTTATTGGAAAGTCTCACAGACTTTCCTGCCCAGGCGGGCTTTACATTTGATCCTCAGATCTCAGCCTCCTCAGTCGTTGGAATTATAGGCATGAGATCCCAGCACTGGACGGATTTCACCTCTTTAAATCAGGCTAAACAAAATTCCCCTCCCTGCCGCACCCGATGGTTGTCAGAAACAGTGTTCCAGGGTACACGATAGGAGTTTAATCCTTTTCGTTTTTTTGGTTTTTTTCTTGGCCCCAGAATCCCAGGACCCCAGCAGCCAGGGGAAAAAGAGGATCTACCAGGAACTCAGCCAGCTGAAGGCTAGAGTGGGTGAGTGACTGGAAATTGGATCCTTATGTGTTTGAGGGAAGTCTTCATGAGAGATCACTTTACTGGGTTCCCCAAATATCTCTGGGTTCCAGTTTTCTTGTATGGGATCTGGGAATATGGACTACATGGTATTTTACAGAGCAGGAAGGCAAGCCAGTTTTGTTTGTTTGTCAGTCATGGAACTTGAACTCTGGGGCCTGGGTGCTATCCCTGAGCTCCTCAGCCCAAGGCTACCACCCTACCCCTTGAGCCACAGTGCCACTTCTGGTTTTCTGGCAGTTAATTGGAAATAAGAGTCTCATGGACTTTTTAGTGCCCTGGCTGGCTTTGAACCATGATCCTCAAATCTCAGCCTCCTGAGTAGCTAGGACAGACATGAGCCATCTCACCTGACTAGCAAGCCCATTTTCTTGCCTGTGTTTTGTGTTTTTCTCATGCCGCTGGAGGAATGGCAGCTCCAGGATGCTGTGTCTGGGTGGGTGAGGGAGGGATAGACAAAGGAGAATATATGGACAATCGTGTGTGTGTGTGTGTGTGTGTGTGTGTGTGTGTGTGTGTGTGTGTATAGAATTGACCTGTCTCTCCCCAACAGACAGCCTGTGCCGCCCCTGCCCCTGGGACTGGACCCTCTTCCAGCAAAGCTGTTATTTCTTCTCCAAGTCCAAACGGAACTGGAATGATTCGGTCATTGCCTGCCAGGAAATGGAGGCCCAGCTAGTGATTGTCAAAAATGATGAGGAGAAGGTTCATTTGGCGGGGGCTTGGTTGTGGTTGGAGGCTAGGTGGAGTAGAGATAAGGCATTTCTTTCCCTCTCCTCCCTCCCTCCATTCTCCCCTCCTCTCTGTCTCTGTCTCTGTCTGTCTCTGTCTTTCTGTCTCTGTCTGTCTCTGTCTTTCTGTCTCTGTCTCTCTCTCTCTTTCCTCCTTCTCCGTCTCCTTCTTCTGTCTTGGGTCTTGAACTCTGGGCCTGAGCCCTGTCCCTGAGCTCTTTAGCTCAAGGCTAGCACTCTACCACTTGAGCCACAGTGCCATGTCCAGTTTTCTGGTGGTTCACTGGAGATAAGAGTCCCAAGGACTTTCCTGCTCAGGGCTGATTTTGAACCATGATCCTCAGATCTCAGCCTCCTGAGGTGCTAGGATTATAGTTGTGAGCCACCAGCACCTGGCTTAGAGGGAATTTCTGAATGAAGAGTTGCTCTTTTTGTCTGAGGAGGGAGGAGAGAAGAAGATGGAAGGCAGGTTTTAGGAGCATCTTGTAAGGAATCACCCATAAGTTCTGAACTTGGATGCATGCATTGGCGGGGGCGATGGAGGAACCCCTAAAATATAAAGAGGATCACACAGATGTGCTGGCTACTGGGTCTCAAATTGCATTATTGGGGAAAAATATTCTGAGCAGACCCTTTGCCAGTTCACTTGGTGTAAATGCTGCCACTGTGTCTGAGGTCCAGCCACGGAGGGCGCAGGGAAGGGTTACACTCAAGGCAGAACTGAAAAGGGAAACTGAGGACAATCATCAAGTGTGAACTGACATGAGCTGGCTCCAGCACTTAAATGCAGCCATGAGTAAATCCCTGCTCGGATTCTCAGAATTCATAGGAAAGATAATCATGTCCTGTTTCCAAGTGTGAAAGTAAGTGTGTGTGTGTATGTGTGTGTGTGTGTGTGTGTGTGTGTGTGTGAAGAGCAGATCTTCTTTGTGTTAGGCAGAACCCAATTGCACACTGTACACCCCATGAGTGGAAGTGAGGCCTCTTGAGCCCAGATGGGGATTCATGGGCCTGGTATAATAGAAGGTTGGACATGGAGGAGACACTGGCTGCAAAGGGGGTACAGACCTCCCTCCTGACTCCCCTTCTCTCCCTTCAGAGCTTCCTGCAGGTGATTTCTAAGGACAAGGACTCCTCCTGGATTGGTCTCTCAAACTCGAGGCAGGAAGGCAACTGGTTGTGGCTGGATGGCACACCTCTGGATGGCACACCTCTGTCACAGAGGTACTGCAGACCAAGGAATTTACTCTAGAGTGGTGTGCTGTGCTGAGGGTCTAACTTGATATATTATTAGATTCCTCCCCTGCTCCATGCCTCTTCTGCAGCCATAATGGCCCATGGTATTTATGGAGTGGAGGAAGGCTTTTTTTTTTGGTCCATCCTGGGGCTTGACTTTTCTATCTAGGCTGGCTTTGAACCATGACCTTCAGATCTCAGCCGTCTGGGTAGCTAGGGTTACAGGCATGAGTCACCAGCACTTGGTGAAAATATAATGTATTTATAGGTACCAGGAGACTAGTAAGGCCACCGGGTCAGGCAACTCTGCTAGGATTAGAAGCAGTTTGTTGTACTCCCACATCTCAAGGGAGAGGGGACACATCACATTTGTGGGGCCATGACAGAGCAGGGCCAGGGCTGGTCAAGAGGCAGAGGGGAAAGGATCTCTCATCAAGAGTCTTTAGCATTTTTGCGGGTACGGACGTTCATTGAACTTGGGGCCTGAGTGCTATCTCTGAACTCTTCTGATCAAGGCTAACACGCTACCACTTTGAGCCACTGTGACAATTCTGATTTTCTGACAGCTCATTGGAGATAAGAGTCTCACATACTTTCCTGCATGGCTGGATTTGAACCATGATCCTCAAATCTCAGCCTCCTGAGTAGCTAGGATGACAAGTGTGAGCCACTTACTTTTTAGGAAGAAATGTTGTCAGGGTTCCATAAGGGAAGTGGTGTGAAATTTGGATTTAATGTGTCTGAGAAAACCATACCTTAATCAGGACTTCTCCCAAGCAACAGAGATATGAAGGGTTAGGGACTAAGGCTGAGGCAGGCTATTCACTGGATGACTCAGATTTGCTGATCCACAGCAAGTCAGAGCTATGATTTGCAGGCAAGCCAATGGTGAAAGGCTCAAATTTCCATGCACAAAAATTAAGTTTTTTTCCAGCTGAGTGCTGGTGGGTGAGATCTGAGGACATAGTTCAAAGCCAGTCCGATCAGGAAAGTTTATGAGACTCTTACATCCAAGTAATCACAGAAAACGCTGGAAATGGAGCTATGGCTTTAGTGGTAGAGCACTAGCTTTGAACAAAAGAGCTCAAGGATAGCACCCAGACTCTGAGTTCAAGCTTCTGGACCAGCAATACAAACAAACAAATCAAATCAAATTAATATCTCCCCGCGGGAGGCTGGAGCAGAGACTGATATGTCATGATCCTTGCAGACTGGGGAAATATCAGAAGAAAGACAGTCCTCACAATAGCACACAGCACAACTGTGCAGAAGTGAGTGCTGATGGCTGGAAAAATGTCACCTGTGACCTGGAGAAGTTCTGGATTTGCAAGAAGTCCTCAAGGCCTTGCTCCAATATGTGACCTCTTGTTTTCCTGCTGCCCAGATATCCAGGACACAGAACACTCACATCGATGCAGTTCCTTCTGTCTACTCACAATAGCCCTGTGATTCTTCAGCAACCCCGGACTTCCTTTGCTCTGCAGTCTCCTTGACTTTGAACTCGGGCCTCTGAGCCTTTGGCACTCTCTGTGCGGCTCACCCTTCATCTTCTCTCTCCTTTTACTGACACTGGACATTTCAGTGACATGATTGCTTTACATCATCCTTACCTACTTTCTTTCCATCTGGGCAGCCTGTATCTATCAACCTGGCATCCTTTTGCCCTGTGACCCAGAGGCACCAGGAAATTCCTTCCTGTGCTTAATGAATCTTGTCTTTATTGGTGTAAACACCCAGCTCCTTCTTCTCTGTGCCTACCAGAGACATCCACTTTGGCCCTTAACTTTCCTCCCTCCCTCCCTCCCTCCCTCCCTCCCTTCTTCCCTCCCTCCCTCCCTCCCTCTCTCCTTTCCTTCTTTCCTTCCCGCTTTACCACCTTCCTGCCTTTCTTCCTCCTTTTTTCCTTCCTCCTTCCCTGTCTGGTCCATCTTCCCTCCCTCCTCTCCTTCCCTCTCTCCCTTCCTTCCTTCTTTCCATTAGCCTTTCCTCCTCCATCTTCCTACCACCTTCGGCAAAACCAAAACTTCCTCTCCCTGAAACCAGGTGACCCCCGGCCTTTACCTGAACACAGATGACAGCAGGTAGCTGCAGGCTCCAATGGCAGCCCTTCCCCAAGATGCGATCCCCCGCTCCCTTGTTTGTAAGCTCCATGTTAGTCTTTTTCACAACACCCACTCCTGCTCTCACGTTCCACATGAACCCAAACCTGTAAAACCATGCTCATCCTCCTGCCCAGCTGTGACCCCTGCCCACCAGGTAGCCTGTCAGGTTGCTGACATTAAACTCCTTTTCCTTTGTATGGTATCAGTGTCTGAATGATTTTCTGGGGGAAGCATTTCAATTTCTTTCTTCCCTTCCCCCCTCCCCTCCTTCCCTCCCACTTCCCTTCCTCCCTCCATTCTCTCTTTTCCTTCTTTCCTCCCTCCCTTCTCTCTCCTTTCCCTTCCCTATCTCCTTACTTTCCTTTTTCCCTTTCTCCCTGCCTCCTTTTCATCCCTCTCTTTTTTCCTGTCTCTCCATCCCTTCTTTCTTCCCTCCCTCCTTCCCTTCCTCTCTCTTATTCTTTCTTCTCTCTCTCTCTCTCTCTCCCTCCCTCCCTTCCTCCCCACCCCTTTCTTCTTTCTCCTGATGCTCAAGCTTCCAGGCAGATGTCCTATCACTAATGGACACCCCTCAGCCCAGAGATCTCGCGGGAAGGTGGTGATGGGCCCTTTTCTCCATGGGATGAAGCGAGATTCATCCAAGGCTGGGGAAGATTCATTCCTTACGCAGTTTCAGGCTTAGAGCTCTGCTACTCACAGGCAGTGCGGGACGACCTACACAGGGCCCAGCCGTGGGACAGTACACATTACTCATAAAAGATAAACGCCTGTAGCCAGGTGCTGGTGGCTCACGCCTGTCATCCTAGCTACTCAGGAGGCTGAGATGTGAGGATCACAGCTTGAAGCTAGCCAGGCAGGAAAGTCTGAGGGCTTCTTATCTCCAATGAACTGTCACGAAGCTGGAAGTGGAGCTGTTAGCTCAGGTGGTAGGAAAAAAACAAGCTCAAGGGCAGCCCTGAGTTCAAGCCCCAGCACTGGCGCGCGCGCGCGCGCACACACACATATACACACACACACACACATATACACACACACACACACACACACACACACACACACAGAGTATATGTGAACATGGGAACTACCCTGTGTCCTTTGTGCAATTCCTATATACTATGATGACAGGAAAGTAATGCAGATTCTGCTGGGGGAGGGTATTGCGAGGAGGGCCTGGATGAAGATAAAAATGATGAATATGTGCAAATTGTCTTAAGAAGGGGAGGAAAGGCTGGGAGTTTGGTCTAGTGGTACAGTGTTTGCCTAGCCTGCAGGAAACCCTGCATTTGATTCCTCACTATCACAGACACAGAAAAAGCCGGAAGTGGTGCTGTGGCTCAATGTGGTAGAGCTCTAGCCTTGAGCTGAAGAGCTCAGGGACAGTGCCCAGGCTCAGAGTTCAAGTTCTACATAGGATACCCTTTAGAGCTAGCCTGCTCTTGCTATAGGTAGGGGCTACGTAAAAATAACCTATATATGACAAGTTACTCATTCAGGTCTAGTTGCAGTGGCTCATGCTTATAATCTCAGCAATTTAAGAAGTGGGGACTGGGGAGGATTATGGTTCAAGGCTGGGTAAAGATGCTAGCAAGATGCTATCTCAACCAGTAAATTGGGTGTAGCGTCATCTGTCTGTCATCTCAGTTCTGCAGAGCTGTGGCCAGCTCTGAACAGAACTCAAGATCTTCCCCCCCCCTTTTTTTTTCTATTATGGAGCATTAAGTATTCAAAGATGTAAATGCAATAATATTCAAAAGCAATAGGTTCAGAAGCTGGGAGTTTAGCCTAGTGGTAGAGTGCTTGCCTAGCATACACAAAGCCCTGGGTTCAATTCCTCAGTACCACATCCACAGAGAAAGCTGGAAGTAGCACTGTGGTTCAAGTGGCAGAGCGCTAGCCTTGAGCAAAAAGTGTCCAAGGTCAGGGACCTGGTCCTGAGTTGAAGCCTCAGGACTAGCAAAAAAAAAAAAAAAGTGATGATAGGTTTTGAACTTTCTCTCTCTCTCCAGTCCTGGGACTTCAACTCAGGGCCTGGGCACTGTCCCTGAGCTTCCATGCTCAAGGCTGGTGTTCTACCACTTGAGCCACACCTCCACTTCCAGCTTTTAGGTGGTTAATTGGAGATTAGTGTTGTGGACTTTCCTGCCTGGGATGGCTTCGAACCTCGATCCTCAAATCTTAGCCTCCTGCGTAGCTAGGATGACAGGTGTGACAAAAGATCTCTGTAATCCAGGCTGCCCTTGAACTTGAAACCTTCCTGCCTCCTGAGTGCTAGGGTTACAGGGATGCCCTATTATGCTCCGGTCAGAGAATCTTTGAACATGGGGCTATGGGTTCTTTATTTATTAAAATAGATGAGTAGTTTTCTCAGATATGCATCTGGGTCGGTTTAAAAAAATTGTTTTGAATAATAGTGGAGAGTCATGAAATGCAGTATTTTTGGCTACCTATCCAGCTCTGCTGAAATATGGTTTCAGGCTAAACCTTACCCCTAAAAAAGTAAAAAAAAAAAACAACAAAAAAGCAAAATAAAACAAACAAAACCCCCAAAACAAAAAAACAAGCAACCCCCCCCCAAAATAAACAAACCCACCCTGTGGCTGATTCAAGAAGAGACAATGAGGAACTGAGTTTCATGGGATGAATACAGCAGTTAAAAGATGGCCAAGAAATCAAGATGTGAGATCTGCCTTTGCACTTCCTGCCGATAATGATGCCTAGATAGATTGGCCTCCAACAGCAGTATGTAAGCAAGATCCCCCTCCCCCTTCCCCAGGCCCTCCCTTATTAACACAAAACAAGAATGTAAAAGAGGGATGGCACAAGGGATAAGGTACCTGCTCAGCAAGCAGTACTACTAAAGAAAACCCCAGGAGTGCCTGGGCTGGTGGCTCACACCTGACATCCTCCTGCTCAGGAGGCTGAGATCTGAGGATGGCAGTTCAAAGCTAGCCCAGGAAAGAAGGTCGGTCCTGAAACTATTCCCCAATGAACTACCAAAAAGCCAAAAGCGGAGCTGCGGTTCAAGTGGTAGAGCACCAGCCTTGAGTAAAAGAAAGCTCAAGGACAGTGCCCAGGCCTTGAGTTCAAGACTCAGGACCCCTACCCCTACCCCCAACACACACACAGGAAAACCCCAGAAGAAACGGTGCTAGTAATGATATACCAAATCTGCCTGATATCTTGTGAGATTTGGCGATGATACTCCGTGCCACTTCCTCAGCCCCACCCCCGCTAACCTCTCCCCCTGCTCTATGCCCTCCCTCATGTTTCTTTGAGAGTGACAGTGGGGAGTGTGGATTAAGATAGGGAGGTGAACAGAATCTGTCATAACTAGCAAGGCCAGGAATTGGGGGTGGGGTGTAGGGGCATGTGGGGGGGCTGGTAGCTGGGCAGCTATGACTGTCGCTTACTTGAGGAAGTGAGGCCGGGCTGGAACCATAGGCATTCTGGGAACACCCTGCCAGTCAGAGGAAAGGTGATGGCTAGCAGGTATTCTTTTAGAAACCCTTGGTCTGGACCACAGCCTCCTGGATCCCATCGTTCCACAGGTACAATATGGGCAGATATTGAGAAGGACTGGAAGTCGCCTCTCAGAGACATCGGGCCAGGGAAGTGGAGGTTGTGGCAACTCAGAGGAGAAAGTCCAACTTTAGAGGCTGGGATGGGATTTGGGGGTGTAAAGGGATGGGGGAGAAAAAGCTAGGAGCTAGAACCTGTGTTCTTAGAGATGAGTCTGGTGCCAGGCTATCTGCCGTGTCCACAGGCAGAAACTTGTTTTTCTCTGGCCCTGCAGGGAGGAGGAGGGAGGGAGAGATGAGGTGGAGATGGGATTCTTCATTGCCTTCTTCAGAAGTTTGTTATGTTCCCTCCCCATGGGGTCTCTAGCTATGGAACCCCGCCCCTTTATCTCCCACAGTGCACCTGGACCATGGCCCTGGGCGCCTGCTACTGCAGCTGTTCTTCATCGCTCTCTTTGGTGGGGTCCTGGTGGCATTCCTTTACAGAGGTGAGGCAGGCCTGAAGGCTGGGTATTTTTTTTTTTTTTTGCCAGTCCTGGCCTTAAGCTCAGGGCCTGAGCACTGTCCTTGGACTTTCTCAAGGCTAGAGCTCTACCACTTGAGCCTCAGCACCACTTCTGGCTTTTTTCTATGTATGTGGTACCGAGGAATCGAACCCGGGTCTTCATGCATGCTAGGCAAGCACTTTAACCACTAGGCCAAACTCCCGGCCCAAGGCTGGGTATTTTTGCACTGGTGCAGCAACCACTTTCAGGAAGAATCTAGGTAGGACCAGGCCGGGAGAGGCTGGGGCCAAAGGTGGCAGAGTCTTCGAGATGCTTCTCTGGTGCCAAGGGAGGAAGGATGAGGAAGGAATCTGGACTGCTTTGATTCAACCCCTTCCATCTTCAAAATGATATCCTTGGGTTTTTTTTTGGGGGGGGGGTGTACACAGTCCCCAAGGACCCCAGTGACCAGACACAGGAGAAGATCTATCAGGAACTAACGCAGCTGCGGTCCAGAGTAGGTAAGTGGTGGGAACCTGGATGTCTATGTGGCCTAGGGGACACCCCTTCACCCCCAGGTGAGGTCCCTGTGCAAGTGTCACCAGCCTTCACTGAACTTCAGTTCTCTCCTCTGTAGATTTAGAACCTAGGGTTAATATCAAGGTGGCACTTGGTGAGACTTGGTGGGGGGGCACATGCACACAATCTCTGTTCTGAGTGCTAAAACCCCTACATCACCCAGACTAGATACGAGCACAGGCCTCCTTCCTGGTTTCTCCTGAAGAGGGAGAAGGGGCTCAGGAAGTGGAGAGGGGAATGGCATTCAGAGAGGGCCCTGACTGTGGAGGGCTGGAAGGTTGGAGAAGGTATAAGAATAAAGACATCTAAGGATGGGTTCTAAGCCTGTTCCTTCCCTTCCTCCTGCAGACCGCCTGTGCCGGCCCTGTCCCTGGGACTGGGCCTCCTTCCAAGAAAACTGTTACTTCTTCTCCAAGTCCACCCGGACCTGGAACGAGTCTGTCATTGCCTGCAAAGAAATGGGGGCCCAGTTGGTCATCATCGAAAACGTGGAGGAACAGGTGTGCCAATGGAACCTTTGTTGGCATGGGGCCCACTGTTCAGGTGGAAGGGGGTGGTGGGCAGAATGCCTACCATGTAAGTTATCCCCACTGGCTTTTTTTTTTTTGGTTGGTTTTGGGGCTTGAACTTGGGCCCTGGATGGTGTCCCTGAGCTCTACCACTTTGAGCCACAGCGCCCCTTGCGGTTTTCCAGTGATTCATTATAGTCTCACAGACTTTCCTGCTTTGGCTGGCTTTGGATGGCTATCTTCAGATCCCAGCTACTCAGGAGGCTGAGATCTGATATCCAAGGACCAAAGTTCATATCCAGCTCCAGGCAGGAAAGTTTTAACCACCAGAAAACCCGAGTGGAAGCAAAAATGAGCTCAGTGATATCACATAAGATCTGAGTTCAAGCCCATGACTGACGAAAAGAAAAAAAAAAATAGAGGAAACCCTCTTCTCTTGACTCCTTTTGTTTCCCTCCAGAACTTCATAAGATTCACCTTGCCAAAGAAACGCCAAGCTTGGATTGGAATCTCAGACCTGCAACAGGAAAACCGTTGGCAGTGGGTGAATGGCGAAGAACTGTTACACCGGTAAATCCTCTATTGAACTGTGTGTGTGTGTGTGTGTGTGTGTGTGTGTGTGTGTGTGTGTACATGAGTGTGCATGAACACCCAGAGTGGAAGGATTCCTTTGAAGGACAGTAGGCAGAAATGTCCTAGATCAGGGTCTACCAGCCAGGTTACCGGGCCCAGAACAAGGCTTATCTGCCATTTTGTGAGTGATGGATGTGTTGGGACCGCAGACACAAGGCTCCTATGTGCCTGGGCCTTTTCAGCTTTCGTAGCTTTTGGAATGAAGGAGAGCCTAACAACCAGGAAGATGAAGACTGTGCAGAATTTAAAGAAGGTGGCTGGAACGATGCAAAATGTGCATTTAAGAAGTTCTGGATCTGCAAGAAATCTGCATTGCCTTTCTGCTCCCGTGAATGAAGCCAGGGGTTTTCAGGCCCTTACAGCTCTGATTTTCCATGCCCAAAAGGAGATTTTTTTCCCCCCAGGTTTATGTCAGCTTCTTCTCCCTGTTGGGGAGGGGAGTGGGGGACAGCACAAGGAGCCTCACAATCTTTCTGGAGACTTCCTTGTCAAATTCCTCTTCTCTTCTGGGGTGAAGCCACTGTGGTCCTTCCTCTGATGTCCCCAATTCCTCTTGGCTTACAAGTTGTGGTTCTGGCAAATTCTTTTCCTCTTCATCTTTTTAATAATCTACTTTGTATGGGAGGGACCCCACACAAAAGCTCCATCGACCTCTCCTTCCTCAGCCTCTGTAACTCAGCCTGCAAGCTGGAAGGACCAGAAAGTTATTTTATTTTATTTTTTTTTGGTCAGTTGTGGGGCTTGAACTCTGGGCCTAGGTGCTGCTCCTGAGCTCCTTTGCTCAAGGCGAGTGCTCTACCACTTTGAACCACAGCATCACTTACGGTTTTCTAGTGATTCATTGGAGCCTCGTGGACTTTCCTGGAAGGTCTGGCTTTGAATTTCAATCGTCACTCAGATCTCAGCCTCCTGAGTAGCTAGGATGACAGACATGAGTCACCAACACATTTGTAACAATACATCAATGACTTTGGTATTTGTTAGGTCAGCCAGGAGAACAACCCCTCCTCCCTGGTGCTGGGAATCATCTGACTGTTAATCACCTGACTGTGTATCAGCAAAGGACCCCAGGCTCTGAGGTCATTTCTGCATCCACTGTGGTCTTGCCTCCTGCCTTTCCTTATAAAATCCAGCTCAACACCTTCTGTTCTCTCTTCCTCTTTTTCTCCTTCTCCTTCCCCTCTGTCTCCATGCACTTCTATCTTATTTGGCTTCGCGGTTTGCTCTCCCCAAATAAACACTTTTCTGCCTGAACCATGTAGTGGTTTTCCATTCCTTTCTGGTGAATCTTACAATATTAGGTATACAAAAACCCCAGCTCTCACTTCCTGTTCTGGAGGTTATGGAGAACCCTTTCCTTTCTCATTCCTGTGACATACTAAACATACACCCACTTGGTGTTTCTTCAGATTTTTTTTTTGTGGGTTGTGGGGCTTGAAATCTGGGCCTGGGCGCTGTCTCTGAACTGTTCAGCTCAAGGCTACTGCCCTACCCCTTGAGCCACAGCCCCACTTCCCGTTTTCTAGTGATCAATTGGAGATAAGAGTCTCTCGTTCTTGTTCTTTAGTGCCCAGGCTGGCTTTGAACTGCGGTCCTCAGATCTCAGCCTCCTGCGTAGCTAGGATTACAGGTATGAACCACCAGAGCTCAGGCCCATAAGACATTTTATTTCCAATTAGCTAACAAAAAGTCACAGGTGTCAAGTAATAGAGTGCTAGCCTTGAGCAAAAGAGCTAACCCCACCCCCACCCCTGTCCTGAGTTCAAGCCCAGGATTGGAACACACAAATGCCCTTACAAATAAGGATAAACAGTATTCACTGAGGGGAATAATGTACATTCATTTAATAAAGGAGTAATAGAAGGGACTCTGTGGCTCAAATTGTAGAGTGCTAGCTTTGAGCACAGAGGCTCAATGATAGTTCTAGGCCCTTGGTTCAATCCCACAATCGACAAAAAAAAAAAAAGGGAAAAGAATATTGTGATCTATACAACTACAAGAGAGTGAAACAAGCCAGAGAGAGACAGAGAGAGAGAGAGAGAGAGACACACACACACACACACACACACACACACACACACACACACACACAGAGAGAGAGAGAGAGAGAGAGAGAGAGAGAGAGAGAGACAGAGACAGAGACAGAGACAGAGAGACAGAGAGAGAGAGACAGAGAGACAGAGAGACAGAGAGAGACAGAGACAGAGACAGAGAGAGAGAATCTAGTTAATTTTTTGGCAATACTGGGGTTTGAACTCAGGGATTTAAGCTTGTTAGGCTGGTGCTCTACCACTTTAGGCACGCCCCTACCACTTGTTTTTCACTGATTATTTTAGAGGTGGACATGAATGAACTTTTCTGCCTGAACTGACCTTGAGCCTCTGTCCTCCAGATCTCAGCCTGCTAAATAAGTAGGATCACAGGGATGAGCTACTCAGCCACTAAAAGCCTTTCTTTAGAAAGATTTTTCCAAAAGCCTGAAGTGGTGCTGTGGCTCAAGTGGCAGAGCAAAAAGTAGCCTTGAGCAAAAAATATACAAAGACAGTGCTCAGGCCCTGAGTTCATGCCCCAGGACTGTGAAAAAAGGGGAAAAAAGACTTTTCTATTTAAAAGATTCCATTTTATGCTTGGCACCAGTGGCTCATGCTTATAATCCTAGCTACTCAGAATGCTGAGACCTGAGGCTCATGGTTCAAAGCTAGCCTGGGCAGAAAAGTTAGTAAGACTTTTGTTTCCAATAAATTCCTAAAAAAAAAAATCCAGTTGGGTGCAGTGGCTTACACCTGTAATCCTAGGTACTGAGAAGGCTGAGATTTGAGTATCATGGTTCAAAGCCAACCTGGGCAGGAATGTCTTTGAGGACTCTTATCTCCAATGAACCACTGGAAAATCAGAAGTGCTGCTATGGCTCAAAGTGGTAGAGTGCTAACTTTGAGTGAAAAAGCTCAGGGACAGCACTCAGGCCCTGAATTTCCAGCCCCACAACAGGCAAAAACCAATCAAACCGAACAAATACCCAAAGAGGTAAGTATGTATTGATTTGAAAGGGTACATGAAGTTTCTGCTCGCAGAAAACGCAATGTGTTTTGGTCTGACAGGTTTACTTGTAGTGCTGTGTTGGTAGATGAAATTATGTATATGAAGGCACACATTGTAGTGTTTGTGTTCCATATCTCAACTTATGAATAAAAATATGTGCATGAAATTATGATCAGATGTGTCGTGTGTGTGTGTGTGTGTGTGTGTGTGTGTGTGTGTGTGTCGTGTGTGTGTGCGCGCGCGCGCGTGCGCGCGCTCTGGTTCTGTCCCTTACCTTTTTCAGTCAATACTGGCACTCTACCACTTGAGCTCTATTTCTGGCTTTTTGGTTGTTAATTGGAGGTAAGAGTTTCAGGAACTCTCCTGTCAGGTCTAGCTCTGACTCACAATCATCAGATCTCAGCCTCCCGAGTAGTTAGAAAACCATTAGCACCCAGCAAACCCTGCTACGCTTCCTTCTTAATCTAACTTATTGGTGAGGCTTCTCACTTTGGTTTTGTTTGGTTTATGGAGTCTTTCCTTTCTGAAATTTGACTTTCTTCAGAATTTCTTTTTGTAGAAGGGATAGTAAGGTTCAAGAAGTCATGCATCCACTACCTGATGAATGTAACTGTAAGCGCTCTCTGTACATTAACCCCATAACAAAATATAAAAAAAGCATTTCTTTTCGCTGAATTTCTGATCAACCCCTGAACTGACTTCCTCAATCATCTACTTGTGGTTTCTTCATAAGATGATCGATCAGATGATACACTTAAAATTAAGACTTTTGGATCCCTTGGCATTTCATCATGTCAGTATCTTTGGATTCATTTGTTGAAGAATTCTGAATTTTTGGAGAAGTCATGTTTCCTGGCTTTTGCATAGTCCTGTTTCTGCATTGCTCTTTGTGCATCTACTTGGACCTTCTCTTCTCTCCTCTCCTCCCCTCTCCTCCTCTCCTCTCCTCCTCTCCTCTCCTCTTCCCTCCTCTCTTCTTCTCTTCTCTTCCCTTCTCTTCTGTCTGTCTGTCTGTCTGTCTGTCTGTCTTTTATTGTGAAGATCCTGGGGCTGGAACTCAGGGCTGGGGCACTGTTTCTGAGCTATTTTCTGCTCAAGGCTAGCACTTTTATCACTTGAGCCACAGTGCCACTTCCTGGAGTTTTCTATGTATGTGGTACTGAGGAATCGAACCTGGGTCTTCATGCATGCTAGACCCAGCACTCTACCACCAAAGCCACATTCCCAGACTGACAAAAGAGTTTTATTAGCAGGTCAGTGACTGACTGGGCCACCTCCAATGGGGCAGGGCTTAATAACAGTAAAGAAAATACAACACACACACGTTATCCAGACATTATTTGTTATCCAGGCTGCTTCTGTAGCTTAGCTGTTGTGAAGGGGTTAAAAGACAATACATGCACTGTAAATAGCCTGGTGTAAACCATTCGTGGAATTAGTGCATAAACGTAACATGAAGGAAGGGACACAGGCTCGGGTGAGCCAGGGCTCCCTTCCCAGGAGGCTGAGATCTGATGATCAAGCTCGAAGACAGCCTAGCCAGGAAAGTCCATCCAGGAGACTCTTGTCTCCAGTTAAACACCAATGATCTGAAATGGAGCTGTGGCCCCCGTGGTTGAATGCCAGCCTTCAGCATAGCTCAGGGTCAGCACCCAGGCAGTGAGTAAGAGCCCCCAGGCCGGAAGAAGGAGATGAGGACGCGAAGGGGCTCAAGGTGGACCCCACCTTCACCATCGTGGTGGCGATTCAGGAGCCGCAGGGACAGTGGCCAAGGGCCCCGATCTTCTGAATGGCCTCCACGGGGACAATGGCCTCCTGTGCGCCCAGGATGCGCCTGCGCCACAGCCACCTGCGTTCAGGCCACGCCTGGATATTGTCTTGGGGATCAGCGGGCCCCAACTTCTTGGCGGCCCAGAGAGAAACTGGGAAAGCCAAGATTGTCTGCCAGGTCTGGGAGGTGGAGGCAGCTAAGCTGTTGCCATGGAGACCTCAGGACACAGACACAAGCGCGTGCACCTTGATGGGCAGGCATGGCTGACGCTTCCATCAAGAGATGGAAAACAAAATGTGTTATCTACAGAGCAATGCTATATTGTTTGTCCATCAAAACCGAAGAAACTTATAAATATTACATATAAATATTACAAGATGAATGGGCTCAAAAGGAAAAACTGGTATACCATGTGTGAGATATGTATAGAGGAAACCAATTTGTGGACCCAAAAAGTAGATTAAAATTTTTCCAGCAGCAGAGAATGGGGTGAGAGAATGTATGGGTTCAGTTGGGATTATGAGAAAGTTTGGAAAGAGTAGTAGTGGTTGTACAATAGGGTGAATGTAAGTAATGCCACTGGATTTTTAGGCTTCAATGTTTAAAATCACAAATTATATATGTAAACATAAATATATATGCACGTATATCCATACATATGCAGAGGCACTGAGACAGAATTTTCTATGTAGTCCAAGCTGGGGTGGAACTTGGGATCTTCCTGCCTTAGTCTCCTGCATGTTAGTGTCACAGGCACTTACCTGTAGTGATATATATCACTTACCTGTAGTGGTGTGTGTGTGTGTGTGTGTGTGTGTGTGTGTGTGTGTGTGTACACATATATAATTATAAGCAAAAGAGAAGTCAGAGGCCAGGAATTTGGCCTACTGGTAGAGTGCTTACCTAGCATGCACAAAGACCCAGGTTCGATTCTTCGATATTACATAGGTAGAAAAAGCTGGAAATGCTGTGGCTCAAGTGGTAGCGCTCTAGCCTTGAGAAAACCCAAGGAGAGTGCTCAGGCCCTCAGTTCCAGCCCAGGACTGGCAAAAAAAAAAAAAAAAAAAAAAAGGAAGTCAGGGATCCAAGATAGAAATTAGAAATAAAAATGAAATAATAAAGATATAATGTTAATTTAAAAAAAAAAGAATGAGGAAAGAAAATATTCCAGATAGGAAGATATAAAATTCGAGGCACAGGAAGCCCAGCCTGGCTCCTCCTGCCCCATGCTGATGTCACTGTTGTTGGGGGGTGGTGGTGGCAGATGGCAGTGAGACACTTGGTGCCACCTTGTAACATGGAAGGCAGAGCCAGCTCCCAGGTATAGCTATACTTGTCACTGAAGTAGCCCAGGACAAGGCAGTCACTGGCAGCTAATAAAGACTCCTTTGTGACCTTTGCCTGAAGCCTCTGTGGATTTCTCAACTCCAAGGTTATTTCATCTGGAGACGCCAGTGAGATAATCCATTTGGGGCCAGTGCCTCAGCCCACGGGGGTGGGGAAGATGCTGAGAGAGGTTCTCAGAGTCTCCTTCCAGTGCCTTTTTCCTAAGGGCCACGTGGACAAGAGTCAGTTGGAAACCCTCAGGAGGTGAGTCTGGGCAGGCTTGCATCTGGGGAGACCTGTTGGAAGGCTGGATGAAATAGGGCTGTGTCCAGAGTCTGAGGCTAGGATAAGACATAGCCCAGGCCTTCTGGGGCTTTCTTGGGAAGTCATCTGGGTTGTATCAGTGGCTACTTGTCTATGTTTGTTACTAGTTTTATCTGTCTCTTGTATACTCCTCGATTTATTCCTTTTTTCCCTGGATGGGACAAGGAGCTTCTGTGTGATCACCCCTAGAATGTATGATTAGCAACTTATTTTCTTCTAAACAAAAGGCTTCCCAGCTTGAATATTCCTGTAATCCTTATCATCTTAAGACCATCTGCAAATCAGTGTTGGCTTCTTTTGATGTTGGTAGCCAACTGAAGGAACTTTTTTTGGGGAGCTTGAATCAGGGCCTGGACACTGTCCTCGAGCTTTCTCAAGGCTAGAGATCTACCACTTGAGCTATAGCACCACTTCCGGCTTTGTCTATGTATGTGGTACTGAGGAGTCAAACCCAGGGCTTCCTGCATGCTAGGCAAGCACTCTAGGCCAAGCATGCTAGGCCTGATTCCTTCCCTGAAAGAACCTCCCCACAGCATATAAGGTTTAGTGAGTCGTTTCTGGAACTGGATATCCTGATTAGGTTGCCTAGATTATGGTGTGAATTGACTTGATATCTAACAAACCTTCTTGACTCAAGAAGTGTTTAAAACAATGTCCTGAAACTAGTTCAACTAAAGTTCTTGCAAGCAAAACTATAACTGAAAAGTCTCCTCTGCTATTACAGGATCAACTGGAAGAAGACTTACTGGTGCGCCTCTTCCTTTATTCTGTGCCCTCAGCACCTCCGACAATAATTCCCGCCCCCCCATACCAGAAGTGGTTCTTTTTACCAGCCTGAAGCTTGCCCAAGGATCAGAACACAGTCCCCTTACTATCCCTGCAACCAGCCCACAGGATACTGGGCTGAACCCCTTTATTTAATCTTTTTGTTGTTGTTGTTGTTTTTTGTTTTGGTGGGTTATGGGGTTTGATCTGGGCCTGAGTGTTGTCCCTAAGCTCTTCAGTTCAAAGCTACCACCCTACCCCTTGAGCCACAGCCCCACCTCCCCTTTTTTTAGTGATTAATTGGAGATAAGAGTCTCTTGTGCTTGCAGTGCCCCTGCTGGCTTTGAACTGCGATCCTCAGATCTCAGTCTCCTGAGTAGCTAGGATTACAGGCCACCGCACTGGCTTATTTAATCTTTGGTTGTTGTTGGTCGTGAGGCTTAAACTGCGAGTCCTGGGCACCATCCCTGAGTTTGTTAGCTCAAGACTAGTGCTCTACCATTTTGAGCCATAGCAACCATTTCCGGTTTTCTGGTGGTTCTCTGGAGATGAGACTCTCCCAGACTTTCTTGCCTGGGCTGGCTTTGAATCGTGATGCTCAGATCTCAGCCTCCTGCATAACTAGGATGACAGGTGTGAGCCACAGACACTCTTCTAGCAGGTGTTGGAGACCATAGCTTTCAGCCTCCTGAGGAAGTGAGATTAGAAGATGGCACCTGGCAGCTCGCTAATGAGTCAGTACTTGCTGACCAGGAAGTTTCTTTGCATTTGTTGATTTGTTTCTTCCGTGCTCGTGGATAGAGGGTGATCGCTAGATTTCTTTCAGGTTTGTTTGCTGCTTTGCAGATGACCTTTACTGTGATTGGCTGCTTAAGGATATAAATAGTGTGGGGTTTCCAGAGAAGGGGAAAGAGACGGGGAGAGAGAGGAGAGAGGAGAAAGGAGAAAGGAGAAAAGAGAGAGAAATAAAAGACCTCTGCAGCGATTGGAGTCTGTGATCGTTCCCAGTGTACCTCCGAAGTGACGCGTCGTTGCCGCGGCAGCGACAAGCAGTCCCCCTTTCTAACGTATATTCCCTTCACAACTAGTGACTTGTATAACTGGAAACGGCAAAAATCCGTCCTTTTCTGAAAAACACCGGGGGCCTCATCTTCTTATTGGAGACAGCATTCTTCACACACCAGGTCAGCTGGGATGAGTGCCAGCAGCTCCTCCAGCAGTGCCTTGAGGTGGTCCTTGGGCCAGGTGGCTCGCCCAAGCTGGGATGGCAATAGCAGTCAAGGTAGGGAGGCGCATACCAGACTCGGTGAGCAGGGATATACGCAGTGGCAAGGAAGCCAACCAAGGTACCTAAGGCGAATGAGACCGTACAGCTCTCCAGTGAGTTCCCTGGAGGCCTAGAGGATCTGTACGAGTTGGCCTCACATATTAGAAACAAAGCTTCAAAGGCTAGACGGCTTTGAGGGAAAGGTGTTATTTGAGCTGGTAGTGGTCATTCCATGAGGATATGATAACAGAGATATCCTGGAGGACAAACAGTATAAGAAAAAAGAAAAGGTAGTTTGAATTTTAGTAGCAGCACCAGGACAGAGATCCCGAAACCCTCAGTGATGGCACAATATCCCATATCAGCAGCGGCAACGAAGGGAATTGTGGTTCACATGAAATGCCTAAAGGAAAATAGAATTCTTGTCCCCTGCCACTTGCCGTAGAATACACTTCCTCTGTCTCTGCAAATACCAGGCACCATTGACTATGAACCCATGCAGGATTGGAAAGAAGGAAACAAGTGTGTGGAGACCATCCACCCTTCATGGTACCTAACCCCCATACTCTTCTCAGTGTATTGCCTCCAGAGCAACACATTTACACAGTATTGCATTTAAAGGATGATTTCTTCAGCCTGCCACTGGCCAAGGTAAGTTAATGTTGATAATCTGCTGGTGGCAGCCCGGACACATGAGGAGTGTCAGTCGGAGCCTTCAGGTTGGTCACTGGTGCCAATTGGGGTATTGAAATTCTGCCAGAAAGGCCCAATTATGCATCCAGAAGGGAACCTGTTTAGGTTGCCAACTGGAAAAAGGAACGTGTATGCTCACCTTAAACAGGACAGAGGCAGTTTTGCAGATTCTCAGAGCAAGAAACAGATCAGGGAATTTCTGGGAGATGTTGCCTACTGCAGACTATTGTTTCTGGGGTTTGCAGAAATTGCTAAACCATTCTCTACCAGCATAGCAAGAGGAAAAGAACCCCTGGGTTGGGGCAGTCTGAGCTGGTGGCCTTTGAGACATTAAAACAGGCTTTAACTTGAGCCTTAGCGTTGGCCTTGCTGGATCTATATAAGCCTTTTCAGCGCTCTGTGGCAGAAGCCAGAGGTGTTGCCAAGAGGGTTCTGATCCAGACCTTGGGGCCTTGGAAAAGACCAGTGGCCTGCCTCTCCAGATCACTGGATTCAGTGGTGGCTGGTTGGCCGTCCTGTTTGCTTCACAGCAATAGCAACAATGGCTGTCTTGGTAAAAGAGGTTAGTAAATGAACTCTGGGACAAGGTCTGCAGGTAACTTGCAGGACAGTCGGTGGATGTCTTTTAAGAGCCACGCCTGCGAGGTGGCTAACAAATGCCTGGGTCACACGGTACCAGGCCTAGTTACTGGCTCAGCTGAGAATCACCTTCATAGAGGTAAACACCCTCAACCCAGCGCCTCTTCTCCCTAATAATGACCCCACGACTGTGCTGAAATACTGCTAAGCATCGGTGGACTTCGGGGAGACCTGACTGATATTCCCATGGCGACTCTTGATGATGTCCTGTGCACAGACAGAAGTAGTTTTCTCAAGGATGGAGTTCAGTATCAGGGGCAGCTGTGATGTCAGCAGATAAATTTGGACACAGGTCCTAAATCATGGGACCTTAGCTCAGAGAGCTGAACTAATCGCTTCTACTCAAGCCTTGAGATAGGCAAAAGGAAAAACCATTAATAGTACACAGCCGGCCAGTATGCTTTTGCTACAGCCCATGTTCCTGGCCCTATGGAAGAGAACTCAACTCCTGGAGGAAAACAAATAAAAAATATTGAAGAGATATTGGCTTTCCTGGTTTCCCTAAAACCAGTGGGGCTAAAAGTTATTACACTCCTACCAGAACTGCCAGAAAGGCCTCCCTGTTCAAAAGAAGATTTAGAATTGGAGAAGACCTTCCCTACTGAAAATAACACTTCTCGATGGATGGAGAAAACTACAAGATGGATGGAGATTCATCCCTCCGGCCCTGGGGGGAGCGGGGAGGTTGGTTACACTGATACATCAGAACGCTCATTTAGGGGAAACTCGCCTGAGTCAGTTATTGCAAAAACATTTCTTCATTCCCCACGAAAAGACCTAGTCGATGATGTAGTGTCCAGATGTGTGAGCTGCCAACAGGTACATTCTGGAAAGATGGACCATGTGGAGAGGACACGTACGTGAGGAACCTTACCTGGGGAAATTTTGGGAAGTGGACTCCATGGAAGTAAAGCTTGGGTATCGTACTAGTGATACTTTTTCAGGCTGGGCTGAGGAATTCCTGACAAAACCCGAAACTTCTCAGGTCGCAGTTAAAAAAAAAATTACTCCATGAAATAATACCTCGATTTGGCTCACCCTTAGCAGTGGGGTCCAGCAATGGCCCAGCCTTCACAGCCCAAGTTACTTCAATTATAAGCGAAGGCTCTTGGAATAAATTGCAAATTACATTGTATTTATAGACTTCAGAGAGCAGGAGAGGCGGAAAGAATGAATAGGACCTTGAAAGAAACTTTAAATTATTACAGAGGCTGACTGTGTAAGCCTCCTTTTCTAGCTCTCCTCCCAGCAAGATGCACTTTTTTTTTCTGCCAGTCCTGGGGCTTGAACTCAGGGCAGGAGCACTGTCCTTGAGCTTTCTCAAGGGTAGAGCTCTACCACTTAAGCCACAGCACCATTTCCAGCCTTTTCTGTGTATGTGGTACTGAGGAATTGAACCCTGGTCTTTGTGTATGCTAGGCAAGCACTTTCCCACTAGGTCAAGATGCACCTCTTATATTAAAGGATTCACTTCCTTTGGAATGATTTATGGCAGATAGCCCCCTTTGGTTGCTAAACTTGGGGAAGCTATATTAAGAGAAACGTCTGACCACAATCTTGTACAGTCACTGCAGGCTTTGCAACATGGCCTTTTACATGTCTATTGGTGGCTGCGGCCCATCAGGCTCCTGAGGAAAAGACTCATTCTTTCTTGCCTGGATAGCTGGTGTGGGTAAAAAGGCATCACACTCCTGAATTGAAACCCAAATGGCAAGGACCTTACTCAGTCATACGAACTTCATCGCCTGTTAAGGTTGCAGGAAACAGCATTGGATCCATCACTCTCAAGTGAAACATGCAGTAGAGCAATATCCAGAGACCGCTGCAAGATGGACTTAGAGCATTACAGTGAAAGTATATATAATTATGTACTATAATATATATTAAAATATATAGAATATATTTATAGAATATATAGAATATATTTAACTATAGTACAACATACCATATATTGATATTATGCGTATGCTATATATTCTGTATGATATATGAATAATAGGTTAATGATAATATATAATGTAGATGGTATATAATATTTGCTATGCTATTAGATTCTGTATACTCCATATAGATGGAACCAATAGCTCACACCTATTATTCTAGCTACTCAAAAGTCTGAGATCTGAAAAATTGCAATTTCAGGCTAGCCTGGGCTGAAAAGCCTGTGAGAGAGACTCTCTGAAAAATACAGCCTGGAAAAATACAGGCTGGATGCATGGCTCAAATGGTAGAGTGCCCATTTAGCAAGCAATATGAGCCCATGCAAGGTCCTGAGTTCTTTCCCTATGCTGAACATCCATAAAAACAATAACAACCATATCAACAGTAAAACAAAACACAAGAAAAATAGAGCAAGACGATGTCACTTGAAAAGGCCCTTATATCATTCTTAGATGGAGAACAACAATACTCTGTCCCTAGCTTTGTAGTTTGCAGTATCTGAATGGGCAGTAGAGGGGGCACTAAGTTGCTTTTTCTCTTTCTGAAAAGCAAGCAAATTTGACAAGAAAGCGTTCTGAGAGACTGAGCCCCACCCTGCCTTTCCTATCTTTGGAGAGCAAATGCCGCTGCCATGACAGCTGGGTGGACATGCTCTGGGCACAGGCCTGGAGCACAGTGCGCAGGTGCAGTCCTAAGTGGCTCCCTTCCACTGAGCGGATGGACGCCTGGGCCAGGACACACACACACACACACACACACACACACACACACACACACACACACACACACACACAGTCTCTCTGCCTCCCCCCCCCCCACCCCCCGTGTCTCTGCTGACCATAGTTCCCAAATGGAGGCACTTTTGTACTTTGTGATGTGATCCACCAGTAAGAGAGCACGCTTGTAGGTGAGAGGTGTGGAGTTCACACCCCAGTCATGCCCCCTAAATAAAAAACGCTTAAGGCCAAATGGATGTGCCTTCCACTTCCTTCTTCAGTACAACATACAACTTTCCCCTGCTCCATGTCTAAATCACAGCCAGTGTCCTGTATCCATGCTGCTTCTGGGCTTAGCCAGTGGACAGGGCACACTTTGGGAATTGGAGAGATTAAAAGTGCAAGGTCAGCTAGGCACTCATGGATCCTGCCTGCAATCACAACTATTCAGGAGGCTGAGATCCAACGGTCATGGTTCAAAGCCAGCCCAAGCAGGGAAATCCATGACTCTTATCTCCAATGAACTGCCCCAAAGTCAGAAGTGGAGCTGTAGCTCAAGTGATCAAGTACCAGCTCTGAGAAAAAAAAAAATCTTAAGAAATAGTCCTCACTGGCTGGGAGTTTGGCCTAGTGGTAGAGTGCTTACCTAGCATGCACAAAGACTCGGGTTCGATTCCTCGGTACCACATACATAGAAAAAAAGCTGGAAGTGGTGCTGTGGTTCAAGTGGTAGAGTTCTAGCCTTGAGAAAGTTCAAGGGCAGTGCTCAGGCCCTGAGTTCAAGCCCTACGACTGGCGAAAAAATAACTATTCCTCACTTAATCCTCAGTTTCAGTCCCAGTACTGGATTAAAAATGCCAGCTGTGGTGACTCACACACATAACCCTAGCTACTCAGGAGGATGAGATCTGAGGATCATGGTTTGAAGCCAGCCCAGGCAGAAAAGTCCACATGAGACTTTTTTTTCCCAGTCCTGGAGCTTGAACTCAGGACCTGGGCACTGTCCCTGAGCTTCTATTGCTCAAGGCTAACACTCTACCACTTGAGCCACAGTGCCTCTCCAGCATTTTCTGTTTATATGGTACTGAGGAATTAAACCCAGGATTTCACGCATCGGAGGCAAGCACCCTACCACTGAGCCACCTTCCCAGCCTACATGAAACTCCTACCTCCAATCAAAAACCCAAATGGCACTACAACTCCGTTGGTAGAGTGCTAGTCTTGAGCACAAAGAAAGAGGCTCAGGGACAGCACCCAGGCCCTCAATTCAAGTCCCACACTGACAAAAAAAAGTGCATAACCATTGTAAGCATAAAGTAAATATGAGCAATCATTATTGGGTCTCAACTACCAGGTCAGCAGAAATCTGCATAACAGAAGTCCACAAAGCTAAGCAGCACATTCTGGAGACAAGAGGAGATTGTTTTCTTGGAAACAGTTATGCAGACTACACCCAACCTATCTCTGAAATTCCTGGGAAAATGTCACGTGTCATGGAGTGTCCCTGAGCTCAACCTCATACATCTGTCAGCTTCCGGTGCTGCTACCCAGTTCCCTATTTCTCTTCCTGAATAGAGAACTGAACGTGAGGAATGAGAGTAGGGAAATAAAAGCTGTGATGTCCCAGATGGTCTAATCACTACAGGACATCAGTGACTATGAGTGAGTCCCAGAGAGTGAGGGAGCCACGGCTGGACCTCCAGGGTGAGTTTGCAGCTAGGCTACTAGGTGATCCCGGAAGGGGGTCCTGGAAGGTGTGGGTTAGGGGCCCTCAAATCAGGTCTCAGCCTGCCTGGTTCTGACTTTAGATTCTCTTCATTCAGATGAGGAAGATCAGATACCAGGGGGCACCAGATTTGTGAAAGGCTCTGTGCACCAACTGACTGGTGGTCTCAAGGGCATTGCAGGTAATCGATGACTTATGGTGGTGAGGGAAAACCTCTTAATCTGTGCTGTGAGGAGGTGGGACCTCTCACTCCTGAAGATGGGAAAACAGGCTCCGATGGACAGGTGGGTGTTGGATGTTCAAGACTGGAAACTTGTGGTCAAGCCTGGGTCCTTGTGGTCCAGTCTGAGCACTGAATTCCTGGGTCCTGCAAAGGCCAACCTAGGCCTGGACCTCTGCAACCTGGAGGAGAGGACTATACTGCCTGATCGTTTGAAGAGAAACCAGAAGTTGCAAATGCCAAAGCACTGTGGAGATGGAGGCTGGGGCTCTGGGCTCTGGTGTTCTGGGTGAATCCTGAAGGTTTGGAACCTTGGATCCAAGGAACTGGGAAAGAAAACATAAATTCTGGACTTTTGGAGAAGCTCTGAGATCCTGGGGAGGAAATCTGGGGACTGGGTTTTATGGGGTCATGGGATGGTTAGGGCTAGAAATCTGAATTTCTGGAGGTACTGGGGGGGGCATGGAGGCTGGAGCTTGGAATCATGGGTACTGGGGAAGAAGACACTGAGGGTCAGGAGTGACAAGACACTGAGGAGCTGACACCATCCCCCCCCCCCCACACTTTTTCTCTCCAACAGAGAGTCTGAGCCATGGCCGTATGCTGCTCACGATTCAGCTTGTCTCCTTCATCCTCTTCATTCTTCTCCTGCTGATTGTCCTTATCAAAGGTAAGGCACACCTGGGCCTCGCAGTCACTGAGTAGGGGTGGACTGAAAGCTGGATAAGGTATTTTGGGAGGGGGACTCCTACTGTGGTGCTGAGTTTGAGTTCTCACTCCATTTGAGCTGGTAATTTAGCTTTCTCTTCAAGCATCACGTTTCCTCATCTTTCACTAAGATTAGGCAAGATGGTGGCTTTCAGAAAACAATGCCTCTGGTGAGGGAGATGAGAACCCCGTGAAGGGTTTAATACACACTGTTTAATGTTTGCACTTCTTTTGTTTAAATTGGGAGTCTTTATTAGAAAGCTGAAACCTGCAGGTGGACTTCAGTCCTAGAGACCTGCGGCCCCTTGAGTACATTTTAGGAAACTAAGCCATGAGAGCAGGAGAGGAGAGAAAGAGCAGAAAGAGGACACCAGGAGATGCGAGCCAGGAGATGCGAGACACCAGACTGGAGGCATGAAGTCAATTGCACTTTTTAAAATTTTTTCCTAGTCTTGGGCTTGAGCTCAGGGCCTGAGCACTGTCCTTAGACTTTCTCAAGGCTAGAGCTCTACCACTTGAGCCTCAGCACCACTTCTGGCTTTTTTTCTATGTATGTGGTACTGAGGGATTAAACCCGGTCTTCATGCATGATAGGCAAGCACTCTACCACTAGGCCAAACTCCTGACCCCAATTGCACTATTTTTTTTAGAAAAAACAAAAACAAAAAACCAAACCCTTTCTTTGGCACAGTGTCCAGATTCCCTGGCTTGCAAGAATATGGCCAGGAAGACAAGATGAAGCAGGATCTGACGAAACTGAAAGCTGAAATTGGTGAGTGATTGGAAAACATGTTTCCAGACCTTGTAGGCTCTCTGTTTTCTAGATTTCCTTCAGTCACCAGCCTGATCTGAGCCTCACTTTGTGGATCTGTGAGTTGGGATTGTGGTAGCTCTGGGACTATGGAATTTGGTATTCCCAGAGGGCAATGCAAAACTAGAAATCTAGGCTGGGAGTTTGGCTGAGTGGTAGAGTGCTTGCCTAGCATGCACAAAGACCTGGGTTTGATTTCTCAGTACCACATATATAGAAAAAAGCTGGAAGTGGTGCTGTGGCTTAAGTGGTAGAGCTCTAGCCTTGAGAAAGTCCAGGGAGCATTCTCAGGCCCTGAATTCAAGCCCAGGACTGGCAAAACACACAAGCAAACAAACAAAAAAACTAGAAATTTAATGAAGCCATTTTCGATGTCCCTCTTGTGAGGCTAAAGTCTCCCCAGGAAATGATGCCATTTCCCCAGTTCTTCTGACATGAAAAAAAAGAGCTGAAAGAATTTTAAGAAGCTACCTTGCCAGTGGCTCATTCATGCCTGTAATCTTTGCTACCCAGGAGGCTGAGATCTGAGAATTGCTAGTTCAAAGTCAGACTGGGCAGGAAATTCTGTGCGACTCTTCAAAGTAACCAGCAAAAAGCTGGAGATGGAGCTGAGGCTCCACTAGCCTTGAGTGAAAAAGCTCACAGACAGTGTCCAGGGCCTGAGTTAAAACCCCAGGCCACACACACACACACACACACACACACACACACACACACACATACACACACACACACACACACACACACACACACACACACACACAGATATCACTTGAATTTTCTTCCCAGCAGACAGCCTGTGCCGTCCCTGCCGGTGGGACTGGACATTCTTCCAAGGGAACTGTTACTTCTACTCCGAGACACAACGCAACTGGAACGATTCTGTCACCGCATGCAAGGACATGGAGGCCCAGCTTGTGGTCATCAAAAGTGATGAGGAGCAGGTGTGCTGTGGTCGAGGTGGGGAGGAATGGCTTGGTCCAGTGGGATTTTGTTTTTCAGTGGAGAAGCGAATGCATGCTCCATTTGGAAAGGAGAAGAAAGATGGGCTCCCTAGCATAGAGACACACCCACGGTCTGAATGGGGATAAATGGATTGGGGGATACCTAAGGGCATAAGTGGCTCTTGTGGGTGTATGGGCTAGTGCACTACTTCTGTTGGGATTCACAGTCCTGGTGGGAACCATTCACCAATTCCACTCATGTGAATATCGCTTCCCTGGCTGATTGCGCCACGCCAATGGGATGGGCTATGCCTGGGTGATTGGGCACTGTTAGCCATGGTGAACTCATCTAATGGTTCAAACACATGAATCCCAGTCCATGGCCCACACCTGTCATCCTAGCTACTTAGAAGGCTCAGATCGGGGGATGATGGTTCAAAGCCAGCCCAAGCAGGAAAGTCAGTGAGACTCTTATCTCTAATGAACCACCAAAGAGCCAGAAGTAGGACTAGGGTTCAAGTGGTAAAATAGCCTTGAGCTAAAAAGTGCCAGGACAGCATCCTGACCCTGAGGTGGCACAAGAAAACAAAACACCCCCAGCCATGAGTAGATTCGCACTCCGAACACCTCCATGGGACACAGTGAAGTGCACCCTGGGTTTCAGGCAGAACACATCTGTCCACTGGATACAGATGTAGGTGGAACATTCCAAACTCACAGCCTGGAATGAAGGGTGAAGCTCAGGTAGGAAGCAGAATGTCCTGTGAAGAGTTTAAGGAGACCCAGGTGGACAATGAGGTGCAAGATTCCTTCCTGAATCCACTTCTCCTCTTCCAGAGATTCTTGCAAGAGACTTCGAAGGCTAAGGGCCAAACCTGGATGGGGCTGTCAGACCTGAAGCACGAGGGCAGGTGGCACTGGGTAGATGGCTCACACCTGATGTTCAGGTGGGTCTTGGAGGAAGCACCGAGGATTTGTCAAGTCGTGACTTGAGCTCTTGGGGCAGGGGAGCTGAGTGGTGGTGGTGGGGAGTGCTCCTCTCCCCTCTGTGGCTCACTGGGTCAAAGGGTCTGACCTGAAGAAGGAGAGTTTTCATAGTGTCGTGTTCCCATAGGATGGCCCCATAGAATTCAGATGCCAGTGGCTCATGTCAGTGGACTCAGGGAGCTGAGGTCTGGAGGATCCTCAGTTCAAGGCCAGTCCAGGCAGAAAAGCTCCCTAGATTCAATTTCCAAAACAACCAGCAAAAAACCCAGCATGGAAGTATGACTAAAGTGATAGAGCACTAGCTAGCTAGCAAGCAGAGTAAGTAAAAAGCCTGGCGCTCAAACCTCAGTATGGATAAAGATATAGAATTACATATCATATTATATATGTGTTATAGAAATATATCTTATATAATATGCAAAATGCATAGTTACGTTGTATAATACATAAACATGGGTTTCATATTTAATAATAAATATTAATTAATAAGTATAGTCAATACATATGACATAAGTATATAATATATTAATATATGATCTAATATTGTATATCAATATAATATGTGTTTGTATATAAATATTCATATTTACCTATAATATTGAATAAATATCTTACACGTGTTATATGCTGTTACATATTTATATGTTACATTTTCTATCAATATATTTTAAATAAATATATCCATAACATGCCATAAAATTATTGTAGTTGAAAAGATAACATGACTGCCATTCCTAGTTACTCAGGATGCTGAGATCTGAGGATCCAGGTTCAAAGCCATCCAGAGACAGGAAAATATAAGACTTTTATTTTCAGTTTACCACCAGAAAAGCTGGAAGTAAAGCTGTGGCTCAAGTAAAAGAGTGTCAGCCTTGAGCCAAAAAAGTTTAGGGACAGCACTGAGGCCCTGAGGTCAAGCTCCAGGATAACAAGTACTAAATTAGAAAAACATGTAAACACACATGGAGTCATATATATACATATATATGTATATATATATAAATGTTAACTAAAATATAATATCTGCAGGGAAAGATTCCAATAGTCTAACTTCTCTGAACAAATGACTTATGGTTTAACAAAAATGGATAATGCAAGAAGAAGGAGGAGGAGGAGGAAGAGGAGGAACAGAAGGAAGAGGAGGAGGAGGAAAGAGGAAGTATCAGGCCCTATTCCGGATGCTGAGGACAGAGAAATTGTAACCAAGACATTTTTTCTTGCCGTTTCCAGGGAACTAATAGATAACACAGAGTAAGCAGGCTTGGGATTGGCGAGTTGAGGATGTCAATTTTGTTCCTAGCCAGTGGGGAAGGATTTGATTGGTTTGTATCTGAAAACCACACAGCCAGCAGGGAGGACCCCACTGGACCATGAGAACCAATAAGAGAAGGAGGCCAAGGTCAAGTGACTCAGCCATACCTCTGGGTTCAGAACAAGGCTGCCATATGCATTTAGGGCAGAGATGAAGACAAGTTTCAAAGTGGAAAGAGCATGGTGGAGGGAAGAGGTGTGGAACAGAGGCTCAGTTCCCTTTGGTCTATGCAGATTCACCAAGTACTGGAATGAAGGAGAGCCCAACAGTTCTGGGGAGGAAGACTGTGCAGAATTTAAAGGTGATGGCTGGAACGATGTGTCGTGTGCGCTTGACAGATTCTGGATCTGCAAGACATCTGCAGTCCTCTGCTCTACCAAGTGAAATCCCATCTGTTGCCACAGTGCCAAAGGCAGAGTGGCACTGCTGGCTGCCATTCTGTGTGGTCAGTCAGTTCCTTCTTCCTGTCTGTAGGTATGAAGGTTTTTAATAAGAGCCTTTCATTTCTTCTCCCTTCTTTCCTCCCTCCCTCCCCCTTTCCCTCCCCCTCTCCCTTCCTCCCTCCATTAGTCCTTTCTGTGTTTTTCTTTTTCTTTCTTGTTTGTTGCTTTGAGACAGGGTCTTTCTATGTAGCAAGGCTGATTAAGAACTTGAGGCCCTCCTGCTTCAGTCTCCCATGTGCTGGGATTACAGGCATGCGCCACCAGCTCTCTCCCTTGTTTCTTTGATCCCATATCTAAAACTTCCTAATCCTTGAGCAACTGAGAGACTGATTTGCAACTCTTTCACCCATTTCTTTTATTCTTGGCCAACAATAAATTTCTTCTTCCCTGAAAAATGGGTGCTCATTGTGTTATTATTTTTACAATTCCAAGGAGAAGGAAACAATGGACTACTTTCTTTTTTTAAGTTCTTTTTTATCGTAATTAATAGAAGGGTTATAGTTTTATTCACCAGATAGAAAGTGCATTACTTCACATACATTGATTCCCCTTCTAATGTTTCCCCATTTTCCTCCCCCCTCCCTTCATCTTGGTTTCCGCCTTCCCTTTCCTATTTCAAATAAACAAATAAATGTATATATAATATACCAGATAACAAGGTAAGATACTGTGACAATATGAGAATAACCAAGGGGCAACAAAAGAGATGAGAAATAACATAGTATATTAAGAACAACAATCATACATTGTTGTGTTGTTTTTTTTTTTTACCAGTCCTAGGCCTTGAACTCAGGACCTGAGCAATGTCCCTGGGCTTTTCTCAAGGCTAGAGCTCTACTACTTGAGCCACAGCACCACTTCCAGCTTTTTTTCTATGTGTGCAGTACCAAGGAATCAAACCCTGGTCTTTGTTCATGCTAGGCAAGCACTCTACCACTAGGCCAAACTCCTAGTCCATCGATCACATATTATATAGCTCTTGTTTCCATATCCTGGAGGTCCTTTCATTTAGCCTCATCCTATATGTCCTTTTGTATTTAGATTTTGAGCTATTGTAGTCCTTTGCTGGGAGAGTCAAAGGTTTGTACTATTTATTACAAATGAGGGAAACCATTGACCCTATGTTTCTTTGGGTCTGGCTTACTTCACTTAATATGATTTTTTCCAAGACTTTCCATTTCCTTACAAATGGGGTGATGTCATTCTTTCTGACAGCAGCATAGAATTCCATTGTGTATAAATACTACATCTTATTGATCCAATCATCTACTGAGGAACATCTGGGTTGGTTCCATATCTTTGCTATGGTAAATAGTGCTGCAATGAACATCGTTGTGCTAGTGGAATTAGTATGTCCTTGTTTCTGGATGATTGGGTAAATGCCAAGTAGTGGAATTGCTGGGTCAAAGGGGAGTTCTATGTTTAGCCTTTTGAGGCACTGCCACACTGCTTTCCATAGTGGTTGAACGAGTTTGCACTCCCACCAACAGTGTAGTAGTGATCCCTCCTGGCCACATCCCCTCCAGCATCTGTTGTTATTAGATTTCTTAATTATGGTTATTCTAACTGGAGGGAGGTGGAATCTCAGAGTTGTTTTGATTTGCATTTCTTTTTATGACCAGAGATGCCAAGCATTTCTTCATGTGTTTATAGGCCATTCTTAATTCTTCTTCAGAGAAGTTTCTCTTTAATCTTTGGTCCATCTTTTAATGGGATGGTTGTTTCTTTGAAGATTAGTTTTGGATTGATTCAAGTTTTTGAGCTGTAGATATATTTTAGATATGAGGCCTTTGTCTGTTGTATGGTTAGTGAAGATCTTCTCCCACTCTGTGGGCTTTCTATTTAGCTTGCTAGCTATGTCCTTTGCCATACAGAAGCTCTGCAGTTTAATGCAGTCCCATTTGTCCAAACTTTCTTTGATTTGTTGTGATTCTGGGTCTTTATTAGGAAATTTTCAGCCTGTGCCAAGGAGACCTAGTGTATCTCCTATTCCTTCTTGTAAAGTTTTCAGTGTATCTGCTTTTACCTCGAGGTCTTTGATCCATTTGAAGTTAATCCTGATGCAGGGTGACATAAAAGGGTCCAACTTTAGTTTTCTGCAGGTGCTTAACCAGTTCTTCCAGCACCACTTTCTTCTACTTTCAAATCATCTATATTGGGGGGAGGGGTGGTCATGGGGCTTGAACTTGGCCTGGGCACTGTCCCTGAGCTCTTCAGCTCAAGGCTACTGCCTGTCCCGTCCGGCGGGACGTCAACTAGGGCCAAGAACCTAGAGGGAGGAATGAAAGGGACAGGAGACACGAAGAAGGCAGCAAGACAAGCGTTCTGATCAAGCTGCGAATTTTATTTTTCACACAGGGGTTTATATGCCTCTTCAGGAGAGGCAGGAGGGGGTTGGGGTGTGGGAACCGCTTGGGGCAGGGGGTGTGGTAATGGGATGTTTGCTTCTGCTCCGGGTAGAGGCCAGGTGGTAGGATGTTTGCATATCAATGCAAGCAGACATGCAGGCACCAAGAATTCAGGGAAAGGGAGAATGTCTCCGACATATCCTCCCTAAACCTTAAAACAAGTGAGGGCGAGGATTTAATCTGAGTGGGGGAACAGAGGCCCTAATAGAAAGGAGATCATGTTGAGCAAGAAGCAAGACACACTAGCTGATGTGTCTGTCTTTTTGCTGAGGATGCCAACTTATCGGGCGCGTCCCACCCCGCAGGAGCTCAGGAAACAGCTGTGTGGTGGTGGTGGAATCAGGCGGCAGCAGCTTTGTCTCTCAGGAACTCCGATGGAATGTCACACCTCCTGCTGGATTGCCTGCAAATTTCTGTGCAAACTGGTTAAAGAAGCTTAACCTAAGGCCTGACTTCAGTGAATTCTCCCAATGATTCCCTGGTCCCTTTATGTAAAGAGGATTGATGGGAGAAGATTCATCTTCTATAACTTCTTCAAGCTGGCTCAGGAGCGTTGTCTCTGTACTTGACCAGGAACCTTAAAAAGCTTAGCCTATTTTACCAAGGGGTTGCCAGGATTAGCTATCAGGAACAATGATTTGCTCCAACTAGATCATATTTGACATTTAACAACTGCACAAACCTTTTTTGGCTACAATAGTTTAGTTTACTTAGCACCCATTTGCAAAGGCATTTTCCTGATTGTCTGGGAAACTAAATCTCTGCAACCTTAAACAATGCTTTAGTTGTCAGATCTAAACAGATTAATAGAGACACAAGTCTCAGATCCACAAACTTTCCTGAATTTGTGGCTGGAGTCAAATCAAACTTTACTCAGTTAGGACTTTAAACTACCCATTATCACAGATGATTGACAAGTTCCTGCCCAGTTTTGGAAGGCACAGGCATTAGTAAGGCATGCTTACAAACTATTCTATGACCTCCCGGCTCTGATTAAGATTGAATGGCCAAGCACGAGTGACTCTAGGATCTGACACCATCTCTGCCATCCACGCAGAGGCTTTCTGCATCTGGATACTTCATTGTCCCAGTAGTGTCTCTCCACACAGGGATAAACATCCCATTGGCATTTCACTTGCTTGGTTGCTGGACTTGAACTCGGGGCCTGGGCACTGTCCCTCAGCTCTCCAGCTCAAGGCTAGCACTCTGCCACTTTGAGCTCCAAAGCAACTCTGCCTCAGCATTCTGCTGGCAGATTAGACACCACAGTCTCACAGGGACCTTGCTTTGCCCGGGCTGGCTGGAAACTGCAGCTTTCAGATCAATGAGTCCTACAAAAGGCCAAGTTACTCCAATTAGAAGCAACAAGGTGGTCAACTCAGAAATAGTCTCTAAGCATGATCTTACCTGGAACTTGGTAAGAGCCAAAGTTACATCTGAATAAGGATTGCTGTCCTTCTCCATGGGCCAGCTGGAAATTGCTATAAGGAGACTTTATAAGAGCAGGCTAAATAGCAATTAAGCAATCATTTTGGTAGTCCTAATTTTCCTTTTTTCTCTTTCTTGAAACAAACATTTAGGACAATTCACTTTCAAACTTTGTTCAGAAACCCATTTCTAATGTTCTTTAAAACGTTTACACTTTTTAACTTAAACACTTAACATTTTAGTCTTCATTTGCATTTGAAAAACCTTTAAGGGCTCAAGGCACTCCCTTTTCTCCAGGTCTCCTTGGGCTCAAGGAACGCCCTTGGACTTCAGGCCTCCTTTTAGAAGAGGCATTTTTTTTTCTTTCTTTCCTTCAGTTAAAATTGCTGCCTAGAACTCCCACAGTTTAAACCCAAATATGTTTTTCCTTAATGCAAGAACTACAAACATCATCAGTGCACCAAAAGTCTAAGTCTGGACTTAGTTTCCTCCTTTTTCTAAGATACATTCAATTGCAATCCAGTAACATGAAACCAAATCATACAGAGATAAACCTTTAAACATTCCTTTAAAATACTAATCACATTATCCACATTTTACCATTAGATTTCTAGTGTCAGTTTGCAAGAAAAGACAGACAGACAAAGTTTCTGACGTTAATGAACAATTTTACATTTAAATCTCTAATACATGTCTCCAAACTTTAACTTAAGGTAATAAATCCCAAATTCCCTAATACCTCTGTGCTAAACAGGATACAATATTTGCAATGTAAACAGCTGTATGTATTGCAATACCAGATTTTTAAAATGCAGATTTCAGGATCTTTAGAAAAATACTTTTTACCAGTTTTTCTTTAAAACCATGCAATAATACTTTTAAGACATAGGAAACATTCAAACCTAATAATTTTCTTGAAGTTTAGACTTAGATTTACCCAATTCCCTTTGTGTTTCAAATATGAGCTCAACCATTGTTTTATAGAGCATGCTGACAATTTAACCTTGAACATGTTCACTCACACCCATTCGTACACACATTCATACCCAAAGATCTTAAAGTGCGCAAAATTAATATCGGCCGTTCATTTTCCGGAAATTTTAGTATCGAGGTGTTTTTTGTTGTTGTTGTTGTTTTTGTTGTTGTTTTTGCAAAGCTTATTCTTGGAGGTGACAACCAGGTTTTGTTGTTGTTGTTGTTGTTGTTTTTGTTTTTAAACAAAGCTTTCTAACAAGGCAACTTAGCTGAAATTTATTCTTCCAGAGCTTGTTTCTGATATCAGGCATATTACTTTTTGCAGATGAAGGTTGGGTGGGAGTCTTAAACCTAGGAGAACTAAGACAAGTCTGTGTCCTGTCACCAAGTGTCTCTAGACTGTCACTTCAGCAGGTTGTAGGAAAAAGGAAACTGAACGAAGCCTGCAGCTGCTTTGTCTGGCCTCTGCTCACCTCAGCTGCAGCGGATTGGATGGGGCCATACCAGGCCCGTGTGGAGCCAAAACTTTTTACTTCCCAGAAATATTCAAATAGATAACAAGGATGTGTGCTTGAGTACACGCAGAAAAACCATAAGGATCCATATTTAGAACTGGTACCAATTTTAAAGACAAAACTGGACAAGGAAAAATATGTAACACGAACAAGACAGAGAAGAGACTCCTAAACTTTTGATGGCATGCCTGGCCTTAAACTACCAGCTGGCAGATGGAGTCCATCCTAACACACCTAACAAAAGGCTCTGAAACAAAAATCAGACATTGACATATACTCAATCAGATATACTTAACACAAAAACACGAGTTCAGGCGAATGTTTTCACCAAACAGCTATTTTTAGATTTAGACATGTCTTGCTGGTGGGACTCTCAGGTATGCTCTGTTATCGACAAGAAACTCAGAAGGGGGGGGCGGGTCAAGGCGTCCCTTGACCACCCAGGCCTCTGTATTACAAAACACAGACATACAGGGGGTCGGCCGATACTTACCTCCGGAGGCCTTTGCTTTTCACCTGGGCATCTTTTAAACGTTAATGTCCTTAGGGGCTGATGAGTTAACTTGCTTAATCAATCTCTCGGGCAGCCATCTCGGTGCCGATTGTTTTTGATCCAGGACACAGGCTGAACCTCGTCCCCAAATGAGTACTGGATCTGGACCATTCCAGTTATTAGTGAGGGGGTCTCGCCACATCACCATAGGCGGAGACGTATCTGGAGAAGGGTGCCAGTGGCGGTCTGCAGCCAAATGATCGTTATTATCCAAAGTCAGAAAACTTAACACAAAGAGTGCATGACTTAATCGATCACGGGGGGAAGCAAAGGATAAAGAAGTGGATTTAAGCCGCGTAAGCCAAGTTTTTAGCGTTTGATGGGCTCTCTCAACAGTTCCTTGACCTTGTGGGTTATAGGGGATTCCTGTAATGTGATTAATGTGAAGCGCTTCACAAAACTGTCTAAATTTTGCACTAACATAAGCAGGACCATTATCTGTTTTAATTTTAACAGGTTTTCCCAGAACAGAAAAGGCTGTGACAAGATGTGAAATAACATCCTTTGTGGCTTCTCCCGAATGAGGGGGGGCAAAAATGAAACCACTATGCCTGGGCATCTTTTACAAAAAAGGTTGTTAAAGGAAAAACACTGTTTCTAGAAAAAGCAATCTTATCTCAATAGCATAAATATACAAATTATTAGGAATTGATAAAAGACTTGGGAGCCCTGGTCGGGTCATTCCCATGGGCATACTGCAGGGAGATCATGAAGAAACCTGTATTTGAAACTTGTATTTGCCTGATCCTTATTAATTTTAGTAGCTCCAATTGTTTTCCCGGCCAATAGGTCATTGCTCCACCCACAGGGCGGGGGGCATGCAATTAGACTGTGGCCCCTCGAATTGGGGGAGCAGTTCTATGCTAATTTTTTCATAACTAATGCAGTCATCATAGAATGCCACAACATCCGTATCTTGTCTCTCCATAACAGCGGCTGAATGGCTCTAGTCAGGACAGGGAGCAAGCCAATTACTAAGATGCTGCTAGGCCAGCTACACCCAAGAGCTGGGGCCTGTGGCAGTTTCTAGTTGCTGGGAGCTTAAGGCCTGAGAGGATTGCTGATGAACCAGGCTTTGGAGGATGGTTTTGGCCCAGGGCGAATCAGGCCCGTTTTTGGAGACTGCTTTCTTAAGGTCTTTTAGGGCAGGTCTATTGCCCCCAGGGTTAGCATTTATCAAGCATGGTGGGGAGGAGTAAAATGGTGCTTAACCCGCCCTTTCCTTTCAGGGGAGGAGCTGCCTCGATATGGCGGGTTAACCTCCTCTTCCGGTTTAACACGAGGTGAAGCGTGGGAGTAAAATGGCGGAGGCTGCTCTGCCCTCCAATTGTCTGCTGCAAATTTTGGGGCAGGAGCACTTGGTGTAGGGCTCTGGGGCCCAATCCCAGGATCAAAGGGGCCCAAAAATCCCTCCTCAGGGCAAGGCTCTAAAACCTGAGCAGTGGAAGGGCCAACTTTCCACAACTCTGAGCACTCCTTATTTAAAGTTTCCTTGGCCCTAGATGCCTTAAGGGCAGATAAAGTCTGATAGACCCCAAGGGGAGGATCCTCTCCCAAGTTAATCTTCCTCCCTCTCACCAGGAGACATATGCAGTCCCATGTGGCCCAATTGAAAAGAATGGCTACCATTAACACGGCACACGTTAAGGCCTCCCAGAGATCTGAAATCTCCATACCTCTGCTTTTAAATCTGGACGCTATGAGCACCGGTTAATTTTGTAGATCTGACCTGTCCTGAGCCACCAACAAAATATTATCAGAGTGTAGGGAAATTGTAAAAAAGCAATCTTTAAGATCAATGATCATTTTATCTACATAAAAACAATTCTTGTCAAACACATTTGGTAAAGGCTATTTACAGCATACATGGCCAAGCATGCACTATTTACAGTTTCAAGCAGAAAATTTTCCTTATTTGACCACAATTGCAATAACTACATGAATCTGATCTCCAGCTTGGCTCTGGGTTACCGGGAAAGCTAAGAAGGTTTGGTTTTTCAAAAGCAAGGTGGCAGAGTTCTAAATCGAGGGAGGGAACGCAACTCTTAAGGAGTTGAATATGTTCCCGTCTATGTTGGAGTGATCGCCGCAAGGCTGATAAATCAGGCATAGGGGGATCGGGCTCGTGGAGAGCCGGGGCATGAGAGAAGGGGGTCGGGAGGCCTGTCGCAGTACCTCCTCGCCGTACTTACTTAGAAGGGGGTCGGGAGGCCTGTCGCAGTACCTCCTCGCCGTACTTAATTCTTTTTAACCCAAATTCTTCGTGTCTTGAGAGCCTATGAACAATTCCTGTGACGATGATGCCTGTCCCATGGTCAGTCATTTACCTTTCGCCGTCTCCACTCAGCGTTGACCGAGATGTCTCGGGCGGGCTACTCCGAGCTGGTCACACAATCACTTGGATCCAAGGTTTCCTGGAAGACAGCGTTCCTCAGCCTCGCGGGCACTCGAGCCGCACGTTGGGCGCCATTTGTCCCGTCCGGCGGGACGTCAACTAGGGCCAAGAACCTAGAGGGAGGAATGAAAGGGACAGGAGACACGAAGAAGGCAGCAAGACAAGCGTTCTGATCAAGCTGCGAATTTTATTTTTCACACAGGGGTTTATATGCCTCTTCAGGAGAGGCAGGAGGGGGTTGGGGTGTGGGAACCGCTTGGGGCAGGGGGTGTGGTAATGGGATTTTTGCTTCTGCTCCAGGTAGAGGCCAGGTGGTAGGATGTTTGCATATCAATGCAAGCAGACATGCAGGCACCAAGAATTCAGGGAAAGGGAGAATGTCTCCGACAACTGCCCTACCCTTGAGCCAAGCCCCACTTCCTCTTTTCTAGAGTTTAATTGGAGAGAAGAGTCTCAGGTCCTTTCGTGCCTGGATTGGCTTTGAACCTTGATCCTCAGATGTCAGCCTCCTGAGTAGCTAGGATTATAGGTCTGAGCCACCTCACCCGATGTCATCTATAGTTTTTGTTTCCACATTTGAATGAAAATAGTTCAGAGTTAGCTTTCTGTATCTGATTTGTGTTGCTTCACATTGTATCTTCCAGTCCCATCCATTATTTTTTTTTTCTGCTAAGGACAGATTTTCCTTCTCAGCACGATTAGAAGAGAGTGTCCTTTCTCTGATGTATGTTTTTGGTGCCTTGATCTCTAATTGGTTGTCTGAAAATACATAGATTTCTTGTTTCTTGGTTTTGAAATCTTGACTTCTGTTTCATGGCCCTCTTTTTAACTTCAAACCATACACCTGTAATCCTAGCTACTCAGGATGCTGAGATCTGAGGATTGTGGTTCAAAATCAGGCCTGGGGTCTGACTCTCAATGGTCTCTTGGTGGTCATCCTGAGACTTGGGCATTACAGTTGGGGGCTCGTCTGGGATACCCCCAGAGACTCCCGAGACCCCAGGCCCCGAAGATGTCGGCAGACCAATGTGGGAGATCTCCATCTACTTGTTCTTGTAAGTCTTCTTATAAAAATTTCCAGCTGGCCCATGGAGAAGGACAGCAGATCCTTCTTCAGATGTAATTCTGGCCCTTATCAAGTTCCAGTCCTTACAGGCCTTACAAGTTGATATGGGGACATGTTCATTGTCTGGTTTCCAGTACCCTGGCACTCAAGTGAACCTGCACTGTGTTTCCCAACACTCCAACGACTGTGAAGGTAGCAGGAAAGAGCTACTGGGCTCATCACTCCTAGGCAAAGACAGCTTGTGAGGATTCTGGACTTTCTGACTCCCAGAGAAATGGACTTTGACGTTCTTGGGTCCCAAACAGATGCTGACCCGAGACTTATGCATAAGTTAATCAACAAGCTCACTGACTCACTAAGGTCCCTAGCTGAAGTTGTCCTCCAGAACAGAAGAGGACTAGATATATTGTTCCTAGAGGTTTGAGTGTCGCCCTGGGAGAAGAATGTTGCTTTTGAGCAAACCACACTGTAGTAATAAAAGATAGCCTAGCAGCTGTAAAGAGGAGACTAGATGAACGAGAAAGGGAGAGACAGGGAGATGAGAGGCTGTACAACTGGTCCCCCTGGGCAACTTCCCTAATCCTCAGCCATGATTGGCCATCTGGTGATTATTTTAATGTTACTGTTACTGTTGATTGGCCCATGTGTAATTAATGCAATGATGTCTTTAGTAAAACAAAGAGGATCAGAATTATAAAACTGATGATCCTACACACCTGGTATAACCCTGTTTGTACTGAGGTAAATAGTCAAGGATTTGACTAGGCTAAAAGAAAAGGGGAGAGGGGCCGGGAGTTTGGCCTAGTGGTAGAGTGCTTGCCTGGCATGCATGAAGACCCTGGTTCGATTCCTCGGTACCACATACATAGAAAAAAGACAGAAGTGGTGCTGAGGCTCAAGTGCTAGAGCTCTAGCCTTGAGAAAGTCCAAGGACAATGCTCAGGCCCTGAGCTCAAGCCCAGGACTGGCAAAAAAAAAAAAAAAAAAAGAAAGAAAGAAAAAAAGAAAAGGGGAGAATGAGGAGCTAAAAAAAGTGCCCCCATTCTGAAGCAACAACCATCTTGTTTATATAAACTATGAGTGATCCCAAAGCACACAAATTAAAGAAACAGAATTGTGGTGCCATTAAGTCCCAGGAACTGACCTGTCTGTGTTAAAATTAACCAGAACTGGTAATTCAAGGGATGGCATTTGTTTTCTAAAACCATAAAACTACCCTCAGACAGCTAATTAGGACTCTACTGGCATGGGAATCTCCCTTAGCTCCCTACCTGTCCCCAACCCCTACCTTATCTCACTCCAAGAGCTGATTGCTGTGTTGATGTAAATCTGTAGTCTTTGCCTTTAAAAGCCCTGTAGAAATTCTGTTCAGGGCTTCCTCCTGGGCTCTGCTGTGTGGGGAAGCCCAGAGCTAACCTGCCTGAATAAAGCCTTGCTTTTGCATTTTGGAAAAGACAAAAAACAAAAAACAAAACAAAAAAACAAAATCAGGCCTGGCAGGAAAGTCCATGAGACCCTTATCTCCAATAAATTACTCAGAAAAGGGCTGAGAAGTGGCTGTGTGACTCAAGTGGCAGTGTGCTAGCCTTGAACACAGAGGCTTAGGGACAGAGCCCAGTCCCTGAATGTAAGCCCCCAGGACTGGCGGGTGGGGGGCAGAGGGGGCAACAGTGGGAAATCAACTATTAGGAGGCATCTACAACTTTGTTCTTTTTGTCTAAAATTATCTTTGCTAATCATGGCTGGGTTTTATCCTTCCATATGAATTTGATTGTTTTTTTTTTCCTAGTGGAATGACAAATGTCATTGGAGTTTTGATGTGAATTGCATTGAATACCTAGATTACTTCTGGGCTGCATGCACATTTCAACAATATTAATTCTTCCACCCTCTGAAGGCAGATCTGGATGGATGATCCTCTAGTACGGGGCATGAAACCTAAATAAATGCACCTCCAAAACAGGCAATTGCTTGACTCTAGCAGTCATGAAATCCATATGAACAGCTGCAAGTCAGCTCTCAACTACCCAAATCAGCAGAAATCACTGGAAATGATTGCAAAGTGCAATCTAGGGTCAAAGGGAGCTCTTCCTCCATCCCTGCTCACTACTTCCTTGTTTCTTTTCCTGAGTGGTGGTAGATTCCACAAGTGAGAAATCAAAGTTGTGCTTGCCAGTAGCTCCAGGCACCGAGGGACGGCAGTGACCATGAGTGGCCTTCAGGATGAGAGGGGACCCCAGTCGCGCTCCCTGGGTGAGGTGAAGCCGAGGCTCGGTGAGTTCAGGAGAGGGGCGATCGGGGGTAGGGTGGATGGGTTGTCTGCTCATGGGGGCCCTGATATGCTCTGTCTATTCAGAGGAGGAGCAACAGATGACCACCAACCAGTATTCCTTTAATGGAAGGACTTTCCCAAACGCTTCCGGATTCGGTAGAGTGGCAGGTGTGGTAGAGGCACAGACACATCTGTGTCTGGGAGGTTGCATGTTGGGTCTCTGGATGTCTGAGTGGTTGGGGAGGAAAACAATATGGAGCTTTGCTGGGCACTGGTGGCTCATGCATCTCATCCTAACTGCTCAGGAGGCTGAGATCTGTGGATCAGGCTTGAACTCAGGGCCTGGGCATTGTCCTTGGGTTTTTCTCAAGGCTATAACTCTGCCACTTGAGCCACAGCTCCACTTCTAGCTTTTTATTATGTACGTGGTATCAAGGAATCGAACCTGGATCTTGGTATATGCTAGGCAAGCATTCTACTACTAAGCCAAACTCCCAGCCCGTGGGACCTTTTATCTTCAATACATCTTTTAAAAGCTAGAAGTGGTGCTATGGCTCAATGGGTAGAGTGCTAGCCTTGAGCAAAAGAAGTTCAGGGACAGTGCCCAGGCCCTGAGTTCAAACCCCAAGACTAGCAACAACAACAAAAAGATGAAAGAAGGAAGAAAGGGAGGGAGGGAGGAAGGAAGGAAGGAGAAGGGAAGGGGAGGGAAGGAGGAAGGGGATGGAAGGAGGGAAGGAGAGAGGGAGGGAGGTCCTGGAGTTCTGCTTCCTGGGAGGTAGAGTCTGGGGCAGGGCATAGAGGCCTGTGGCCTAGGCTAGCTCCTTCCCATGCTGGAGTCCTGTCCTTCTCTCCCCAGGCTGCCTGGGATATGGCCTCGCCTCCCTGGGCCTGCAGCTGCTGTCCTTGATCATCCTGGTCGGGCTTCTGGTGGCTGTCCTCAGCCAAGGTCAGGAGGGGCTGAGGGCCTCCTTACTCCAGGACGGGGTGCACGGGGCGGGGGATGAGCGGGGGAGAAAGTCAGAAGGAAAACTGGGATCCAGCTCCTCTCACCTCTGCCACACTGGAGGAGAAGGTGGAAAGACACAGGGGAGGAAAGGGAGGAAGCCAGGAGAGAGAGGAGGCGTGGAGGGGAGGCCGGAAGAGCAGGAGAGGGGGGGAAAGATTGGGCTGGAAGAGAAGACAGAAGCGGGGGGAGAGAAACAGAATGGGGAGAGGGAAGGCAGAGGAGGAGAGGAGAAGGTAGGAAGGGGAGAGGAGAGGAGGAGAAGGGAGAAGAGAGGAGGGGAAAGGAGAGCATAGGAGGGGGAGGTAAGGGAAGGGACAGCAGAGGAGAGGGAAGGAGAGGGGAAGAGAGGGGAGGGGAGGAGAGGAGAGGGGAGAAGGGAGGGGAGGGAAGAGGAAAGGAGAGCAGAGGAGAAGAAGGGAGGGGAAGGAACAGAAAGGAAGAGGAGAAGGGAGAGGAGGGGAGAAGAAGGGAGGGGAGAAGAGAATAGTAATAGAGGGGAAGTAGGGGAGGGGAGGGAGGGGAAGCAGGGGAGGGGAGGGAGGGGAAAGAGGGGCAGCAGGGGAATGCCCTGGGTTTGCTTTGTGGTTAAGGCTGCTTGGGGTGTGAGATTCTCTTATCTTCAAAGGGGATTCAACAGGACAGGGTGAGAGAGGACACCCATCTGGAAGAGAGGCCAGGGCAGGACTTGGGACCCTGCTGCTCAAGAGGCTGAGGGCATGATCATGAGTTTGAGAGCAGCCAGAGCAGAACGCTAAGATTGATCTCAAGGCAGACAGACAAGCAAACCCATAAAAAGGTCCCCGAGGCCCCGGTGTCTTTCGGCTTTTTGTCTTTTTGGGTACTGAGGATGGAACTTGGGATGGTTGCTAGGCAAGCATTTGGCCACTGAGCTGCATCCCAGCCCACACAGTTGTTTAATGACTGTGATTTCTTATCCCTTTGACCCAGGCTCCAAACTTCTTGGCTCTCAGAGTCAATCAGAACAGGAACTCTACGAGAAACTGACCCAGCTGAAGACTGCAGTGGGTCAGTGACCAGAAACCTGGGCTCACAGGGCCTAGAAGAAAGTCACAGTTCTCCATGGGGGAGGAGTGGGGGAGGGAGGTCATTTGGCTTGAGTCACTGGCCCTCTCACTGGTCTGCGGATTGGGAACACGGAGGAACATCCCAGAAGCCATTGATGGTCACAGGGCATCAAGCACACAGTAGGTGCTCAGCTAAGTCCTGTTCTGAGCTCTTAATATCCCCTGCTCCTCCTGAACTGAAAGAGATGGAGCCAGGACTCCTGGGGGTTCTCCTGGAGTAAGAAAGGGGCTCAGGAAGAGAAGAGAGAGGAGCCTGGACTGGGCAGGGCTTGAAAGATGGTCCAGCCCAATGCCTCTCTCCCCACCAGACCGCCTGTGCCAGCCCTGCTCCTGGGACTGGATGTCCTTCCAAGAAAACTGCTACTTCTTCTCCAAGGTCAAAAGGAACTGGAGAGACTCTATGAGAGCCTGCCTAGATGTGGAAGCCCAACTGGTGGTCATAGAAACTGATGAGGAGCAGGTGCACGTGGTGGGGTTTGGAGCTAATCCTGGCTTTGTGCAAGCAAAACCATGCAGGGTGGTCTTTATGGGTGAAGGCTACTGATAGCACTTGGGGAAAGAGAAGGAGGAGAAAGGGCGGGTGTCTCCTTCACTTTGTGGGGAACACTTAAAATATAAATGATCCATGCCAGACACCTGCTGGCATTCTAGCTACTCAGGAAGCTGAGCTTTGAGGATCTCAGTTCAAAGCCAACCCCGGGTGAGAAAAGTCTGTCCAATTCCCATCTCCAAGGAACCACCAAAAGCCAGAAGTGGTGTTGTGGCTCAATTGGTCAAGTGCTTGCCTTGAGCAAAAGAAGCACAGGGACAGCTCCTCCTAGGCCCTAAGTTCAAGCCCTAGTACCACCCTCATACAGGCAAAGGGAAAGGATCGCATTGCTGAAGGAAGTTCCATCCAAGACAGCTTGAAGAGACATAAGCTGGAAAACAAGGTGCAGAGCCCTTCCTGAGTCCTCCTCTTCCCTTCCAGAGCTTTCTGCAGCAGGCATCAAAGAACAGAGGCCAGGCCTGGATGGGACTGTCAGACTTGAATGAAGAAGCCAGGTGGCAGTGGGTGAATGGCTTACCTCTGCTGGAAAGGTAAATTTATGGATTCAGAGTAGGGGGGCTCTAGGATTCTGATTAAACTACCTTTGGGCAGGGCGCAGTGGCTCATGCCTATTATCCTAGCTACTCAGGAGGCTGGGATCTGAGGATCACAGTTCAAAGCCAGCTGGGGCACAAAAGATCAGGAGACTCTTATCTCCAATTAATCACTAGCAAACCAGAAGTAAGGCTGTAGTCTTGATCAGAAGGGCTCAGGGACAACACCCAGGCCCAGGGGTAGGGCGATAGCCTTGAGCTGAGGAGCTCAGAGACAGTGCTCAGGCCCAGAGTTCAAGCCCCATGACCCACAAAAAACATAAAAACCTACCTTTGGGAGCTAGGCAAGGTAGCTCAGGACTGTAATCCTAGCTACTCATGAGGCTGAGATCTGAGGATGGAGGGCCAAAGCCAGACCAGGCAGGAATGTCTGTGAAAGTTTCTTATCTCCATTGAACCACCGGAAAACCAGAAGTGGCACTGCGGTTCAAAAGTAGACATATTACTGGGTCCAGAACAAGGCACGATGGCTGATCATGGGTATGACAGGGAGACGGGGATGGGGGGAGGGTGGGGGAGGGGGTGAAAGAATCAAGTTTCCAAGGGCAGAACCATGGGGGCAGAGACTCATATTGTGGCTGGGATTTTTAGCTTCCAGAAGTATTGGAACAAAGGGGAGCCCAACAATGTTGACGAAGAAGACTGTGTGGAGTTCCTGGGCGATGGCTGGAATGACGCCAAGTGTGAAAATAGAAACTTCTGGATCTGTAAAAAGCCTTCATCTCCCTGCTCCTCCCAGGACTGAGAGCTGGGTCTTGGTGGATCTATAAGAATCCAGATTAACATACACACACACACACACACACACACAGCTCTGAGGCTGTTCTCTGTTTGATTCCTCCTCTCTTACCTGAGTCTAAGCCACTGAGTTCCTTCCTTGAATGCCTCCAGAATTCCCTTTAGCTTAATTGCTTGTGGTGATGGCATACCCATTTAATACCAGAACCAGGTGTGGGTTGTGTTCAAGGGCAGGTGTGTGGTGTGTGTATGGGTTGGTGGTAGGATGGGGGGAGGTATTCCATTTCTCTGTTCTGTTTTCTTTGCTTAGATTAAAAGATTACACAGTGCTGTCTTTCATTTATCCTCCTGTACCCCATTTTGTCTGGGGGCCTTTCCCCTGAGGGAATAAATGACTCCAGCTCCCTCCTCTGTTGGTGTCACCATGGTGACCAGATCTCTCTTCAAGGACAGACATTGTGGCCCCAGTTTCTGGGGGTTCTGATGGAGACAACCCCATAGGGTGCTGTATTTTTGAGGCTCATGTGGATGGGGTGTCAGGGGGCCCCCTGTGGTAGTCTCTGGGGCTCAGGACTGAGGAACATCCAGCCATATTGAGCCAAGATGGGGAAACTGGTTTTGAAGGCCCATGTAGGTTCCAGAATTCTCCACGGGGTCCTCTGCTAGCCTGTTCCTACCTCATGTTTGATCACCGTCTGCAGCTTAATAACAAACAGAGATTTAGAGAATAATGCGACTCCTTTAATTTAGGGTTTTTTTTTTAAAATTTTTACTTTATTTTTGGGTGCTTGTCCTGGAGCTTGAACTCAAGGCGTGGACAGTCCCTGACCTTCCCTAGTTCAAGGCCAGCACTCTACCACTTGAGCCATAGCGCCACTTCCAGGTGTGTGTGTGTGTGTGTGTGTGTGTGTGTGTGTGTGTGTGTGTCTGTGTCTGTGTCTGTGTCTATGTGTGTGTTTCTGCCTAATTGGAGATAAGAGTCTCACAGACTTTGTTGCCCGGGCTGGCTTTTAACCTCTATCTCCAGATCTCAGCCTTCTGAGTAGCTAGGATTACAGGTATGAGCCACCCACTGGTGCCCGATGAATCTGGTGAATTTTTATACTGTTATTAAGGCCATATTTGAGTGGATTTTTTTTCTTGCCAGTCCTGAGGCTTGAACTCAGGGCCTGAGCACTGTCCTTGGGCTTTCTCAAGGCTAGAGCTCTACCACTTGAGCCACAGCACCACTTCCAGCTTTTTCTATGTATGTGGTAGTGGTCTTCCTGTGTGCTAGGCAAGCACTCTACCACTAGGCCAAACTCCTGGCCCTTGAGTAGATTTTTCAAACCAAGTTTGTGAGCTCAACTCCTTCCAAATTAGTCCCTCTAAAACTGTGGGGAATCTCTATACTATTTTTCCAAAAATCATCAGAAATCTAAAACTTACAATAAACTATTTCACTAGGCACAGTGGCTCAGTCTGACCATCCGAGCTGCTCAAGAGACTGACATGTGAGCATCCCACTTGCAAGCCAAGCCTGGGCAGGACAGTTTGTAAGACTCTTGTCTCCAGTGAACCACCAGCAAAGCAGAAGTGCTACTGTGGCCCAAAAGGTAGAGCAGCAGCCATGAGCATAAATAGCTCAGGGGCAGTGCCCAGGCCCTGAGTTCAAGTCCCACGACTTGCACAAAAACTTATAAATAATTTTGAGAAATAATTAAAAGTAGAGCAAGAGGAAAATTGCCCACCCCCACAATTTCCTGGAACACATTTATGGATTTTGAGTTTTTCAGTGATGCTGTAACACACATAATGAACAATGCACATGTTTTAGATATCCAGATAAAGGATTTCTTTTATGGGCCGGGAGTTTGGCCTAGTGGTAGAGTGCTTGCCTAGCATGCACGAAGACCTGGGTTCGATTCCTTGGTACCACATACATAGAAAAAAGCCGGAAACGGTGCTGAAGTTCAAGTGGTAGAGCTCTAGCCTTGAGAAAATCCAAGGACAGTGCTCAGGCCCTGAGCTCAAGTCCAGGACTGGCAAAAAAAAAAAAAGAAAGGATTTCATTTATGAAGATATCAGGGCATCCATTTCTCAGATCAAAAAATTGTTCCAACTCCTGGTTAATCAACGCTCACCCATTTAGATAGCCTCATTTTGAGTCTCATTCAAAATTAGCTCTGCTTGTTTTCAAAAATTAAAAGAAACTGGGTTGAGTCTTAGAATGGATTTTCTTTTAGTCTGAATGCTTCTCTTACATATGCTCTTGAATGCTTTTTCATTGCTGTGTAGTCTTCCATCTCTCAAAGATACTTTGGTTTCCATTTACCTATTATTAGTATCCACTTGGGTTTTTCCCCTTTCTGTTTCATCCTTTAGATTCTCTCTCCCTCCCCACCTCACTCTCCCCACCTCTCCTTCCCCTCCCCCATCTCTCTCAGAATGTAATCTAAGTTCACTTTCTGACCCATTATCCTATGTTACTTGAGTCAGTTACTTGACAATGTTGTACCTCAAAATGACCCAACTATACTCTGGGTTTGTCAGATCACCTCCTACAGTGTGAGACTATTAAGTAAGCCAGACACTGATGGCTCATGCCGTAATACCAGTTACTCACGGCACTGACATCTGAGGATCATGGTTCAAAGCCAGCCTGGGCAGGAAAGTCCATGAGACTTTTATCTCTTATAAACTACTCAGAAAAACCCAGAAGGGGCTCTGTGGCTCGAGTGGAAGAGTGCTAGCTTTATCACAGAGAGGCTCAGGTACAGCACCCAGGCCCTGAGTTCAAGCCCCAAGACCTTCAACAAGAACAAAAAGAATATTAAGTGACTGAGTCTATAATGTAATTAGAACCATGCCTGATCAGTGCAGGCATCAAACACACACACAAGCAATGATAATCCCCCCAAAACTGAAGTAAGAAACTTCAGCTAGCCAAGGCAGAAAGCTGGGGTTCAGATAAAGAGATGGGAGCATCTCTTGCTTTGCCATTGCTGGAGTAGGAAATAAGAGAAACTTTATCTGCTGGGTGCCAGTGGTTCACACCGTAATCCTAGCTACTCAGGAGGCTGAAGTCTGGGAATCAAGGTTCGAAGTCATCCCAGGCAGGAAAGTCAGTGAGACTTTTATTTCCAATGAACCTCTAAAAAGCTAAGTGGAGTTGTAACACAAAATGGTAGATTACTAGCCTTGAGCAAAAAAAAAAAAAAAAAAGAGGGGCCAGGAGTTTGGCCTAGTGGTAGAGTGCTTGCCTAGCATACATGAAGTCCCTGGTTCAATTCCTCGGTACCACATACATAGAGAAAAGCCGGAAGTGGTGCTGAGGCTCAAGTGGTAGAGCTCTAGCCTTGAGAAAGTCCAAGGACAGTGCTCAGGCCCTGAGCTCAAGCCCAAGACCGACCAAAAAAAAAAAAAAAAGAAATTTAAAAACCCTCGGCGAGAGTGCTCAGGCCCTGAGTTCAAGCCCTATAACCAAAACAAGAAAGAAAGGAAAGAAGGAACAAAGGAGGGAGGGATGGGAGGAAGGAAAGATGGAAGAATAAAAGGAAGGAAAGAGTAAGAAAGGAAGAGAGAAAAAAGGAAAAAAGAGAAAGCAAGGAAGCAAGCAAGAAAGAAAGAAGAAAGAAAAGAGACAGACAGGAAGGAAAGAAGACAGAAAAAGAAAGAGTGTGGCTTAGTGGTAGAGTGCTTGCCTAGAATGCATGAAGTCCTGGGTCAATTCCTCAGTACCACATGCACAGAAAAGCTGAAAATGACTCTGTGGCTCAAGTGGTAGAGTGTGAGCCTTGAACAAAAGAAACTCAGGAACAGTGCCCAGGTCCTGAGTTCAAAGAACTAGACTAGCAAAAAAAAAAAAAAGAAAGAAAAGAGAAGAAAGAAAAAAAGAAAGAAAGGTCTGAGTCAGCACCCGAGCCCAAGTTCAATCCCCGATACACCCTGCCACCCCTCCCTGCCCCCCGACCTAAAATTAAAAGGGCTAGAAGTATGGCTCAAGTGGTAGAGTACCTGCCTAGCTAATGCAAGGCCCTGAATTTTATTACTCAGAACCACATAAATAGAAAAAGCTGGAAGTGCTGCTGTGGCTCACATGGTAGACTACTAGCTTTGAGCAAAAAACCTAAAAGACAGTGCCCAAGCCCTGAGTTCAAGACCCAGGACAAGAAAGAAAGGATGAAAGAGAGGAAGAAGGAGGGAAGGAAGGAAGGAAGGAAGGAAAAGAACAAGAGAGAGAGAGAGAGAGAGAGAGAGAGAGAGAGAGAGAGAGAGAGAGAGAGAGAGAGAGGAAGAAAGGATATTTTATATTTCAAGTGATTGATTTCATTAAAGGTGTCCTAAACTTCAGACACACTGTGACTGGACCATTTGTGAGTGTGTGTGTGTGTGTGTGTGTGTGTGTGTGTGTGTGTGTGTGAGAGTATGTGTGTGTGTGTGTGTGACGGAGAGAGAGAAAGAGACAGAGACAGACAGGCAGAGAGATCAACAGAGAGAGGCAGAGACACAGAGACGGGTGGAGCCTAGCCCATACCCAACTCCACCCTCCCATTCCTGGAACCTGAAGCCCCTGTCATGGTGCCATCCTCATGACATGTCCAGGCCCCAGCCCCCACCCTCCTTCCCTCTGGTCCCTTCCGGTGCTGGTACCTAGTTCCCTGTTTCTCTTCCTAAGAGGGAGTTTAAAAGCTCAGGAATCAGCGGTAGCAAATCAAAGCTATACTTCCCAACAGCCTTAGACCCTGAGGGGCAGCCATGAACATGAAGGACCCCAAGGAAGTGGGTGAGGCTGGCAGAGCCTCTGGAGGCTCAGGAATGGGGGGGGTCTGCAGTGGCCAGGGGTGGGGATGGCTGGGGTCTCAGCCTGTCTGGACTCTGACTGACGCTTCCTTCAATCAGATGAAGAGGAGTTGGTCTCCAGTGGTAGTGGATATTCTGGAAAAAGCTTTGGAGTCCGGTCGGCTTGGGGGTTCAGGGGTTGTCCAGGTAAGGCAGGGTTTCCTATTGGAAACTTGGGTCCTGAGAAGGGGAATGGTGGCCTCCATCTTGGTCCTGGTGGGTGCTGGGGATCTGGTAATGAAGGAAGAGGAGGAAGACAGGGTGAAGAAGACAGGAGGAGGAGGAGGAGGCTGTAGCTAGACTAGCCCTGGACCTAGTAGAGTCAGTGACACCCAAGGACCCCCCAACTGTTGTCTCCACAGATTTTCGGGGTCAAGGCCATGTCCCCCTTCTGCTTCAGCTCATTCTCGTCACTGTCCTCGCCGTACTCCTGGTGGCCATCTTCATTCAAGGTCAGGAGATGCCTGAGAGTTGGGGCTTCCTTGAGATGGGAGGAGATGGTGAAGCTGGAGTGGGGTCCGAGCAGCTTCTAGAAGCTTCTCAGGGTTCCACCTTTGGTAGGGTTGAGGGGAGGGAGAAGGAGAAGGGGAGAAGACAAGGGAGTGGCATTTGACCTGTCTCCATTTGACCTTGTGATGGAGCCTCCTGTGGCTGTGAGATTGCCTCCCCATCAAACCTAGTGGCAGAAGATGGAGGGCCCTGGATACAGGGTGGCTGGAGACCTTGTGCAGGCCATGGCACACAGAAGGCGTTTCGAAGCCACAGCTTATTTTTCTCTCTGGTTCCTCAACAGTCTCCAAGGTCCCCAAGTCAGAAGAACTAGAGCAGAGTCACTCAAAGCAGGAGGCGATTTACAAGGACTTGACACGAATGAAGGCTCAAGTGGGTGAGTGGCCAGGGCCTGAGAATGTCAGTGTGCTGGGAGTGTGTCGTGAGCAGGCAAAGTAATTCACCAATAGGCAAATAATAGGATGCAACATAGTTTATTGATTTAGCATAGCTTAGCAGAGTTGACATACTATTCTCGTTCCTATCTTCTAGTCCTAACTTGCCTAATCCTAATCTGCCTATCCAGCACACTCGCTGGACTCACTTCTCTGGCATCTCTTAGTCTCGAAGTCGAACCCAGGGCCTGCCCGTCAAATGTTAGACACAGCTCTCAGTCCTGCCACGGTGTGAGCTCCGGGGCTGCAGGACGAGTCTCTGGCCTCGCTGGTCTTCTTCAGCAAGGAGCAGCTTCTGCAGGCCAGAGATCTCGAACCACAGTCTCGATGTTCTGATTCCTTGGTTTATATTGGTCCGTGGCCTGCTCCTCTCCAGCCCAAACTCCTTCGTGTTTGATTTGGATTGGTTACGTCTTGGTCATTGCTTGGTCTGGATTGGTTACACCTTTTGGTCGGTGGTGCCCAGGGATGTGCTGGTTGCTTGCTCTATCTATCTTGCCCAGGTGTCTGGACTATGATACTTCATCTTGTAAGTCCGGTTCCTGGCTGTTTCTATGGTTACAGTCATACGTGTCCTTACATCATTTTTATCTCTCATGTCCACAAGCCTTAGGTACAAGTTTGTATTGGCAATATATTTCTTAGTTTCATTTCATTACTGTATTTCATTTAATGACTCTACTCTTCTCATATGATTATGTCACTATTTTATATCATATTCATTTAGCATGCCACAATATGTTCATCATATACCATTTTCTATTAGATTTATTATATCCATCATGCTAATATTTTCACGCTATTAAATGCTCACAACAGAGTGGGTTCATTTTAGCCTCTGATCCTCTCTGAGCCTTGGTCTCTTCATCTATGAATTGGGAACAAAGCTTTTGTTGGTCACAGAAGTATTGTAGGCATTTGCTTAAGCCTGGTTTCCGGGTGTCTGTTCTGAGTTCTAAAGCTTAGACTCTCTCTCAGTCTAGAGAGATGGTGCTAGGACTTTGGGGGGTTCTCCTGGACTAAGGAAGGGGTTCCGAGAGTGGATTTCCCAGGGTGCTATGTCCAGGAAGGGTCCTTGAAAGATGGACAGGCACAAGGACAAGACAATCTATGCAGACTGGGCAACCATGGTTCACACCTGTCACCCTAGCAAGGAGGCTAGGTAGATCTCAGGAGGCTGAGATCTGAGGGTCATACTTCAAAGCCAACCCGAGCAGGAAAATCCATAAGACTCTTATCTCCAGTGAACCACCAGAAAACTGGAAATGGAGCTGTGACTCAAAGTAGTAGAGCACTAGCCTTGAGTGAAAGAGGCTCGGGGACAGCGCCCAGCCACTAAGTTGAAGCCACACTGTCACCAGATGCAGGTGCAGTCTTGAGAAAGGACTCTTCACTTAGGATCCTCGGCTGTGATTGCAGAATAAGAATGTCTGGTGGGGTCACGATGGTATTAAGTAAGCAAGCAGGCAAGCAGACAAGAAGAAGGGTAGGGACACACTCTAACAGAAAGTGGGTGTTTTAAAAGGGTCAGGGGAAGAGAGAAAAAGAGAGGGGGGCAGCTCCGTGGTTGTGAGGGAGATTTAGACAAGGGGTCTGACTTTAAAGTGCTGCAAAGATAGGTGTTTTATCTTTGCTCTCATCACTGCTGGTGTTACCTTCTGAGTCTCTGGATATTTTCAGCATTCTTTCCAGGTTAGAGTGTATCCTTCCATAAAACAATCCTGGCCTGGAGTTTGGCCTAGTGATAAGAGTGCTTGCTTAGCATGCACAAAGACCTGGGTTCCATTCCTCAGTACCACATATACAGAAAAAGCCGGAAGTGATGCTATGGCTCAAGTGGTAGAGCTCTAGCCTTGAGAAAGGCCAACGACAGTGCTCAGGCTCTGAGTTCAAGGCCCAAGACTGTCAAAACAAAAAACAAACAACAGCAACAACAAACCAGATCATTATCTTTGACATAAGGGAGAAGTTCTGTTTTCTGCGTTTTGATTAAGAAGTGGCTTAAGTTTGGGGGCTTTATTTTCCTCAAGTTTTCCTCTCTCACAAATAGAAAACAAAATCCAGTCAGGTGCGGTGGCTCACCCCTGTCATCCCAGCTACTCAGGAGGGTGAGATCTGAGGATCAAGGTTCAAAGCCAGCCCGGGCACAAAAGGAACTGAGACTCTTATCTCCAATTAACCTCTAGAAAACGGGAAGTGGGGTTTGGCTCAAGGGTAGGGCAGCACCCTTACGCTGAAGAGCTCAGGGACATCGCCTAGGCCGAGTTCAATCCCCAAGCCCCCCCCCCAAAATAATAAATCTATTGATAAGTCCAAGCCTGATGCCTGATCCATCTCTTTCAACAGACCTCCTGTGCCGGCCCTGCCCCTGGGACTGGACCTTCTTCCAAGGACATTGCTACTTTTTCTCCTATTCCCAACGGAACTGGCATGACTCCATCACTGCCTGCCAGGAAGTGGGAGCTCAACTCGTCGTCATTGAGAGGGATGAGGAGCAGGTACTCCCTAGCCAGCTGGGGTGGACATGGGCTGACCACACACACACTTCTCTGGTGAGATGAGCTTCTTCCAGAAATGGAGAAGAAAGTAGAGGAGCATGGCCTGGGTGTCTTTAAAAGAGACATACCAAGGTCCTGATCATGGTGAATACTTTGTTTTGATCAGTCGAGGTGGGGCTTGAACTCAGGGCCTAGGTGCTGTCCCTGAGCCTCTCTGTGCTCAAGGCTAACACTCTACCACTTGAGCCACATCGCCACTTCTGGTTTTTCAGTGGTTCATTGCAGATAAGAGTCTCACAGGGTCTTTTCTGCCCACTCTGGCTTTGAACTGAGATCCTCAGATCTCAGCCTCCTGAGTAGCTAGAGGTGAGCCACTGGGTCCCAGTTAGAATACTTTGGAATGGCAGCCATCTTGGTTGGTGTAACAGTTGCTCTAGAGAGCTCAAGAGTCCTGGTGAGTTATGTTTGCCAAGTTCCCTGGTGTAAACACTCACAGCATGGAAGATTTCCCACCATCAGTGGGTTCATCCCTCAATGGGAAGTGAAAAGAGGAGGTGTGTGTGATCATTCATGACCAACTGGTGCAATCTGGCTCTAGCTGGTCAAAACCAGTCATGAGCCTGACACTGGTGGCTCAGGCCTGTAATCGTAGCTACTCAGGAAGCTGAGATCTGAAGATCATGCTCTCAAGCCAATTCTGGCAGAAAGATGGAGGAGAACTTGTATTTCCAATTAACTACTGAACAAAAAAGGGCAGAAGTGGAGGTGTGGTTCAAGTGGTAGAGAGCTAGCCTTGAGAGAAAAACCTCAGGGACAGTACCCAGGCCCTAAGTTAAAGTCCCAGTTCCTCTCTCTCTCTCTCTCTCTCTCTCTCTCTCTCTCTCTCTCTCTCTCTCTCTCTCTCTCTCTCTCTCTCTCTCTCTTTCTCTCTCTCTCTCACACACACAGACACACTCAATAGTAAATAGCATATAACTCTGGAAGGGAGAAGAGGGAAATACTTCGTATCAACTATAAAAGGGAGAAACAAACCAGGTGCCGGTGGCTCACTCCTGTTCTCTTAGCTACTCAGGAGGCTGAGATCTGAGAATCCAGGTTCAAAGCCAACCCAGACAGGAAAATCCATGAGAGTCTTATCTCCAGGGAGCCACAGGTAAACTAGAAGCCGAGCTGCAGCTGACAGTGGTAGAGTGCTCCATAGCCTTTGAGCTCAGAAGCTCTGGGACAGTACCCAGGGCATGAGTTCAAGCACCATGACTGACAAAAATAAAAAGGAGACACAAGATGGGGTATAGAAAATAGGATGCAGAGCTTCCCTTTGAATCTCCCTTCCTCTCCCTAGAGCTTCCTGCAGCAGACTTCTAAGAAAAGAGGCTTCACCTGGATGGGGCTGTCAGACCTCAACAAGGAATCCTCGTGGGTGTGGATAGATGGCTCACCCCTGGCCAGCAGGTAAACACAGGAGGTTGCCCTGGGGTGAGGCAGGGGCAGGGGAGGGGGTGTCTCTGTAACTCTGAGTTCAGTATCCTTCCTGGCCTTCTATACATGAGTCTGTGAGGCCCGATCTGTGGAGGAAGTGGTTCTTTATGAAAATAAAGATGGAAGATAGTCCCAGGAGCCAGTGGCTCATGCTTGGCATTCAAGCTTAGGAGGCTGAGACACGAGGATCATGGTTCAAAGCCAGGCCAGGTAGGAAAGGACTCCATGAGATTCTTATCTCCAATGAACTTCTAAAAACCCAAAAGTGCTGCTGTGGCTCAAAGTGGGCATATTACTGGGTTCAGAACAAGGCATGGCTGACCATGGGTGTGTTAGGAGGCGGGGGTGAAAGAATCAAGTTCCCAAGGGCAGAACCATGGGGGCAGAGACTCATACTGTGACTGGGCTTTTTAGCTTCCAGAAGTATTGGAACAAAGGGGAGCCCAACAACATTGGCACAGAGGACTGTGCGGAGTTCAGGGGCGATGGCTGGAATGACACCAAGTGTGACAATGAAAGATTCTGGATCTGTAAAAAGCCTTCATCTCTCTGCTCCTCCCGGGACTGACAGCTGGGTCTTGGTGGATCTGTAAGAATCGAGATTATCAGAAAAATAAATAAAGCTCTGAGACTGTTCTCTGTTTGATTCCTCCTCTCTTACCTGAGTCTGAGCCACTGAGTTCCTTCCTTGAATGCCTCCAGGATTCCCTTTAGCTTAATTGCTTGTGGTGATGACATACCCATTTAATACCAGAACCAGGTGTGGGCTGTGTTCAAGGGCGGGTGGATGGTGTGTGGTGTGTGATGTGTGGTGTGTGTATTGGGGAGGGAGGAGGTATTCCATTCCTCTGTTAGATGAAAAGATTCCTTGCTCAGATTAAACGATTACACAGTGATTCCTTCCATTTATCCTTCTGCACCCCCCTTTGTGTGGGGGTCCTTCCCCTAGGGGAATAAGTGAGTCCAGCTCCCTTCTCTGTTGGTATATGATGACCAGACTCTCTTCAGGGAAGGCCATTGTGGCATCACGTTTTCTTTTTTTTCGGGGTGGGGGGTGTTGAACACGAGGGTCACCTGTCAGTCCCACTGGGTGTTTGCTAAGGGGGGGGGGATGTACCTCCTGTGTTAGTTCCTGCCACTGAGGAATGGCGGGCCACATTGAACCAAAATGGGGAAATTGGTTTTGGAAGCCCCTGTGGATTCCAGAGTTCTCCATCCGGTTCACTGGACTCATCTGCCAGCCTGGGCCCATTCCATGTTTGATCAGCGCTTGTGGCATAATAACAAATAGAGCTTTCGAGAATATTGGGCTTGAACTCAGGGCCTGGGCTCTGTTCCCTGGCTCAAGGTTAGCACTCCACCTCTTGAGCTACAGCCACATTCCCAGGCTTTTTTGCCTCCTCCTCCCCTTCTTTTTCCTCCTCTCTTTCCTCTTACTTCCCTGTCATTCTCTGCTTTTCTGTCCTCTTTTCTCCTCTCCTCTTCTTTCCTCTCCTCTCTCCTTTCTTTCTCTCTGTCCTTTCTCTTTTCTCTTTTCTCTCCTCTCTCCTCTCCTTCCTCCCCTCTCTTCTCTTCTCCCTCCTCCCCTTTCCATTCTCCGTCTTCTCTTCTCTCTTCCTCATTGTCATCTTCTTCCTCCTCTCTTCCTTCTCTTCTCCTTTCCTCTCTCATCCTTCTTTTCTTCCTTTTTTGCCTCTCTTCTCTCTGTCACCCCTCCCTTTTCTCCTCTCTCTTTCTCTCTCCTCTCCTCTGCCCTCCCTTCCTCTCTCCCTCTTCCTTCTTGTCTCAGCACAATCTTCTGAACCCATAAACCAAAATGAATTCTTGTGAGTTCACATTTCTCCACTCCTCAGTATCCTATGGTTTCTTAGTGAAGATTATTGTATATATTAAGTATATTCCATTCAATTTCTAGATGACTAGACTTTGTTTTGTTTTGTTTTTGATGCCAGTACTGACGCTTAAACTCAGGGCCTCATATTCTTTTTTTGTGTGTATGTGGGTCATGGGGCTTGAACTAGGCCTGGCACTGTCCCTAAGCTCTTCAGCTCAAGGTTACCACTCTACCCCTGAGCCTGGGCACTGTCCCTGAGCTACCACCCTACCCTTGAGCTAAGCCCCGCTTCCATTTTCTAACGGTTAATTGGAGATAAGAGTCTCAGGTCCTTTTGTGCCCGGGGTGGCTTTGAACCTTGATCCTCAGATCTCAGCCTTCTGAGCAGCTAGGATTACAGGTGTGAGCCACCATGCCTGGCTCCTCATATTCTTTTTTTTTTTTTTTTGCCAGTCCTGGGCTTGAGCTCAGGGCCTGAGCACTGTCCTTGGACTTTCTCAAGGCTAGAGCTCTACCACTTGAGCCTCAGCACCACTTCCGGCTTTTTTCTATGTATGTGGTACCGAGGAATCGAACCCGGGTCTTCGTGCATGCTAGGCAAGCACTTTAACCACTAGGCCAAACTCCCGGCCCCTGGCTCCTCATATTCTTGCTGGGCTTTTGGTTGTTGTTGTTGTTACTGTTGTTCAAAGCTAGTCTCTACCACTTGAGCCACAACTCCATTTCTGGCTTCTTTTTTTTTTTTTTCTTGCTAGTAGATCGGTGGTGAGTTTCATAAACTTTCCTGCCTGGGCTGGCTTTGAACTGCAATTGCAATCCTTAGCTCTCAGCTTCCTGGGTAGATAGGTAGATAGGCATGAGCTACTAGCCTAAGATGTTTTTTACATATATAAATCATGAATCATTGTGAACTTTTGCTGTCTGTTTTTAATGAATCTGGTGAATTTTTATGCTGTTATTAAGGCCATATTTGAGTAGATTTTTTTCAAACCAAGTTTATGAGTTCACTCCCTTCCAAATTAGTCCCTCTAAAACAGTGGGGAATGTCTATGCTATTTTTCCAAAAATCATCAGAAATCTAAAACTTACAATAAACTATTTCACTGGGCACAGTGGCTCAGCCTGACCATCCGAGCTGCTCAGGAGACTAACATGTGAGCATCCCACTTGCAAGCCAAGCCTGGGCAGGACAGTTTGTAAGACTCTTGTCTCCAGTGAACCACCAGCAAAGCAGAAGTGCTACTGTGGCCCAAAAGGTAGAGCAGCAGCCATGAGCATAAATAGCTCAGGGGCAGTGCCCAGGCCCTGAGTTCAAGTCCCATGACTTGCACAAAAACCCATAAATAAGTACTTTTGAGAAATAATTAAAGTAGAGCAAGAGGAAAATTGCCCACCCCCACAATTTCCTGGAACACATTTATGGATTTTGAGTTTTTCAGTGATGCTGTAACACACATAATGAACAATGCACACATTTTCGACATCCAGATCAAGGATTTCATTTATGAAGATATCAGGGCATCCATTTCTCAGATCAAAAGGTTGTTTCCACTCCTGGTTAATCAACGCTCACCCACTTTAGATAGCCTCATTTTGAGTCTCATTCAAAATTAGCTCTGCTTCTTTCAAAAGTTAAAAAAAAACTGGATTGAGTCTTAGAATGGATTTTCTTTCAGTCTGAATGCTTCTTCTATTACAAATGGTCTTGAATGCTTTTTGATTGCTGTGTAGTCTTCCATCTCTCAAAGATGCTTTGGTTTCCATTTACCTATTACTAGTATCCACTTGGGTTATTCCCATTTAGGATATTTCTTGGAGTCTTTCTACTTCATCCTTTTGTCTCTCCCCCCACACCTCTCAGAATGTGATCAAAGATCACTTTCTGGCCCCATTGTTGTTGCTTCTTTGGGGAGCAACTCAGGAACGGGGAGGGACACACAGGGCCAGCCTGAGGTCCCCCGAAGCTGGGCGAGATGGTAAGTATCGATGACCCAGCCCTCCCCCAATTACCAGGGAAGAAAAAACCACACTGAGTCAGGAGTTGAGTAAACCATGAAAGCACATCAGATCTCTCTGCTGAGCTCTGCTGCTCTCTCTTTATTGTGTCAGACCATTAGTTATATACTGTTGGGGAGAGAGAAGGTGGGAACTGGGTAGCTAGCCAATAGGAAGAGGGCCACCATGCTACCACTAAGGGTCTGGGGGGGGACTTTCAGGTACTGGGCGGGACAAGTGCAGGAAAGCCCACGAGACCCCCGCAGCTGCAGGGAGCTCAGTCGAGTCATGTACACAGAGATGCCTCAAGAGAGGTATGCAAGGAGCGAATGTTTGGCCAAAGCCCTTTAATTGCAGCTGAGCTGGAATCAGGCCTCAGAGATGGAGGTCAGGCCCCAACACATTGTCATGTGTTATTTGAGCCAGTAACTTGATCATGCTATACCTTAACATGACCCAGCTATAGTCTGGGCTGCATATGGGTCAGATCACCTCCTACAATATGAGAACATTAAGTGAGCTGGCACTGGTAGCTCACACCTGCAACCCAGCTATGTAGGATGCTGAGATCTGGGTATCAAAATTCAAAGCCAGCCTGGGCAGGAAGTCTATGAGACTCTTATCTCCAAAGAACCACTAAAAAGCTGACACAAAATGACAGAGTTGTGACACAAAATGATAGAGTGTTAGCTTTGAGCTAAAAAAAAAAATCTCAGGGACAGTGCTCAAGCCCTGAGTTCAAGCCCTATAAGCAATGGAGAAGGAAGGAAGGAAGGAAGGAAGGAAGGAAGGAAGGAAGGAAGGAAGGAAGGAAGGAAGGAAAGAAGGAAGGAAGGAAAGAAGGAAGGGAAGGGAAGGATACTTCATGTAACAAGTGGCTGCTCTCATTAAAGATTTCTTGACTGAGGTTTATGTCAGGTTGCTACTGTATCTGACTTTGATACCTGGTATATGGTATGTATGTTTATTTGTGTATTTGAAAATGGAAAGGTAGGGAGAAAACAAGATTAGTGGGAAGGAGTGGGAGGAGGGAAAATGGGAGAAAAACATGGGAAGGGGTAACAATGTTCAAGAAGTAATGTACCCACTACCTGATGAGTGTAACTGCAACACCGATGTACATCACCCCAACAGTAAAATGAAAGACACCCTGAGTTTTGGAATCACTGTGAATGGACCATTGTGTGTGTGTGTGTGTGTGTGTGTGTGTGAGAGAGAGAGAGAGAGAGAGAGAGAGAGAGAGAGAGAGAGAGAGAGAGAGAGAGAGAGAGGAACAGATCAACAGAGACAGACACAGACAGGGGTGGAGCCCCCATGGCTAACCGCTCCCTCCCATTCCTGGAACCTGAAGCGCCTGTCATGGCATCAAGGCATGTGTAGACCCTTCCTCTCATCTCTTCCGGTGCTGGTACCTAGTTCCCTGTTTCTCTTCCTGACTAAGAGGGAGTTTAAAAGCTCAGGAATCAGCGGGAGCAAATCAAAGCCATACTTCCCAACAGCCTTAGACCCTGAGGGGCAGCCATGACCATGAAGGAAGTGGGTGAGGCTGGCAGAGCCTCTGGAGGCTCAGGAACTGGGGGGTCTGCAGTGGCCAGGGGTGGGGATGGCTGGGGTCTCAGCCTGTCTGGACTCTGACTGACGCTTCCTTCAATCAGACGAAGAGGAACTGATTTCCAATGGTAGCAGATATTCTGGAAAAAGCTTTGGAGTCCGATCGGCTTGGGGGTTCAGGGGTTGTCCAGGTAAGGCAGGGTTTCCTATTGGAAACTTGGGTCCTGAGAAGGGGAATGGTGGCCTCCATCTTGGTCCTGGTGGGTGCTGGGGATCTGGTAATGAAGGAAGAGGAGGAAGACAGGGTGAAGAAGACAGGAGGAGGAGGAGGAGGCTGTAGCTAGACTAGCCCTGGACCTAGTAGAGTCAGGGACACCCAAGGACCCCCCAGCTGTTGTCTCCGCAGATTTTCGGGGTCAAGGCCATGTCCCCCTTCTGCTTCAGCTCATTCTCGTCACTGTCCTCGCCGTACTCCTGGTGGCCATCTTCATTCAAGGTCAGGAGATGCCTGAGAGTTGGGGCTTCCTTGAGATGGGAGGAGATGGTGAAGCTGGAGTGGGGTCCGAGCAGCTTCTAGAAGCTTCTCAGGGTTCCACCTTTGGTAGGGTCGAGGGGAGGGAGAAGGAGAAGGGAAGAAGACGAGGGGGTGGCATTTGACCTGTCTCCATTTGACCTTGTGATGGAGCCTCCTGTGGCTGTGAGATTGCCTCCTCATCAAACCCAGTGGCAGAAGATGGAGGGCCCTGGATACAGGGTGGCTGGAGGCCTTGTGCAGGCCATGGCACACAGAAGGCGTTTCGAAACCACAGCTTATTTTTCTCTCTGCTTCCTCAACAGTCTCCAAGGTCCCCAATTTAGAAGAACTAGAGCAGAGTCACTCAAAGCAGGAGGTGATTTACAAGGAATTGACAGGGATGAAGGCTCGAGTGGGTGAGTGGCCAGGGCCTAAGAAAGTCAGTGTGCTGGGTGTCTTCATATACAAATTGGGAGCAATGATTTTTGCAGGTGACAGAGAGCCATCCGTGTTGTAGCCATTTGATTAAACCAAGCTCTAAGCCTCTGTTGTGTGTTCTAAAGCTTGGGCTCTTTCAGTCTGAGAAGCAGTGCCAGAGCTTTTCGGGGTGTTTTTGTGGGAGTTATCCTGGACTAAGAAAGGGGCTCAGGGATTGGAGAGGACATTGGATTTCCCAGAGTGCTCTGTCTAGGAAGGGTGGTTGAAAGATGGATGGCTTGAAAGTTGGACAGACCCAGGAACAAGAGTCTCCAAGATGGCTGGGCATCTGTGCTTCACGCTGTCTCCTAGCTACTCATGAGACTGACATCAGAGGATTGTGATTCAAAGCCAGCCCGGGCAGGAAAATCCTTGAGACTCTTATCTCCAGTGATCCACCTGAAAACTGGAAGTGGAGCTGTGGCTCAAAGTGGTAGAGCCCTAGCCTTGAGTGAAAGAGGCTCAGGGATAGCGCCCAGGCCCTGAGTTGAAGCCTCACTGTCACCAAATGCAGGTAAAGATGCAGATTTGGGAAAGGACTCTTCACTTAGGATCCTTGACTTTGACTGCAGAATACGAATGTCCGGTTGAGTCATGTTGATAAAAAACAATGTTGGCGGGCCGGGAGTTTGGCCTAGTGGTTAAAGTGCTCGCCTAGCATGCATGAAGACCCGGGTTCGATTCCTCGGTACCACATACATAGAAAAAAAGCCAGAAGTGGTGCTGAGGCTCAAGTGGTAGAGCTCTAGCCTTGAGAAAGTCCAAGGACAGTGCTCAGGCCCTGAGCGCAAGCCCAGGACTGGCAAAAAAAAAAAAAGAGTCACAGGTCCTTTAAAAAAAAAAAAAACAATGTTGGCAAAATTCATTAAGTAAGCAAGCAGGCAAGCAGATAAGCAGACAAACAGAAGGGCACTCTAACAGCGTGTGAGTGCTCTCAAAGTGGGGGAACAGGGAGGAAGGGAGTAGGGCCCAGTTTCTTGGTTGTAGGGGTATTTAGGCAGTGAGTCTGATTTTAAAGTGCTGCAAAGAGAGGTGTTTTATATTTGCTGTAATCACTCCTGGTATTACTTTCTGAGATTCCGATATTTGTAGTATTCTTTCCAGATAAGAATGCATTCTGGGAAGATGGAATCATCCATATCTTAACTATGGTAAATTATGCTGCAATGAACATGGTTGTTCTGGTAGCTTTAGTGTGGCCTTGTTTGTGGTCATTTGTATAAATGCCCAGGAGTGAGATTGCTGGGTCACAGGGGAGCTCTATGTTTAGTCTTTTGAGGAACCTCCATATTACTTTCCAAAGTGGCTGAACAAATTTACACTCCTACCAATAGGATAGTAGGCATCCCTTCTGGACACATTCCTACCTAGCATGTGCTGCTATTACATTTCTTGATAATGGCCATTCTAACTGGGGTAACGTGGAATCTCAAAGTCGTTTTGATTTGCATTTCTTTTATGCCAGAGATAGCCAGCATTTTTCATCTGTCTATTGGCCATTCTAATTTCTTCAGATAAGTTTCTCTCTGTCTTTAGTCTACCTTTTAATGGGGTGGTTGTTTCTTTTGAGAGATTGAGAGATCTTTTGGGAGATTTAATCTTTTGAGCTGTAGGTTCATTTTATTTTATGTTGTAGGTCATAGGGCTTGAACTTGGCCTGGGTGCTGTCCCTGAGCTCTTCAGCTCAAGGCTACTACCCTAACCCTGGGCCTGAGCATTGTCCCTGAGCTCCTTAGCTCAAGGCTACCAACCTACCCTTGAGCCACAGCGCCACATCCCGTTTTCTAGAGGTTTACTGGAGATAAGAGTCTCAGGTCCTTTTGTGCCCGGCTGGCTTTGAACCTTGATCCTCAGATCTCAGCCTCCTGAGTAGCTAGGATTACAGGTGTAAGCCACCTAGCCCAGCTTTGTAGATATGAGGCCCTTGTCTGTTGTATGGTTAGTGAAGATCTTCTCCCACTCTGTGGGCTTTCTATTTAGCTTGCTGGCTATGTCTGTTGCTATACAGAAGCTCTGAAGTTCAATGCAGTCCCATTTGTCCAACCTTTCTTTGATTTGTGTGCTTCTAGTCCTTTATTAAGAAAGTTTTGACCTATTCCAAGGATTAATTACCATAGCTAAAATATGGACCCAACCCAGATGCCCCTCAGTAGACGTATGGATCAGGAAGACGTGGTATTTATACCCAATGGAATTCTATGCAGCCATCAGAAAGAATGACATCACGCCATTCATAAGGAAATGGAAAGACTTGGAAAAAAACCATATTAAGTGAAATAAGCCAGACCCAAAGGAACATGGTTTCCCTCATTTGCATTCATTACTATGTATCTAGGTTTTTCCTAGCAGAAGATCACAATAGCTCAAAAGCTATGTACATATGGGCAAACAGGATGAGACTAATGGAAATGAACTCCAGGATATGGAACCAAGAGGTTTAGCTTTGTGGTTGTGCTTTTCAAAAGTTGTTTCTTTTCTTTATTTTTCTCCCTTATGCTTTATCCCCTGTTGTTACCATATCTGACTTTGGTACCTGCTGTATTATATATATGTTTATTTATTTACTTGAATTAGGGAAGGGAAATGGAAAAACAAGATGATGAGACAAAGGACAAAGGGTGACCCAGGGTAAGAGGATATTCACAAGAAGAAATGTTGGAAATGAACTTTACAACTTGGGAGGGGTGGGGGGAGAGAAAGTAGGAGAAAAACATGGGAATGGGTAACACTCTTTGGAAAGAAATGTATGTATTCACTGCCTTACAAATTGAATTGCAACCCCTCTATACATCTCCCCGACACTAAGACTAAAAAAACAAACAAACAAAAACCCAAATGCATCCTGCCATATTACAGATCCTTGTCCTTGAGATAAACAACTTGTCCTGTTAGCTGCAATTTGAGTAGGAGGTGGCTTAAGTTTGAGGGGAGCATTTTTCTCAGGTAAGCATACATCTTGTCAGATAACTGTCCATACTGAGGTTGAGAAATGCATCCCTCAGGAAGGAAGGCATCCTGTTGTCTCCCTTTGAAGCAAAGACACTATTGTTAAATGTCTCCATGTTTCTCAGTTGCCAGGCTTCATTTTGCCCAATTCGTCCTTTCTCGTGATGACCAGAAGAAAAAATCCACAGATAGGTCCAAGCCTGACCCATCTCTTTCAACAGACCTCCTGTGCCGGCCCTGCTCCTGGGACTGGACCTTCTTCCAAGGACATTGTTACTTTTTCTCCAATTCCCAACGGAACTGGCATGACTCCATCACTGCCTGCCAGGAAGTGGGAGCTCAACTCGTCATCATTGAGAGGGATGAGGAGCAGGTACTCCCTAGCCAGCTGGGGTGGACATGAGCTGACCACACACACACTTCTTCCAGAAATGGAGAAGAAAGTGGAGGAGCATGGCCTGGGTGTCTTTAAAAGAGACACACCAAGGTCCTGATCATGGTGAATACTTTGTTTTGATCAGTCGAGGTGGGGCTTGAACTCAGGGCCTAGGTGCTGTCCCTGAGCCTCTCTGTGCTCAAGGCTAACACTCTACCACTTGAGCCACATCGCCACTTCTGGTTTTTCAGTGGTTCATTGCAGATAAGAGTCTCACAGGGTCTTTTCTGCCCACTCTGGCTTTGAACTGAGATCCTCAGATCTCAGCCTCCTGAGTAGCTAGAGGTGAGCCACTGGGTCCCAGTTAGAACACTTTGGAATGGCAGCCATCTTGGTTGGTGTAACAGTTGCTCTAGAGAGCTCAAGAGTCCTGGTGAGTTATGTTTGCCAAGTTCCCTGGTGTAAACACTCACAGCATGGAAGATTTCCCACCATCAGTGGGTTCATCCCTCAATGGGAAGTGAAAAGAGGAGGTGTGTGTGATCATTCATGACCAACTGGTGCAATCTGGCTCTAGCTGGTCAAAACCAGTCATGAGCCTGACACTGGTGGCTCAGGCCTGTAATCGTAGCTACTCAGGAAGCTGAGATCTGAAGATCATGCTCTCAAGCCAATTCTGGCAGAAAGATGGAGGAGAACTTGTATTTCCAATTAACTACTGAACAAAAAAGGGCAGAAGTGGAGGTGTGGTTCAAGTGGTAGAGAGCTAGCCTTGAGAGAAAAACCTCAGGGACAGTACCCAGGGTCTGACTTCACGCCCCATGACCAACATAACTAAAAGGGAGACACAAGGTGGGGTATAGAAAAGAGGATGCAGAGCTTCCTTTTGAATCTTTCTTCTTCTCCCCAGAGCTTCTTGCAGCAGACTTCTAAGAAAAGAGGCTTCACCTGGATGGGGCTGTCAGACCTCAACAAGGAAGACTTGTGGAAGTGGGTAGATGGCTCACCCCTGGCCAGCAGGTAAACATAGGCGGTTGCCCTAAGGTTTGTGCAGGGTGGAGGTAGGTGTGTCTCTGTAACTCTCAGTTCACTGTTCTTCCTGGCCTGAAGGTGGAATCAGGTGTTCATGCCAGGGTGAAGGTAAGGATGAAATATAGCGCCTGGCATTGGTGGCTCACGCCTGTTATTCGAGCTCCTCACCACACACTGCCATATGCTAGCCTTGAGCGAGAGAGTTCAGAGACAGTGCCCAGGCCCTGAGTTTAAGCCCCAGGACTCTCCTTCCCCCTTCTCTCCCCCCCCCCAAAGTGAGAAGGTAGCTCAAAGTCCTCATTCTACCCAGGGAGCAGAGGAGCTGTGGGCAGAGGCCTTCGCCCTGGTGCCTTAGGAAAAGTGTAGGGGAGATGGGGCATGCAGGCTGAGGTCTGAGTAGTTTGAAGCTTGCAATGGGTTCTATAGGCTCCATTCTTAATTGTCTGGCATTTAGTTCTGAATAGGTGCATTTGGGTTCTCAGTTACAACCACTAAGGGAGGTGGTTTGGGATATGGAGTTTAGGATTAGTTGATCTCTTTCTTCTTCCTCCTCCTCTCCCTTGTCCCCTTCCTCTCTTCTTTCCTTCCCCCTTCCCTCCTTCTTCTTCCTCTCCTCTTTGTGCTCAAGGCTAGCACTCTACCACCTGAGCCACAGCTCCACTTCTGCCTTTTTTCTGAGTAGTTTATTGGAGCTAAGAGTCTCATGCACTTTTCAGCCCTAGTTGGCCTTGAACCAAGATTCTTGGATCTTAGCTTCCTGAGTAGCTAGGATTACAGACAGGACATCCAGTGCCCAGTGTCTTTTTGTTCTTGTGTTATCATGGTGAGGACTGAACCCAGGACCTTACCCACACTACGTAAGCACTCTTCCTCTAAGCGACACCCTTAGCTAGTTGTTTCTGAACTTCATCCTTAATAAGACCACAAGCATCCGAGTACCAGGTTAAAAAACTTAGGTATATTACCAGAGTTTGAACAAGAAATGGCTACCATAGGCCTACAGAAGGACAGGCATGAGATAAGAGACTTACTAACCTGTGGTTGTATTTTACAGGCTAATGAAGTATTGGAAAAAAGGACAACCCAACAACTATGGGGGACAAGACTGTGTGGAATTTAGAGACGAGGGCTGGAATGATGCCAGCTGTGATGAAAAGAAATTCTGGATTTGCAAGAAATCTGCAAGTCCCTGCTCCCCCAAGTAATGGTCTCTCAAAGCCCAAAGGGCCTCCATCCCTCAATGGCAGAACTCTACACAAGTGTTTACCAGATCCCTGACGGTGTGTGGGGGCCATTGGGGTTCTAACAGTATCTCTGGTGCTCTGGTGCTCTCCTCTGTCTTTTTGGACATCCACTGTGGGTGGGACTTCAACCTGCTCTGTCCTCCTTGCCCCTTGGAGTCAACTGGGGTTGTCAGAACCCTTCTGTTGGCCTTGTCCTTTCCCATGCCCTCTTTCCCATGATATAATAAACATGTGGTTGGTCTTCCTCTGGATTTCCCAGTGATAACGATGTATTTATTATTTATTTAGAGGGAGCCTGCTGATGCTACTTTAATAAGATGACTTGGGTGGGGTACAGTGGCTCACGCCTGTAATCCTAGCTACTCAGGAGGCTGAGATGGAAGATCACGGTTCAAAGCCAGCCTTGGCACTAAAATCCATGAGACTCTTATCTCCAGTTAACCTCCAGAAAACTGGCAGTGGTACTGTGGCTCAAGGGGTAGGGCGGTAGTCTTGAGCCTGAAGAGCTCAGGGACAACATGCAGGCACTGAGATCAAGTCCCATGACCAAGAGAGAAGAAAAAGATATGGGGTGGAATTAATAAATGTCAGAATAGGGCTGATCAGCAGAAAGATTAAGGGGTTCAAATTTTCAGCCCTATCTACCAATCTCCTTAAAGGAGTGGGGGTTGGCTATTTTAGAACTCTTTTGAGTGTGTGTGTGTGTGTGTGTGTGTGTGTGTGTGTGTGTGTGTGTGTGTGTGTGTGCTGATCTTAGGGCTAGAATTCAGGATTGGGGTACCGTCCCTGAGTTTTTCCACACAAGACTGGCATTCTACCACCTCCATTTCAGGCTTCTTGCTGATTCATTGGAAATGAGAGTGTTACAATCTTTCCTGCATGGGTTGCTTCCAAAACCCTCGATGGGCTGGCTGTCCAGGCTGGCGGTGCTGGGGATTGAACCCAGCAGCATGGGGGTGCTTGAGTCGGGGCCATCTGGAGAAGGCCAGGGGCTTTGCAGATCCACCTCCTTCTGCCCCTTACCTATGCCTCTCTTTCCCTAGGCATCCTGAGTTTTATCCTTTAAATATTGGTGGGGTTTTTTCTGAGTTTCTGTACACCACATTATTATGGCAGAGGGTACTGTTCAAGCCCTCCATTTGTGGTTGGCATAGCCGAAGAGTGGCCAGACTCCACACAGAAGTTGACAGCTGAGATCAGGACTCTGGTTAAGATGCACTGGAGACCCAAATGGATGTGTTGAGTGATGACTGCTTGGTACAAGCACCTAAAAATGAGGAAGAGGAAGAAGGGGGGGGGAAAGAGCAAGGAGGAGAAGGGGAGGATAGGAAGAGGGATATGTAGTCAGTTTTTGAAGCTGAACCCTCTATGTTCTGGAATCTGATGCCCTCTCTGAGTGGCCATGTTAGCATCAGAGGATTTCTTCAAGGGAGAAGTTTCCACGGGCTTCCCTGCACGGGACTGGGACACTGACTTCACAATCATCTCACACACTAAATTCCACCAGGTTTCATCCTATTGGTTTTTCTCTATCATTTCTCAGTTTTCTGTTTCATCGCTTTCTGGTCTACACATTGTTATTTCCTTCCTGCCTTTGGGTGGTTTGGCTGATTTGGGTTGGTTTCAGATTAAGACCTGGAGATACTCCCTCGGTCAAAGGATAAACTACTACGAGCATTGTTCTAAATGGGCTTTTATGACCAATCCTACCCATTCCATATAAAACAGAGTCAGCTTTGCCAAGCCTTAGAGCAAAGGAGTTTGGCTGCACAGACAAAAGGCTAAGGAAAGCAGAAACTGGAAGCAGAAAGGAAACGGGTCATTTCTATGTTATGTTCCTTGTAAGTCAGGGACAAGGAGATCGAGTACTATAAGTGTTTGGTTGGCATATGATCTCTTTGCCTTTTTTACATTAGGCAGCGAGAATTTCACTTTAAGAAAGACCTACCAACACTCTGCTGTTTGAGAAATTAGACTGGCTAGGCATGAGTAGCTCATGCCTGTCATCCTCGCTACTCAAGAGGCTGAGATCTGGAGGCTCACAAGTTGAGGCCAGCCTAAGCAGAAAAGTTCATGAGACTCCATCTCCTATGACCCAACATGAGGTATGGCTCATGCACTCAGAGCACCAGCTAAATGCAAGGCTCTGAGTTCAAACCCCCATACTGGTGGCCGCTGGTGGTTCATACTTGTAATGCCAGCTACTTAGAAGACTGAGATCTGAGCATTGCAGTTTGAAGACAGGCCCAGGCTCAAAACTCTGAGAAACTCTGCCAATCTCCAATTAACCAGCAATTAAAATCAGAAGTGGAGCTGTGGCTCAAGGAGTAGAGCGCCAGTCTTGAATGAAAAAGCTATGAGACAGGCAAAGTCCTTAGGTTCTACTTTTGCTGAATCCTGTATGTTTTGATTTGTCCCCTCCCCCCTCTCTCTCATCCTTGGACTTGAACTCAGAGCCTGGGCACTGTCCTTGGACTTTCTCAAGGCTAGTGCTCTACCTCTTGAGCCATAGTGACACCACTTCTGGCTCTTTGTGTCTATGTGGTATGGAGGAATCGAACTCAGGGTTTGGTGCATGTTAGACAGGCATTCTACCACTAGGCCATGCTCCCGGCCCCTCTTTCTCTCTTTCATTCAATTTAAATATTTCTAAGATTTTGAATAGTCTCAGAGCAATGAATTATTTAGAAGTTATATTGTTTAATTTCCAAGATTCACAGATTTTCCTGCCATATCCATTATTGCTATCTCATTACAATCCAATATAATCAGACTACATTTTGGTTTTGCTGGTATTGTGACTTGAAATCAGGGCATCACTCACTTTGCTTAGCAGATTTGCTCACAGCTGGTGTTGTACCACTTGAGCCACAGCTCCACTTCTGGCTTTTTGGTAATTCATTGGCGATAAGACCCTCATAGATGTTTCTGCTCAGGCTTACTTTGAACATGGACCCTTAGATCTCAGCCTCTTGAGCAGCTAGCATGATCACAGTGCTCTCTTTTACGCTTCCCATGTGATAGGCATGTGCCTCAAAGCCCAGCTTTGAGATGGTCTCCTCAGGAACTTTCTACCCAGGCTGGGCTAGAACCACTATCCTGATGTCTGCCTCCTAAGTGGTTAAGATGGTAGTTGTGCAGCGCCAATTCTGACTCAGACACTACCTTTTTTTATAATTAAATTCACTTAAATACTTGGATGTCTGTTTTATATTGTCTTTGTGGTTGGCTGTGTCATGAATCCATAAGAAAGCGATGCACTCTGTTGTTGGGTGAAATGTATAGACACAGGCTTTGCCTGTGTGTCATTTGCTACATACAAAACTCACGTATGTGATTCCTTTCCTAAGGCAGCTATCACTTACTCTCTAAAGTTCTCACTTTCTGCCGGGGCTCATACCTGTCATCCTAGCTACTCAGAGATCTGAGGATCGAGGTTCAAAGCCAGCCTAGTCGATAAACTTTATCTCCAATGAACTACCACAAAAAAAAGCTGGAAGTGGAGCTGTGGCTCAGTGGCAGAGCACCAGCCTGAATGAAAAAGAGCTCAGAGTCAGTGCCCAGGCCCTGAACTCAAGCCCCAGGTCTGGCACCAACCCCCCTCCCCCACTCCACCCCAAGAAACAAATGACCATCACTAAGGATGAAAAAATGGTGACCCAACATTATGTGCTGCTGAACATCTGATTTAAAACAAAAACCAGGAAGCTTTTTATGTGGTCTCACCACAAAGTGCCCCTCCCAGCCCTGCTCCTTGTCACTTGTCTTCCTTACTGAGGAACCTGACTCAGCTTCCGCTCCTCTCCAAAGACAGGTCAGCTCCCGGCAGCCATGGAATGAGTGAATCTAACCAATCACACCTTCCTGTTGGAAGTGGGGGGGACCCCACCCTCTGGTGACCCCACCCCCACCCCCAGAGGTATCCTCCTGGTCTGGAAGATGAGTGTGTGATAAGTGACACTGATTTTTGTATATGTTATATACCAGTGCTGGGGCTTGAACTTAGGGCCTGGGTGCTGTCCCTAAGCTCTTTTGTTCGAGGCTAGCTCGCTACCACTGGAGCCACAGCACCACTTCCAGTTTTTTGTGGTCAACTGGTGATAAGAGTCTCTGACTTTTTCTGCCAAGGCTGGATTCGAATAATGCTCCTCAGACCTCAGCCTCGTGAGTAGCTGGGATTGCAGGCGTGAACCACTGGCATCAGACCATAACAACCTTTTACATGGCTATTTGATATGCTTATTTGCTATTCCTGTCTCCTTTTTCTTTTTTTTTTTTTTGCCAGTCCTGGGCCTTGAACTCAGGGCCTGAGCACTGTCCTTGAGCTTTCTCACGGCTAGAGCTCTACCACTTGAGCCACAGCACCACTTATGGCTTTTCTGTGTACATGTGGTACTGAGGAATCAAACCCAGGGCTTCGTGCACGCTAGGCAAGCATTCTACCAAACTCCCAACCCTGTTTCTGTCTCCTTTGAAGAAGTGGCTCTGCTGATTTTTTTTCCTCCAGTGGTGGTAATTGAACTCAAGGCCTCTTGATTGCTAGGCAAACTCTCTAACGCTAGAATCATGCCTCCAACATAAAAGGGGGTGAACATTACTTGAAATGGAGTCTCATGAGTTTTTATGCCCAAGCTGGCCTCCAACCACAATCCTCTGGCATCTGCCTCCTAACTAGCTGGGAATGCAGGTTTGAAGATGCCATGCCCAGCTGTGTCCATCTTGTATTCCATAAGAACATGATCTTAATAGTGGGCTTCATTAAAAAAATGCGTAATATCCTATCTATCCCATTTTGAGTGTGGAGATCAGTGCTATTAAGTAAACATCACCGGCAGCATCTGCTCACTCAGTTCTTCATGGCCTAAAGCTTATTAATTAAACATCACAACCCTGGGGTGGGGTGAGGGTGGGGGAGCATGATAATACACTCATAATATTCAATTCAAAATATTTTATAAAATTAAGAAAATTAAAGGGAGGGGTTAAGAGGGATGGTTGAGAATAATGGGAGGGATGACATTGTTTAAAATGTATTGCATTCAGCCGGGCGTGGTGGCTCACTCCTGTCATCCTAGCTACTCAGGAGGCTGAGATCTGAGGATCAAGGTTCAAAGCCAGCCTGGACACTAAAGAACGTAAGACTCTTATCTCCAATGAATCACTAGAAAACGGGAAGTGGGGCTGTGGTTCAAGGGGTAGTGCAGTAGCCTTGAGCTGAAGAGTTCAGGGACAGTGCCCAGGTCCAGAGTTCAAGCCTCATGACCCACAAAAAAAAATGCACTGCATTCATAAATGGGGTTTGTTTAATGGTAACTCCTGTGGATAACTACTTAAAGATAATTTGGCAATATAATATAATTCCTCCCCCCACAATTCTATTTCTGGTGCTATAAGTTGGATGACTCCAGGGATTTCCTGTGGATAGAGTCAGGCTATATTTGTCCTTTGCAAGCTGGCTGCTTTTCATTGATGGCTAGTTCGTTGTATGCTATAGCATGTATGGAAATTGCCTTTCCTTTTCAAAGGCTGTATAATATTTCCCTGCGTGGATAAATATCATTTTCTCAAGCTATTCCTCTAGCCAGTGAAGACTCATTCCTTTAGTTTACTGGATGTTGGTTCATAACACTGCTGGGAACATGGAGGCACCATTATTTCCTGGAACATCCACTTTCAATTCTTTGGGAGTAGAGATACCCAGAGTTGGAGTGGTTGAGTCACATGACACTTCCATTTGCAATATTTTGGGGAACTGTCTAAATATGTTTTTCTGCAGAAGCTACACTCTTCTGCATGTTCTTAGCAACATTGTGCAAAGGTTCCAATTTCTCCACATCTTTAAAAAAAAATTGGCTGGCTTTTATACCAGCGATCCCTGGCAGAATGGGGGTGAGGAAATGCCAGCTGGTGGCTTTTGTTCTACCACTCGATGCACAGGTCCACTTCTGGTTTTTTGGTGGTTCGCTGGAAGTAGAGTCTCATGGGCTTTCCCATCCGGGCTGGCTTGAACTGTGATCCTCAGATCTCAGCCTCCTGAGTAGCTTGGATTACAGGTCTGAGCCACCTATGTTGGGTTTGTATATGTGTGTGTCAGTCATGGGACTTGAACTCTGGGCCTGGATGCTGTCCCTGAGCTCTTCAGTTCAAGGCTACCTCCTTACCCTTTGAACCGTAGCATCACTTCCAGTTTTCCAGTGGTTAATTGGAGATAACAGTTTCATGGACTCCCCAGGCTGGCTTTGAACGGAGATCCTCAGATCTCAGCCTCTTGAGTAGCTAGGATTACAGGCATGAGCCACCACGCCCGGCTATCTGGTGGTTTTTATCCGTATTTTCTAATAACTTATGGTGACAAGCACCTTTTCATGTGCTCACTGGTTTGTAAATCTACTTCGCAGACTCATACAAGTCTACTTTGTAATTGAGTGACTGGATTTTCTGATGCTGAGTTCTAGTTGGTTCATTTTAAACTCCGCATCTTATTTTCCCCCTCTTCTGTGATCATGACAGATATCCTTTACGTGATAGATGATATGGAAGGGAATTAAAAATGCCCAATGGTAGGTGGGGGAGAGGGTAATGGGTACCAAGACATGTGAAAGGGTATCAGTGTATGTGAATTAATGCATCTTATATCTGGCAAATATCATGTAACCCTTTTATTAATTACAATAAAAAATATAAAAAAATAAAAATGCCCAATCAATCCATAAAGAAAGGTACAAAAACCTTACCCATCAGGGAAATGAAAATCAAGCCACCATCAGGCCAGGTATGGGTGGTTCACACCTGTAATCCTAGGTAAGATTTGAGGATAACAATTCAAAGCCAGCCTGGACAGAAGAGTCTGTGAGACTCTATGTGTTCATGTAGTTGGTTATAGAGCTTAAACTCAGGATTCTATCCCTGAGCTTTTGTGCTCAAAGCTAGTGCTTTTCCACTTGAGCCACGGCTCCACTTCTGGCATCTCTTTTGGTGGTTAATTGAGTTTTATGGACAGGCAGGACATGTGGATTAGTGGTAGAGTGCTTGCTTAGCCTGCATGAAGCCCTGGGTTCAATTCCTCAGTTACCACATACACAGAAAAATCTAGAAGTGGCACTGTGGCTCAAGTGGTAGAGTGCTAGCCTTGAGCAAAAGAAGCTCCAGGACAGTGCCCACACCCTGAGTTAAAGCCCCAGGACTGGCAAAAGAAGAGGGGGGGAAGAGAGAGAGAGAGAGAGAGGGGTGGAGAGAGAGAGAGAGAGAGAGAGAGAGAGAGAGAGAGAGAGAGAGAGAGAGAGAGAGAGAGAGAGGAGAGAGAGAGAGAGAGAGAGGGGGAGAGAGAGAGAGAGAGAGAGAGAGAGAGAGAGAGAGAGAGAGAGAGAGAGAGAGAGAGAGAGAGAGAGAGAGAGTTTACCTGGAGTGGCTTTGAACCATGATCCTCAGATCTCAGCCTCCTGAGTAGCTAGAATTATAGGCATGAGCTATCAGTGCCTGGCTTCTGAGAGCCTCTTATTTCCAATAATCAACCAAAAGTCAGAAATGAAACTTCAAGTGGTAGAGCACTAGCCTTGAGCACAAACTCTCAAAGACAGCATCCAGGCCCTGTGTTCAAGTCCAAGTACAAGCACATACACAAAAACCTTTTTTTTTAATTTTAAAAACCTAGAGAAGCGTTTGATCATCACAAGCATTTGATAAATATGACTGACTTTGAATGAACCCTTAATATGTGGTTATTAAATCCAAAGAGTACAAGAGCGAGGACTCAATAACTGCATACCCAAAGCTATGGCCATGGTAATGGAAATATAAACATAACTATACAGACATAAAAACCTATGTCTCTATAGACATAATGTTTTATTTCTTAAATTATTATGTTTCTATGACATACAAACCTTTAGCCTAATTTTGATTAAGTTCTAAATACTAAGTCCCAATGAGTTAAATAGAGATTCCCTCCTTGAACACTTGTTTGTTAAACTTGTCATTTAAAATATGATGTAAAAATCAACGTTAATAAATTCTTAAAAAAAAAACCCAGAGAAGAGTTTGATCATCACAAGCATTTGATAAATATGACTGACTTTGAATGAAACCCCACGCTCAAGTCAGCAGAAATTTCTAGAAGTCAGAAGACAGTAAATCCAAACCAAAGCCTGGGTTCAGTAGCCGTGTTTCTGTGATCTCTAGGAAGTGGGGGGAGACATCACTACCCAACTCTCACCTCCTCTCTGCTGAAGAAGCCTGCATCTGCCTACCCCTGGAACTCCCAGCCCCTGAGACCCCTGCAGAGGTGGGGCAAAGCTTTGCCCCCGCCTCAGCCTCTTCCGGTGCTGATACCCAGTTCCTTCTTTCTCTTCCTCAGTGAGAGGAGATTCAGGGAGTTGGGAATAAAAGCTGTGATCTTCAGCAGCCCGGGACACCAAGAGACAGCCATAGCTTCCTAAGGAGATGAAGGAGCTACAGCTAGGACCCCTGGGTGAGGCTGGCCTGGGACTTGGGTGCAGGTGGTGGAGTGGCTGCGCAGGGGGGGGTCTGGACTCTGCAGCTAGGTGGGAAGGGGCTAGGGGACAGCTTAGGTCTAAGTCTTGTCTCAGGTCTAAGTCTCTGATGGATGCTTCCCACACTCAAATGAGGAGGGGGAAGCTGGTCCCTAATGGCACCCAATATTGCTTGAGCGGATGTGCCCGAGGGGGGGGGGGAGGGGGGGGCAGCGCGCCTTGCCTCTCAGGGGAGGGTGACTGTCTGAGCTCTGAATATCTCGGTGTTTGGAACTAAGTGCTCCAATGCTGGACCCTTAGGTAGTAGAAAAGCAAAAGCTGAGATCCAGACTTTTGAGATTGGTGTGTGTGTGTGTGTGTGTGTGTGTCTGTGTCTGTGTGTGTCTGTGTGTGTGTGTGTGTGCCAGTCCTGGGGCTTGAACTCAAGGCCTGAATGCTGTCCCTGAGATTTTTGTATTCAAGGCTAGCACTCTACCTCTTGAGCCACAGCTCTACTTCCAGCTTTTGGGTGGCTAATTGAAATTTTAAAATCTCACAGTCTTTCCTGCCTGGGCTGGTTTTGAACTGTGATCCTCAGAACTCAGTCTTCTGAGTAGCTGGAATGTCAGGCATGAGCCACCAGCGCCTGGCTCACATCACATTTTTTTTTAACCTCAGAGACCAAATTGTTAAAACTGGGCAGCATGGGCTGGGAGTGGTTAAAGTGCTTACCTAACATGCACGAAGACCCGGGTTCCATTCCTCGGTACCACATGAATAACAAAAAGCCGGAAGTGGTGCTGAGGCTCAAGTGGTAGAGCTCTAGCCTTGAGAAAGTCCAAGGACAGTGCTCAGGCCCTGAGCCCAAGCTCAGGGCTGGCAAAAAAAAAAACAAACAAACAACAACAACAAAAAAAACTGGGCAGCACACCAATGGAAAACACTTTTTTTTTTTCTGATGCTGGTGCTGGGCTTTGAACTCAGGGCCTGGACACTGTCCCTGCGCTTTTTCACTCAAGGCTAGTGCTCTCACATTTGAGCTACAGCTCTACTTCTGACTTTGGGGCACAGTCTTTCCTGTCCAGGCTGGCTTTGAACCATGATCTTCAGAGCTCAGCCTCCCAAATAGCTAGGATGACTGGCGTGAGCCACTGGCTCCTGGCTGGGGAGGAGAAGGTGGTGGCCACTCTGTCCCTCAGCAGGGATAAGAGGAGGACCCTGGCCTATGTGTCCCTCAGGGTGTCTGTCCCGTGGCCATGCCCCTCTCCTGCTGAAGCTTCTCCTCCTCATCTTCTTCTCTGGGCTCTTGCTGGCTGTTCTGGTACAAGGTGAGGAGAGGACTGAGGGTGGGGGATAGCAGAACCAAGAGGGGGTGGACCTGGAGCTGTGATCAGATGCATCAGAGGCTTCTAGAGGCTTCTGGGGGGAGGGGGGAGGAAGGGAAGGGGGAGGGAAAAGCTGAGAAAAGGGGGGGGGGCAACCCATACCTGCTGGTTTCAGCCTAGCTTAGAGTCCAGATTTCTTCATCCTCAAATGCGATCATGGGGGGGGGGAGGTATTGACACACAGTAGGGGCTTTATGATCACAGTGGGTTTTGTGGTTTTGTTTTATTGCCTTTGTGGATTTTTGGTTTTGTTTTTGTTTTTTTGGTGATGGTGGCACACAGTCTTCAAAGTCCCCAGTGATCAAGGACAGTCTAAGCAAGAGGAGATCTACCAGGAGATGACTCAACTGAAGGCCGGAGTGGGTGAGCAACCAGACACTGGGAGGTGGGGGAGGGAGAAAGGGGAGTCTCAGTGTTTGGGAGGGTCTCTCTTCCCTTACATCACCACCCCCTCCTCCTTGCTGAAACTCAGTTTCCCTCAACTGGGACATAAGAATGCAGCAGAACAGGTAGAGTGTGCCCACGGCCCATGCACATAGTAGGTGCACAACTAATCTCCTGCCTTCAGCTCTAAAAGGTTTGCAAGGCCTTCCTGGTCACAAACTGGGCCCAAGACTCTGAGGTTCTCTCCCAGGGCTCAGAGGAGGCTCCGGATGTGGAAAGGACCTTGAAGGTTTAAAAAAGGCCTTCTGTGTAGGAATCTAACCCTACTCTCCTCTTCCTCTCGCAGACCGCCTGTGCCGGCCCTGTCCCTGGGACTGGATACCCTTCCAAGGAAACTGTTACTTCTTATCCAAGTCCACCAGGAGCTGGACCGATTCTGTCGATGCCTGCAAAGACATGGGGGCTCAATTAGTTGTCATCAAAACTCACGAGGAACAGGTGAGTCTGGGGTCAAGAGGGTGGGGGGACCCTGTGTTCCTGTGGGGCCCTGCGTTGAGTCACACTGAGTGGCTGTTCAGATGAAAGACTGGGGCTTACCGCTGCTAGAAAGAGAAGTAGAAATGAATGGGGTGGGGTGGGGGGTGCGGGTGGATGTTCCCAGTATGTCTCAGGGGTATACATTCCTGTTTTGTTTGTTTATTTATTTATCCATTTGATTGTTTTGCCAGTCCTGGGATTTGAACTCAGGGCCTAGACACTGTCCTTGAGCTTTCACAAGGCTAGTGCTCTGAAACTTGAGCCACAGCACCATTTCTGGCTTTTTCTCTGTGTGTGTGTGTGTGTGTGTGTGTGTGTGTGTGTGTGTGTGTGTGTGGTACTGAGGAATCGAACCCATAGCTTCATGCGTGCTAGGCAAGCACTCTGCCACTAGGGCACATTTCCTGTTTTAATGTGAATGGATATACTAGTGGAAATCTTATTTTAAAAAGGAGGGAGGGTGGAGGGATGATTGCCAGCTGAGTATCCGGGGTTCCAGCCTACTTACTCAGGAGGCTGAGATCTGAGGATCACAGTTAAAAGCCAGCATTACCTTGGTATAAGTATTTGCCAGCCTGGCTGAGGCCAAGTCAGCAAGGAGATGTTCATTCAATGTAAAGCTGGACATCAGTGACGATTGAAGCCATGTTTAATACCCACTAAACCCAAGGATGAGTCACTCTGTGTGTGCCTGGGCAGATGAAACATATTGTGTTGTTGATATGATGTGTGTATAAGATCAAAAGCTATGCATGCTCCAGATACAGATTAGGACACATCTACACATGGGATAGACAGTGGAGAGAGGGACTCACACCTCCCAATCCCTCGTGAAGATGTGTTTGCCAAAACTGTAATGGCTTTAGGTCAGACTACAAGTTGAACTTCCTTCCAAGAGACTGGGGGTTGGGGGGAGTGGAGGAGAGGCATAAGGGAGGCCCCGGTGGTAAACCCAAATGGTAGAGCTCTCCCTTCCCTTCCAGAACTTCTTGCAGCTGATATCTAAGAACAAAGGCCACACATGGATGGGGATGTCAGACCTGAACACAGAAGCCACATGGCACTGGGTAGATGGTTCGTCACTGTTGCTGGAGTAAGTCTCAGGAAAATGCCTGACAGAGTTGGGTGAGCTCTCCATACCCTGAACTGAGCTATGTTTGGGGGTGGGAGGGTCCCCATTCCAATCCATAAGCACCTCTGACAAAGTCTGTGACATTTACAGAAAGGAAAGAAGGGGAGGTTACCCCCCCCAACCCACCCAGAGGTGCTGCGGCTCAAAGTGGCAGAGCACTAGCCTGGAGCAAAAAGAGCTCAAGGATGGAGCCCAGGCCCTGATTTTAAGCTGCAGTACCAGGATGATCATGAATGCACGTGTACACACACACACACACACACACACACACACACACACACACACACACGCAGTCCACGTAAGGGTCTCACTCTCCGCAGCTTCATGAAGTACTGGAACCCACATGAGCCCAACAACCTAGGAGAAGAAGACTGTGCGGAGTTTGATGGCAGTGGATGGAATGACAACAACTGTAACAATAACAACTTCTGGATCTGCAAGAAACCAACAGCTTCCTGCCCCAAGAAGTGAGGCGGGCTGGCCCATTCCTCTCTCCCCGACTGCCTGCAGCTCCAGTCATCCCATCTTGTGTGCCTGGTGGGCAGAAGCATCTGTTGTCGCTGCCCCGTTCTTTATCCCTAGCCCTTCTTCTGCGTTGGACTCTAGCAACTCACACTTTTGGACTTTTCTCTGGGAGACTCCTGGGCCACTGTGGGGCTGGACCACTGGGCTCTTTCTTTCCCCTCTGTGTTCTCTTGGCCTAGGGGCTGTCGTGGGACTCCTGTGCAGGCTAATGTTAGTGACAGATGTAGGGATACAGGCCTGCACTATTTTCTTTGCTGGGGCCAAAGGGTTCGCCCTTCATGTTGAAAGTGTTAACCGAGCCCATGTGGCATCCAACTAAATGCAGTCAGTCCTACCTTCCACTCACCTGCCTGCACACCTGGGCCACAGGATCTTTTCTGATTGTCCCTACTGCACCCCCAAAAGCTGCAAGTACCAAGTAACAAATTCTTCACTCGATTAACTATTGGAGCCACACACCAGTGGCTCATGCCTGCAATCCTAGCAACTCAGGAGGCTGAGATCTGAGGATCATAGCTTGAAGCCAGCCTGGGCAGGAGTGTTCCTAAGTCTCCTATTTCCAATGATCCACCAGAAAACCGGAAATGGCACTGTGACTTAAAGTAGTAGAGCATTCGACTGGAGTGAAAGAGCTCAGGGACAGGGCCCAGGTACTGAGATGCAGCCCCAGGACTGGAGAGAGAGAAAGAGAATGAGAGAGAAGATGTTCTGCCAAGGGGGAGGGCAGAAATGAAGGGAGGGAGAACAAATGCAGTCATGGAATTCAGACACGTGGAAATGCATGGAAATGAATTGTGAAACTTGTGGGCAGGGATGGTGGGGAGAAAACTTGGGGGAAGAGAAGGAAAAGTTGACATTGTCCAAGAAGAATTGTACTCATCACTTGGACTTGTGGAATTATAACCCCTCTGTACAACTTCTTAATAATAGCAATCCCTGGCCAGGAGTTTGGTTTAGTGGTAGAGTGCTTGCCTAGTAAGCATGAAGACCCGGGTTCGATTCCTTGGTACCACATACATAGAAAAAAAAAACAGAAGTGGTGCTGTGGCTTAAGTGGTAGAGCTCTAGCCTTGAGAAAACACAGGGACAGTACTCAGGCCCTGAGTTCAAGCCCTAGGACTGGAAAATAATAAAAATATTATTATAATATTATTATCTTTTTTAAAGTGTTCTGCCAAGGGCAACTCCCAAGAGAGCAGCCCTTTTGAGGGTAGGATTGATGAGCAGGTGGAGTGAGGGAAGGCACAGCACCTAGACCGGCCAGGGGTGCTCTTACCCTCTCGTTTGCTGTGTGTGTTACTTCCATTCATCTGTCTGAGCTGTAGCCTTTTGAATAAATCAATAAGTATAAGCAAAGTGATTGTGTGTGTTGAACTCAAGGCCTGTGCTGCCCCTTAACTTTTCTGTGTGTTCAAGGCTGACATGCTACCACTTTGAGCCACAGGTCCACTTCTGGTTTTTTGCTGGTTCATTGGAGAGAAGGAGTCTCATGCACATTTGTGTCCAGCTGGCTTTGAACTCAGTTCTCAGATGTCACCTCCTGAATAGCTAGGACTTCTAGGTGTGAGACACCAGCACGTGGCCTCTTCATTGTATCAAAGAAGGACTTCTCCTGATTTTTTTTTTTTTTTTGGCCAATCCTGGAGCTTGAGCTCAGGGCCAGGGCACTGTACTTGAGCTTTCTCAAGGCTAGCACTCTACCACGTAAGCCACAGCGCCACTTCCACTAGCTATGCTCCCAGTTCCTCCTAATTCATTTCTAAGTAAAATGTCCCTGTACGTTCTTGAGAGTGATTGCTTATCAAACTAACAAAGCTTTCCTGACTTCTTTGTATCTAAGCATGTATTTTCTCCTGGTTATCTTTGTTTTCTATGTATTTTTTTTAATACAAAATGAGCATTGGTTTGATAGATCTGTTCGCTATCATGGTGAAGGAAACCAAAATAAGGTCAGGAAGTGCATGGGATATGATTAGAAAACTTCCAAATGTGCAAAGCAATCTGATTCCTTATTTATGAGTACACACACACACACACACACACACACAGTACTTTTTGTACCATAGGTAGTAGAGTACTAGGCACTAAGTTCAAGCCCAAGAGTAGTGCGCGCGCATACACACACACACACACACACACACACACACACACACACACACAGAGGAAAGGACTACATGGAGTGCTTGGAAGGGAAGTTGGGCCAGAGGGGATGGGAAGGAAGTTAAAAAAATCAGACCACAGATAAGAGTGTGGGGACAGTGGCATTTGTCAGGATGTATTTTCTTTAGAGAAGATCTGAACTAGGTCTCAATGTCAAAACTCAATAAAGCAGAGGGAAAGGCAGGCAGGTTTCCTTTTCCTCTTTTTCATTCTTATCTTTTGCATGTTTTGTTGTTTTTCTTTCTTTCTTTTTCTTTTTTTTCCATAAGAAAAGTCAAAGCTGAGCTGGACACGCGTGGCTCACACCTGTGATCCTAGCTATTCAAAAGGGCTGAGATGTGAGAATCATTGTTCAAAGACAGTCCAGGCAGGAAAGTCCCAGAGACTTTATCTCCACTCGACCACCAAAAAAGCCAGGAAGAGAGCTGTGTCTCAAGTGATAGAGCTCAGGGACAGTGCCCAGGCCCTGAGATCAAGCCCCATGATTGACCAAAATGTGTGTGTGTGTGTGTGTGCGCGTGTGCTCGAGCACACCCCAGATGAAGATGCCAGAGAGCGGAGGGAATGGAGAATGGAGCGCAAGAGTGTCATCCACTGGTATAGTTAAATGCTTTTATGATGACATGCTGAGAAAGTTGAGAGTATAGTTGCTTTATATTTCCTCTCTTCTCCTGAAAATTTAATGTTACATTCTGGGATCTAGAGGAATGTGATTTAAAAAAAAAATCAGGTCTGAAAATGGTGAAGATTTAAAATAGCTACTCATAATCCATGAGAGAAAGAGTTGTGCAGATTTAGAACTGACAAAAAGAACAGGTTGTTTTCTTGTGTGTTCGTTTTGGGAAAACAGAAGTTTCTAGAAGCCATAGACTACTTCCAACCCCACCCAGCCATCCAGTCGTAGCCCAGCCCAGTCCTCTAAATCCAGCACTATCACTGACCAATGAATGTGTTCCTGTCCTCAGGAACTGAAAGTGGAAATGTGATGGAAGGGGAAGGAGGTGGGGGCTGGGGTAGCCAGGAGCTACATTTATTCCAACCCAAATCCAAGCCATTGAGCCATCATGGACTCTGCCAGATATAGAAAGTGGTGCGGTGGGCCTGATGAGGTCCCTCGAGGTATGATCAATGAGCTTCTTTCATTGACCCCCTTTACCCCATGCCCACACCCTTGGGTCCCTCTTTCTTAGTGTCTTGGTTTTGATAGGGGGAAGGGAAGAGGCAGGAAGACCCAGGATATGGGTGAAGGAAAAATACCACACCCATAATACCCAAGAGCCAAACTAAGCATCACTTAAGGGCTGTGTGCCGTTTGGTAAGTTGCTTTACTTCTCTGAACCTCAGTCCTGGAGGAACCTGGAGACGGTCTATGTTTTACTAGGACACTGGGGACGCTGGGAAAACTTCAAACAAAGTCTTTTCTTCCTGGCCCTGGCTCTCTTGGTGACCACAGTCCTGTGGGCCCTGGCCCTTAGCATCCTTGTGTCAAGAGGTGAGTGATTTCTGGGTGGTTGTTGTTGTTGTGCTGGTACGGGGGTTGCAACTCAGGGCCTGGATGCTGCACCTGAGTGTTTGTTGTTCTTTGTTTAGCACTTTACTGCTTGAGTCACACCTCCGCTTGAGTATTCTTGGCGATTCACCAGAGATAAGTCTCAGGAACTTGGGCCGGGAGTTTGGCCTAGTGGTTAAAGTGCTTGCCTAGCATGCATGAAGACCCGGGTTCGATTCCTCGGTATCACATACATAGAAAAAAAGCCAGAAGTGGTGCTGAGGCTCAAGTGGTAGAGCTCTAGCCTTGAGAAAGTCCAAGGACAGTGCTCAGGCCCTGAGCTCAAGCCCAGGACTGGCAAAAAAAAAAAAAAAAAAAGAGTCTCAGGAACTTTCCTACTTGGACTAGCTTTGAACCGGGGTCTTTAGATCCTTAGATCTCCTGAGTGGCTGGAATGGCAGGCATGAGACCCCTGTGCCCAGGATAGGTGACTTCTGAATGAGGACAGGTTGTGTCCCAGCCCTTTTTTTTGGGGGGGGGGACTGTAAACCTACCCCTCCATAGTACCCAGGTCTGAACGCGAGTGAGTGTGAGTACAGTGTGTACCCAGCCTTGCGTGTGCACGAATGTGCTCCTGTGTTTGTCACCCACATTGTGTGTCACGCCCCCAGGGTGAGGTGGGGGTCCTCGGGTCCCCTGCTTGCACCCTTAGCAGCCTCTTTCTGCAGCCTCCACAGAACGCAGGGCGCTGCTCAGCCACCAGGACCTGCTGAAGAAAAATGGTGTGTGCAGTGTGGTGTCACCTGGGTCTTAAGGGGGTGGGGGCGGGAGAGGTGGGCATGGGGATGGAGGGCCTGAGATTCTAAGACAGGGCAGGCATGGGGGAAAGGTGTCCCCTGAGTCGTCCCAGACGACCTGACAGTCGGGGTGTTGTGTGTGCCAGCCTCAGAGCAGACCATGATGCTGGGTGCCTTGAAGGAGCAAGTCGGAACCTGCAAGAATTGCTGTGAGAGGGGCTGGGCTTCTGGGGGCGTGGCTCAAGTGGTGGGGCGTGGCTCCAATGATGAGGGCGTGGTTTAGGTGTGGTGGGTGTGGTTCAATTGCAGGGGCGTGGCTGGGGCAAGGAAGGCGTGGCTCAAGCGATTGGCTGGCGGTGAAAGCGATGGGGGCGTGGTTCAAGTGATGTGGGTGTGGCTTATGTGGTAGGGCGTGGCTTTAGGTAATGAGACCTGGTGGTGGGACCCGGCTCCAATGGTGGGGTGTTGGTTCAACTGGTGGGGGCGTGTCTTGTTGGTAGGGCCTGGTTCAAGTGGTGTGGGTAAAACATAATTGACAGGGCGTGGCTCAAGTGATAGGCCATTATTTAAATGATGGGGGAGCCTGCCTAGCGAGCCGAAGGCCCTGAGTTCAAACCCCAGCACCCTCACAAGGGGCTTGGCTGGTGGAGACGCGTGGGTCTCGGGCCAGGCTGATTGGGAAAGCCCGGTGGGGACTTGGGTGGGCTGTGTCAGAAGTCCAGCCCCCTGTGCCCTTCCTAGGTTCGTGGGCGCAGGCGGAGCTGCACACAGCCCTCTCCGAGCTCAAGGTGCTGCACGCGAAGCTGTTGGATCTCATGGGCAACATGAACGAACTGCAGGAACACAGTGCGTGACGACAGCCGCCGTGGCACCCAACCTTCTCGTGAACCCCAAACTCCTCACACCCGGATGTGGGCTTATCCTTAACCTGACCCTCATCTCTAGCCTCTGACCCTCACCACAACTCCCCACCCCAAGGCGGGTGGAGTCTCACCCACCTCCCTCTCCTGTCCCCCTACCGGTCTTGACCCTAAGACCCACCATGACTTTTCCTGATCCTCAGCAAAACACACCCTGTATTCTTTGACCCTGTAGTGACCCAGGGTTTGGCTAAAGCAGGCAGAGACCGTGAAGACATCCGCACCGAGCTGTTCCGGGAACTGGAAGCTGCCAAACTCCAGAACCGTGAGCAAGACAAAGGAAGGGGGCTGGAGGGGGGGGGGGCAAGTGGACCTTCGGGGATGGGCCAGAGAGCTAGGGGTTCTTCGCCCCCCACACAACCCACAGCCTGGCTACTGTGGCTCCATACCCTGCCTCCAGACACCCAGCACCCTCACTGCCCCTTCTCAGACAACAATCGAACTCTCTGACCTTCACTGCCCACAGACTCCTGCAATCAGTGCCCTACATCGTGGGTGGCTTTCCAGGGCTCTTGTTACTATTTCTCGGAGCCAAAGGCCGCATGGGAGGTGGCTCAAAAACACTGCGCAAGCCAAGGCGCCCACCTGGTGGTCATCCGGAACTTAGAAGAGCTGGTGAGTGCAGGGGAGGGGGGTGTGGCAGAGGAGGGGTGGCACAGAGAGGGAGGCCTGGGTGAGAGAGCAGTGTCAGTGGACCCTGGCAGGCTCAGATCTTTCCTCCTTTCCAGGACTTCCTGAATAAGCACACTCGTGGCCGGGGATACTGGCTGGGCCTCAGGGCTGTGCGCCACCAGGGCAAGGTTCAGGGCTACAAGTGGTTGGATGGAGTCTCACTCACCTTCAGGTGAGTGGAGAGACATTGGGGTAGGGGCAGACTAGACCACAGCGCATGCGCTTTTGAGTGTAACTCAGGAACCTCCCAGCTCAGGTTAGATTTTTTAGGGGTGTGAAGGGTAGACCCTAGGAAATAAGCCCTAGAAAAATACACACTGGACCAAGCTCAAGTAAGGATGTGTAGGACAGATCCAAGAAATAAAAAGGCTAGACTCTGGGAAGGAAGGAAGCAAGGAAGGAAGCAAGGAAGGAAGGAAGGAAGGAAGGAAGGAAGGAAGGAAGGAAGGAAGGAAGGAAGGAAGGAAGGAAGGAAAAAGGGTGAGGGGAGGGGAGGCAGGAAGGCAGGCCCCCAGGCTGGTCCCTTGGTCCATACCTAACAATAATACATCCCCCCCCACCTCACCACCACCACCACCACCACCACATCCCCTTCTTATCCCCTCCCTCCAATCTCCTCTACCCAACCACCACAGCCATTGGAACACAGGTGAACCCAACGACTCTCGAGGTCACGAGGACTGTGTCATGCTATTACACACGGGGCTGTGGAATGATGCGCCGTGTACCAGCGAGAAGGACGGCTGGATTTGCCAGAAGAGGGTCAACTGCTGACCCTCTGGAGTGTCCCAGAGCCACGCCCCCTGCCGAGAGCCACGCCCACCACACAGAGCAGCTTCACTGCCTGAGCCACGCCCACTGCCCAGGGTCCTGCCCACTGTGCAAACCACGCCCATTGCCCAGAGCCTTGTCAACCATGTAGGGCCACGCCTTCTGTCCCAAGCTATGCCTACTGCCATAGACAGACCCACAGATTTGGCAGATTTGGCTTATACACTTTTGGAGCTCACTATCAAAAATCTGTGTGTGTGTGTGTGTGTGTGTGTGTGTGTGTGTGTGTGTGAGAGAGAGAGAGAGAGAGAGAGAGAGAGAGCACACGCGCTCGCGCACACACATAGCAGTCCTAGGGCTTGAACTCCAGGCCTGGGGCATTGTCCCTGAGCCTTTTCATTCAAGGCTAGTGTTCTATCATTTAAGCCACAGCTCCACTTTCAATGATCTTTTTTCTATCACTGTTGAAAACCACTAGGTCCCAACTAAGCCCTGTCCATTCCCGACTCCTCTGCTAGCAACCTCTGCTCCAACTGAAAACCTTCCCAAAATTCCTACTTAACCTAATTCTACCAATTCCAAAATCCCAGCTCCCAGGCTCTGGCCATCTGACCCCTCCTTTCTTCCTAGACAAGAACGACGGAGCCTTTTGATTTTCTATCATTTCTCACGCCCAAGCCTGGAAGCTGTTATCACAGCCGGAAGAGGCATTAATAAATGCTTAAGAAATGAATCTAGACTCCAGCTCTGGTGATTTGCTCAAAACTTTATCCCAGAGTCCCTAGACAGCGCCCAATAAGTGAGGCCACCTTTATAGATGGACCTATGATGTCACCACACTCAGTGGGTGACACTCCACTGAGCAGTTGCCCAGTTTACATTATTTTCTCCCTGGCCACTGGTACAGGAGTTGACTCAGGGAGTTCTGGGGATACAAGAAAGGGTCAAAGCCAGTCCTTACTCTGGGGCTCTCCTTCATTTATCCCCACTGCTGAGATGACAGGTACCCCAATCCAGCTCCTGATACAGGGAGAGGAGCAACTCCCCAGATTGCTCCCTTCAGACTGAAACATATAGTTCCCTGGGTCATTAGTTAGGGCAGCCAGGAAAGACAGACTTCTGAGGAATAATGGGAGGAGATCGGCAAGGCGGTGCCAGAAATGGGGTGGTCGGAGCAGAGTTTGGGAGGTCCAGGAAGAAGCCAGCGAGGTGGATTTTGAAAATCAGGGCAGAATGGCTTGAACTCCCCTGGAGGTTTAGGTTGTAGACAGCCTAACTTTCACCACTGGAGACTGTAATTCACCACTTCATCCTGAACTTCCCAAAGTTTTCTGACTCTATCTTAAGGACCTGGGGGCTCTCTGAGACTTTCCAGGACACAGCTACAATAGGGAGTGACAAGCCCGCATCTTTTAGTTCTGTGCATAACAGAGTTCAAAAATTAAAGGCTGTTGGAAGCCCCCCACCCCCCAAATGGCCTGCCCGGGACAGCATGGAGCAGGAAGGCTTGTGTACCAATCAAGGTACAGAATGTTCTTGATTCTGCACCAATCAAGGTACAGAGTTTTCCTACCATCCTTTAAGACCCCGTTCTGACCCCAGCTTCACCGCTAATCCATAAGTTGATTTGACTTGTCTTTGAAAGAATTCCACATACATTGAATGGCCTATTGACTATTGAACCGTCTATTATCTCTGAATATTTTCAGCATCTTGTTTTGTTGTTTAACTTTCTGATCTGTAGTACCACTTTCGCAGATGATGATGGATGTGCTCAAAGTTTGCTGTCAAACACAACAAGGTCTGGGGTCACAATTCCCCAATACTTAATGTGATGAGTCACTGTCTTGTTTTTATAGATTGTTTTGGCTTTGTATATATTCCAAGGAAATAGTGTGTCTGTTTCTTGGGTTGGTTTTTTTTGTTGTTGTTGTCTGTGTTCCCACTTGACTTTTTCATTCAACACTGGCACTCTACCACTTGAGCCACACCTCCATCCAGCTTTCTTTTTGTGTGTGTGCTAGTCCTAGGGCTTGAACTCAGGACCTGGGTACAGTGCCTGAGCTTTTATTCTCACAATAAATGCTCTACCATTTAAGCCACAGCACCACTTTTGGCTTCTATTTTGATGGTTATTTAGAGATGAGTCTCACAGACTTTCCTGCCTGGGCTGGGCTTTGAACTATGATCCTCAAATCTCAGTCTCCTGAGTAGCTAGGATTACAGGCATAAGCACCAGCTCCTGGCCCACGCCAGAGATGATTTTTTTTTTTTTTTTGCCATTCTGGGGCTCACTTCCAGATCAACAGGGAAAGCAGGAGATGATGAAAACGGATACAGGTGGAATTTCACTATGGTGAAGGGGAAAATGGAAAATTCTGAAAGGGCAAACTTCCTTTCCCTCCCTTTCTGGCTTGGAAGATCGGAGGATTGGAGACAAAACAGAGTCTGTCTTGGAGAGGCCAAAGGAGCGTGAGCTGCGGAGTGGAGTTAGAGGCCAGAAAGGCTATCTCCAAAAACAGCCCTTAGAGTGACCACAGGGACTGAGTCAGCAAGCCAGAAATCTCAGGGCCAAATCAGGGTTTGCTGGATGTAATGACCTCAAGTCACCCCGCTTTCCAAGGAAATGGCCTTGAGATAGGGCGACTTGCCTTTCCAGTGTCCTAGCTCCCTCCTCCTGGTCTCAGGAAAGCCCCTCAGATCCCCAAAGGCTGAGGCACGCGGGGAAGCCCTTGGGGCTCTCCCAGGTGGGGGCGGGACAAATCCTCCTCCAGCCTCTTTGCCATTGGACTCCTATCGCATCCATCACAATGGCCCAGAGTCTCCGCCTCTCCTTCAAGTGAATGAAATGGACAGGCATTTTTGAGGACATGGAGAGAATGCCCAGAGTTTGAAGCTTGTGTTGGCTACTAACTCAGTGAGCTTGGGCACGTGGCTTTGCCTCTCTGGGCCTCTTTTTTCGCCTCTTTCAAATGGAGATGAAAATGACCACATCACTCAATAAGTACTATTGTCAAGTGTCTTTCACTAGACTAATGAATGTGCTAGGGCACAATTTTAGATGGAAATATGTGGGCACTTCCAATTTTCAGTCTCTGTACTTCAAATATCAGTAGTTATGAAAATTTTAATATGTTTGCTTTTCCTCTAAAGAAGTGAAGCCCTTGTTCTTAAAACGATTTAGACAGTCTCTCACTGATCTCTGTGTATTTTCTGCCTTTTTTTTTAACATCTCATTTTTTATCAAGGATAGTTTCTTTTCCAGGTTAACATCCAAATAAAATGATAGTGTTCCTAACAAATGGAAGCATGTATTATTTTCTGCAGGAAGGTAAGAGATTGTCTTGCAACATTTCCTTTCAAATGTTAGCACAAATTGGGTTGAACTAGATATCCCTACATATCATCTTTGATCAACTTAAGTGAGCAAAATATATTTTGCAGTTCCTTCAAAAAGAAAGAAAATAAGGGGCCGGGAGTTTGGCCTAGTGGTTAAAGTGCTTGCCTAGCATGCACGAAGACCCGGGTTCGATTCCTCGGTACCACATACATAGAAAAAAGCCAGAAGTGGTGCTGAGGCTCAAGTGGTAGAGCTCTAACCTTGAGAAAGTCCAAGGGCAGTGCTCAGGCCCTGAGCTGAAGCCCAGGACTGGCAAAAAAAAAAAAAAAAAAGAAAGAAAGAAAATAAGCTGAGCATGGTAGCTCATGCCTGTAATCCTAACTACTCAGGAGGCTGAGATCTGAGGATTGTGATTTGCAGTAGTCTGGGCAGGAAAGCCCAGGAGAGTTTTATTGCAAATTAACCACCAAAAAGCTGGAAGTGCAGCTGTGATTCAAGTGACAGAGTACCAGCCTTGAATGCTAAAGGCTAGAGACAACACCCAGGCCCTGAGTTCAAGTCCCAATATGGCCATGCACCCAAAAAAGTGCTGTGTCCAGGCTCTGGGTCATGGCCTTAGGGACATTAGGGTAACCATGAAAAATACCCCCCTCTCCCAGGCCTTGGTAGGCGACAGGCGATGAATGCACAAGCAAAGCAGATGTGTTCGCACTTGAGGCTGAGCCAAGATCATTACTGGAACCCAGAAAATCCATGTCAGTATAGCACCCAAGGACTCTACCTCAGAAAAGGAGGGGAGGGGAAAGGGAGGGAGGGGGAGGGGGGAGAGACAGAAGGGGAGAAAGGAAAGGAAGTAAGGAGAAGAAAGGGAAGGGAAGGGAAAGTGCTTAGGGCTGTGATTTAGCTGAGGGGTAGAGGACTTGCTTAGCATGCACAAGGCACTGGATTCCACCTTCAACACCACACAAAAAAATTAAAAATTAAAAAAACACCCTTTATGAGGGATTTTTGCTTTCTTACCTGAGGAAATTGAGGCCTCTAGAGAAAATTTATTTAAAAAAAAAATCACTCGGGGCCAGGAGTTTGGCCTAGTGGTTAAAGTGCTTGCCTAGCATGCACGAAGACCCAGGTTCGATTCCTCGGTACCACATACATAGAAAAAAGCCGGAAGTGGTGCTGAGGCTCAAGTGGTAGAGCTCTAGCCTTGAGAAAGTCCAAGGACAGTGCTCAGGCCCTGAGTTCAAGCCCAGGACTGGCAAAAAAAAAAAATCACCCTTGGGAGCTGAAGAACTCAGGGACAGCGCCCAGGCCCAGTTCAAGCCCCATCACACACACACACACACACACACACACACACACACACACACACACACAAATCACCCTTGGGGCTAGGACTTTGGCCTAGTGGTAGAGTGCTTGCCTAGCAAGCACAGTGCTCAGGCCCTGAGTTCAAGCCCCAGGGCTAGAAAAAAAAAATCATCTTTCAAGTAAAGGGATACAGCTGGGACCCCACCACCTTCTCTTGTCCCCAGCACTACCCCCCTTTGGAGCAGTGACCATGAATGTCCAGCAGAGGCAGCATCCACATTATCCTGGCTGACCCAGGAAACCCTGGGGCTCAACAGCAGGGCTGGAGTAGAAAAGTCACAAAGTCCTCCAGGGGCTAAGGGCCTAGTTATTTGACAGTGGAATCTTGGTTTCCTGGATCGCTCACGATGGAATTTGGGATGTCGACATAGAGGGATGGCTCATGTCTATGAGAGAGGCTGGAAACCCAGCTTCTTCCGGGGTCTTCTTGGAGTTTAGAGTCTAGGATTTCCGGGCTCCCCACTGCTGGCGAATTCACCATATAATATTGCATAATCTCCCATAATCTCAGACATTCTGAGAAGAAAAAAATCCCAGAATCTCCCGGTCCAGCCCAAGCTGACGTGAGGAGTCCCAGCTGGGGCCCTGGCTGCTTTGTCCCTGGAGGTGTCCTAGGGCCTGAGAGGCAGAGAGGAAGTAGAAAGGAGGCCTGGGATACCATCTGTGAGACCCCTGCAGAAAGCAGGGTATAGAACTCCTTCTGAGACTCTGCCAAACATACCAGTCATTTTTGGCTGAGTGCTGGTGGCTCATATCTGTCATCCTAGCTACTCAGGAGGTTGAGATCTGAGGATCAAGGTTCAAAGCCAGCTTGGGCAGAAAAAGTCTGAGAGACTCTTCTCTTTAATAACAACCACAAAATCAGAAGTGGAGCTATGGCTCAAGTGATGGAGCACCAGCCTTGAGGAAAAGAGCTCAAGAAAATGTTCCTCAGGCCCTGAGTTCGAGTCCCAGGTCCCAGGACTAGTACATGCACAGACATACACACACACACACACACACACACACACACACACACATACCCCTCAGCCAGCATCTCCCCACCTCACCCCAATATACAAACAAAAACAGGCTTGGGCTCCAGGAAGGCAAAAAGTACAGATCTGATCTCTTCCCTCTTCCAGTTCACCTGCTCTTTCACAGAGTGAAACTAGGGTGCAGGCAGCATGGAGGGGTGTATGTAGCTAGGAGCTCCCCTCTGATCCTTCTAGGAAGCAGGCACAGCTTTGGGGAAAAAGAACCCACAAACCCTAAGGACCGAGAAGAGATAACCTGAGCCAGCCTCAATGATCAAAGAGGCCTTGGTGCAAAGTGGAGCTCCAAGCTGAAGGGAGTTGGAGCTTTGAGCCTGGGGCAGAAGACAGCCATGGAAGGTTGTATGCAGAACCTGTGATCTTCCTGTCTCCACCACCCGAGAAGCTGGGATTACAGGTATGCACTACCAAACTTGACTTTCTATTTGTGCTTTTATTGTAGCTGCCTCCGTGTGTGTGTGTGTGTGTGTGTGTGTGTGTGTGTGTGTGTGTGTGTGTGTGTGTGTGTTGGGGAGGCTCCACCCTCCTCACCCTCATGTGAGCCCCAACTTAATTCTTCAGAATTCACACTTCCTCCTTGTGCTGGGACCCCAAGGCGTTGGGAGTTTTCAGGAACCCTCCAAGGAGAAGCAGACCAGCACACCTGAGCATCCTGGGAGAATACTCTAGTGCCCTCCTCTGAAGGGGAAACTGAGGCCTGACAGCCACAGAAATTGCTTGAACTACAACATCGAAGATTGGGGACAGACCACAGGGCTATTGGCCTTTGGTATAGACAATTCCCCACCTGGCATGAAGGTATGGGGGTGGGGGAGTTGTCTGTGTTATGAACCCCTAAAAGGATGAAAACACAAGTAACCTTGTTTTTCTCTCTCACCTCCCAGCTAACACAGATTTCTGCCTAGACAAGCTCCTGCCTCAATTTTAAAATTACCTTTCACTACTTAAAAATGGCCTTCGCATTTATGGGGTGCACAGCCTTGTCTTCATGGGACACCGCGAAAGGATTCCATTATTTAAGTGAAATAAACATAGGATTTCCCTCACAGGAGGTGCTGTGTGTAGAATGATGGATGCCAAGTTCTAGAGAAACAATGGGAGTTAGTATTGAATGGGGTCAGAACTTCAGTGTGAGGGCATAGAAAGTTCTGGAAATGGAGAGTGGGGGTGGCTGCTGCTGTGTCAATGGGCTCAGGGTAGTGAAGTATACGCTTATATATGGGGATGATGACTATTTTTTATTTCATGTTTTACCACAGTCTAAACAAGACAGAGCACAAACAGATCTCCATTCCTTTCTCTGCACCTGTGAATTCCACTTGCAAGCAACAGATGTGTGTCTGTGTGCGCCCATCCTGGGACTTGAACCCAGGGCCTAGGTGCTATCCCTGGGCTTTTGCGCTCAAGGCTGGCACTCTACCACTTGAGCCACAGCTCCACTTCAAGCTTTTTTCTAAATAATTGGAGTAAGAGGTAAGAGTCACGTGGACTTGCCTGCTCTGGTGGGCTTTGAACCATAATCCTCATCTCTCAGCCTCTTGAATAGCTAGGATTACAGGCATGAGCCACTGACACCTGTTGTACCCAAATTCCTAGAACCCCAAGAAGACCACCAGAGGCCACAGTCAAAGCTAAAAAGCAATGGTCATTTATTATGAGATTAAACTTGGACCTCAGCGTACCCGTAGCTGGCAACGCTAAGAGGCCCTGAACAAGGATTTTACACAGCTTTCATAGGGGAATTCCATAGTTAAAATCACCTGATTGGCTGTTTGGTAACTCAAACCACTGGTCGCTTTAAGATTAATCAGAGCTCAGGTGTCTAACCACTGAGCATCAAGCTGTTGCCACCTGGGGTTCAAGTACATGGGCCCTGAGCAAGGGGGGAAGGGGTCATTCCCAAAACATGGGACAATCTTGGCACAACCCAGCCAGGAATAGATTTTACCTGGGAAGGGGGGAGGGGGGAGCAGCACTCAAAATCCTACAGTTCATAGGACAGTCTGCTGATCAGGAGTCATGTCCCAGCAACCGAGTTGAGATATCCAGCTTTAGCCACACCTCCTGGAAGCCCTTTTGGATTTGGTGTGTGTCTGACATTCCCAGCCTCCCACCCCTCCATGCACCAAGCCAATTTGAACAGATTGAGGGGAGATCCCAGGAGTGTGATGGGTTAGGGTTGGGGTCTGGACAGGATTCTTTAGCCACCTTTCCGCAGAGCCCAGGACTCTGTCCCAGGCACTGAGCTCCTGCCCCACCTGCCCCACCCAGAGGCTGGGGGAGTGAGAGGGCTCGTTGGGATTTTGAGGGCTGGGACCCCACTGGGATTCCAGCTAGCACCTACAGAGAGAGAGAGAGAGAGAGAGAGAGAGAGAGAGAGAGAGAGAGAGAGAGAGAGAGAGAGAGAGAGAGAGAGAGAGAGAGAGAGAGAGAGAGATAAAGAGAGAGAGATAAAGAGAGAGAGATAAAGAGAGAGAGCACCAGGCCCTGCCTGGTCCCCACCCCTCCCCTCCCATCTCTGGGTTCCCCAACCTGAAAGGAGAACCAACACCCTCAGACCTGGGGCCACATCTGCCCTATTTCCTGTTGTCCCCCTGAAGTACAAGAGATGTGGGGTGAGGGCACACTAGGGAAGAGGGCCAGTGTGACTAGATCCCCAGGGACGTGCTCTTGTCAGAGAGAAGTCACAGCAGGTTGGGAAGGATTCATGCTTCCTCTATGCCCCCACCACATACCCCCCCGTGGCTGTAGGCTGGGACTTCGGATCTCCCTGGCCCTGTTCCTCGACCTTAAAATGCTGTGCCCTGGTGCTGGTGGTTCATGGTACTTAGGAGGATGAGATCTGAAGATCCTGGTTCAAAGCCAACCCTGGAGCTGAAAAGTCCATGAGGCTCTTATCTCCCTTAACCACCAAACAAACTGGAGGTGGCGCTGTGGCTCAAGTTATAGAGAGCTAGCTTTGAGAAACAACAATAACAACAAAACAGCACTCACACCTGTGCGCGCACGCGCGCGCGCACACACACACACACACACACACACACACACACACACACACACTTCTATTAGTTGGGCACCGGTAGCTCACACCTGAATTCTAGCTACTCAGAAGGCTGAGATCTGAAGACCGTGGTTCGAGCCAGCCCAGGCAAGAAAGTCCATGAGACTCTTATCTCCAATTAATCACAGGAAAAAGCCAGAAGTGGCAGTGTTGCTCAAGTGGTAGAGCACTAACCTTGAGCAAAAAGAGGCTCAGAGACAGCCCCAGGACCAGATAAATATATATATTTCTTGTCTCCATCTCTGGGATGGCTGACCATACACCGGGAAACCCCAGAGGAGGCCTGGGCACCCCATTTCCTGACCCCCACCCACATTTTATCCATCAGTAACCTGACAATCTGTTACCCCTCATACCTCACTCCTCAGCCACCTTCCCAGTTCATCTCCGCACCTGGACCAGGTGACAGTCCCTTCTCAGGACTCCTCCCATCTGCCTTAGCCCTGAAACAGCCTCCTTTCTAGCCCCTGTGCCCATCGGACCCCCAACACGGTCCCCCTCGGGAGTCCGAGACCCCCAGTTACAGAAAAAGTTCCCTCCCTTAAAAACCCTAGCCGGAACCGGGCGTGGTAGCTCACACCAGTAATCCTTTTCTCCAATGAACCACCAGAAAACTGGAAGTGGTATTGTAGATCAAAGTGATAGAGGGCTAGCCTTGAGTGAAAGAGCTCAGGGAGAGCTCCCAGGCCCTGAGTTCAAGACCCAAGACTGTCAAAAAAAGAAACCTTTGTTCCTCTGCTCTCACCCTCTCCCCCCATCCTCCCCTCTTCACGATCTCCATCCAGGCCTCTTGTTCAACTAATCCTGGCCTTGCACCTCCTTCATTGGCCCAGAGCAGGCTGAGGGTCACAGCTGGGGCCCCTGACACCATTTATTCAGTAGGTAAGCATGGAGGGCTTGGGAAGAGGCAGCGTGACCCCATGCTTATCCTGACCATCAGTGACACATTCTAGCCCGGTCACTCTGCCATGGTGCAGACAGATATCCAGCCCCAGTGGACAGCCATGTCTTGCCCAGTCCTTTGGGAGACACCCCTCTCCCCCAGTAAAGGATCAGAGATGATATTTTATGTGTGTGCTAGTCCTGGGGCTTGAACTCAGAACCTGGATGCTGTCCCTAAGCTTTTTCACTCGAGGCTGGCATTCCATCACTTGAGCCACAGAGCCACTTCTGGCTTTTTGGGGTATTTCATTGGAGATAATCATGTCGCAAAACTTTCCTGTCTGAGCTGGCTACAAACCATGACCCTCAGAATCTCAGCCTGCTGAGTAGCAAGGATGACAAGCCTGAACCATTGGTGCCTAGCTCAGGGACAAATTAGAAAGAAGAGCACAGTAGACAAAATATCGTGAAAGTAGCATGGTTAGTTATCCTCACCCATAATGCCTGGGTTCAAATCCCAACCCTACTTGTTAATATGCTGTGTGGCTTTGGGAAAGTTACTTTATCTCTCTGTGCTACAAATCTTGGGAGCATCCTTTGATCACCAAAGCAAAGACCTTCCAGAGTGTTCTAAAATATAAATGTGCTAGGGGCCGGGAGTTTGGCCTAGTGGTAGAGTGCTTGCCTTAGCATGCACGAAGACCCAGGTTCAATTCCTTGGTACCACATACATAGAAAAAAAAAAAGCCGGAAGGGGTGCTGAGACTCAAGTGGTAGAGCTCTAGCCATGAGAAAGTCCAAGGACAGTGCTCAGTTCCTGAGCTCAAGCCCAGGACTGGCAATATATATGTGTGTGTGTGTGTGTGTGTGTGTGTGTGTGTGTGTGTGTGTGTGTGTGCGCGCTAATACCTATAAGGCACTCACTAAGCATAGTTCCTGGCTCTAGGTTGCTTTCTAAATTAAACGATTCCATATTTAACCAGAAAAAGTCACCACACTTATCTTTGATTTAGTCTTTGTTTTGTCATTTCCTTCCTTCAACCTTTGGGGGAGTCCGCATGGCTGGGTCTCAAGCACTTTGATCACCTGAGAAAAGAAGGTAATTATAGCCTGGACTTCCCCAGAAAAGACCTGTGGCAAGCCCTTAATTTGGCCTGTAAAAATAAAAACCAGCAGTGAAGAAAGGAATCTCTCCTGTTGCAAAACTCTGGCCCCTGATCACCTGTCTAATTATCCCTAACTCACCAGGAGGACACTTAAAATTCAGGTGAGTGGGTGACTCTGTGTGTGTGTGTGTGTGTGTGTGTGTGTGTGTGTGTGTGTGTGTGTGTAAGACACACTGGAGGGTCTTTGGGAGAACTAGCCTCAAGCCAAGCATGGCAGCTCATGCCTGTAATCTCAGCAACTTGGGAAATGGCTATCAGGAGAGTTGTGGCCAACCTGGAGAGGAAAAAACTTATTGAGACCCTATCTCAGCCAATAAACAACAATAATAATAATAAACTGGGCTCAGCAGTCCATGCCTGGATCCCAGATGTTGGGGGAGGGGGTTAAATGGGAGGACTGTAGTTCAAGTAAAAAGTACAAGATCACATTTAAAAAAGAAAACAGTAAGAGCACAAGGATTAGGGTCATGGTTCAAGTGGCAGGATACTTACCTAGCAAGCAAAAGGCCCTGAGTTCAAAGCCAGTACCTGCAGCCTCCTGGTCGTTGAGTCGACAGTGTATAAGGAGAATATCTGGGGTTCGAGTCTACCACTATGCCCGGCTAATCTGTTGAAATGGGGTCTTGATGACTTTGTTTTTTTTGCCCAGCCTGTGTCAAATCCAGGTCTCAGTCTCCACATCCTGAGTAGCTGGGATTACAGTTACAACCCACTGTTTCAGGCCCTCTCCACATCCGTGTGTGGTGTATGTATGTGCATGTGTGCGTGTGCAGTGCTGGGACTTGAACTCACTACCTTGAGCACTCCCTTGGCTTTTTCTCTCAAGGCTAGTAATCTACCACTTAATCCATGCCTCCATCCAGCTCTTTTCTGGTTAATTGGAGATAAAAGTCTCTCTGACTTGTCTGTCCGGGCTGGCAGGGGTTAGATGCTGTCTTGTCCTTGCAGCTAGAGTTTGGCTTCTAACCCTGACCCAGAGCTGTGACTCGCCAGTTGACTGGAAGGCACCAAACAAGAAGAACCACCATGGAGGAAAATCAGTACTCAGGTGGGGAGATACTCAGAGACAACGCTAGCAAAAACAAAGATGCTTGTCTTCTAATTTCATCCAGGAAATAAAGGAGGGGTCCTCCCCAATCCTCCCTAGCTAGGAGGGTGAATGTTTTGTGTATGTGTGTGCCAGTCCTGGGGCTTAAACTCAGGGCCTGGGCATTGTCCCTAAGCTTTTGTGCACAAGGCTGGCACTCTCCCTCTTGAGCCACAGCTCCATGTCCAGGATTTTGGTGGATAACTGGAGCTGAGAGTCATGGACTTTTCTGCCTAGGCTGGCTTCAAATAATGACCCTCAGAGCTCAGCTTGCTGAATAGCGAGGGTGACAGGCATGAGCCACCAGTGCCAGGCTGAGTGTTTTCTTTCTTTATTTTTTATGTCTGAACTTGAACTCCAAACCCGGGCTCTGTCCCTAAACTTGTGCTCGGGGCTAGGGTTCTACCACTTGCACTATAGCTCCAATTTTGACTTTTTGTGGGCTACTTGGGGAGATAAGAGTCTCACGGACTTTTCTGACTCCATCTGGCTCTGAACTTCATCTCAGGAATTTTTCAGAAATACCCACAAGGTGGGGTGGAGAAAGCCTGGATGGTCTCCAGTCCTCTGCCAAGCAGGAGAGGGAAGCCGGGGGCCCCTCCCCCGGGGACTCAATTCCCTCCCCACAAAACTCAGCCCCTCTGGGTAGCTGGAACCCCATAAAATGGGCAGCCGAGTAGATGAGAATCCTGGACAAATACAACTCAGCAAAATGGAACCTCAAAGCAGCGATGGGACAGCTATGGAGATTTCCAGTGAGGAGCAAAGGGGGAGCTTTGGGGAGGAGGGGAAGGAGGAGAGCTTGAGGAGCCAGGTATAGGGATTGAGGATTGGGGGTCAGAAGGGACTGGTAAAAGGGGAGCTGGACTTCTAGGGATGAATGTGACGAGGGGGACCCAGCATTGAAGAAGAAATGGTCATTCTCAGCTTCTGGAGAAATGGCAGCTCTTAGCTCCTGGCTTCTCTGTCTGTGTCTCTGGAAATGACCTGGACCCAAGTCAGACTCATTGCCTGAGAGTGTGTGGGCAGATACTATGGTGGACAGGAAGCAGAGGCTCTGAGATGGATAGCCTGAGGTGAGGCAGGCTTCCAGGATGTTGGAAGAACTGGGCAGAGCTGGAGCCCATCCATCCACCCTCCCCCTGTACCCCACATTCCCCTCCCCCAACAGACTTGTTCGAGCCTTCCAGAAAGCGTTGCTGCAGGCTGAGGACGCAGTTGGTGCTATTTGTGCTGCTGATGGCGGGGCTGTGGGCTGGAATGATGACCCTGCTCCTTCTGTGGCGTGAGAACACCCCCTCTTCCCAGCACTGTCCCCCGTGCCCCCAAATCCACTGTGCCCTTCTGTTCCCCTTTTTCAAGCCCAATGCCTCTCATCTTGCCTCCTGTCTTGATTGAGGAGGAGAGGAGGGTTCCTTACCTGTAGAGCCCCTCCCCCAACCCTGCCCAGCTTGGTGGGGGGACATTTAACCCTTTCCTGGCCCCATTCTCTTCCCCCCCCTCGCAGACTGGGATACAGTGCAGAATCTGAAGCAGGTCGAAGACACTGCAGCCCAGAATGGTATGTAGAAGCCAAGATGGAGGTGGAGGGGGTAAATGGTTGTGAGATGCCCAATTCGTGTCCCCTTTCTGGCACTGGTCACAATAGAGCTGCTTTCCCCCCACTTCCTAAGATCTGTGTTCCCCATCTATAAATGCCCTAGCCAGACTGATTGTGTGTCAGTTCTTATCTACAAGATGGCTCACGCCTGTAACTTAGCTACTCAGGTGGCTGAGATCTGAGGATCACGGTTCAAAGCCAGCCCCAGCAGGAAAGTCTGTAAGCTTCTTATGACCCATAAACAATTCAGGAAAGGCCGGAAGTGGTGGTGTGGCTCAAGAGTTAGAATGCTAGCCTTGAGCCACAGAAGCTCGAGGACAGGCCCTGAGTTCTAAGCCCCAGGACTGGGACAAACAGGAAAAAAGACTGTAGTGATTGAGACAATACTCGGGCCTCAGTTTCTTCCTCTGGTATAAGGGACATGACTTTTGTGGTCGGAGATAGTGGTCAGTTGAGGCCAGTTAAGCCCTCCGATGAATGCCAGCTGCTTTTGACATCCAATCCTAGCTGAGGAAAAACATTATCACGCTGTCATCTAGTCCCTGAATTTGAGGCTCCCTCCTTCTCCCCCCACCACACAAATATGAAAAAAAAAAAAAAAACCAGGCCATTGGTGGCTCCCACCAGTAATTCTAGCTACTCAGGAGTCTGAGATCTATAGGATCACAGTTCCAAGTCAGCCAGGGCAGAAAAGTCTGCAAGACTACATCTCCACCTGGACCAGCAGAATGTTGGAGTGGAGGTGTGGCTCCTGTGGTAGAGCACCAGACATTAACAAGAAAGCCAAGGGAGAGCATGAGGCCCTGAGTTTAAGCCACACACACACACACACACACACACACACACACACTAGTATTGTAACAAAAGCTTCTTGGGGTCTGGGATGTGTGGGGTTCAAGGACCTCTCTCTGTGGCTCTCTCCCTCTGCCCCAGTCTCTCTAGTTTCCAAGGACTTGCAAAAATATCAGAGTGATCAGATGGCCCAGAAATTGCAAGGTGAGCCACCTCTGCGTGGGGGAGAGGGGCTAAAGTGTCCAGCTGTGTCCCCCGTGTCCCCACACCTCCATCAGTCTAAGCAGCAGAGGAAGAGGAAAAAGGATGCATGGAGATTGGGGGGGAGGGAGGTTGAGCCCCTGCTTATGGTTGCTTCCCTTCAAACAGCTGTTCTCATGGCACAGAGGGTGAATGAACTCCAAGCTGAACAGCAGCAGATGAAATCCCAGGGTGAGACTGAGAGGGACAGAAGGACTTCCTGGGAGGGAGGCTGGGATTCCAGATTGAGAAACCCTCCAGCCCCTGAGAGTCTCCATCTCTAAAACTACCTCTTCCTCCTCACACCGACCAGACACCCACCTGGCCTGGAACCTGCAGAGAGTGCAAGAGGATCTGAGCCAAGCCAAATCCTTGAGTGAGGCCTGGGAGAGGCTGGGGGAGGGGCAGATGGAGGGGAGGACCCGACAGGAGGTTCTGAACACACACACCCCCAATTACCCCACCCTCTTTCCAGACTTGAATGAGAGGAGCACAGTCTCCGATTTACTGGAGAAACTCCAAGAAGCTGTGGCAAAGCTGTGGATGGAGATCAGGATGGCACAGGGTGAGTGCTGGGGAGGGGAGGGGAGGACAGCCCACGTGGGCTTTGTGTGCCATAGCATGTGTGTGTACCAGGCAGTGTGGCAGTAGATTGGGGGAGACACAAGAAACAGGGGTGGATCATGTAGATAGCTGTACAGAGGGGATGTATACAAGAATGCCTTTTCTAAGCCAGGCATCAGTAGCTCCCAGCTACTTATCCTAGCTACTCAGGAAGCTGAGATCAGGCAGAAAAGCCTGACTCTTCTCTCTGGCAAAAAAAAAAAAAAGGCAGGGCTGGAGGTGTTGCTCAAATGGCAGAGCACCAGCTGAAGCCTAGCAAGGCCCTAGGCCCTGAGTTTAAGCCTGCTTCTGCCAAGAAAGCCTTTTCTCCAATTGCTTCTTCAGCCAATGTCATGGTGGGGATCCCTTAGCCACAGCCCCCCACTGTAAGTAGATGCATGTGATTGAGATCGTGGAGTTTGTTTTGTTATTGGTGTGTGTGTGTGTGTGTGTGTGAATACACCAGACCTGGGGCTTAAACTCTGGGCCCGAGCACTGTCCCTGAGCTTTTGTACTCAAGGCTAGTGCTCTACCACTTTGAGCCACAGCTCCACTCTGTTTATTTTTGTATGTGTGATTCATTGGAGACAAATCTCACAGACTTTCTTGCGCAGGCTGGCCTCGAACTGCCATCTGCAGATCTCAATCTCCTGAGTAACTAGGATGACAGGCGTGAGCCACTGGTGCCCAGTGGTCCTGGATTTTTTTTTTTTTTAGGGGGGGGAAGAAAGTGCTTCTAAGAAATGGTGAAGTAATGAGATCTGAGATCAGCTTGGCATTTGGGGCCCTTCTGAGGTGTTGGTGGTGACGTAGGGCTTACGGTTGGTAGCTGGTAACTGGCAGCCCTAGAGTTGTGATGGTGCTGGTAGCTGAGATGATCTTACTAGGAATTGACCAGAGGTAACCAAGTTCAAGGCCGGGGGGAAAGTCAGTTGTTGGAGTGGGGGGTAGGGGACCCTCTACTTTCAACCCAGACCCACGAGGGCTTCCAGAAGACACCAGTGCCCGCCCTTCCCACCATGCCCACCCCAGTGCCCCTCTGAACCTCTTTTCCACTTGCAACCCCAGGCTCTGCATGCAACACCTGCCCTGAGCAGTGGCTCAATTTTGGACAGAAGTGCTACTATTTTGGCAAGGCCACCAAACGGTGGCTCCAAGCCCGCTTTGCCTGCAGTGACCTAAAAGGGCGACTAGCCAGCATTCACAGCCAGGAGGAGCAGGTGTCCTGAGCTCTGGGGAGGCAGGGGGGCAGGGGAGAGGATGGGAGGGATTTAGCCCTGACCTCCTGCCCCCCTCCACACACACCCCTGCAGGACTTCCTGAGCAAGCATGCTAGCAAGGATTCTTGGATTGGCCTTCAGGACCTAGATGTGGAGGGAGACTTCGTCTGGATAGATGAGAGTCCTGTGAGCTATAGGTAAGGGGGTGAGGGGGGTTCCTGTCTGGGGGACAGGGGAGGAGGCAGAGACACCATGAGGGAAAAACGACAGTCTGGAACCCTGAAGCAAGGCTGCAGGGCAAGGAACACTGATTGAGGTCGAAGTCTTAAAGGGAGACTTCATGTTCCATGGGAAGGAGAGGCAGAGGGTTCAGAAAGCTTCAAGCACATACCTGAAGGGAACTCCTAGGCTTTGGGGGAGTGTGGTTCAGAAATGGGGGAGTGCCAGGTGGAGTCAGGAATAAAAGAAAAGAACCAGGCATGCATGCCTATAAATCCTAGCACCTCAGGAGGCTGAGATCCAGAGGATCGCAGTTTGAGGCCAACCTGGACAGAAAAACAAACAAAAAACCATGAGACTCATCTCCAATTAACCAGCAAAAAGCCAGGAATGGGGGTGTGACTCAAGTGGGATGGTGCTAGCTTTGAGCAAATGAGCTAAAGAACAGCATGCAGGCCCTGAGTTCAAGCCCCAGTATCCTACACACACACGAAGAGAAATTAAAAGGGCTGGTGGGTGGGCTGAGCCCAGGGCAAAGAGAAGAGGCTCCTTTGGTCTGTTTCTCGACTCAAGTCTTTCATTCCAGTAACTGGTTTCCAGGCGAGCCCAACAACGCGGGCTTGGATGAGGACTGTGTGATGATGCGGGCTTCCGGACACTGGAATGACGCTTTCTGCCGCACCCAGCTGGATGCCTGGGTGTGCGAGAGGCTGGCCACGTGTGGACCGCCCACCCCCCCCACCTCTGAGGGACCCACTCCCACACACACCCCCTGACCACCCCGTCTGTCCCTTCCTTGGTCTTGGATACAGCTGGGCCAGAGCAGGGCACTGAGGATTCCCTGTCCAGGCGCAGACAACTCTTCAGCCTTGTCCTCCTCTCCTGTCCCTGCCCCCACAGCCTGCTTCTTGCTCACACTGCCCCCCCCCACCCCCTTGCACCTGTTGTCAAGGGCTCAGTGGGTGTTGGTGGACCCCATTCAGGCCCAGAGAGGTGCAGACCAGGCTGTGTAGGCCCCGAGTCAGCCCACACACCGGAGGAAGTGGAAGGACAGAGGCAGATCGGGAGTGCAGGAAACCCTGCATGGCCTCCTCTGCGGTGGCTCAAACCATCCTTGCCTCTTCTCCCTGTCCTAGGCACAGTCTGGGCTCTGCTGTCAGATGACCCCAGAATCTGCTTACTTCTCCACCTTCTGCCATTAGCCTGGTTTCCTTGCTGTTCTCATCCACCTGGCCTGACTGATCTCCCCCTTCATTGCCCCCTAAACCTTCCAGAAGGCTCCTTCTGGCTTAGAGAAAAAGCCAAAAAGCCTTATACAGCTCCTGTGTGACCTTCAACCCACCTCTGCAGGCCCATCTCTCTACCTCACCTCCTTACTTTTCCTTGTTCCTCAGGGCCTTTGCACAGACTCCTTTGCAGTCTGCGAGGCCCACCCCGAAGAACTCATTCACTTTTCCCCTATACTTTCTCACTATGGAGCATTTCCCCTCCAAACAAAATAAGACAATTTGCTATCCGGGTTTGGTGGCTCACTCCTGCAATCCCAGCTACACAGGAACTAGGTAGCAATTTAAGACATGCCAAGATAAAACATTAACAAGATCCTTGGCTCAACAAATAACTCCAGCCAGCTGCCAGTGGCTCATGCCTATAATCCTAGCTACTCAGGAGGCTTAGATCTGAGAATCTCAAGTCAAAGGCAGTGCAGGCAGGCAACTCTGTAAGAGTCGGCCAATGAACCATCAAAAAAACCAAACTGGAGGCCTGGATCAAGTGGTAGAGTTCAGCTTTGAGCAAAATGAGCCAAGTTCAAGCTCCAGTACTGCCCTCAAAAATAAATAAATAAAATTTAAAAATAAAGTCCAGGCAAGGTGGGTCATACCTATAATCCTAGTTACTCTGGAGCTGAAGGGAGGAAAATCACAGTCTGCAACTAGCTTGGACCATAACCAGAAGACACTGTCTGGAAAAAAAAAAAAAGCAAAAGGGGCTGGAGGTGTGGCTCAAAAAGTAGAGCATTTTCCCAGCAAGTCCAAGCCCTGAGTTCAATACCTAGTGTTGAGATAAAAATAAAGCTGTGTACCCATTTGTCATCTGCCACCTCCCCAGGTAGTGTGAGCCACAGGACAACTTTGTTTTCCTCAAGAAAATGTCTCCCCAGTGCCTGGAGGTGGGGGGGTCCCCAGAAGCTGGCTTTTTTTGAAGTGGAGGGGTGCAGGAGTATTTGGGCCTGGGGGCTGCTGGCGTGGGGTGGTCAGGTGGATGGCAGGGGTGAGGGATAGGATGAGGGGGTGGCAGGGAGGAGGAGGGAAGGCCTGGGAAAGCAGGCCAGCGGTGACCCTGCCCCCCCTGCCCCTAGCTCCCACAGCTGGTCCGGGTGGGCCAGGCTAGCGCTCTTCCCCGTTGAGCCACAGCTCCACTTCCGGCTTTCTGATGTTTATTGGATATAAGAGTCTCTCAGACTTTCCTGCCCCAGGCTGGCTTTGAACCGCGATCCTCGGCCTTCTGAGTAGCTAGGGTGAAGGCGTGAGCCCCGGGCACCCGACCCCCACCCTCTATCCTAATTCAAAGCCTGGGACGGGCCAGCCTCCCTCCCTCCACCCCCAGCCTGGGGAGGGGTCCCCCACACACGACACGGCCACACGGAGCGGGAAGGCGTCTCTGCATCCTTTATCTCCGGGGGTGGGGGGGGTCAGCGGCCCTCCAGGGCGCGGTCCCGCGCGATCACGGCCTCCTCGAACTTGATCATGAGCGTGGTGCCCTTGTGCCAGTGCGCCGTGACCTTGGCAGGGAAGCCGCTGTGCGTGAGCACCGCCTCCACGATGCCCGCCGTGAAGCTGGCGCAGTTGAGCGTGCTGTTCTCCTTGGGCACGGAGATGTAGGTGTTGATGAGCGGCTCGCGCTCGATGATGTAGAAGGTGCGCGCATCGTCGTTGGCCTGCTCCAGCTTGTCCGCCTCCTTGCCGAACAGCGCCTTCCACACCGCGCCCTTGACGAACAGCAGCGCGCCCAGCACCTTGGTCTCCCGCCGGGCGCCCTTCTCGCGCGCCACCAGCGCGTCCAGCACGCGCGCGCCCACCTGGCGGCCCAGCGCGGCCAGGCGCGCCTGCAGCTCGGCCACCGAGAACACGCGGCTCTGGCAGTGCTGCACCAGCTCCGAGAAGAGCAGCGCGAACGCGCTCAGGCTCACCTCCGTGCGCGGCCGCGCCAGCGCGCGCTCCAGCAGCGCCGACTTCCCGCGCGTGAAGCGGGCCTCCATGCCCAGGCCTGCGAGGAGGGGGGGGGTGGGTGGGGAGGGGGCGGTCAGCGACGATCCAGGGGCGGGGAGGACCCCAGGGAGAAGCCCAAGACTTCCCAGTGGGAAGGGATGAGGGGAAGAAGTGGGGGGAGGGGGGTCTCCAAAGCCAGGCCACAAGAGCACGTCTGTAATCCCTGCTACTTCTGGGTTGAGATCTGAAGATAGTGGTTCAACACTGGCCTGGGTAGCAAAGTCCGTGAGACTCTCTTCTCTAATTAACTAGAAGAAAACTGTCAGGCAGTGGATCTGTGGCTAAAGCTCAGGGACAACAGCACCCAGGACCTACCTTCAAGCCCTAGGACCGGCAAATACACACACACACTGTCTCCATTGTGCCAAGCTAGTCAGACAGTAAGGGATGGTTAGGTTTAGAAACTTGGCTGGACAAGTTTAGGAAAAGGGAGATAAAAAGGGGGACCAAGGGCTGGGAGTTTGGCATAGTGGTAGAGTGTTTGCCTAGCATGCGCGAAGACCCGCGTTCGATTCCTCTGTACCACAAACATAGGGGAAAAAAAGCCAGAAGTGGTGCTGTGGCCCAAATGGTAGAGCTCTAGCCTTGAGAAAGCCCAAAGACAGTGCTCAGGCCCTGAGCCCAAGCCCAGGACTGGCAAAAAAGGGGGGGGGGAGGACCAAGAGGGCGCTGGAGGTCACCCCAACCACGGAGACCCAACCAGATCCGGTGGCTCACACCTGTCATCTCAGCTACTCAGGAGGCTGAGATCTGAGGATCACGGTCAAGGCCAGCCTGGACAAGGAAAGTCCATGAGACTCATCTCCAGAGAACCACTAAAAAGCCAGAAGTGGAGCTGGGGCACAAGTGGTAAAAAAAAAAAAAAAGACAAAGCCAAGAGAGCCCTAATAGCCAAAATAACCAAATTACAATGAAAAAAGCTAGCACCTGTGGGATCAGAGGGCAGGGTGGATGTAAGGATGAGAGACTGCCAGGGACAAATGACCTATACCTTTGGCTTTGAGATCCAGCACTGACTCTCTGACCCCCAGAACTTCCCAGTTCCCCTTCTCACACTCACACTGACACACACACACACACACACACACACACACACACACACACACACACGCTTGCGCGCGCACCCTGAAGAAAGCCAGAGTGACTGGAGGGAGGTGGGGGGCAGAGATTGTATCAAGACCAAAGATCTGATAGGCTGGAGGTTCTGATGAGCTGGGGCAGGGGACCCCGAGGGCCTGGGCCAACTTCCGTCTGTCCCGCGGGAAGCTCGCTGATGGAGAGCCCCCCCCCAGACCCCCGCCTCAGTCCGGGTGGAGCCACCAGCTCGGAGGTGAAGGCTGGAGGGGAGCAGAGCTGAGGTGGGGGGTGGGGGGAGTCAGGACCAGCAGGAACCTGGAGGGGTCGGGGGCTTGGAAAGGGCCCCCCTAAAAGGTGTGCAAGGACCGGGAAGGAGCGCGAGATGCGAACGCGGAGGGCCGAGCCCGCCACCGCTTAGGAAGCGGGGAGGGGTCATGGAGACCCCGGGGGTGGGTGCGGATAGACAAAGCCGGGACATTTCGGGGTAACCGCGGATGCCGAGACCCCAGCCCCGGACGCACAGATCCGCAGGGAACGGAACCCGGCCGGACGCGGGAAGGGGTCGCGGACGGCGGGGGAATCTCACCGAGAACGAAGCAGGCGTCCGTTCGGCCCAGCTGCTTTACGGCGCTGCCGTAAAAAAAAAAAAAAGAAAACGCTGCACGCGCGCAGGCGCCACCCGAGCCCGGTGTTGTGGGCATGGCCCATCTCATTGGGGCGTGGTCTTCGTGGTGGGGGCGTGGTTTGTGGTGGGGCGAGGTCGGGCGCGAGGGCGATGGTCGGTCCCGGAGAACGACCGCAAGAGGGCGCGCGAGTCTAGCTCATCGGCTGCTGAGACCTGCTCAGGCCCTAGCGGGCGTCTGGAGGCTTTGGTTGATGGAGGACAGGGTGGCAGGGTGGCGACAGCAGCACGGACAGCGGGCACGCGTGTCTTAATCGTGGGCACAATGTGTGCTAGACTACACAGACGCTCAGGGGAGCAATGACATCAGTGAGTTCACACTTAAAGGGCTTCTGTATATTATACATGTATGTATACATAATATACTATATTGTATTTTACATTATTATTATGTGTTATATATTTAATTATTCCCAGTCGTGGGGCTTGAATTCAGGGCCAGGGTGCTGTCCCTGAGCTCTTAAGCTCCAGGCTAGCGCTCTACCATTTTGAGTCACAGCTCCACTTTTGTTTTTTCTGGTGGTTCATTTTTCCCTGCCCAGGCTGGCTTTAAGCTGCGATCCTCAGTTCTCAGCCTCCTGAGTAGCTAGGATAACAAGCATGAGTCACCAGAGCCTAGCATGTTATATTATATACTAATATAATAATGATTATATAATATATTAGATATGATGTGTATATTAAATAGATTACATAGATGGGCCCAGGTACATTGAGAGAACTTTACACGCCTCAGGCTGTATGCATGTGGGGATTTGTGTGTGTTTGTGTGTGTGTCTGTGTATGCACGCACACCGGGCACAGCCTTTAACACACCAAGACCTCTATGAGGCCTTTACTTGAGCTTAACTGCATGTGAATCCATCTCCCAAAACACCTGCAGACCCCCAGGTCCCAAAGTTACCACCAGCATCGCAATAACACACACAATATCACATGGCTTCCCCTGCATTACAAAACACGAGTCCAAAAAATAAATGATCCGGTAGTTCTGTGTGTGCTGGCATACAAGGCGACATGAGTAGGCACACACAGCATGACACACGCCTGTCCATGTTGACACAGGCACGACACCACTATGTCCACAGTTACAGCAATGCACCCCTACAGTGGGCCCGCACACACCAGCACATTCTCCTGCCTGACAAGGACACATGGATCCCATGGCACCAACACTCCCAGTGACCTACTCTTGGGGACTTTTTTGAAAGCCACTGCCTGGAAGATGTCTGTACTTGTATAAGTCTTGCTTACACACGTGTGTGTGTGTGTGTGTGTGTGTGTGTGTGTGTGTAACTGGAGATATGAGGAAAAACCCCACCCTGTGCAAAATAGTTCCTCAGGCCCATCATTCCAGCTACTCAGGACCTGAGAGAGGCCTGAGGATCACAGTTCAAAGCTAGCCCAGCGCAAGAAAAATCCATGAGCCCCTTATTTTCCATAAACCACCAAAAAGCCAGAAGTGGAGCTGTGATTTAAATGGTTGAGCACTAGGCTTCAGAGAAAAGAAAGAAAAAAACAAGTCCCTGAGTTCAACTCCTAGTATAGTCACACACACAGAGTACAACATTTATTCTCCCTGAGACAGGATTCTCTATGCATCGCTGGGGGACCCCATTTTTTTTTCATCTTCACTGGCAGAGGTGATCCGGTCTCATACAGTGGCCAATGTGCCTTCTCCTTTATGAAGGATTTGGTTCTGGGGGAGGGGAGAGATGTCAGGTGAGGCAGATTAGAACCGGGGCCAGGCCCAAGGCTCCAGCCATACCGGCCCACCTGCTCCCCCCAGAGCCTGCTTACATTGTTTCATCAGCATGTCCAGAATTTTCTGTACTTGATCCTTCATTTTAGTGAGATCTGGAAAGGTGAAACAGTGAAGGGGCTTCATACAGAGCCTCTACTTTCATTGGAAGCCACCCCCTATTAGGCAACCAGCCTGGGTTGAATAAGATCCCTATATTTTGGGGTTCACACTAGTGCTTAAAATCCCCCCCCCGCCACAGCCAGTAATTCTACCCAGTCCAGTGGCTCCCACACACACCTCCTTCCCACCCACAGATATCTCTTTCCTGAATCTCCAGCACCCAACTTGGTGTTGAACATCAAAATGAATGATTGAGCTCTGGTGGCTCACTCTGGTCATCTCAGCGACGTTGAAGACAGATCTAAGGAGCCCGGTTCAAATCTAGCTCCGGCAGGAAAGTCTATAGGACTCTTATCTCAAATTAACCAGCAAAAGAAAAGCCATAGTGGAACTATGGCTCAAGTGGTGGAACACTAGCCTTGAATAAAAACACCCACTGAGAATGAGAGATCCTGAGTTCAAGTACCACTACCAGCAACAATATAAAGACAATAATAACAACTAAAATTCTTTGTGCCAGTCCTGGGGCTTGAACTCAGGGCCCAGGTACTGTTCCTAAGGGGTGTTTGTTTTGTTTTTGCTTAAGGCTAGCACTCTACCCCTTGAGCCACAGTACTACTTCCAGCTTTTGAGGTGTTTAATTGGAGGAAAGAATTTCATGGACTTTCTTGCCTAGGCTGGCATTGAACTGAGATCCTCAGATCTCCGTTTTCTGAGTAGCTGTGATTACAGATGTGAGCCAACAGTGCCCATCCTTAATTTAATTTTAAAAAAATAATAAGCCAGGCTGGGAGTGGTGGCTCGCTTCTGTAATCCTAGCTACTCAGGAGGCTGAGATCTGAGGATTGCAGTTCAAAGCCAGCCTGGGCACTAAACTCCATGATACTCTTATCTCTAATTAATCACCAGAAAACTGGAAGTAGCACTGTGGCTCAAGGGGTAGGGCAGTAGCCTTGAACTAAAAGCTCAGAGACAGCGCCCAGGCTCAGAGTTCAAGCTCCACTAATAATAATAATAATAATAATAATAATAATAATAATAGTAACTCAGTACAGTGACCCAAACACTTAATCCTAGCTACTTCAGAGGCAGACACTGAAGGAACTATGGTTCTAGGCCAGAATAGGATTTTTTTTGCCAGTCCTGGGACTTGAACTCAGGGCCTGAGCACTATCCTTGGGCTTCCTCAAGGCTAGAGCTCGACCACTTGAGCCACAGCACCACTTCTGGCTTTTTCTATGTATGTGGTACTGAGAAATCAAACCCGGGTCTTTGTGCATGCTAGGCAAGCACTCTACCACTAGGCCAAGCTCTCGGCCCCCAGAGTAGAGATTAAAAAAAAAAAAAATCCACAGAACTCCATCTCGGTGCTGGAAGTGCGGCTTTAGTGGTAAAGTGCTTTGCCCTAGGACTGACCAAAACAAAAAAACTCGCCGGGAGTGAGCCCAGGACAGTGTTCAGGCCCTGAGATCAAGCCTCACGACTGGGAAAAAGAAAACCAACACAAAAAGGCATGGGATGCGTGGCTCAAGCAGTCAAGCACCCACCTAACCTGTGTGAGGCCCCATGTTCAATCCCTAACACTGCCAACAATAACAACCTCTCCCCCCTCCCACTAAGGGCAGATGTGCGCGAGCACCTGTGGGCACCATCTTCAGCTTCTGGACCTCGGCGTAGACTCTGTTCCCTGTGGAAATGATGGTATTCTGGCCATGGTTGATGGTTGTTTTGATGGTGTTCCAGTAGCTCCTCTCCTCATCCTGGAACATCCGCAAGGAGTCCGAGACTAAGGGTGTGGAGTTGGGGCATCTGAGTGATCAAGTGACTCCCCCATGCTCACCACAACCACCCCCCCGGGGCTCTTTTAGGGGGTCTCCACTCACCATTCCAAAGCTCCTTTTTCAAGCCTATCAGCTCTGTGGATACCTTAGAATCTATTTAGGAGAGAGCAGGAAAAGCCTGGAAGCTCTTGGCTCTGCTCCAGGGGAGTTGGGAGAGAGTGGGGGGGGAGTGGGCAGAGAAGGAAGTAAAAACACTGGTATCTCCCCCCCCAACACACCCCAACATAAAAAACAAGGACTCACACTTCACCAAGATCAAGGCAGCCAGCATAATGCACAGCAGGAAAACCAGGGCCAGAAAGATGTACAGACTCATGATGGCTCTGTGTAGCCAGGCAGGGACCTGAGTTGTATCCCCAGGTGACAGGGGCTGGGCTGAGGCTGCAAATGAGACAAAAAAAAAAAAAAAGAATCATGTGATCTGTGGGGGGTCCAACATGGCGCCAGGGGCAACTTTCATCCTTCTACGCCCATGAGCAGCCATGACAGCACAGGTATCATCCAACAAAACTAGCCACCGTGGCCCAAGATGGGCCAGCGCTGCTGCCATTACCAAGTTCCATTAGCACCACGGGCTGCTGTGTGGGATTGAACTCAGATCCAGGCATTCTCATTTGACTTTTTTTTTTTTTTTTTGCTGGCACTCTGCCCACTTGAGCCACGGCTCCACTTTTGGCTTTTTGGTGATTCCTTGGAGATGAGAGTTTTATAGATTTATCTGCCCCAGCTTAGTCTGAACTATGATCCTCAGGTCTCAGCCTCCTGAGTAGCTAGGATTCATGGTGTCAGGCCATGACTGTCCTGTCTCTTTGTCCTTTCCAACCAACTTGTCTCTCTGATGCAGTCACCAACACCAGCACCCAATATTTGCCTGCCCCACTACCAGGGATTTCTCAGACACCCCAGCTCTACCATCAGGCTCTATGTCACTGTATTATGCTATTCTCCACTGCCTCCCTGGCAGCCCCTTGTTCCTGCTGGAGGGGCCTGCTGGAGACCCCTTCTCAAACTAGGGGAGGGCTGGGGCAGGTGGACCGACAATCCACCAGACTCACCTTGTTTGGGTGCTGGCTGAGAACCCTTTGGTTGCTCCCTGTTTCGGGCCAAGGTAATATTCTCATAATCAGGGTCATCAGCATCTGGGTGGGGTGATGAGAGGGGACATAGAGACCTGTTCAGAGCTTGAGGGGGATGGGGAGGAGGCTCAGAGATACTGGTTTTTCTCTCTCTCTCTGTCGCTCTCTCTCTGTCTTTCTCTCTTTGTCTCTGTCTCTGTCTCTGTCTCTGTCTCTGTCTCTGTCTCTCTCTCTCTCTCTCTGTCTCTCTCTCTCTGTCACACACACACACACAGACACACACACACACTCATGAACAGTGAGTGAAAGATAAAGCAGTGCCAGGCACCATTGGCTCCTGCCTATAATCCTAGCTACTCAAGAGGCTGAGAACTGAGGATCAGGGTGTGAGGCCAGCCTGGGCAGGAAACTGGTTTCTAAATAGTCAGCAAAAAGCTAAAAGTGATAGGGCACCAGCCTGATACAAAAGCTCAAGACAGTACCCAGATGCTGAGTTCAAGCCTTAGGACCTGGCACACACACACACACACACACACACACACACACACACACACACACACACATGAGGGTTTGAGAAAATTCACACACCCAGTGCACATGCTTGAGCCTACCTTGGAAGGAAGGTGCTTGATTACCTCCACCTTTGGCCCCGACCCCTCCCAGCCCGGCCTCTCCTTCTCCACCATCTCCTTGCCACCCAGAGGCTTCTGACCTTTCTCCTGGCCTGGTCTCCTCCTTATCTTGTCTTTGGAAGCTGCCGTCTGCATCTTGTTCTGCTGGTTTATATAGACCTCTGTAGCCCGCGCGGTCCCCAGGACGGCTGGTCTGTCCCCATATGATCCCAACCCACCGGAAGGTGCCAGGGCAGATGGGGAAATGTGAAGGCAGGGTGGAGTGGAGGGAAAGACAGTTGCCTCTTCCTTTGAGGGAGAGTTACAGCACTCTCATTCTGGGGACAGCCTTACCTTTTAGAGGAAGCAGGCTCTGAAGATGAACTGGAATGTCTAGACCTAGAGCCAGAAGACGGACTTTTATGGGACGCTCTGGGGAGATGAGGTATGGCTGAGAGATAGACAGACAGAAAGACAGACAAGGTACCTGGATGTGGCTCCCCCTCTTTTCTGTCCTTCGTTTCAATGGAGAAGTGGACAGACACTCCACTCACTCTTTAGGGGTACGAGCTGTCAAGCTTGAAGGCAGAATTCTCAAGTTCACCACTTCTCCCACCTCATAAGCCCCAGGGTCACCCCACAGTTTCACTCAACCTCCAAGTTTCAACTTCTCTAAGGACACAAAGAGAAAAAGGAACTGATGTGTGGCAAAAGGCTGACCACTGAGTTCATCTCCCCTGCCAAGAAGGAGACCCGACCAGGTCCTGTCCATGGTCTGAGGACTCCGGACAAAGAGACACCCATTTCAGCCATTCATTGCTTCCCCATGGAGGAATCAGACCTGGGTCTTTGTGCATGCTAAGCAAGCACTCTACAATAGGCCAAACTTCCAGCCCATAGCTGTGTGAGTGTGTGTGTGTGTGTGTGTGCCAGTCCTGGGCTTGAGCTCAGGGCCTGGGCACTGTCCTTGGGCTTTCTCAAGGCTAGAGTTCTACCACTTGAGCCATAGCACCACTTCCAGCTTTTTCTGGGTATGTGATACCAAGGAGTAGAACCCAGAGCTTCATGCAAGCTAGGCAAGCACTCTACCACTAGGCCAGGCTCCTGGTCCCTGGCCCTTAGCCTTTCCATTCAACTTGGTACTCTGCCACTTGAGCCACGCCTCACTTCTGGCTTTTTACTGGTTCACTGGAGATATGAGTCTCATGGACTTTCCTTCCCTTGGCTGGCTTTGAATTCAATCCTCAGACTTCAGCTTTCTAAGCATCAAGGATTTCAGGCATAAGCAGCTGACTGCTGGCCAAAACACACCCATCTCAAAACACATCTGTGAGCCACATGTTTACTGAATGTACTTATTTTTGTGGTAGGGTTCTAGCCTTGAGAAAGCCCAAGGAAAGTGCCTAGGCCCTGAGTTCAAGCTCAGGACTAGCAAAAAAAAAAAGAAAGAAAGAAAGAAAGAAAGAAAGAACAAAAGAAAGAAAGAAAGAAAGAAACTTCTGAAGTGGGGCCATGGCCAGGCCTGTGGATAGGAGAGGCTTGCAGAGAGGCCTGCGGACAGGCGAGAAGCTTGTGGAGAGGAGAGAACAATATGTACCCCCCCATCCCCCTAGTTCTGAGGTAGCCCAGGACAAGGCAGTTGCACTCTGACTAAAAAACTCTTTTATCACCCTTAACTATGCCTCCATGGATTTTTCTCACTCCCACGTCATTACACAGGCTCCAATCTTGGGGGACCCCAGTCAATATCCCCACCCCCACATTCCTCATCTCAGTAAACAATCTCTACAGGCCCCATCCTCCTCCTCCTCATCATCTTCACCATCATCACTATCATCACCATCATCATCATCATCTGTGTGGGGGGGTTCCAGTTGTGGGGCTCGAATTCAAGGCCTGGGCACTGTCCTTGAGTATTTTTGCCCAAAGCTAATGCTCTACTACCTGGGCCATGGCTCCATTGCAGCTTTTTGGTGATTCGTTGGAAATAGGAGTCTCACAGACTTTCCTGGCCCAGGCTGGCTTTGAACTATGGTCCTCAGCTCTCAGGCTCCTGAGTAGTCAAGATCCCCCAATGTCTAACTCTTTACCCTCATCATCATCCTGACCCTTAGAATCAATATCACCACCACCACTATATCATCACCATTATCATTTGCTTTATTTCCACGCCCCAAGCTCACCCCCATCCCTGCACGCCCCCCTTCCCCTCAAACAACATCAAGGGGTGTGCCTCAGTTGGCAGCAGCGTGCCCCGGTCCAGTCCATGCCTGCGCACTGACAGTGGCACGTGTTGGCACCACGCACGTCCCATGAGCCACAGCCCATTCCACAGGTGCATCCGGTGACAGCGTGACCTGCAGGAGTCGGGGCAGAGTGAGAGCTTGAACCACGGAACTGGAACTCCAAACAGGGGTGCAGAAGGTGGCTGGAGGCTCCCACACAAGAATGAGAGCAGGATGCCGGGAGTGGGGGAAGATAGGTATTTCTGGGCCCCAGTATCCTGAGGAAATGGACTCTAGCAATTAGCAATTGGGATTGCAGGGAGGAGGCTGGGACTTTAGAGGCAGGAAGTGGGAGGAGGGAGACACAGGATGATTTTTTTTTTCCTTTTTTGCTGGTCCTAGGGCTTGAACTCTGGACCTGGATGCTGTCCCTAAGCCTGTCTGTGCTCAAAACTAGCAGCTTACCATGTGAGCCACTGTGCCTGGCGCCTAGATTTTTTTTTAAACTAATTTAACATTAGAGTCTTGCTGGGTGTGGTGGCTCACACCTGTCATCCTAGCTACTCAGGAGGCTGAGGTCTGAGGATCATGATTCAAAGCCAGCCCAGACACTGAAGTCTGAGAGACTCATCTCCAATGAACCACCAGAAAACCGAAAGTAGCCTTGTACTGCAGAGCTTAAGGACAATGCCCAGGCCCAGAGTTCAAGTCCCATGACTGACAAACGAAACAAAACCAAAAAGAGTCTCACAGACTTCAAACCCCAATTCTCAGATCTCAGCTTCTTGAGTAGCGAGGAGAACAGGCATGAGCTTCCGGTGCCTGGCTATGGGACACAGTGGAGAGGCTCCACAGCAGCCTTCTGTACTCACCTGCAGGACAAGAAGCAAGGTCCCCCCTGGCTGTGATGGTCTTACAATGCAGATCAATGCCCCTGAACAGCTCTAAAACTGCAAGGGAGACAACGGGAAGGGTTTTAAGACCAGCTGTCCAGCCCCAGTGCTAGGATTGTGACACATGGCTGGAATCCCAGCACTGGAGAGACAGAGACTGGAGGATTGAGAACAAAAGACCAGCCTGAGCTACAGAATGAGATCTTGCTACAGCCAGGTGCCCCCGGCTCCCGTCTATCGCCCTAGCTATTCAGGAGGCTGACATCTACAGAGACCAAGGCCAGCCTGGGCAGGAAAGTCTGTGAGACTCTTTATCTCCAACTCACTAGCAAAAAAAGTTAGAAGTGGAGCTGGATTGGCTCAAGGGGGAGAACAGCAGCCTGGAGCGAAAAAGCTCAGGGACAATGCCAGGCCATGAGTTCCATTTTGCCTGTACTTGGTTATTTCTGAGGAAGACAAGGTTTGGATGGGAGCTGAGGTTGAGCTTGGAATTGGGGTTCAAGACAGGGTTACATATGGTAGGGGGTTGTGACCGTGGTGGCTTTGCAGTTGACATTTGGTCAGGCCAGATCACACCTGTGTCTGGAACCAGAGGCGTCTAATTCTCTGGATTGGTGGGGGAGGGTACTCACTCAGAGACTTCATGTCTTCCTTTATCTTCTGATGGATGACATCTTCTAGGGAGCACTGAGACTCACTGGTCACTGACAGACTCAGCACAGAGAAGAGGAAGAGGAGGAGAGATAGAGCCTTCATCCTATTGCTGTAGGAAAGAACCAAGCAGCCCAGGTCCAGTCAGCTCCTTACATGCAGGGGAGAATTTTGCTACACCAGAACCCTGGGACCTGGTATTTTCCAGTGGGAGAGGCAGACAGAAGTCCAGGTTTGTCCCCGGCCTGTTAAAATGGGACTGTAAAAGGCGGATCACGTACCTGGTCAGACTCCGCAGGACACAAATCAAAGCTCCGATTCAACTTCTTGTGCCTCAGCTGTGTCTCTGAGGCCTCAGGGTGAGGACCTTCCTGTCTTGGCTAATAGGCATCTTACTCCATATTCCTTCCCATTTTGAGGGGACAACAGGAAATCCAGGGAGGGGATTGGAGAGGCCCCAGAGGGGAAGACGCTGCCATCTCGCTGCCAAGGCCATATGTCCACATCTGGGTGAGCATGCACACAAGGGTACTTTCAACTGGGGCAGAGAACAGAAGTTTGTTTGCAGAAGTGTGTGTAGGGGGGGACCCTACCCTATTGAAACAACAGTTAACTTGGTGAGCCTCACCCATCATGTTTAGTCTGGAGCAGGTAGGACCCAGTGGTTACCCCTGTAATCCTAGGATTACAGGGACAGAGCTCTGAGGATCAAAGTTCAAAGCCAGCCTGAACAGGAAAGTACATGAGATTCCAGTGACCCAGCAAAAAGTAGGAAGTAGAGTTGTGGCTCAAATGGTAGAGCATCCACCTTAAACAGAAAATCTCAGAAACAGTGCCCAGGCCCTGTGCTCAAGCCCCAGGCCTGGCACCAAATAAAGAGAGAAACAGACCCAGAGAAGAGATACAAAACAAAACACCAGAGAGAGATAGAGAGAGAGAAAGAGAGAGAGAGAGAGAGAGAGAGAGAGAGAGAGAGAGAGAGAGAGAGAGAGAGAGAGAGAGAGAGGAGACAGGATTAGTTTGTGTCTGCAGAGATTGCTTTCTTTGTGAATAGAAGTTATCAGCTCATTTCTTCTGACTGCTAATATATATGTATCTGTCCTTGAAGCCTCATTTGAACAAAGAGGATATATATACACATATATTTTTTTAACACTGGCACCATCTTCCCAGGAACTTCTGGCTTCTGATTGGCTGTTTTGCCAGAAGATGACTCGTTGCCCAGGGAACCAGGCTGTGATAATGGGTGGCTCTAGGAAATTGGAGAGAGTGATGGGGCACTGGCTTCGTCTCCAAGTAGAATAATCGGAACACATGTAAAAGCCTTGGGCACTGCCATATTTCCTTAGCCAGGACCCAAGGAATCTCCATCCCTGGAAATCCTGAGACTTCCCTATCTGCTCTTTGGGGGGAAGTTTAATCCTGTGATGGAGGACATATGATCTTATTTAATCATTACAAATAGCCAGTGAGGGCTGGGAGTTTGGCCTAGTGGTTAAAGTGCTTACCTAGCATGCGTGAAGACCCGGGTTCGATTCCTCGGTACCACATACATAGAAAAAAGCCGGAAGTGGTGCTGAGGCTCAAGTGGTAGAGCTCTAGCCTTGAGAAAGTCCAAGGACAGTGCTCAGGCCCTGAGCTCAAGCCCAGACTGGCAAAAAAACAAACAAACAAACAAAAAAACAAATAGCCAGTGAGTTGCCTGTGATAATTATCTCTGCTTACAGAGAGCACAATTAGCTTGTCCTGGGTCACATAGCCAGTGTAGAGAAAAGTTAGATTTGAACCCAGGTCTAAGTCTAGTACCAAGACCATCCTGATTCATTCACTGAAAGGTGTGCTGGGGAGAGGCATGGGGGGAATGTTAAAGGACATTTCTTGGGTGGTCATAGGTGTGAACCAGGCTCTGGTGGTTCATGGATGCCAATTTAAGCTATTCAAGAGGCTAAGATCTGAAGATCCAGGCTCAAAGCCATCCAGGATAGGAAAAGCGTTCTCTAGGTCACTGGAGAAATGAAGAAATTGTAGGAGGGGGGCATAAGTTTATGGAGCAATTCTTCTCCAAATGAGGAAGGGTGAGGGCCTGGGTCATCTGGTTACAGTTTCCTGATATGAAGGAAACTCCCCATCTCCCTGGCCTCCACCACACATCCCACAGCAGCGCAAATGTACCAGGTTCCCCATTCTTACCACTAGCCCTGGGCAATTTGCAATCTGTGAGATAAGACAACTGCTTGTGCTTTGGTTTGAAATCTTACTTTTTTTTGTCTTGTGTGGTACTGGGATTATTTATTTATTTATTTATTGCCAGTCCTAGGGCTTGAAATCAGGACCAGGCTGTCCTTAAGCTTCTTTTGCTCAAGGCTACTATTCTATGACTTGAGCATAGAGCCACTTCTGGTTCTTCCTGTTTTCTGTGGTACTGAGGGATCAAACTCAGGGCATCATGTATGCTTAGCAAGCACTCTACCACTAAGCTATATTTCCAGTCCTGGTATTCGGATTTTCACTCAAGACCTGATGCTTGCTAGGCAGGTACTCTACCACTGAGCCCAAAACGGGACAGTGGTTTTAAGGGGTAACTCAAAGACATATTCTAAAAATCACAGACCAGTCAGGGACTAGTGGCTCACACCTGTAATCCTAGCTACTCAGGAAGCCGAGATCTGAGGATCATTGGATCAAACCCAGCCTGGGCAGGAAATTCTGTGAATCTTATCTCCAATGAACCACCAAAAAGCTGGAAGTGGCGCTGTGGCTCAAGTGGTAAAGCACTAGTCTTTTTTTATTAAAGAATTTATTAATGTTGATTTTTACATCATATTTTAAATGACAAGTTTAACAAACAAGTGTTCAAGGAGGGAATCTCTACTTACAATCACTGGGACTTAGTATTTAGAACTTAATCAAAATTAGGCTAAGGGTTTGTATGTCATAGAAACATATTAATTTATGAAATAAAACATTATGTCTATAGAGTCATAGGTTTTTATATCTATATAGTTATGTTTGTATTTCCATTACCATGTCCATAGCTTTGGGTCTGCAGTTATTGGGTCCTCGCTCTTGTACACTTTGGATTTAATAGCCACATATTAAGGATACCATGCGCCTTTTGTTCCTTAGGTCTTGACTTGTCTCACTCAACATGATTTGCTCTAGATTCATCCACTTCCCTGTGAATGCCATTATTTTATCTTGTCTGTTGGCTATGTAGAATTCCATTGTGTATATATACCACATTTTCTGTATCCATTCATCTGCAGTAGGGCATCTGGGTTGTTTCCATCGCCTGGCTATTGTGAATAGTGCAGAGATGAGAATAGCTGAGCAGGTGTCCTTATAATACCTTGGGTCATGATGTTCAGGATGGATGCCCAGAAGTGGTATGGCAGGATCATAGGGAAGGTCTATTTTCAGTTCTTTAAGGAACCTCCACACTGCTTTCCAGAGTGGCTGAACTAGTCTACATTCCCACCAGCAGTGTAGTAGGGTTCCTTTTTCTCCACAACCCCGACAGCAACTGTCATTGTCTGAGTTCAAAATCTTGGCCATTCTTGTTGGGGTAAGGTGGTATCTTAGGGTTGTTTTTATTTGCATTTCCTTTATGACCATAGATGATGAACATTTTCTCATATGTTTTTCTGCCATTTTAATCTCTTCTTCTGATAGGTCTCTCTTTAGTTCCCTTGCTCATTTAGTGAATGGTTTATTGGGTTGGGGGGGGATTAGTTTCTTGAGTTCCCTGTAGATACTGGATATTAAGCATTTGTCAGATGTATTGTTGGTGAATATCTTTTCCCAGTTGGTTGGCTGTCTCTCTACTTTTGCAACTATGTTTTTATCTGTGCAGAAAGTTTTTATTTTTAGGTAGTCCCATTTATCAATTCTCTCTCCAATCTGTTGTGACCCTGGGATTCTGTTCAGGAATCTTTTGCCTGTGCCTATGAGTTCCAGTGTCTCTCCTACTTTATCATGTAGCAGTTTCACGGTTTCTGGTCTGACGTTGAGGTCTTTGATCCACTTTGAGTTAATGCTTGTGCATGGCGAAAGGCTAGGGTCAATTTTTAGTTTTCTGCATGTGGCTGCCCAGTTTTGCCAGCACCAATAATTGAATAGACTGTGTTTGTTCCACTGTATATCTTTGGCTCCTTTGTCAAATACAAGTTGCCTGTAGGTATGTGGTTCTATTTCTAGGTCTTCTATTCTGTTTCACTGATCTTCTGGTCTGTTTTTGTGCCAATACCAAGCAGTTTTTGTTATTATGGCTCTATAGTAGAGTTTGAAGTCTGGTATTGTAATACCACCAGCATTGCTCTTTTTGCTTAGAATTGTTTTGGCTATTCTAGGTCTTTTCTTGTTCCATATGAATCTTCGGATTATATCTTCTATTTCTGTAAAGAATGTCTTTGGGATTTTGATGGGGATTGCATTGAATTTGTATATCAATTTTGGCAGTATAGCCATTTTCACTATGTTGGTTCTCCCTAGCCATGAGCATGGGATGTCTTTCCTAATATCCTCTTTATAAAGCACTAGTTTTAAGCAAAAAAAAAAAAGCCCAGTTTCTGATTTTAAGCCCTAGGACCAGCAAAACGAAATAAAACAAGAACTATTATATCATCCTGCTACATCAAAGAGTCAAAGTCAGTTTACTATAGGGATCCCTGTATATAACACATTTACAGTAGCACTAACTTATGGGATTACACTAAGGGCCCATCAGCCCCTGAGTGGATAAGATTTCTTTACAGACTGAAATACTATTTGACCATAAAGAAGGATGGGGGATCATATCCATTGCTGGAAAATTAATAAGAGCTGGAGCTCATCATTGTCAATAAAATAAGCCAGACACACAAAGACAAGCATAGCATGCATTGCCTCTCACTTGTGGAAGCGAGGGAGAGGGAATAAAAAGTCATGAAATTAAAGGAGGACTACTAGGGAAGGTGACCAGAGAAGAATATGAAAAAGTACAAGAAGGGCCCAGTATTTGGACTAGTGGTAGAGAGCTCACCTGGCATGCAGGAAGACCCCGGTTCGATTCCTCAGTACCACATACATAGAAGAAAAAAAAAGCCAGAAATGGTGCTGTGGCTCAAGTGGTACAGCGCTATCCTTGAGAAAGCCCAAGGCCCTGAATTCAAGCCCCAGGACTGGCAAAAGAAAAAGGAAAAAAGAAAAAAAGTATAAGGAAGTGAGTATGATGGAAATATATTATATTCATGTATGAAGCTGTCATAATAAACCCCTTGCTTTGTGCAATTAACATAAGATACTAAAAATGTTACCTTAGGACTGGGCACAGTGTTTGTGTAACAGCAAGCTAATCAGGAGGCCGAGGTAGAAGAACCTCAGTCTGAGATTAATTGGCCTTTGAAAGCATTAGAAAGTATCTAAAAAATTAAAGCAAGAAAGAGGCTGAAAACCAGGCTTAAGAGGTAGGAGGCTGGGGGTAAAGTGGCAGGGGAGTGGCCAGAGGGGGCAAGGGGCGTGGCTCGGCAAACTGAATGGGCAGAGCTCAAGTGGCAGGAGGTGTGGCCCAAGTATTTGGAGGTGAGGCTGAAGTGATAGGGATGGGGTTTAGGTGGGAGGGGGCGTGGCTAAATTGTATAAGCTACTGATAAACCTGCAAGGGGCGTGGCCCAAGCGGTATTGGTCACAGATCCTGGTAGAGGGCGTGGCTTAAACCATAAGGGGCGGGCCTCAGGAGGTAGGAGGCGTAGCCAAACGATAGACGCTCTGGATCAAGCGGTAGGACGCGTGATTGAAGCGGTATTGGCCATGAATCCTGTTTGTGGCTCAAGCAGTAGGAAGCAGGACTCCAGCAGTAAGAGGCAGAGGGGGTGGGGCTCCAGAGGTAGGAGGTGTGGCTTAAACAGTACGGGCGTGGCTAATCCGTAGGGTCTAGGAAGCAACTAGCATGGTAAGGGCAGGGTTGGAGTAGTAGATTATCTGCCTAACAAGCACCAAGGCCCTGAGTTCAAACCCCAACATCATCAAAGAAAATTTAAAAATACAAAAATTGACTTTTTTTTTTCCTTCTGGATTTTGAAGTGTCTCAGAAGAGAACTTGATGACCCAGGTGCCATCAGAGCAAAGTCTTTCTCCTTACACAGCAACTTCCTTTCCCCAGACACGATTTCACAACGTTGTTGACAGCAACTGTTGGTTAACATTCACATTTTGGGCAATAACAACAACAAAAAAAGCTGGGGCACAGTGACTCACACCTGTAAACCTAGCTACTCAGGAGGCTAAGATCTGAGGATCAAGGTTTTAAAGCCAGCCAGGGCACAAAAGGACCTGAGACTCTTATCTCCAATTAACCTCTAGAAAACTAGAAGTGGGGCTTGGCTCAAGGGTAGGGTGGTAGCCTTGAGCTGGAGAGCTCAGGGACAACACCCAGGCTGAGTTCAAGCTCCATGACCCACCAAAAAAAAAAAAAGGAAGTTGGCTGTCGTGAGCAGGGGAAGTAATTCACCAATAGGCAGGTAATATGATACAACATAGTATATTGATTTAACATAGTTTAGCAGAGTTAACCCTATATTCTGGTTACTATATTCTAGTCTTAACTTACCTAATTCTTTTCTGCCTATCCAGCACACCCATTGGACTCACCTTTCTGGTATCTCTTAGTCCTGAAGTCAAACAGGGCCTGCCTGTCAGTTGTTAGACACAGCTCTCAGTCCTGTTGTGATGTGAGCTCCGGGGCTGCATGACAAGTTTTGGTCCTAGTCAGTCCTGGAACTGAAGAGCTGTAGCTAAAAATGAAGAGCCGAAGCTGAGAAGCTATAGCTTGTTAAAAGTACCTCCATCTTGCAGACAGCTGGGAGATGATTTCCCCTAAACCCTTCTCGGAAGGATTACAAAGTGCCGTAAGCTATCCGCTCAGAGACTTAAGTGGAGACATCAGGAATTTGTCCCCAAGTCAGTAGCCGTGAGCTATTCTCTCGGAGACTTAGTGGAGACACCTGGAATCTGTCCCAGAGTCAGCAGCTGTGCTTCACAACTGTTTGCAGTTAATAAAGCAGATAAGGGGTTAAGGAGTCCATCAATGTAAGGGTTAATTAACTATAATATTGTGAAAATGGAAATCCCCCAGACTTGTTTGTTCTGTACTATGAAAACTGTGCTGACTCTGTGCTTGGGGCCTCCAAGCGTCTCTGACCTTCATGGGCGCGGAGGACCAAGTTCGAGCTTGCTAATAAACGGCTCTTTGCAGCTTGCATTGATCGTGGTCTCTGGTGGTCTTTCGGGGGATCTTGAACTTAGGGTACAACAGAAACACAGTCTCCGTTAAGGCCAGCAGAAGTATTGTCCCTCATTCTGTGTCCTTTGCTTATATCGTTCCTTAGCTGCTCCTCTCTGGCCCAAACTCCTTTTTGATTTGGATTGGTTAGGGCCCAGAAAAGTCTCTTTCGGATTGGTTATGCCCAGGGATGCGCTGGTGTCTTACTCTATCTCCTATGGCCGGGTATCTGGACTCTTAACCATTTATGATTACTCTATCTTGTTGCCTGAGTGCTGGCAGTTTCCACCGTTAACTGCCATAGGCCCTGTTCTAGTGGTTTTATCGCTTATGGCCATATGCCCTTAGATACAAGTTGGCATTGACAATATACTTCTTTAAGTGTTTTAGCTATATTTCATCCCTTATATAATATCCATTATGTTAGTATTTTCACATCATATTCATTTAGTATTTTCATAGCATTCATTATTCTAGTATTTTCACATCCTATTCATTATGTAAGTATTTTCACATCTTTACTCCATTCTCCCTTCACATCTTTATGCTCATAACATTGACAAAGTCTGGGTGCTGAAGTGAATCCCCAGGCTTGTGCATACTACATTCTCCTTCCTGGCCCTACCTCCAACCTGAAAACTTTTTTGCTTTTGGGTGGTACCGGGATTTTAACTCAGAGCCTTGTGCTTGCTAGGCAGGTACTTTTCTACTTGAGCTATACTCCCTGACATTTTAGTAAGACCTTTCCTAGTCATTTACGCCACACCTCCCCAGTCTTTTTTTGCTCTAGTTATTTTTCAGATCAATTCTTTTGGCTTTTGTCCAGGGTCAGTGATCTTCCTCTGTATCTATGACCTCCTCCTTAGATATCTAAGGTGACAGGTCCCAAAACTGTCTAATAGCTTAAAAGGAGGTCTCACTGGGGCCTGAAGTTTAGCCTAGTGGTAGAGTGCTTGCCTAGCATGCATGAAGACCTGGGCTCCATTCCTCAGTACCACATACATAGAAAAGTGAGAAGTGGGGCAGTGGCTCAAGTGGTAGAGCACTAGCCTTGAGGAAAAGCCCAAGGACAGTGCTCAGGCTCGAGTTCAAGCCTCAGGACTGGTCTCACTTTTTACCTGGGCTGGTCTTGAATAACAATCCTGGTTTCCATCACCTCCTGAATAGCTGGATGCTGCGATTACATGCATGAGCCACTATGCCTGGACTCTTTCATTTTCCACACAGGATCTAACTTGTGTAGCTCCGGTTAACCTGGAACTCATGCTCCTCCTGCCTCAGGTTCTAGAATGCTAGGGCTACAGGTATTGCCACCATGCCTGGAGATGTGTGTGTGTATAATTTATTTTGCCGGTACTTGAATTTGTACTTAGGACTTACAGCTCAGCTGGTGTTCTGCCACTCAGGTCATACCTCTGACCCAACAGTTTGCTGCCGCTGCCGTGTGTGTGTGTGTGTGTGTGTGTGTGTGTGTGTGTGTGTGTGTGCCAGTCCTGCACTAAAACTTGGAATTTAGTCCCTGTCCCTGAGCTTCTTTTGCTCAAGGCCAATGCTCTACCACTTTGAGCCACAGCTGCACTTCCAGTTTTTCCTATGATTAGCTGGGGATAAGAGTCTCATGGATTTTTCTGCCCCAGCTGGTTTCAAACTGTGACTCTCAGATCTCAGCCTTCTGAGTAGCTAGGATTAGAGAGGCAGGCGACACCAGCATGAGCTGCTTAGTTTTGGAAATAGCCTCTCCCAGACTTCTATGCCTGGGCTGGCTTTGAACGTGCATCCTTCCAGTTCTTAGCCTCCTGCATAGCTAGGATTATATGTATGAACCACCTGCGCTTGGTTCTGGCTATGTTTGTTAACTATTGAAGAAATGAAAAACCACAAGTCTTTCCCAACTTGTGATCCCAAGGAATTATTATTCCACAGTCTGTTCTGCAATGCTGGACTGAGAACTGCCCACAATGAACATAAAACAGGCTCTTGATGTTCCTAGCCGGTAACTGTAATCATGGTTATAATTTTATTACAGCAGCCTGCAGTCCCTGCAGGAGCCTTTGTGTTTACAATGTAGCCACAAGAGATTCTGAGACATGGCTCAAGTATCCTTGGCCCTCAAGGCCTCCCACAAATCACACAGGACAAAATATAGCCATTGTTACCTTCTGTACAAACCAATGTCTTGTGAGCAGAGAAGGTTCCCTCTGTTAACTCCAGCAGGAGGAAGGGGCCAGTCGCAGGTGGCTCATGCCTGTGTTTCTAAGTCATCAGCAACCTGAGACCCACCTTTCGAATCCAACCTGAGAGCAAGTCCCTCCATAAGAGGAGCTGCCTAGCACCACCCACACTATGCAGACAGGAGAGGGGAAATTCTCCTTAAGAAGAGGGCATGGGAGGAGTCTGGATAATGTAAAATGTTGCAGGAGGCCAAGACAGGGCCTCTTAATCCCAGCTGCGGTTGCTCATAGGGTCCCAGAGAATCTGTACTTAGCGTGACAGGTGTGGAGGGAGGGTCCCCGGGCTTGAACTTGGGTCCTGGGTGCCATCCGGGAGCTTCTTTTGCTCAAGCAGGCGTCCAGAGCCGCAGCGCCCCCTGGCGGCCATCGCCCCAGCTACACTGGCAGGCGCTGCCCGAGGCGAAGCCGCGGAAATGGAAACCTGTGAACCGCTCCCCCCACTCCCCCACCCGCTCCGTCGACGCTGCAGCCGCGAATCTAGGACACATCGTCTCTCTCCGGGGTCTACGCCGACCCCGTTTTCTCCCCGGATTCTCTAAAGGATGGGTGACCTCAAAAACCAGGAAAAGGCCTTGTCCGCCCCCCCTTCCCTGCTCTCCACTTCTGGGCGCAGCCACCAGGGGGCGCTGTGCCCATTCTTCCACCCCTCCCCCATCCTCCCCAAAGACCCCACCCAGGACTCCCACCTGTCCCCATCTCCAGGGCAAGGATCCACTGGCATGCAAGTGGTTCTCACATTTTTGTTTTTTTAATTCCAATGCTGGGGATGGAAGCCAGGGTGTCAGGCTTGTTAGGGAAGAGCTTGATCACTGAGCTTGTTGCTGGTCAGTACCCCTCCCTCTGCACCCCCCCACAGCTGTGCTCTCTCTCTGCCCAGTACCTCATCTCCGACAAATACTATTGGCTCTAACCTGCCTTACCAAGTTCAGTTATCTCAGTATAAATGTATTTAGAAACAAAGTCTTTAAAGCAAAACTAACTCATCTGACTGGTCTTCTTATGAGAAGGGCCAGAGGCAAATTGGCACACACCAGTAATCCCAGCCTCTCAAAATTCACAGGTCACAGCCTGGCCCTGTGGCTCACACCTATAATCCTAGCTAGTCAGGATGCTGAGATCTGAGGGTTGAGGTTCAAAGCCAGCCCAGGCACTAAAAAATCCATGAGAGGGGCGGAGCATGGCCTAGTGTATTGTGATCACTTAGCATGCTCGAACACAGAAAAAGTCAGAAGGAGGGCTGTGGCTCAAATGGTAAGAGTGCTAGCCTTGAACGCAAGTTCAGGGACAGCACCCGGGCCCTGAGTTTGAGCCCCAGGAGTGGCAAAGAGGGGGGTTTGGGGGGGCAGTTCAAATGGTAGAGCAGCCCCCAATTCACAGATGTGAGATCGTGAGTTATAGCCAAAAGAAAAAGGAGGGGTTGGAAATGAGGACACAGAAATCTACAAAGATGACCACAGAGAGAAGGGAGACAGCCATCTATCTATGAGCAGAGGTGAAAGGTTAAGGTCTTCATCTCAGACTAGCTGCCACTGGAGCTGAGGAACCTCCATAGTGGTTTCTGTTAGGTTGGGGGTGGGGGGGAAGAGCCAACTTCTTCCCCTCTTTGTGAAGGGCAGAAACCACCTGCCTGAAAACTAGCACCTGCAACTGTCAATCATGTGTCAAACACCTGACTCTGAGGTCACTTCCACATCTGCTGTAGCCACACCTCCTCCTCAACTTCCCCTACATAATCTCTCTCCACCCTTAGTTGAGCTGCTACATGCTATGCTCTGCATACCTACATCTGGTGTGGGCCAAAGCTTTGGCTCTTCCAATAAACTCTTCTGCCTGAACCACGTGGTGGTCTCATTTTGGCAACCCTTACATTTACATTAAACAGCTGGAGCAAACAAATACATCCACTAAAGGCTCTGATTAAGTCCTGCAGTCGTGAGCCCCACCTGGGGTGGGGGAAGAGCATAAGCAGGGAGACTCTGCTGGGTGTCTGCCCTCTTCTGGACACAGGTTCTGGTCCTCTGGAGCTGGACACACCCTCAGCCTTGTGTGGCTTCAGACTTCACTGGGACAGCTGATCTTGGGGGGAGGAGTTAGGGAGCCAGGACACAACCCTATTCTACTTGCCAATAATACTGAGTAGCCCAAAGACCCCCAGTTTTTGGACGGAGACCCAGCATAGTAGCAGGGAGAGTATATCTTAGAGGCAAAAATTCAATCTAACACCCAGGTTAACCTCCACTGAAGGGAAGAGGCCCTGGGGTGGGGGGTGGGGGGTTCCATGGCACTAAACTGGCCCAGCACAGCTCTCTGGGGCTCCATGGAAAAGACTGTGAGGTGGAGAGTGCTAGTTGACAGACAGAAGGGAGCATTTATTTTCTCTGGAGGGAAGGTAGAGGCAGCGGGCAGGGTCAAGGCAGGGCAATCTCCTCCAGCTTCTGGTCCAGCGTCTTGAGGTCATCCAGGAATCGGGTGGGGGTGAGAATGTGGGAGGAGCCTAGGCAAGAAGAGGAAGACTAGGAGTTGGGGTGCTACCTTGGGGGGCCAGGATCCTGACAGATGGGGCCTGTCCCTGCCCCCTCCTCAAACCAGGTCCCTGATAGAATTTCTAAGGATTCTGGAACCTAGAAACTTAGAAATATGGTACCCAGACCCCCAGGTGGCCCATTTTCTGGAAACTCAAGTCCCAGCCCCTAAGAATCTCTCCCCAAAAAGTCCAGCTCAGCTCCAGCTCCAGTCCTTCAGATACTCCCAGAATCTAACCCTCGCCCCTCTCAGATGCTCTGGAGTTCAGCTTCAGTCCCTCCAACCCCCCAGAGTCCAGCCCCAGCCCACGGGCCTGCCCCCCAGGTCTGGCTACTCACCAATGAGCACCTCCCACTTGCCCTCTGTAGCCTGGGTCACCTCATAAGCAGCCCTCATCTCTGACATGGCCACACCACCCACAATGTATACAATGAGCCGTGGCCCTGCCCGGGCCTCCACACCCGCCTTGTTCTTGTGCCAGTGGCCGAAGCGGGCACTGTGGAGGCAGAAGACAGAGGTCAGTCCAGGCTGGAGACACCAGCATGTCCTCCCCACCCTTTAACCCTCCAAAAGCGGGGGAGGGGCCTCTCTCTCAGCTCACCTGACCGCAGCCTGGGAGCTGGATGAGGGGGCGGGGTCAGACACAAACGGCCACAGCTTCCGGTCCAGCCTGTCTTCCACTGCATCCTGGGTGGCCAGAAGGAGGAAGTTGAGGTGAAGAGCCCACACAGCCGGGCTCAGGGACTGGGGTGCTCAGGAGCTATGATCCTGGTGAAGAGGGGATTCCGTCTGTACCTCCTACCCCTCAGGAACCCCAAGCAAGAGGCACCAGGATCCTACAAGGACAGGCCAGACACTTAGCAAGGGACTACTTTCTAGCAATGCTTTTATTTTTTTTTTGGGGGGGGGTCTTAGGATGGCCAGGAATGGGTGTTGGGGAGACTTCTGGAGAGAAAGGAAAGGAAAATAGAAGGATGTAAATCTCTAGAGACTGTGATCTGAGGATCACAGTTCAAGGCCAGCCCGGGCAGGAAGAGTCCATGAGACTCTTCTTCATGCAAGAATCAGGAAGTGATGCTATGGCTCAAGTAGTAGAGTGCCAGCCTTGAGCAAACAAAATTAGCGGAGAGACTGGGAGTGTGGCTTAGTAGTAGAGTGCTTGCCTAGCATGCATGAAGCCCTGGGGTTTGATTCCAGGGTACCACAGAAAAAGAAAAGGGGAGAAATGGTATTGTGGCTCAAGTGGTAGAGTGCTAGACTTGAGCAAAAGCAGCTCAGGAACAGGGTCCAGGCCCTGAGTTCAAGCCCTAGGATCTGGGGGGGGGGGGTGGCCTCAGGGACAGTGGCCCTGAATCCCAACACACACACACACACACACACACATACACACGCGCACATGCGTGCACACACGCGCACAAACAGAGGGGCCCAGGGAAGTGGTGGACAGCAGGTGGGGAGAAAGCAAGATTCTTTAGGAAGGGTTGGAGGGGTTTCTTGCGCTGCCCTAATTCCTGGGGTATGGGCCTAGGATACCCCTAGGCAGATAAGGAATGCCAATAATGAGGGATTTTCTACTAAGCCTGAGGCTTAGCTCTGTAAGCAGGCAGGAGGCTGAGCTACTGACTGGATCAGTGGGAGAAGGGGGCCCCAGCCTCCCACAATCCCCTCAAGTACCTCCATCACGTCCTTGATGACTGGGGACCAGCGAGACAACTGGTAGGTGGGCTCTGTGCGTTCCTTCCGCTCCAGCCGGCTAGAGGTCCCCAGACCCTATAAGGCAGGAGCATGCAGGGCCAGCGGGGAGGTGGGAGGTGGGGGGGGAGGAGTCATAGGTGGGGTGAGGGTCTTGTCTGGCTGGGGAGGAAGTGTAGAAGTGAAGCAGAGACAGACACACACACAAAGAGAAACAAGTAGAAAAGTGAAGCAAAGAATGAGAGAGTGAGCAGGTGGCTCACACCTGTAATCCTAGCTACTTAGGAGGCTAAGATAAGAAGATTACAATTCAAAGCAAACACAGACAGGAAAGTTTTATGAGACACTTGGGTTTTGTTTTGTTTTGGTTTTTGGTTTTTTCCATTGCTAAGGACCAAACTCAAGTCCATGCACTTGTCAGACAAATGCTCTTCCACCATGCTAAATCCCCCAGCCCCTCCATAGATTCCCATCTCCAATAAACTTTCAAAAAGTCAGAGGTGGAGCTGTGGCTCAAGTGGTAGAACACGCCTGGAGTAAAAAGGTTCAAGTATACCATTCAAGCCTTGAGTTCAATCCTCAGGACAGGTACAAAAAAAAAAAAAAAAAAAAAAGCACAGAGTGAAAATGATTGAGAAGAGAGACTAAGAAACAGAAGAAATGGAGCAGAGAGCAACAGAAAAGCAGAGAGAGAGAAAGACAGATCCAGATGTAGTGAAATGAATCAGAGAATCAACTAGAGACAGACAGACGGACTGAAGACTGATGGAGACTGAGCTAAATAAACAAATAGAGAGGAGAGATGAAGACAGAAGGAACAGAGCAGGAAGAAAAACAGAAGTTTGGCCTACTTTGCCTACCATGCATGAAGACCTGAGTTCAATTCCTCAGTACCACATACATAGAAAAAGAACAGTGCTAGACCTGAGTTCAAGCCCCAGGATTGGCAAAACAAAGGGGGGGCGGTGGAGAAATAGAGTGATGAAAGACAGGGGACAGGTGAAATACCCAGGAAAAAACAAGGCCAGGGACAGGACTGGGGACACCTAGGGACACAGAAGCCCACAGTAGTGGCAGGAGTGGCAGGACAGGTAGGGAGAGAGACAGGACAGGCTAAACCAAGAGCTGAACACAGGAAACTGAGTGTAGAGGAGATAGGGGGGTTAGGCTCATTAAAGTCTCCAAGAACCCCAGCTGACCTTGTACCCTGCTCAAGGCTGGGGACTCCCCTCACCCACCCTGAGGGCTCAGAGCCCACTCTGAGCCATGGTCACATTTTGTCCCTGCTTGCCTATTATGTAACCCGGGGACTAGGAGTGCTCACACCAGCCTCTGCCTACCCCAGTGTTGGTGACAGTGCCCCCCAGCTGCTCCAGATTCCGGATGAGGCTGCTGTAGGCCTGCACGTTGGCATGCTGGATGAGCTTGGCCAGGTTTTCCTCACTCACACCTAGGGGAGGAGGACAGTGGAAGTGCAAAATAGCCCTGAGGAACCCTGGGGTAGGAGAAGCTATGAGGTCACCCTGGGATGCTGGACAGCCACGGCCTATAGCTGTGATGTCCTAAGACCCAGGGGACTTCTAGAATTAGCATAACAGGAGTGTAACAGGCCTTCTAAGAGAAATAGGAAGAGCCCTTCAGATTTAACTGAGGACACCCCAAGGTTGTAGAGTTGGGGGGCCTGGAGTTTGGCCTAGTGGTAGAGTGCTTGCCTAGCATACACAAAGACCCAGGTTTGATTCCTTGATACCACATACATAGAAAAAGCCAGAAGTAGTGCTGTGGCTCAAGTGAGTCTTGAGAAAGCCCCAGTGCCCAGGCCCTGAGCCCAAGCCCAGGACTGGCAAAAATAAATAAGGACATGGAGTCACCATGTCTGTGGCGGGTGGGGGAGTAGGATAAGAGTCTAGAAGGCATCTGTGGATTTGAGACTGTGAGAGGCACCCACCGTTCCGTAGAAGAATGTAGAGCAGCAGGACCCGGATCTTGTCATAGGGTGGCACCGCTGTGTCCAGCAGCACAGGAACGATCAGCTTCATGGCGTCCTTGATCTTCTCGCCCTCGGCGTCAGAGCCCATGGCCAGGTCCTGCAGGGCATGAGGATCCAGCCGGACGTCAGAGGAGGAAAGTGGTGGGGGGACGACAGGGCAGGCCTTTCCAGGGTTTTTCCTAAGGCCTTGGGCCCCATCACCTCTTGCTCATGGCCTCCCAAGGCCCTGCCCACCTCCCCACGCACCCATTTCCAGTCTTGCCTCACCCTCAAAGTTGAGGCTCTGCTCCACACTTGGGTCCTAGTCTTCTCCAAGGGCCCGCCCCTCTGTAAAACCTCTCCCACCTCAAAGACAACTTTCCTGTAGGCCCCACCCCACTCCAAGAACAGACTCCTGAAAGTCCCGCCCCCTCCCTAAAGACCCATCTCTAAGGATGGACTTCCCAAGGTCCTCTGTCCCCTCCCTCCAAGGACAGGCTAGTGCAGGCCCTGTCCCCACCTGCTCCACACTGCACAGCTTCTCCACCGAGCCCTTGAAGCGCTTCATGCAGTCATCTGCCAGATGCAGGTGTGTAGAGTACTGTGGGGTACCAGGAGGGAGGTGAGGGTAACAGCACTCACAAGTTGGGGGGCTGGGGGACAGAGTTTCCAGGCACCCAGCTCACCTTGTTCAGTTCCTTCTGATACTGGGGCATCTTCTTCAGAATGTGGGACAGATCTTTGATGTTGGCCTGGGGTAGGGATAGGGGCGGCCAGGGGTGAGCACAAGTTGGGGTTCCCACTGCTGGCTCAGGAGTCAGACTGAGGGTCTCCCTTTCTTCTGCTCCCAGACATCCTGACGTGGAACAACCCCCTACCTTGTCCGTGGTCAGCCGCTTACTTTCACAGAATGTCTTCAGGAGCTCCGTGACCTTCCTAGCCATGGGGAGGGGACAGAATGAGATGGGGTCGGTCCAACAGATGGGAGGGGACGTCACACTGCCAGGGGGCAGGTGCCATGGGATGCTCATGTGGGTGGCAGGCCATGAGGGGTGGAGCTGTGATTGGAGGTAAGCCCACAGCTTGGGGCGACCTCGGTAGGGGCATGGGTAGTAAATGGGTGTGGTTTGCGGGTGGGTGGGGCTTGTGTGCAGCCAGGTCCCATGCAATGTACCAGGCCCACCGTGGGTGAGGGGGCCAGGAGGGATCCAAGTGGGCCCCGCATCACCAGAGCCCACCCAGCCATTCACGCACTTGGATACATCTGCGATGTGCATGTGCCGAAGCTCCACCCACAGGTCATCGTCCTCGTCCAGCAGCACAGCCTTCTCCCTGGCCTCGCTCAGTCCCGTGGTCTCGTACCTGGAGGAGCAGCAGTAGAGGACATGAAGGTCATAGGTACGAGCTGGGAGCAGGGTGGGCAGCAGTAGGAGTGGAGGGCACGGCCCAGGGGTTCCACCCACTTGTATGTGTCCTGTTCTATGTTCAGCAGATCATAGGCCATGGCCTGGAACGTGAGCTCGTGCAGCAGTGGGGACACGGGGTCTGCTGCCCGGTCTACGATCAGCAGCTGTGATCGAGTCTTCTCAGGACCCTGGACAGGAAGGGACAGGGCTAAGGATGCAGTCCCTACCCCTGTGGGGCCTCACCCTTTTCCCCAGTACTCCCCTCACCTCGCCCAGACTGGGAGTGTCTGCCTTGAAGGCATTGAGTTTGGCCAGGACAGCGTGAGCCAGCTGAGCCGTGTCCTCTGGACCTCTGGAGAGGGACAATCAGACACAAAGGACATCAGGATGTGTGGTCTGGGAAGACTGGGCACCCACTGCAGAAGGTGTGTGAAGAGTGAAGCCGAGGGTGGGAACCAGGCCCAAGGTGAAGGGACCAGGGCTGGGGGTTGTAGCAAAAGGAAAGATTGGCTGTAGGCCGGGGTAAAGCCCAGAGTAGGTAGCTTTAGGGTTCGGTTGGTTCCCCACTTGCGGTAGCGGATGGCTGGGTACTCCTGCAGAGTGGCACACAGTGTGGCTATCTGCTGAGCCAGTGCCTCGAGCTGCCGTGCCCTCTCCCCTGCCCGGAAGGGACAGTAGAGATTGTAGGTGCTGTGTGGGGCATCCAGAGAGAACACCTGGGGACAGAAGTGACCGGGGCCACCACTGTAGGTACACAGCTCAACTTCTAAGTCACTAATGTCACATCTCCCTGAGGGCCTTCCTTGGTCTCTGGAGTCTGCTTTGCTAAGTTCAGGGTAGCCCCACTTCAAGCCTGGAAGAGTCAACAAGCCCCCCCTCACACTGTGCTCCATGCCTCCCCCTTGTGGCTCCCAGAGGGATGGAACTCCAGTTGCCCAGAGGGCAAAGGCTTGTGACTGGCTGGCTGTTTTCTCAGCTGGCATTGGGTTTCAAGGTCTGTTTCTCACAGGGGGCTTGGGTTATTTATTTCAGTGCTGTACCTGGGCCTCGTAGGGCAGGAAGGCAAGGTGGATTTCTTTCAGGGTCTTCACTACTTTTGCCAGGCGAGAGCGGCCCAATTCACTAAACAGGGGCTCAGGACAGGCTGGAGATTGGCCAGGAAAGGCCGTCAGATCAAAGCCATCCGCTATACACATGCGCGCGCGCGCACGCACACATACACACACACACACACACACACACCAACACTCCACTCCCTCCACTCCCCCACTCCCCTCACTCACTGTCGGTGAAGAAGATATGTGCTGCTTTGTAGGTGAAGGTCGGAGTCCCCCGGAAGTCAGCAATCAAGGCCTGAACTGACTGTGTGTGGTGGGGAGACAGACTGTTTGCTGGGTCTGATTCTGTTCTCCCCACACCCTCATTGTCTGCTGGGAACCCCTCTTCCAAGAGCTACTGCCCACCTCCCACTATGTGTAAACATGCCCAGAGCTTGTGCCCACTGCACACACACACAATCTCCTTCTCCCTCTCCCACTCCCTCTCAGACAGGCACCTTCTCCGTGGGGCTCAGCAGATAAATGGCCTCCAGGCTGGGAATGGGCTCTCGTCGCTTGTTAATGTCTTCAACAACTAGTAGCAACAGAGGGAGGGGCACATATGGAGATGCCTAGATTTGGGGAATTGGGTGTTCTGGGGAGAAGGGACAGCTATACTCCTTGAGGTACCTGAGCTGCAGAAACACATCAAAAGTCTACACAGACGGGATTCTGAAAATTCAGAATCCTCTATGGGGGGAGGGTACACATTCTGCCCACCCACGGTGGGCCTGTGACACACACGAGGGTGCATACACACAGGTGTATAATACAGTGAGTGAGCCCTTCATGGGGAACAGCCTGCACATCTGTGGCAAGACTCGGTCAGGTGCCCTGGGGTATATGTATATGAAGCGCTATACAGAATTTGAGGGGATCCTACAGCGTTTCATTTGGGAGGAGGATGGAGGGATGGGTGGGGGCTATCTACTCACTGGTGATGCCTTCAGCTAAGATGTCTGACATTTTACAGCAAGATGACAAGATGCGCATGCTTGGGTGATCCATAATGAGTACCTGCCCGGATGGATGGGCATATGGGCCAATCAGTGGGCAGGAAGAGTGGAGAGAAGGGGTGGGACTGAGTTCCCTGAGCACCCAGGATCCACTCACCCAACTCCACCCTTGCACAGAAAGGGAACTCATGGAAGGGGTCCCCCATACAGGGACGCCAAGATGGGCTTGGGACCCAGGAATTCTGCCTCAATCCTACCTTCCATTCTGAATCCTTTTTGACACTCCGAATGACCCCACTCAAAATTTCTACAATGAAGGGAGGAAAAGGCTCAGATGTAGGTTCTCTGGTCCCATTATGAATGCTTGGGGGTGGGAAGACCCCATCTTAACTCCTATATACCCCTTCCTAACCCCACTTCTGAAAGAGTAGCTCTTGGCATCACCCCGGTTTACAGACAAGAAAACCAAGGTTCTGAGAGTGCAGGCAACTTGCCTTCGCTCCTGATCAATGGAAGAGCAGGTTTAACTCCCTCTTCACCTGGATCGCAAAGTTTCCCCGCAGAGGAACATTCAGCAATATCCCCCCAGCCCCAACAAGACCCCAAAATACTAGAATGCCAGTCCCTTGGTTCCCAGCTCTGAGGCCTGCTAGCTCATCTATCTCCAAGCCACAGTTTCCTCATCTGTAAACTGGAATCACTCGTTAGTCCCAGTATAAGGGGCGGGGTGGGGAGGGGAGAGAAGCTACTTTTCTAAGATGGGCTTCTGTGCCACAATCTGCTCTGCCCAGAGGAAGGAGCGGGGAGAAGGGACAGAATTTCGCTTCTGCACTGGTCAAACGGTCCAAGTTCCCCTGTTATCTGGACAAGCAGGGCGGAAGGAGCAGCACAAGCCGGAACAACCCGGGGTGAGGGGAGGGGCATCTCCTACCCCTCCCCCAAGAACCTGGGCCCAAGGGTCTGGGACGCCTGAGTCCCATCACTATGGGTGGGGGGGAAGAGGGTATTGAAGATGGTGCAGCAGGAAAGAGTCGCGCCCTGCAAAGGTCCCCGTGGCCACCTGCGAGCCACCCCACCTGGGGTCGCTGACCAGAGCACCGTGAGGGCCCAGGAGTCCAGCCCCGAACTTCGCCCTGCTCAGAAACTCAAGAATGGGGGATGCGGTAGGGTGGAGGAACCCCAGTTATGCCTTTCTCCTGCAGGCACCCTAAAAGACCCAGGGGTCTGGGCTGGGCCCCGGGACGCCCTGGAGCCCCGCGGGTCAACTTCATCCCGCAGGGGCAGGCACCCAGCTGATAGCAAGTTCCCGCCCGCCCCCTCGACGATCAGGTGTTCCGGCGCCCAGCCCGGCCCCTGACTTCCCGCCGTCGGGGTCCTGGGCTCCCCAGAGTCCCGAGCGCCCCGGATCTCCAACCCCCACCCTCACCCCCGGAGGATCCCAAAGCCTCGTCACGAAGAAGCACTCACTTTCCCCCACCACCGCCTTCAGCCCCGAGGGCGCCATCTTCCCCCGAGGAGCGCGGCCGCTTCCGGGTTTGTCCCAAGGTAGGGGCGTGGCCCCGCGCGTCATTCACGTGGGCCACGCCCCCGTGGCGCGGCCCCGCCCGCTCGCGCACCTGGCCACGCCCCTCGGCCAGTTCTTGCTTGAGCCTGCGTGCCAAGCATTCTAACAACAATTATCCCCATAGAGAGGAGGCAAGAGAGGCTCCGCAAGACCCCCAACTCAAAATCAGAGAAAAGGGCGCAAGCACGAAGTGAAATCACCTGCATGGAGGGATGTGTTGATATGAGCGCTTAGACTCAAGCCTGCTGCTCTCCCTTGGCTTTTTCACTCGTGCTGGTGCTTTACCACTTGAGCCATACCCACAATCCAGCATTTTTGCTAATTAATTGAAGAGGGAATCCCCAAGACTTTTTTTCTCCCTAGGCTGATTTCGAACCTCAGTCCTCCATGTCTCCACCTCCTCAGTAGCTGGGTGTGAGCCCCTGGTCCCATTGCACTGTAGCTCATTTTTGGCCATTTCGCAGCACCTCAAAGTATTTGGGTTTGCTCTTGAGCGCAAAGGAGAGTGGTGAACAATGGAAATATAGACACGCCGCCCCCCAACCTGCCTCTCCAGTTTGGGGGCAGAAGAAGGGGCGAGAGTGTCATATAGGAGTGAGGACACCATTGAAGGAGCATGGCCCCTACAAAATTACCAGTGTCCTTACCAAAAGGCCTTTTGAACAGAGACACACACATGGGCCCAGTACCACGTGACTGGTCACTCAGCCAACTAAGGTTCCCCCAGCCTCAAACCAAGGTACACCAAGGACTTAATAGCTCCCATCATATTGGGAGGGGAGAGGCAAGGAAGAATCTTGACACCAAAGAAGGGAACAGCCCTGCTGACACCTTGATTTCAGACTTCAGAACCATGCAACAATGAATTTCCATTGCTTTAGGCCTGTTTGGGGGGTACTTTTTCCAGATACTCATCCGCTGAGAACTTGGGGGAGTCTGGATAGGGATGTCTCAGCAGGCATGGTTTAGGTGAGAAGAAACTGTTTTCCAGAAGTATCTTGGGGAAGAGAACAGAACTCCTAGAGCAAGAAGATAGGGGATTTTCTAGTTCGGGGGATTGGGGATCAGGAGAAATGATCTAAGCTTGCTAATGGTACCCAAGGCAGGAAGGGACTCTAGACTCTATTTTCTTCCTCTGAGACACCTTGTGGATAGCAACTTCTTTCACAGCAAGGGGAGGCCACAGATTCTGGGGGGCATGGTGGAGTGGGTACATCTGGTATCGATTCTCAAGGATGGGCTGCAGGCTCTGCTCTTCCATTGGCCTATCTTCTCCGATAGTTCTGGCTTCTCCTATCCCTCCCTCTCCCTTCTCCCTCCCACTGTCCTTGGAGCCAGAAGCTTTTGGTGGCCCCAGCAATGTCATAACCCATGCTGTCTGGCTCCTGACCCTCACCCAGGCCCAGTGATGGTCTGGCCAAACAATTATCTGGATCATCTTGATGGAGCTTAAGCTTGCGTGGGAGCAGATGGGGCATGAGCTGGGGATTTGGGACCGGTGTGTGTGGGGGGGTATATCTACTCCCCCCTCCAAAAAACCCTCAGCATTTAGAAAGGTTCTCTTTGGTGCAGGACCAGGACAGAGGCTGGAAGAGCAGACAGTGTGCAGACAGGGAGGGCATCATGGAGCAGGAAGACAAAGGAGAGGAAGGAAGTTCAGAGTCCTTGGGCGAGGTAAGAGGACCCACTTCACCCCACCTCCTCCAGCTCATGAGTGGAAAGATGGGTTAATTTGTAGGGCACCTAATTAGCAAGCACTCTCTAGAGTCCCCTGACCCAGTTGCCACTGCAGGGAAGTGGGGATGGGCAGAGGGTCTGAGTGCCCACCTCTATGCAAAGCCAAGTGAGGGGCCTCTTGGTGCTGACCCCACCAGAAGATGTCAGGCGCTGGAACTTAGCCCTAGTCACCCCGTTTATATCCCAGCCCTCAAGTCACCCCCAGTGAGGGCCACCCCTGGTCCCAGCCTAGGCCTTAGGAGGCTGTGACTACAACCTGTCCCTTGAGGGCTGTACCACGTGAAGCTGGGCTGGCTGCAGAGCCTGGGGCGGGGGCGGGGGCGGGGGTCAGGACTGAGAAGGAGACTCGTGGCGTGTCACATTTGGAACAGCTCTGCAGAGCAGCAGATTGACCAGGATCATGGTGAGAGCTAAACCAGGCAGAAAGACAACCCGGAGTTGGGGTGGGAGCGAGCTTGGGCAGGAGGGCTCCACCTGGATTGACTGTATCTGTCTCCAGGCAGGCTCACCAGATCAAGATGGCTTCTTCAACCTGCTGAGCCATGTGCAGGGTGATCGGATGGAAGAACAGCGCTGTTCACTGCAGACGGGGCCGGGCCAGGCCCCGGAGAGCCGTGAGCCTGGGCATGGAAGGGGGCGACTGGGGCAGGGATACTGGGGCAAGGGAGGCCTATGGGGATAGGGTAGGATTCTCTGGAGTCACTCGGGAGTCTCTGTTTCACACAGAGGGTGGCTCTGCGCCCGAGATGGACAGTCTCATAGACATACTGGCTAGCACCCAGGGCCGCAGGATGGATGACCAGCGCGTGACCATCAACGCCCTGCCTGGATTCCAGCCCATTGGCCCCAAGGTAGGTGATGGTCAGCCAGATGGCAAAAGAGCCATCTGCCAGGCTGCCCTGTCTGACCCTGCTCCCCAACTCCGACCAGAAAGGAATGGGGCCTCACCTCTCCATCTGCCTATCATCTGCCCTGAATTCAGCAGGGAGACTATGGTGCTGACAGGGCTGAGAGAGGCTGAGACAGGCTCATGGTGATACAGGGGCCATGCTGGTGTCAGAGCTGTGGCTGGAACTTAATAGTTCCTGCTTTCACATCTGAAGGGTTCAGGGAAGCCAAAAAGGAAGAACAGGCCCCCTTCCTGGGGTGATGGCCTGGGTTCTGATTGAGCCCCCAGAGAGAGTTCGAGACTCATCACTGCAGACCCAGAATCATCCAGCATGTCAAATAAAGGTAAACCCAGAAAATGTCCTATTGCTAGGTATCAGTGCTCATGCCTGTGATCCTGACTACTTTCCAGGCTAAGATCTGAAGATCGATGTTCAAAGCCAGTCAGGGTAGAGAAAAAGTCTCTGGGACTCTTAGCTCCAAATGAACCAAAAAGACACAAGTGGAGGTGTGGCTCAAGTGGTCAAAAGCGAGCCTTGAGTGAGAGTGCAAGGCCCAGAGTTCAGTGTTGGAACCATAAGAAGAAGGAAAAATGAAGAGGAGGAGGAGGAAGAGGGAGAGAGAGAGAGAGAGAGAGAAGAGAGAGAGAGAGAGAGAGAGAGAGAGAGAGAGAGAGAGAGAGAGAGAGAGAGAGAGAGAAGCAAGAAAGGGAGGGAGGAAAAAAGGAAAAGAGGAAGGACAGGGAAAAGAGGAAAAAGAAAATGTCTGTGTGAGGATAGAGGGGGAAGTCGCATAACAATAGGAAGGACTGAAATCCCCCACACACCCTCTCTTCAACCCTAGTGCCATCTCTGGCCTGTACTCCCTACAGTACCTCCCTCTGGCTGACTCTTCCTTCAATCCACAGGATGGAATGCAGAAACGAGCTGGGACCCTCAGCCCTCAGCCTTTGCTCACCCCTCAGGACCCCGCTGCTCTTGGTTTCCGCAGAAACAGCAGCCCCCAGCCCCAGACACAAGCCCCCTGAGGGCCTGAGCCAATCTGGGCCACTCTGGGCCCCTGAGAACAGACAATAAAAAACACTTGCACACCAGGAACTGAGAACTGAGTTTGTGTTATTGGGTTGGGGGTGAGGGGTGGCAGGGAGGCTGGGGTTTAAGGAGACCTCAGGAGCTCTGCTGGGCAGCACGAAGGAGTTTCTCCTCTCGCTGCTTCCGTAACCGCATTTTGAATTCTTCTAGCTCTTGGCGCTGGGAAAGCGGGTTAGACAGGAGGGAAATGGGGGGAAAGCACACACACGCATGCGAGTGCACCCACACACACCTCAAGGTCTGGACATCCCCCCCACCCACTCCATTCCCCTGCCCCTGGCTTCAGAATTCACTGAGAACTCTATACCAATTACAACCAGGAACCAAGATCAGCTTCAGCCTTCAGAAGAGCAAAAAGGAAGCCATTTTCCTCTTAATTCCCTACCCATAGCTGAAAGGGAATTGTTTATTTGAAAGCCCTTATGGCCACAACAGCCCAATTCCCTCCATTTCTCCATGGAAAGGAAAGCTAGGTTACTTACCTGGCTTTCCTTCTCAGGTGGCCACAGCTCCCTCTATGCAGGGGGAAAAAAATGTCACAGATGGAGTCATGAATCAGGAGTAGCCCAAACCCCCATGCCCAGGGCAGGGCTGGCTTGTGGAAGGCAGACAACCATCAGCAAGGGCATGGTTGCCCCATGACCTCCATAATGAACCATTAAAAACTCTCCTTATTGGGGACCGGGAGTGTAGCCTAGTGGTAGAGTGCTCGCCTAGCATGCATGAAGCCCTGGGTTCGATTCCTCTGTACCACATATGCACAAAAAACCAGAAGTGGTAGAGCACTAGCCTTGAGCAAAAAGTGTACAAGGGGAAGTGGTGCTGTGGCTCCAAAGGTAGGGTGGTAGCCTTGAGCTGAAGAGCTCAGGGACAATGCCCAGGCCCAGAGTTCAAGTCCCACGACCAACTAAAAAATTAAAGAAAGAAAGAAAAAAAAAGTGTCCAAGGAAAGTGCCCAGACACGGAGTTCAAGCCCCAGGGCTGGCAAAAACAAAACAAAACACTCTTCTTATGCCCACCTTACGCTGTATGACTGAGTCCTCAAACCACTCGGCCTGATTGGAGACCCAGAACATAGCCACAGGGAAAGTGAGGTACAGTACCATCTGCAAAGAAAAGAGGAGGGTGAAGCAGAGCCTGACACACAGACACATCCTCTTATCCCTAAGAACCGCAGAAGTGCCCCCATCGTGACGGGGGGCTGACCCTCAGAAAGCTGGAGGCTGAATCCCAGGGGGCTCTGGCTCTTTAAGTCTTTCTCTTAAAGAAACATACACATGACTTAGCAGTACCAGAGTCCCTGCTACAAAGATAGCCCTGAATCAGATTCCAGGCGCACCCCGCCCCCCAAATCCTACCTAGTCCTATTTCCACTCTACCCTAAGTCTAAGAGTATCACATCTGAGGCACACCCACCATGAAGCCAGGATCTCACACCTTCCTTCCTCGAGATTCCTTTCTTCAGCTCACTCCTCTTTGAGGTCCTTCCTCTCACACTCCTCCACGGGTTTCTCTAAGCCCAGAAGCTGCGCCCCAAGCTCCTTCAGTCCAGCACCCGCTCTTTTGGGTTTCTAACTGTAAAGGTGTCCCCCCCACACACACTACCCCCGGTCCAGATCTCAAATGCTTTCTCTCTGGAGGTCGCCCGCTCTCTGCAGCACTCCTTTCCACAGCCTCACCCCCAGATCTAGCTGCCACTCAAGCGGGGATCACTGACCCGAAACACCTCCAATTTCACCCCCATCTTCGCACCGCCCGGTCTCGAAGCTACTTCCGCCCAAAGCAAGACCCTCAAACAAGACAGTGAGTCATTGGTGGGTCACAGGCACCAGTCTCAAAAGCTGATTGGTCGAAGACGGCTGGGTTGACGTCTCCTTCAGGCGCCTCTCCTCCGCTTCCGGTCTTCGGCTTCGCCCGCGGGTGCCGAGTGGAGTCAACCCCGCGGCCCCAATCATTCAAGAAAAGTGCAGCCAATAGGAAACGGGCTTGCTTCAGAGGGGCGGGAGCTTCCGCGAGACGTCATTAGCGCGCGACTTTCGCCTGTACCTGGAGAACCAGGAAAATGGTGGTGATGGCGCGACTCTCGCGGCCCGAGCGGCCGGATCTTGTCTTTGTAAGTCCACAGGGGATCAGGGGGTGGCTCGTGGGGCTGGGGATTTAAACCTGGATTCAACCAAGGGTCTCAGCCTGGCAGCCCGTGGCTTTGCGCCAACACTGTGCTTACGGAGGCCTGGCGTAGCGGGGACGATGTGTGCCTGTCTAGGGGGAAAGATCTGGTACCAGACCCAGATCCCTCAAAGTCCGAGAAAATATGTGCTGACGTGGGTAACAACCTGGAGTCTCTGGTGGGGCCGGAAACAGGATCGCGCGTGGATTGGCTGAGGAAGGAAATGGCATGCCTGGGGTCGTTACGGATAAAGAACTGGTGTTTGAACCATGATAATCCTCTTAGGACGCTGGTTTATGGAACAGGTCCCTGGTGTCTCTGGACAGCGGTTCAGAGCGTTCGGGTTTCCGGGGCTAAGGCCTGGTATCCCCCCAGCACAAGAACCCTGAAGTGTGAAGAAAAGGCCTTGTGACTTGGTTGGTGCTTGGCTAGGTGATGGCCAGTTCCTAAAGAATTGAAGACTTGGGATCTGAGATCAAAAGGCCTGACATTGGGCCAGGAGTGTGACGCAGTGGTAGAGTGCTTGTCTATTATGCACGAAGCCCTGGGTTCAATTCCTCAGTATATACATAGAAAAGGCTGGAAGTGGTTCTGTGACTCAAGTAAAAGAGCGCTAGCCTTGAGAAAGCCCCAGGATAGTGTCGAGGCCTTGAGTTCAAGCCCCAGGACTGGCAAAAAAAAAAGAGAGAAAGAAAGAAAGCCTGACATTTTCAGCAGATTCTGGGTGTCCAAAACTAAGGGCTTATATATGGGCCATACCACTTCTTTGAAAATTAAGGCCTGTTTTGTTTTGTTTTGTTTTTTAAATTCTGGGATAGAGTTTTGTACTAGGCAAATAGGATCCTGAGGTACCTCAAATTTGGTGGTTTAGAGTGGAAGTAAGGCTGGGTATACTGGCTCTCGCTGATAATCCTAGCTATTCAGGTGATTGAGATCAGCGGATCTCAGTGCAAAGCCAACCCAGGCACTAAAGTCCATGAGACTCTTATCTCCAACTAACCACCAGAAAACTAGAAGTGGGGTAGGATGGAAGCCTTGAGCTGAAGAGTTCAGGGACAGCACCCAAGTCCAGAGTTCAAGCCCCATGACTGGGGGTGGGGGGGGTGGGGGAATGCAGATGAGTTGGTGGTGGTGCTGGAAGGCTGAAGGACAACCAGTGGCCCGGTGTCTGAGATGAGCTGTGTTGTGACTAGGGAGGGCCCTGTGCCTGAGAGTGATATGGGCCAGACAGTGAGTAGGGAGCTTTAGAAAGCCAAAGCTCATTTTTTTTTCTGGTGGGGGAGTCTCTGGAGCCACAGCCTCACTTTCCCTTTTCTAGTGATTAATTGGAGATATGAGTCTTAGGGTCTTTTGTGCCTGGGCTGGCTTTGAACCTCGATCCTCAGATCTCAGCCTCCTGAGTAGCTAGGATTACAAGCATGAATAGGCAGTGGTCTTGTGATGTGCATTACCGGATGACTGAGAGGTCCGATATCAGAGTTGGGTTGCAGGCAGTTTTATTGTCAGGAGCAACATTTAGAAGCAGCATCCTGGTACCTGGATAACAGTAGGCAGTGGAGCCTAGGATCTTAACACAAGACTGGGGTTCAGTGGTCATGGGCTGGCACTACATTCAAGCTTTGGTCCCTGACAGGAGGAAGAGGATCTTCCTTATGAAGAGGAAATCATGCGAAACCAGTTTTCAGTCAAATGCTGGCTCCGCTACATTGAGTTTAAACAAGGTGCCCCCAAACCCCGGCTCAATCAGCTATATGAGCGGGCACTCAAGCTGCTCCCATGCAGGTATGAATGGTCCAGGTGCCCTGCCCACCAATCCCCACCCCTTCTTGTCCAGTCATACACCAGTGGCAGTAGGTCCCAGGTGATGGTTGGGTATCCCCCAATGGACTTTGACCAGGGTGTTCATGCCCTGATGGGTCTCACACCTTCCCTGCCATCCTAGTCCTTCCCCCTCTCCCTGAGATTGTCACCCCCTCATCAATCCCTTTCTCTTTCCACAATTACCTCCTGGGGCTGGTAGAAGGGTTTAGGGACCCATCACCCATCACTGTCTCCTATTCCCCAGTTATAAACTCTGGTACCGATACCTGAAGGCACGTCGGGCACAGGTGAAGCACCGTTGTGTAAGTGATCCTGCCTATGAAGACGTGAACAACTGCCACGAGAGGGCCTTCGTGTTCATGCACAAGGTGAGGGGTGGGGCGGGGAGGCTAGGCTCAGCATGATTGGCATGGGGAGTTAGAGTCAGTGGAGTGGATTCTGTCCTGGAGTTGGGAGCTCTGGGTCGTGCTGCATTTATGCCCTGGGTGTGGCCAGGCCCTGGGACCCACCCACAGCTCAGGCCACGCCTTCACACACTCCCACTTCCAGATGCCCCGGCTGTGGCTTGATTATTGCCAGTTCCTCATGGACCAGGGACGAGTCACACATACCCGCCGCACCTTTGACCGGGCCCTCAGGGCGCTGCCTATCACCCAGCACTCTCGCATTTGGCCCCTATACCTACGCTTCCTCCGTTCCCACCCTCTGCCCGAGACTGCCGTGAGAGGCTACCGGCGCTTCCTCAAGGTGAGCCTGCCGCACGGGCCCGTTCCCCTAGTCATTGGGAATGAAACACTGGCTCATTGGAGCAAGACTATAAGACTTGTCTCCAACACAGTACCAAAAAGAAAGTGGGAAGTGGGCTGGGAATATGGCTTAGTGATAGAGTGCTTTCCTAGCGTGCCTGAAGCCTTGGGTTCAATTCCTCTATACCACATATCCAGAAAAGGCCAGAAGTGGTTATGTGGTTGAAGTAGTAGAGTGTTAGCCTCAAATAAAAGAAGCCTGTGGACAGTGCCTAGGCCCTGAGTTCAAGCCCCAGGACCAACACACACATACACACCATACACAGTTGCCACCTGCACAGAAGGAACATCCACTGTAACTAGGCAGAGGGGGCTGAGCGTGTGAAGCAAACTAAAACGGTGGTAGTAGTGAGAGCCCTGAGTTCTGGCAGCGGCCATTGCAGAGTAGACACTGGGTGCACACGCTCAGAATTTATGAAACACTGGAAGTGGGGCTCCTGACAGAAGCAAGTCCTGGCCAGTGCAGACTGGACTATCAGAGGTTAAACTGGACATATCAGGACCCGGCTTGGACCAGTGGGGTCAAAGCTAGAAAAAAGGGCCAAGGCTGGATCAGGGGAGCTCAGGCAATACCACGGTTGGGGGGGTGGGAGAGCTGGGGCGGCGCTGAAGGGCTGGCCTAGGACAGTGGTGGTTGGAGAATGGCTTTAAAGCCACGGGGTCAGGAGGGAGGCAGGGTTTCCATATCCCACTGACTCCCAGTGGGTTGGGGGAACCCCAGCTGAGTCCAGAGAGTGCCGAGGAGTACATCGAGTACCTCAAGTCGAGTGACCGGCTAGATGAGGCCGCCCAGCGCCTGGCCACTGTGGTGAACGATGAGCGCTTTGTGTCCAAGGCTGGCAAATCCAACTACCAGGTGGGCCTGAGGGCCAGTGGGTAGTGGGGTGGCCCTCCCTCTGGGACAGAGACAAGAGTCTGAGAGCCCCCTATTGTCCCGCAGCTGTGGCACGAGCTGTGTGACCTCATCTCCCAGAACCCAGACAAGGTGCAGTCCCTCAATGTGGACGCCATCATCCGTGGGGGCCTGACGCGCTTCACTGACCAGCTGGGCAAGCTCTGGTGCTCGCTGGCTGACTACTACATCCGCAGTGGCCACTTCGAGAAGGTGCGTGGCCCCCAAGCCTCAGCAGGGGGCATGCGCAGATGTGTGCTGCCACGAATGTGCATGCCCAACCAAGCAGGCCTCCACCAGCCCTATAGAGGAGTGTGTCTTAGGGAAAGGGCAGACAGACTGGGGTCCAGGTCTGCCTCTGGCCTCGACTCTTTCAACCTGGGTATTCTCCATTTACAAATAAGGCGATGACACACTCCTCACCTGTGAGGGTTGGTACTGTGATGGGGTCACCAAGCAGGCATCTGACACCAGACATTTTTCTCTGGGCTTTTGTGACTGCAGCTGCCAATCCCTGGTAGCATGCTTGCACTCGTGGGGACAGGGTTGTCCCCGCTGGGGCCCGCTGTTGTGGCTCAAGGAAAGGTGGGAACAGAGGGGAGAGGGCCAGGTAAATACCACAGGAGAACAGGGTTGGGGGACCCAGGGGATAGGGAGGTGGGGCTTGGCTCTCTTCTGCAGGGGACAGGGGTACATGAGCTGGAGAAGGGACAGGCAGGCAGGCGGGTTCTTAGGCACAGAGTTGCGGTCCTAGGGCAGGATTCATGCAAGGTGGACCAGCGGGAGATGGGGGTGTTGCTGTGTCTTGTACTTTACTCAGTCAGGTGAAGCATCTCTGTGGCCTCAGTTTACCAAGGAGGCCCTGAGACTCCCAATATCAGCCTAGCAGGGTGGAGGTAGGGAGGACAGGTACTCTAGGAAGACTCCATTCTGGTGTAAGACTGGGCAAAGGCACTTTTTGGGGGGTGCCTGTGGGTGGGGGTAGCCTCGTGTTGTCACTGCGCTCCATGCCCCCAGGCCCGGGACGTGTATGAGGAGGCCATCCGCACAGTGATGACAGTGCGGGACTTCACACAAGTATTTGACAGCTATGCCCAGTTTGAGGAAAGCATGATTGCTGCCAAGATGGAGACGGCCTCAGAGCTGGGACGAGAGGAGGAGGGTAAGAGCTGGCCCAGGCTGGCGTGGCTGGGTGGGGCTGTGAGTTCTGGAGTGCCACAAACGGGCAGGGTGGGACGGTAAGAGGTACAGGTAGCTTCTTGCCAGAGCCATGACCCCTCCTGTCCGGTCCTCAGATGACGTGGACCTGGAGCTGCGCCTGGCCCGCTTCGAGCAACTCATCAGCCGGCGGCCCCTGCTGCTCAATAGCGTCCTGCTGCGCCAGAACCCACACCACGTCCACGAGTGGCACAAGCGTGTGGCCCTGCACCAGGGCCGCCCTCGGGAGGTGTGTGGTGGTCCCCAGCCCTGCCTCCTCCCACAGTGCCACAGGGCCTGGCCACCAGCCTGACCTCCACCCCCCTGCCCACAGATCATTAACACGTACACAGAGGCCGTACAGACCGTGGACCCCTTCAAGGCTACAGGCAAGCCCCACACATTGTGGGTCGCCTTCGCCAAGTTTTATGAGGATAACGGGCAGCTGGATGATGTAAGCCCGTAGTGTGTGTGTGTGTGTGTGTGTGTGTGTGTGTGTGTGTAAGAAAGACTAGTTATTTTGCCCTAACAGGCCAGCAAAGTCTCAGCCCCCTGCTCACACCTCGACCCCACAGGCCCGCGTGATCCTAGAGAAAGCCACCAAGGTGAACTTCAAGCAGGTGGATGACCTGGCCAGCGTGTGGTGCCAGTGTGGCGAACTGGAGCTCCGGCACGAGAATTACGACCAGGCCTTGCGACTGCTGCGGGTAAGAACAGATCGGGGCTGTGGGGGTGCGTGGGCAGCCCCTGTGTACCTCCTTACCCTCTTCCACCCTCGCCTTCTCCCCTGCAGAAGGCCACGGCCCTGCCCTCCCGCCGGGCCGAGTACTTTGACAGCTCCGAACCTGTGCAGAACCGAGTGTATAAGTCTCTGAAAGTGTGGTCGATGCTTGCCGACCTGGAGGAGAGTCTGGGCACCTTCCAGGTCAGCTGGCATCTGGGGAAGGGCAGCACCCCTGGCCATCCCCAGAGCTGGCCCTGACCTGTCCCTGCATCCTCCTTCCCTTCCCCCCCCCCCAGTCCACCAAGGCCGTGTATGACCGCATCCTGGACCTGCGCATTGCCACTCCACAGATCGTCATCAACTACGCCATGTTCCTGGAGGAGCACAAGTACTTCGAGGAGAGCTTCAAGGTGTGCAGACCCCCCTACTTCACACACACACACACACACACACACACACACACACACGAGCTTGCCCTGAGCCGCGGGCTCAAGTACATGAAAAAGGCAAGATAAGCCAGGTGCTATTGGTTCACATCTGTAATCCAAGCTCAGATCTGAGGATCATGGTTCAAAGCCAGCCCAAGCAGAAAGTCCATGAGACTTTTATCTCCAATGAACCACCAGAAAACTGGAGGTGGTGCTGTGGCTCAAAGTGGTGGAGTGTCAGCTTTGAACTAAAAAGCTCAGGGGCAGCGCCCAGGCACTGAGTTCAGGTTCCACAACCAACACACACACACACACAAAAGAAAAAGCTGGAAATGTGGCTTGGTGGTAGAGTGCTTGCCTAACATGCATGAAATCCTGAGTTCAGTTCCTTAGTATCACATACATAGAAAAAGTCAGAAGTGGTGCTGTGGCTCAAGTGGTAGAGTGCTAGTCTTGAATAAAAGAAGTTCAGGGACAGTGCCCAGCCTCTGAGTTCAAGCCCCAAGACTGGCAAAAAAAAAGGGGTGGGGGGGCAAGATAGGCCTGGACTGGCATCTTGTGACACCTGCTTCTCTGGCTTACAGTTGCCTCTTGTGCCTGTGTCCTCACAGTGTCATCTGTGTCCTGATCTTTGTATTTTGGCAATACTGGAGTTTGAACCCACAGCTTTGCATTCTTACTTACCTCGCTCGCTTGATTAGCAGTTTATCACTGAGTCACACCTCCAGTCCTGTTTTGTGTTTTATGTGTGTTTGTTTTTGCTGGTTAATTTAAGGTAGTATCTCATACACTTTTCTGCCTCAGTTGGCCTTGAACTGTGATCCTCCAGACATCAGCTTCCTGAGTAGCTTGGCAGACAGGCGTGAGGTCCCAGCCCTCAGCCCTGATCTCTTCTGCCCCACTTCAGCTCAGTTACCTCATCTCCACATGTGCTTGCGTTGAGGGGTTCTGGGTATAAGTAGCTCAGCATCCAGCATATAGGTATGGGGGCAGGTGTGGAGTCCTGCCCCTTGTGTAACGGGGTCGCATTGGTCCCTGCTCAGTTGATAAGTTGGTGTGGGGCCCTCCCACTGCTGTGTGGTGGTGAGGATGCCACAGGCTGACCCAGGGATGAAAGGGTGGCACAGGTATCCCTGCTCTTAGGACACTGGGGCTGTGTCGTGTCTGCAGAGGTGAGAACCCATCATCTCCAGCCTCAGTGTCATCTAGACGGTGCCAGACCAAGGCTCAGGGCCTCACTGCACTTCATCCTTGCATCCCCGTGGTTTGAGGGACACAGGCTGCATGCAGACATCCCCGCTCCTTTCAGGCATACGAGCGAGGCATCTCGCTGTTCAAATGGCCCAACGTGTCGGACATCTGGAGCACCTACTTGACCAAGTTCATCGCCCGCTATGGGGGCCGCAAGCTGGAGCGCGCCCGAGACCTGTTCGAGCAGGCGCTGGATGGCTGCCCCCCCAAATATGCCAAGAGTGAGGAGTCTGGGGGGGGGGCTTCCCTGGGAGGTTGGGGGGAGCTGGAAACCCAGGGTGGCCCCGCTGACCTCTATGCCACGGTAGCCCTGTACCTGCTGTACGCACAGCTAGAGGAGGAGTGGGGTCTGGCCCGGCACGCCATGGCGGTATATGACCGCGCCACGAGGGCCGTGGAACCCGCCCAGCAGTACGACATGTTCAACATCTACATCAAGCGGGCCGCGGAAATCTATGGCGTCACTCACACGCGTAGTATCTACCAGAAAGCCATCGAGGTACCTGGGAGGGTGGGGGGGGCTGAAAAGGGGGGGCTGTGGCCAGCACCCTGGGTTGTGCCCCCACCTCACCCCCATGGCGCGACCCCCAACCCCCACCCCAGGTGCTGTGTGATGAGCACGCCCGGGAAATGTGCTTGCGCTTCGCTGACATGGAGTGCAAGCTGGGCGAGATCGACCGTGCCCGGGCCATCTACAGCTTCTGCTCTCAGATCTGCGACCCCCGGGTAGGCTGGGAGAAGGTCGGGGATGGGCATCAGGGAGGCTGCAGCCAGGTCCCCTTCTCATACACACGCACATGCACACATAGCTATGCATGTGTGCACGGCTCATGCGCATGCGTACACATGTCTCCTCCCCCTCCCCCATCACCCAGACCACCGGGGCGTTCTGGCAGACGTGGAAGGACTTTGAGGTCCGGCATGGCAATGAAGACACCATCAGGGAGATGCTGCGGATCCGCCGCAGTGTGCAGGCCACCTACAACACGCAGGTCAACTTCATGGCCTCTCAGATGCTCAAGGTGTCCGGCAGCGCCACGGGCACGGGTAAGCAACCCCCGAGCTTGCCCACCTCCGTGCCCGTGGGAGTGTGGGGGCTGATGGGTCTGAAGGGGACCATCCCTTGGTATCTGAAACCTCTCTCTCTTTTCCTCCTCCAGTCTCCGACTTGGCCCCTGGGCAGAGTGGCATGGATGATATGAAGCTTCTAGAACAGAGAGCTGAGCAGCTCGCAGCTGAGGCTGAGCGGGACCAGCCCTCCCGAGCCCAGAACAAAATCCTTTTCGTGAGGTGAGGACCCTGGAGAGAGAACTGGGGAGGCCAGTGGAGCCTTCTCCCTCCCCCCTTGACGACAGTGTGCTCCTCCTCTTCCCCCACCCCTCAGGAGTGACGCCTCCCGAGAGGAGCTGGCAGAGCTGACCCAGCAGGTCAACCCCGAGGAGATCCAGCTGGGTGAGGACGAGGATGAGGACGAGATGGACCTGGAGCCTAATGGTCAGTGGCCAGCTGGTAGCCAGGGGGCAGGGGGCAGAGCCAGGGTGGTGCCAGGGGAATGACTGCCCTTGCCTTCCTTCCCCACAGAGGTCCGGCTAGAGCAGCAGAGCGTGCCAGCTGCAGTGTTCGGGAGTCTGAAGGACGACTGACCCGCCCCACTCCCTCCCCCTCCCTGCCCTCTCCCTGCACCCCTTTAATACAGCCCATGTTTGTATGTCATGGCCTCAGTCTCTTTCCTGCAGCTCAGGTGCCCCCAGGGGTTGCCAGCTCATAGTGCCTGGCTCTGGGCCTGGATTGGCTGGCATGGGAGGTGAGGCGGGCTGAGGCAGGCCAGGCAGACACCCTTAGCCTGAACAGCTAGTTCTAGATACCATGCAGTCAGACTCTCTACCCCCACCCCAGGCCTCCCATCAAGCTTGCTTGCAAGACTCTGTCCCCAAGCCTGGGTGTCACCAGCCCCTGCCCACCTAACCATTCCAGGCTCTGCTGCACCCAGCAAGGAGCCCTGACAATCAGGCCCCTTCCGGTTCTGCGAACTCATTACCAAGGCACTTGCACCCCTTGGCCAGGAGCCAGGCCTCCCTCACCCAGAGGGCAGAGAGGGTGTGGTCTTCGCTGCAGGAAGCCATTAGAGGTCTTGAAGCTATTAAGGGGCTTTAGGCATCAGGGGACTTAATCAGATTTGTGCACTGAGCAGGTAACCGGCTTGCATGTGGGCAGGAGGCAGCTGGGATGAAGGGAGCCTTCCCACCCCCTTCCCATGCCCTCCCCGCTGGCTTAGACCCACGAGGCAGTCACGGGACCCAAGGGAATGGGGCCTCAGAGGCGAGCTGCAGCGGATCAGCTGTGCTGACTGAGGAAGCACCTGGGCCCTCCACCTGAGACATCCACTAGACACTGGATCCTCAGATGTGGGGCTCCGAGCAGGGAAACACGGACTCCCCAGCTCAGAGGCCGTAACTGAGCCTAGAAATGCAGGCAGACGGGCTGCGGGGGAAAAGATCCAGTTTAGAAATTGGCTGCAGACCAAGAGCCAGGAAAGACCAATATTGGCTGCAGAGAGAGATGGGGGGTGGGGGAGGCCCAGGGAGAGGAAAGCTGGGCAGCAGCCGCCTGTGCCAAGAGGTCAGTTCTGAGACACACCCTGGGGAGAGCATGTGGGCAGGAAAGCCACTACTGACCTTGGCAGAAGCCACGTTGGGGCCATGCAGGGGGCAGAGGAGACAAACCAGACTTGCTTCCAGAGAAGCAGAGATCAAGCAGGCCTTGGCCGGAAGTGACAAGGCCTGGACTTGTGTTTTAAATTATTTTATTCAAGAAAGTGGGAAGGACAGACAAGGGGACTGAGCTGAGCCCTGAGTCCTTAAGCCCCCAGCTCAGCCCCCACAGCAGGACTAGACTCAAAGTTAGGGGGTTGGGACTCCAGCCCCACCCAGACAAGGATGGAGACAGACAGGACCCAGGAACAGACTGACTGCAGGAGCACGGCCCAGGGCGGGGCTATTTGGGGGTACCCCCGCCCTTCTTGGGTGTGGTAGGCTTTTTACTTTGCCAGAGGTGTCCCTGGATGGTGAAGGCATCCACACTCATGGACATGGTCTTGGCGGGGATCTGGGTGAAACGCTTGCGGTCCGAGTTGTACTTATAGATCCCCTCCACCATGGCGGGTGTGACCGTCCGGGGCCCATAGCCCGCCAGCCTCGACAGCTCCTCCGTCTCCCCTGAGAGCGTGTACAGTGCCCGGAACTGGCAGCTGGAGTCCCGGAAGAGGATCAGGAAGTGGTTGGCTTTGCTCTTCTCAATTTCCTTGAGTGGGGGGTGAGACGAGGGGCCATAAGCAGGCCAGGCCTAACCACACACACACACTCTATCTCTCTCTCTCTCTCTCACCTCCAGAATGCGGTTCTTCTGTGGCTCGTTCACCTTGCCTGCCAGGCAACAATGCGACAGGGCATTGTGGATGATGAACTTGTTGGACTTGGCGCTGGGCTCTTTGTACAGCTTGGGACCTATAAGGGTGGGGTGAGCAGGGGTCAGGGGGCTGTGGATGGGGGCCGGGAGCACATTCAGCTCCCATGATGCTCCCTCACCTGTGTACTCTGGCACAGATGCCGGGGATGAGGCGTTGCTGCCATTCTCCCAGTCACGTTCTCTGCTGCCCGGCAGGCGGCTGGGGGACATGAGGCCGGAGGGAGATGGAGCCCTACAGCAGGGAAGGGATGGGGGAGGCGTGGTCAGCAGTGATGGAGGGGGACCAGAGGGCATCTCCCCACAAGTCACCATACATGCAAGTACATGGGTATGATCTGGCCTGTGGGCCAACGTGAGGACAATGACGTGCACGCAGGCATGCACACACAGGTACACACCCTGGAGCCACGCCCCCTCCAGGTTCCCTTGGCTGTACGCAGTCCTCCAGTAGATGGGCTCTGAGCCCCCCTACCCTGCCAGGCAGAGCTCACCGAGATGTGGGTCTCTTCACTCCAAGGTTATTGGGGGTCTCGTTGGCCACCGTGGACAGGGACAGTGTGGACTGTGAGTAGATCTTGCTGAGCCTCGAGCCTGGAAAGAGAACCCACGGGGATCAGCCACTCCACTGGTCCCCTCACTTTTTTTCCAGTCCTGGGCTTGAGCTCAGGGCCTGAGCACTGTCCTTGGGTTTTCTCAAGGCTAGAGCTCTACCACTTGAGCCTCAGCACCACTTCTAGCTTTTTTCTATGTATGTAGTACTAAGGAATCCAACCTGGGTCGTCCTGCATGCTAGGCAAGCACTCTACCACTAGGCCAAACTCCCCGCCCCCTGGTCCCCTCACCTCTTAAATGGCTTTCTGTGCCTCCCCTCTCAGACGACCCCAAGGGAGCCTCATAGCAGCCAGAGGGAAGTCCCGTCACCCCCAGTAAAACCCATCCACATGCCTCCCCCCACCTTGCACCCTAAAAGACACCCCCTTTTCCTCTCCTATTCCCCCTCCCCCCCGCAATGATCCTCACCCAGCAGGCCGCGGGCTGGGCTTCTCGCCAAGGCCGAGTCATCACAGCAACCAGAGCGTGGCCGGGGGGCCCTCCGCCCGCCCCGCCCTGGCCCCCCGGTCCCTGAGGCCCGGGGCCGCAGCACCTTGTCCAAATCATCCATCAGCTTTAGCTGGGCACGGCGCTCATACTCCAGCCTTGTGAAGTCCCCTCGACGGGGGCCCACCTCATCATCAGTGGGGGCTCTGGTAGCGGGTGCCAAGGTGGCCACTGGGGCTACTATGGTGGCTGCAGGGGCGGGGCCTGGAGCCTCCTCCTGGGCTAACCTGCAGATGCCAAAGCAACGGGGTCGCTGCAGGAAGGGCCAGGGAGCCCCATCCCCTCCCCCAACTAATCTTAGCCTCACCTTGCAGCCTCCTCCCTCCGCTGCTCCTTCTCAGCTTCCTGCCACTGTTTGCGCCTTCGGGCCTCCTCCGCCCGCCGCTGCTGCCGCTCCAGAAGACTGGCACGCTTTTGGGCCATTTCGTCCTCTGGCTTGTCTTCATCCTGACCGGGAAAGACGTGGAACCCCACTGGTCACGCCTCTGCCAGGGCAAGGAAGCCCGTTGTCCACTGACCCAAACCAACCAGCTATCATTCACGTGACCTTTGTAAATGGTTCTGGCGTATTCAGCTGGTGCCTACTTGATGCCAGACACTGAGGTAGATGCAAAGACGACTACTGCTCATAAAAAGCACTTAACCTAACCTGAGAGGGGGGTGTGCCACTCTAAACTTCAGTCTGTCCTACATGGGGGACCCAGAAGCTTCCCTGGAGAATGACTAGGATTTAACTGAGGAAGGAGTAAGCCTTGCTTAACAGCAGGTACAAAAGTCCCGAGACCCAAACAAACAATGCAGAAGAGCGTGACTGATCTGGCTAGGACACAGGTGGGGACAAGGTACATGATGAGGCTAGAGGTGAGTGGAGCGCCAAGCTAAGAGGAAGATTTTGGTCCTAAGAACAGAGGCAGGGATCAAATCCCCACTGCTCTGTGGAAAGTGGCCAGGAGCTGGGGGAGGCAGTGGAGACCAGGAATGATCAGACATCAGATAGGAAGGGAAACTGGTTGGTCCACATTGGGAGGAGAAAGCCTGAAAGCCCTGTTTGTCTGGCTACCCATTAGTATCCATCTACCACTCACCATCTGTCCATCTGTCCACTGACCACTTCTCCACCTACCCCCCCATACCCTCTCCTCTAATCCATCCATCCACCATCCATCTACCTGCCCAACCACTAGTCCATCCACCTTGAGCCAACCAAACTACCTACTCATTCATCCACTCAATCAATGCACCATGCATGCAACCTATCCATCAATCCACCCACCCACCATCCTATCCCATCATTCATTCACCACATAATTTATCCATCATCCACCCAATCAACTTATCTACCATTCACCAACCCACCCAACTTATCAATATCCATCTATCATCCATTCCCAACTATCAATGACCCATCGATCCAGCTACCACCTGACCCATCATCCATCTAGCAACTTATCCAAGTATCCAACTTTTCATCTATCCATCCAACTTCTATCCACCCACTCAACTTCTTCAGCTTTCTAGCCATTTATCCTTAAACCAATCCATCCATCCACCTACCCAACCTATCCATCATTCATCTAATACCTAATTTATCCATCGTCCATTTTTCTACCAGTGACTCACCTTATAGAAGAATCCCAGGCCGGCCCGGGGCTCTCCTTCAGAAGACGCCTCTTCCTCTAGGGAATCCTCAGCCCCTGGGGGGCTCCCATCTCCCTCATCATCAGCAGGAGGCTCCCCTAGACTTGCCAGGGGGATCTCAATGAGGCCGGGCCGGGCGGCAGGCTCCTCGGGAGGCGTCCCCTCCGCCAGGAGGATGGAGGAACGTGTCTGCACAGGCACCTGGCTCGGTGAGAACTTGCGCAGGTGGGGGAGGCTGTCTACATCGTGGGGTGGAGTGAGGACTCGTGTCAGGGGTGCCAACCGCAGCTCTGCGGGCCGTGCGTGCTTGGGGCTACGGGGTGTTGGACTGGGGCCAGGCCCTGGGCTGCGTCGGTTGGCCGGTGCACGCCGGGCAGGGCTGGGGGATGCAGCTTTGGGCCCAGTGGGGGGGCCGGGGATGACCCACGCAGCGGGTGGCGGGGCAGGTCCAGGGGCCTCGGGTGGGGCCAGAAGCCGCTGCTGCTGGTCCGTGAGCCTCTGCATATCCCGCTGCAGCGAGCTCAAGGCGGCACTGAGCTTGCTGACAGCTCGGTTATAGTCTCCCAGGCCCTCCGGGGGCACGGGGCCCAAATCAGGAGAGAAGGTCACTGCCTTAGGCCGGGGGGCCGGTTCACCTTGGCCCTCGCCTGCTGGCCGCTCCCCACCGGGAGCTGAGCCAGCCTGCGCCTCTGCCTCGGCCTCGGCCTCCCCTCCAGCCTCCCGAGGCTGCACCTGCAGGAAGGCACTCTTGCCTAACCGCTGGCGGTGTTTGGCAAAGATGGCCTCTATGCGCCTCTTTTGGGCCTCGATGGCTCGGCGCTTCTCTTCCAGTCGGGCTCCAAGCTCACTCATCTCTGAGCTGAGAACCTCAGGGGCTGCTGGAGCAGACGTGGGGGACCCCACTCCAGCCTCGGCCTCCGCTTTCACCAGCTGCTTCTTGCGCTCAGCAAAACTGGTCATCTTGACTTCAGAGTTGGTGGCAGCAGGGGATGAGGGCACCGCCTTGGGGGACCCCTCGGAGGAGGCAGGGGGTTTCATTAGCTCCCCTCCTGGGCTTGGAGATGGCTTGGAGGGGGTGGCAGGATGGGACACATAGACAGGCGCTTTGGGGGGCCCATCGGACAGGGTTTTGAAGGACCTGTCAGGTGGGTAGGAGGAGGCCAGCTGCGGTTTGGATGGCCCCTCGGGCGAGTGGAGATAGAAGCTGCCGTCGGCAGCTCCATCAGGGAGCAGGCGGGGCTCAGCACTGTGAATTATTTGTAAGGCCTCCTCAATAGTGGGCAGATCGCCAGGTTCCGGAGTTTGCTGGGCAGGGGTCCGAGCTGGCACAGGACGCGGAGGGCCCAGGCTGTCGGAGCTGACGGAGCGGAGCAGGACAGGGTCTCCCATGACCACATCCACGTCGCTGTCCAGGCCAAAGGGGGTGCTGAACGACACAGCCTGGGAGAGGGGACGGCTGGGCGGCCGGAGGGATGGGTCAGCCCCTGGGAACCTCTCATCCCACCCACAGCCTATCCACTGCCCAGCTGGGGCCCCGCACATGCGCTCACCTGAGCTGACGGTTCCAGGCCTTGCCGAGGGCTTCCATGTGCGACATGGATGGGGAAGACTTCAGGGAGCCTGCGGAGGGATGGTGACAGGTCATTATGGGGTCAGGGGGCCCTGGGTACCATCAGAGGGGATCATTATGTGTCTGCTCATAGCAAATGTCTCCACAAATGGGAATTTAGGGCCATTTGGTATTACCAAGGAACCCCAAGAAGCCATTGGGAAAATTACCCGGGAGCTCACTTTGGGGGTGCCAGAAAGACCGACATGACATGAGGGCAAACAGAGAAAACAACACAAAGTCAGCCAGAACCATTTGTGTGTGTATGTGCTGGTCCTGGGGCTTGAACTAGGGTCAATCTTTTGTTCAAGACTAGCACTCTACCACTTGAGTCACAGCTCCATTACCAGCTTTTTCTGGTGGTTCACTGGAGAGAAAGAGTCTCGTGGATTTTCTTGCCCTGGCTGGCTTCAAACCATGATCCTCAGATCTCAGCTTTCTGAGTAGCTCAGATAACAGGTGTGAACCACCAACACCTTCGCTAAGCCAGGATCATTTTGGGGTGAGCTTCTCACCTGTGGATCCTCGGAGCGGGGACTGGGGGCCACCAGGAGACAGGAGCGGGTGGCGGAAGTTGAAGACTGGAGAGCTGCCAAGAAATGGCCTTCAGGTGGGACACTTCCATCTCCCTCCCCTGCCTCTTCCAGGTTCCCCCAGCTCCGCCCAGAAGCCTGCCACTATGGCAGAAACCAACACTATGGGCTGTGGGGAGACTGTACCTGCTCCCACTGTTGTTCTGAGATGGAGAGGCCTCAGTGCCCTTGGGGGAGGCAGCTGCCAGAGAAAGGAGATTGAAGAGGGTCAGGAGGGAAGCCTCGCAGCCCCAACTGGACTCAATGGCCCCATACTCACCATCACCATCAGGTAGGTCCTTGGCTTGCACAAAGTCAGGTTTCAGCACCTCGAAGCACATAAACATCTCAGCTAACAGCACCACCAAGTTGACCTGGAGGTGAGGCAGAGGGTTAGCTAAGGGCTACGCAGCCCAGATGCCCATCCCGCCCACTCCAGGCCACCCTGACGGTCTTACCTTGAGGGGAGGTGGGACATAGAGCAGGTCCTCCAGGGACAGGGGGCAGCCACGAGGAAGGCGGGAGGCGCAGAAGTCCTGCACCAGCTGGAGATTGTACAGGCTGTCCGCCACAGACATGGGGTCCTTGAGGCACACCTCTGTAATGACAGGACACACCAACTCAATAAAGAGGTGGATGGGCCACAGAAAAGCCCTGCAGCCAACACACACGTAAGAAATATGTCCTATGGGCTGGGAGTTTGGCTTGTGGTAGAGTGCTTGCCTAGAATGCATAAAGTCCTGGGTTTGATTCCTTGGTACTACATACATAGAAAAAGCTGGAAGTAGTGCTGTGGCTCAAGAGGTAGAACTCTAGCCTTGAGAAAGCCCAAGGTCTGGAGTTCAAGCCCAAGGACTGGCTAAATAAATAAATAAAATGTCCTACTAGGCACCACTGGCTCATGCCAGTCATCTTAGCTACTCAGAAGGCTGAGACCTGGCTGGGAGTGTGGCCTAGTGGTAGAGTGCTTGCCTAGCATCCATGAAGCCCTGGGTTCAACTCCTCATACCACACACAGGAAAAGCTGGAAGTGGCACTGTGCTCAAGTGATAGAGTGCTAGCCTTGAGCACAGAGAAGCTCAAGGAAAGAGTCCAAGTCCTAAATTTAAGCCCCAGGACTGGCCAAAGAAGAAGAGCAGGAGGAGGAGGAGGAGGAGGAGGAGGAGGAGGAGGAGGAGGAGGAGGAGGAGGAGGAAGAAGAAGGCAGCAACAGCAGTTAAGGTCTGTGGATCATGGGTCAAAGCCAGCCGGGGCTGGGAGAGACTTTTATTTCCAATGAACCACCAGAAAACCAGAAGTGGTTCTGTGACTCAAAGTGGTAGAGCCTTAAGCAAAAGAATCTCAGGGACAGAGCCCAGGCCCTGAGTTTAAGCCCATGGCTAACAAAAAGAAGAAAAAAAAAAAGAAACGGGGGGTAGGGAGGGAAAGAAGGAAAAGGAAAAGAGAGAAAAGAAAAATGTTCTAGCTGGGCCCTGGTGGTTCATACCTACAATCCTAGCTATGCCAGATGCTAAAATCTATAGACCACTGTTCAAAGCCAGCCCAGACAGGAAAAAGTTTGTGAGACTCTTATCTCCAGTTAACCACCAGAAAACTAGAAGTGGCACTGTGGCTCAAGTGGTAGAGTGCTAGACTTGAGCTGAAGAGCAAGGACAACACCCAGACCCAGAGTTTAAACTCTACAACTGAAAAATAAATAAATATGTCCTATGGCCAGAAGTGTGGCCTAGTGGTAGAGTGCTTGCCTAGTATGCATGAAGCCCTGGGTTCCATTCCCCAGGACCACACACACAGAAAAAGCCAGAAGTGGTGCTGTGGCTCAAATGGTAGAGCTCTAGCCTTGAGAAAACCCATGGACTCAGGCCCTGAGTCCAAGCCCCAGGACTGGAGAAAGAAAGAAAGAAAGAAAGAAAGAAAGAAAGAAAGAAAGAAAGAAAGAAAGAAAGAAAGAAAGAAAGAAAGAAAGAAAGAAAGAGAAAGAAAGAGAGAAAGAAAGAAGAGAGAGAGAGAGAGAGAGAGAGAGAGAGAGAGAGAGAGAGAGAGAGAGAGAGAGAGAGAAAGGGAGAAAGAGAAAGGGAGAAAGAAAGAGAGAAAGGAAGAAAGGAAAGAAAGGAGAGAAAGAGAAAGAAGAGCAAGAGAGAAGGAGGGTGGGAAGGAGAGGAAGGAAGGAAGGAAGGAAGGAAGGAAGGAAGGGAGAGAGAGAAAGAAAGGAGAGAGAGAGAGAAGGAGGGTGGGAAGGAGAGGAAGGAAGGAAGAAAGGAAGGAAGGAAGGAAGGAAGGAAGGAAGGAAGGAAGGAAGGAAGGAAGGAAGGAAGATGTTCTATGAGCTGGGCCTCTGGCCACATAACCCCTGCAAGCTGCATGCTATTACAGATGATACCGCAGAGCTAACCTGCCCCAGAATTCAACTCAAGTTCTGCAGTACGCTCGGCCTGTTGGGCTCCAGTAGTTTTGTACATCTGTCTGGAATCTTGGCTACTACTCTAGGAGGAGGGCTCAAATCTGAAGGTAGAAGTTCAAAGCCAGCCTGGGCAGAAAAGTCTGAGACTCTTCTCTCCACTGAACCAAAAAAAGACAAATGGAGACATGGCTCACTCAAACGCTAGAGTGCCAGACTTGAGTAAAACAGCTAAGGGACAATGTGAGGTCCTGAATTCAAGCTCCATTACTACTGGACACACAAATCCCACCTTAAAATAAAAAAACACTTCCTCCTGACCACTTACTGCTTAGCAACAGTCCAATAAACAGTAAAACATATATTTCCAGGAAAACATTTTCTCTCTCTAAGGATACCAAACTGTGTGTGTGTGTATAAAGATTTTTGCTCAAGACTGGTACTTGAACAACAGGCTCCACTTTTGACTTGTTAGTGGTTAAATGAAGATGAGTCTTAGACTTTCTTTCTTTGCCAATCCTGGGGCTTGAACTCAGGGCCTGAGCACTGTCCTTGAGCTTTCTCAAGGCTAACACTCTACCACTTGAGCCACAGCACCACCTCTGACTTTTCTGTGTATGTGGTTTGGAAGAATCAAACCCAGGGCTTCGTGCATACTAGGCAAGCACTCTAGCACTAGACCACACTCCCAACCCACACATTTCTATTTTATCTCTGACACTTAACATGGGGTCCAGCACACAATAATGTACTCTATGCAATGAGACTGAACTCTATGAAGCACAGAGAGGTGAAGACATTTATACAAGGTCACACAACTAGTTAGAGGAAGACAGAGATGCAAACCTAAATCCACCCATTCATAATGGCTGCATTATCCTGATCTCTAGGTCCTGGGGGACAGAAGCCTGGAGGGACTGGGCAGGGTCTTAGATTATGTGGCTTTACAGGATAGAAATGGGTCCCTTTAGTCACCTTCAAGTCGCAGCAGCTGGGGACAGTAGCAGTGGATGGTGGCAGCCAGCGCCGCTCCACTAGCCAGGTCTTGGAGGGTCGTCACATGTGGAAAGCAGGGGGCCCTTCTTGCCACAGCCCGGTCCTTACGGTATCGGATCTGTGGGGAAGAATGGGTGAAGTCAGTAGTCGGGCCAGCCCCCCCACTGAGTCAGCATCCATGCAGGCTGGGCGGGGAAGGCCTGGGGTTTCCGCCATGAGGGGCTGGGAAAGCTGGGAGGTCCCAGAGCCGGAATGGGGAGGAGGTGGGCCAGCCCAGAGCAGGGGGGAAAGGGACAGCAGCGAGAGGCAAGAGGAGGTGACGGGCGAGCAGCCAGGCCAGCAGCAAGGGCTGGGGAAAGGACTCCTGGGACCCCTGGGGTGGGGGATACATTACCATGGGGGGTTTGCTCCCCGACTCCTTCAAACAGAAGGCAATAGCGTGCTGGGGGAGGGGAGAGGAGCAGCTGTCAGCAGGTGGGGGGGGGGAGGACTGCTGACCTGCTGGGCCCCCAAGCCCACCTCTGGGGGAGGAAGGTGTACCTCCTTGTGAGCCCTGGCCAGCTCCCTGACTGTGCTCTGGTCAGCTTTGGGGGACCCCAGCTCCTCCCGGCCCTGAGGGACCTCACAGAGCAACCTCCCGTGCAGGGGACCACCCTCCCACGAGAGATCCAGGCCCCAGCTTGGGGAGAGGACACGGGGGAAGCAGGTATGCAGGAACCGCCCCCCCAACCCAGACCCAGGGTCAGGAGAGGACGTGAGCAAAGGCAGACACCCCATCCAGGCCTCACAGGCATGAACTCGGAAACACAGGGACGCTGCGACCCTTGCAAAAATCACACGCAAAGAATCCAAACATGGAGCTTCAACAATGAGCTGAAGCCGAGCGGCCAGTGGTTCCTGCCTATAATCCTAGCTAACTCCGAGAGGCTGAGATCGGAGGATCGAGATTGGAAGCCAGTTCAGGGAAGAAAAAGCGGCGAAACCCTTGTCTCCACCAAAAATGCCAGAAGTGGAGCTGTGGCTCGTGTGGTATAGAGTGCCAGCCTTGAGCAAAAAAGCTAAGAGACAGTGCCCAAGCCATGAGTTCAAACCCAATACTGGCACCACGATAAAAAGGGGGGGGGGAGGGAGGAGGATGACTTCCCCGTGTGAATCCCAAAGCTGGGAAGTTTTTAATTCAGGAACCTGAGGATCTCAGGAAAGTTCTACCTTCTTCTGGATTTGAGTCTTCCTTCTGGTGAGGTTGATCCCAAGACCCTCACCTCTTCCCCTCACCCCCAGGAGTGAGGGTCCGGCCCTCTTAACTAATGGGGATTTGCCCTCTATTACTGAGAAATGTCTCTGCTTGGTTAATGGCCTAAATTCTCTTGATTCAAGGAGGGGTGGTGGTGGTGGTTCTCCCTGTCCCCAGAATTGGGGTCCCAGCCTCCTTTGCTCACAGGTCAGGGGAGGGAGGAGAAGGTGCAGACCCGCAGGCAGAATCAGACACACAGACAAGACAGCAAGAAGCAGGGCAGGCAGACCAGGGGTGGACGGACAGTCCCACTTACAGGAACCAGCTTCCAGTACCAGCGTGTAGGGCACTAATGCCAGAGGGCAGAGAGGGGAAGAGCAGAGGCCGGTGCAGGGGAGAAGGCACAGAGAAGAGAGGGAGAGAGACAGTCATCTCCAGCCACGCTTCCTCTTTGACACTGCCATGAGATACAGCCTGACTCTGCCCATCCAAGCCCCCCCCCCCCCCCCCCATGGCAAACCCTTACATCCATTGGCCCTGACTCACTGAGGGTTGTGCTGGTGACGCCCCGTCTGTGGGGGCTGCAGGGGATGCACGCTGGGCCGCATCTTGCTCTGTCTTTTCCTGAAGCCGCCGGATGGTCTAGGGACCAGAGAGAGAGAAATCAGTTCTCTGGCATCTGTACCTTCTGGTACCCGTTCATCTCACCTAATGTCACCTACCGTGTCCACCCAGAAAAGGAGCTTGTGCTCCAAGCTGGTCAGGGCCAAGGGACCAGGCAGCGTCTTTGTCCATTCAAAGGAGAAGGCAACCATGAGGGCATCGATGACAGCTAGGTGGGCTCCCTAGAGAGGAAAGGGCTGCAGGGTGAGACCAGAGGGCAGGGTGGGGGGTCCCCTCCATCTCCAAGAGCTGAGGAAGAGCTAGAAGGTGGGCAGGGCTCCGAATGGAGCCCAGAAGGTGAAAAGGCTGGGGTCCTGGACTGGGCTTTGGGATCAGATACTGGACCTTCGAAGGAACAGCACGGGGCCTGCAGGGAAATCCAACTAAGTCCTTGGGGGTGGAGCCAGGCTTGGATAGGAGAAGCTAACCCTGGCAGAAGGTGCTTGAAAGAGGAAGAGCCTGTGGGAGAACCACCCCCAGTGGGTGGAGCTTAAGGGTGAGCCAGGCATGGCAAGAGGAGCTAAGGGGAGGAGCCAGATGTGGTGGGAGGAGCCATCGGGTGGGTGGGGCTCGATGTGTGGGAGGGGCTACATCTAATGGGCGGGGTCTGAGGGGGGTCTGGAGGGGCGGTTCAGGCTGACCTGAGGACAGGGCCTGGGGGACAGACATACCATGAGGATGGGCTGGTGTCTCAGGTCAGCCTCGCGCACGGGACGCTCCGGCAGGGAGGGCACCGTGCCCCTCCGCGCCAGCAGGGCGAGCAGAGCCGAGGGGCTGGGGGGCGTCTCGAGCTGCGGCAGCGCCTGGCGCCAGGCCCGGCAGTACAGCTCAGCCGAGAGCAGCAGCCGGGTCACCGGGGGCTTCACGTGCTCCTGCGCGTACTGGTCGGTGTAGAAGGGTTCCCACAGCTCCGGGGGCACATGCTCTGGGGGAAGAAGGGGGGGATCAGGGCCAGCACCCCAACACAGAGACCTAGCCTCCAGGAAGGGCACAGGGCTGCCCGCTGACCCCTCCAATGCAAGGACCAGGAGCAGGGAGAGCGCGAGGCCTCATCTTGGACCCCAAGAACCCCTGAGACTCACTGTGCAAAACCGTATAGTTCCCGGGAAAGACAAGAACCCCAAAAGCAAGGCACGGTGACTCCTGCCTATAATCCCTGCTACTCAGGAGGGTGGCCATCTGAAGATCGCAGTTCAAAGCCAGTCTAGGCAGAAAAGTTTGTTAAAGATTCTAATCTCCAGTGAACAACCAAAGAAGGAGAAGGAGAAGGGGAAGAAGGAGGAGAAGAGGAGGAAGAAGAGAAGAAGAGGAGGAGGAGGAGTAAGAGGGGCTGTGGCTCAAGTAGTAAAGCACTGGCCTTGGACCAAAGAGCCTAAGAACAGGGCCCAGGGCCCTGAGTTCAAGTCCCACTTGACCTTCCCACGCAGAGCTCCACCCTAGCACCAGTGGTTCTCAGCCCAGCTCCTTGAGAGATAAGGGCTTTCTAGGCTCACTTCCTCCTGCTCCCTGGCCTCAGCCTGGCTGTCCTGGCTTCTGTTCCCATCTTCCTAGCCTCCCCAAGGCCAGCAGAGAGCAGCCAATGCACATCCAGAGCCCAGAATTGGCCTAGGGACCTCTGCCCAGTACCTCCTGCTTCCGGAAACCTCCTTCCACCTGCAGTCTCTTTGTAAAGAAACGTGCCCCGCCCCAGGCACTGGATTCCAAAAGCCTTCTGGGTTTATTATTTTTATTTTGATGGTAGAAGGGATTGAATTTGGGGGAAATCTCATGCTTAGCTCAGTGAAAGCATTCACTGCTAGATTCTCAGACTAACTTTTCCCAGAGGCTAGCCTCCCACCACAATCCTCCAACTGCTGCCTCTCGAATCCTTGGGCTCACAGGCATGAGCTTCCACATCCAGCTTGTTTCTGAGGTTGGGTCTCACTAAATTATTGCCTGGGCTGACCTCAAACTGAGATCTTCTTCTTCTGTCTTTAGCACCTGAATAGCTGGGATTATAAGTGTGAGCCCTCACATCTGGCCCACTTTTCTTTTTTACTTAAAAAATATATATACCCAACATCTTACATCCCATCACTCCTCTAGTTTCAACCCTCTGATTTCTCTCTTAAACCCACACCTTCCTCTTCACCTCCCCAGTTCCCACTAGAGACTCAGTCCTGGGGCCGGGAGTTTGGCCTAGTGGTAGAGTGCTTGCTTAGCATGCATGAAGACCCAGGTTCCATTCCTTGGTACCACATACACAGAAAAAGCCAGAAGTGGTGCTGAGGTTCAAGTGGTAGTGCTCTAACCTTGAGAAAGCCCAAGGACAGCACTCCCTGAGCCCAACCCCAGGACTGGCGGGGGGGAGGGGGAGGGGGGGAGAAAGAAAAAAAAAAGAAAAGAGACAGTCTTGGCACTTATGGCGCACACCAGCAAAATGTAACAAATTTCTTCCCTCAGAATTTCTCAGGGCTTTCAAGATGGAGGAGGAAAAAAAAAAAGTGATAGCTGATATTGAGCAAACATTCACTGATAAATAATGCTGCCCGGGAACAAGGGTACAATTAGCATTCGGAGACAATGTCGTGTGTGTCTTTGTGTGTGTGTACTCGCACCACTACTGGGGATTGAACTCAGGGCCTAAGCTCTTACGCTTAGCTTTTTCACTCAAGGCTGGCACTCTATCACTTGAACCACCTTTCCACTTCTCACCCGCTTCCCACCGCTCTGGGGAGGTGCTCAATTAAAGAGTCTCTCGAACTTTCCTGCCCAGTGTAGCTTTGAATCATATCAGAATTCACCCGCAGTATAGGCAACCAAACACATATGTAAGAATTGGCACGTGTCTCCTAAGGGGTGAGCTGTCAGCTCTACCTCTGCCAGACCTGGGTTTAAGGCGTGAGAAGCACTGCTTTCATCAGCAGAGAGAAAACATAAGGCTCTGTAGTGCAATGGAAAGCACACTGGATCTTGAAAAGAATCATTAACTCAGCAATAGTCTACTCAGCTCAACAGATACCCACAATATTATCCCTCCAGTTTGCAATCAATATAAAAACTTGAATGAGCTAGTCTACTTTTGTTGTTGTTTGTGTGTGTGTGTGCCAACACTGGGACTGGCACTCAACCACCTCAACTATACCTCGAATTCCAGGTTTTTGCTGGTTAACTGAATAAAACGTCTCTTGGATTTGTCTGCCCAGGCTGGCTTCAAACGGAATCCTCCGATCTCAGCCTCCAGGGTGGCTAGGATTACAGGCCTGAGCCCAGTGCACCTGGGTCCCCTGCCTTTTTGGTACCAAGTCTTAGAGTCTTCATCTTATTTTTTTTTTAATACTTTTTTTCTTTGAGATAAGAGTCTCCCTATGTAGCCCAGGCTGGCCTCCAACTTGTAACTCTTCATTCTCAGTTTCTAGAGTTCTGGGATTACAGGTGTGTACTGCTATACTTACCTCTGGGTCTAATTAACATGTACCGCACACACATTGAATTCATCCTCTCCACTCCCCTCTCCTCCCTTCTCCAATCTCTCTCCTTCCTTCCCTCCCTCCCTCCCTCCCTCCCCTTCTTTCCTTTTGGTTTGTAGAGACAATGTTCCAATGTGTGGCTCAGAATCCTCCCACCTCAGCCTCCACTTCGCAAGTGCTGGGATTACAGGATCACATCTCCACAAGTGGCTTCACATCTCGCTTTTCAAGTACTCAAAAGCCACACCAAGCTAGGGGGCCACCTGTCCATTTCTTTATTCAATGAACTTTTATGCGTTCACTTGCCTGATCCTAAAATACTTACGAATTATTTATTTATTTTGCCAGTCCCGGGGCTTGAATACAGGACCTGGGCCCTGTCCTTGGACTTTCTCAAAGACTAGTGCACTACCACTTATGCCACAGCAACACTTCTAGCCTTTTCTGCCTGCGTGGTACCAAGGAATTGAACCCAGGGTTTCATGCATGCTAGGCACGCACTCTACCATTAGGCCACACTCCCAAGCTCTAAAATGCTTATTCTTTTTTTTTTTTTTTTTTTGCCAGTCCTGGCCTTGAGCTCAGGGACTGAGGACTGCCCTTGGACTTTCTCAAGGCTAGAGCTCTACTGCTTGAGCCTCAGCACCACTTCTGGCGTTTTGCTATGTATGTGGTACCAAGGAATCGAACCTGGGTCATTGTGCATGCTAGGCAAGCACTTTAACCACTAGGCCAAACTCCCAGCCCCTAAAATGCTTATTCTTATGCCATTATACAGATCAGAACCAAGGCCCACAGAGCATCACCTACCCAAGATCACACAGCCAGTCAACAGCAAAGCCTACATAAACACAGATTCCATCACATACTTCACTCATGCTCTCTGAAAGCATAAAGAATGGTTTGTGAATCCAGGCATCTGTGGCTCACACTTACAACCCTAGTTGTTAAGGAGACTGAGCTCTGAAGATCCAAAGCAGCAAAGTCTAGGAGAGTCTTATCTCCAATTAAGCACCAAAAGAAGCTAAAAGTGGAGCTTTGGCTCAGGTTGAGGAGTGCTACCCATGAGCAAAACATCTCAGTGACAGTAGCCAGGCTGAGTTCAAGCCCCAAGTCTTCCCCACCCCTTCCACACACAAATGAATGGCATGGGAGCCAGGCAGCTCAAGCCTGTAATTTTTGCTACCCAGGAGGCTAAGATCTGAGGATCTCAGTTTGAGGCTAGCCTAGACAGAAAAATCTGAGACTCTTATCTCCAACTAACCAGCAAAAATGCTGGTCTGGGGGAGTGGGGGAGGGGACAAGAAAGGAAAATGTGGGGAAAAAAAAAAAAAAAAAGAACAGCTCTGGGATGTTTCCTAAAGTTACATAAAATCCTTTCTTATCTCATTTTCTTAGAGTTGGTGCCCCCTAAAGCCCACCAGCCTGCACTCCACACACCTGTGCTTTGCGCCTCTATCCTCATCCACACTAAGATTGCACAGGGATACTCTGAGGGAGATCTGGTCAGTTCCTTGAACACTTCTAGGGCTCCCTAAGGCGCTCAGATCCGGGATTCCAGAGTACAACAGTCTCCCTTATCTCTAGCCTCCCCCCTCCACCCAGAGATGTGCAAGTTGTTATCTGAGAACTCCTTGTTAAGCCATACTGAGCCATAGAACACAGACTCCTTCCTTTAGCAAACTCCTACACATCTGACAAAACTCAAGTCCTTCCTCCTTGAGGGAGTCTTTCTTTCTCCCTCCCTGAAAGATTTTAGGGGTTTCCTCACCCTCCCCTCACTCTCCAGGCCCTGTTCTCTGGTCCAAACCACAGATCTAGTCCCTCTTAATCCGAGCCTAATTGTATACCTGTCCCCCTCCCTGAGCACCACATAAAGAGTTCCAGAGATCATGAACAGGGGAGATCTGTACTCCATTCCCTGTAGACTCACTCTGTTTAGGAGAGGCAAGCAGGAGACCGAATGAACCTGATACTTAAAGAGTAATGCCAGGCAGGTTTCAAAGCACAGCTACTCTAGCATGGAACTGGAGAGGAAGACGTGGAGGCGTGGCTCAAGTGGTAGAGCACCTACCTAGCAAGCACAAAGTCCTGAGTTAATCTTCAGCACCATTAAAAATAAATAAATACAAGCCATGGCTAGGAATGTGGCTTAGTGGTAGAGTGCTTGCCTAGCATGCAGGAAGCCCTGGGTTCAATTGCTCAATGCCACATAAACAGAAAAAGCCAGATGGGGCACTGTGGGTCAAGTAGTAGAGTGCTAGTTTTGAGCAAAAGAATCTCAGGAACAGAACAGTGTCTGGGCCCTGAGTTCAAGCCACAGACAGGCAAAAAAAAAAAAAAAAAAAAAAAAAAGTCATAGGCGGCTCATACCTACAATCCCAGCTGCTCAGGAGATTTTAGATCTGAGAATCATGGTTCAAACTCAGTTCAGGCAAGAAAAGTCTGTAAGATTCTTACCTCCAGTTAACCACCAAAAGTAAAAACAAAAATAAAATAAAACGGGGGCTGAGAGTTTGGCCTACTGGTAGAGTGTTGCCTAACATGCACAAAGACCTGGGTTCGATTCCTTGATACCACTTACATAGAAAAAAGCTGGAAGTGGTGCTGAGGCTCAAGTGGTAGAGCTCTAGTCTTGAGAAAGTCCAAGGACAGTGCTCAGACCAGGACTGGCAAAAAAAAAAAAAAAAAAAAAAAGAAAGAAAGAAAGAAAAAGGAACTGTGGGTCAAATGCTAGGGCATTAGACTAGAGAAAAAAAAAAGGCAAGCCAAGCACCAGTGGCTCATGCCTGTAATCCTAGCTACTAAGGAGGCCAAGATCTGAGGATCCGGGTTCAAAGCCAACCCAGGCATGAAAGTCCATGAGACTTATCTCCATTTAACCACTAGAAAACCAGAAGTGGCACTGTAGCTCATGGCTAGCATAGAGCTGAAGAGCTCAGGGACATCACCCAGGCCCAGAGTTCAAGCCCCACAACCCCTACCACACACAGTAATTTCTGCTCTGTTCCCCAGTGCAGGGACAGTGACATTACCAGTATTATTTTTTAAAATCCTACCTGCATACCCACAAGCAATAGTAATTACCCATATGGCAGACAAGGGAGAATGTATCCCACAGTGAGGGCCTCTACCAGCCCCCCTCCCCACAGCAACTTCATCTAAAAGGTCCTGGAGTCTCAGCCTCCTTCCTGATGCATCCCAGCGACACATGAGCAACCCCAAATAGACAGAGAAACACAGAAGTGGGGAAACATGAGCTCTTTCCTCCAACCTTTCATAAAAAGGAGCTGCGACACAAAAACAAACAAACAAACAACTCCATTCTGAGTTTCAAACTTGGGCTCTATCACCCCCAATAAACTTGGATACGGTGGGGTGGGGCAGGAAAGCGTCTGGGAGCAATCCCAATCTTCCAACAAACCCCTTCATTCTTAAATCCTCCAGGGTCCCCTGGTCTCAGAGGCGGCCATGAGGGAAGAAGAGTTCTGAGTGGAGAAAGTGGGAGCTAAGCCTGGGTGGATGCAGTTACCGGCCAGCTGTGACGAGACCCACACCCAGAACAGGTTGATCTGGGAAGGCCACTCAAAGGTAAAGAGGGGGGATGGGCTGTGCCCAGGTAGTGCCAAGACCTGTACGTAGGCAGGGCCGCCGGGAGAGCAGGGCACCCCGGAAGGACCAGACTTTAATTAACCCCTCTGCTCCCCCAAGGCCTCTCAGAGCTGGCCTGAAGGATGGGCAGCTGCCCTGCGCCCCTCATCCTGAGGACCCCCACACACACATACATCCTTGCAGCAGTGCTCAGGGGTCCAGTTCTTTAGATGAATATGGGGGGACAGGAGCTACGAAAGGAATAGGGGACCCGCCCTAAGGAGACAAGGCCCTGCAGCTGGGCTCCCCAAGCTCCAGCTTGATCCTGGACAAGCCATTTTCCCCAGGCTTCCGCAGGCTCGCCTGCTTTCCCCGGGAAAAAGGGTGTGTGTGGGGGAGGGGGTAATAAGTCACAGCTGCTGACAGGGACCACGGTGGCTTTAAAGGGGCGCGGGAAGGGAGGGGGTCCCCGGCTCTCCCGGGCCACCGCCCGCAACGCAGGCGGGGCGGACGCGCGCTGGGTGTCCCAGCCTGGAGCGGGGATTTGGGGGGAAGATGGGGAGAGCGGTGCTGAGCGCTTGCTCCCCCCCAACCACGCCGTATGGAAGCTGGTGTCGGCGGTGTCAATGGAGGGGGGAGGAATCCCCGAAGACGCATGATGTGGGTGTGGATGGGGCGTGCAAAGGACGCCCTCCCCTCCGGATAGGGGGTGGAAGCAGCCCCCAGCCCGCCGCGGGGGACCCCACCCGGCCAGCAGACCCCGCCCCGCTCACCTGGGGGCCCCGGTGCCGAGCTGGGCCCCACCCCCACTGCGCTCAGGCGCTCGGCGGGCAAAGTCCACGGCCTGGGCCCGGCAGGAAGCGCGGAGGCCCTGCACGGCAGATCCCGGGGCCCGGAGACCCCCCCCTCTCACCCCTCGCCAGCCCCGGCGGCCCGCGCCATTGTTCCCACGGCCCCAGCTCGCCCAGCCCGGCGCCCCGCCCCCCCGCACCTGCCGCCCCGCGTCCCCCGGTACCTGCACCCCCGAACGCCGCCCGCAGCACCCATGCCAGGCTCGCCGCCGCTTTGGCCCGCGAGAAATCGTACTGGTCCAGCGATTTGATCTCGGGCACCAGGAAGGTCCTCCGCAGTGGCCCGGGCCCCGCGGGCGCCGCCTCCACCATGGCGGCACCGGGGCTGCCAGCCGACCGACACCGGCTCCACGCTCAGGGCTGGGCTGCGCTGCGCCGCACCGCGTTCCGGCCGGCCAAGGCCGCCGCCGCCGCCCCGGTACTGCAGCCGCCGCTACCGCCGCCGCCGCCGCCGCCGCCGCCGCCGCCGCCGCCGCCGCCGCCGCCGCTGCTGCTGAGCCAGGTGCGGCCGCTTGCGCTGGCGACGCAGCGTCGGCCCCGCCCACAGGGGCGGGGTCCAGGTGAACTCCGCCCGTCTGAGTCAGGCTCCGCCCATCGCGTCCAGGCCCCGCCCATAGGGGGGTCTCTAAGTCTCAATGGATCTCCTGAGACTCTTGTGTGCAAAGCCACAGGAGCAGGAGTACGCTGATGAGGTGAGACCTGCCAGAGACAGGCAGACAGACAGGCACACTCGCTGGAAAGAATGAGGGAGCCTCTCTGCGTGGCTGTCTCTGGACAGCCTCTTAGCACCAAGTGCAGACTTTGCATGCTTCTCGCCGAGGATCAGGGGCTTGTGTCTGCTTCTCACTGAAAAAAAGAGCCTGTGAATGTGTGGACGAATCGACTATGTGTAAGTACATGCCTTTGCCACGTGTTCGGTGTGCAGAGATCTGTGTCACGTAGCTGACTGCATCCTGAGTGTGAAAATTGGTCATGGAGGCCCAGTACTGGTAGCTCACACCTGTCATCCTCGCCACTCAGGGAAACTGAGATCTGAGGATTGAAGTTCAAATCCAGCTGAGGCAGGACCGACACTTATCTCCAATAAACCACCAAAAAAGAACCCTAACTGGATCTATGACTCGATCGGTAGAGCGCCAGCTTGGAGCAAAAAGCCCAGCAACAGCACCCAAGCCCTGAGTTCAAGGCCCAGGACTGACACACACAAAAAAAACAACTAAAGCCAGGCAAGGTGGCTCACGCCTGTAATCCTAGCTACTACTCAGGAGGCTGAGATCTGAGGATCTCCATGCAAAGCCAGCCGTGGCACTAAACTTGGTGAGACTCTTTTTTTTTTTTTTTTTTTTTTTTTGGCCCCTTTCTCTTTCTGGCCCTGCTCGCTCCGGCCCTGCTCGCTCCGGCCCGGCTAGGCCCCCTTTCTAGCTCCGGCCCCGCTCGCTCCGGCCCGCTCGCTCTGGCCCCGCTTGCTTCAGCTTGCTCTTGGCCCCGCTCGCTCCGGCCCGGCCCTGCTCCTGGCCCCGCTCGCTCCGGCCCGGCCAGCTCTCGCTTGCTCCTGGCTCTGCTCGCTCTGGCCCCTTCTCGCTCTGGCCCCGCTCGCTCCGGCCTCGCTGGCTCTGGCTCGGCTCGCTCCCGCACGCTCGCTCCGGCCACCACTCGGTTGGGCTTTTGTTCACTTCAGCTCAGCTCGCTTCTTTCGCTCTCTGTCGCCGTCGCAGTCTTGTCTCTGTCACTTTTCCGGTTTGGTTGTGTCTCGTCTCTGCCACTTCCGGCTTGGTTGTGTCTGTGGGATACCGAGGAATCGAACCCGGGTCTTTATGCATGCTAGTCAAGCACTTTAACCGCTAGGCCAAACTCCCGGGCCCTTGGTGAGACTCTTATATCCAATTAACCACTAGAAAAGTGGAAGTGGCACTGTGGCTCAAGGAGTAGAACAGTAACGTTAAGCTGAGGAGCTCAGGGAAGAGTGCCCAGGTCCAGAGTTCAAGCCCCACAACCAGAAAAAAAAATAATAAAACACCTAAACATGGATCTTAGAGTCCTGAGCCTCAGTTTCCTTAGCTGGGTCCCTTGAAAGGAGGGCTGGGAATGTGGCTTAGTGGTTGAGTGCTTGCATAGCATGAGGTGCTGGGCTCAAGTACTGGGTATCAAGTAAATAAAAATAAATAAAAAGTTTTGGGTTTCTTTTTTTTTTGCCAGTCCTGGGCTTGAGCACTGTCCTTGGACTTTCTCAAGGCTAGCACTCTACCACTTGAGCCTCAGCACCACTTCCGGCTTTTTGCTATGTATGTGGGTACCGAGGAATCAAACCCGGGTCTTCGTGCATGCTAGGCAAGCACTTTAACCACTAGGCCAAACTCCCGGCCCAAATAAAAAGTTTAAAAAAAAACAGTTAAATAAATAAAAATAAAGAGCAAAACTTTAAAAGAATTAACGATCAGATTTTGTATCTCTATGTTGTGTGCATGAGCATATCTAAGTATGTTTGTGTGTTATGTGGGGTTGTGATGGATTATCCTGTCAATTTAGGAGTATGAGAGAGACCTTAGCTGGATGCATTTGTGTGTGTGGTCCATATGAATGTGACTGGGGCCTTGGCACATTTGTGATATCTGTTCTGTTTGTTGGGAAAGGGCTTGGGTCATATGTGGGTGAGCATGTACTTGTGTATTGTGTGTAGGTGTGGGTGTACACTTTCTGAATGCATTACTCTACACATATAGATCTCATTTTGTATCCCACAGATTCAATCAGCCAGGGACTGAAAATGTTTGGAAACAAAACACAATGCATTTGACAAGAATAAGAAGAACTATTTTTTTCCCTAAATGATAGAAGATAACACACAGCATTTACACTGTATACCTTATTAGAAGTTATCAAAAGAGGATTTGTAGTCAGCTAATAAAGCCACATGCTTCTAGCTGACACCTGTAACCCTAGCTACTCAGGAAGCTGAGACCTTGAGGATAGAAGGGGGAAAAAAAAATTCCTTGAAACTTCATCTCCAAAATAACCAGCTAAAAAGAGCTAGACTGGAGGTGGGACTCGAGTGGTACAATGCATGCCTAGCAAGTGTGAGGCCTGGGGCTTTATCTATTGTACTGGAAAAAAAAAAGTTAAAACTATAAAGTTTGCTGAGCACTGGTGCCTCATAGCAGCACGAGTGTAAATTGTCAAATGTGCAAATGTTTGTGGACATGAGTATAATTCATTATGGCTAAAGCTTTATTTGTGGATACTCCTTTCACATTTGCTTGTGTGTTCCCTGGGCTTTTGTGTCAAAATATCTCCTCCATGGTTCTTAGCTATGTGTAGTTGTGAAAGCACAAATGTTTGTGTCTAGCCTGGTACAGGTGGCTCATACCTATAATCCTGACTACTCTAGAGACTGAGATCTGAAGGTTTACAGTTCAAAGCCAGCCCTAGGAAAAAATCCCCCCAAACACCATCTTCAATTAATTAGCCCCACCCAAAGAAAAGCCCAGAATGGAGACATGGCTTAAGTGGTGAGAGCACCAGTCATGAGGGAACAAAACCTAACAAAACTGAGCTAGACCTGGAAGCTCTGAGTTCAAGTTCTGCTGCTGACACACACACAAGTACATATACCAGGGGTTCAAATCTGTGAACCCCCATGGCTTTATAAAGTGCTTTATGAAATTTGGAAAAACTATATGATGTCCTCCTACCAGCCTAAAGGGAGGCCCCAGAGGCAGGCCGGCCCTCATTCACATTCCACATCATGCTGACACACGCTGACATGTGTGTTTTGGCTTGAGTCTCATGGTCCAGAGCCTGTGACCGGCAGGGGGGGTGGGTGTGCCTGTGGGAAGGGAGCTGGGGCGTGTGCCCTCCTGTCTGGAAGTGCCTGTCCAGGCACTGCTGGGTGTGGAAACACACAAAAGGACCAGTGTGTGTGTGTGTGTGTGTGTGTGTGTGTGTGTGTGTGTGTGTGTGTGTGTGTGTGTTTGTGGCAGCACACGTGTAGGTTTCACACCATGGGCGTGGCTTCCTCTTGGACTTTCCCCAAGACACCTCAACAAGGACCTTAGTGTGCCTATCCTGAGCCTCAGTTTCTCTAGCTAGGTCACTTGAAAGGAGGGAGGTGTTCTCTCCATACGCCATTCCTTCTGTGAGTTTGGGGTGTCCTGGGAAAGTTTCCCTGGCCTCTGAGGACCCCAAGGGCCAACCCCAGATGAAGCTACACCTGCGGCTGGCTACAGCCCCCCCACACACACACCGTGGGAGGCTCCAGGTGAACACATAAGCACGTGCTTTCCATCCTAGGAGGGGGATGCAGGCCTTCACTTGCAGAAGGAACAAAGTGGGGATGTCTTTGGAGATATCTGGGGCCCCTGCTGAAGCTCCGGAGGGCCTCCTCCCAGCCCAGCCCCCACACCGGGCCAACCGGAAAGCCAGGCTGGACCAGATGGCCCCACCCACACACAGGGCCAGGCTGGCTGGAACCGAGGTTCCACCTGCCCTCGGGGAAGCATGTTCCTGCAGCCCAAGGCAGCCTCAGACACATCCAGGGGTTCACTTTCTTCAGGGCAACCCTCTCTCATAACCCCTCTTCAGCCATCCTGTGAGTTCCTGCTGCCCTCTTTCTCGCTCACCTGCAGCTCATTAGATGGCTGGGGGTGGGGATGACAGAGTTTGTAGGTCAAGAGTTCAGGATGAGATTTGGGGGAGCATAGGCATCCCCATAAAATCATCTGGGAGGCCAGACACTGACTCACACCTGTCATTCTAGCTACACAGGAGGTGGAGATTTGAGGATCATGGTTCAAAGCCAGCCCAGGCAGGAAAGGAGACTTTTTTTTGGCCAGTCCTAGGGCTTGAACTCAAGGCCTGGGCACTGTCCTTGGGCTTTCTCAAGGCTAGCACTCTACCACATGAGCCACACTACCAGCCCAAGAGGAGACTCTTATCTCCAGAGCTGTGGCTCAAGTGGTAGAGCACCAACCTTGAACTTGATTAACCCTGGTACTCAGAAACAGTATGCATGCTCTGGGTTCAAGTCCTAGGCCTGGGGGGTAAGAGGGGGGAGAAAGATAAAAGGCCACACTTTGTGGACTACAATCCTCCATATCTCAGCCTCCTGAGTACCTTAGATCATAATCACAAGCCTATAAGGGGGTGTGTGTGTGTGTGTGTTGGTTCTGGGGCTTGAACTCAGGGCTTGGATTCTTTTTGCTTAGGACTACCATTTGAGCCACAGCTCCACTTCAGGCTCGTTGGTGCTTCACTGAAGATCAGAATCTCATGGACTTTCCTACCCTGGCTGCCTTTGAACCATGATCCTCAGATTTCAGCCTCCTGAGTAGCTAGCATGACAGACGTGAACCACTAGGGCCCAGCAAAACAGTATTCTTAATAACATGTGACAGAGATGGCACTTAGCCTTTAGGATCTTCCATCCCCAAACCTCTATGCCCAGTCTAGTGGCAACAAAAAAGGCTGAAAAATTTCTAATCACAAGCCATTCTCCAGAATACCTACCCTGCCCTCCTCCAAACTATCAAGGTCATTGAACAAGGAATGTCTGAGAAAATGTTCTAGGGAGACATGATAAGTCGATGATCGATGTCATAGGTGCCTGGACAGTAGCTGAGTGGCAGGGCACTGGATCCGCTCCCCCCCTCAAGGCCTGAGGGAGGAAGAAAGGAAGGAAGGAGGGAGGAAGAAAAGGAAGAAGGGAGGGAGAGAGCAAGGAAAGCAAGCAGGAAAGAAATGGATTGATTCATTTTATTTTTTTTCAGAGGCTCTGGGATATTAAAAGAGCAGTTGTAGAAAACTGGAGAATTCTGAAGCAAGGCTTCAGCTCAATAAGTAACAATGTATCACTATCTGTATCAATGGTACCACACTAGGGTAAAATAATAACAATGTAAGAATTGTAGAAATTTGTTTGCATTTCAGGGGTGGGAAAGGAGGGGAGGAGGCTTGGAGACTCCCTGCTTTCTCTGCTCAACTGATCTTGTCATTCATTCATTCATTTTGCTGCTGTCCTAGGGCTTTGAACTCCAGGCGGGTGATGTACTTTTACCATTTTTTTACTCATGGCTGGCCACTCTAACACTTGAGCTTTGGCTCCTTTTCTGACTTTTGCTGCTTACTGGGTGATAAGAGTCTCCTGGACTTTCTTGCTTGTTGCTGGCTTTGAACCATGATCCTCAGAGCTGAGCCTTCTGAGTAGCTAGGATTATAGGTGTGAGCCACTGGTGCCTGGCTGATCAATGTAAGTTTTTCTACAAGGCTTGGGGGGTGGGGGTGGCTCAGTAGTAGAATACTTAGCATGTATGAGGCCCTGGATTTCTTCTCAGCCCTGTAATAAATAGTATTGATAATAACAACGATAACAAATCTGGGCCTAGAGATGTAAATCTATGATCCTGGCACTCTAGAGGTTGAGGCGCGAAGATTGTGAGCTTGTAGCTACCTAGAGGGACCTTGTTGAGAAAGAGGGGTAGGGTGCAACTAGGAGAGGGGGGGTGGGAAGGGCAGTGCAGGAGAGAGGGAAGGAAGAAGAGAGAGAGATGGGGAGAGGAGAGAGAAGGAAAGAAGGAAAACAACAGAAACTCCTGTTCCTGCCTGGCACCGATGGATCCTGTCTGTAATCCTAGCTACTGAACAGGGTGAATCTGGGGACTGTAGTTCAAAGCCAGCACAGGCAGGAAAGTCCATGAGACTCTTATCCCTAATGACCCAGCCAAAAGCCAGAAGTGGAGCTATGGCTCAAGTGGTAGAGCATTAGCCTTGAGTGGAAAAGCCAAAAGTAAGAGCATCTAGGACCTTGAATTTGAGCTCCAGCACGGGCACATGTACACACACATAAACACACACCCATGCACACGCACACACACACACACACACACATACACAAAATTCTTTGAAACCTCTACAAATAAAAAGAATTGAAAGACAGACAAAACATGAGCCCAGCTGTCTTAAAATTGCTATGTGAAGTGCTATAAAGTTTCTAAGCACTGATTACTGCTGGTGCTCTGTCATCAGGATGGTAATAAAGAGTATGGAAGGAAGCCATGGTAGGCTGTTGATGATACCTTGAGCCAGGCTAGAGCCTGGAATGCCAGCATTCTCCCATTTCCAGATGGACCATTGTTGCTGCTGAATGGGGCTTGAACTCAGGACCTGGGCACTGTACCGTTTACACTCATGCTCTAGTTCGGAGAGCCACAGCTCCACTTCTGGCTTGGTGGTGACAAATTGGAAATAAGTGTCTCATGGACTTTCCTGCCCAGGCTGGCTTTGAACCTTGATCCTCAAGTGTCAGCTTTCTGAATGGCTGGGATTACAGGCATGAGCCACGAAAAGGAAAATTACATATATGTGCAGGTGACAAAACTAAGTTTGCAAACTTAGGGTGGCCTTTTAGAAACACCCATATCCTAAAGGGTCCTAACTGGTCCCATAATGGACCCCAGCCACTCAGAGCTGTGGGCGTGGTGTGGGGTGGGGAAGAATGCTGAGCTGAGATTGAGAACATGTTTTGAAGATGAAATTGGCAGGACACTTAGTTACTGTGAGCAGGAGGGAGAGGGAGGGGCCCTGGAGGATTCCCAGGTCTTTGCTTTTCGCAATTGGCTAAGATGGGGACACGAGATGAGGCCAGTTTGGGTGAGGATGATAAGATTCACCTTGGATAGGGTGAGTTTCAGTCCTTGAGGGCCACCAAGGCAGCCAGAAATGGACTGGGAAGTGGGGGTGGGGGGAGGGGAGCTCAAGTAGTAGGGCTCTTGCCTAGCAAATATGAAGTATGGAGTTCTACCCCAGGATTTGAGGGGGATAGGGGAAACCAGGAGTTTGTGTTGCCTACAGATTATATTGAGTGGTAAACTGTATGATTGTGCATGAGACACCCCCCCCGCCCCCACATATGCACCCAGGCCCTGTTCCTTCTGATAGAAAGAATGTAAACGGCTAGGCGTTTGGCCTAGTGGTAGGAGTGCCTAGAATGCACAAAGACCAGGGTTCGATTCCTCAGTACCACATACATAGAAAAAAAAAGCCAGAAGTGGTGCTATGGCTCAAGTGGTAGAGCACTAGCCTTGAGAAAACCCAAGGACAGTGCTCAGGCCCTGAGTTCAAAGCCTAGGACTGGCAAAGAAAGAAAGAAAGAAAGAAAGAAAGAAAGAAAGAAAGAAAGAAAGAAAGAAAGAAAGAAAGAAAGAAAGAAAGAGAGAGAGAAAGAAAGAGAGAGAGAAAGAGAGAGAGAGAGAAAGAAAGAAAGTAGCAGCCAGGCACTGGTGGTTCACCTAATCCCGGCTATTCAGAAGGCTGAGATCTGAGGATCACAGTTCAAAGCCAGCCTGGGTAGCAAAGTCTATGAGACTCTTTTTTTTTTTTTTTTTTGCCAGTCCTGGGCTTGAGCTCAGGGCCTGAGCACTGTCCTTGGACTTTCTCAAGGCTAGAGCTCTACCACTTGAGCCTCAGCACCACTTCTGGCTTTTTTCTATGTACGTGGTACCAAGGAATCGAACCCGGGTCTTCATGCATGCTAGGCAAGCACTTTAACCACTAGGCCAAACTCCCGGCCCCAGTCTATGAGACTCTTATCTCCAATAATCACTCAGAAAAAGCCAGAAGTGGGGTTGTGGCTGAAGTGGTAAAGCACTAAAAGAGCACAAAGAGGCTCAGGGACAGTGTCAGGCCCGGAGTTCAACCTCCAGGACTGATCCCCTTCTCAAAACAAAAAGCATGTAGGATTTGGAAGCAAATAAATTGTCTTTCAGTAAATGAACGGATTAATCTGTGACGAGACTCCAAAGAGATATTATTTATTTGATGGAAGAGGAGGAGGAGGGGGGGGGAGGAGAAGGAGGAGGAAAAACAGAAGAAGAGGAAGAGGAGGAGGAGGAGACGGAGGAGGAGGAGGAGGAGGAGGAGGAGGAGCAGCTAGAGGAGAAGGAGAAGGAGGAGGAGAAGAAATGAGCTATCAAAACAGAAAGAGGGGCCGGGAGTTTGGCCTAGTGGTATAGTGCTTGCCTAGCATGCACGAAGACCTGGGTTTGATTCCTCGGTATTGCATATATTGAAAAAGCCGGAAATAGTGCTGTAGCTCAAGCGGTAGAGCACTAGCCTTGAGGAAAGCCAAAGAACCATGCTCAGGCCCTGAGTTCAGAACTGGCAAAAAAAAAAATAAATAAACAAACAAACCCAAAACACATAGAAAGACATAAAAAAAACAAACCCTGAAATCTGAAATGTGCATTACAGCCATCCAGCCATTCCTCAGTAGCTACAGGAGACACACACACACACACACACACACACACACACACACACACACACACACCATCCTAAAGAATACCCAAATCCACACATGCTCAATTCTCTTACATAAAATGTCAAAGTTGTTTTGTCTGTGTGTATGTGTGTGTGTGTGTGTGTGTGTGTGTGTGTGTGTTGGTACTGGGGCTTGAACTCAGGGACTTCCCTCTTGGCTGGCTTTCTTGCTCAAGGCTGATACTCTACCACTTGAGCCACAGTTCCACTGCTGGCTTTTTGCTGGTCCATTGGAGATAAGAGTTTCATGGAATTTCCTGCCTGGGTTAGCCTTGAACCTTGATTCAGATCTCAGCCTCCAGAGCAACTGGGATTACAGGCATGAGCACCAGCACCCAGCAATACTGGGTTTCATTTTGAATATGTGCCATGTGCAAAGGTGCCAAGGGCACCGCCCAGACAGCCTCTGTCCTCACGGAGTTTATGTTCTAGCGGAACAGAGGCATAATGAATTGCTAATTACAGCCATGGATAGGAGGAAGTGATGTACAGTTAGTGCAGAGAACAGGGAGAAACTGAGGTAGAGTTGAGGTGCATACCTGCAGTCTAGCTAATTGGGAGGCCGAAGCAAGAGGAAAGAGTTTGAGTCCAGCCTGGGCAATATGTTAAGACTCCAACTCAAAATAAAGAAGGAAGGAAGGAGGGAAGGAGGGAAGGAAGGAAGGAAGGAAAGAGGAAGGAAGGAGGGAAGGAAGGGCTTGAACTGGGCATTGTCCCTGAGCTCTTTTGCTCAAGGTTCGAGCTCTAGAACTTGAGCTACAGCTTCATTTCCAGCTTTTTGTGGTTCCTTGGAATGAAGAGTCTCAAGAACTTTCCTGTCCAGGCTGGCATCCAACCAAGATCCTCAAATCTCAGCCTCCTAAATAGCTAGCATTACAGGTATGAGCCTGGCTGAGAAATTCTTATCTCCAGTTAACCAGCAAAACTCCAAAAGTAGAACTGTGGCTCAAGTGGTAGAGTGCCACTTGAGGGAAAAGTAAAGCCAAGAAACCACATGAGGTCTTGAGGTCTTGAATTTAAGCCACAGTATGGGATGAGGGGAGAGGAAGGGAGGGAGGGAGGGAAGGAGAGAAGGAGAGAGGGAGAGAGAGAGAGAGAGAGAGAGAGAGAGAGAGAGAGAGAGAGAGAGAGAGAGAGAGAAAGAGAGAGAGAGAGAGAGAGAGAGAGAGGGCGCTTATGGTGTAACACTGCTGTACCTAGATAAATAAAACTGGTCATACAATGTCACTCGGTAATGAGAACAAGCCTATGGCTTAAAGGCAGAGCTTGCCATAGAGAGGGACTTGGGTGGTAGATTGTTGAAGTGATAGTTTTACATTTGCCTGCATCTGCTTGTATCCACACCTTTGGGGTGTCTACTTCTATAGATCCAGGGCCTGGACATGTGACTTGTGTGGGTTAATAGCAAAAATAACATACTGACACAGAAAAGGGGCTACCACTACAGTCTTCACAGGCACAATTTGTTTTTCTTTTCTTTTTTTTTTGCCAGTCCTGGGCTTGAACTCAGGGCCTGAGCACTGTCCTTGGACTTTCTCAAGGCTAGAACTCTACCACTTGAGCTTCAGTACCACTTCCGGCTTTTTCTATATATGTGGTACCAAGGAATTGAACCCGGGTCTTCGTGCATGCTAGGCAAGCACTTTAACCACTAGGCCAAACTCCCGGCCCTTGTTTTTCTTTTAAAAAGGAGCCAGGTGCCTAGTGGCTCATGCTTCTCATCTCAGCTACTCGAGAGGCTTGAGATCTGAAGACAGAGAGGTTCAAAGCAGCCTGAGGCAAGAAAATCCATGAAAATCTTATCTTCCCATGATCCACCAGAAAGCTACACATGGCTCAAGCAGTTGAGCCAAAGAGCTCAGGCATAGTGCCTGGTTCCTGAGTTCAAGTCTGAGCACTGGCACAAAAGTAAATAGCTGGGAGTTTGGCCTAGTGGTAGGGTACTTGCCTAGCATGCACAAAGGCCCAGGTTCGATTCCTTAGTTCCATATACATAGAAAAGCTGGAAGTGGTGCTGTGGCTCAAATGGTAGAGCGCCATCCTTGAGGAAAGCCTAAGGACAGTGCTCAGACCCTGAGTTTAGTCTCCAGAACCAACTAATTAATTAGTTAATTAATAGTAGGAATTACCTTGAGCTCAACTTTTGCCCAGCCACTTCTCCCCCCTCCTTGGGATACCCGGAAATCTGAGCCTCCTGTGTTGCCACAAATTCGTGTCCTTCTAACCTAAATATCATTGGCACATACTGCTTTTCCCATAGACAAACATGCCTGGGGATTTTTCCATGTCTGTTAATATCAGTGTGCCTCATCCTTTTTAAAGCCAGCCAAGCATTCCCACAGCACTCTGGTGCCCTAATTTGTGAAACTATGCCTTCATTGTCTGTCATTCAAACTGTTTTCCATTTTCCACTTTTACAAGCAACCATGTCATCACCAACAAAGTCAAGGTAATGAACACACCCCAGTATTGGCTTCCAGCTGCTGGAGAAACAGAAGGAGCCACATTTTGGATTGCAGAACCATCACAGAGCTCTCCAAAGAAGTCTCAAGCTGGGCCAGGTGGCCCACACCTGTAATCCCAGAAACTCACAAGTCAGGGATCTGAGAGTCATGGTTCAAAGGCAGCCTGGGACAGGAAAGTCTGAGAGACTCTTATATTCAATTAAATCACAGAAGCTGGAAGTGGAGCTGTGGCTCAAGCAAAAGAGCTCAGGGATAACAAGCACCCAGGCCTAGAGTTCAAGCCTCAGAACTGGCAAAAAAAAAAAAGCTCAGTCATTTCTACTTTTCTATCTTCCTTCTCTTCTGACACCAGTGTGGCAACTCTTCTTCTTTCTCACCCAATTCTCAGCAAGCCTTCGTGTGTTGATAATTTTAGCTTTTGCCAAATTAAGGAGTGAAATGTTTCTGCTTGCTAGCAAGGTCAAGCAAGTAACTGTTGTTTGTTGATATTTAGATTCTAATCTCTTAACATATTGTGAACCAAATCCAAATTAAAAGGAGACCTAGAGCCGGGAGTTTGGTCTAGTGGTAGAGTGCTTGCCAGGAGTTTGGTCTAGTGGTAGAGTGCTTGCCTAGCATGTACAAAGACCCAGGTTCAATTCCTCAGTACCATATACATAGAAAAAAGCCAGAAGTGGTGCTGTGGCTCAAGTGGTAGAGCTCTAGCCTTGAGAAAGTCGAAGGACAGTGCTCAGGCCCTGAGCTCAAGCCCAGGACTGGCAAAAAATAAAATAAAATAAAGTAAAATAAAAGGAGACCTAGTCACACTAGCTTTAGGAATAAGCTGTCTTGAAGTAAATGCTAAGGTTTCTTGGCTGTGTGATGCTAGATGAATTCCTTACCTTCTCTGTAGTTGTTTTTTTTTTTTTTTATCTTGAAAATAGAGATAATAGGCCAGGTATCTGGTGCTCACAACTTTAAACCCAGCTAATCAGGAGGCTGAAATCTGAGGATCTTGGTTCAATACCAGCCCAGGGCATTGAACCCATGAGACTCTTCTCTCCAATTAACCAGCAAAAAGCTGGAAATGAAGGTGTGGATCAAGGGATAGAACCCCAGCCTTGAGTAAAAAAGAAAGTCTCAGGAACAGTGCCTATACCTTGAATTGAACCCCCAAGTACCTGCACAAAAAAGAGAAAAAAGGAAAGAAAAGAAGATGAAGATGATAAGAGAACCGACTTAACAGGGCAGAGGATTCCATGATTTGCAGCATTTGTTGAGAGTACTAGAGTTTGAACTCAAGACCTGGAATTTACTTAGGCTAGCACTGTACTGCTTGACCACGCCCCACGCCACGCCCACAGCCCATCGCTAGAGCCTCACCCACCAGTGTCTAGCTGCCCAGTCCTAGACCTGGGCTGGTTTGCACGTTGTGCCTTGCTGCCTTGGGTTCCATTTCCAGCAAGCACATGAGAGAGAGAGGAGAGGAGGAGGAGAGGGAGAGAGAGCAAAAACAAAAGTTTGTTTTGTTTTGTTTTGCCAGTCCTGGGCTTGAACTCAGGGCCTGAGCACTGTCCTTGGACTTTCTCAAGGCTGGAGCTCTACCACTTGAGCCTCAGCACCACTTCTGCCTTTTTTCTATGTTTGTGGAACCGAGGAATTGACCCCAAGTCTTCATGCACACTGGGCAAGCACTCTACCACTAGGGCAAATTCTTGGGCCAACAGAGGTTTTTTAAAGAGGAAAACAAAGTCAAACTGTGACAAATATGTCCTTCCAATCTATTATAAGGTTGATTCATTTTTTCTCTCTCTCGCCCTCTCCTCCCTCCCCCCCTCTTTCTCTCCATTTTTTTTAGAGTGATTAATTAGAGATGAATCTCACAGATTTTCCTGCTTGGAACTATGTCCCTCAGATCTCAGCCCCCTAAGTAGCTAGGATTACAGACATGAGCCACCACATTCCGCTCTTACGTTTTCTTTATATCCAATTTTGAACTCAGGCCTTTGGTCTGGCTAAGCAGGTGCTCTACTCCTTTAGCCACACTTTCAGCCTAATTTTCAGGGAAAGCCTCAGATCTAGATCCTCCTACCCATTCCCTCCTCATAGCTGTGATTACAGATATGAGATACCATGCTTGGCTTATTGACTGAGATGAGGTCTCCTTAACTTTTTTTTTTTTTTTTTGCCAGTCCTGGGCTTGAGCTCAGGGCCTGAGCAATGTCCTTGGACTTTCTCAAGGCTAGAGCTCTACCACTTGAGCCTCAGCACCACTTCTGGCTTTTTTCTATGTATGTGGTACCAAGGAATTGAACCCGGGTCTTCGTGCATGCTAGGCAAGCACTCTACCACTAGGCCAAACTCCCGGCCCCTCTCCTTAACTTTTGACTCAAGCTGGTTTCAAACTATGGCTCTATTTGTATTCTGTACTTCCTGTGTGTTTGTGTGTGACTGGAATGGAGCCCAGGCCCTCTCCAATACTTAAGCACACACTGCACCTCAACCTTTAAGTGTTTTAACAAACCCAGATTTCCCAATGAACACACTCTCCTTGCTTCTAATCTTCTTTTAAGCCCTTGAGTAATGTTTTTATAATGAGAAAATGTGCCTTCCCTCCCTCTCCATCCTCTCCAATAAATGATTTCTTTTTTTCCTGAAGGAGTGAAAGACAGGACAGCTCACTTTTCTACAGCAAACCCCTTGCAAAGCCAGCAACCTGCCCCTGCCCCTCCTCCCCCCACGGACAGCCCTGTGGCCCAATGCAGAATAATGGAGCATGGTTGCCCCCTGGTGGCAGAAAGTAAAATCAGTCAAGGAAGGGAGGTGTTTGCTTGTATATCCCAGAGGAAAAAGATGTTTGTTTGATTGATTGATTGAGTCATGGGGCTTGAACTCAGGGCTTGGGCACTGTCTCTGAGCTCTTTTTATTGTTGTTGGTCATGGGGCTTGAACTCTGGACCTGGGCGCTGTACCTGAGCTCTTCAGCTCAAGCCTACCCCTGGAGCCACAACCCCACTTCTCATTTTCTAGTGATTAATTGGAAATAAGAGTCTCTTGTTCTTTAGTGCCCTAGTTGGCTTTGAACCGCAATCCTCAGATCTCCACCTCCTGAGTAGATAGGATTACAGGTGTGAGTCACCAGCCTTGGTTCTCTGAGCTCTTCTATTCAAGATTAGCACTGTACCACTTGAGCCATAGCACCACTTCTGGTTTTCTGGTGGTTCACTGGAGATAAGAGCCTCACAGAAGCCAGTGCCTGGTGGCTCATGCCTGTAGTCTTAGCTACTCAGGAGGCTGAGATCTGAGGATCGCGATTCAAATCCAGCCTGGGTATGAAAGTCCATGAGACTCTTATGTCCAATTAACCACCAGAAGACTAGAAGTGGTGCTATGGCTCAAGTGGTAGAGTGCTCAGTGACAGAGCCAAGGCCAAGTGTTCAAGACCCATTTCCAAAAAAATAGTCTCACAGGGGCTGGGAATGTAGCCTAGTGGTAGAGTGCTTGCTTAGAATGCAGGAAGCCATGGGTCTGATTCCTCAGAAAAAGCCAGAAGTGGTGCTGTGGCTCAAGTGGTAGAGTGCTAGCCTTGAGCATAAGCAGCTCAGGGACAGTGCCCAGGCCGTGAGTCCAAGCCGCAAGTCTGAAAAAACTAACAAACAAAAAACACAGAAATGAGCTGTGGTAGAGCACAACCCTTGAGCATAAAAATCGTGTAAACTCATGCTTGTCATCCTAGCTACTCACGAGGCTGAGACCTGAGGACTGTGGTTCAAAACCAGCCCATGAGACTCATCTCCCAAGAAACCACTCAAAATGTGGAGAGTGCTAGCTTTGGGCAAAAGAGCTCAGGGTCAATGCCCAGGCCTTGAATTCAAGCTCTACAATACAAACGATAAAAAGATGAAAGGCGGGGCCGGGAGTTTGGCCTAGTGGTTAAAGTGCTTGCCTAGCATGCATGAAGACCCGGGTTCGATTCCTCGGTACCACATACATAGAAAAAAGCCAGAAGTGGTGCTGAGGCTCAAGTGGTAGAGTGCTAGCCTTGAAAAAGTCTAAGGACAGTGCTCAGGCCCTGAGCTCAAGCCCAGGACTGGCAAAAAAAAAAAAAAAAAAAAAAATGAAAGGCCCCGAGTTCAAGCTCTAGTACCAGAGCACGCGCGCATGCACGTGTGCACACACACAATTACAATGATGTATTTTATGCTTTATGAGACACATACACACACAACTCTAAAAAAGGCACTTGCCTCAAGCTGTCCCTTCCTAGGGCCTCCAATCTTGGTCAGGCTCAGGCTAGAATCCTGAGAACCATACTGCTGGACAGTTGAAGTGACCACAGCTCAGAAAGCTTCAGTCACCAGCCTGTGATCACCACGAGAGGCCCCAGCTGGCATTGCCCCTCAGGCTACGTGGTTCACAGCCCCAGCTCTTAACCAACATCTCAGAGTGACTGAGTGGCCCTGGGTCACAGCTCAGAGCAGAGTGGGGACAGCTCCCTGTCAGCTCAGCCAGGAACACAGTAGGAGAAATGGTTAGAAACCAAGAGAGAGAAAGTGTGTGTGTGTGTGGGGGGGGTGCTGGTACTGAGGCTTGAACTCGGGGCCTGGCTCTGTCCTTGAACTTTTTTACTCAAGTGTAAGCTGGCACTCTACCTCTTGAGCCACAGCTCTACTTCTTACCTTTTGCTGGTTTATTGGAGAGTAAGCATCTCATGGACTTTTCCTGCTCGAGCTGGCTTCAAAACCCGATTCTCAGCAGAGCTTAGCTTCTTAAGAGTAGCTAGGGGCCGGGAGTTTGGCCTAGTGGTTAAAGTGTTTGCCTAGCATGCATGAAGACCCGGGTTCGATTCCTTGGTACCACATACATAGAAAAAAGCCGGAAGTGGTGCTGAGGCTCAAGTGGTAGAGCTCTAGCCTTGAGAAAGTCCAAGGACAGTGCTCAGGCCCTGAGCTCAAGCCCAGGACTGGCAAAAAAAAAAAAAAAAAAAAAAGAGTAGCTAGGATTACAGGCGTGAGTACCGGCACCCAGTGCTATGTCTGGATGTGATTTACCCTTGGAGACTGACTGAGTACAAATGCACAGTCTCTGCACACAGCAGGGCTGTGTGCGTGTGTGTGTATGTGGGGGCATCCAGAGCCAAAGACACCAGACTGCTTCTAAGACATGAGTTTATTGGGTGGGGTGACAATGGTTATCAGTGCAGTGGCGCTGCCCCAGGCTGGGGCTAGCGGTTCGGTCCAGTGTATGTGAGGCCCCGGGTGCTGGGGGCACCCAGTGAGCATCAGGCATTAGCAGCAGGTTGAGGGGAGCGACCTCCCCTCATGGGTCACCCCCAGCCCAGCTGGGCCTGAGGGTCCTGGGGACATCCTTAGGTGTCTGTAGTGGAGCCCGGAGGCTCAGGGGGCAGAGGGCGGCGGTGCCGGAGGGAGCCCTTCTCTTCCTCCTGCAGGGGGGACAGGCCAGGTGTGTCAATAACCAGCATGGGACATGCCATGGCCACACCCCTGACACACCTATAGACACTACCTCCCACTCAGCCCCGCCCTAGGGGAAATGAACCTCTTGTGTCTCCCCGCCCCCCCCCCCCGCACCCATGCTCCTTTAGAAGCCCATCGGGGTTCTCAGACAAGACCTGGACAGCCCACCCCAAGGGGCCCCAAGGGGGGACACTGGGGTGTCAGCTCTCACCACCTCCGAGGCCGTGCTGGGGCTGGCGCCTTCAGGAGAGCCCCCTTCATCCCTCGAGCAATCGGGGCCTGCCTCTTCCTCATACTCCGTCAGGCAGTCCGATTCTTCCCCTGGGATGAAGGGTAGGGCTCAGGGTGAGGGCATCCAGGCTGCTCTGGGATCCCCAGGTATCTTTAGACCCCATTCCACTCCTCCAGGGATGCCCTGGGCCCTCACCATCAGCACAGCCATCTGAGACGTAGGTGGTAGGGGGTTCAATTCGGGACACAATCTCTGCCAAGTCAGTGAAGCCAGAGCTGGGGAACGCCAGTATCTGGGGGAGAGGGGATCCCTGAGATGTGTCAGGTCATTGAGGCTGGGGAAGGGGTGAGCAAGGTTTGGGGGTGTTGGGGTGGGTCCTGGAGAGGCCCCAACGTGACCATAGGCTTACATCTGCTCGACGGCTCTCGTTAAGGTCTGTAGATCTCCGGTCTGTGAGCATCTTCTCGATAACATCGCCCCGTGTCCAGCCTCCAAACACGGCCTTCCCGTACTGGTAACCCACGTCCTACAACAAGGGATGGGGGTTGGGGCCATGCCTGGCCCCCCTTCCTGCCATCACCACTCGCTCTGCCTATGCTCTGGGCCCCCAGGTGCCTGACCCTCTAAGAGGCATTTGAGATGAAATCTATTTCAAGGTCAGCCCTATGTTGCGTGCTTACCCAGCATTAGCAGTCAATCCCTTCACCTCCTTTCCCACTCAACCCCTCGATACCAGGTCCTAAATGACACATCTAGTGGTGGTGGTGGTGGTGTGTGAGATTATTTTCAAGGCCTGCAGATAGGCAGAACATCTGGGGATAGCTTACGGTCTCATGTCCACAGTAGGTATCACTAATCTATCATGGCACACTTCCTCCATCATCTCAGAAAGGACGTCAGAGAATTGTACACGTGGCCTCTAGGCAGCAGATACTGGTCAATCTCAGCTGGCCGGGACTATGACACATGTTTCAGGGCCAGTGGGACAGGATATAAACACAACTAGCCTCCTCTCCCAGATCTGTGGCAGACATTACTGATTAATCACTGCTGTCATTCCCACCTGGGAAGAAACTGGCACAGGAAATCACTACCAGGTGCTTCACATAATAAGCTTCACTACCACCCCCACCGCTGCCGCCGCCATGCCCAGTGCAGACATCACTGATGGATCACTGATCACATCCCTAACGTTGCAGATAGAGCCCTAAAGCCTTCCCCCTCACACTGCTCTGGGGTTTACGAAGCACGACTCTTGCCAGCCAAGCTGGCAACCACATCTCCCCCATTCGCTCACGTAAATCTGGTCAAACTTCCCAAAGTCCATGGTCTTGAAGCAGTCGATGGGTGGGCGCAGATACTCGCAGTAGGAGCTGGACTTGACGACCTCCAGCTGCCGCACGCAGGACACATAAGCCAGTCGGGACTGGATCTCTGCCATGTCTGGGACCTTCACTTTCTCTGCCCAAGGGTTTAGCCTCTTCCACAGCAGCCACCAGCCAGACAGGCTGTCCCCATAGGTACTGAGGTCCGTCTCATCCTGGCTTCCCACATCGATGGCGATAACCGTTTTGGCACCCATGCTACGGGCGATGTCCGCTGTGGGGCCGAGGGGTCAGCAGGCTGCTCCCAGAGGGGCCCCAGGCAGGGACGATCAACCCAGTCCCAGGGATGCCAGTATGCAAATGACATGCATGTTATGCAAATGAGGCTGAGGGAAGAGGGCAGGGTGATGGCCCAGTGGGCATGGTGGCGTGTCTGTGGACCTTTGTGGCCAATGTGTGCAACGCAGGGAGGGTCCCCAAAATGGATCAGGAGCACAAAGACGGGTCTGCAGCCAGGCTCAGCTCAAGGAAACATGCAGGTCTCCATTCGACTTGACACATGTCCCACGTGAGCTTATCTGTTTCCTGGAACATGTGTTCAGGCCTTGTGTGGGAAAAAACTGCGGTGTGTGTCTTAGGGGCCTGGGTTTCTGTGCCACCTCTACACGTGTTTCCTGTGTCCAAGTGTGCTTCCCATCTGTAGGTGTACCCACCTGCTCATATGTGTGGTGCGGCAAGAGAAAATCAATCCAGCTTTGTAGGCTATGATGCTATACCCTGCCACTGTAACCCCAATAACAGGCCAAAGGACTGGGGATGACAATCCCTATACAACTTGGTCCCCCGAGTCATGAAGCTTGAACTCAGGATCTGGGCACTGTCCATGAGCTCTTTTTTGCTCAATGCTCTGCCACTTTGAGCCACGGCACCATTTCTGGTGTTTCTGGTGCTTCACTGGAAATAAAGCATCTCATGGACTTTCCTGCCCACGCTGGCTTTGGGCTGCAATTCTCAGATCTCAGTGTCTTGAGTTACTAAAATTATAGGTGTGAAATACCAGTGCCTGGCTCTAAAACTTGCTACAGGATTGTGTAAACTCGCTTGCCTCTCTGCTGCACTGGTGAAAACCTAACTTGATCACACAGGGGCCTGTTTTGTGTGCACATAGGCCCAGAGGCATGGGTCCACAGAGTATGCAGAACAGGTGTGAAGAGATTGACACGTGGACAGATGCCATCTCTCCAATGCATAAGTGTTTTTGTACACACATGTGCATGCACTCTATCTTCAACCTGTACACACAGGTTGTGCTCTGGCTCCCTCACCTGAGCTTGGCTGCTGGAGCTTGTGTGTGCAATGGTGGTGTGTGCGTGCGTGCAGTAACACACATGAGCGGTGTGTAAGCCGGGCGTGAGTCAGCCACTTGCCTGGCAGGTTGTTGATGTAGCCTCCATCCATAAGCAGGTGCCCATCCTTTGGGTCGCAGAGCGGGGGCAGATAGCCTGAGAGCGTCATGCTGGCACGCACATACCGCCACAGAGAGCCTGCCCGGTGGGACACACAGACAAGACACACACGGACACGCTCAGACACACTTGAGAGGCCCAGCCAGACCTGGTACGTTGTTAACGTAGCACCCGTCCACCAGCAGGTGCCCATCCTTGGGGTCGCAGAGTGGGGGCAGGTAGGGGCAATAGGAGGCACTGGCCCGGATGTAACGCCACACACAGCCTGTGGGGACGTTGGTAGGCAGAGGAGGTGAGGCATCCCATGAGCCTCCAGGCCCCCCACCCCTCAGCTAGGACGTACCTGGGGTCTCTGGGACATTAGTGGGTGATGGTTAGTGGCTGATGGCCGGTCACTTGTGTTAACCATGTCTTAGTGGCTCAGCTGTCCCCTCCCCACGGCCCCTCCCATGTGGGCACAGCCCATGTAGCTGAGCCAGGCAGGATAATGGCACACACCATCTTTGTGGACTCGCATGGCTGAGGCAGTGATGTCTGTGGTCACATTGAAGTATGGCAGCCACAGGTCCTGTAGGGACAAGGACCATGGGAGGGAAGGCTGGGAGCTGTTGTGGACTGGGGCGGGTAGAGGGGGAGCAGGGGTGTAGGCAGATGTACCTCGATCTGTTTATCTTGAAAGACACGGTGGATACTTCTGTTAAAGGCTGAGCCAGTAAACATGGAGGTAACGGGATAGGTGAGATCCAACATGGGCTCCATGACTGAGGTCATAGCCTAGAGGTATGGAGACCAGGAATCACCTGGAATTTCTGAGGGATTTGAGCCCAGAGGGTGGACCGCAGAGGGTGGGTGGTCTTCCAGGACCACTCAAAGTAGTGGCTGGGGGTCTTGAGTGTTCTAGCTGGGGGTGAGGAGTAGGGTCACTAGTGGAGAGATGGTAGGGGAACATCCAAGTTCTCAAATTATTCTACAGGGGCTCACGCAGGTCCTGAACCTGTCCCCCGCCCTCATCCGCTCAGGTCTCCCAGCACTGTTAGGGTACTACAACCCCAGACCCTCCAACACACACCTTGGCCCATTCGCGAGCCCGCTGCTTGGTGCGGCTGGCGCTGCGCTCCTCAGCGTAGAGGGCTCCGATGAAGGAGCCGATGGACGTCCCGCCCACGAGGTCGACCGGCACCCCTGCCTCCTCTAGTGCCTTTAGCACCCCGATATGCGAGCAGCCTCTGCGGGGTTAAGGAAGCCCAGTGACCACAAGGTGATGAGCTAAGCCCTGCCCCGGGGGGCTACCCTGTGGATAGCCAAAGAACCAGGCACCAGGCTCCGCCCCATGGAATGTGCCCCCCCCCCTCGCCTAGCCCCGCCCCTTGGCTCCCCCTCCTCCAGCACTTAAGAACCAGACATCTCCCTCCACTGCGGGAGTCTGACATGTAAGCTCCACCCCCGGGCACCGAGGTCCCACTACCCGGAAAGCCTCCACGGAGAAAACCACGCCCCCGAACTGACCACGCCCAGCACAAGTGCACCCATGCCACGCCCCCCAGAAAATCCTCCAATGGTTGTAGTTCCGCCCCCAAGTAGCCCCGCCCAACACAAGACACCAAGGCCACGCCCCTCACCTGGCCCCGCCCCCTCCAAGCACCAAGGCAATCGTGTTTCCTGTGAGCACCCGGGCCAGGCGGGAGAAGTCACTGTGCCGGTCTGCGCGTTTGGAGAAAACCTTCTCATAGAGCTCGTGCTGGGGATAAGAATAGCGATGCGTCAGGCCAGCAGTGGGCCGTGGATACCCCAACCACATCGGAGACCCTGGCTGCCCACCCCTAGCTCCTCCAGCCCTGGCCCCGGAACCCAGGTCTCACCAGCTTGGTAGGGCTGCGGCGCGAGAAGAGGCGGCGCGGGCAGCGCAGGTGCAGATGCCCGGAGCACCAGCTGCGCATGTTGAGCCACTCCACGGTGCGTGCCGGGCCCGGGCCCTCCTCCCGGTGTAGGAGGACCAGCTGCTTGAGGGCGCGCACGGCTGTGTTCTCCAGCATCTGCTCCAGCTGGAGGATGGAAGTGGAGGTCAAGGCCTCGCCCACTCCGTTTGGGTGAGGATGCATGCGTCCCGATGTGGGCACGGGCAGGGGCAGAGGGTGGGGTTCTTGGAGTGGGGGAATCACTGCTGATGGCCACCGAACCTGGCCAAGGGTAGGCTCCTGGTCACCCAGGCCCACGATGAGGATGCAGTCGGCCTGGCGCAGGCAGCGCACCGTCCAGGGCGTGAGCGACGCGTCGGTTTGGTAGAGCACAATGCGGTGCGCGTCCTCCTGCTGGGCCAGCCACCCTGACAGCCGGAACTCTTGGATGCTGGGATGGCATGGGGGAGCGTCATCGTGGGGGCTGGTCTTGGGTGGTACACTCCAGAGACCAGAGTTCCATTTCTGGGAGGAGCTTACACACTTACACACTTACACACACACACACACACACACACACACACACACACAGAGGTAATGGAAGTTCATGTCCTAGAGGAAGGGGATCACCCACTGTCTGCAAACTGACCCATGGTCGGGCACCTAGCATTCGCCTATCTTAAAGGATCAGAGGCCTCTACACAGCCCATGCCTTGCTCCCCTCTGAAGCCCCCACACACCTATCCAGTGCTGAGGCTCCCAAACGCGCCCGGATGATGTCACTGTTGAGGAGGAGTGTGGGGCCTAGGGCAGGTGAGGGGGGGAGGTTAGAGCTGAGGGGCCTCTCTCCAAACAGAACGCCCCCACCATCCCTAAACCTTGAGACCCTATTCCATTCCCCACCCTGCCCATCCGCCCAGCATGCTCCCATGCCCACTCACCAGTGTTTCCCAAATATACTCCCTACCTCCGCAGTCCCAGGGCCTGCCCTGGACACGCCCCTTCCCCCCACTGACCAATGGCTTGCAGGGCGTGTTGAAGCTCCAGAGTGAAGGCTACCATGGGTACCTCGGCACACACAGGCAGGACGGCCACCGTGGCCAGGTTGCTGGCTGGGTTGGTGAGTTCTGAGTGGGGCAGGACACCAAGCCCAGAGCCTGCTGGGATCCCAATGGAGAGATTCTGCTATGTAAGTCTGTCGTCCCTGTCTCTTCTTTATTCTCATCCTCTTCCTCCTCCTCCTCCTCCTTCTCCATCTTTGCAATTTGATCCCAACTTACAGCCTGACCACTGATTAAAACATGGCCATGTAATCTCCTTTGCTGGCTCTCACCTCAGCGGGGCTCATTATACAACAGTCACTCCCACTGTGTCGGCAGAGCCGCTGGTAACCCCAACCTACCCTGGGTTCCTTTGTCTCAACCCAAGACTACACCAAATAAACACACTTTGACCCACTTACTCTTTCCCAAGTTCCTGGCCAATGACCTAGACCAAGCCAGCAGCTCCCATCTCTTGCTTTCTTGGTAGCTGGATCCCCCTCCTTTGTGACTGCCTTAAAAAGCTCAAATGTCTTCCCAAGGCCTGGGACACTTATCCCAGGTCATCCCTCTCAATCAGTTTCCTCCTGATGGTGGTTCAAAATCACCAGACACCCCCATCTCCCCCCCACACACACACACAAATTAGGGCCTTCCTAGCTCTTATGCACATTTAATGCCATCTCACATATGGAGTCTCAGCTCTGTTTCCAGGAAGCCTCCCTCTGCTAACTACCCAACATAGTGGTGCTTCTTTTTCTGTGTATTTTACAAGTTGCATCTTCCCTATCACCACCACAGTGCCCATGAGGAAGGAGGTAGTAGGAGCCCCCAGAGGATTGGCTCACCAACATGTAGAACCTTTAGCCTACATTTCAGCATGTCTGAGACAAAAGGCAAAGTGGGGGACAAGAAACCACACTTCCTAGCACTTGGGTAACTTTAGAAGCCATTTGGCAACTTGGTCCAAGCCCTGTCCTCCATCCATGAACACCAGACGCCTTCATACATTAATCTGACTCCTTCCTATGTGTGCAGGAGTAAACTCTATCCAGCAAGTCCTGACAGAGGAATAGAGCTCCCAGCTTAAAGACCCAGTCACCCAGCAAGGTCAACCAACACCAGAGAGCCTTGAACAAGCGCCCCTGTGAGCCAGGACGCCATTTCTCAGAGTAAACTCCATCCTCCAGCATGCTCGGACCCTACTTCTGCCCTGTCTCAGCTCTGGCAAAATTTATGCTGGAAGCCGCATCAGGTGGCTCATGCCTGTAACCCTAGCTACTCTGAAGGCTGAGAGCTGAAGATCAATGCTCAAAGCCATCCCGGGTACAAAAGGATCTGAGACTCTTATCTCCAATTAACCTCTAGAAAATAGGAAGTGGGGCTTGGCTTAGGGTAGGGTGGTAGCCTTGAGCTGAAGAGCTCAGGGGCAGTGCCCAGGCCGAGTTCAAGCCCCTGACCGCCCCCCCCAAAAAATTATGCTGATTCCGTTTCCCCCCATGCTTCTTCTGCATTGCAGTAGCTATTCCCCCACTACCTGGGAAAGGTCCTTGCAGCTGCTGCAGGTTCCCGAGAATTTTCTGGCTCAGTAAGTGGATGAGGCGAGTCACAACCTGGAGCCAGGAAGACCCAGGGGGTCAGTAAGGAGGAAGAGCAGCTGTGCCGCTCCCAACTTTCTTACCTGCACCCTGAAACCTAGGGTCCCTGCTACCTGGGCCCTGACCCCGGAGCCCCGCCCACCCCGGAGCGCCCCGCCCCCGACGCCTGCCCCACCCACCTGCGGGTACCGCCGCTTGATGTGGCCCAGGGTGCCTTCAGGGAGCTTGGCCAGCTCCGTATCACGCACGGCATGCACCGTGGTGGCCCGCGGCTGCCGGGTCAGCGCCTCCACCTGTGGGTTCAGGGGCATGACAAAGCTGTGGGGGCCAGGGGTCCCGGGGGAGGGGCACAGAGGGAACCTGACCGTCCTACTCAGGGCTGGAGGGGGGGCAGCCTCCATCTGAGCTCCTGGGGTCCCTCGGAGGGAGAGGGGAGCCCCAAGCCACGGCCAGTCCCCCCACTGGGTCACACTCTGGGGCCTTACCACACCGATGAGGTCCCCGCGGCCATATTCCCCCACCAGTTCCTTCTTGCCGCTGCCCCTCTGGATGACACTGCGCAGGCGCCCGTTGAGCACGATGTAGGTGCAGTCAGAGCGGTCGCCCTGCCTGGGGTGAGGGATGGGAGGGTGCGTGAGGCGGGGCGGGGCCTCGTGTGACCCGGGTGGGGTGGGGTGTGTGCGGGGGGTGGGGGAGGGATGGCGCACCTGTACAGCGCGCGGCCAGCTTCCACCGCCGTCCAGTCGATGGCGAAGTCCATCTGGCGCACAAAAGGTGACATCCTGGCGGCCACCGTGTGCGCGGCGCTCAGCACCACGCTGGGTTGGGCGCGCATGATTCTGAGGGCCACGAGAGGGGGAGCGAGGTCGGGGACCGTCCTGAACCGCCCCCTCCCCCCGAAATCAGGGCTTAATATGGCGTTGGGAGGCCGTACTCGTAGAAGTCGGACTTGGAGATGCGCAGGAAGGTGCAGTCGCGCTGGGCGCGCAGCGTGAAGATGAGGGGCTCCCCCGTGAGCACCGCCAGCTGCCCCACCAGCTCCCCGGGCTGGGCCACGAAGAGACACACGTCCTCCGCCTTGTCGATCATGCGCTGGTACACGTGCAGGCAGCCCCAGAGCACGAAGTGCAGGCTGGCATCCTGGGAGGGCAGGAGGGAGCACAGGAGATGAGCCAGCATGGCGCACCCGGGTGCTCCCCAAACTCAGCTCTGGGTGCCCCGTGTAGAGAGGGTTAAAAGAAAGCAGGGTGCCGAAAACAAAGGCCCCACGAGGTGGCTCACGCCTGTAACTATTTTAGAGGTGGAGAGTGTGAGGACCACAGTTCTAGGCCAACCTAGGCAAAATTTGGTGAGGACTGACCTCCCCCCCCCCCACCCCACATCTCAACCAACAATCTGGGTTGTGGTTCAGCCTTATATCAATCCCAGCTATAGGCATAGTTAGATAGAAGGATCACAGTCCAAGGCTAGCCCAGGTGGGAAAAAAAAATGTGGGATGCAATCTGATAAATAAGTAAAACCAAATTAGGGCCGGGACACGGCTCAAGTGGTAGAAAAACTGCCTAGCAAAGCATAAGGTCCAGTGCAAATCAAGCCCCCCCCCCAAAAAAAAAAGGTGCGGTGGCTCACACCTGTAATTCCAGCTACTCAGGAGGCTGAGATCTGAGGATCTCGGTTAAAAGCCAGCTGGGGTACTACACAGCTGAGAGACTCTTGTGTCCAATTAATCATTAGTGGGGCTGTGGCTCAGGGTATGGTGGTACCTTTGAGCTGAAGAGCTCAGGGACAGTGCCTGGGCCCAGAGTTCAAGCCCCACAACCCACAAAAAGAAAGAGAGAGAAAGAGAGAGAGAGAGAGAGAGAGAGAGAGAGAGAGAGAGAGAGAGAGAGAGAGAGAGAGAGAGAGAGAGAGAGAGACAGGGAGGAAGAGAGAGAAAGAAGGCAGGCCAAAACAAAAACAAGATTTCATGATTAAAATTTTGTACTTGGGGAATCACATTAACAAGAGAAACTTACACAGTGGGAGAAAATACTTGCATCTATTAGATACTTGTATCTAATAAGGATTCCATGTATGACACATAAAAATTTTCTACAACTCAGTCACAAAAATTCCTAATCAGATCTTAAGCAGGGTTTAAGATCTACAGACACTTCTTCAAAGAAAACACCGATATCTAATTAGCTAGCAAAAGCCAGGAGTGGATCTGTGGCTTGAAAGGTGGAAACAAGCCATGCCCCAGTGACTCACGCCTATAATTCTAGCTACTCAGGAAGCTGAGATCTAAGGATTGTGGTTGAAAGCCAGGCCAGGCAGGAAAGTCTGTGAAACTCTTACCTCCAATTAATCACTAGAAAACCGAGGTAGAGCTGGAACTTAAAGTTGTAACTCACTAGCCTTGAGCAGGCACCCCCCAGCCTCCCCCTCAGCCCTGCAAAGAAGTGAAAACAAATGCTGTACTCAGATGAGAGGATGAAGAAATTGCAGGCCATACTTATGTGGAATAAATAATTATTTAAATTTAAAATAATTATTTTCAGTGCTGGGGATCAAATTCACATATGCAGCAAGAGCATTCACCACAGGACCTTTATACAACCTGTTCTCTGCCTGGCATGACTTTTCCTCCAATTATTCCCAGTTAATTGCTCCCCTAACCTTCGTCTTTGGTCACATCCTTGGAGGCCCCACCTTGTTTACACCAGACTTTATTGTGCCAACAGGTCATATATTAATTTCAGGTCATATAGTGCCAATAAGTCATAATTTTACTATTCACTTGGGAGATCCCTTGAGTCCTGTCTGTCAGCACTACTGTCACCATGCTGGCTTTTCCTGCTTCTAGTCCAGTAGGCAGCATAAGGTTCACCACTGAGGCTTCTCTCCCCTTCCATCAGCCAGACTTATCCTCCTTCTGTTTCTTCATCAATGAAGAAATGAAACTTCCTCAGACAGAAAGATCCTTCCCTTCTATCACCCTAACCTATCTGCCACCAAAAAATAAAAAAACAGCCAGGCAGCAGTGATCACGTCTGTAATCCTAGCTACACAGGAGGCTGAGATCTGAGGATTGAGGTTTAAAGCCAGACAGGGCAGAAAAGTTCCTATGAGACTCTCTTTTTCTCTACTTCTTGAGCCACAGCAGCAGTTCCCCTTGTGAGACTCTTATCTCCAATTAACCACTAGAAAACCAGAAGTGGTGCTGCGGCTCAAAGGGTAGGGCGGTAGCTCAGGGGCAATACCCAGGCCGAGAGTCCAAGCCCCACGACCAACCAAAAAAGAAAAAAGAAAAAGAAAAAGAAAACTCTACAGCCAAAACAGTGGTGGGAATGGGCGTGAGGTAGGAGGGGAGAAGACTCCAGGAGACGAGACACACACAAATGTGCTGGAACCTTCTACAATGGACAATTCTAGGCTGGGATTGAGATGAGCACACTTTTTTTTTTTAAACAGGAGTCCTCAGATTAGAAAGCCTGTTTTAGTGCAGGACTTCTCAGAACTTTGAATAACTTAATGATGTTCACTAGAAATGAAAAATGCATAAAACATCAATTCCCAAAACTGTTCAGTCATGAGTATTTTAAATAGAGGTTTGAGTCTTCCTTATGCAAAAGGCTTATGACCAGGAGTGTTTCAGGGTTTGGCTTTCTCCACTCCCCCCTCATCCCCACCCTGTCCCCAAACACACTTTGAAATATTGCATAAATATGAGATTGCTTTGGGCAACAAATCCCAGGCAGGGAGTGGTGGCTAGCGCCTGTAATCCCAACTATTTGGGAGATGGGGTAAAAGATTGTGATTTGGGGCCAGCATGGGCAAAAAAATGTCAAGTGAGACTCCATCCTAACTAATAAAGCTGAGGAAGACAGATGCTGGCGGCTCACACCTATAATCCTAGCTGCTCAGAAGGCTGAGAGCTGAGGATCATGGTTCAAAGCCAGCCTAGGTATTAAAGTCCATGAGACTCTTATCTCCAATTAACCACCAAAAAAAAAAAAAAAAAAAAAAAAGCCAGGAGCTGGCCCGTGGCTCACACCTGTAATCCTAGCTACTCAGGAGGCTGAGATCCAAGGATCAAGGTTCAAAGCCAACCCAGGCACAAAAAGACCTGAGACTCTTATCTCCAATTAACCTCTAGAAAACGGAAGTGGGGCTTAGCTCAAGGATAGGACAGTAGCCTTTAGCTGAAGAGCTCAGGGAGTCACCCAGGCTGAGTTCAAGCCTTGAACTTGAATAAATAAAATACATAAACAGAATACATAAATCGAAGACATACATACTCACACATGTGAGTGTATAAATAAAGCTGGGTGAGGGGGCTTGGGTCTGTCACCCCATCTGTGTGGGAGGCAGGCATGCATCACTACACAGGCATATACGACAGTCTCAGTGTTGTACATTCCAGTCAAGCAGCCTCCACTTGCCTGGCACCTGAAGTACCCCACTCACGTCATGATAAGCAAGAATAGGGTGGCATTGTCACATGCCCCTGGGAGTGGGGAGAGGGTCAAATCACCTCCAGGTTAGAACCACAGGTATACAGTCTTGGAGAAAAGCAGAGCAGGAAACTGGTCTCGCCAAAGCCAAGACAATCCCAAGGTGTCTGGAGAAGGCTGCACTGGCAGGTGGAGCTGGAGTGGGGAATCACTCAGATCTCTCAGAGGAACCCCTGAGGGGGGGTCCTGGGGTAAATGCCCTTGCTTGAGCTCTTCAGCTCAAGGCTATCACCCTACCCCTGGGCCTAAGGTCCCTAAGCTCTTTAAGCTCAAGGCTACTACTCTACTCCTTCAGCCACAGCCCCACTTCCAGTTTTCTAGTGGTTAATTAGAGATAAAAAGTCTCCCATTCTTTAGTGCCTGGGCTGGCTTTGAACTGCGATCCTCAGATCTCAGCCTCCTGAGTAACTAGGATTATAGGCATGAGCCACTGTGCCTGGCCCCCCACTTCTGTCCAGGCCCCTCTCCCAGGTCTCAGAGCATATGACCTGCCGCCAACTTAACCTGTCATCTTAGGACTCTCCTGGGCCTGTCACCTTCACGCATGTTCAACGTTTGTGTTTCCATTCACGTTCCCATCCCATCAGACTTAGGAAGCTGAGAACTTTCTAGATCCTTTGCCCAAGTCACACAGGGAGCTAGGACAGAATCCAAATTTCAACTCTGTGCTGTTCCTCTCTCTAATACCTGAACTTGCCCCCCAACTGTGGGGTTATGGTCAGTTCTCCCCCTTGGAGGGTGGGGCTGTTTTTCCACATAGAACGTGTGGAAAATAGGCACACTTTGTGTGCTGCGGGGGCTGGGAGGAGGCTACTGAGTCTAGGTTGTGATTGTGACTCATATTTATGGAGCGCCTGCCCTCCCACAGTTCACAGTTGTGAACTAAGATATTCCTAAGATCTTGAGCCTAGAATCCTAGATCATCTAACTAGGTGATCAGGAGGAGTGGGGTTCGAAGCCAGCCCTAGTAGAAAGACTATAAGCCCCCCCCTTTCCCACCCTATCACAGGCGGGAGGGAAAGAGTTGTTAGGTATCCACAGGGACTTGTGGTGAGGGAGTTAAAAAGATGAGAAGATACCCAGGTGTCAAGAAAAACAAGAGCCTGGGCCCAGAGGTCAAGGGTCAGAGGCTGGGCATACCTGGTCTCCTTGCCGAGCAATGATGGTGCCTGCTTTGGCATGATGCAGGAAGACCCGGCTGTTGAGAAGGGAGGTGTCCTAAGAAGGAAGTGGGGTTGAGATGGGTGCAGCCAGGCCTCCTTCCCCCCATGTTCCTTGCTATCCCCAGTCCCCCCCTCTGCTACCCACCTCAATCCGCATCAGTTTGGCCAACTCCCGCTTTGCTGCCTCAAAGATGCTACTGGTTTGGCGGCCCTGGTAGGGCCCAAAGGGGCAGCTGCCAGTGGCACTTTCATCCTCGCTGTAACTGTATTCACAGGCGCCCGCCGGTTGCTCCCGAGGTTCCTGGGTGGGGGTCTGCAAAAAGCGAGGCCTGTGATCTGCTGGGCACCCCTGACCCAAGCACCCACCTCCTTTGGAGATGCCGCTACTGGTGAGGCTGGGATGCAACCCCGGGGGTGGGGGGGAGGCCCTTACTCGAGCTGGGACAGTCTGGGGTCCGCCAGAGGCCTCTTCTTGCAGTGACAAAGATATCCGGCCACGTTCATAGGCCATGTCGAAGTCGGAGCGGGGGCCACCCTGCAGACCTGTGGGTTTCAAAAGGGGGGGCAATAAAAATCAATGAAGATGGAGCTAGAGATGCAGCTCAGTGCAGGCTGTGTGAGGCCCTGGCTCCATTCAGTTAATAAAGTAGATAAACAAAGAGGAGAAGGACTGCAGTTGTAATAGATCACCAGTCCTACCCCATGCAGGGCCAAGACCACGGCTATGACCATGACCATGGCAGACAAGACCAATCAATGACCTCACCCTCCCTCTGCATGCTTCACTGCCGTGATCAGTCGATGACCACACTCTCTCTCTCTGCATGCTTCACAATCCAACTGGGAGGATGCCACCTCATTGAATACACACCACATAAGTACCTGAGCAAGGACCACTGGCACCCCCATTTTACAGGTATGAAAAGAAATCAAGCCTGGTAAAGCCTGGATTCTAGTGCATAGAAGCTAGGTGGCCTTCTCCCTATGCCGGATTCCCAAAGTGTTCCAAACCTGAGATGTCCACTGGCATGGAGATACAGCGGCTCAGCAGAGGGGCCGGGGGGGCTTCCAGGGATGTGGGCTTCACGGGCTCCCCTGGGGGTGGGGGTCCAGAGCTAAGATTAGGGGTGAGAAGGGGAGGGGGGGTCCTCTTGTCGTCCCTGGGGACTGAGGGCTAGGTAAAGCAATCCTTGGGGATTTTGGTAGGACCAGACAGGAGGTCTGGGAGCCAGATGGGAGTGACTCTGGGTACCTGCAGGTCCGGGCAGTGGAGCCCCAGTGGGGTCAGGAGGCCGGCTGGGGGTCTCCCTGGGCTCCTCTGAGGCCGAATTGCCGACCACCCTCTTGCAGCCACGCACAGGGCTGGTGCGGGCTGGGAGGCCTGGGCTGGGGAACAAGCGCAGGGGCTGGATCTCCTGGGTTAGGGGACAGAAAGCAGCTTGTGGCACATCCCAGGGGTTCCCACCCAGTCCCCTAGGCACCCTCACGCTTGCCCCCCACTTACGTGGCTGAAGAGCTCATTGGTCAGACCCAGGTAGTTGTGCAGTGCCAGGAAGGTCACTCGCTGCAACCTCACCATGATGATCTGCAAGGGTGGAGGCGTGGTCAGCAGATGGGCGTGGCCATACGGGCATGGTTATAAGCGGGTCTGCCGGGGGAGGGGTTAGCTTGGCGGGCGTGGCCGGGCCGGACCTGGGAAAGGGGGCCAGGTCTGGCTGCTTGGAGCTGATAACCAGTGGAGAACCTGAGAACCACAGTTCCAGTGCCCGCTGAGCTCTGGCTGGCAGAGATGGGTGGGGGTGGAGACCGGGATGGGGTGTGGCCCCCCTCATGGGTGGAGAAAAAGGCTGCTAACCTGCACCACCCGCACCAAGCTCTCGGGGTACTTGGTGAAGACAGCAGAGAAGGCCTCCACCGGAAGCCTAAGCACAGTGGAGTCACGCGCTGCACGCGCGGACACGGTCCTCTGGGGGTGCTGGTGACCCTGGGGGAGAAGGGGCAGACGAAGTCAAGGGCTGTGAGTCTCTCACCCCCCCCCCCCACCTTCGCCAGCACCAGCCCCTATAGGGTCCACCAGCAACATCAGGGGCTAAAGATGGGGTCCGGGCATCCTCACACTCCAGCACCCCTCCTCCATCCCATCCCTGGGGTCCCTCGGGTCACTCACGGTGATGACATCCAGGATGCTTAGAAGGCTGTTGACACTGTCCCCGGGGACCACTTCTTTCACCACACACTCCTTTCCGTCCTGAGACACAGGGCCACTCACCCGTGCTGGCCTCGCCCTGGGAACCCACCCCCATCGACCCCGTGCTCACTGCAGCCTATCTCTGAAGTCACCACCAAAGGGTCACACACTCCCTTGCCTTCTTCCTTTTTTTTTTCTGCCAGTCCTAGGGCTTGAACTCAGAGCCTGGGTGCTGTCCCTGACCTTCTTTGGCTCAAGGCTAGTGCTCTACTACTTGAGCCACAGTGCCACTTCCATTTCAGGGGCGGGGTGGGGGGGAGGAGTTTACTATCAGAAATAAAAGTCTCTCAGACTTGCCTGCCCAGGCTGGCTTCGATCTCAAGCTTCCCGAGTAGCAGGATTACAGGCATGAGCCGCCCAGCCAGCTTCCTATGCCTTCTGCCTAAACATCCCTGGGGAAGCCCCTCCCCTCTGCCCTGCTTCCTACAGTGGCCTGAGGGTCAACTCACAGGCCCAGGCAGGCAAAGCTCCAGGAGCCCGTCCTGAACCACATAGATGCTGGCATCTGGCTGGCCTGGCCTGAAGACGTAGTCGCCCTGACTAAGACGCTGGAAGACCATGTGGCGGCACAGCTCCAGGAACAGTGGCTTCTCAAAGTGGCCCAGAACCCTGTGAGATGGGTGGCAGAGGAGGGATGCTAGTCCAGACAGTGCCCCCCCCTCCAGCTCTGCAAGACCCATCCCCCAAAACTGCCCATACCCCAAAACACTGACCGGACATTCTTGAGCATGTACAGAACCTCAGAGGGCAGGTGGGAGTTAGCCAGGTCGCCCTCTGTCAGGTCAGCCTCCAGCACAGAGGGTGGCGGCTCTTTCCGCTGTAGTGTTGGGGTCTCCTTTGGGATGCGCAAAATCCTGATGGGAAGATAGGTGGGGAAGATAGGAAAGAGTGAAGACTGACTTAAGGACCCCCCCCCCCCCACACACACACACCTCTGGTTTTCCTCCACACAAATTCCTTCCCTGGGTTCACACAAAGCAAACTTCCCACTGTCTAAATTGGGCTACTTGGTTTTCTAAATAAAGTTTTATTGGCACATGCCATGTTCATTCTACTTGCATACCACTTAAAGTGACTTTAGAGTTTATAACCATAAAGTTGAATAGTCCAAGCAGGAACTGTATGTGGCCTGCAAAGTCCAAATTATTTACTATCTAACCACCCCCCACACACATCCATTTCCCATTTTTGATGGATTTTGAGGGTACTGGAGTTTGAATTCAAGGTGTAAGGCTTGCTTAATGCCATTTGAGCCATACCCCCCCCCCCAATCCTAGCATCTAGCCACTCACAGAATACATTTATTAAAACTTGTGATCTTGATTGAATTAAGAAACATCTAGGAGGCAGATGCTGGTTTTCATGCCTGTAACTTTTTTTTAAAGCCCTGTTCCAGCCTATCTAGAAAAGAAATTAAACACTCCAAGAAAAGTAGACCTTCTATAAAATAAATTTAAAAGAACCAGCAATTTTTTGGGGGAAAAAAGAAATATCTAGCAAGGGGGATGGGAGGTAATAAACGGATAAATCATGAGATTCATAATTTCATGGCACTTTTGGGAGGTGGGAAGGTGGGAGGCAGAGGTTCTGTGGAGGAAATAGTCACTGAAGGCATGTTGTGGGGTACTCAATCTGCCCTAGGTCCTTCTTGTATTCCTCTCTCTGCCATGATGGGAACCTTGACCTGCTCTGCCCCCACTGGAAACACTGACCTGTGTGTCAAAATAAATCCTTCTAGGGCTGGGAATGTGGCTTAGTAGTAGAATGCTTGTATGAAGTCCTGGGTTCAATTCCTCAGTACCACATACACAGAAAAAGCCAGAAGTGGCACTGTGGCTCAAGAGGTAGGACACCAGCCTTGAGCAAAAGAAGCTCAGGGACAGTACCCAGGCCCTGAGTTCAAGACCCAGGACTAGCAAAATAAACAAATAAATAAATAAGAAACAAAGAACAATAATAAATAAGTCCTTCCCTCATTATATTGTTAGATACTTGGTCACAGAGATGATAAAAGGTAACTAAGAAAGCAAGTCTTGAGGCTGGCACTCCACTAGTCATCCTGTCTAGTAAACAGATGTTCCAGTGGTAATGACAGACCCAGACATTAGTTCCAAGGTATGATCAGACCCCAGAATATGCATTTCTGTTTGTCACAGGAGCCCAGTCCCACACTAAGTCCCTCAGATAGCCTCTCTCAGACTTTCAAGGCATTGGGCATGCCTTGAAAGTTGCTTGTTATATAGAAAGATTTCCAGATACAGGCTGCAGGCTATCTTCTTTATAAGGATCCCTTATATTTAATAATAATAATAATAATAATAATAATAATAAAGCCAGGTGCTGGTGGCTCATACCTGTAATCTTACTCAGAAAGCTAAGACCTAGGGGCTTGAAGCCAGCCAGTCAGGCATTTTAAAAGTCCAAGAGACTCTTATCTCCAATAAACCAGAAAAAAGGTTCAAGTGGAGGTATGGTTTAAGTGGTTAGGACGCCAGCATTGAGTGAAAAAGCCCAGGGACAACATCCAGGTCCTGAATTCAAATTCCAATAGTAACACACCCACAAAACCATCCCGTGGTAAAGAAATGCCACTGAGACAGTCCTTAAAAGACACAGCCCAGAGGTGCTGAGATAGCTCCTCAGGTAAGAGAGAGTTTTGAGATGCCCCTGCCATAGGAAGGACTTCCATACCAGCCCATGGACTTAAAGCACCCCCAAGATATAATTTTGTCTCTCCCTGTCTCCCCCGCAATCCCAGTGCTAGAATCACCAGATACCAGCCTTACTTCTTGGCAATGTTGAGCATTTTAAGTTTCTTCTTCATTCGTGGCCGGGAAGTGGTGGAAACAGAGGAGTCCACCAAGGAAGAAGTGGACTGTGAGACCTAGGGGAATTAAGGGAGGAGAAAGGGGGGGCCGGTGATCAATAAAAGGGGGGAGGGAGGGACTGGGCTCCTGCGGTGACCACGGGAGGCCTGGGCTCACCTTCCGCATAATCTTCCGGCCATAGAAAAGCACTTTGTCCCTCTTCCGGAACCGGTACCGAGGCCCATCCGGGGCTGGAGTTTCTAGGGACCGGAGAGGGGGGCGATGCGGGGACACTGAGTTCCAGCGGACGCCCACCCACCAGCCTCCTCCCCTCCACCGGGGCCCCTCCGGGTCCTCACTCGGTACTCGTAGTCTCCGCACCACCAGGAGGATGAGCACTGCGGTGACCACCACCGCCACGCCGGCCCCGATCATCATGCCCAGCACCTGCGGGACGAACGGCACCGGATGCCCACCGCAGGTCGGTCCCGCCGAGCCCTCCTCGAGGGCCGGGACATCCTGCGTCTCAGCCCCCGAGGAGGTCATATTCAGCCCAGGACTCGGTGTCCCCATCTGCTGAATGGGCCGGTGCGGCGTCCTCCTCTACCCCCGCCTTCTTCTCCTCCTCCTCCTCCCAGGGGAGGGGAGGGGGGGGACGCCACTCTTTCCCCACCCCCACGACGGCTTGGGGTGGCTCGTGGTGAACGCTGGGAAACGTAGTTCCGTGCGAGCGCGCAGAGCACGCCGGGAGTTGTAGTCCTACGACCCATTCCAGTCCTTACCATTCCGGTTTGCAGCGGGGCCTCCATCGGTTTCTTCAGGCTAGGTAGCAGGTCCGAGAGCCCGCAGTCCTGGGAAGCAAGGAGCGGTAGGCGGCAGCGCCAGGACGTCAATCGGGGAGGGCCTGCTCGACCCCGGCCGCGCCCCTCACCGCAAGCCCGGCCCCCAGCCACAAGCCCCGCCCCCTGGGTACCTTCGGCCCCGCAGGGTCCATCGGCCGGAGGTGGGGTGGGGGCCGCTCGAGGGACGCTGTGAGACAGATGGATGGGTTGCAGACCTCCTGGCCCGGACGTGGAGGTTAGGCGAGTCCCCTGCTCCCCGCCATTCCCGCACTCGGAGGTCGGATCAGCCTCCCTTCCCTTCCTTCCCAGGCCGGGGTCAAAGGGAAGCCATCCAGGCAATCAGGGTGAGCTGCTGGCGGGCGGGTTCTCCCAGGGCACGGCTCCTTCCGGCCGGGGGGTCCCCTTCCCGGCCTTTTCCCCTTTCACCCCCTAAGCGTTGCTCTCCTACGCCCTGCCAAAGACTGGGACGTTCCGCTCTTGGAGAAACGGGGACCCCGTGGTGTGCTGGACAACCGGCTCCACACCCAAGCCGAGTCCCTGGGGAGCCGGGGCGCGGGAGCGCCGTCCGGAGAGCCCCGGGAGGGGTCCTCGGGAGGCCTGGGGCGGGGTGAGCCCGCGGGGCGCTCCCTGGATCGTTTACTATCACGCGGGGCCCCGAAGGGCTGAGCATCCCCGGGACTGCGTAACCAGCCAGCCAAGCCGAGAGGCGTAACCAGGGACGCGGGGGTTACAGGTGGGCGCTGCAACGTTGCTGACCGATCCTGAACGCAAGGCCAGCAAGGGGGGGAAACCGCGGACTGGCCGGGCACGTCGCTGGCGCCCGGGGGCAGGGGTCCGCTAAAGGTTATCTCTGGATAGCTGGGGAGTTCAGCGTAATCCCTGGGCCCTGAGCCGTTTACCTGGAATATTCCTGAAGTGACTACTTACTTCCCTTCCTCTCCGGGGTGCTCCTGGCTACCGATGCGGAAACACCGGCGAGAAGCAGGGGTGGAGGTGGGGGGGTGGGGGCATCGGAAAGTCGGGACCTACCGGGAATCAGAGCACAGGTTTGGGGCAAGGTGCAGCTCCGCTAACGAGCCCCGAAGGGACGCCCCTACCGGGCCCACGGAAACGGAGACTCACCCAGGGACGGCAGCCGGGGTCCACGCTGCGCCAACCCCGCCAGCTTTCCGCTCGGCGCCGCAGGCCCGGCCCCTTTAAATAAGTTACTCGGGGCGTGCCCGGCCCCGCCCCGCCTCCGCCGAGCTGCGCGTGGCCGACGCTTAAAGGGGCCGCCCCTCCTCCGACTCAGAAACCACAGAACTCCGAGTTGATTTTCCCAGTTTATTTAACTCCCACCCTCGGCTCCCCACCCCTCCCCAGAGTCCGTCTGGAGCAGCCCGAGCCCTCTCGGAGCTTGGCAGCGAGCTGATCCTTAAAAGCAAACGCTTGAAATAAATAAGCTGGGGGATTCCAGCAGTTCTCAATTCACCAGAAGCGAATGGTCCTCCGGGGTGTCCCTGGACGAGGGGTGCAGGGGAGAGGGCTGTCAGTTCTGTCCAGCCGCCCCCCCCTCCCTGCCTTAACCCTAGGCCTTCCCAGGACACATCTCCGGGCTCCAACCTTGCACAGCAGCAGAGCAGGCTGCAGGCTGAGCCGCTCCCTCGGCGGAACTTGCCAGAGGTGGGGCTGTCCTGGCACTGTGCGATGTAGGCCTGGAGCTCGCTCTTCTCTGCTCCTGCACCCGGATGCTGGGAAGACATGCACGGGGTACCCCAGCATGAACAAGATCCTGCCCACTTCCCTCAGGCCATGAGGCTCTACTTCCCCTCCCTCTGGCAAGAGGGCTTTCCTCTGCCCCAGCAGCCTTCCCACTGTGCCCTCTACCTGTTCCCCAGCTTGCAGTCGGCCTCATCTTGGGACAGTTGGATACCCTCTGAAGTAGGCCCAAATTCATACACTCAAAGATGCACTCTGTGTGTGTGTGTGTGTGTGTGTGTGTGTGTGTGTGTGTGTGTGTGTGTGTGTGTGTGTGTGTGATATGTTAAAGGCTACAGCAAGAGGTGATTCCTAGGGCCTAGAATGACAGGGAATACCTCTAACCTCCCTTAGTGACAGCCACTCCAAAATCTGTTCTGGCTACAAGGCTTATGTTTTGGCTGTCCCCCTCCTCCAGGTATGCTCTCTAGAATCTTCCAAGGCAATGAGAATGTTCAATTAGCTAGTCTAAACACAAAGGCTGGGGCACTTGATGTGCATGTTGTATTTTTGTTTTCGTGTTCTTTTTCTTTTTTTGTGGTGGGTCTTGGGTCTTAAACCCTGGGCCTAGGCTTTGTCCCTGAGCTCTTCAGCTCAAGGCTACCACTCTACCCTTTAAGCCACAGCACCACTTCCCATTTTCTAGTGGTTAATTGGAGATAAGAGTCTCACCATCTTCAGTGTCCTGGCTAGCTTTGAACTGGGATCCTCAGATTTCAGCCTCCTGAATAGCTAGGATTACAGGAGTGAGCCACCATGCCTGGCTTGTGTTCTGCTTTTCGAGACAGCCTCACTATTAATGGCAGGCTGGCCAGGAACTCTCCAAAACTCATCCCATCCCAGCTTCCCAAGTGCTAGTATTATCAGCACATTCCTCCACGTGTGGCTGGGGCACTTAAGATGTGGTTCAGTCCTTTAAGTGTAGAACTGAACTTAGAATCTCATTTCAATTCAAATTCAAATTTAAGCAATCTTATGACTAGAGGCTAGTCATAAAACATTCTGGAAGCTTTCCTGGAATCACCTAAATAATGCCAGTCTTAAGCAGAGTCTTCTGTAACCTTTCACAATTGCTTCATTCCTCTCACCAACTGGCTACTGACCTCCATACTCCCTGGAACCTATTGGCTGGAAGAATTTTATCTTCCCCTGCTCCCCACTACCCCAACATGCTGCCGCCTCTCTTCTGACCCCTAAATCTTGCTGGGAAACCATGACTCCTGGTCACTCCATAGACAGGGAGATTAAGAACTTGTCTTTGGGAATCAGAAAGTCCTGGGGTGGGCCTGCAATCTATTCAGCCAGTAAGTGGTCAAATTCCTCAAACTCTAAAATCAGTTTCCCTGGGGTTGGCAAAAGTACCCTCTAGAACCTTCGTGGGCCCTTGATGATGCTAGGACGGAATCAGCCCCCTCTGAGCCCAAGTGCCGAGGTGCATTGTCCGTGGGCCTTTTCCATGGCTGCCAGCAGGAGGTGCGCATGCGCGGGAGGTGCCTGAGGACTTGCGCATGCGCATGGCCCGACCCCTCACCGACCTTAATGGTGTCGTAGGCACCAGTGATGAGCGCAATGAACAGGCTGAGCACCATGTAGATGAAGAGGCTGATGAACGAGTAGAGGTAGAGCTGGGAGAAAAGCCACACCAGGCTGCTGCGGCCCTGCTGCGCCTGCATGGCCGCAAATGTCACGAACATGTCATCCCCGTTGATGAGCGAGAACAGGCACTCGGACACCATGGACAGCGAGCGGAACTGTAGGTGGGGAGGTCAGCTGGAGTAAGGCCGCGTCACAGGGGTCGGTGGGCTCAGTGCCAGCAGTCAAGATGGACCCATCTCAATGTCACTAAAGCCACAGGACCACACAGGGTGTCCCCTGGTTCACGCCTATAATCCTACTCAGGAGGCTTGGATCTGAGGATCATAGTTCAAAGCCAGCCCAGGCAGGAAAGTTGTCTCCAATTAACTAGCAAAACACTGCAATCAGAGCTGTGGCTCAAGTCGCAGGACACTAAATAGCCTTGAGCTCAAATGCTCAAGGTTAGCATTCATGCCCTGAGTGTAAGCCTCAAAATCAGCATGCATGTGCGCGCGCGCGCACACACAGACACACACACACTGCACAAAGAATGTATAGCTCAGAATCACAGTCAATGTCAGGGCCACTTGGGATCAGAAAAGATGGACAGCAAGGTTGGAGAAGCTGGGAGGAAGGGGGAGGGGCTGTCATGCTCAGTGCCGGCACATAGGATGGGCCCTGAACCCGGAATAAGGCTTAGTGGTAAAGTGCTTGCCTCACATGCATGAAGTCCTGAATTCGATTGCTCAGTATCACATAAACAGAAAGAGCTGGACATAGTACAGTGACTCAAGTGGCAGAGTGCTAGCCTTGAGCAAAGGAAGCTCAGAGACAGTGCCCAGGCCCTGAGTTCAAACCCCAGGACTGGTGGGGAGAAAAAAAAAAGATGGGCCCATGACAAAGCCAGGGGTCAAGGTGAGTCATTCAATGTCATTATATCAATTAACAGACACCGGTGCTGAGAAGGCTCAGGGGAAAGGTCCAGGACCCATGGTTGGCCACAGAGAGCCACACTTACCTTCACGTGGTAGGGCCCCAGCACAATCCAGCCGCAGAAGCAGTAGCCCAGGTAGATAACAGCCACACAGCAGCAGAAACGCATGACGCTGGGCAGTGCCACTCGCAGTGTGGCGATGAGAATCTGCAGAGGGACGAGGAGGGGAAGCTATGGCCATGATGGGGCCAGCTCTCAGGTGAGGGCAGGAAAGCAGGTGGAGACTCACCCCTGGGGCAGAAGCTGGAGAGAGCTTGGGAGGGGCGGGGCTGTGGGTGTGCCCAGGGGGGCCCAGCATGCCATATCAGTGCCCTTGCTCAAGTTCAAGTACAGGTGTGGGGGTGAGGGGGCGGGGTGTGGGTGTTAGGGCCCAGGAAAGAAGCTTGGGGTGGCAGAACTAAGTGTCTGGTTTTATTGTGTGCAGGTTTATTTGGGGAGCCTCATCTCTGCCCTAGCCCACTCAGGTGTGAGGCTCACGTTGTACTTGTGGAAGAAAGTCAGGTAGCGGATGACGCCGACCCAGACCAGCAGTGTGGAGGTGCCCAGAAGAATGCTACACACGTCGTAGCTTGCCAGGTTCTGGGGGGAGGGGGAGGGAGAGACAGAGGGCCGTGTCAATCCACTGGATGTGGAGATAAGGTGGCTCAGGCCCCAGGGCTGAGCAGGGGACAGGACCCACCTTGGCCTCGATGCCAATCTTCATGATGGTGCCAGAGATGGTGAGCACATCGCTGGTGACCAGTAAGATGTACCAGCCATTGACAAACTCCAGCCGCTCCCACAGACTGATCTCCCGTCCCCGCTGCCGCCACATGAACCCCACAAACTCCTGTTCGAAGAAGCTGGGTGAGGGTCTGCTAGGGCCCATCCTGGAAGCCCCTGGCCCTCCCACGGGCAAGGCAGGCACCGGCACTTGTGATGCTGGGGCCTCACGTTCTGCAGCAGGAAGCCTCGCAGCAGCGAGCGGGCACATAGCAGGAAGGACAGCGAGCAGGTGAGGATGACCACCACGTCAAACAGGAGCCGGAAGCTGTTGTCACCTGCAGGTGGCACAGCACCATGGGATACCCAGGCTGGGTCAGGCCAGGGCTGTAGATCTGGGGGCTGCATGGCTGGCTGGGTTGTTGGGGGTTTTGTTTTGTGTGTGTGTGTGTGTGAGCTGGCCAGTCCTGGTGCTTGAACTCATGGCCTAGGTGTTCTCACTGAGCTTTCTATGCTCAAGGCTAATACTATCACTTGAGCCACAGGCACCACTTACAACTTTTCTGGTAGTGAATTAGAGATAAGTCTCTTGGGTCTAAGAGTGTGGCCTAGAGGTAGAGTGCTTGCCTAGTATGCCCAAAGCCCTGGGTTTGAGTCTTCAATACCACTTACACAGAAAAAGCCATAATTCAACCGGGTACAGTGGTTCACGCCTGCAATACTAGCTACTCAGGGGCTGAGATCTGAGGATTGCAGTTCAAAGCCAGCCTGAGCACTAAAATGTCCGTGAGACTCTTATCTCCAATTAATCACCAGAAAACCTTGAGCTGAAGAGCTCAGGGATAATGCCCAGGCCAAGGGGTAGGGAGGTAGCCTTGAGCTGAAAAGCTCGGGGACAACGCCCAGGTTCAGAGTTCAAGTCCCACAAAGGCCAAAAAATAAAATAAAAGCCGTAATTGGTGCTGTGACTCAAGTGGTAGAGTGCTAACCTTGAGAAAGCTCAAGGTCAGTGCCCAGGCCCTGAGTTTGAAGCCCCAGGATTAGGAAAAAAAAAAAAAAAAAAGTCTCTGGGACTTTCCTGTTTCAGCTTGCTTCAAATCATGATCCTCAAGACCCTAGCCTCCTGAGTAGCTTGGATTATAAGCAGGGGCCACTGACTGGTCTTGACTAACTGGATATCTGGTCAACCAGGGTGAGGGTGTGGAGCTCACCATGTCTGAAGACGCTGGGGTGCTTGCACTCCTGGATGTGGGCCTGGGTCTCCAGCCGGATGGGGATACGTCCACTGTGAGCCTTGTTGTCAAATGTGATCTACAGGGCAGGGGTGGAGGAGAGACAAGGTAAGCCTGGGTGGCCCAGGCTCTCCCAGATCTATAGGCCCCTAAATGAGCAAGATGGCAGCCAGAGACCCAGCAGCACCCTCACCAGGACACTGAAGGTATAGCAGTCAGGGATCTCATTATTGATGAGGCTTTGCAGGTTGATGGTCTTCAGCTGGAAGTAGATGGTGACGTTGATCAGCCTAGGGAAGGAGCTGAGGTGAGGCCCACAGGACCAGATGGCTCCTCCGAGCCTGGCACCGGCACCCCACCTAAGCCCACTCTGCAGCCAGCAGAGGAACCACTCACCAGGCTGTGGTGAAAGCAGGGCTGCCCCCAGCCCACAGGAAGTGGTTGCAGGCCCAGGATGCCTGGCATCGCTCACCTCCATTTCCACCCCCCCAGCCTAGACCTTCAGCCCTCGTGCAAGCAAGCCGGTGGGCAGTACTTGTGGAATTTGAGCGTGAGGTTCTTGTAACTGGAGCTGACGTCCATGAGAGCCACATCGTCATTGGGGATATCAGGGGGTCTCTCGGGGGGATCCACCTGGATGCAGTCTGAGGACAGGTAGTCAGGAAGGGCCTCAGGGAGCAGGGAGGCCCAGTCTGGTCTCCATCCCAGTGTCTCCCAGGGCCTTCTTCTTTGTACCAGTCCTGGGCTTGAACTCAATTCTGGCCTGGATGCTGTCCCTGAGCTAGCCAGCTAACTTTCATTCATTCTTCCTCAAGACTAGCACTGTACTACTTTGAGCCACAGCTCTACTTCTGGCTTTGTTTCATAGAAATTTAGAGATGAAGAGTCTCAGGGATTTTTCTGCTCAGTCCAGCCTCAAATGGTGGATTCTCAGATGTCAGCCTCCTGAGGATGACAGCCATGGGCCACTGTGGGCCCCTGCACCTTCTTTTCTGAAATATTAGGGCTCTAGCTCTGGGCCTGGCAAGCTGGGTAAGTATTCTGGCACAGGGCTATAGTATTGGTCTGCCTTATTTTCAAGAGAGGCCCAAGGGCCTGGCACTTTACTGATCCCTGAAAGGTTTCATGAATGAATATTTAAAAAACATGAATGGATCTTTTAGTATGTCATGCATTGCATTATGGGCATTGAATGTGTTAAGTGAGTCATGGTCACATCCACACCATCTCCCAGGTGAGCAAGGGAAGGACCAGGATGTGGTGTGGTGACTTTTATGGACCACAGGACCTCCTACACACTAAGAAACACTCTACCACCAAGCTACACCCCAGCCCCTGGGTCAAATGCTCCCAGCAGCTTGTCCTGCCCTGCCCACTCACCTGTGACCACCATTGGGTCAATGTCAAAGGTATCGTTGGCAGGATCCACGTGGCCACGGTGGTAATACCGCTGGCACAGAGCCAGCGCTGAGCCATTGGTCCAGGAGCCACTCCCACCCCGGACATAGGCGTACCTGCCCAGTGACACCTCAGGCAGCATCAGGTACTGTGGGCAGAGAAGGAGAGGGACCGTCAGGTCACTTGCTCTCAGCCATGGGACCTCCCTGTCCCCTGGTCACTGTACCTGGTCCACTGCGTGGAAGATGGCCTGGTAGAGCTGCTCCCGAGTATATGCCGCGAAGGTGTCATCTGCCCCATCCGAGTAGCCGAGCAGGAAGAGATGGCGGAAAGCAATGGTGTTCTCCTCCCTGAATGTCACCACCAGCTGGTTACTGAGCCCAAACAGGATGAGCTGGAAGAGAGGGCAAGCAGAGAAAGCTGGTCTGAACGGACAGCTCCCTCTGGACCTGCCTAACACAGGGTTTGAAGAATATTATTTTCGCTTGTCTTTCACACACACGCCACATGTCCCATCCATTGCCCTGATCCTTGTGCACATCCTGGATTGGGCGCTTGCACGTCTCATGGGGCAAAGAAGGATCCTTGCATGTACGTGGCACACTGGCTTCTCTATCAAACACAATCAAGGGACCACCTGTGATTGGATACCCAGACGGAGGGGGAAGGCCTAACGGCCTGTGGTTGGATCTCCTGACTGAGGGAGAAGGCCTGAAGCCACAGGCTTGGAGCAGAAGCAGAAATTTAGAGATTGGTATGTAAATTCAATGTGGGAGCCCCAGAGCTCAGCACAGCCTGGTATGGGGGAGAGAGATCATCTGGTTCAGATACTGCTGTCAGTTCTCTTGAGATCCATAAGGCACCAGGTTCAAATCCAGTCAGTGCTTGGTGCTGCACTGGGGCAAGTCCAGCGCTGACTGGGGATGCCAGCCTGGTTGGCTTGGTCTTACCTGGACAGTGACCACCAGGATCTTTACCACCTGTAGCACCAGCTTGCACGGCTTGCGGCCCTTGGCCCGGAACTTATCACAGGGACTCATGAAAAAGTATTTGAGCCGGCGACGAAGATCTTCCTCTTCCGGGGAGGTGGGAAGGACCGGGGAAGCCCCCAGATGGGTCCCATACCCAGGATTGGGGGTAAGGAGCCGCTCTGTCTCTAAGGGAATGGAAAAAGGCAGTGAGGATGGGGCCAGGGTGGCTCTGTCTGTGACAGGTGCAACACAAGGCCTGTGAGTACCTTCTGCCTCCTTCCTCAACAAGACACCTGCCCCCAGCTCCAGCTCCAACCAAGGGAATGTGGCTTAGTGGTAGAGTGCTTGCTTAGCATGCAGGAAGCCCTGGGTTTGATTTCTTGGTATCACCTACTGGTACTACCACTTGAGCCACAGCACCACTTCTAGCCTTTTCTGTTTACGTGGTACTGAGGAATGGAGCCCAGGGCTTTATGTATGCTAGGGCAAACACTCTACCACTAAGCCACATTTCCAGTCCCATTTTTTTTTTTGAGAGGTAGAATCAGGAGTCTTTACTAGAAAGCCAGCAACTGTAGGCAGACACATGTCCACAGAAAACTTTCAGCCTTGAATACATTTAACACTGACAGAAAACTGAGCCACGATGGAGCTAGTTGCGTGGCAGAGTGCTTGCCTAGCATGCAGGAAACCCTGGATTCATTACTCAGTACAACATACACAGAAAAATCCAGAAGTAAGCTGAGCACAGTGGCTCACGCCTATAATCCTAACTACTCAGGAGGCTAAGATCTGAGGATCAAGGTTTAAAGCCAGCTGGAGCACCAAAGGACCTGAGACTCTTGTCTCCAATTAACCTCTAGAAAATGGGAAGTGGGGCTTGGCTCAAGGGTAGGGCAGCAGTCGAGTTGAAGAGCTCAGGGACAGTGCCCAAACTTAAGCCCCATGACACATAATAAATAAATAAGAAAAAGGGGGAAAAAAGAAAAATCTGAAAGTGTCCCTGTCGCTCAAGTAGTAGAGCGCTAGCCCTGAGAAAGCTTAAAGATAGTGCTCAGTCCCTGAGTTCAAGGGTTTTTTCAAGCGAGGGGGGGTGGAGAGAAAGAAGAAAGAATGGAGGGAGGACTGAGCCATGAGAGTAGCAAAGCAAAGAAAAAGCAGAAAAACTATACCAACAAACCAGATCAACTCCAATGAAGAGCTGAAGTGGGATACTGTAGTGACCAGAGGAGAGGCTGGAAACACAAGGCATGCATTAAATATGCATCCTTAACCTGTGAATGGCCCTGGGTTTGAGCTTCAGTGTCACGAAAAGGACTTTATTTTTTGTACTGGTACTAGTGCTTGAGCTGAAGGCCTGGTTGCTTTCCCTTAGCTTTTCCAATCAAGGTTGCTGTTCTATAACTTGAGTCACAGCTTCACTTCTATCTTTTTGGTGTTTAACTGGAGGTATGAGTTTCATGAACTTTCCTATTTAGGCTTGTTTAGAACCATGATCCTCAGATCTCAACCTCCTGAGTAGCTAGGATTACAAGTATGAACCACCCTATTTCCTAGCTGTCCCTATCTTCTTTTGTGTGTTTTTCAGTGGTAGGACTTGAACTCAGGGCCTGGGAGCTGTGCCTTAGCTTTTTGGTTCCCCTCCCCCCACAAGCCCTGGGCTCTACCATTTTGAATCACAATTCTACTTCTGGTTTTCTAGAGATAAGAGTCTCACAGATTTCCCTTCCCAAACTGCAATCCTCAGATCTCAGCCTAGAGTAGCTAGGATTATCGGTGAGATCCTCTGGCACCAGTCATGTCCTTATCTTCTCCATAGCCACAAGTTCCTGAAAACCACATAGCCTTGGGGTGAAGTCTTGACCCAGGGCATTTCCCTAGCTCTTTATCTCAGAAGAAAAAGACTTTAATCAAATGGAAGGACCAAGGGTGAACAAATGGAAGACTGGGAGAATGAGAGGAATGAAGAAATGTACACACACACCTTCAGTGGCTCTTCAGGGAAAAGAAGAGTTCACCACGCCATGCCAACCACTAGTACATTTGAGTCTAAGCAACAGATCCAAGACTTCAGCAACAGATGTGGATCACGGCCAAACATGGTGGCCCAGAATTGTCCCTGAGATCACACTTATCTGCACTAAGAGAACCCTGCTTTTCTCCCTTCTTTCCTTCTAGGATGTCTATAGATTTGGGAGGGGGGGGGCTAAGGGAGGTGCTGGGGATAAAGCTAGGACTTTGTATAAGCCGGCCAAACACTCTAGCACGATGCTACATCCCCAACCCAAAAGCTTCCAGACTGAATTATAAGGCGCTGGTGGTTCTCGCTCTGGGCCCCTCCCTTTGGATGCTGTTGTTTACAAGCCAGCGCGAAGGGAAGGAAGAAGTCAGGGTTAACCTTCCCTCCCTAGGATCCAAACGGGCTCATCTCAGAACCCCCTCCCCTCCCAGCCAAGGACACCAAAGTGGGTGTCTCCAGTCGAGATCTTCCTCTAGATGTCTGGGGGAGACAAAAAAAAAAAAAAAAAAGTGGCTGGGAACTGGGAACCAGTTCCTGAAACTGCGTTTCAGGAACGAGGAGATTCCACCGAGGGTTCCGGTGACTTGCAACCGAGTTGCTCGCCTGCTCCTCGCAGGAGTTTATGGAGACAGGGAGTAGCGAGGAAATCCCGCGTGGGGGCCTCAGGAGCGGGTGACAGAAGCTGGAGGCCCCGCCGAGTTGCAGCCAAGTACGAAGGCTCCGAACGCGGCCCGAGACCCAGAGGAACGGCGTCGCCTGCTGCGCTGACTGGAGGCTCCGTGATCCCGGCCGCCCGAGTGCGGAAGGGAACCCCGCCGCCCGAGGTCGGCCCCCACCCGGTCTCCACCGCCCGCCCCTCCCCCGCCGCCCGCGTTCGCGCCCCGCCGTGCGGTCTGGCGCCCTCACCTGATCCACGCCGGCCCGCCGAGGCCGCCATGGCGCCGGAGCGCGGGAGGCGGACGGGCGGGGAGGGCGCGGCGGGGCAGCCGGGGTCCGAGCGCCCGCCGCTGTCAACCGCGGCCTCGTTCCCTCGCCGCGCCGCTTCAAAACCCTCCCCTGTCAGCTGATCCCAGCCACGGTCACGTGATCGGGGGGGGGGAAACTCGCTGGTGGACCACGTGGTTCGAGCTGGCTCTGCCCACTGCGCTAGGAAAGGTTTTTCCGCTCCCTTCTCCGAGCAGTGCGCATGCGTGTGCACAGCCGGCGGCGCCGAGGGCCGAACGCGGTCGCGCGGTCCTAGCGCCGACTTCTATAGAATTTGGTAGGCTCCTAGCGTTAGCAGCCACTGGCTTTCCATCAGGAACCCTGTGCGTTGCCAACCTCGTGACTCCAATGTCCAGAGCTTGATCCCTAACCCTCCGCGGCGTCCGCTCTCAGTGCTGCCCTCCTTACTAGAAAATCTTCTATACCTCGCATTCAGCAAACCCTATTACCTAAGCCAAATAGGACCATACCCCTAGCTCCTAGACCGGTGCCCCCAATTTTCCTAGCCTGGACCTAGTCCTCCTAGCCTCTCTCCTTGATCTATCCATTCTTCTCTTCACCAGGCATCCAAAGACCCTTGGAAGAAAAAAAAATATATATATATATACATAATATGGTTTATATTCTGCACATATATGTGTTATGCACACACATATAAGTCCTTTGCCAAAACCTGCTCATGACTTTGCTAGCAAGCTTCTCACCTTTGGTATAGGCCCAGCCTAATGTAGTCATCACTCAACAGCCCCCAGCCCTTTTGCATGCTCTTGCACTGGAACACAGGTTCTTCAGAGAAAACATAGGCACTGTCAGTCATCACTTCTATGTTCTCTAGGGTCGAGATTTCAGACTCTGTGCTCCTGCTTCTTCATTTTCCAAGTAGGGATATTTAAGAGCTACTTACCATTCCCTTTTCACAAAACCCAGGCTTCTGGGAAAACTATGAGCTTGGGACCAGACTGGGAATGTAGTGAGATTCTGTCTCAAAACACAACAAAACATCTAGCCAGTGTGAATGCCTGTCATCATAGCTACTCAAGAGGCTGAGATCTGAGGATCAAAGGCCAGCCCAGGCAGAAAATCAGTAAGACTCTAATTTCCAATTAACCAAAAAAAAAAAAAAAAGGAAAGAAAGAAAAAAGCAGGAAAGCTGTGACTCAAGTGATAGAGCCATAGCCTCGAGGGAAAAGCAACAAAACAAAACCACTCCATGCCCAGGCTCTGAGTTCAAATACTGGCCCACGCACACACAAATTCACTATGAGCCTTGACCATCAGTCTTCTAGAGTATCCGCATGCCAGAAATTCCAGCGATGGTGAAAAAGCCAGAGAGATGTTTTTAGTCACCTGGAGTGGCCAGAAGTGGGGAGTAAGGAAGTTAGGAAGCCTAGAAGGTGGGGAGCCAGATGTCTTGGCTCTTGGCCATGCCTTCCCACCCCTCAAAGCTGGATGGGACAAACAAGGAGAAAGAATGCATGCAAGGCCAACCACAACACAGAGCCAAGGAGGCAGTGGAAGAAGTTTACTATAAGTGCACGACAGACAACTTTGCCCAGGACACCAGGATGCCACGTCCCCTTCAACCATCGGGTGCCAGCAGTGCCCCCTGCTCCTTTACCCACTCCGGCCCCCTACTGGCAGTGTCATGCGTGGGAGAGCAGGGGTCAAGGCTGGGGTCGGGATCAGAATCGGGGCTGGGATGAGACTCCTGATCAGGATCAACATTGAGACCAAGCTTAGGGTGCAAAGACTCAGCAGGGTCTGGGCTGGGGGTGGATGGGGCGCCAGAGAGGGCTTGGGAACTGGGCTTGGGGAGTGGATCCAGCTCAGAGGCAGGATCGGGGGTGGTGCGGGTGGAGCTGGACCCAGAGCTGAGGTCTAGGCCTGAGCGGAGCACTGAGACGCCACCATCAGAGCCCAGAAAGGAAACGGGTCTGGGTCTCATCAGAGACGCAGGACTCAGGCCGGGCCCTAGGCTCAGCCCGGCCCCAGTGGCGGCCGCAGCGGCTGCGGCACCCTCATGCACCCGCTTGTGCTTAGTGAGGCTCGAGGCTTGGCCAAACGCTTTGCCACAAAGCTGGCAGCGGTAGGGGCGCTCTCCGGAATGCACGTGCAGGTGCTGGAGCAGCGCCGAGCTCTGCCCGAAGGCCTTGGTGCAGTGCGGGCAGGCGTAGGGTCGCTCGCCGGTGTGGATCCGGAGATGGTGTTGGAGGTTGGAGCTCTGGCCGAAGGCTTTGCCGCAATGGGGACAGCGGTAGGGCCGCTCGGCAGTGTGGGTACGCTGGTGCTGCAGCAGCGCCGAGCTCTGGCCGAAGGCCTTGCCACACTGCGGGCACGGGTAGGGCCGCTCGCCCGTGTGTGTGCGCAGATGCTTCAGCAGCGCCGAGCCCTGGCCGAAGCCCTTGGCACACACCGGGCACTTGTGAGGCCGGGGACCTCCGTGGGTGCGCAGATGCTGTGCCAGCAGCGATCCGTGGCCGAAAGCTTTGCCACACACGGGGCAGTGGTGTGGCTTCTCGCCGCTGTGGCTACTGCGGTGTTTCAGGAGGGTGGAGCGCCAGCCGAAGGCTTTCCCACAGGCGGCGCACTGGTATGGCCGCGCCCCGGTGTGGATGCCACGGTGCTGGGCCAGCGTGGCGCCGTGGCTGAAGGACTTGCCACAATCCGGACATCGGTAGGGCTTCTCGCCGCTGTGGGTGCGGCGGTGCTGGCTGAGCCCGGAGCTGCGGCGGAAGGCTCGCCCGCAATCCGGACAGGAGAAGGGCCGGGGAGGGCTGGCCGGGGCGGTGGGGGGACTGGTGGGCAGGCCCTGTGGGGTGGCGTGGGGATCGGGGGAAAGGGAATCCCCATCTGGTGGGGCCGCTGGGCCGAGGGTGTCGCAGTTAGGGTCGAGAACCAGAGGCACCGGGCCGATGACGTCTGGATCCAGGTCGTCACTGGGAGAAGCGGGGTCCAGATCTTGAGGACCTGAGTCTTGGTTCCCCAAGATGGCATATGGGGCTTTCCCCACCTCCCCATCCAGATCCTCAGAGATGGATTTGCCGTCTTCATAGCCCGGATCCACGTCTCCCGAGGCAGTGTTTAGGTCTTCAGGATTAGGCTCTGGGGCTTCAGAAATGAGGTCCACAGCTTCAGGTTTGGGGTTCAGGCTCTTGTGGCCAGGGTTTCTGACCAAGACCGAACGTCTCACGGCCCTGGTGGAACTGCTGCATGTTTCAGAGACAAGATCTACAACAAACAAATAAACAAAAGGGACAGGCTGGGAATGTGGCTACTTAGTAGTAGAGTGCTTGCCTAGCATACCTGAAGCCCTGAGTTCGATTCTCAGTATCACCACATACACAGAAAAAGCCAGAAATGGTGCTGTGGTAGAGTGCTAGCCTTGAGCAAAAGACGCTCAGGCACAGTGCCCAGGCCCTGAGATCAAGGCTCAGGACCACCACCACCACCAACATCAAAAAGTGTCTGGAGTCTAGGCAGGGATGGGAAAAAAGAACCCAGCTGCGTCCTCCCTAACCCCCAGAATTCCCTGCTGGGCACGCATTCATAAATCTCTCCTGATCTCTTATCATGAGAGAGGTCTCTGGCCACAGGTGGGATGGGACAGGAGGTGCTAATGGGGCTTGGTGAGACCCTCTCCCCTCTGGACCCCGAACCTGAAGAGAAGCCCCTGGTCTGGGAATTGGAAGTCTCTGATGCCCAATTCCATGGTGGAGACCCTCTGTCCATTCTGTGTTGCTCTGGCTGGAAGCCTGTGTCCTGTGGAAGAGAAAATCTTAAGTTCTGACCCTTTTGACTCTGGGGTCCTCTCCTGGGGAAGAAGGTGGGCATCTCAAAGTTCTGGGCTCCTGTGTGCATGCATGTCTGGAGTTTCTGTCTCACAGCTGTGGGGGGGAGGGCAGAAACGGGGGATCTTTGTGGGCAGTGAAGGTGGTACCTTGACTTCTATACAAGTAGTATCCTGACCTGAGGATCTAAGAGTGGGGGAGAGGTAGATGTCACCGTGGGAAGGAAGGATGCCACCCCATGCCCTTCCTCCTAGCAGAAGACTAAATTCTAGACTTTTCAGCTTAGCCTAAGCTACAAGGGAAAGGTGGGACCCTTTGGGGAGGCTGCTAGAATCCCCTGAAGAGGACATTTCCTGGGGGGGGGGGGTCTGATTCTGATCTCAGGAAGCAGGGTATGGAGACTGTGTTAGTACACTTGTGTTTTCTGAACTGAATCCCCCCACCCTCCCCACCCCTCCTTGCTGGGAGCAGTGTTGTAAGACGATCAAGTGAGGAGGTAGAGAAACATAACTAAACTCCTTCTAGAAATAGAGCAGGGGTGTGTGTGGGGGGGAGAGATTCCGGCTGGATTCTGGGGGTGGGGGTGGAGGATCAGAGACCTTTGGCTCCTCTTCTGGGGAGAGGGTGTACTGAGTCAGGACTTCATAGTGGGGAGGAGTGGAGGATCTCTCCTCAGCTAGAGTCCTCTCCTGAGGAACCTTAGATTGCCCCCAGGGGAAGCAGCTGGAGACAGCATGGGGTTTCTCCCCCCCCCCCACCAAGTTGGGGGTGGGGCAGGTGGATGCTGTGATTCACCAATTAGAAAGGGGCTTCCAAAACTCTGCATCCCCCTTCAAAGGCTTAAAGGGGGAGGAAAACAATAGCTGAATAAGCTGGGCCCTTTTTTTTTTTTTTGAAATCCTGGAGGTAAGGGGACCCTCTCTTATCGAGGAAAAATAGCCCCCCTTTCATCCTCCACCCCAAGCTGAAGAGAACAATAACCAGATCCCTTCTTGGTTTGCACAACGAGGGGGGACCTTAGATGGCCTCCTGGGAAGAACATCCTGAGCTCCAGACCCCAAAGCTACTAGGCGCTCCCGCCCCCCTCCCGATCGTTCGCTCGTACCTTAAGGGGACCCCCTCCCACCCTACCCAGCCGCAGCGGTCCCCAGAAACGGAATGGGCGCGCTAGGCCAACGGGCCACGGGACCCTCCACCCCTGCCACCGCGCCCAAGACTCCACTCGTTTCAGCCAGGATCAGAGCGCGCGCGCACGCGAGGGGCAAATAGAGGTCGCCCCAGGCCGTGCGCCCCGCTTTGGGTACACCCTTCCCGGGTCCCCACCCCCCGGCTCCGGCCCGATCGCGGGGACACTCACCCGGCGCCCCTCGCCCCTGCCCGGCCCGCCGCGCCCCGCGCCTCGCCAGCCGCCGGCGCCACCCCCCACCTCCACAATCCCGCAGGAAGCCCCCCCACCCCCAGCCCGCCCGCCAGCCAGCCCCGCCGGCGGCCCCCTCGGCCCAGCGGCCCCGCCAGGCGCTCCCGGGGAGCGAGAGGGGCCGGCCGAGGGCCGCAGCAGGAGCTGCTGGGACTTGTAGTCCGCCCGTGCGCCCGCCGCGGACGGCGCCATCGCTGCCCCCGCCCCCCGGGCCAGCCTTTGTCCCGGCCCGGCCACCCTGGCCGCGCGCCCGCTCTTTTGTCTGCGCAGGGGCCGCGCCCGCGCCAACCGGGCCCGGGCTCTCCGTGCGTCCTCAGGGCCTCTCCCAACCCCTCTGGGGTCCTGCCTGCCTCGCCATTGTCTGCTCTGTCCCCTTAGCCTTCTCTCTTTTCAGGTTTCTCTGGTCTATGTCCCTTTGTTCCTGTGCCTGGCGGGCACCTGTGACTCACGCCTGTCATCTTAGCTAGGCCCAGATCTGAGGATTCCAGATTCAGACAGTCCCCTTAGCCTCTTACCGCCAAAGAATCACCAAAAAGCTGGACGTGAACGTGGAGCTCAAATGGTAGAGCACCAGCTTTGAGGGAAGAAGCTAAGGGACAGAGCCCAGGCCCTGAGTTCAAGCCCCAGTGCAAATATGAACACACACAGAGCCAACATGTACAGAAGAGTTGACACATAAAACCACAGTCCCCCCCCCCCCCCTCTCTCATCCTTGGGCTTGAACTCTGGGCCTTGTCCTGTCCTGAGCTTTTCTCAGTAGCTTTTTTCTTTTTTTTTGAGCTCAGGGCCTGAGCACTGTCCTTGGACTTTCTCAAGGCTAGAGCTCTACCACTTGAGCCTCAGCACCACTTCAGGCTTTTTTCTATGTATGTGGTACTGAGGGATTGAACCCAGGTCTTCGTGCATGCTAGGCAAGCACTCTACCACTAGGCCAAACTCCCGGTCCCCTGACCTCTTTTTTTTTTTTTTTTTTTTTTTACTCAGCTAACACTCCACCACTTTGAGCCACAGCACTACTTCTAGCATTTTTCTTTGATTAACTGGAGATAACTGTCTCACAGACTTTCCTGCCCTGGCTAGCTTTGAACCACAATCTTCCCTCTCAGCCTCCTGAGTAGCTAGCAGCTAAGATTATAGGTGTGAGCCACCAGTGCCGCCCAATTTGAAGAAGTAATTTTGTCCATTTTTGCTTCAGTCAGCATTTTTCTCTCAAAAATAAAAAGATCATATATATATATTATTTCTGACACACATACACACACACACACACATTTTCATACACTAGAACAGGTGTAGGATAATTCATTCCACTTCTCACCGCCCCTCCTCCCCTCCCTCCCCCTCTTACCCTTTTTTTTTTCCCCCAGGTGATGGACTGTTGTCTCTGGGAGAACTCCAGGTGCCTTAGCCATGACTATTGAGGACTCTGGGTCAACTTTACCTGGAGGCACAGGAGGAAGATACACAAACCAACCCACCCACAGCTGCCAGCTGGACCAGGATGTTCTCTACTAAACATAAATAATGATTATAGAATATAAACAGCCACCAGACAAGGCCACTGACTGACCATATCTGACCCAAGATAGACCCAAGGACAGGCTGCTACATACAAAGGAATACAAATCCATCTTCTCTTGTTCCCCCTCCCTCCCTCCCTCCCTCCCTCCTTCCTTCCTCCTTCTCTCTTCTCCTTCTTCTCCTTCCTCTTCTTCTTCCTCCTCTTCTTCTTCTTCTTCTTCTTCTTCTTCTTCTTCTTCTTCTCCTCCTCCTCCTCCTCCTCCTCCTCCTCCTCCTCCTCCTCCTCCTCCTCCTCCTCCTTCTTCTGCCATGGGGCTTTAACTCAGGAACATGGGTACTGCCACTGAGCTCTTTTTGCTCAAGGCCAGCACTTGATCAGACTTCAACCTCCTGAGTAGCTAGGATTGCAGGCATGAGCCACTACTACCCAGCTTCTCATTGTCTATCAGCACACGGAGGGGCAGCTGTTCAGCTTCTGATCAGTTATAACAATCTAGTGAGTTACTATTTCACTCCTTTCTTTTAGCCTAGACCCTGTCCTCAAGGCTGGCACCCTACCACCTGAGTCATCCTTCTACATCCAGTGTTTTGCTAACTGGAGATAAAGAGTCTCATGGACTTTCCTGCCCAGTCTGGCTTCAAATCATGATTCTCAGATCTCAATTTCCTGAATATCTAGGATGCCTGGCTGGTGCTATCAACACCTGGCTTCCTTTTCTCCATTTTACAGATGATCAAACCAATACTGACAGAAGCCTGCTGTCAAGGAGATTCTTTATTGCTGGCTGGGACATGGGTTCATAGGGATCTGGGGGGCCTGAGGGTCTACCTTCTGACCCCAGCAGCCCCACCACCGAGGAGAACCCATCGGCAAATGACTCTCATTCATAGTGTTTGATTTTCGTTTCTGCACCTCTGGTGTGACATACTTGAAAGGAAAGTCGTCATTGTAGTTGGTTGACAAGAAGCGTTGATCACCCAGCGGGGGCTCCATGTGGCTGTATTTGCACTGTAGAAGTGGGGTGACAGTGGGGTGGGGTTGCCTGGGGGGGATGGCTAGTCCACCCTAGCCACCCAATGACCTCCAGACACAAAGAGAGGGCAGTGGCTCGGCTAGGATTGCTGGGTGACTGGGGAGTAGGGGAGTAGGGTAGAAGGGTCTCAGTCTGGTTTGACAGAGACTAAGGGTCTCGCAGGAATGACCTCAGCTCTGGGGTCGACCCGAAGGGATCTGGTAAGAGTTCAGTTTCATCTGCTTGATTTGGGGGTGGAGGTGTGGCCCCGTGATCCCTTTCCCACCTCTCACCCGCCACAGCAACTCTGGCGACATAGTGGCTGGGGCTACTCCATGAGGCTTGAACATCCTCTGGTGCTCGGTTGAAAACTCAAATTCTGCAGATTCGGATTGAGCAAGCGTCGGAAGAGAGGCAGGCAGGGGAGGGGATGTGAAACTAAGGGTGCCTGGGAAGTGAAGCTTGGGTGGAGCGGGGCTGGACTAGCAGGGTCAAGGGGCGGGACCAAATAGGGCATAGGGGTGGGGCCAACCAGCTTGTGGGCGGGGCCAGTGCTTGACAGGAGGAGGGGCTAGGTTGGATAAAGGTGATAGGGAAAGGGGAGGAGGGTAGGGCTGGCCCCCAAATGGGCGTGGCCAGGTGGAGGCAGGTGCAATGGGGGAGGGGACACAAGGAGAGTGGGACTTATCCCTGGGTGGCAATTCAGAGTGGGGTTTCATCCTTCAGGAGGGGAGGGAGCCAGAGCAGAGGGCGTGGCCAGGGCTGTCAGAAGTTCCAATAGAGCTTTAAGGGGCGTGGTTATAGTTGTGGGGCGTGGCTTTTGAGAAAGGGGCGGGGCTTTTCGAGTTGGGGCAGGACCGTGCTCACTGCCTTTGCCCATTGGCAAGTTGCTGGGTAACAAATGAAGGCTGGGTGCTTTCTTTGCTGGTGTGAGGTCTGAGGAGAGGTAGGCTGAGCCCGTGGTGGTGTGGAAGAATTCTCTGAGCAGCTTTGCCTCTCCTAGGACCACCTGATCCTTCTGTTTCTCATGAGCCAAGTGGCGGCTGGGTGGCTGGGTCGCAGGCGGGGGCTGTAGGGACCACAGGACAGTCATCTGGGGAGCTCAGATGGCCCCAGCCCATTGGCAGGGCGGCGGTGGCTCCTGCGTGACCTTGGACAGCTCCCTGGTTGCTGGGAATGGAGCCTGAGGTCTCATTGATTTCACAGACTGAGTCACTGAGGCTGGGAGACCGTAAGTGACTCATCTGCCATCACTCAAATGGATTCAGGACATCCTCCCCTAGAAGCTCACTCCCACTTGCTATTTACTCTACCTTGGACATTTCTTTCTCTGCTGACCTGGCTGAAGAAATACTTCATGGATGTATCCAGATTGCCGGGGCCAGGATGCCAATTTCCTTTCAAAATGTGTGACTTCGGAGTCTCATCGTGGAAGGAAATAAAAGGCTCTGCCAACGGCGAAGTAGATGGTGAGATGCTTGAAAGAAGCTGCCCAAGGAGTCAGGGGTAGGATAGACATCTAGCAGACTCACACCTGTCTTCCGGGGGTAGAAATGATTGTTCATAGTTGTGCTGCTGTAAAAGTGGCCATCTCCAAGATTTATATTTCCTCGGTAGAACTGGGCTTTAACCAGCGCATTGTCATACCTTGAGTAAGAGAAAGTAGATCAGGGTGGGTCCTTGCAACTCCCAAGAAAGGGGACGGGACAGAAAGGCCGCGTGAATGGTGGAATGGTGGAATTAGTGTGATTTTTTTTGGGGGGGGAGTGGAAACTTCAAAGAGTATTGGGTCCTGCTGGATGCTGATGACTAACGCCTGCAATTGTAGTTACTCAAGAGGCTGCCATAGGAGGATCCGGGTTCAAAGACAGTCCTGGCAGGAAAGTCTGTGAGATCCTTATCTCCAAGCCACCAGCAAAAGGCCAGAAGCAGAGCTGTGATTCAAGTGGTGGAGCATCAGCCTTGAATGAAAAAATTCAGGGACAGCACCCAGGCTCTGAGTTCAAGCCCCAGGACAAGCACACACCAGGGCACACACACACACACACACACACACACACACACACACACACACGCCAATTGTCTCATTCTGGTGGGTCCCTTTGTACCTGTCTGGGGACAGCCCCTGAGGCGTGTGCATCTGCTTCAAGTCTGAACTCAGGTGAGTATAGCCAATGCTGCTGTCTCCCAGCTGCACGGAGGAGGAGGCCTGTGGACACAGACGGGTTGCAAGACCATGCCCTGCCAGCAAGCATGGCTACCTACCCACCCTAGGAGCCCCTGCGGCATGCAGTTCCTTCCTTCCTTCCTTACCCTCTTACACATGTGAGCAGGTGGGCCTGGAAGGGCCCGGAACTGTCTTAAGTAGGAGGTCTCTACGGGGCCCTTGTAGTTCCATCTGAGAGTGTTGGGACCCCCTGAAGAAGAAAGGGGGATGAGAAGAGAAAGGAATGAATGAAACGGGGCACCGGTAGCTCACGCCTGTCATCCTAGCAACTCAGGAGGCTGAGATCTGAGGGTCGTGGTTCAAAGCCAACCGGGCAGGAAAGTCAGTGAGTGAGACTCTCATCTCTGATGAACCCACCACACTGTGGTAGAACGCTAGCTTTGAGCAAAAGCAGCCCAGGGACAGCGCCCAGGCCCTGAGTTCAAGCCCCACCACCGACAAAAATAAAACCAACCCTGGTGGTTTTGGGGAGGGGGGGAGACTGTGGCTGTGTCCCCTCCGGGCTGGGGCGCGCTCACCCAGGTGGTAGGAGGGCGCGCGGGGCGGCGGGTCCTGGTCGTAGGGAGGGAAGTGCGCCTGGTGCGTGGTGGATGGGATGCCCAGCTTGTCCTTGTCGCCGTCGGGCACCGAGTCCCGGTCGAAGATGAGGCGTGCGCTCTGGATCTGATCCCGGGCGGTGAGGGACGGCCTGCCGGGCCAGCCGTAGGCGGCACGCGCCAGGGACTCGCCGACGCCGGCGCGCGCGTCCGCCAGCACGCGCAAGTGGCTGGCCAGCAGGGCGCGCGCGCGCTCCTGCCGCTGCTGCGACGTCTCCGGCGGCGGCGCGCACGTCGCCGCGAACGCGCGGCGCATCTCGGGCACCTGCTGCTCTATCCTCCAGCGCCGGTCCCGGGGGAAGACCTGCGAGGGCGATGGCGGCCGGCTGGGCTGCACCGCTGCCGTGGCCGGGTAGGCCGGGAAGTCCGAGTGCGACCTGGGGAGGTTGGACCCGCGGTGTAAACGCGGGTCGGGCCCCAGCGAGAAGTGCGAGGCCTGGAAGTAGTCCCGCAGAACATCTGCGCACCGCGGGAGGGGGGCGGCGGGGGCCAGCATGGCCCCGGTGGGTGCCAACCTGCGAGGGGAGGGGACAGGGAACTGAGTGAGCCGGGGGCCGCTGGGGACCTGTGTGTGTGTGTGTGTCTGTCTGTCTGTCCTGGGCCTGGCCTGGGTGCTGTCTCTGAGTGGCTAGTACTTTACTACTTCAGCCATACATAGCTCCATTTTTTTTTTTCCTGTGTTTCATCGGAGAATAAGTCTCCCAGACTTTCCTACCCAGGCCGGCTTTGAACCACGATCCTCAGATCTCAGCCTCCTGAGTAGCTAAGCTGACCAGGCATGAGGGCACCAGGGGCCTAACTTGCATTTCTGGCTTCTTGCTGGTTAATTGGAGATGAAAATCTCACAGGCTTTCTTTTCTCCCCGGGGCTGGCTTTGAACCTCCATCTTCAGATCTCAGCATCCTGAGTAGTTAGGATTTACAGGTCTGGGCCATGAGTGCCCAGCTTTTTGTTGTTGTTGTTGTTGTTTATTCTTTGTTTTGTTCCTGGGAATCCCGAGGAGGACTGGGTTCTGGGTTATCAACCTGTGATCTTTACAAATCTCTACTACTCCAGTAGCTGGGATTAGAGGCCTGAGCCACCACTACCCGCCAATAAAGACTGTTCTGAAGTGTACACCTATGTTGTTGTTGTTTTGATCATTTTGCAACCTGAAGTCGTTGAACTTGAATGTGGAGGAGACTCAGAAAGAGCTGCTAGGAGAATCTAAACTGCGAGCTTCCTTAGGTAACCATAGAGTAAAGTAACAGAACTCTGGTGGGCTCCAGCTTCCTTCTCCATGGCAACAGCAGCAGGGATAGAGACCTACCTCTCTGGATGAAGAGAAACCTATGACTCTTGCACCTGGGAACAGAACATGTATGTGGTTGGGTTGATTCAGGATTATTAGTGGTTCCACTGGGCATCTCACTAGTGCAGAAAGCAAAGGATTGATAGAAAGCACTGGGAGATGGGCTTTTAGACCTAGGAAGCTGAGATAGGAGAATCAAGATTCAAAGCCAGGCCAGGCAGGCACTAAAGTCTGTGAGACTCTTATCTCCGATGAACCACAAGAAAACCAGAGGTAGCACTGTGGTTCAAGTGGTAGAGTGCTAGCCTTGAACTGAAGAGCTCAGGTACAGTGCCCAGGCCCAGAGTTCCAACTCCACAATTGACCACTTTCCCCAAAAATTGATTTAGTGGCACATACCTGTCATCACCTACACATAAGCAGGAGAATGGTGATCCAGAAACCGCACAGGTGTATGTGGGAGACCCTCCATTTGAAAAATGCCTAAAGCGAAAGAAAGCTGGAGTATTAAACAGAAAGCTCAAGTATTAGGGGGGCATGTCCCACAGACACCAGACTGCAATTGAGGTTTGAGGCACCAGGGGCCTGAAGTCCTTCTCCAGCTTCAGGTGTCCTGAGTCTGTTTTACAAGGTAGGGTCTAGGTACAAAAAGTAAAGTCACAATTTCCTTGAAGTCCACAAGCATCAATCCTGTGGTATAATTTGACTGAAGTGATAAACAACTATTTTATTAAATAATTTATTAACCTTGATTTTTACATCATATTTCAAATGACATGTTTAACCAATAAATATTCAAGAAGGGAATTTCTATATATAATCACTGGCACTTAGATTTTAGAACATAATTAAAATTAGGCTGAGAGTTTGTATGGCATAGATATATATTAATCTATGTAATAATTTGCCAGTCCTGGGGCTTGAACGCAGGGCCTGAACACTGTCTGTGGGCTTTCTCAAAGCTAGAGCTCTACCACTTGAGCCGCAGCACCACTTCCAGCTATTTTTTTTTTTTTTTTTTGCCGGTCCTGGGCTTGAGCTCAGGGCCTGAGCACTGTCTTTGGACTTTCTCAAGGCCAGAGCTCTACCACTTGAGCCTCAGCACCACTTCTGGCTTTTTTCTATGTATGTGGTACCCAGGAATTGAACCCGGGTATTCGTGCATGCTAGGCAAGCACTCTACCACTAGGCCAAACTCCCGGCCCAACTTCCAGCTTTTTCTATGTAGGTGGTACCCAGGAATCAAACCAGGGTCTTCGTGCATGCTAGGCAAGCACTCTACCACTAGGCCAAACTCCCTGCCGCAACTTTTTTTTTTTTTAATCCTAAGAAGCAGATGTAAGCAGTAGATGACTTATGGTTAACATACCTTTTTGTCTGTCCCCCAGTTCCCAGAGACTTAGGTATGGGAATAGCCTATGCCCAGGATAGAAATCTGATTTTCAATCCAGTCAGGGCTGATTGGACATTTCAAGGAAATTCTCAGCATTCTGAGAGTTCTGAAGGAGGCAGTCCATTTTCCCAATCCTTTCGGGTCTTTGGGACGGGTGGGGGGAAGCTTTCACAGGCAGGGCCTGTCTCATTGGGGAAGGGTGTCTCATTGGTGGGGGCGTGTCTTAGTGGCAGGGTCGTGTCTCAGTAGTGGGTTGTGTCTCCAGAGGGAAGGGTTGTACTGTAAGTGGTAGAGAGCCTGGCTAGCAAGTGCAAGGCTCTGAGTTCAAACTTCAGTACTACCAAAAAGGGGAAAAAGCAGATGTAAAGCTGTGCTGGTGTAGGGGAGATTATGAGTCACTCCTGTTGGGCCAGAGAATGCTCTGTATCCTTTGTATTCATGTTTTGCCTGTGCTCTGATGTGACTAGGAGAAAGCTTGTTTTGTCTTCTCCCTGCCAGTCACTTGGTGGCTTTTCTGATGTTAGTGTCCAGTGGAATTGTTTAGATCCAACAAAAGGACACTGGCTGGGGCCCAGCTGTGGCTGCCAAGCCAGTGCCTAGCTACCAAGGCCAGATATGAAAGCCAGACTAGTTCAAGTCTCTTTCTCAAAGGTCAGGTTTGGCTCTGGGGAAAATGGTGTTGGGTGGGGCAGGGCTTGCAAAGCTCCCTGTTGTGTCTCTGGGCCTAGAAAAGAGCCCAGCATTGGTGTGTGTGGGCGGGAGGAGGCCGTCTTTTCAGCCATTGAAGACAGCTTGGACTCAAGAGAGGGATTCTCTTTCTTTCACAGAAGTCTGTGTAGCCAGAGGCTCTTCCCCTTGGCTCACCTTGATCATGAGTCATGGCTGTATATATGTGTATGTGTGTGTGTGTGTGTGTGTGTGTGTGTGTGTGTGTGTGTGTGTGTGTTTATATTCTAAGCTCAGTTGCCCCCTATTAGGCAAGGAAGAAGGCACACAGTCTTCCTGAACCCAAGTCTGAGCTGGACATTAGTGATTCATCCTATAATCCTAGCTATTCAAGAGGCTGAGATCTGGAGGATTATGGTTCTGAACCAGCTGGGGCAGAAAAAGTTCACAGAAAAAGGTTGAGGCTGGGAGTGTGGCCTCCTGATAAAGCATAGCATGCACGAAGCCCTGGGTTCCATTCCTTGGTACCACATACACAGAAAAAGCCAGAAGTGATGTTGAGGCTCAAATGGCAGGGCACTAGCTTTGAGAAAGTCCAATGACAGTGCCCAGGCCCTGAGTATAAGCCCCAAGACTGGCAAAAAAAGAAGTTGAGCTGGTGGCATGTTTAGTGAGTAGAATGCCAGCTGGGCAGGCAACATGAGCAAGTGTGAGTCCCTGTGTTCAAGTCCTGGTAGGAATTTTTCTTGAAGGTGGTATGTATTGATGTGGGATGTGGGGTGGGGATTAAAAAGTCACTTGGAAGTCAGATGCTTGTGAGACTCTTATCTCCAATTACCTACCAAAAGCTGTGACTCAAATAGTTGAGTGCCAGTGTCAAGCAAAAAAGCTAAGAGATGGTGCCTAGGCCCTTAGTTCAAGCCCGAGTACCAGCACACCACACACACACACACACACACACACACTCACACACACACACTCACACACACACACGCCACTTTGGGCTGGGCCCAGTTGCTCACACCTATAATCCTAGCTACTCAGAGCGTGAAACACAAGCTGAGCATACACCTGAGTGCTTGATCTGTTGTCTAGCATGTGCAAGACCCAGAGTTCCATCGCTAGCTTAAAGAAAAGTTAAACATGGGCTGGGAGTTTGGCTTAGTCGTAGAGGGCTTGCCTAGCATGCACAAAGACCGGAGTTTGATTCCTCAGTACCACATACACAGAAAAAAGCCAGAAATGGTGCTGTGGCTCAAGTGGTAGAGTGCTAGCCTTGAGAAAGCCTAAGGACAGTGCTCAGGCCCTGAGTTCAAGGCTCAATCCCCAGAATTGACAAAAAAAAAGTTTAACAGAACTCCCAAAAGATTCTATTCAGCCTGACCTCTCTTAGGCATATATCCAAAATAACTGAAAACAGGTGCTTTGAACAAGTGCTGAGGAGCTAAAAAGCGCCCACCATTCTGAGGCAGTAACCATCTTGCTGATTGTATAAACTATGAGTAACCCAAAAGCGCACATAAATTAAAGAAACAGAATTGTGGTGCCCATAAGTCCCAGGAACTGACCTGTCTGTGTTAAATTAATCAGAACTTAAGTAAATTCCAGGGATGGCATTTGTTTTCTAAGCCATCAAACTACCCTCGGACAGCTAATTAGAACTCTACTGGTGTGGGAACCTCCAATCACCCTGGAATGTCCCTAATCTCCCCACACCTTATCTTACTTAGACACCTAGTTGCTGTAAATCTGTGGTGTTTGCCTTTAAAAGCCCTGTAAAATTTCAGCTCGGGGCTTCTTCCTAAGCTCCGCTGTGTCGGGGTGTAGGACAGAGGCCCCAGTTGTAGCCTGCCTGAATAAAGCCTTGCTTTTGCATTTCGGAAAGTCTGACTCTCAATGGTCTTCTTGGTGGTCATCTCGCAACTTGGGCGTTACAGTGCATACACGCAATATGCTCAAACTGAAATAGCCAAAAGGTAGAAATAAGCCATACATGTCTGTCAATGGATGAATCAATTTAAAGAAAAAAGTGAGCCAGGCACTAATGGATCACACCTATCATCCTAGCTACTCAGGAGCCTGAGATCTGAGGATCACAATTCAAAGGCAGGCCAGGCAAGAAATTCTGTGAGACTCTTTTTTTTTTTTTGCCAGTCTTGGGCTTAAGCTCAGGACCTGAGCACTGTCCTTGGATTTTTCTCAAGGCTAAAACTCTACTCTACCAATTGAGCCTCAGCACCACTTCTGGCTTTTTCTAAGTATGTGGTACCAAGGAATCGAACCCGGGTCTTCGTGCATGTGAGGGAAGCACTCTACCACTACGCCAAACTCCCGGCCTCTGTAAGACTCTTATCTCCAAGTAACCACTGAAAAACCCAGATGTGGAGCTGTGACTCAAGTGGCAGAGCAAAACTCTCAGGGGTAGTATCCAAGCAAGAAATGATATATCCAGCCAATGGAATATTATCCAGCCACAAAAATGGAATTGAATTTTGGTGCAGATCACAATATAGTTGAGCCTTGAGATCATTATGTTTGCGAAAGAAAGCACGTGCAAGTGGTCAGTGTTACGGACAGCTTTCTAATACCAGAACAAAATACTTGGGACAGTCAACTTATACAAGGAAACAACAACAGCAATAAGGAAAGGAAGCATTATTTGGGCTTGTGAGTTCAGAAGTGTGGATTCATGATCACTTAGTCACATGACTTTTGGGCCTGTGCTGGCACAACAGATTATGAACAGAGCATGTGGCAGAGTGACACTTGTTTACCTCTTGGAAGCCAGGAAACATCAGAGGGGGGGAGGAAGGGGTGGGATCTCAATATTCCCATTTCAGGCCACACCCACAATGACATCAATTCCATTTATGAGGCCCCTTCTCTTAAAGGTTCCACCACCTCCTAATAGCACCTTAGAGTGATAAGCAAGCTTCTAACACACAGGCCTTTCAGGACATTTCTCTAACCAAAAGCAGCCACATATTGTATGCCTCCATTTAAATGAAACATCAAGAGTAAGTAAGTATCTAGCAGAGTGAAATAGCTAGAGAGATTAGTAGTTGCCAGGAATTGATAGGGGGGAACTCTCTAATGGGAGTGTAGAGAAACCAAAATACTTGCCCTTCCACTTTCAGTTCTTGGCTAAGATGGATCCTTATAACAGAAGATTTAATAAAGCCAGGCATTGGTGACTCACACTTGTAGTCCTAGCTACTCAGAAAGCTTAGATCTGAGGATCACTGTTCGAAGCAAGCCTGGGCAATAAAGTCTATGAGACTCTTATCTCCAGTAAATGACTCACAAAAATCCAGAAATTGTGCTGTGGCTCAAGTGGTAGAGTGCTAATCTTGAGTACAAAGAGGCTCAGGGACGGCGCCTAGGCCTTGAGTTCAAGACCTAGAATTGGCAAGAAGAAGAAGGAGAAGAAGAAGGAGAAGGAGAAGGAGAAGAAGAAGAAGAAGAAGAAGAAGAAGAAGAAGAAGAAGAAGAAGAAGAAGAGGAAGAAGAAGAAGAAGATCCACTCATTAACATGCACAGCTCAGTGCATGTAGACAATGCTCAGGTTACAGTTTCTGTCATTTAACATCTTCAACCAGGAATGGGGACAGGGGCAGAGACTCCACAAAGGAGAAGGACTTTGAGTCTGTGATGGTGAGTAATTATGGGTAGGAAGATAAAGGATAGTTACAGGCTATCTCTGGCAATCTACCTTTGCCCTTCCTAACAGACAGAAGACACTTTTGTAAAGTTCTGTCTCCCTTTTGGGTGAATAATGAGAAATGCCTTTAGCTCAGTATAAGCTTTCTACCAATATATCATTTTGGGAGTGGGGAAAGTACTAGGGTTTTGAATTTAGGACTTCTAACTTGCTAAGCAGAAATGTGATCCACTTGACCCGACTCTGCCAGTCTCTTTTTATGTTAGTTGTTTTCAAACCAACCACTCTTTATGCTCAGGCTGGCCTTGAACACAGAATCATTCAATTTGTCCTTTCCTTTGTTGTAAGGTTAATAACAGGTATGCCCCTTGTTGTACTCAGCACTTTGTTCAGATAGGCTTCCCTGGATATCTTTTCATTTTGTCCTGAGTTGGCCTGGATCTGCATTCCTCCTATCTCTGCCTCCCAGATATGCAGATTACAGGTTTGAATGGCCAAGGTGACATATTTTGTAGTGTCTATGAGGGTCTCTTTTGGGGGCCCGATACAAATACTTCAAAACTAGCAAAGGGGGCCATGGTGTGGAATATGTGAAGTACAAAATACCCCTGGCTCATGTGTCTTTACATGGAGACTTACCGGGATATGAATTTTACCTTGGTAAGAACAAAAGGAGGAAATGGATGTTTACTTTTGGGAAATTCTTGATTTGTTTTGATGCAGTAATGCATGACTAGTTCACAAAAGTCCAAAGCTTCAGAATATGTCATAGGTGAGCAGTTAATCTTGGGCGGAGTCACCCCTTCCAGGAAGAGCACCCCAGTGCCTTCAGCAGATTCTCCTCTGCTCTCCAGTGATCTCAGCATTTCCTTAATTAACATCTGATCATCCTTTATGATATTATAAACATCACACAAGCTCACACTGGCTGAGCACAGATGGGGGGGTGGGGGGGGAGGGCGCAGTAGGAGAATTTTTTTCTAAGAAAAGAAAATTTTGAGTCACTAGTTGGCACTTTTGCTTGAAATATATATATATATTTTAAATTTGCGTGTGGGTAACTAGTTCATTTTGCAATATTTTTGAGTAAATAGTTGATCAATTTATCGGGACACATTGATTGCAGCAAGCTTGGGAGATCATTCTGGGGGGTCCACGTGGCCACTTCACTTTTGCAAGCTCGGGTTTGTTTGTTTTGCTTGCAGATTCAAAAAAAAAAAAAAAAGCAATGCAAAGCTCAGGATCTAGGACAAAGGGCAGCCGCCGCGCCTGCGCAGAACACACAAGCATACCTTTTGCCCGGGACGGGCCAGAGCACGTCTGGCTCCGCCCCCCGGCGCGGCACGCCCACGACGCGGTGACGTCACGGCGGAGTTGCCATGGCGGCGCTGAGCGGTCTGGCGTCTGCGCTGGAGTCGTACAGGGGTCGGGACCGCCTGGTGAGGCTGGAGTTGGATCCAAGTTCAGAGACAGGGAAACTGAGGCCAGAGAGAGGGGCGGTGCCGCTCGGGATGGCCGATCCTAGTGGCGTCCAATCGCTGTTCCCTAGCGTGGGAACCCGGTGGCACCCCAGATTTCCGGGTTTGGACATTTGGAATCGGACTCTGCCAATGTAGTTACCCCAAAGTTAGGACTGAGGAGGCTACCCGCCCGCCCCCGACCCACCCCACCCCACCCCATGCCCGATCCCCTCTGGTGGTGCAGTGACTGATAGGGACTCTTGGCATTTTTTGTTGTTGTTGTTTTTTATTTTTTGTGCGTAGTCCTAGGACTTGAACTCCAGGCCCTGGGTACTCTCCCTGAGCTTTTTCACTCAAGGCTGGTGCTGTACCACTTGAGTCACAGCTCCATTCCTGGCTTTCTGCTGGTTAATCGGAACATAAGAGGCTCACAGACTTTCTCGCCTGAGCTGGCTGTGAACCTTGATCTTCAGATCTCCGCCTCCTTGAGTAGCTGGGATTACAGGTGGGAGTCATAGGCGCTGGACTGGACAGAGCTTTGTCCTGACTAGTTCCTTCTAGGGTAGCTGTTTAGGCAGTTGTTCCAGTGGGCAAATTGGTGGCTAGGCATTTACATTCCAATCTAGGTGATTGAATTTTAGCTGTTTTTTTTTTTTGGTGGGTCATGGGGCTTGAATTCAGCCTGGGTGCTGTCCCTGAGCTCTTCAACCCAAGGCTACCACCCTACTCCTGGGCCTAGGCAGTGTCCCTGAGCTCTTCAGCTGTGGGCTACTGTCCTACCCTTGAGCCAAGCCCTACTTCCCATTTTCTAGAGGTTAGTTGGAGATAACAGTCTCAGGTCCTTTTGTGCTGGTCTGGCTTTGAACCTTGATCCTCAGATCTCAGCCTCCTGAGTACCTAGGATTACAGGCGTGAGCCACTGCACCCGGCTGAATTTTAGCCTTTTAATCTCCACTCCCAAGTAGAGTGCCTGGCTGTTACAGAAAGGCTGGAAAGGAATTAATAGTAAAACACAGAACAGGAACCAGCATTTTTTTTTCCAGTCCTGGGGCTAGACCTCAGGGCCTGGGCACTGTCCTTGGACATTTTTGCTCAAGGCTAGTGCTCTGCCACTTGAGCTACAGCACCACTTCTGGCTTTTTCTAAGTATGTCGTACTGGGGAACTGAACCTAGGGCTTTGTGTATGCTAGACAAGCACTCTACCACTAGGCTACTCTCCCAGCCCGGAACCAGTAATTTAAAATTTTTTTTTTCTTTTGACTAGCTCGAGACCAGGTTAGTCTTGAACTTGTGTTCCTCCTGGTTCTGCTTCCTGTGTGCTGGGATTACAGGTGTGCATCTCCATGCTGGGCTTGGAACACCAGCAAGTTCATGAAATACTGAAGGATATTAGAGTGATGAGACTCAACTCTTTTCAAGGTTCTAGATCACTTCTAGAGTGGAGTTTCTTCTCCAAGTAATTCAAGTTTTTATTTTTATCTCTCGTGTGGGGGCTTGGATGACACAGTGCCAGTAAAGGACTTTGGCCAAACCAGGTAGACACAAATACACATTTCAGTGTTGCCCTCCTGTCTGCTTATGTCAGGAACTAACAAGAACCTCTTTTGTTTGAGGCTTGTGGGTGTAGCATTATCTGTAGGTTCCATCCTATACACGATGTATAATCAGGTCAGGGCTTAGTTCTGTAGCTCAGGAGTCCATGCTGACTACTTCTGATTCTTCCTAGATCCGAACGCTGGGGTACTGCTGTCAGCTGGTTGGTGGGGTCCTGGTTGAACAATGTCCCTTCAGGTCAGAAGTGGGGACACGTCTGCTGACTGTGTCTGCTCAGCTCAGCCACTGCAGGACTGTCCTGCGGCTCTTTGATGATTTGGCCATGTTTGTTTACACGAAGCAGTATGGCCTTGGAACAGAGGTAAAGGGGTTTGTGGGGCTGTGAGGAGAGTTGGGAATCCTTCAGTCTTGGCTGTTAATGCTGTCATGTATATGTCCCAAACTGTTCCCGACAGACACTTTATGATAGTAATGATTATTTCATGATTTGGCAGTACTGGGGACTGAACTCAGAGGCTTGAATTTACTAAACTGGTGCTCTACCCTCTGAGTCATATCTTTACCCACCAACCTAGAACTGTGATCCTCCTTTTCATATTTCCAGCATAATTAGGATGAAGCTTTTTTTTTTTGTCATATGGCTTGAATTCAGGGCCTACATGCTGTCCCTGGCTCGTTTTGCTCAAGGCTAGCACTCTACCATTTTGAGCCACAGTTCCACTTCTGGTTTTCTGGTGGTTCCTTGGAGAGAAGAGTCTCATGGACTTTACTGCTGGAGCTGGCTTTCAACCATGATCTTAAGATCTTAGCCTCCTGAGTAGCTAGGATGACAGGCATGAGTCCCTGGCACCTGTTCTCACAGTCAAGACAGCTCCTGCAGCTAGGATGCCAAATGTAAACCGTGTATGACCAGTTTGGGGTACAGTGTATTAACCCCCCTCCCTAGAGCATGAGAAACACAAGCTGGGCTTTGTGAAACCTTCCAGCCCACCAGCAGCCTTTGCTTTCTGTAGAGGCCCCACATTAGAGGTCACTGGGCCCAGTGCCACAGGCTGGTGGAGAGAAATCTCACCACAAGCTGGTACAGCCAGTGTTGGAATGAGCAGTGGGGCAGAGTGCCGGTGGCTCACGCCTGTCATCTTTGCCACTCAGGGGGCTGAGATCTGAGGATCACAGTTCAAAGCCAGCCCACACAGGAAAGTCCATGAGACTCTTACCTCCAATGAGCTACCCTCAAACCAGAAGCAGAGCTGTGGCTCAAAGTGGTGGAGTGCTAGTCTTGATTGAAAGAACACAGGGACAAGGCCCAAGCCCTGACTTGTGGAGCCCCACAATTATGCACCCCCCACATAAGATAAAATAACGGTAGTGGGCGGGTTTGACCACAGGCTTCTCCCCTCCCCTGGCCCTGCAGGAGGAGGATCTTTTTGTCCGTTCGCTGTCTGTCCTGAGTAACATAGCTGACCAGCTGTACTACCCATGTGAACACGTGGCTTGGGCAGCTGATGCCAAGGTCCTCCCCATGGACTCTGCCCGGTGGTGGACACTGAGCACGGCCCTCTGGGGCCTGTCTCTGCTCCTTGGTGTTGCCAGGTGAGTGACATCAGCTAGAGGTAGCAACCCCGGTCCCCAGTTGCTGTCTCCTCAGCAAGGCTGCAGGGGCACCAGCCCTCACAGCTTGCTTTCTGCTGGGAGGGAGTGGATTTTTCACTTTTTTTATTTTTTGGTCATTTTCCTTTTATTTAACCTCATTGTTTTCTTCTGAGAACTGACATAACAAATCAGCAAAAACCAACCCCAAATTTGTTATCTCACATCCCTGGAGGTCAGAAGTCTGAAACTGGTCTCATTGGCTATGGCAATGGGGTCTCTGGCTATGGGGAGGCAGGGAAGAACCCCCTCCCCTCCTGCCCCTCCCCTCCCCTTCCCTCTTCTCAATTCTTTTAATTTTTAAATTTTTTCCTGCCAGGTCTGAGGCTTGAACTCAGGTCCTAAGTACTATTCTTTAGCTTTTTCTCTTTAGGCTGGTGCTCTACCACTCGCACCATGGCTCCACTTCCCTTTTTTTTTTTTTGCTGGTTCATTGGAGGTAAGAATCTTAGAGTCTTGGTGGATTTTCCTGCCCAGGTTGGCTTTGATCAAGCTCCTCCTAACTCAGCCTCCTGAGTTGCTAGAATGACAGGCGTAGCCACCAGTGTTCACCACTGCTGGCTTCTTCGAGGCCCTGTGTTGTCTCTGGCACCAGCCTCATCTCTGTGTCCAGTGTCAGTCTTCCTCCAGGGCTGAGCCTACAGGGTGGGCGCCCAGGCTGGGCTCTGTCCATCACCAGGCAGGCCCTGGATGTGGTCTGGGCAGGCTCCATCATGGAGGGCCCAGAACTGTCCAGTGATGGCAGGAGAAGGAAGAGCCTCTTGTCACAGTCACAGGCTTCGTGGGAACGGATGGTTCTGGTCTCACGTGGCCTCGGGGAGCTGGACCCTCCAACCTGTCCTGTGGGTCCCGTGGCTCTAGGGCATGTCCCTATGGCCCCCGTGTGTGTTGCAGGTCACTGTGGACAGTGCTGAGGCTGAAGCAGAAGTTGCAGAACCCCACAGCCAGTGTCACCAGGTATGGTGTTCTGACTTCACCAGAGAGGAGTCCAGGGAGGCCACGGCCCATAAGCTGAGCCCCCGGTGGCTCTGCACAGCAGGGTCTGGCCTGGGGGGGGGGCGGGGTGGGCACACATGCCCGTGTGCTTGCATCCGTGCACATGTGCCCGTTCCCCTTCACGAGCTAGCTCTGTCATGGCTACCTGGGACCCAAGGGAGGGCTTGGGGTGCAGGAGCCCTGGGCAGGGCAGGCAGTGAGTGGCTCCCCTCTGCACCCACAGCCCACTGTCCCAGGGCACACGCAGGGCCCTGCGTGCCCGGATGCGATCCGAGGTCCTGACCCTCCTCAGCAACCTGGCTGACCTGGCCAACGCCATCCACTGGCTACCCCAGGGCGTACTGTGGGCCGGCCGCTTCCCCCCGTGGCTGGTGGGTCTCCTGGGCACCATCTCTTCCCTGCTCAGCGTCTACCAGGCAGTCTGCACCGACGGCTAGGCCGCGGCTGGCAGCCCCTGACATGGCTGGGAGCCAGGTAGACATAGCTGGGAATCGGTGACTTTGATTGAGTGGCCCAGCGCGGCCCGTGTGTGGGGTTGGGACGAGGGGCTGCCATGTGGTCCCCCCAAGGCCTCACACAGGCTGCTGTGGTGGGAGAACCCTAGGATTCCCCAGGGGTGGCAGAGCTTGAAGAGGCCCTTGGAGGGGAGCGGGGTGCCACAGCCTCCCACCCGCCTGCTGGCCACACAAGAGGCCTTGTGTCCAAAAAGAGATGAAGGGGAGCAAGGGACTGATCAGGCCCCAGGAGGGGTCTTGGGGAGCTGCGGTGACAATCAGTTATTTGGGGGGGGGAAGGCAGGAGACGGCCAATTAAACATCCTGATACTAGTGCTGGTGGTGGTGTGATATCATTGTACCCTAGTAGCGCCTGGCCCCTCTGTGCCAGGCACTGGCCACCTCTCACACAGCCCATGGTGCTGAGGTGGGGAGCCATCTGTACCCCTAGCCTGCTCCCCAAGTGTCCCTATTCCCCCATTTCCTGGATAAAGACAGATAAACTCAAACCCCCACCCCTACTGGAATGTGTGTCATTCGGTGGGGTCACTTAGGGTATTTTTTAAAATCTAGGCCTGGGCACTGACCCTGAGCTCTTTTTGTTCAAGGCCAGAGCTCTACCACTTTGAGCCACAGTGCTTTCCCATTTCCTGATAGTTAACTGGGGATGAGACTCATGGACTTTTGTGTCTGGGCTGGCTTTGAACCTTGATCCTTGGATCTCAGCCTCCTGAGTAACTAGGATTACAGACGTGAGCTACCAGTGCCCAGATTGGGGCTCCTTCTTGCACACAACTTTATAGTGACCCTGTGAGTATATTCCATTTGGGGTGCCCTTTGACCTCACTGAGGGCTGGCAGTCAAGCCAAGGAAGACCAAGGAGATCCCAGGGGAAGAGGCTGGGTTAGGAGAGACCTAGGCTGACTCTGCTGGCAGGCTGGCATCTCAGTCCAGGGCAGGATGGCACTGGTGGTCCCAGCTGGCTCCTACAGGCTACATCTGCCCTGCCCCACACCCTCACAGCACTGCCTGCCCCTCCCTGAATCCCAGTGTTCCCCGAGACTGCGTACCAGAAAATCTCCAGACCCAAAGACTGCTTCCCTCCAAAGTCCGCTCAAGACACTTTTATTGCTAGAATCTGGTCCCAAAACGTCACACGCAGTGAGGTGTCATGAATAATGGTCAGGAATCACGGCGGTTGTAATGGGCGAAGACCATGTGCACAGATCTCATGACACCACAGTGCCACTTGGCCACTAGCTTTGCAAACAAAGTGGGCTGTCCCTGCAGGCCTGGCCCGGAGGTGCTGGGAGAGATGCCCCCATCAGTGTCACCCCTGTGTGTACAGAGCAGGACCAATCCTCACTGCATGGAGTCTCTGGCTGGGACAGGAACACACCATCTTGGGGGGTGGGGGTGTGGCCACTGGGGGGTGTGGGGGCATCACCAGTGGGAAGTAGGGTTCTAACACAGCAGGGAGTTAAGTCAGCTCTTCTAAAGTGCTTGGAGAAATCTCAGTACAAAAGTACAAAACACTGGACCATGGCACAGGTGTGGTGGGGCGCTCAGGGCATAGGAGAGACGGCTACAAACAAAAGAGGACCAGCGCAGGCCCAGTGGAGGTTCTGAGATGCCCGGGGGCAGGGGGGGAGAAGGGGGAGGCAAAGTCAGGGGACACCACACCGCTGGCTGTGCTCTCATGCCCTGTCACCACCACTGGCAGGGCCCAGCTGCTGTCTGTACCTGCTCGTCCCCTGGGAACCAGGAACCTCGCCTACGGGATTGCTGCCTTCGAGGGCATTTCCTGAGGGTTTCCAGTCCTGTGCTTGCCCAGTGCTGGGGCTGGCCCGCTGGGGCCCAGGGGGTCACTTGGCCCTGCCTGGGGTCCGAGAAGCTGTGAGAACTAGGACGACCAGCCCAGGGCCTGATCTTGCTGCCAAGTCCCGTCCTGGGCAGCAAGGCTTGAGCTCTATCAGCCTGGCTGACTCTGGGCATTGGCCATCTGCCCATTTTCCAGCAGGGGTGGGGGGCGGGGGTTCACCCACAGGCGACAGTGGCTCAGTGCCAGGGGGGAGCCACCAACACAAGCCACCCATATCCGCTGTTCTCAATGCCTTTCTTCCACATGCCTGCATGGCGGGACACCAGTGCCTGAGGCCCCCTTCCACTTAGGGGGTGTCTGCCCTGGGTGGAGCCTGAGGACTCAGCCTTCCAGACAGGCTGGGAAAATTTGGAAAAATCAATGCCAAGTTGCAAGGGGCAAAGGGTGGGCAGCCCCCTTTAAGCTGAGCTCCGTGGTCCACCACAGCCCACTCTGTCCGTGGCCCCTTACTCACCGGCCAAGGGTCCGTCACTGCTGGGGAGGGGAGGCTGCCTAACTTTGAACACCCACCCCTGTGGCTGCCCGGATGATGCCCCAGCTTTGTGGTGGCCTCCTGACATGAAGGCCTTGTCTCTTCCAGCTCCTGGGAGGGGGGAGCCCACACTTCTCAGAACTGCCCAGAACACCAACTAGGGGTCGGGTGGGCTGTCACCTCTCCCTACCTGACAGGGTGCTCTGATGCTCCTTAGCCGAGCGTGGGCTCAAGCTCCCACACAGATCTGAGGGGAGTCCCCGGGGTCGCCCATCCCACACAAAGTACCCAGAGACCACAGCACCAACAGGCTGAGCCCGGCCTGGTGGGCATTGGGGAAAGGGGGTGCTTGGGCAGGAAAGGGAGTCAACTGAGCAGACATGGTCACCCCACAGTGGGGGAGGGGGTTTCCAGAGACACAGAGGCTGCACAGGACTGAGCAGGGCCTGCACCGGGGGTCCTGACCCCTCAGAAGAAGATGACATCTTCCTTGCTGGCTTCCTCCTTGCCGGTCAGGGCTGTGGCCGGCAGTGGCGAGGGTGATAGGGGCATGGGTGAACAGGGTTCTAAAAGAGAGAGGGGAGTCAGGGTGTGAGGCCTGGTCAGATGGGGTGGATGCCAGTTGGGCTCCACGGCTGGGCTGGGCTGGGCTTACCTGGGCTGGGCACAGGACCGTGGCTGCCAGGCAGGACGGGGCTGAGTGAGCGGCGGTTCCTCGAGGCGCTCTCCTCCTTTCCCAGGAGCTTGTTGAGGAGCAGCTGCTGCTTCAGGTCGAAGGATGCTGCGAGACAGTGTGTGTGCTCAGGCCTCGCCTGGGGTACCTCCAATCTGATCCTCCCCCAATGCCAGGGGCAGCCAGAGCCACAGGACCCCAGGAGTCACTGAATGTGGGATGAGGGCACGGCTCCTTGGCATCTATCTTTTGCTTGTGATCCATAGCATCCATGCTCTTTCTGCAGAGAACATTCTAGAACATCCTGAGCTTGTTCTGTGTGGGGGGTGTTGGCAAGGGACCATATGCCTCTGGGCCTCACTGTCCTCACTCTGGACATCTGTGTCCAGGCGGCGGGGTCCTGTGTGAACAGACCCATTTCTCATCCACACCCCAGTCTGCACCCCTCTTCTAGTCCCCCCACCCCACCCCCCTTATATCTGAGGCAGGGCCAGGACTAAGTTCTATCATTTCCAGTTGGCTTCTCAGATAAAGGCTGACCGATTTGGTCCCTTCTGGCTTGCTTCTGGGCACCCTATTGGGCGAGGCGGGGGGAGGGACATGCATTTACCTGAGCTCTCCCAGCGCTGGGAGCTCCGGTTCTTGCCACTCTTGTCCTTGCTGCCCTTGGTGGAGGCTGCCAGCTTGGTGGGGATCTGCTGCTGTACTGCCGCCTGCCTCTGGGTCTGGTTGGTGGTGCTCAGCAGCTGGATAGGCACGTCGCTCTTGGCTGGGGCACTGTCTCGGCGAGCCACCTCTGGGCGCTCCACACACTCAGGCCCCTGCCCCGACAGCAGCATGCTCATCCGGGTCCCTGTTGCTTTGGTGGGGGCCGATGGTCCTTCCAGCCCTTCCCCATTGAAGCTGGGGGTGTGGCTTGGGGGCTGGGCCTGAGAGTGTGACAGGAAGCATGTCCCAATGGGGTAGGATCCCATCTGTTAAATTGTTCTAACTCAGACGTGCATGCTCCCACATCTGCTTTTATTACTGGCAGTGCTTGGGACTAAACTTAGGGCTTTGTGTTGGCCAAGCAGGTACTCAACCACTTGGGCCACGCCTCCAGTCCCCTTTGTTTTATTTTCAGACAGGATCTTACACTTTTACCTCAGGTACCTATGACACTGGTGGCCCAACTCCCTCCCTCTACCTTCTGAATAGCTGGGATGACAGGTGTGTGTGATCACAAGGAGCTTGTGTGTTGAGGTAGGGTCTTGCTAACTTGTTTTTGCCTGGGCTAGTCAGGAACTCCTGGGTCCAAATGATTTTCCTGCCTCCTATTCTACACAAGCGCTCTACACGTTAATATCCACCCATTCCTTTTTGTGCCAACACTAGAGATTGAACTCAGGCAGGGTCTGTGTACTGCCCCTTAGCCTTTTTAGGCTGGTGCTCTACCACTTGTCCCATGACTCCAGTCTGGTCTTTTGGTGGGTATCTGCGATACGAGTCTTTCTGCTTTGGCTAGCTTCCAAGTGCAGTGCTCTGATCTCTTCCTGCTGAGTAGCTAAGATTCCAGGTGTGGAAGCCTATCTGGCACCTTAACATCGACCCATGGATCATGTGCCAGGCCCCGGGGCCCACGCTCACCTCGGCCAGTGTCTCCGGTGGCAGAGCCCCGGGCACCGTATTCTGCTTCTTGAGCCTGCGCAGCAGTTCCTGGCGCTCCAGGCGCTCGCGCTCGCGGTCGATGGCGCGCATGGCCTCGCGCAAACGCTCTAGGTCGTGCTGGTAGGCCTGGCGGTGCTGCTCCAGCTCGGCGCGCTCCTGGTCCAGGCGCAGGCGCAGCTGCCGAGCCTCGTCCTCGCGCTCCTGCAGGCGTGCGCCCGCCAGCTCCAGCTCCTGCCGCTGGCGCGCGCGTTCACGCTCCCAGCGCTGCTGCTCCTGCCGCAGCTGGTTCTGCAGCCGCTCTACACCCGCGCGCTCCTCGCGCTGCTTCTCGAAGTTGCGCTGCCGCTCCTGCTCCAGCAACAGGTTCCCGCGCGTCGACTGCAGCCGGAACTGCTTCTCCCGCTCCTGGATGGCGGCCCGCTGCATCTCCACGTAGCTGTCCTGCTGCGCGATGACAGCCTGCGGGGGCGGGGCCAGTGGCGGGGTCGGTAAGAGACACGCCCCCAGGCCTAGCCAATCGGGAGTGGGCCCATGCGGCTGGTCCTACCCAATGTCCCCACCCCCTCACCAATACCTGTAGGCCTAGGAGCAACTGCGACAGTGTCTGAACTCGCTGGACCAGCTAAGGGGAAAGACAGACTCTGGGGTGGCCACCCAGGACACCACGGGGCATGCACGCGGGTCCCTGGGGAGATGGGAGAATCCCCACCTACCTCGGACTCCAGGATAGTGGGCAGACGGGGGCCAGGCTCTGCCCCGGACACCTCAGCCTGTGAAGTGGACAAAGTCACATTAGTGTCCAAGGAGGCCACAGCCATCGACAAGACATGCCTTTAATTTGGGGGATCGGGAGAAGCGCAGGGCTGGGCTATGGTCAGTCCATTTTGGGGGAGTCTGGAGAATAAGGAGCTCCAGCAGGAGGGGCCTGTGTGTGAAGTTTGCTGCTAATCCTAGACTCAAAGGCCACTCTAGGCCTCAAGGTCAGCCACAGGCCTCTGGCTTCCACCTTTCTGGATCAAAAGGGAGGAAAGTTCTAGAAAGACATAGTACCCAGCTGGTTACTACACCTGCCCTGACTTACAGCCTGGGGCCCCAGGATGGGGCTCTTGGCCTGGGTTGAGCCAGAGCCCCTGCTCAGGGCCATTCTCCCCTACTGCCTCCCTCCCAGGTGTGACCTGTCATCTCGGGATAAAATCAATTGCCTGCCAAGAGCCTGGACAGGGAAAGACACCACTAAACCAGAACTGCACACCCGTGGTCATCTTCCAAGGGCAGGGGAGCAGATGTCATCATCCCCCCTCCCGCACCCTCCCCCAAGGGTTACCCAACAAACCGCACACCACCTGGGGTGACTCTTTGCTGCCTCCAGGCATGTCACCATCTCCGAGCTTCGGGTCCGGGCTGCTGGCATGCCCCCGCCAGTCTTGGGGTCTGGGGTCATTGCTATAGACCTTCTTCTTAAAACTGCCATCTGGGAACCCCAAGCCAGGGGCATGAGGACACTGGGCATCTGGAAGTTTCCTCCCCCACCCCCACCCCTACCCAGGTGGGAAAGGCAGGCCTAGTTGGTCCCTGGGGCACTGGCTGAGCATTGGTGTCATATTACGTGGATTTGGGGGTGAAGGGTAGGGGAGTGACATACTTACTCCTGCTGGGGCTGCCAGTGCTGTCATAACCCCCAAAAGTCTCTGCCCTCCGGGGCAGGCCTGAGGGGGCGCCTCCCTCCTCCACCTGGCCATTGGCACTGCCCAGCCGCCTGCAGATTAGGCTCTGGATGCCCTCAACTGTGGGGGAGACAGGAGAATGGACACCCTGTGGAGGTGGGCTGGGACAGCCAGCAAACCAATCTCCCCTCCCTCCCTCCTTTCTGGTACCTCAACCAGAACCTGCCAATCAGAGTCTAAGTTAGAGGCCAGGGTCACAGGGTGGCAAAGCAGAGGGATTTCTCCCCTCCAGCCTGCCCAGGGGCCTGCTGTGTCTAGGCCTTGGGCCAAGGGCTTAGTAAGACTGCCCAGGCTTCATCTAGTCAAGTAGCAAACGGGAGCATGAGCACTGCTTATGGAATGATAGTCAGGCCACAGGTTGACCCTGTGGGAACCCACATGGCCCTCTAGGGACAAAAATGTTTGGCCAGATAAGAGATGGGAGAACATTCCAGGCCTAGGGGCAGAATACACAAATGTCCTGGGGACCAAGAACGATGGCCAGAGGAGAAATGGGTGGAAGGACAGCACAGATGGGGCTGGAGCTGGTGGCTCACACTTGTAATCCTAGCAATTTGGGAGACTACTAAGGGGAGGATCATGCTTCAAGGCCAGCCTAGCAGAAAAGTTGGTGAGATTCATTTTTCAATTGTCTGCAAGACTCTTATCTCCAATAAACTACCAAAGAAAGCCAGGAAGTAGAGCTATGGCTCAAGTGATAGAGCATTAGCCTAGAGCAATAGGAGCTCAGGGACAGTGCCCAGGCCCAGAGTTCAAGCCCCAGGATAGGTCCGCCTCCTCCCTCCCCAAAGAAAGTGATTTAGGGACCAGGGAAGGGGTCAGTGGAGAGAGATTGCTTCATACACATGCATGCATGAGGCCTTTGATCCAGCCCCAAGGTCAGTGTCAGCCTTCAGCCCTGCCAGACTCGGAGCCCAGGCCCACCAAGGGCAGGATGAGGCACTGACTTACTCTCACTCATGGCTGACTTGAGGAGCTGTTCGCCCTGCAGAGTCTCAGTGGGGTCACCACCACGGAAGAGCCCAGGGGACTGGGACTGGCCAGGATCTTGGAGGCCACTCATCTCTGCCATCTCCACGTAGATCTGCTGCTTCTCCAGGAGGCTCTGAGTGATCAACTGGTCCTTCAGGCTTAGCCGTTCTGCAAAAGGACATAGTGGTGGTACTCAGACCAGGCAGCTCTCCCCAGAATTTCCTGTGCCTGGCAGCGGCAGCAGGCTGTGGAGATGGGAACCTGGCTGACCTTGAACTCCAGGAGGGGGAATCTGGGTCCTGGGTTGGGGGGAGGCACATGGTGGCTGGGGCTTGAACTCAGGGCCTGGGTGTTGATCCTGAACTTCTGTTTTCGTCACAAATAGAGCTCTACCACTTGACCCACAGCTCCACTTCTGGATTTTTTTCTTGACTTTTATCTTCAGTAAACTACTTAGAAAAAGCTGGAAATGGTGCTATGGCTCAAATGACAGAGTGCTATCAGGGACAGCACCTCGGCTTAAGAGTTCAAGCTCCAGGAGTGGCAACAAAACAAGAACAACAAAAAAATCATAGATAGACTCAACCTCCTGAAGCAGGTGAGTAGAATATGATTACATCTTAATAAAGTTCAGCAAACCCTCCAATCACTCAGCCAGGCTCTGTGGCTTTGCATGTGGGGACCCATGAATTCCAGGGTCCCAGTGCAAGAAAATGGATGTCACCATTCCACGATTCAGCTCTGCCCCCAGTGCTTCATGGCGGCTCCCAGCAAAGTGGCTGTCTCTGGGTGATCCCTCCCACATCCAGTCCCAATGGGACAGGACAGAGGGGCTGAGGACACGAGAGGGGTCTGCCCACATGCCAGCCCCTTACCTTGGAAGTCCCTGAGTTTCACGGCACGAGCCTCAACTGCCTTTCTCTCTTCCTCGGCCTCAATGAAGGGCCCCTCCTCCTCATCAGGACAGCTGCAGAGAAGGGAGAGATGGCATCAGCTTCGTGGCTGGCTTCAAATGGTGATTCTCAGATCTCAGCCTCCCGAGTAGCTAGGATTACAGGTGTGAGCCACCAGAGCCCAGCCTAGCCTCTCTGGTTTTCAGAGGGATTTTACATGGAGAAAGAGAGGGGAAGAGAAAAGAGCCAGTAACATATATTTGGCTTAAAGCACTAAGATGTCTCCAGGCAAAGGTTTTCTTTTGGAAACCTGTCAGGCACACTGGTCTGGAACTCAGATCTTCCCGCCCTAGCTTCCCTTGGACTAAGATTACACGCATGCACCACTATGTACAACTTCAAGTACAGGTGTGAAGCTCTTCAAGCCATGATCTTCAGATCTCAGTTTCCTGAGCTAGGACTACAGGACTTGAACCTGGCTTTCTGCCCCCTTTTTTTTTCTGTTCCTTGGTAAGCATTTGAACTCGGGGTCTTATGCTAGGTAGGTATGCTACCATAGAGCCACGCCTTCCAGCTCTGTTTTGTCATTGGCTATTTGTAAGAGTGTCTGGCTTCCTGTCTGGCTGTGTGCCTGAACCTCAATCTTCTTCAGCTGCTGGGATGGCAAGCATGCACCACCATAGCTAGCTGTCTATTGAGATGGGGTGTCACAGTCTCTTCTGCCTGTACTTGACTTTGTATGTCTATAATTAGCCTCTTAAGTAGTTAGGATGACACGTGTGAGCTACTGGAGCCCCTTGAGCCAAGCCCCACTTCCTGCTTCCTGGAGATTAGTTGGAGATAAGAGTCTCCAATCCTTTAATGCCCAGGCTGGCTTTGAACCTTGATCCTCAGATCTCAGCCTCCTGAGTAGCTAGGATTATAGATGTGAGCCACCGCCCAGCTCCAGCTTCCTTTTGTTCTTAAAATTTTTTTTTTTGAAAATAGGATTAGAAGTGTGAGCCACTGCATCTGGCTTCTGTATAGTTCTGAGAAGTGGGATGGGCAGGGTCAAAGGCAAGATGAGAGGAGATACACGGGGGAAGACCGCTCAGTCACAGCGGACTAGTTTAGGATAGGGGCGTGAGCCCTCCTCACCTCTCTACGGCCCTCCGGATGTGAGCCATCCAGGTGTTCCTGTCCTCTTTGGAGCTGGTATAGATCTCATACATCTCAGGTCCCTGCAGGGACGCGCTGATCAGAAACATGGCTTTCTCCTCATTGGCCACTTCCCTCACGATGAGTTTTTGCAGAGAGATGACAGGTGGCTTGGAGTCCTGCAGGGAAGAAGGCAGTGAGGGACAGGTGATGCATTCAAAGCGTGGGATCACTGGCCTTGGGGGGGGGCAGGTGGAGGAATGGGGGGGATCAGGAAGAGTATTAGTATTGGGTGCTGGTAGCTTATGCCTATAGCCCTAGCCATTCACGAGGCTGAGATCTGAGGATTGAGGTTCGAAGCCAGCCCAGGCAGGAAAGTACACAAGATTCTTTTTTTTTTTTTTTTGCCAGTCTTGGGGCTTGAACTCATGGCCTGAACAATGTCCTTTTTCCTCAAGGTTAGCTTGAGCCACAGCACCACTTCTGGCTTTTCTATGCATGTGGTACCAAGGAATTGAACCCAGGTCTTCATGCATGGTAGGGAAAGCACTCTGCCACTAGGCCAAACTCCCAGCCCCTCCATGAGACTCATCATCTCCAAGTAACCACCAAAAAGCTGCAAGTAGAGACTCTCCAGTCCCTAGCCAATTCTCCAGCCTGGCAGGAATCTTCCAGAAGGGCCTGACTTGTAGTACAAGGTTCACGCAGTATGCCTTCCCAGGGGTGTGCTTAAGTTCTCTTGTTGATATAATTCCCCTGACACACACCCCATATCTCTTCTATGGGGCCACCCCTCAATGTATCAGCTCTTTGATGGGGATGCTGGGTACGTACCACGGACGCGAAGACATACTTCTGATCTTTTTCTTGCAGCAGTAAAAGCACGTCAGTGAGCAAAACAGCAAGGATATCTGAGGAGAAAGTATGGAGGAATATCTTAGGGGAAGTAGGGCTGGAGCTTAAGCCATTTTACTGCCACACTACACAGCAAGATAGTCATCTGACTCCAGGGGGCCTTCAGGCACCTACTGCCTCTTCAGCCTCAAAGACTTCAGTCTGACCCTCCCTTTTCCCTGTGTTCCTGGCCTCCACCATGTAGCACGGAATAACATCTTGTCTCCATTTAGATGCTGCTTTGGTGGCTTGGGTGTTAACAGGCTCAGAGCTGAGGCCTGGCTCCTGCCCCATGCGAGACCACCATGCCATGTGGTTTGTCCTAATGCCCCAGCCTCTCATGCTCTTTGCTCTGATTTCTCTGTTCTTGCTGCCCTGAGCTACTGGATGCTTACACCTGCCTTTTACTGCAGTGAGCAGGGAGGGTCAGTGTCTGTCCCCACGTGACCCTCCAGCCTAGCTTGGAGCCACATCTCTGTGTAAACTTGGCAGCATATCCTGCTGGGTGCTGGTGGCTCATGCCTGTGATCCTAGCTACTTAGGAGGCTGAGATGAGGGTCGCAGTTCAAAGCTAGCCTGAGCAGGAAAGCCCAATGAGACTCTTATCTTCACTGATCCAGTTGAGCTGTGACTCAAGTGATACAGCACCAGCTTTGAACACAAACACTCTCATGGAAGCTTGCTGGTTCCTTTGAAGAATTTATGGCATCTTTATTTCTGTATATGTGTGTATAGGTGGTGTGTATAGGAGTGTGTGTTTACTTGTTTCTTCTTTCTGCCCTATTGCCTGTTTGGGTGTGTCCTACTGCCAATCTAAGCTAGTGTATACCACATACAAGATGGCATTTCTTTTCTTTTTTCTGCCAGTCTTGGGGCTTGAACTCAGGCCCTGAGCACTGTCCTTGGGCTTTCTCAAAGCTAGTGTTCTACCACATGAGCCACAGCACCACTTTTGGCTTTTTCCATGTATATGCTATAGAGGAAATGAACCCAGGGCTTTGCGCATGCTAGGCAATCACTCAAACACTAGACCATGTCTCCAGCCCACAAGATGGTATTTCTATTCCAAGATGACATGGTGCCCTCCCCCATTCCCAGAAGGTGTCTACCCCCTCCCACCCCACCCCACCTTTCAGGCGTCCAGATGTGGTCTTGCAGCAGAGGGCGCCCTCGAGATGCAGCTGCCTCTGTAGCATGTCCTCCTTGCGGAAGGCGAGCCCATTCTTGAGCTTGCTGGAAGACTTCAAGTCCATCTTCCCCGCAATCTCCCGGAGGCGCTGGCCCTTCTCACACTCGCTCACCTTGGCATCCACTTGGGAGATGATGTCTCTGATGAGGTTCAGGGCGTGGGTGAGGTCTTCATGGTCCTCTGTGCCGGCTGCCACACACAGCGCAATTAATGCTTTCTCTGGGCTGGCTCACGAGTGCACAGGCGTGCATTTTCTATGCACAGCTAGGATGTGTGAGCTGCGTTCTGGGTGGGGGGGGGTGGTGGCGGTTCAGGACTCCCCCCCCACTCCCGCCCAAAGATCATCTCTCAACTGTAATTCCTGAGACACAAATGGTTCTCTCAAAAAAAAAAAAAAAAAAAAAAAAAAAAAGAGCAGGGGCCAGGAGGTGGTAGAGTGCTTGCTTGTCTAGCCGGAAGTGGTGCTGTGACTCAAGAAATCCGGCCTTCAGAAAGCCAAAGGACAGTGCTCAGGCGCTGTGTTCAAGCCCCAGGACTGGCAAGAAAAAAAAAAAATAGTAATAATAGCCCAGAGCTTTGGTTGATACCTAGGACAAACTGCCATGGGACACAGATACTAAAAGCAAAATTGGAGTCACAAAAGCTGCCTTCCACCTCCTGCCAGGACGCCTGTGAACACCTCCTACTTCAAAGACATGGAGGTGGAACAGCTTAGTTCCATGGGAGATATGGCTGCCGTGGTCATCATGCCTGGCCCAGGGACTCCTGAGTGATCCTTTTGTGCCATCTGTAGGAGCATCTTTGGCTTGCCAGGGTCACCATACACAAGCACATCTTTGGGCTGGGTGACTGTGGCTCATGCCTGTGATCCTAGCTTCTCAGGAGGCTGAGATCTCAGAATCATGGTTCAAAGTCAGCTTGGGTAGGGGAGTTCATGAGACTCTTATCTCTAGTTAACAGCAAAAACCCAGAAGTAGCTCAAGTGCTAGAGTGCCAGCCTTGAGTGAAAAAGGTGAAAGACAGTGCCTTGGTCCTGAATTCAAGCCCCAGGACCAGCACAAAAAAATGAATTAATAAAAATAAACAACCAGGGGCTGGTGGCTCACTCATGTAATCCTAGCTACTCAGAAGGCTGAGATCTAAGGATTGTGGTTCATAGCCAGCCTGGATAGGAAAATCATTGAGACTCATATTTCTAGTGAACCACCAGTAAACCAGAAGTGGTGTTGTGGCTCAGAATGGTAGAGCACTAGCTGTTAGCAAAAGAGCTCAGGGACAGTGCCCAGGCGTGAGTTCATGCCCCATGAGCAACAAAAGAATAAAAATAAACAAAGAATGTCTTTGGCTATCTGGGCAAGCAAACAGGACCATACTGCAACCACTTAATCAGAACACAGAACGGTCCAGGACCTGGGAGTTGAGTCAAGCCTGGGCTAGGGGCAAGGTCATAAAGCACAGAGGAGACCCAGCCCCTGCCCATACTTGCTGATGGCCCCATCTTGCCCAGAGAAGGAAACTCCAGCTCCCAGCACAGAGGATTCAAGGAGAATTGTGCAACATATTGCTAAAAGGCAGAGAACCCTGACTGAGACCCCTGTGTATCACAGCCCTGATAGGCTGGGAGTACGCCTACCTTCCGTGTTCTGAATAATGCGCTCCACCAGCACCGGGTATTTGGTTATGCGCTGGGTAACCAGGAGAATACACTCCTGCACGCCAAGCCGCCGCACGATGGAAAAGTTGCCGATTTTCTATAACACAGAACAAAACCAAACCAAACCAGTGTGAACATCTTAATCAGTTACGATCTATTTCCAAGGCTTGGGCTCCTTCTCTCAGCTTACTGGGACCTTTTCTTTGCTGCTGTGTTGGGGATGCACACTGGATACCCAGATATACAGAAAGACCATCCAGAGTGAGGCGCTGGTGGCTCACCCCTACTACTCAGAAGGCTGAGATCTGAGGACTGTGGTTCAAAGCCAGCTGAAGCAGAAAAGTCCATGAGATTTTTTTTTCCCCCGTCCTGGAGACTGAACTTAGGGCCTGAGCACTGTCCTTGGGGCTTTCCTCAAGGCTAGAGCTCTACTTGAGCTTTTCTATGTATGTGGTACCAAGGAATCAAACCTGGGTCTTTGTGCATGCTAGGCAAGCACTCTACTACTAGGCCAAACTCCAGCCCCCCCCCCTTTTTTTTTTCTTTTTGTCAGTCCTGGGGCTTGAATTCTGGGCTTCTTTTTGCTCAAAGCTAGTGTTCAATCATCTGATCCACATGCCATTTCTGGTTTTTTCTGTGATTAAAGAGAGACAAAAGTCTCCTAGACTTTCCTGCCCCAGCTGGCTTTCAACTGAAGTCCTCAGATCTCTGCCTCCTGAGTAGCTAGGATTACAAGTGTGAGCCATAGTGCCTGACTCTTTTTTTTTTTTTTTTTGTGTCAGTCCTGGGGTTTAAACTCAGGGCCTGGGTACTTTCCTTGAGATTTCTTTTGCTCACTGCTAGTACTCTACTACTTGAGCCACAGATTCAGTCCCAGCTTTTTGATGGTTAAAGAGATGGAGATAAAGCTGGGTGCAGTGACTAACATCTGTAATCCTAGCTACTCAGGAGGCTGAGATTTGAGGATGTTGTTCAAAGCCAGCCTGGGCACTAAAGTCTGAGAGACTCTTATCTCCAATTAACCACCAGAAAACTGGAAGTGGCTCAAGGGGTAGGATGGTAGCTTGAGCTGAAGAGTTTAAGGACAATGCCCAGGCCCAGAGTTCAAGTCCCACAACCACCAAAAGAAAAAAAAAAAAGGAGACGAGATAAAAGAGTTGATGGTAGAGATAAAGAGTTAGTTATACTGGATATTCCTGCCCTGGCTGGCTCTGAACTGTGAATCATAGATCTCTTGAGTACCTAGGATTATAGGTACAAATCACCAGGGCCCACTACTTGACCTTTAAAAGATATACATAATATGTATGTATTATATATTGCATCTATCTATTTAAGGGTTTTTTTAGTTTTTTTTTTGTTGGACTGTCCTGGGGCTTTCTCAAGGATAGAGCTCTACCACTTGAGCCACAGCACCATTTCTGGCTTCTTCTATGTATGTAGTACCAAGGAACTGAACCTGTGTCTTCGTGCATCCAGGGAAGCACTCTACCACTAGGCCAAACTCCTGGTCCTTATCTTAGGGTTTTTAAACTTTCACTGAATACAAAAGCAGGGTTGGGGCATGGCTCAAAATGGGGTGTGTGTGGCTAATGTAAGAGGCCAAGTTCAACAGCCAGTATAGCCAAAACCCTGCCCAAACACAAATACATAGATGCACTATTTACTCTCTAATCTCAAGATGCAGTAATTCTGTGGAAAAAAATGTACACTGAAAAAGAGATTTGAATTAAATCCAATGGATATTTCTAGTTTTCACTTTTTTTTTACCTTGATCAAGTTTTGAAATTTCTTATTTTGTTGCAGCAGTAACTTGTAATGGCTGACAGCTTCGTTGTGGCCGCTACAGAATACCCCGTATTTTTCTTTCATTCTCTCTCCACTTTCACCAGAAAACTGATAGGAAAGAGGAAGAGGAAGGGAGCGGTCACTGTCAGGGAGTTTGAGGGCTGAAGCATTTCTTCCACGTTCAGTTGGGGGTCCTAAGGTAAAAAAATACCTTCAACTAGGGATCGTCATTCACTCAGAGCAAGGTATCCCCCAAAACAAGACAGTTCTGCACTGGGGCAGGAAAAACTTCCTGAATTCCAAGAGGAAAGAAATAATAAATTTAGGCCAAATCCCGTTAGATAAAAAGAAAAAGCTGCCAGGTGCAGATGGCTCACGGCTGTCATCCTTGCTACTCAGGAGGCTGAGCCTTGAGGACTGTGTTTCAAAGCCAGTCCAGGCAAGAAAGTCCATGAGACTCTTATTACCCATAAACCATTGAAAAATCAGAAGAAAAGCTGTGGCTCAAGTAACAGAGTACCAGACTTGAAGGAAACAGCTCAGGGACAAAGTCCAGGACCTGAATCAAAGTCCTAGAACCAGTGGGCATGCACACACAAAGAAAAGCAAAATAAAAAATGACAAAAAATAGATCATGTCAAAGGGCTATTCTTTTTTTTTTAAGGTTATTATTTTTTTCTTAATTCATTTCCTTCCTTCCCTCCTTCATATGTGGAACCAGAAACCAAACTCAGTGCCTCATGTATGCTAGGCAAGCATTCTACCACTAAGCCCCATTCCCTGGCCCAGGGCTGTGCATTAAAGCGATGATAAATTTATTATTTCTCTTAAGGTGTTGGGGATGGAACTCAGAGCCATGTGCATGCCAGGAAAGTGTCCTGATCCCTCCCTGTGCCAACCCCACCCCCTAAGTCATCCTAACTGATCTAGGATGCTTTGGGCACTGGTGTGAGGTTAATTGGGGGTGCCACAAGACTCTTGTCTTCTATACTAACACTGAGGGCTGAGATAATTGGAAGGCGCTTCCAGTTGTTGCAACTAGCACCCCCAAATCAGTACCAGCTAAACAAACAAAAGCACAGCTGCACGGGGAGACTGTGGGGTCCTGATGAGCTGGAACCATGGTCTTTTCCTGACTGGTAGGAATGGAGACAGTGCGGAGGTGGGTGCACTGGCTCCAGCCCAGGCCACGCCCACCAAGCAAGGCCACACCCACAACAGCCCTGGTCACGCCCACCTGCTGCACCAGGAGATCCCCAATCTTCTGGATGACGTAATTGTGCTCACTGCCCTCCTCCAGGGCCTCCAGGCGGCGCTCCTTGAGCCGGGCCAGGAAGTGGCTGTGCATTTCCAGCAGGTCATCAGCGCAGGGGAAGAGGCGGCTGATGGCCCCGCTGCTGAACTGCAGCTCTTCCTGCAGGGCCCGGGAGTACACCCTCAGCATGATCTTCAGCGTCCGCACGTGGTGTGCCTCTGTCTGCATCAGCTCTGTGGGGACACGTGCGGGACGCTCAGCAGGACATAACCTCGGTGGGCCTTCATAGAGCTGCTAAGAGCGGCCTGTGTGCCCTGGCTCCTGCATGCTCTCCACTTAAGGCATTGCCTGTGTGGGGTGGTGAGGTTTCTTTCTTCTTCTTCTTCTTTTTTTTTTTTTTTTTTTTTTGTAGATTATGGAGCTTGTACTTGGCCTGGGTGCTGTCCCTGCACTCTTCACCTCCAAGGCTACTGCCCTATCCTTGAGCCAAGCCTCACTTCCTGTCTTCTAGAGGTTAACTGGAGATAAGAGTCTTTGGTCCTTTTGTGCCTGGGCTGGCTTTGAACCCTGATCCTCAGATCTCAGCCTCCGGAGTAGCTAGGATTACAGGTGTGAACCGCCTTGCTTGGCTTGTTGCTTCTTACTTACTTACTTTATTTGCCAGTCTTGGGGTTGAGATCAGGGCCTGAGCACTGTCCTTGGGCTTTCTCAAGGCTAGAGCCTTGAGCTATACCACCACTTCCAGCTTTTTCTATGAGGAATCAAACTTGGGTCTTTGTGTATGCTAGGCAAGCACATTACCATTAGGCCAAACCCTCAGCCCTTCTTACTTCTTTTAAATTAATTATTTGATCTTTTATTTCTGTGTAAGTACTGGGCTTGAAGGGTAGCTCTCTACCACTTGAGCCACAGCTCTACTGGCTGACTGGTGATTTACAATAGTCTCACAAACTTTCCTGCCTGTGCTAGATTATAGGTATGTACCACCATACCCACCCTCTTTTGGCTTTTTTTATTGTCTGCTCTTCCATCCTTCCCATCCTGGTTCTATGAGTCCCAGGCCAAAAGAAAGGAGAGTCCTGGGAGTAAACTAGGGCTGGGGGCGTGGCTCAAACAGTGGAGCATTAACAAGCACAGAGCTCTGAGTTCAAACCCAAGTACTGTAATAAACACCACAAAACCGCAAACCCCAAAACAAATCATAAACAAAATCAAAGCCCCAGGAGAGTTTCATGTCTGAGGCCATGAAAGCTATCTAAAGACGTTTCCAGAAAGAGGTTTGTGCTAAGGAATTCCATGTCTACATGGAACAAACGTGGAGCTGTGGCTCAAGTGGTAGAGCACTAGTCTTGAGCAAAAAAATTCAGGGACAGTGCCCAGACCTTGAGTTCAAGGCCCAAGACTGGCATAAAAGGGAGAGAGAGGGGGAGAGAAGGAGGAGAGAGAGGGAGAGGGAGAGAGAGAGGAGAAAGAAAAAAAAGGCTGGGAATGTGGCTTAGTGGTAGAATGCTTGTTTAGCATTTGTGAAACCCTGCATTTGATACCTCAGTACCACATACCACAAGTGGTGCTGTGGCTCAAGTGGTAGAGCTCTAGCCTTGTATAAAAGAAACTTAGGGACAGTGTCCAGGGACTAGCAAAGGGGAGGGAGGAGGGAGGAAGAGGGGGAGGAAGTGGGGAAAGGGGAGAGGGGGAGAGAGGAGAGAGGGGGAGGAAGGGGGGGAGAGAGAGATCCCACAGAGAGCTCTCCTATCTTTCCCTATTGTGAGGACACAGGAAGAAGAGGCTATCTGTAGACCTCTTGATCTAGGACACCCCAGTTTTTAGAACCTATGGCTGAGTGATAAACGCTTGCTGTTTTCGTTCACTCTGTGAATGGACTGTGTGGGAGAAGCTCAAATTGCAAGAGGCAGCCCCCACCCAGGTTAAGTCCAACTGGGGCACCAGGCCAGGCTTGTCCTCTGGGCCTGGTGCTAATGGAATCCTTCCCCATGTCTACGATGCTGGAGTGTCCTGGGGTGGGGGAGGCAGAGGACAAACGTGACAGGGTCTCCAGGGAAGACTGGTCATGAAATTAGGGACATAAAACAGGTAAGAGAAGATGTAGGCAGAGCCTCGTGGTGTCACCTTACCATACAGGACATCTTGCCTCTTCACTACCTCTTTCTTTTGTTTTTTGGCATATGCCAAGTCTACCGCCAAGCTCCAGGACTCAGCCTCAAACTCGTGGGCATCAGCTTCGATCTCACTCCTCAGAGAGGCAGAGTAGGGGTCTAGGGGAAAGGTAAGAGATGCTGGTGAGGGCCTGGAACCCAGCTGGCCGCCCCAGGAGCTCCCACCCTACGGCTCTCCGGTGCACACATTGAAGCATGCTGGGAGCTTCCCAGTATGCACCAGGATTAGGAGCATTCCTCGGAGACAGGCAAGCATACCTTCAAGGAAAACTGAGTCTACATTGGAGGGTGTAAGTGACAGAGAGTCGTCGGCTGCCTGCTTCAGTTTTAGGAACACAGAGTCGGCTTCATCCATTTCTCCTGTGGCTGGTCTAAGTGGAAATAATCAACAACATTAAGTCAAAAGCACACACACACACACACACACACACACGCACACATGCTAGGTGTTAGTGGCTCACATCTGTAATCCTAGCTGCTCAGGAGGCTGAGATCTGGGGATCATGGTTCAAGGTCAGCCTGGACAGACAAAAATGTGACTCTTACCTTTAATTAATGAGCAAAACCCACAAGTAGTACTATGATTCAAATAGTAGTGGTCAGCTTTCAGCAAAAAAAAAAAAAAAAAAAACCCAAAAACCAAAAACCAAAACCAACCTAAGATTGCCTAGGTCCTGAGTTCAAGCCTCAGCACCAAAATATCAATAAGGGAAATGAAAAATAAATATACACAAACATACACACACACTCAATCTCTTGTGTATGAAAGCAAATTAGTGACTCTGTCTGATTAGGTATGATCAGAGAACTTTCTGGATTCCAGTAGCACCCTTAACTTTGCTACAGAATACTTTTTTTAAAAACTGTATTTTTTTTCTTTTTTGTTTTTGGTACTGGGGATCAAACCCAGGACCCTGCAATTGCTAGGCAAGTGCTTTGTCACTGAGCTACATCTCAGCCCATTACAGAATACTTTTATAAACTAGGAAGCTATCTAGGAAACGGAAACTGGGGCTTGGATCAAGGGTAGGGCAGTAGCCTTGAGCTGAAGAGCTCAGGGACAGTGTTCAAGGCTGAGTTCAAGCCCCATGATCCATAAAAACAAACAAACAAATTAGGAGGCTAGCTGGGCTCAAATGGCTAACATCTGTAATCCTAGCTGCTCAGGAGGCTAAAATCTGAGGATCATGGTTCAAAGCCAGCCCAGGCAGGAAGTTTCCTGAGATTCTTTTCTCCATTAACCATCAGAAAACCAGAAGTGAAGCTGTGGAACTCCAAGTGGTAAAGCACTAGCCTTGACCAAAGAGCTCAGGGACAGTGCCCAAATCTAGAGTTCAAGCTGCATAACCAATAGAAAGCAAGCAAGCAAGCAAGCAAGCAAGCAAACAAACGAATAAATAAAACTCTGGAGGTTGAGATCTAAGGATGGAAGTTTGAAGACAGCCCAGGCAAGAAAGCCTGTGAGACTCTTAATTAACCACCAAAAAGCTAGAAGTGGAGCTCTGGCTCCAGTGGTAGAGCATCAGCCTTGAGCCCAGGTCCTGAGTTCAGGGCCCAACCCCCCATCTCCCCCAACACATGCACACATGGTGCTGATAGCACATGCCTGTAATTCTAGCTACTCTGGAGGCTGAGATCTGAGGACTGTAGTTTGAAGCCTGCCTGGGTAGGAAAAGTCCATGAGAATCCTATCACCAATTAAACAGAAAAAAGTCACAAGGGCCACTGGGGCTCAAATGGTAGAACACTAGGTCTGAATGAAAAAAATGGAGGAACAGTGCCCAGGCTGAGTTCAAGGCCCGGTATCGGCATCAAAATAACAGCATCCAGATGCAGAGTTCAAGCCTCACCACTGATAAAAATAAGTAAAATAAAGGGGGAGAGGGTGGAGCAGGAACGTGGCCTAGTGGTAGAGTGCTTGCCTGGTATGCAAGGAAGCCCTGGGTTCCTTTCCTCGGTACCCCATACATAGAAAAAGCTGGAAGTGGTGCGATGGCTCAAGTGTTAGAGCTCTAGCCTTGAGAAAGCCCAAGACAGTGCTCAGGCCCTGAGTTCAAGTGCCAGGATGTAAAAAAAAAAATACAAATACAAATAAACAAAACTAAGAGACAATTGGGCTGGGGTTGCTGCTTTAGTGAGAGAACACTTGCCTAAGTAAGCATGGAGGCCTTTAGCTCCATCCCTAGCATGGAAACAAACAAGACTAAAGGAATAAAAATAAAATAAAATAAAAACAAAGGAGCTACATAACACGAGCCATCTTCCATTAGGACTAACTTTAGTGTTCCTTTATTGGACACTGGGGTGCATGGAGTTTTTTTATACAGGAGCTGGAATGAGGGAACCCCTGGTTTTCTAAAGATCTAAAAGCACAGATGGGGCACAGCAAGCGTGAATAGGAATTATCCAGGACTGAGGAGTCTACCCCACTACACGCAGGTCCCGGGAGTGAGAGAGTGTGTGAGTGTGTATGGGGGTGTCTTTCTCCATACACAGAGTGGGTAATGAGTGTTACCCACTTTTCCAAGCATGGCTGGGGGGGTGGTGGTGATGGGTGGGGGAACCCCCTGGCTTACCCGAGTCGTACCCCAGTTCCGGCTGGGCTCGATGTTGTCTGGGGCCCCCCTTTCTGAGCGACCGTCATGCCGACATTCCTGGCGGAGACCGGACTGCCATGGGACAGGAGGGTGGCCCGCGGCGGCTGCTCCTTCAGCGAGGCTGTGACAGAGGCAAGTAGGGAGTTGGAGCCGAGGAAGTGCGCGGGGTAGCGCAGGGGGCCCGGCCGGAGGCTGCGCTCCGTCCCGGGCCGCAGCACCGACAGGATCTTGGAGGTCAGTAGCTCGTTATCCAAGAAGACGTTGTCGTTCCATTTCCTGGAAAAAGAGCTGTAAAATGACAGCTCGGGGGGTCCGGGCAGTGCCCCGGGCCGATCGCCATTCTTGGAGTGTGCACTGCCCATGCTGCTGAGCTTCGGGGGCTCTAAGACCCTGTGCCTGCTCTGCCAGGAGCACCGCACCCCACTTACTGTCTTTTAATGCCTCTGGGATCCTTCTGGAAGAAGCTGCAGCCTTCCTCGGCGGTATTGGCTGGAACCGTGGGGATGGAGCGCAGGGAAATTATTGGTCCCCAACTGTGACCGTCTGGGGTGGAAACGGCACAGTCCCCCCCCCCTCTTTGATAAAAATAATAAAATAAAATAAGTTGTCCTTGCTCCTGGCAGGGGGTAAAGAGCGGAGAGCAGTTTGTGCTGGCTGTAAATCACCTGTGATCTTGAGAACAGGACCTTGGCCTGCTTGGGGAGACCTCCGCCCAACACCCAAAGACAGGGATAATTAATAGGGCATTGACCGTCAGGATGGCGCCAAGACCCAGGAAACAAGAGGCAGGTACCCACCAAGCTATTTCACTCCAACAGATTTCTACCATCAGCAGCTCCCCATCTGTTTTTTTTGGGGGGGGGGAGGTGGGGGCGGGAACAGAACTAGATATTCAACTTAGAGCCCTGCACTTGCTAGGCTGACATTCTACAGCTTGAGCAACACCCCCCCACCACCAGCTTTTATTTATTTTTTGGTGGGGAGGGGAGGTCAGTTGTGGGGCTTGAACTCTGGGCCTGGGCACTGTCCCTGAGCTCTTCAGCTGAAGAGCCACTTTCAGTTTTCTGGTAGTTCATTGGAGATAAGAGTCTCATGGCCTTTCATGCCCAGGCTGGCTTTGAACCACAATCCTTGGATCTCAGCCTCCTGAGTAGCTAGGATGATAGGTTTGAGCCACTCGCACCTGGCTTCACCAGCTTTTTTAAAAATTTGATTTTGAGTATTGCCATACCCAATTATTGGTTAAGATAGGGTCTCTCAAACTTTTATGCCCAGGCTAGCTTCAAACTGCCACCTTTCGATCTTCCCGAGTAGCTGTGATAGGCCCACACCACCAGTGTCAGGGTGGTGTTTTTTTCTTGCTGGTCCCTTAGTTTTGGGCTAAGGCGCTGTGCCTGAGCCTCTTTCTGTTCAAGGCTCTACCACTTGAGCCACAGCACCACTTCCAGCTTTTTTTCTGAGTAGTTTAATGCAGCTAAGAGTCTCACAGACTTTCCTTGCATGGGTTGGCTTTGAACTGTGATCCTAACATCTCAGCCTCCTGAGTAGCTAGGATTACAGGGATGCGCCACTAGCACTTAGACATTAGAAAACAGGATCTCACTATGTAGACCAGCCTGGCCTCAAACACATGGTCTACCCACTCAGCCTTCTGGATGCTGTGATTCCAGGTATGTGCCACCACACCTGACTCTATTCATTCCTTACTAAGCTCCAGGGTGGGGGCAATGCTTTTCCAGCGACTGCAAATGAATGGTTAATGTTGGGTGAGGATGGCAAAGATGTCATTCATCTACAAATACCTATGCATAAAAACAAACAAAAAAAGATCCCAAGTGGAAGTTCACAGGGTCCAGGGCAGATACTTCCTGCCAATCTATAGAGCACTGAAACTCCACCCTGGCAATTATGAGCTAAAAGTACAAATATGCAACAAATCCTGAAATGTGGCCTCTGCCTAGCCCGCCTGGCACAGTGACATTATGTTCCTGGGAACCAAGCTCTGACCCAAGGCCAAGTGGAGTCTGCTTTCGTAGTCACTTCAAACTCATGTCAAACAAGGTCCAGCTGCTGCCAGCCCTAAAGAATCTTAAAAGAAAGGAAGGAAGGAAGGAAGAAAGAGTACTTGGGCACTACTCAGGTGCTTTACTGCTTGAGTCAAGCCTGCACCACCTGAGCCACACCCCACTCCTCCAAGGACTCTGAAGGCTAAAGCTACCATGGTAGTCTTAAACCTTCCTTATATGACTCAGAAGACAAGTTTTTCATGTCAAAGGATGGCATGTCATGAACCCATTTCTCTCTGTAAATGCAACAGCCAGGAAGCAACTTGTGAGTTTGCATTAATCATGCTTTTTCTTTTTTCTGGTTCTGGGCTTTGAACTCAGGGCTTGGGTGCACTGACCCTGAACTTTTGCGTTCAAGGCTAGTGTTCTATCACTGTTTTTTTTTTTTTTTTTTTGCCAGTCCTGGCTTGAACTCAGGGCCTGAGCACTGTCCTTGGGTTTTTGGGTTTTCTCAAGGCTAGACTTCTACCACTTGAACCACAGCACCACTTCCGGCTCCCTCTCCCCCATTTATGTTGTACTGAAGAATGGAGCCCACGTCTTTGTGTATGCTACATAAATACTCTACCACTAGGCTAAATTCCCAGCCCCCCCCCCCTCTACTACTTTGAGCCACAGCACCACTTCTGGTTTTCTGGTGGTTCATTGGAAATAAGAGTGTCCTGGGCTTTCTTGCCCAGGCTGGCTTCAAACTGTAAGTGTCAGAGCTCAGCCTGCTGAGTAGTTAGGATTACAAGATATGAGCCACAGGTGCCTGGCCTGCTAGGGTTTTTCTATGGCTCTCAGTCTGGCCTCCAACTTGCCATCTTCCTGTACCTGCCTTCAGAGTGCTAGGATTACAGCTGTGCTCTACCACACGAAACCCCCACCACCTCACACAGCAGATCTTGATCTACCTCAAGCCCCAGAACCAGATAACCAGGACCGGCCCCTATGTCCCCAAGGCTTGCTGAAAAGATCTGAACTACCCCATCTTCAATCTGCTTACACTGCCTTGCCCAGTCTTTCCTGCAGAAATTGCCATGAAGGCTCATGCCAATTGGGACATGGTGGTATATAGCTGCAATCCCAGTTTCTCAGGAGGCAGAGACAGGTCAATTGGAGGCCTGCCAGGTCAAGTTAGCATGAGTCCCTGTCTGAAAAAACAAAAAGAAACAACAACAAAAACAAAACAAAAAACAGGACATCTATACAATAGAAGTCCTATTCAGTCATGAAGAAAATGCAGAATAAGCCAGGTGCTGGTGGCTCACGCCTGTCATCCTAGCCAGCCTGGGCATGAAAGTCCATGAGACTTATCTCAAATTAACCACCAGAAAACTGGAAATGGCACTGTGTGGCTTAAGTGGTAGAGTGCTAGCCTTGAGCTGAAGAGCTCAGGGCCAGCACTCACAGAGTTCAAGCTCCACAGCAGAAAAAAAAAAAAAAAAAAGGCAGTTTATAGACTGGAAGCCTGCATCAGTGGTAGGAAGCACAGGGACCCGAGTTCAAAACTCAGTTTTACCTCTCCACCTCCCCTCCCCAAATATATGAAGCAGAGATACATGCTACAATGTGGCTAAATCCTGAAATTCACTGCTCAAGGGAAGCAGTAAGACACAAACTAGTGAATGGATCTGAGATGATTTGATAAATACATTTACAGTCACTGGATTACACACGTAAGTGGTCAAGTTGTCTGGTGTGGGAATTTTACCTCAATGAAACTGCTCAACACACACACATACACAGCTGTATGAAGCCAGAACCATCTGCCTTTCTTTTAGGGGACTGTCGCCGTGGGATGGGTGGGCGAGGCTCTGTGTCTGGATGGGCTTTGCAAGGCTGGGGAGCAGCTCAGTGGGTAGAGCAATGCTGGGTGGGTGAGCTGCACATAAGAACCAGGGTTTGATCTTTAGCCCAGAAGAGAATAAAGGCCACTGTGGCGCTCAATTAGCACATCTGTTCCCTGCTGAGTGGCGTGATTGATCTGCATGCACCTGGCTGCCCACAGCATTTGTGTGCACTGTGCTGAGCTGCTGCTTGCTTTTGCAAGGGGACCAGGAGAAGAGAAAGGGTGAAAATGAGAAGAAAATGGAGAAAATAAGTTCTTTGACTAGAATGAGGGAGCACTACCCATTCTCTGGGAAAGACAGTGGCCTGCTCTCAAGATCTTTTTCTCCCCAATATTGGGACTAGAACTCTGGGCCCTGACCACTCTCCTTGGGTGTTCTCAAGGCTAGCACTCTACTACTTGAGCCACAGTACCAGTTCCAGCTTTTTCTGTGTATGTGGTACCAAGGAATCGAATCCAGGTTTTGAGCATGTTAGGCAAGCACTCTACCACTAGGTCAAACTCCGGGCCGCTGCTCTCAAGATTTTTTTTTTTTGCCAGTCATGGGCCTTGAGCTCAGGGCCTGAGCACTGTCCTTGGACTTCCTCAAGGTAGAGCTCTACCACTTGAGCCTCAGCACCACTTCCAGCTTTTATCTAAGTATGTGGTACCACGGAAAAGAAACCGGGTCTTCGTGCGTGCTAGGCAAGCATTTTAACCACTAGGCCAAACTCCCGGCCCCTGCTCTCAAGATTTTTAAAACTGGTTTTATGTTGGCTATTTGAATTCTCCTTTATGTTGGCTATTTGAATTCTCCTTTTCTTCCTCCTTCTCCTCCTCCTCTTTTTTTGGTACCACTCCTGGGACTTGAACTTAGGCCTGGTCTAGGAACTTGTTCCTGAGCTTTTCACTTTTTCACTTCAAAGCTAACACTCTAACGCCTGAGCCACAGCTCCATTCCCAGCCTTTTGGTAACTGAAGACAGGTCTCATGAACTTTCCTGCTTAGGCTGGCTTTGAACTGGTTCTCAGCTCTTTCGGTCTTCTGAGCAGCTAGGATTATAGGATTGAGCCACTGGAACCTGGTGGATTCTTCTTTTTTCCTTTCCTTCCTTTCTTGCCTGGCTTCCTCCCCCTCCCCCCTCCACTCCCTCCCTCCTTCCCAATATGGGGGATTACATTCAGGGCCAAGTGTCCCACCCTGGAGCCATATCCTCAGCTCTTTATCTTTCAGTCAGGTTCTTGTAATTTCACCTGCAAAGCCTTGGACTGGGATTCTCCTACCTCTCCCTCCAGAGTAGCTGGAATTACAAGCATGCACCACCATGCATAGTGATCTCTTGGTTTTTTGTTTTTGTTTTGTCAGTTGTAGGGCTTGAATTCGAAGCCTGGGTGATATCCCTGAGCTCTTTTCATCAAGGCTAGTGCCCTACCACTAAGAACCATAGAGATAAGAGTCTTGGATTTTCCTGCCTATGCTGGCTTTGAATGGTGGTCCTCAGATCTTAGACTCCTGAGTAGCTAGGATTACAGGCAAAAGCCACCAGCATACAGTGATTTCTGAGATTTAATGGCAGTCTCTGGGAATAGGTAGAAGACTGTGTCACGATCCCACCTCTGTAAGTTGACACTGTGAAGCTTGAATTCTCAGAAGTACTTCTGAGCTACAGGCTTACTCTGATTCATGGCATAGGCTCATTACTCCTGAAGGAATCAGAGGATCCACAAAGAAATTACTCGAACGAGGCTGGAGCATCATCACCTGGGAAATCAGTGTTCAAGCAAGACCAACAGGACATGCTCACTGTCTGAATCAAATTTTAATTTCTTACAAAATGCATAATTGAGAAGCAAACTGGCTTCTACAAATATCATTAAAAAAAAAATGTGTGCCAGTACTGAGAGCACACATTACTCAGGGCCTGTACTCTGTTCCTGGGCTCTTTAGCTCAAGGCTGACACTCCACCACTTTGAGAAACAGCTACACTTCTGGTGTTTGAGGGGTTAATTGGAGATAAGAGTCTCATAGAAACAGTGGGCACTGGGGCTCAAGTGGCTTCAGGTATTAGCCTCCAGTGAAAGATCAGGGACAGTGCCCCAAGTTCAAGCCCCAGAACTGGCAAAGAAAGAAGTCTCATGGAGACTTTTCTACGCAAGCTGGCTTCAAACCAGAATTCTCAGATCTCAGCCTCCTGAGTAGCTGGGATTAAAGGCGTGAGCCACTGGTACTCCACTTAAATAGATTTCTGCTACCCCTCCATAGTAAAGTGGCTAAAAAAAAAAATCTTTTGGAGGTGGCAGGGTCCTGGCACAGAAATGCTTGCACTGTCTGACCAAGGCCACTGGGAAAGAAAATAGTCTGGTTGCTGGTCCTGTAGGAGGGAGGAGCCTTCCTTGCTACCCAGGGAAGAAATTGCTGTTCTTTTTCTGGAAGGTACTGAGGGTTTGAGCCCCTGCTCAGTCAGTGCCAGAGAAGAGTTTGGTTGCAGACTGAAGATGCTACCTGGCTCTAGAGGGTTCTAGAAGCCAGTAGGGACTGGCGGCGGCAGCGAGGATTTGAGAGACAATTAGAGAAATATCGGACATGAGGTTACGGTTCTCAGTTCACAGTTCTCAGCTTTTCTGCCAGCTGATGATGGATTCAATCGATGAGCAGGGAACTGATTGATTTCTCCCATCCCCTGGCCAGGTCTCATTTTGGTGTTACAGAAGCAAGCCAATAGGAAAAAGAATGAAAATATACAATGGGGGGGGGGAACCTAACTTTGCACCTCAGGGGACCAAGAAAAATTAAAGACATCTTATAACTCAGAAGGTGGATGAGTCAGAAAGAACATTCGCCAAACTGCCTTCCCATGCTCAAATCCCATTGGCCTTGGATGAGAAATATTAGGGACTTTTATCACAGACTTTTTTTTTTTTTACTTTTTCTTGTTCCTTAAGACAGTGGAACAACTGTGCACACTGTGTACTTGTGTACACTGTATCAGGTGTTTAAGTCCACTCAAGGCTGATGCTTTCTTTATCACTTGAACCACACCACTTTTAGCTTTATAGTGGTTCATGGGCAATAAAAAAATCTTACCAGGGTAGAGTGCTTGCCTAACATGCACAAAGACTCGGGTTCGATTCCTAGGTACTACAGACATAGAAAAAAACAGAAGTGGTGCTGTGGCTCAAGTGGTAGAGCTTTAGCCTTGAGAAAACCCAAGGACAGTGCTCAGGCCCTGAGTTCAAGCCCCAGGACTGGGGAAAAAAAAAAAAAAAAGTATCTCACGGACTTTCCTGCCCAGGGCTGGCTTTGAACTGCCACCCTCAGATCTCAGCCTACTAAAGAGCTAGCTAGGATTATGGTAGGGAGCCACCTAGCACCAGGGCTAATGCTGAGTTTTTACTGAGCTGCCCTTAAGCCGAATGGGGGAGTCTTGGTGGAATGTCTCAGGGCTCTGCCCACACTTCTCCCATAATTGATTCTGGACAGGGACATGGGAGGTTTGCTTATTAGCAAATTCACAAGCAGCACTAATTTGGAGGCACTGCCTCTGCTTCAGGCTGGGAACAGGGTGAAAGAGAGAGAAGAATTAGTAAAATGACCATTACAGGCACAGATATGTGGGGTATCCGCTCCCCACCACCCTGGGCCCAGGGGCAGCAAAACAAGAGCAAACAGGAGAGGGCTGGCTGGGAGCTGCTGACAGGCTGCAGAAGTCCTAGGAGGTATTATGCAATGAAAACCTGGAGGTCAGAAGGGTCAGCTTGCCACGCCCATCCACATGTGATCTCAGGTCAGGGCCAGGTTCAGGGAGAAGGTCACATTGAAAGTTGGAATCTCACAAGCAGCCCAGGGTGAGATGCCCTGTTTGGGGGAGGGGAGAAGGGAGATGGGGAGAAACAGCAATCCAGAGATTCAAGAGGAAGGGTAGGAAAAGGGAGTGGGGCTTGGAGGTAGTCTCATGGCTGTCAGGCAACGGGGTCTTTCAGAGGCTTCATGTCACAAGCGGTGACAGAGACCAAGTTCTGCTGTCCAGTGGTGTACTAAACAACAACTGCCCCAGCAGGTTACAACCTACAAAGCTCCATGACTCCAGATGGGCATTGGTGGATCACATAATCTTAGCTACTCAGAAGGCTGAGATCTGAGGACTAAGGTTCAAAGCCAGCCTGGGCAGGAAAGTCCAGCTCCAATGAACCACTAGAAAACTGGAAGTGGTGCTGTGACTGAAGAGCTCAGGGATAACACCCAAGCCCAGAGTTCAAATCCCATGACTGACAAAGACCAAAACAAAACAAAAAACAAGATTCCAATTCACATGTGCCTTCTTAGTATTTCTAGTTCTCGTGAGTTTGAAGTACTGTTGACAGTCAGCTTTTTTGCAACTTTCAGAAATGACTGCTGTAGAGAACTCTCACTGGACACTAACTACGCTGTTTTGCAGGATATCCTCCCTTTTGATTGGCTAATTGTTGATTGGCTGTACAGGTTGACCGACCCTGCATTACAGGGCCTTATGCTTGCTCACTAGCACTTTTGCTAATTATCCTAATTATCTCTCTCCCCCTCTGTTTTGTATTGTGATGGTCTTGTTAACATGATTGGACTGAGAGAGACCTAGGGCATAGTGGGGTGGGAGGTGGGGTGTGTATGTGAGGTGTTTCTAGAAACACCCTGCTCTGGCTCAAAAAAGAAAAAGAAAAAAAAAAAAGCCAGTCTGGGAGTTTAGCCTAGTGGTAGAGAGCTTGCCTAGCATGAAGACCCAAGTTGGATTCCTTGATATCATATACATAGAAAAGTCCGAAGTGGTGGTGTGGCTCAAGTGGCAGAGCACTAGCCTTAGAAAAAAGCCCAAGGACAGTGCTCAGGCTCTGAGTTCAAGCCCCAGGACTGGGGAAAAAAAAAATTGCAGAGTGAAAAAAAAAGTCCTTTTTTGGGGGAATAATATGCTGAGAAAAGCCATGAACCCACATGAGAAGCCACGCACTTTGTGTAACAGAACAAACCTGTTTTTTGTTTTTTGTTTTTTTTACCTGGGAACCCTCAGGTGGAGCTCTGACCCCACCACAAGTCACTGTGACCCCACTCTGGTCAAAAGTTCTTCAGCCATTGAGGGCCATTTCATGACACAGGCACACTGGACAATGGGGAAACTGAGGCAGACTGGGACCTGGATATCAGTGGCAAAATCCTCAGATCTCAATTTAGTGATTGGTAACTGCCTAGAAGCAATGTGTGTGTGTGTGTGTGTGTGTGTGTGTGTGTGTGTGTGTGTGTGTGTGTGTACTAGGGCTTGAAATCAGGACTTTGTACTTTTAGTTGGCTTTTTCACTCAAGGTTGGCATTTTGTTACTTAAACCACAGCTCTTCTTCTGGCTGCTTGGTGGTTCATTGGAGATAAGAGTCTCAATGGACTTTACTGCCCAGCCTGGCTTCAAACCAGGATCCTCAGATCCTCAGCCTCCTGAGCAGTCAGGATTACAAACATAATCTACTACCACATGGCCTTATTATTCTTAAGAAACTTTAACTTCAAGAAAAAAAAGAAAAAAACTTTAACTTCAAAGTATTTTTTTTTTTTTTGTGGGTCATGGGGTTTGAACATAGCCTAGATGCTGTCCCTGAGCTCTTCAGCTCAAGGCTACCTCCCTACTCTTGAGTCAAGCCCCACTTCAGGTTTTCTAGAGGTTAAATGGAGATTAAAGTCTCAGGTCCTTTTGTGCCTGGGCTGGCTTTGAACCTTGATCCTGACATCTCAGGCTCCTGAGTAGCTAGGATTATAGGCATTAGCCACCACACCCAGCCTCAAAGTATTTTTTTTTTTTAAGCAAGTAGAAGGGTCAGGAGTGTGGCCTAGTGGTAGAGGGCATGAAGCCCTGGGTCTGTATCACAAACACAGAAAAAACTGGAAGTGGTGTAGTGGCTCAAGAGGTAGTCTTGAGAAAGCCCAAGGACAGTGCCTAGGCCTTGAGCTCAAGTCCCAAGACTGGAAAAAAAAAGAGTAGAATACCTCCAGCTTAATTATCCAATGAATAAATATATGATGTTCTCCTACATTAATGTCTAATTTTTTTTTTAGCTTTGTGTTCCTGTGACAAAACACCTGAGATCATCAACCTAAAAGGCAGAAAGGTATATTCCAGCCCATGGTTTTGGAGGTTTCAGTCCATGTGGTACTTTTGTACATTGTAACGGAAGTTTGTGGCAAGTGATCTGTTCACCTCATGGTGGCCAGGAAATAGATTGGAAAGGGTCCAGGGACCCATATCCACTTGAAGGATGCTCCCCCAATGACCTCATTTCTCCCTGCTAGGCTGTGTCTCCTAAGGGATCTGCTTCTTTCCAGCAGCATCAGTGGATGGGGATCAAGCTTTCAGACTTTTAGTGACTTTCAAGACATAAACTAGAATCCATATGATGATGGCTCAGGCCTGTAATCCCAGTTCCTCAGGAGGCTGAGAGTGGAGGAATAGCAGTCTGAGGCTATCCTGGGAAGAAAAGTTTGCCAGACTGTATATTGAAAACAAGTCGCTAAGCCCTGGTGGCTCTGTAATCCTAGGTACACAGGAGGCTGAGAATCTGAGGATTGTGGTTTGAAATCAGCCCAGGAAGGAAAGCTTATCTCCAATAAACTACTCAGAAAAAAGCCAGAAGTGGTGCTGTGGCTCAAGTGGTAAGAGTGCTAGCCTTGGGCAAAAGAAGCTCAAGAACATGGCCTAGACCCAGAGTGCAAATCCCAGGATAGGTAAAAATTAAAAGAAAAAAAAAGAAAACAACTACCAAAAGCAGGGCTCAAGTAGTAGAGCACTTTCCTAGCAACTACAATGCCCCAATATCTAGACATTTCTCTTAAGTAATGCCTAACACCAGAGCCTTAGTCTTGTTTAATAAAGATAAGAAGGAAAAGGTGAGTCATCTTAGGGCAAAAACAAAGCAGAACATTCCTGGGCATGAAATCAGCAGTTTGCCTAGTGTGGTCCTGAGAAATGAATGTGTCACCAACTCTCCACCTGTGGAAGATTTCAGGCCGATAAGAAATGGACTTCAGGAAATACTGATAAAGGCTCTCTCTCTCTCTCTCTCTCTCTCTCTCTCTCTCTCTCTGAGGGTGGCTGGAATTTTTGTTTTGTTTTGTTTTGTCTGGTTGGGTTTGTGGTGCTGGAGATGGAAACTCAGGGCTGCGCCCAGGCTAGGCAATGCTTTACCACTGAGCTGCATTCCATGCCCAAGCTGTTACCACAACACACTCCTTTTGGAAATAGCACAAAATGAACTTACATTTTACAAAAGCAAGATGGAAAATTAAGGTAAATTTATATGTAGTCTCTCTATATTATATGTACTGGTTTTTATTTTCTTTGCCAGTCCTGGGGATTGAACTCAGGGTCTGGGCACTGTCCTTGGGCTTTCTCAAGGCTAGCACTCTATCACTTGAGCCACAGCACCACTTCCAGCCTTTTCTCTATATGTGGTACAGAGGAATCCAACTCAGGGTTCCATGCATGCTAGGCAAGCACTCTACCACTAGGCCACGCCCCCAGCCCCTACAATGTTTTCTAACTTTTTGAGCTGGATAGAAAGCCAGAACTTCTCACATACTGGGCCAAGCCCCCTCACCACACCCCTGCAAACAAGCCACACCCCCACACTGGGCCCTTCCACCAGTGCTCTCTACTGCACAGGGCTTCCTGTTTATAATTACAATCACAGTGATTGTCCTGAAGGTTGTTTCTCATGACTCTATGGTCCTTGTAAAGGTCACTTTTATCATTTGCCTATGGTGAGACAGACTCTGATTGCATCACAATTTTACACACAAGCTTCTGGAGGTGACACAGAATTTGGGAGGTGTAGGTTGGGAATGGGTTCTGAATCTTTTTTTTTTTTCTTCCCCTTTGATTGTGTGGCTTGAACTCAGGGCCTGGGTACTGTCCCTGAGCATTCTACTCAAGGTTAGTAGTGCTCTACTACTTTGAGCCACAGAGCCACTTCCAGTTTCCTGCTGGTTCACTGGAGTAAGAATCTCACAGAAATGGGGACCAAGACATGCGAAAGGGTATCAATGTATGGGAATTAATGCACCAACTATCTGGCAAATATCATGTAACCCTTCTATTAATTACAATAAAAAATATATGAAAAAAAAAGAATCTCACAGACTTTCCTGCCTGGGCTGGCTTTGAACCATAATCCTCAGATCTCTTGAATAGTTAGGATGACAGGCACGAGTCACCAGTGCCTGACTGGTTCTGACCTTCAAAATGAGCCCCTAATTGTTTTTCCAAAAGCCTTGTGCCAGAAAACCAGCCTGAAGCAAAAAACTCTGACGTAGGATCTAACAGACAGCAGCCAAAGATGCACAGATTACCCATGATTCCCCTCAGCTCTCCTTTGTCTAGCTGTCCTGGAATGGTCTCTCATTTTTGTAATTAAAACAAAACAAAACAAAAATCACAGTAGGGAGAGCTGGGTGAAGAAGGGTCTAGAAAAATTCTGCACAATCTTTTTAAATGTAAAATTACTTCAAAATGGAAAACATCATCAAAAAACCCCAAGCTCACAGCTGAGGATGGCATTTGGGATACCATCCCAGAACAACAGTGTACCCAGTGTGATGGGTGACACCTTCAATCCCAGCACCTCAGGAGGTACAATGGGAAGGACTGAGGTTCCAGGCCAGGGTGTGCAGAGAGAAGTTTGCAAGACCCAGTCTTAATGAAGAAGCTGGGCATAATGGTGCGTGACTATAATCCCAGCGAATGAGATGCAAAGGTGGGAAGATTGTGGTCTGAGGCCAGTCTGGGGTAAAAACAAGAGACTCTAGGTTTAAAAAAAAAAAGGCAAAAAAAGGGCTGAGTGGTATGTGTGACTCAAGTGGTAGAGCACCTTAACTATCAAGTGTGAAACCCTCAGTTTGAATCCTAGGAATACACACACACATACACACACAAGCACACACACGTAGTTTTTACGAACCTGTTTCTCCTGGTCATACAGGCTGAGAAAACTCAATTCCCACATTTGAGACCCAAATTGGGCTAAGTGGACCCTGTCAGGGTTCAAGCACAGGCCCCACGACATGGGGAGAAGGGACCTGGGGCTCAGTACCCCCAGGTACTCACCACCCAGGTACTCACCCCTCATTTGAATCCCCTTCCTAAACATTCACAACTCACTTCTTCTCTCTGCCTCCCCCCCCTCCCCCTCTCTCTCCATCCTGGGCTTGAACTTGGGGCCTAAGCGCTATCCTTGGACTTCCTCAAGGCTAGAGTTCTACCACTTGATCCACGGCACCACTTCTGGCTTTTCCTATGTAGGTGGTATCTACGAATTGAACCTGAGTCTTCATGCATGCTAGATAAGCACTCTTTCACTAGGCTAAACTCCTGGCCTCAAAATCTCTTCAGAAGAATAAAACACCTTGTGAGGGTGATCGCAGAGGAGCCCTGATGACTGAGGAGTGGCAGCAAACCATCAGGAATGTTTTTGGAGTGGAAGCTGGGAGGGTCAAAACCCTGCCTAGGGTGGTCATTGGGTGGGTGCTGTCTTGGGTTTTGAAGCATGACTAGGAGGTTGTCAGGAGAAAATAAGGAAGAACCTAGGAGAAGAGGGCAGAGGGGAGGGGACATGACCACACATGAGGTAGGAAGGAGGTGGCTGGGAATGGGCATCATGGGTTGGGGGGCCAGGTAGTGGGCTGAGTCCTAGTGTGGGTTTGTTTTTTCATCTTGTCCTCTGCACTCTTGAGAGCTCTGCAAAGGGCAGGAAGCCCAGATCTACAAGCCACAGAGACAAGTGCTGATGGACAGGCGAGTGGTGAGAGGGGCTGAGCCAGATGGGAGGCAGGGAACAGCCTGGCAGTGTCAGATACACGTGGCAAAGCCAGGCGGGAGCCATGCTAATTGTAGGGTGGATGGAAGGGAAAGCTTGGGAGCCACTGAGGCAGAGCCTAGAAGAAGGAAGAGAGAGGAGGGCTCTGACCTTGGGCTCTGGAGCTGAGATGTCCAGGTCCCTCTGCTCAGAACCAGCTGGGACATGCCACCACGGGAGAAGAGAGACCACCTTGACTGATGATGGTCAGGTTGCAGTGATGGCAGTGCTGGAATCAGAACCAGAAGCTCTAGGCAATCACTCACCCCTGAGCCGCCCACCAGGCGCTGTCAGCCACTGATCCCTAGCCATGGAACACAGGCTCCTAAGAAGCCCCTTTGCTAGGACACACCCCAAAGTGCAATCCCGGGGTGCAGCCAAGCACCACTGCAGCCTTCTCATTAAGGACACTCCCTGTTCTCAGCCGTGGATGCCAGAGCCCTTTGTGATCACAATTATGCACACTTCAAGGAGCAGAATGCTAGCTAAACTCACACATCTGCCAGTGCAAAAGACTTAAGGCGGGGGGGGGGGGGGGGGGCTGGAAATGTGGCCTAGTGGTCAAGTGCTTGCCTAGCATGCATGAAGCCCTGGGTTCAATTCCTCAGTACCACATACACAGAAAAAGCAGGAAGTGGTGCTGTGGCTCAAGTGGTAGAGTGCTAGACTTGAGCAAAAGAGCTCAGGGACAGGCTCTGGCCCTGAATGTAAGCATCATAACTGACCCCCCCCCCCCCAGCAAAAAAGGAGACTGAGATCTGAAGATCAAGGTTCAATTCCAACCTGGGCAGGAAAATCCATGAGACTCTTATCTCCAATTAACCATCAAAAAGCCAGAAGTGGAAGAAGAACTTAAGTTGTAGAGCACCAATCTTAGTTGAAAAAGCTAAGGGACAGGCTCTGAGTTCAAGTCCCAGCTGAGAGACGGGAAGGAGGGAGAGGTGGAAAGGGGAGAGGGAGAGAGAGAAACTTAAGTGTTTCTACAAAACTGAGTAAAAAGTGCAAGGGGGAAGGAGAAGTGAGTTTTTTTTTTTTTAAAGACTAGCACAGGTGACATCTTTAATCCTGTCACTCAGGAGGGTCCTGAGTCCCAGGCTAGCCCAGGGCTACCTACAGAGACCTCATCTCAAAAACCAAACCAAACCAAACTCTCCTAACAGTCAAAATGCCATCCAGTTATGAGAAAGTGAGCTCCTATGGGGAATCATCATAATAGTAGGATGTGTGTAGAGGGGGAGCTTTCAGCAGGAGCAATGGCAAGGAAATGAATGGTACTCACAGGGCAGGCTAAACCAGAAGATCGGCAAATACACACTTATTTGTCTATCAAAGTTCATAAAGCACTTAGGCTTTTCTGACTGGCTGACCAGTGAGGGCCTTGAAAGGCTCCTGGCTTTGGAAGGGAAGGGTCAGGTGTATGGGTGGGTGGGGGTGCAGATGTGCATAGGCTAGAGAGGGTAGGTAATGGGCTAGAAGCGTGAACCTGGCATTTGGGGGTGCTCAATAGATATTTGCTGGAAAGAGAGGGGGAGGGGCTAGATGCCTAGGGGGGTCCTATGAGAAAAACAAAAACAAAACAAAATAAAGTGGAAGAAAGAGCTTATTTGAGAAGGTTCTGTTTTGGGCCTGAGGAGTACTTGGAGTTTATCCTTTCTCTTGCAGTTAAAGCTCATGCCTAGAGCTGCTGAGCTATGCCTCTGGAGAGGAGGGTGCTGGCGTGGGGGGCTGGACAGAGGCTGACAGGTCCGGAGGCCGCCTCGGGTGGGGGAAGCAGATGGAGTGACTGTAGAACGGGGGACATCTGGATACCCCCTAGGTAACTCAATGCAGTGTGGTCCTTAGGAGTTTTATGGGGGTGGGAGGTGAGGGGTAAGATGGCACCAGAGCCGGTGCTGTGTCTCACACCTGTAATCCCAGCTACTCAGGCTGCTGCTATCTGAGGATCACGGTTAGAAGTCAACCCAGGCAAGAAAAGTCCGGGAGAATTATTGCCAATGAATCACCAAAAAGCCAGAAGTGGTGCTGTGGCTCAAGTGGTAGAGTGCTCTAGCCTTGAGCAAAAGCAGCTCAGGGATAGTGCCCAGACCCAAAGTTCAAGCCCCACAAACAGCATGCATGCATGCACGCACACATGTAATTGCGTGCGCGTGCGCATACGCGCCCCCCCCCACACATATGCAGATGGCACCTGAAACTCAGAATCAGATGAAATTCCCAGGGAAGGGAGGAGGCTCTATGGAGCTGCCGCCTGAGATTAAGCTGGGGGTGAGGGGGGTGTTTAAGTGGCAGAGTTTACTTTGCTGAACACCCCATCTTTGTTGAGAGTAGTCAGGAAGCCCAGTGTAGTGGTACATACCTACAATCCAGGCTCTTGGGAAGCTGAGGCATCACAATCAAGAGTTCCAGGTCTGGGATACACAATGAGAACCACCCCCTTCCACTCCCCCCAAAGAAACCCCAAAGCCAAAATCAAAAAGATAAAGTGAAAGATAGCAGGGCAGCCCAGTTGGAGAAGGGGAAGCATATTATGTCAATGAGTGGCTCCATCTACCATCATCATCACCACCTTGAGTAACACCACTACCTCTATCATCATCATCACCATCATGAAGGTTATCTGTTAACTGAGATTCCCAGATGCTTTCCCACTGCTGTCCCTAGGTTTCACTGGCCCATCCTGTACGTGGGTGATTGCTTGTTTAGACCCCTGGATCCTGGGACTCTTGTGGCCACTTGAGCCCCACCCTTGCCCTTCTGAAGAAGAGACTATGCCTGTTGGAGTTGGGGAAGCCTCAGAGGCTGCCCCCTAACCCCACAGTGCCCAGAGTACCCCATCCTAGACCATGTCTCCCATCCACCCCCCCCCCCATACCCAGGTGGGAGCCTGACTTAGGCCCCAGTCAAGGAATCTAAATGCTCACCACCTCGAGACCCATCTTGTGGCTTTGGCCAATTGTAGGCAGGTTGTCTATCTTCTCCATCTTTTATCTTTCCTCATCACTCATTAAGCAAACATCTAGCCCTGGAGAAGACTGGACTACAGAGGCCTTCCAGACATTCATTAGCAACTCTGGGAACTTTCATTCACTTAGGCCTGGCCAAAGGAGGAAGCGAGCCCTGTCTGGATCTGTGTATTTCTCCCTCTGTCTCCCCACAAGAGCTGTTGTGGGGCCCCACTTCCGCTGTTCAACCCCTTTAATGGCCGCTGGCCCCTATGGCTATGAGCCAAGGAAGGCAGGAAGAGCCCTACTTACCTTTGAGGTCTCAACAATAGCCTGCCTTTTATTTATTATTATTATCATTATTATTTTTTCTTTTTTTGGTACTAGGAATCTAACCTAGAACGTTGCACTTGCTAGGCAAGCATGTTGTCACTGAGCTACATTCCAGCCCTTATTTATTATTTTATCTTTAAAAAAAAAAAAAAACCAGCCGGGAGTTTGGCCTAGTGGTTAAAGTGCTTGCCTAGCATGCATGAAGACCTGGAGACCCGGGTTCGATTCCTCAGTACCACATACATAGAAAAAAGCTGAAGTGGTGCTGAGGCTCAAGTGGTAGAGCTCTAGCCTTGAGAAAGTCCAAGGACAGTGCTCAGGCCCTGAGCTCAAGCCCAGGACTGGCAAAAAAAAAAGAATCCCTTTGGGCCGGCAGTTTGGCCTAGTGGCTAAAGTGCTTGCCTAGCATGCACGAAGACCAGGGTTCGATTCCTCGTTACCACATACATAGAAAAAAGCTGGAAGAGGTGCTGAGGCTCAAGTGGTAGAGTGCTAGCCTTGAGAAAGTCCAAGGACAGTGCTCAGGCCGTGAGCTCAAGCCCAGGAGGACTGGCCAAAAAAAAAAAAAGCAGGCTGGTGCCAGTGGCCCACGCCTGTCATCATAGCTACCCAGGAGGCTGAGATTTGAGCACTGCAGTTTTAAAGCCAGCCCAGGCAGGAAAAGTCTGTGAGACTCTGATCTCCAATAACCTACCCAAACAGCTGGAAATAGCACTGTGGCTCAAGTGGTAGAGCATCAGCTTGAAACAAAAAAGCTCAGACAGTGCCTAGGTCCTGAGTTGAAGCCCCAGTACTAACCAGTGCACATGCATGCGCACACGCACAGACACACACACACTGGCACATATGAAATTGTACAGGGCTATGCATTCCTGTACATGCATACAATGTACTGCAATCATATTCACGAACTGTATTATTTATTCCTAATCTTCTCCCCTGACATATCCTGGTAGACTCCCACTTACTGTTCATTCATTTATTTTTGCCAGTCCTGGGGTTTGAACTATAGGTCTGGGCCCTGTCCCTGAGCTCTTTTGCTTAAAGCTGGTGATCTACCACTTGAGTCACAGCTCCACTTCTGGCTTTTTCTGTGATTAACTGGAGATAAGAGTCTCATAGACTCTCCTGCCTGGACTGGCTTTGAACACGATCCTCAGATCTTGGTCTCCTGAGTAGCTAGGATGACAGGCCTGAGCCACCAGTGCCCAGCTTCCCATTTACTTTGTGTGTGTGTTTGTGTGTGTGTGTGTGCGTGCGTGTGCGCGCACGCACGCATGTACATGCTGGTATTTGAACTTGAATTCAGGAGACTTGCATTCTTGCTCAACTTTTTCACTCACAGCTGCCTGGCTTTTTTTTTTTTTTTTTTTTTTTTTTTTGCTGGTTTATGGAGATGACAGTCTCTGGAATTTGTCAAAGGATCTTCCAATCTTGACCTTTAGGTCTCAGCCTTTCAAGTAGCTTGAATTTTGGGTGTGAGCATCAAGTCCAGCTTTCTCATTACTTACTCCCATGTATTTCACCTCTTCCTAGTCTCAGAAATCACAGGAAACACAGCCTGCTTGCCTTGGTGGGACTGGCTTATTTCATTTAACTGCTGCTCTCTAGCTCTACCCACTGTCATTCTTCTTAATGGCTGAATAGTACTCTACTCTGTATGTAAATCACATTTTCTTTAACTCTACATGGCAGATGGACACCTAGGCAGAGCCCACAGCTTGGTTCCTTGGTTCCTGCTCTAAACACAAGTGTGCAGGTATCTCTAATGTTAGCTGCCGTGGATTCTTTTGGGTATACATTCAGTAGCGGAGTGCAGCCTGCCTCTCTGTCCTCCATTCAGGGCGTCGCACACAGGAGGCCCTGGGTTTTCCCTAAAACTAGAAGACAAAAACTAAAGCCACTCTTGCAGGGTGACAGAAGGACAAGAGTGAGTCATCTGGGAGGCTGGCTGCCCAGTGTCAGCTCTCTGGCAGCAAACCAAAAAAAAAAAAACAACCCAAAACCCCACAAACACTCCAATTCAAAACTGGACAGAGGACTTAAATAGACATGTCTGAGAAGAAGACAGAGCACGAGAAAAGGCATTCAACACCGTGGAAGATCATGAGAGGGGCAGCAGGCCCAGAACCAAGCAAGCCCAAGGTCTCAGGTTCACAGCCCAGTACCACCAAACAACACCAACAACCACTACCACAAGAAGACTGTGCCTCCCAGTCCCTATGTGCTAACATCTTTCCAGAACATTCCAGAACTTTCCCAAACATGGGAGATCACCAGTGTGGGTGGACATGGAGAAAATCCATGCAAACTGGTAGGGAAAATGGTTCCCCCAGAGGGTCCAGGTTAGAGTCACTATATGTCCCTCAGCTCTGCTCCTCTGTGCGTGTCCAAAATTAGAGCCATGACTTGAGTGGACATGTGCATGCCTGTGTTCATAGAAACATAATTCATAATAGCCCCAAGGTGGGAGCAAACCAAGTGTCTAACCAACAGATGAATAAGCCAAACCATATACACATGGGTGTGCAGCAAGTGCACACACACGCTGGACTATTACTCAACTTTAAAAAGGACATCTAGTACCTGATGAACATTCAGGACATGATGTAAGGAGGAAGTCAGTAGCTCTTTAGAGGAGTCAGAGCCACAGAGACAGGAAGTAGGATGAGGGGTGCTAGGGGATACAAAGGGAAGGGAGTAAGTGCTGGGTGGGGATGGAGTTTCAGTGCGGGGAACAAATGTTCTGGAGTTGGAGGGGAGTGCTGCACTATGATATGAATGTGCTCGAGGCTGCTGCGCTGCACAATTAAAACAGTCCTGGGCACTGGTGAGTCACTGCTGCAGTCACTCAGGAAGTTGAGATCTGAGGATCTCAGGTTAAAGCCGGTCCATGGAGACAAAGCTGTGAGACTCTTATCTCCAGTGAACCAAAATGCCAGAAATGGAGGTTTGGCTCCAGTGCTAGAGTATTAACTGAATGCAAAAAAAGCTGATTGAGCCTGCAAGACTCAGGCCCGAATACTGGCACTAAAAGCCAACCAACGGCTTTCTAAAAGAGTTGACTCATTCTGGAGGAAATCTAAATCTTGACTTTGGTTTCTTCCCAGGAGCCTGGTACCATCCATACTAGAGGCAGACACAAAAACGTTCTAGAACTTTCCTCCAACACAGAAACACCACAGACTGTCCTGGATGACTGAGGGACGAGGGGCTGCTGAAGACACTACTCCCTACACACCCAAAGCTCTGGGCCTGGACCCCTGGGTTCCCACACCTAAGCCCTCCACATTTGCAGGTGGGCTGTGTTTGGAGTTTGGACTCAGTGTGCACAGGGGATGGTGAATCACAAACACGGGTGAGGATCAGATTAAGCCCCTCACCCTCCTTTGCACAAGAGGACGCCAGACAGCAAGGCATCTCCGTGTGTGACCTCATATTTAGCATAGCTAAAATAACTGTGGAAAAGATCAAGAAGCCTGGTAACGGGGCCTGCACTGCCCAGGCCTGTCCCGGCTTCCCTGGGCTGATTCGACATTGCTTTCTGGTGTCAGGCGAACCCTCAATGTCACGAGGAGCAGATGAGGAGGTGATTTCTCTTGGCCTGCTGCAAAGCCAAGGGCATCCCCAGCAAAACTGGGGTGGCTTCCACCTAAAAGTATTTTTTTAAAGTCTAGCCACTGGCTACCCTCTGGGCAGTTTTTGTTTTGGATGGTACTGGGGTTTGAACTCCAGGGCCTCCCATTTGCAAGGCAGATAACTCTACCACTTGAGCCACACACTTCCTGCCACCGCAGCCACGCCAGGCAATCTGAACACGCCCCCTTATGCCATGCCCCAGCTTCGTTTTGTTGTTGTTGTTTTGTTTTGGCTCTCTGGAATGAGATGCCCACAGCACCTGACTGGCATCTTTTGGATATCTTCAATGTTTAGATGAAGGCAGCTACGTGTGCACAAATGCAAATGAGCATATCTAGACACCATTTTCATGAACACAGTGAGGGGGGGCATTCTGTCACTATGGAAAGTGGAGCTAGAAACACTGCACAGACAGCAAAATTAAAAAAAACAAAACTTATTTGCTTTCTGAGGAGTTGGGTAATGGTTCAAGGGCATGGCATTTCTGGAAAAATAAAAATAAATGAAGACAACTGGCCTGGAGATGAGGGTCAGGGAAAAGCCTGGAAAGATCTACCCCAGGGGGCCGGGAGTTTGGCCTAGTGGTTAAAGTGCTTGCCTAGCATGCATGAAGACCCGGGTTCGATTCCTCAGTACCACATACATAGAAAAAAAAAAAAGCTGGAAGTGGTGCTAAGGTTCAAGTGGTAGAGCTCTAGCCTTGAGAAAACCCAAGGACAGTGCTCAGGCCCTGAGCTCAAGCCCAGGACTGGCAAAAAAAAAAAAAAAAAGATCTACCCCAGGGGACAGTTTCTGGCCTGACCTTGCCCAACGTGGGCCTTGCTGGGCAAGAGTTCAAGCCCCAGGACTGACCCATACTCTCTCTCTCACCCACACACAAAATGCACCCCAGCATAAAGGAGGGTCTCCATGGCTCCAGACACAGCCTGTTGACCTTCACTGAATTCTCTCTCTCTCTCTCTCATTCTCTCATTCTCTCATTCTCCTCTCTCTCTCTCTCTCTCTCTCTCTCTCTCTCTCTCTCTCTCTCTCTCTCTCTCTCTCTCTCTCTCTCTCTCTTTCACACACACACACACACACACACAAAATCCCAAAGCCCTGGCCCTCGGGGCCATAAAATCATGACTCACAGGCTTACTTGTTCAAAGTACAGGGTAGGCATTTGTGGAATTATAACAATGAGACCCCCTTGTACAATCACACATGTGAACACACACAGAAACCCACAAAAAACTCTTGTTTAGAAAAAATCATGATGGGACCAGGAGTTTGACCTAATGGTAGAGTGCTTGCCTAGCATGCATGAAGACCCAGGTTCCATTCCTTGGTACCACATAGGTAGAAAAAAGCCAGGAGTGGTGCTATGGCTCAAAAGATAGAACTCTAGCCTTGAGAAAGCCTAAGGACAGTGTTCAGACCCTGAGTACAAGCCCTGGGACTGGTAAAAATAAATAAATTAATTAATAATAAAAAAAAATCATGAGCCTGCTACAAGAGTTGGCAAATCCCAGTCCTTGAGCTACATATTTGTGTTTGTAAATAAAGTTTTATTGGGACACGGTCACGCCCACTTATTTACATGCTGTCTGTGGCTGCTTTGGCTCACGGAGATTCTGCCACAGACACTGCGTATTAGCCTCAAATATGACTACTCTGTTCTTCTCCCTCAACATTATGACTCGGAATATCATGGAGGGCCTGGTCCTAAACCATCAAATGCACTGGGCAGGGCTCCTGTGGCACTCACAGGCCTTGCAGTGCAAAGGGGATTATATGCAGGAAGCCTAAATTGGATTAACTGTGGGGAGTCCTTACTGAATTCCAGAGAAATCACCTGTTGGGGAGAGGGGGGAGCTGGTGGCACCCAAGAGCAGCTCCGGTTCTGACCATGCTAAGAACACCCGGTGACAGCCAGCTCGAGGCTAGGAAAATTCCAGAACTTGCAAAGAACTCCATTAGTATTCCTCTTGCAACTGCAGTAGTGGAAGCTTGCCTAGATTTTAATAAATCTATGTTTCAAGGTCAGATGGGAAGCAAGTGTTGGAGGCTTTGCCCTTTCTCTTTTCCCCTCCCCCCTCCTCCTCTTCCTTCTTCCTTTATTCGTCCCCCTCTCTTTCTTCCTTCTCTGTCTCTCTTTTTCTTAATAAAGGTACATATTCTCCTGTGTCCCTCAGGCTGGCCTTGAACTCCTAGGCTCAGATAATCCAGTCCTCCTTCTTCAGTCTACTGAGTAGCTGGGATTATAGGTATGTACCACTATGTTTGGCTTAACTTCTGTGAAGTTGGATGGTTGATGGCATGGTCAGGGATGGAGGGGGGAGGGGAGGACTGAAAGGTTGTAGAGTATAAAATGGTTGAGTGTTTGACCAACTGTAATATCAGTTCTGTATTTATACTATTTCTAGCAAATCATCTTCAGAAGAATATACATTCAGATGCTTTCCAGAAAGAATACAATAATGCACCTTATGACCTGCTCTTTCTTCTGTACAACTAAGTGGCTCCTGTGTGACTCCTTTATTCTAACTGAAAAATGCTGGAAAACTGCCAGGTGCCGCTAGCTTATGCCTATAAACCCCAGCTTCTCAGGAGGCTGAAGTTTGGAGGATTGTGGTTTGAGGCCAGCCAGGGCAGAAAAATCCGTGAGATTCTTTATCTCCAATCAACTAATCCACAAGTGGAATTTGTGATTCAAGCGGCAGGGCATTGACTGAACAAGTACAAGGCCTTGTGTTCAACACCTACTACTAGAAAAAAGAAAAACAAACAACATTTGTTTGATAAAGCTTTAGCTTTGTGGGTCACCTTCAACATGAAAACAGCCATGTGAGGAGGCTATGACAGAGCTCCAGAGGCTCTGTGCTGGGCTCATCTATGGGTAGAGCCTTCTAGAAAGCAAAAATGGGAGAAATGCTGCAAACCACAGAGCTGAGAATGTAGTGAGCAACTTGCATGCCTCAGAGGCAAGCTCCTGTCAGCAGAAGGCCTGCTGCTAACCCTGCTCCTCTGGGGTCCAGGGAAGATGGTGGGGCCAGGTCTCAGCAGGAGAAGAATGGGGTGGCCTGCAGGGGGCACTGTTCCCCACTGCCTGGAATGCAGAACCCTTCATGGTGGAAGGGAGGCCTACAAGGGGGGGAGGGCAGATGTGGGAGCCCCCTCACCCCCACCCCTCACCAAGCAATGGACAGGTTCAACTTTTTTTACCCCCCAGAAGAAAGTGTGATGATGTGTGTGTGTACTAAGGCTACTGGAACAACCACAAATCATCTTAGTGTTAAGGGTCAGGAGTGTAAAATCAAGATGCCGGCAGAGCTCATTCCTCCCACAGGCTCCATGGAGCTGTGTCTCCTCTCACCTTTTAGGTCCTGCATCCCTTGGCTCCTGGCCTCTTCCTTCCACTTTAGAGCAGGCAGCCTGGCATCTCCCAGACCTGCAGCCTGGCTCTGACCCCCTGCCTCTTCTGAGGACCCCGTAGCCACACAGCACAAGTAACCAATGCCAGAAATCACATCCACAAGTCCCTTTTGCCACATGGAGTGGCATAACTGCAATTTTTTTTGAGGGGAGGGTGAGATGCCCATTATTCTGCCTACCATGTTGGCAGTCCAGGTAAAAATTTACAGAAAGGCAAAGACCCTTCGGTTCCCCACTGTCTGAGGGGACACTCCACTCTCCAAGGACAATGTACTGATCCCTGCCAGGAGTGGACAGGGCATGGCAAAAGACTTGAAAAGTCCCCACCTGTGGGCACCAACCCTGTCACTGCCCTGGGTGGAGTTCACTGTGACCCCAGCTCTGGTGGGTTTTGTAGCAGTCAGCCACCAAGTTCTTTACCTCCTTCCTCCCGCTCCCACTAGCTTGCTTTGATACCCAAACCACCCTGCCTCCCTATGAACTTTGGAGGGATGAGGGTTGGAACTCCAGACCTCATATTTGTTAAGCAGATGTTTCTACCATGTCTCTCTCTCTCCTTCCCTCCCTCCCTCCTTCCCACACCAGACCTTTATGCACTGAGGTGCAATTGTCCTATCTCTGCCTCCTGAGTAGCTAAGATTATAGGTGTGTGCTACTACACGCACCCCACACCATATGCTTTAGTAACATTAGGCATTAGTTTAGTGCATTGGTTACGACTGAGGAACCAGTACTTTAAATTAACTTGTGCTCTACTAGAGTTGGCCAACAGAGCTGTCCATGCTTCTCACACCAACAAACAGAGCATCTGCAGGCAGTGGGGTGATCGTTGTCTGAGGAAGACCTAAGGCAACTGAGGATGCTGAGGTTACCCTCTCTCTGCTGGAGTCACGGGAGGGAAGTCTCCCAGGTATGCTATCACCTAAACTTCATCAAGTCTACCTTCAAGCTGGTGTGAACTCCAACTCTCTCCACACTGCCCATTTCACAGGTCTCCATCTGCCTGCAGTGGCTAGCATCAAGGTTCAATCCAGCCCAAGTGTCTTTAGGAGGCTCCAGGAGCTTTTCCTGGGAATAGGTGGTGGGGGGGGGGGGTGTCTGAGGCTGCATCTGAGAAGCAATGATCCCACATCTCTGTCTCAACCCTAAGCATGCTGGACCTTGGTAGGGACCAGAGTCCATAATTGACTTTATCCCAGGACTTGGTCATCCAAAAGGGAAAAGGTAATCTACTACTGCCAATAATGCAAATGAAGCCAGGTGCTAAGGACTCATATCTATGATCCCAGCTACTCAGGAGGCTGAGATCAAAAGACTGCAGTTCAAAGCCAGCCCGTGCAGGAAAGTCTTTAAGATTCTTATCTCCAATTAGCCAGCAACATGTTATTGGTGGAATAGGGCACCAGTGGTCTCACCTGGCATCCTAGCTACTCAGGAGGATGAGATCGGAGGATCTGTGGCTCTTAGTTCCAATTAACCATCAAAAACAATGCCAGAATTGGAACTGTGGCTCAAATGGTAGAGCGTTAGGCTTGAGTGGGGGTGGGGGTAGGGGTGGGGGGCAGGCTCAGGTCCTGCTCCATATAGCAGCGCACACGCACACACACACACACACACACACACATAGCCCAAGTGCCTATAATCCTACCAACTCAAAAAGCTGAGATCTGAGGATCAATGGTTCAAAGCCTTATTTTATTTTTCTGCTTTGCTCAAGGCTAATGCTTTGCCACAGAACCACTTCTGGCCTTTTCTGAGTAGTTTATTAAAGATTAGTCCCACAGACTTTCCTGCCCAGGCTATGAGCCACCAGCACCCCATTCATGGCCTCTTACTCCAATGAGCCACCCCAAAGTTGGAAGTGGGACTGTGACTCAAGTGGGAGAACACCAGCTTTGAATAAAAAAGCTCAGGGACAGCACCCAGGCCCTGAATTCAAGTCCTAGTACACACATGTCTGCATGTACATGTACACACACACATACACACAAACAAAACAAAAGAAAAGAAAAACAACCCAGGGGTCTCCTTAGGTAGCCCACACTAGCTGCCCTCAAACTCATGAACCTCCTACCTCAGCCTCCAGATGGGCTTAAAGGTATGCAGCACGACTCTCCACTCTAAATTCAGTTTTGCTCTTCATAAAACCTCAGCAAATTAGTTACTTGTAAACACTGAATAACTGGAATGTCCCTGCTTATATGACTATGTTGGATTCCTGCCAAGTAACTTGATATGGTTCTCCCCTAAATCTATCCTGACAGGGGAAGGGTGGCTAGCTTAACCTGCACCCTTTTTTTTTTTTTTTGGTCAGTCAAGGGACTTGAACTGTGGGCTTGGGCAATGTCCCTGAGCTCTTCAGCTCTAGGCTACCACCCTACCCCTGGTGCCACAGTGCCACTTCCCATTTTCTAGTGATTAATTGGAGTTAAGAGTCTCACGTTCTTTAGTGCCCTGGTTGGCTTTGAACCTCGATCTTCAGATCTCAGCTTCCTGAGTAGCTAGGATTACAGGTGTGAGCCATTACACCCGGCTCTGCGCCCTTCTTTTAAAGCTCCCTGAATTCCACCCCAAAGAACTACAAACTGATTTAATGTTTTTTTTTTAAGTGCTGGAATTAGATATTGGTAACAGTTTCACAAGCCTGTGCAAAATACACTAAAAAAATCACTGAATGGCACTTTTCTTTCTGTAGTGGTGTAACATTGTAATTCAAAATAAGGCTCTTGAAAACAAGAGATAAAGGAGAGTGCATTTGAAAAGGGTGGATTTTATGGCAGGTGAATTGCAGACAGTGAAACAGTTACTTTTTAAAACAGTGGTATAAGTTTAAAATGTAACCATCCATGCCTACCCCCCACTCTTATATCTGTCACCCTAGCTATTCTGGAGGCTGAAATCTGGAGATTCAAAGCCAGCCTGGGCAGGAAAAGTCCATGCAACTCTTATCTTCAATTAACTGGCCAAAAAAGCTGGAAGTGGACCTGAGCTCAAATGGTAGAGCACCAGCCTTTAGCGATGGAGTAGAAAACACAGCTAAGGGATAGTGCCCAGGCCTTGAGTTCAAGTCCCAGTACTGCCCCCCCCACATACACAAATAATTTACACACTTTCTGTTAAGTGTATCTATCATAAATCAGTACATTGAGTCAGGCACGAGTGGCTGATGCCTGTAATTCTAGCTACTCAGGAGACTGGGAGCTGAGGATTGTGGTTTGAGTTCAGTGCAGGCAAAAACATCTGTGAGACTCTCCAAAGATCCACTGAAAAAGCTGTATGTGGAGCTGTGGCTCATGTGAAGGAAGTGCTAGCTTTGAGCTAAAAAGCCCAAGGACAGTACCCAGGCTCCGAGTTCAAATCTCAGGACCAGCTCACATGTACACACACACACACACACACACACACACACACACACACAAGAAATCAGTTCCTTTGCTACTTTGAATACAACCAACTACCATTTTATACCTAGTTGAAACTACGAACCAACCTATCCTTAGGAAAGCAGAGAAAGCACCAAGACCAGTTATTTGGCTGGAATAACAAAAGGAGACAGCTGGAAGGGCAGGTTCATTGAAGACTAGGGGAGGACATTATTTTTTATTTTTTTTGCCATTGAACAGATATTTATTGAGCATCTATGATGGCCTAAGATACTGTTTTTCCACTTAGTGACATATAGTCTAGTATAATAGACATATATCAAATACAGAAAACAGTAATTCAGATTGTTCAGTCTAAGAAAAAACAAGACATTGGAATCAATGGGGTAACACTTCACCCAGACTTGTTAAATAGGGATGGGCTAAAAGGCTTCCTAGAGGAAGCAATCCCTCACAAACGATCATAAACCTGGTGAAGGATGGAAGGAAGGAAAGAGGGAAGTAAGGGAAGGAAGGAGGAGATGAAAGGAGGGCATGGCAAGGCCTGGTGGAGGACATTATTTTTAAAGTTTTCCTCTCTCCCCTCATTAACTACATTCCTCCTCCCTTCAGGAGAAAAAAACATTCCTACAAGCAGCTCTAAAGCTGAAACTGGAATTGTTTTGGACTAGAAGAGTGAGCTTTCAAATCCAAGTAGCTCTTGATGGCTGGGGGAGAAGGTGTGTATGTGGGGGCAAGAAGAGGTGAAATTTACTTCACAAATAAACGACAGTCTGCCCTCAATAAATAAAGGTCTTTGGGTCTGAAATGATTTAAGGCAGGCTGTCGATGGACCCGGTCTGTCACAGGAGTCACCCATTGGAGTTTGGAGAAATAGCAACTGAATAGGACAGAAGTCACATTAGTTCACAACTATGTTAAACACGTGCTGGGTAAACACAAGCGGGAGACACAGCTGGTGACCACAGCCCCAGTGCCTGGGGCTTAGGGACAAGTCCAGTAGCCTTTCAGCCATAATTGCTGCTACCTGGGACAAGACAGGACAACCTACATACCATTTCAACTAGCAAACACAACTTAAGAGAAACAGGGAAAAAAAAAAGATGACAGAATTTTTCCTTTTTTTCCCTACTGTATTCTACCTAAAAAAAAAAAAGAGTGTTTGCCTAACATAACCAAGGAAGTCATTGGGCTCTGGCCCCCAGCACCTCAGAAATCACAAAGTTATTAACCCAGGGCTGGTGGCTCACGCCTGTAATCCTACCTAATCCAGAGGCTGAGATTTGAGGATTGCAGTTCAAAGCGAACCCTGGTAGCAAAGTCCATGAGACTCTTATCTCCAATGAACCAACAAAAAGCTGGAAGTAGGCTGGAAGCATGGGTTAGTGGCAGAGCACCTGCCCAGGACAAAACAAAAACTGGAAGCCCAGGACAAAACAAAAACTGGAAATTGAGTTGTGGCTCAAGTGGTAGAGCACTAGCTTTGAATACAGAAGCTAAGGAACAACGTCCAGGCCCTCAATTCAAGCCCCAGTATATATTTGGCTTTGGTGCCTACCAAAAACAAAACAAAACCGAAGGAATAAAAGAAGAAAATAACTAAATAAAATATGCTCTATAAAACTGAAATGAACATTTACAAGAACAAAATGAGTGCATTCCAGCTGTTGCCTGCTATTCTGTCTAGAACAAATGTAGTTTTTTTTTTTTTTCCTTTTCTTGTTCAGAAGGACTTGGTAATTCATAGAAATAACAAACTAGGTAAACCCAAAGCTGGCCCAAACAAGTCAAGATATTTCTATTTCCTGGGCTATTATTTATACAGACTATAGCCACCTGAAAAGGCAAGCATAAGAGCAAGTCATATGTACAAGTTACATAACATTCATTTAGCATTTACCATATGCCACAATGGAATCCCCCTACCAATCGTTATTCCCATTTTAAAGATTGTAGGGGTAGGGTGGACACTGATGTTTTTTTGGGGGGGAGGGGAAGTTCTGTAGCTAATACATGGTGGCTTGGGACCACTAACACTGTGTGACAGGTCCCCTGAAGAGTTCTAGCATTAATTATTTACTCAGATTCCAGCAAAGTTCACAACAGCCCTCCCCTTCCAGTTCCCCCACAAATCACCTTGGCCCTAGGACTGATCATGAATTCCTAAGGAGAAGAAGAGGGGATGGGTCTCAAAGCTACAGGCTTTGGGGTTCCATGACCCCAGGACAAGTAAAGGAGGGACACTTGGCCTCAACTCTTGGAGAAAAGTTTGGGCCTCCCTGCGGCCAGCTTAGCTGTCCCACTGATCCCCTCACCTAATGGGAGAAACCGAGGGGACGAGCAAACTCGCCTGGGACTCAGCCCCGGCTTGCCACTCCACGATCAGAATGGCCTTGTCCCCACTGAGATCTCCACCAAGAAAGATCCCCGCACCCCCTAAAGAATGAGCCAGAAAGAGCCCCAAAGTATCCGCACTGCACTTGTCCTGGGTGTCCGCCGGCCGGAGGAGACACCTGTTCCGGGATATCTTAATTCCTTGCCACCACCCCCTACGCAGGAGAGGCCTGCCCGAGGTATTGGGGTGCTGTTATTATGTGTGGGGGTGTTACTCCCCCAACCTGTGATCCTGTCCCAGCACCCCTTAACCAGGGGCAGAGGCGACACCCGAAGTGACCTTCCTTCTCCCCTACACTGGAAGATCGTCTGCAACCCGCTTTCCTTCCCCCGCCCCCCCATCTCCTCACGAATCGAGGGGGGCGGCCGGCTCCTCAGCGTCTGGGGTCCCCCAGGGCCCTGCGGGAGGCCTGAGGTAAACCCCGGGAGGGGGGGTCCCGAACCCCATCCTCTGGACACCCCCGGGAGGGCTTCCAACCTGCTCTCTTGAACCCCATTCTCTTTAGAATTGCCCCGCAGCCTCACCTCGGCTGGGTTCCCCGCTCAGGTCGCCCGCTCCTCGGTCACTTTCGCCTCAGCCAGCGCCGCCGCCGCCTCCCGGCCTCAGCCGAGATGCAGACGCCCGCCCCGCGGAGCCGGAAGCGGGAGGCCGCGTATGGAGAGCTACGCATGCGCGACCACGCCCTCCTGGGGGGCGTGGACAGCGAGGGGCGTGGCCCCGGTGCGCTTAGGTCTTCCTTGCACCTGGGACTTTGCCTTAGGCTGAGCTCAGGTTGTGCCAGGGGTGGGGCGCCGCCAGCTGAGCTGTATTGTGGGGAGCAAGACGGATGTAGGAGGATCCTTGTGGTGAGGGTGAGGGGGACCCCCCCCAGGGGCCCAGTTGGGGTCAGTGGAATGAGGGCTTTTTAAAAGTAAATGGGCCAGCTAGGCGATGGTAGCCCACACCTGTTATTCTAGCTACTGTGTGTGTGGGGGGGGGGGGGGGGAGCTGAGATTTGAATATGGTGGTCCCATCTGCATGAGACATATCCAATGAACCACCAAAAAGCCAGAAGTAGAAGAGTGGCTCAAGTGGTAGCAAGCTAACCTTGAAGCTAAAAATCTAAGGGACAGCACCCAGGCTATGAATTCAAGCCTCAGTACCATCACTCCCTCCTAAAATAAATAAATAAACAAACAGGTTAAGGGAACCTCGATATAAGCCAGTATGGGGCGTGTTAAAGAGGGGGGTGAGGACCCCCAAGGGAGATTAGCCCTGTTAAGGGGCATTTGGGGGGGTCAGGACCAAAAAGGACTTAGAACCCCCCCTAGGAAAAAGAGGAGCTAGGAAGACCTTCCAGAGAGATTGGAGGGGCTGGCAATGTGAAATAGGGGTAGAGTGCTTGCTTAGTATGTATGAAGCCCTGGGTTCAATTCCTCAGTACCACATAAACAGGAAAAAGCCAGAAGTGGTGCTATAACTCAAGTGGTAGAATGCTAACTTTGGGCAAAAGAAACTCAGGAACTGTGCCCAGGCCCTGAGTGCAAGCCCCAGGACTGGCAAAAAAAAAAAAAAAGAAAAAAGAAATAGAGATCGGAGGAGTTGTGTGGGGGGGGAGGGGGGTGTTTGGTGGATCAGCTGATGATTTGTGGGTCTGGGAAAGAGTTGATTGGGGGTGTCAGTAGGATGGGAATACTCAAGTGGGACAATGGAGTTTGGAACATTTTTCAAGGTCCATGAAGCCCTGGATGTTTAGCAGGTCTGAAGAAAGGGGACAGAGCAGTGGGGTTGGTTGATGTCTTGAGGGAATCTAAAAGGTCTAGAGGGATCTGCCGGCAGACATCTCTGGGGGCATTTTGGGGCCTCGTTAACTAAGGGAGTTTCCTCTGGTGGCAGGAAATCTGAGGGGAGAATGGAGAGTGGGTGACGTTCACTACAGTAAAGCAGATCTGGGATAAATTAATCATGTTTCTGGCACTTGATCAGACCTCAGAAACCATAATATCTAATATCCCAAACACAGACAACCCAGACACTCCCAAATACTCAAAACAGGGTTCCACCCCAGAATATGTCAGACATCCATCAGAAATTCTGAAGCCCACATTCAGAATCTGAAAAACATACTCAAATCATTCATTCATTCATTCATTCATTCATCTATTCACTCATCCAATCCATCCACTCACCCATCCATCCATCCATAGACACATTCATTCACACACAGACTCTATCTATCCATCATCCATTCATCCACACACAGAATCTATCCAACCATCCACAGGAGGCTGAAATCTGAGGATCATGGTTCCAAGCTTGCCCAGACAGTTAAGTTTGTGAGACACTTATCTCCAGATAACCAGAAAACCAAACTAGAGTTGTGGCTGAGGTAGTAGAACTCTAGCTTTGAGTGGGAAAAGCTAACGGACAACAATGGACCAAAGCCCTAGTAACTGGCACAAAATTTTAAAATTGTGTTTTAGAAAACTCAAGCTAGGGCCAGGAGTTTAGCCTAGTGGTAGAATGCTTGTTTAACATGCACGAAGACGAGGGTTCAATTGCGCACATACATAGAAAAAGTCGGAAGTAGTGGTGTGGTTCAAGAGGTAGAGCTCTGGCTTTGAGAAAAGCCCAAGGACAGTACTCAGGTCCTGAGTTCAAGCCCCAGGACTTGTTAAAAAAGAAAACAAAGAAAGAAAAGAAAAAGGAAAAGAAAAGAAAGAACATTCAAGCAATATAATGTGGCAAGGACTCAAGTTCCTACTTTGAATCCTGACTTGGACAAAAACAAGTACCTTCCAAAGTTATCTATCTTACTTGGTTGCAATAAGGGTTATTGAAGTCATATATCTATGTTGAGCAATGTGGTTCTTGAGATATTTGTAAGTAACCAGTACAGTAAAGCTTCACATTGTGATTACACAAAGCCTTCTGGGATTATTAAAGTGTCATTCAGGAAACAACACTGCTGAAACTCTTATCTGTGGAGGCCATATTTGTAAGGGGTTTATTGATTTCTAGGGCATAGTAAGCCAGTCTCTCCTGGGTCTGCTCTGCTTGACTGCCTGGCTTAGGGATGAGCAAGTGATTTCTTCCTTTTCCTTCTTCCTTCCTCACTTTCTGTCCAGGTTGGCCTTGCCTTCTTCCCTGAAGCACTTGGGACAACAGACTCAAGCCACTATGCCCAGGTATTGTATCTAGTGCATGGCAGGCATGTAACTGGCACCCAGCCATTGGCTGAGATGGAGTCTCAGGAATCTTTACATCTGGGCTGGCCTTGAATTGTGATTCCCTTGATCTTTGCCTCCCAAAGCAGCAAGGATTACAGGCTTGAGGCACCACACCTGGCAGAAGACATTTTCTATAAATACTCCTCCAGTAAAAGACTTCCAACTTTACCATTGTTGTCTGAAAGCTGGGACAGACAATATGCATGCAAGTGGGCACTGCTGTCCCCAACAAAACCTTCTTTATAAACTCTAAAATATGAATGTCATGCCATGTTTATGGGTCCCCAAATGGTTATTTTCAACCATTAAAAAAGGGGAAAGGGAGGGGCCGGGAGTTTGGCCTAGTGGTAGAATGCTTGCCTAGCATGCATGAAGACCCGGGTTCGATTCCTCGGTACCACATACATAGCAAAAAGCCAGAAGTGGTGCTGAGGCTCAAGTGGTAGAGTGCTAGCCTTGAGAAAGTCCAAGGACAGTGCTCAAGCCCTGAGCTCAAGCCCAGGACTGGCAAAAAAAAAAAAAAAAAAAAAAAAAAAAAAAAAAAAAAGGGGAAAGGGGCCAGGATCCAGAGGCTCATGTCTGTAATCCTAACTATTCAGAAGCTGAGATCTGAGGATTGAGGTTCAAAGTCATCTCTGGCTGACTTTCTCATGAAAGTCATGAGACACATATCTTCGATTAATTAACAAAAAAGAAAACCTAAATAAATAAGAAGCTAGACTGTTAGCCTTGAGCAAAATTGCTCAGGAACAGCATCTAGGCCCTGAGTTCAAGCCTCATCCCCACCCCCCAAAAAAAGCCTGAAGTGGAGCTGTGGCTCAAGTAGTAGAGAGCTAGCACTGAGCACAAAAGCTCAGGGACAATGCCCAAACTCTGAATGGACTGGCGTGTATGCATGCATGTGTACACACACACACACACACACACAGATCTGGAAGGCAGATGCTTACCACTTGAACCACGCCCCTACCCTGTGAGCCACACCTCCTATCACTTAGAGCTTTGCTCTACCCATAAGCCACACCTACCAATTGAACCATGCCCCATCTCTCAAGCCACACCCCCAAAACACGAACCACGCCCCTGCCATTCAAACCATGCCTCCTACTGCTTGAGCCACGCCTCTGTCGCTCAAGCTCCAAGCCCTTGCAACTTGAACTACACCATAGCACGCTTAGCCACACCCCCTTGCCACTCAAGCCACGCCCTCTACTACTCAAGCCACACCTCTAGCCCCTGGGCTCTGTTAACTTTCCTCTGGAACTCCAACCTTCAGTACTGCACGAGCAGCTTTAATTGATGTAGGCACGGAGTGATATATCCCAGTATCTCCTCCCTCCAGCCAAAGCATGCCCCGCCTGGATCTCATTTTACAGGGGATTCTTGGGAGGACTAAAGTTGTAGAAAAGGGGAGTTTCGCCCATCTTGGGGGTCACCCAAGTGCTCCCCCATCCTCAGCATCCCATCCTGTCTTCTCTCCAGAGAACTGCTGGAAAGGAGACTACAGGACTGACCGGAAAGATGGAAAGAGAGAGGCTGTTGTCCAGGAGTGGACTGGACTGGTAGACTCACCAGAGCTCAGAAAAGGCTTGCCACACAGCGGGCAGCTGGAGTGGCTAGAGAAGGTCCCTGGTACCAGTTGGTGGCCGTTGACACACTCTCGCCTCTCCCGAGCATCCTGAGCCTTGTCTCTAAGAAGTACTGGGCTCTTTCCCTGCAGTGGACAAAGGTGACCTTGAAATGGCAGGGCTCCCAGGTCAAGGGTCGTCTATGGAGCTAGAGGAAGAAGAAGTTGCTTCTCAACCCCTACCCAACCCTCCTGACCTTCTCCTTCTGCCTGGTGACCCGATTGCGTAGGGAGCTCAGACTCCGCTTCACCCTGGTGCTCCTGTCTGCCTTCTCAGTCTTGCTCAGGCCATCCTCGTTCCTGGGGGGACAGGATGGTTGTCAGGATTGTGGGTGGGGGTTCCCTGGCACTCCACAACTCCAATTCTCCTCTCCCCCTCCACACACATTTAAGGAAGTTTACACACGTCTACAGAGGAACTCACCTTGCAGATGAGAAAACATTAACCTCAAACAAGTTTGAGGCTCAGTCAAGGATGGAACTCTTGACTCCCTCCCTCCCTCCCTCCCTCCTCCTCCTTCTCCTCCTCCTTCTCCCCTCCTCTTCCTGGGCTTGGGCTCAGGGCCTAAGCACTGTCCTTGGGGTTTCTCAAGGATAGAGCTCTACCACTTTAGCCACAGCACCACTTCTGGCTTTTTTTTCTATGTATGTGGTACTGAGGAATCAAACCTAGGTCTTACCACTAGGCCAAACTCCTGACCCAGCCTACTCATTTTTTATAAGCCATTTCCCCATGCTCTGGCTTTCACATTTCTGCCCAATTCCCCTGCGTGGCCAGCCCAGTGCCATTTAGATAAATATTACTAAAGCTAGCTATGCTTTTGCTCCAGGCAGAACTATTTTCTGGAGAGAGATCCTGTCATTCAAGATGTGGATGTGTGCTAGCTATAAATGTTTGTTGACAGGGGGTGGGGGAGGAAAAGAAGAGACGGAGATGAAGTCAGAGTCAGAGACAGAGATATGGTGGGGGTGGAGACAGACCATCACTCTATAATGTGTTCCCCAGAATTAACTCTGCCAGGAATTCCCACCATTCTTTGGGATAAAGTTGGGGGGAGCAGCACAGAGACCCCAATCCAGCCACTTCAGACAACTTGTACTTACTCAGACAGGAACTCAAACCAGGTGAGGCTGGAGTGAGCTCCCCCAGGGCTGGTAGACAGGCGAGCCCGCTGCCGGGCCCTGCATGACAAAGGACACATATGTGACTCCACAGCTGGTTTATTCCTTCTCCCCATCTCATTGCAAAGCTTTAGGGCTCGGGGATGCCAAAGAGGGGCCTCCTCACACAAGGGGTAGTGTGACAAATTATCCAGCAGAGGGCAGTAACAAGTCACAACGCCTCAGGAAAAAGTGAATGTGTGCAAGTGCAGGCCCAATTCAAATACTGCTACTGGAACACAACTCAGGGCCTTGACCTCTCACTTGGTGTTTTTGCTCAAGGCTAGTGCTCTACTGCTTGAACCCAACTCCGTTTCTAGCTTTTTTTTTTTTTGCCAGTTGTAGGGCTTGAACTCAGGGCCTGAGCACTATCCTTGGGCTTTCTTGAGGCTAGAACTCTACCACTTGAGCCTCAGCACCACTTCTGTTTTTTTCTATCTGTGTGGTACCGAGAAATCGAACCTGGGCCTTCGTGCATGCTAGGCAAGCACTGTACCACTAGGTCAAACTCCCAGCCCCGTTTCTAGCTTTTTGCTGGTTCCTTGGAGATAGTTTCATGGACTTTTCCTGCCAGGGCTGGCTCTGAACTGTGATTCTCAGATATTTGCCTCCTGAGATAGCTGGGATTACAGCGAGGGTTCTTGGTTTAGAAAAAAATTCTTCTCTCACTGATTTTGTTAACCACTCAGCTAGTGATAACTGGCTCTTCACCATCTGTTCTTTTCTGTTCTCCCATGTGTCTCCTGTCTTCATTTTCTCTCCCTTCCTCTCTCTCTCTCTCTCTCTCTCTCTCTCTCTCTCTCTCTCTCTCTCTCTCTCTCTCTCTCTCTCTCTCTCTCTCTCTCTCCCTTTCTCTGTCATGGGACTTGAACTAGGGGCCTAGGCACTGTCCCTGAGTTGTTTTTTTTGGGGGGGGGCTCAAGGCTAGTACTCTTACCACTTGGAGTGACAGCTCCACTTCCATTTTTTTTTTTTGGTGCTTAATTGGAAAGAAGAGTCTCATGGACTTTCCTGCCCAGGCTGGCTTTCAACCATGATCCTCAGATCTCAGCCTCCTGAGTAGCTAGGATGACAGGTGTAAGCCGCTAGCATCTAGCTCTCTTTTTGCTCTTATTATAATTGTTGCTGTGTTTGAGGCTGGGCTCTAACTCATTATCCCTCTGCTTCAACCTCCCAAGTGCTGGAATTATAGGCATGTGTTACCACTCTCCATTCTTATCTTCTTTATACCTGTTCTCCTGTGTGGAGGTGGCACTGTTGTACTGATTTTCCTCTCAGTTGTATTTCTTACACTTCTCCCTCACCTGTCTCCACATGTGTCTTCTCCCACACCTGTTCCCACCCTGTCTCCTTTCCCACTTACCCATGGTACTGTCGAAGTTCTTGAAGCACTTCCTGTACCATCAGCCTGAAGAGGAGGTAGGATGAAAACAGCCCACAGTCACCCAAGGTCACATACACAGTCCCCAACCTGAGCTCAGCCCTGGGCCCTGATGCAGAGCCTAAGTGCATCCAATCCATTCTCCCATTGTTGGAAACCAAATCGGGTGATGGCGAGCCATAATCACTTAATACCAGTTGGGCTGGAGACAGCCCGGTGTGGGTGGCTCATGCCTGTAGTCCTAGCTACTCAAAAGGCTGAGATCTGAGGATGGTGGTTTGAAGCCAGTCTGGGCAGGGAAGTCCATGCAACTCTTCCTCTCCAATGAACCAGCAAAAGGCCGGAAGTGGAGCTGTGTATCAAGTGGAAGAGCGCCAGCCTTGAGTGAAAAAGCTAAGGAACGGGACCTAGTTAAAGCCTCAGTATGGGTGAACACACAGATACAGACAGACACACAAACACCACCATGCTGAATCTGCAGAGGCCATACCCAGACTTGACCATCCTACTCCTCTTCCTCTCAGCCCCCCCAACCCCATTCCAAGCCCTCCAGGCAATCACTCACACATGATCTGGCTCCACGTGGTCCTTTGCTAGGCATTGCAACACTGGGGGCTGTAGTTCTACAAGACACCCCCCAACCCCAGAGAGCACCACTGTGAGGGGATCCAGTCCTGCCCCTGTCTGCCCCTGCAGAACGGGAGGGACTGTCAGAGAGGAGAGGTAAGAATAGGGAACAGAAAAAACCCAGCAAGGTTCTGGCCTGTGGCAGCTTCTTCCACCCACCCCAACCGCCAAGGAGAGGGGGAGGAGCAGGTGAGGAAGGCCACACCCCCTCTGGGGATTCTCAGGACCCAGCATTCCAGGTCCTAAGAGACCCTAAATCCCTCTTCCCCAGCCTTGTGCATTTCTGAGGTGTAGCTGGGGCTCCATCTACTGGGTGTGTGTACGAACGTATGTCTTCCCACTTCAGTCGTATGGATGAAGGAACCCTGCTAGGCGCGATTACCTTGGCCAGGTAAAGTGCACACTTCAAAATCTGGAGTCAGTTCCACACAGCCGACGTCATTGCAGGCCAGGGGCACGGATCTGGACCGCAGTACTCTCTTCTCCTGGCTGCCCGATTCCTGTGTGAAAGAAAAGCACCTTTGGGAAGCCTGGAAGAGAACCCCAGAGGCAGAGGGCGTGAACAAAATGATGGGGGTGTCGCTCAGGTTGTAGGATGCACAGTTCCTGTCATGGGGGCGTGGCCCCAACGACAGGGCGTGGCTCGGGACGTAGAGGTGTGGCTCAAGTGATGGGCGTGGCTCCAATTGTAGGAGGAGCGACTCTGAGGTGGGGGCGTGGCTCAAATGATAGGGGCGTGGCTCCAGCAGTAGGAGGAGTGGCTTAAGTTGTGGGAGGAATGAATCAAGTGGTGGGGGCGTGGCTCAGGCAGTAGGGGCGTGGCTTATGCGATAAGGGTGTCATTCTAGCCATAGGGCAACAGCCTAGCCAGCTTGATGCCTTGCAACATCTCCCGTTTTGGGCTCTGTGACAATCACACACATTGCCCAGGGACTCTGCTACCTGCAGTTTATCATCAAGGGCCAGATGTGGGGTGCTTGACCTCCAGATTCCGGAACATCTCCCCTCCCCTGCCATCAGCTCAGCATCCTATGATGGCTTGCACCCACAGTGTTTTGTTGGCTTCTGGGAAGGCCCCCAGGGTTAACACTCACCTTGCGTGGGTGTTCTGTTGGGGTCCCATCTCCAGACAGACCCCCTTGGGTCCAAGTCTTCAGCCCCTCTCCTGACAGGTTAAGAGCGAGGCTAGCTAGCCAGCGAGGGAGACCGGGCCCTGTGTCTGCAGCAGAAGCGTCCAGACTGAGCCTGGCGGAGGAGGAAGGAGGTACAAAAGCTTAGGGGTGGTCTTCATCTGTTTCCAGACTCAGGATCCAACCCTGGTTGAAGGAGGGCCTTCCAGATCAAGGTGGGGATAAAAGCCACAGAGAGGGGCCTGCAGTCCCCCAAAAGTCACAGGGTGTCAGCAGCTTCCCCATCCCACTTGAGTGGGAAGGCAGGTTACATTGGTCAAAACTTCATTTGCATCAGACCTACCCTTAATTCACAGACTAGATTATTTGAGGGACACAGGAGGAGGGACTGAAGCTCCTCCAGTATTTGATGCTGAAAATGTGGGGGCAGAGTTACTGAGATGGTTACTACATCCCCTACCCCTTGGATTTCTTGAGACAGAGGTTCACTAGATTGCCCAGGCTGGCCTCAAACTCATGATCTTTCTGCCCCTCTCTCTTCAGACTGCTGAGAATGTGTGCCATTCCACCAGGCTTAGATTGCTCTGCGTGTGTGTGTGTGTGTGTGTGTGTGTGTGTGTGTGTATGTGTGTGAGAGAGAGGTGGGGGGGCGAGCGAGTAGTCCTGGGGTGTGAACTCAGGGTGCTGTCCCTGAGCTTTTGTACTCTGGGCTAGTACTCTGCCACTCGAACCACAGCTCTACTTCTGGTTTCTCTTCCTCCTCCTTCTTTTCTTCTTAAGTTTTCTTTTAGTAGTTAATTGAAGATAAGAATCTCACTGATTCTCAAATCTTAGCTTCCCAAGTAGCTAGGATGACAAGTGTGAACACCTGACTTAGCCCTGTGTGTGTTGATTGCAAGTTAGTCTGTGATCACAGCTCCAAGCCATCCATGAGACTCATCGCCAATGAAGTATCAAAAAAGCAGCAAGTGGTGCTGTGGCTCAAGTGGTAGTGCACAAGTGTGTGTGTGCATGCCTGCACACCCACACAACCACCAAAACACTGTTTACAGATGAACAGGCAGTGTGACAGGATGAATGGCCAAGTGTGAGGCTTGAGCATGTGTGTGTAGGCTGTCTGTGCTAGCTACTGTGTCTGTGATCCACACATGTGGGTTTCTACACCCACAGGCTCTTTGAACATGTGTGTATGTGTTTGAGCCAGCTCTCCCAGCACACATGCATTAGTGAGGCAATTCAGATGTCATGGTAGTGTGTCCTGACATGGCCTTGCTGACCCCTGCCCAGTCCTGGGGGGGGGGTTCTGCTGACCTCCGCCTGCTCCCTGAACAACTCCGAGACCTCTCCCAGCTTCGTCTCCGTGGCAGGATTTGGGCCCCCGCCGAGCTGGATAGGGCTGGATCTCTCTTGGTTTCTTTGTCAGGGGTCTCCTTGTCTGTAGCCCCTCCAGGTTGGCTGTGAGAAGGGTCCCCTAAGCCCAGGTCCTGGAAGTACTCGCTGCCACGAAGGGCCTCCCAATCCAGGCTGAGGTCTTCTGTGCTCTCACTGAGCCCTTCTGGGAAGCTGTCCTCCTGCAGGTGATAAAAGAAGTCATTAGCTGGGCATGGTAGTTCACACCTGTAATTTCAGCAGGGGGACCTCTTCTATTTTTCCCCCGCCCCCAGCCCCTGCTTTCTTTTGTTCTTTGCTTCTCTCTCCTCTCTCATCAGGCATTCTATTTGTCTTTTTTTTTTTTTTCCAGCTCAGGATATCTGCCTTATTCCCATTCATAGAAAGCTTGGAAAACTCCTATGTATCATTCAAAACCCATCTTGGACATACCCTCCAGGCTGCCTTCCTAATTCTTTGAGGCTAGTCGAGTGCGCCCCCCTCCTCCTCTCCTTCCCCCCCCCCTCTCTCCCTTTCTGTGCCAGCCCTGGGGCTTGAACTTGGGCCCTGAGACTCTATATGTGCAAGGCTAGTGCTCTAGCATTTGAGCCCCAGCACCACTTCTGGCTTTTTCTGTGTATGTGGTACCAAGGAATTGAACAGAGGGCTTCACAAATGCTAGGCATGCACTCTACCACTAGGCCACGCTCCAAGCCCCTCCAATTGCTTTCTTGAAGTGTAATTCTGTTTGATATTTGAGGGTTTATCACCTTGTTTGGCACAGCCCACCTTCTCCTCCCATCTCTCCTATTTGGCCACCCTTCTCATTTCCCTCTGGATTCCTAGGGACTCCACCTCTTCTCTTCGTGTCTCTCTATCCTTAAAACACTAACACCCCTTTTCTTCCAGACCCAGGGAGCTCTGGCGGCTCTATAATTTTGGCAGTACCGTTCATGGTCCTCCCTGGCCCTCCCCACATCATTGCATTCCAGCTTCTGATGCCTGAACCAGCTCTTCCTGACACCCACTGCATTCACTATCACCCCCTCAAGATCTCCTCGTGGCTCTGGTTTTCTTCCTCTTGTAAATATAAACACAGCCGGACAGCCTCAGGGTTAGCTGGGCTCCCATCCTCCCGCTCCTCCCATCTCCTCTTGTATCTGGCCTGCCTCAGCCCAGACAGAGGTGTGAGCCAGCCAGAGCTGGGGGAGGAGGAAGGGGAGGAAGAGGAGGGGGAGGGGAGGGGGAGGAGTCTGGAGTGTCACTGGCAAAGGCTATCCCACTCTCCACCAGCAGCAGGTACATGGAGGGGGGTGGGGAGGGGCCTCATTCTTTGCTTGAAAGTTGTTTGTTTGTTTTTGCCAGTCCTGGGAACTGAACTCAGGGCCTGAGCACTATCCTTGAGCTTTCCTCAAGGCTAGTGTTCTACCACTTGAGCCACAGCACCACTTCTAGCTTTTTCTATGTATGTGGTACTGAGGAATTGAACCCTGGTCTTTGTGCATGCTAGGCAAGCACTCTGCCACTAGGCCAAACTCCCGGCTCCTATGCTTGAAAGTTTGAACCTTCCTTAGACTCATTTCCTGATGGTGAAAAGATGGGAGCCAGCTCCCCACTCCTCAGTACTCCCTCTTTCCAGGCCTCTGATTCACTTTTGTAACCCCTGCCCTGACTCCTGCCAAGGGATGAGATAAATCTCCTCCACTCCCAGAACTGGAAGTTGTGGTGGGGATGAAAAGGGGTCCTACACCTCTCCCCAGCCAAGGCAAACCCAGGAACAAGCACCCCAGAACTCCCCAAGTTTCTCCAGGGCCCAGGGCATGTACCAGAGCAATGGACATGCATGCTAAGCAAGCACTCTACTGCTGAGCCCCAGCCCAGGATTTGAGTTTTTCTCCTCAGTGATATCTGGACCTTCTGTGCTTTACCACATATGCTAAGCCTCCAGCCATGCTGCTCAGGGGTCTTGAGGCAGAATCTTGCTGTCGAGCCCTCCTGCTTCTGCCTTCTGGGTCAAATGTATACTTTTATTTTCAATATGTCAGTAGTGACTCACCTTGCCAACTATTAGGAAAAGATTCTAAAATTTCCTCCTTCCTACTTCTCTCCCTCCCCTCCTTTCCTCTACTCTATCCATCCATCCATCCATCCATCCATCCATCCATCCATCCATCCACTCATCTATCCATCCATCCATCCATCCATCCATCCATCCATCCATCCACTCATCTATCCATCCATCCATCCATCCATCCATCCATCCACTCATCTATCCATCCATCCATCCATCCATCCATCCACTCATCTATCCATCCATCCATCCATCTATCTACCCATCTGCCATCCACTCACTCATCCGTCCAGCCACAGATCCATCTGTCCACATAATTTTCTACTCATTCATCCATCCATTATCTAGCCATCTATCCATTTATCCATCCACTAACCCACCATACATTATCTATCTACCATCCACATCTATCTATCCACCCATTCATCCATTCAACCATTTTCCCATCTATCCATTCAGTCATGTATCCATCCATCCACTCACCTATTCATCTACCCATTTGTTCATCTATCCACCACTCATCCGTCTATCTATTTATTCACCATCCATCCATCTATCATCCACTGTCCATCTGTCTACCATCCAACCATTCATCCATCCACCCATCTACCTGCATAGCCATTCATCCATCCAGCCAGCCAGCCAGCCAGTCATCCATCCACCTATGTATCCATCCATCTATCCATCCATCCACCTATCTACCCACATATCCACTATCCATCCATCCATCCATCCAGCCAGCCAGTCATCCATCCACCTATGTATTCCTCCATCTAGTCATCCATTTATCCACCCATACATTCATCCACCACTCATCTATCTCTCTATCCATTTACCATCTGTCAATCTATCTACCCACCATCCATCTATTGTTCCAACCTTCTAGTCACCCATACATGCACATATCTACTCATTCATCTACCCATCCATTCATCCATCCACCTTCCCATCATCCATCCATCCATCCTTCCTTAATTCCTTTCCCTTATCCCAGAAAGAATCCATGTTTGTCATCTGTGAACCAGCTCACATTTTGTCCAGGGCTTCCTGGGCTAGTGTATATTTGGTGTTTGGTCAGTACCAGTTCTAAACATGTGTCTCATGGAGCTCCTGCCTCCCTCAGTAGCCAGACACCTGCCTGCTCGTCCTCCATAGTGGAGAAGAAATCCGGGTTCTCAGGTTTCCAGAGTCCACGTCTACTCTTGGGGGCTGAAGTTGCAGCTCCAGAGTCAAAGGGCTGCTGGTCACATGACTTGGGCTCAGACCCTGTTAGAGAAAGCAAAGGTAAGAAGTGAATATTAAGCTGTCACAGGAAAGCCAGCATATGATTCTGATACCTGTTTCTGCTCGCCCTGGACAAGGCGGTGGTGGGGAGATGAGATTGAGGTCTTGGCAACAAAGAACATTCAATGATCTTGCAGCCAACATACCCCACTACCTTATATCCTCAGCCTAGGACAGACATTATGAATCAACCACCAGATTTTATTCCGGCTGGAACACTTGCTCCTTTGAGTTTCCTTGAGCACACCGGATCTATCATCATTCACCACTAGCCAATCCCAGTTGGTTTGTGAGAGGAGACTGACTGGCTGTGACTGTTTTGGCCAAAAAACAGTGCTCATTTGACAAAGAGTGCCACTGCCCCAGGTCTCTGGGCCACCTGGCCACCTGTCAGGATTTTGCTGAGGGCAAAGGGCTCATTCTATGGAACTACTGCCGAGGCCCTGCTCCATTCTGCTCTAAAGCCCTGTGCATGCAACACTTAGCTCATTCCCCACAAAAAAATGTCAGTGCCTACCAGTCATCAGCCTGTGTGCCACTCCAGAGATTGCATTCCACTGCCTTGATAGTGGGGTCCTCTTTCCCCTCCTTAAATTCATGCTACCCCTAACACGCAGCATGGAACCAAGGAGGATGAATGGATGCATAGAAAGGAGGATGGGCTAGGCACGGTGGCTCACACCTATAATCTTAGCTACTCAGGAGGCCAAGATCTTAAGATCACAGTTCAAAGCCAGCCCGGGCCCAAAAGACCATGAGACTCATATCCAAATAACCACCAGAAAACTAGAAGTGGTACTGTGGCTCCCATGCTAGGGTGCTAGCCTTGAACTGAAGAGCTCAGAGACAGCACCCAGGCCCAGAGTTCAAACACCAAGACGGACAAGAAAAGAAAGAAAGAAAGGTGAATGGACAGATGGGTGGATAGATGGGTGGACTGGTGGATTGGATGCACAGAAAGGTAGATGGGTTGATGAGTGGATAGATGGGTGTGTGGATAGATGAGAAGGTCAGTGGGTGGACAGATGGATGGAAGGATGGATGTATAGGAGGGTGGATGGATTTACAGAATGGTGGATGGATAGATGGATGGACACAAAGGTGATCATTAGATGAATGGATGAAAAGGTGGATGGATGGGTGGATGATTGGAAAGATCAGTGGTGGACAGATGGATGTATAGGAGAGTGGGTGGATGGACAGAAGGTGGGTGGGTGGATAAATGAATGGGCGGGTGGATGGGTTTATAGATGGATGGATGGATGGATGGATGGATGGACAAAAGGATGGTTAGAAGATGCATGAATGGTTTCATGGGTGGGTGAATGAGTGAATGGATGGTTAGATGATTGGATGGGTAGGTGGATGGATGGGTGAGTGGGTGGATTGGATGGGTGGGTAGATGAGTGGGTTCGGGATTTGGGAGAAAAGGAGGAGGAGAATGCACCCATTACTCATACACAGGCTGGGAAATGAATGAGAAGCAGAGGGCTCAACGGGGACTTGGAGAAATGGGGGAATGGGGAGAGGAGGGGGCTCCTGCCTCAAGACCCTCACTCCATGCCTTCCACTTCCCCCAGCCTATGGACTGCTATTATATATGTGCCTGGTGACTGACCTCAGGGCTGCAAAGAGCTGTTCCCCCCAGGATTGCACACAGGCTCTGAGATGTTAAGGGTGTCACTGGAGGTGGGGGGGGGTTGGCTTGAGCCAGAGAAGGGGTTCAGCTGGGGATAGCCATTACTCTCACAACCCTGTCTCTAAGGAGCCATTACTCAACCTGGATTCAAATCCTCGTCTTCTTCCTCGTCTTCCTCCTCGTCCTCCTCCTCGTCCTCGTCCTCCTCCTCCTCCTCCTCCTCCTCCTCCTCCTCCTCCTCCTCCTCCTCCTCCTCCTCTTCCTCCTTCTCCTCCTTCTCCTCCTCCTCCTCCTCTTCACCCCCCTCCCCCTCCAGCCCCCCTGCAGCCTTAGCCATAAAAGGGGGTAAGAATCATGGCCAGCCCTTCCAGCTCACCTCCCCCCCCACCTGCCCAGCTGTAAATCATCACCTCAGCCTGCGGAGGTGGGGGGAGAAGGAAGATTCCAGACTTTCCTTGGGAGCTAAGACCCCAAACCCACCACCTTGATGATATGCCAAGAGGCAACTTAAATACCCTCTCCAGGGACTTGGGGTGCCCCGTGTTGGCAGCTCTGTTCACTGGTCAGAACCTACCACAGAAGCAACCCCAGAGCGAGACTGGCGTAACGTCTTGAGAACCGCCTTGCCGTGTGGCCTGGAGGAAACTGCTTAGCCTCTTTGAGCTCCAACTTGATGCTTGCTTTTCTATTGAATTCCAGTTTCCAAGCCACTCTGGGTCTCCTCAAACTTCCCACTTGCAGTACACAAGAAGGAGAATCTGAAGGGTTTTGTGTGTGTGTGTGTGTGTGTGTGTGTGTGTGTGTGTGTGTGTACCAGTCCTGGATTTGAACTGAACTCAGGGCCTGGGCTCTGTCCCTAACTTTTTGTCTCAAGGCTAGTGCCCTACCACTTGAGTCACAGTGCCACTTCTGGTTTTCTGGTAGGTTATTGGAGATAAGAGTCTCACGGATTTTCCTGCCACAGCTGGCTTTGAACCGTGATCCTCAGGTCTCAGCCTCCTGAGTAGCTAGGATTACAGGTGTGAGCCACAGGTGCCTGGCATCTCTCCCTCCTCCTTCTAGGATCCCAAAGTCCCAGGGGAACCCCCCCCAAGTCACCAGGTTGTCCCAAGGCAATTAACTGAGAAGATTCTAAAAAATCAGTTTCCGGCAGACAGACCTTTAGACAAGAGGGATCCCCAACTTTTGTGGCATTCGATGGTATTCCAGGGAATTTCGGGGTGATTGTGGAATGAATCTGAGGCCCTCTCAGGCCCAGAGTCTGTGTCCTAGTTGAGAAGAGGCTCCTGAGGCATGAGGGATGGAGGGCATTCTGTCTAGAGGTTCCAGCTGGGGTCTGGGAGTCACCGGTTCTCCCCCACCCCCCGCCGTCCCCTTACCTCTCTTGAAGGCCCAGCGTTTGGGCCACAGCTTGGACAGAGCCGGCCAAGAGTGGTGGAGTCCCCGGTCAGCCATGGGGGTATCCTCAGAGACTGACGCGGCCTCCCCGCCTCCCAGCCCTGGGGAAAAGCTGGAGCCTGGGCTGGGGATCCCTGCCAGGCCCCGCCACCCTGGGGCTGCCAGCAGCCAGGAGGGGCGGGGCTGCCCCACTGGAGCCACAGGAGCCACAGAGCCACGTGCCCCCCCACCGTGCCTGCGCTGGTGGAAGCCTCAGCAGGGGAGGGGGGACAGATGGGGTTCTGCAGGGCTATGGGGGGGCAAGGCCTCCATAGCCCCAGTCTTTGGGGTTGCTCACGGTGGGGCAAATGTGTGTATGCGCGCATGCGTGTGTGCTATCATCTGTGTGAGTTTTGTGTGTGTTTAAGTGTGCACTTGTCTAGGAGACGTTATACGTTAGTAGACTTTTTAAGTATAATTTTTTCATTATAATATGATTATTTTCTTGTACAGGCCCTGGGCACTGTCGCTGAGATTGTTGTTGTTATTGTTGTGGGGCTTGAACTCAGGGCCTGGGCTCTGTTCCTGAGCTCTTCAGCTCAAGGCTACTGCTCTACCCCTTGAGCCACAGTGCCACTTCTGGTTTTCTGATTGTTCACTGGAGGTAAGAGTCTTATGAACTTTCCTGCCACAGTTGGCTTTGAACTGTGATCCTCAGCTCTCGGCCTCCTGAGTAACTAGGATTACAAGCATGAGCCACTGGCACCTAGATGTTCGTTTTTGTTTTTGTTTGTTTTTGCCAGTCCTGGGGCTTGAACTCAGGGCCTGAGCACTGTCCCTGGGCTTTCTCAAGGCTAGTGCTCTACCACTTGAGCCACAGCACCACTTCTGGCTTTTTTCTGTGTCTGTGGTACCAAGGAATCCAGCCCAGGACTCTGAGTGCTAGGTGAGCACTCTACCACTAGGCCACGTTCCTGGCCCTCATTTGTTTTTAAGATAGTCTCTTGTTATGTATCCCAGGTTGGCTCTGAACTCATGATCTTCCTGGCTTTAGCCTGACAAGTGCTGGGATTCCAGTTGTGTGCTGTCATACTTGGTTTAGTTTTTTTTTTAAGTGTTTCATTTATTGATTTTGGAGGGGGGTTATTGGTGATGGCACCCCAGGCCTTGCAAGGTTAGGAAAAAGCTCTGACATGGAGCCACGCTAGCCCGGGAGAAAGCATAGAGTTTACTTGTTTTTGTTGTGTTGGGAATCAAACCCAGGGACTTAGACATAAAATGACTGTACTGGGATGTGCTCTCAACCCCAGCCCTGAGCAGCTGGAGGGTTTTAGTATCAAATACATGTGCATAAAAGTGTATACATCACGTGTGTTGTGTTTTGTGGTGTGTGTGGCATGTTGCATGCCGTGTCATAGTATGTTGCTTTGTGTGGTGTGTCATGCATAGTGGGGTACATGCTATAGCATGTCTCATGCTGTATGTGCTCTTCACATGATGCCTTGTACCATGTCATGTGTTGTGATGTGTTGTGTATGTTGGACAGTGTGCGTTGTATGTTAGTGTCAGAGCCAGCACTGCCCTGTGCTGCCCCCTGGTGGCAGAAGACAACATAACAGCATGTTTTTTGGGGTTCTCTCTGGCCTAGGCTCCTAGGCTCCCCCCCATGAAAACCATCCTGGGTTCAAACCAGCCCCAGTACCAGCGCGTGCACTCTCTCTCTCTCTCTCTCTCTCTCTCTCTCTCTCTCTCTCTCTCTCACACACACACACACACACACACACACACACACACACACACACACACACACACACACACACGCCTGTTCCCCAGGAAAAGGCTGCCTTATGTTAGGGAGACGCAGTTGCATTTCAGGGGCTCCAGCTGAAGGGAGGCATCCTTCAGAATCAGCCCAGCGTTTGAATTTGAATCTGGGGCCCCCCCTGACAGCTCCCCTCCTCCACCCTTCCTGGTCTCTGCCAGCTGTGCTAAACTGGCCCTCTCCTCGGCTTCTAGGGTAACTTCCTGTACCCCAGAGCACCTGAAGCTGGTCCCTTGGGGACAGCAGCCCTAAGCCCTGAAAGGAAGCTGGCACCAGTGTGAATCCAGCCCAGCCCACAAGCCCACCATCCCGTGCACCCCCAAGTTGCCTCCCAGAAAGCCTCTGGGGGCCAGTGTGCTCCTCACTTGGTGACTGGCTGTTCAGGCCTGCCCCCGCCCAAAATCAGCCCTCTGTGGGAGTCTGTTTCCCAAACAAACCATTTTTAGAATCAGTTTTAGGGAGGCCTGGGAGGGGGTGGAAGCGTGAGAATCCTGCTGAAACTCAACGAAATTTACAAAGTAAAAGGGGCTGGAAGCGTGGCTCAAGGGGTAGAGCACCCTCTTAGCAAGTGCTAGACCCTGGATTCAAACCACAACACCGCCACAGATCAAAATGAAAAGCGAAGGCCATTCAGTGTTTTGTTCCAGAGCACCCTAGTTCCCGCTTTTTTGTGGGGGGTTATGGGGGGTTGTTCTATCCTGAGGCTCAGACTCAGAGCCTGGGTGCTGTTGCCCCTGAGCTTTTTCCACTCAAGGCTGGATGCTCTACTACTTGAACCACAGCTCCACTTCTGGCTATTTTTTTTTTGCTGGTTCATTGAAGATGAGCCACAAGCCCCAAAGCCCCAGTATCACTTTACCACCACAGATCTCTCCAGAACAAATATGGAGGGGGCACAGGGCAGCCCCCCACCCTCCCGGGAAGCAGTCTGAGTGGACAGTGGTGGCCACCTGCCTCCTGCAGCCCCTCAGGGTCCTTCTGCCCCCCCCACTCCACAGGGGACTACTCACCAGGGAGCCTGATTGTCTGTGAAGTGGGTGCCTGGCTTGGCCCCCCAGCTTCTGAAGGTTCTTCCTTCCCTCCTCTCTATGGCAAAGGCAAAAGTTTCAAGCCAGCCCAAGCTGGGGAGCACTCAGTAACTCCGGGTTACCCAACTGTACCCTAACTTCCTCTTCTTCAACCGCCTGCCTCTGTCCCCAGCTGGGGGGGGGGCGCATGGAGGGCCTGCAGGGAAGGCTGACAGATGGAGTCTGAAAAGCGGGGTGCTCTGTCTTCTCCCCTCCCCCAGCCCTCAGCTCTGAGCCTCTGGGTGTTCTGGGGACACTGGGTGGGGCATTGAGGGGGGAGGACACGCCCTGCTCCCTCACCCCCACCCAATAGTTTCCTGTGTATCTAACTGCCGAAGAGGAACGGGGTGTGGGGGCCTCCCCAAGCACGTGGGGTGCGTAGATGGAGACAGAAGGACACACAAACAGGTCTCGTGTTTCCGGAGAGATTGATCAGGAGGACCCACGCCCAGGAGGTGGTGCTGGGCTGTAGCCAGACTCACAAGCACCTCTCTGGTCTGCCACAATCGCCTGGTGTTGAACTCTCGCCCAGGATGGTCGAGGAATATCGCTGAGTTCTGATTGGAGGGAGGGGGGTGACAGTGAGGTGTAGGGCTGGCTTGAATGTGATCCTCATATCTCAGCCCCCTGAGTGGCTGGGGCATAAGCTGGGGGGGGGGGGGCCTGGCTCATTCTGTATTTGTTTGTGAGACAGCGCTGCTCATGAGCAATGAATGATATGGCCACTAGAGGGCGGTGTGCGTTCACAGTTTCTTCCTCAGAGGCTTACCAGGAGAGCCTGGTGGGGCAGGGAAATCCACAACACTGTGCAGAGCCCAGGGGTCAAGGGGGTGGGGGTGGGGGTCCTAGCTCCTTCTCCCTTCTTGTACTTGTGATACAGTGAAATATTTTTATGCTGGGGGGGGGGGTGGGGGGACAAAACCACAGGAATTCCCAAATGGGTCAAAGGTAAAAATGTGAATAATCAACAAGTTCTGATCTTAGAAGGAATTCTACACCTGTAATCCTCGCTGTGCAGGAGGCTGAGATCAGAGGATCATGGTTCAAAGCCAGCCTGGGCAGAAAAGTCCCTATGAGACTCTTATCTCCAATCAAACACTCAAAACTGGAAGTGGTGTTATGCCTTAAATGGTAGAGGGCTAGCCTTGAGCAAAACTACAAAGACAAACAAACAAACAAAACAAAAACCCCAAAACCTCAGAGACAGTGCCCAGGTCCTGAGTTCAAGCCCCACCACTGACAGAAAAAAAATCAGGCCAAGAGTAGAGCTCTAGCCTTGAGAAAGCCCAAGGACAGTGCCCAGGCCTTGAGTTCCAGCTCCAGGACTTGCAATATATATATATATATATATATATATATATATATATATTTATGTACATACACTTACTTAGGAAAATTCTTCTTGAACTCAAGGCCTGGATACTGTCCCTGAGTTGTTTTGTTTTTGCCCAAGTCTAGCATTCTACCGTTGGAGCCACAGCTCCAGTTCATTTTTTGCTAATTCTTTGGAGATAAGAATCTCATGGATTTTCTTTTTTCCTTGCTGGGGATGTCCTTGACCTCAATCCTCAGATCTCAGCCTCCAGAGAAGGTAAGCTGACCAGGTGTGAGCCACCGGGGTTTGGTTTGGCCTGAGGTTTCCAAACCTAAAACTCTTAGGTAATGGGGACCCCCTTTGCGGGGAGGGGTAACGGCAATGCTGGGGCTTCTTACTAGCTAGTTTCCCAGGGGCTGAGTGTGAGAGAAGGGGTGGAGAGGTGTGGGGAGGTTGGGGGGGTGGCGCCGTGCATTCTGGGGGACACAGCAGTGGCTGGGCCCCAGCGGAGGAAACGAGTGGTTTACAGGAGACAGCATCTGCGCTTGGTGTAGGTTGCGGGGAGGGAGGTTTGGGTGGTCCCTGATTCCTCTTGGTGGCCATTTTGGGGGTCACCCACTTGCACCCCAGGCTTCAGTTCCTTCCGGTCTCTGGATGGAGCCCCCCCTCCCTGGCACTTGCTGTTCTGTGGGTCTGGAATGTTCTAGTGACTCTCCTGGTCAGCCTGGAAAGGAGTGGGCTGGAGCTGACAACAGGGCAGAGGTGACTGCTCTGGGCTTACGCTCTTCCTCTTTCTCTGGGGGGCTCTGTGCCAGGGCATATGGGAACACCAGGGGAAGGACAGGGGTCAAGCACTGGGCCCCTGGGTCCTAGGGTCACAACCTGCGAGGACGCCTGTCCCAGAGCCTCAGGGGCTCCGAACCTGGCCTGCTGCCTGCAGCTCGGTCTGTGAGACCTGAAGGACCCATCCAGATAATGCTCCTCACTTCTATTGAATTTTTGGTTGGTCGTGGGGCTTGAACTCCAGGCCTGGGTGCTGTCCCTGAGCTCTTCAGCTCAAGGCTACTACCCTACCCCTTGAGCCATAGCGCCACTTCCGGTTTTCTAGTGGATAATTGAAGATAAGAGTCTCACAGACTTTAGTGCTTCGGCTCTTTTTGAACCGTAATCCTTAGATCTCAGCCTCCTGAGTAGCTGGGATGACAGCTGTGAGCCACCATGCTTGGCTCTCACTTTTATTTATTTATTTAGCCAGTCCTGGGGACTGAACTCAGGGCCTGAGCACTGTCCTTGGGCTTTTCCTCAAGGCTAGTGGTTCTACTACTTGAGTCACATCATCACTTCTGGCTTTTTCTATGTATGTGGTACCGAGGAGTTGAACCTGGGTCTTCATGCATGCTAGGCAAGCACTCTGCCATTAGGCCAAACTCCTGGTCTCACTTCTATTTTTTTTTTTTTTTTGCCAGTCCTGGGCTTGAGCTCAGGGCCTGAGCACTGTCCTTGGATTTTTCTCAAGGCTAGAACTCTACCACTTGAGCCTCAGCACCACTTCTGGCTTTTTCTAAGTATGTGGTACCAAGGAATCGAACCTAGGTCTTCGTGCATGCTAGGCAAGCACTCTAACACTAGGCCAAACTCCCAGCCCCTCACTTCTATTTTTAATTTTTATTTTTTTGTGCTGGTCCTGGGGTTTGAAATCAGGACCTGGGCATTGTCCCTGAGATTTTGTGTTCAAGGATGGTCTCTGTCACTTGGGCCACACTGCCTCTTCCTGCTTTTTCTAGTTTATTGGAGATAAAAGCATTTCATGCAGCCGAATATGCCAGTGGCTCACATCTGTAATCCTAGCTATTCAGGAAGGCTGAGATCTGAGAATCACAGTTAGAAGCCAGCCTTGGCAGAAAAGTCCACATGAAGCTCTTATCTCCAATTAGCCACTCAAAAACTGGAAGTGGCACTGTGGCTCAGTGGTAGAGCACTAGTCTGAGCACAGAAAGACTTAGGGACAGTATTCAGACCCTGAGTCCAAGCCCAACAACTGAAAAAAAAAAAAAGTCTCATGGACTTTCCTGCCCAGGCTAGCTTCGAACTTCAGTCCTCAAATCTCTGTCTCCTTTGTAGCTAGGATGACAGGCATAAGCCACCAGCACCTAGCCTCTTCTCCCATTTTGTCAGCTGTTATTAACTTAGTAACAGTGTATGCTTCCTGTACTCCCCCACCTGCAAAAACTTTTTCATGAGGCTATCCAAACCCTGAAGTGACGGTTCACTGCTGCCCCCTTGTGGAGGCTTCTGGGAGGACAGATGTGGTGGTTGGGTGAAGGCCCGAATTCAGAGTTCCAGGCCGCTGGGGTGTTCCAGGTAGGCTGTGATGGTTGGGAGTGGGGTGGGTGTGCAATCAAGAAAGAGAAAACTTCAGAGTGTCTTCTGAGGTTATGAGGGGACAGACTAGCTGAGAGAAACATCAGATTTGAATTCTCCACTCCACACATGGGGAGTCATGGACTTTCTCTTGGCTGGCACCTGGGGCTCTCACCTGATATCCTAGCTACTTAGGAGGCTGAGATCCGAGGATCGAGGTTCAAAGCCAGCCTGGGCAGGTAAGTCCATGAGACTCTTTATCTTCAATGGACTAGCCAAAAGCCAAAAGTGGAGCTGTGGTTCAAGTGGGAGAGCACCATCCATGAGCAAAAACAGCTCAGGGACAGTGCTCAGGCTCTAAATTGAAGCCCCAGGACAGACACCCCTTGCACCCCCATAAAAAGAAGTCATCATGTTTCCTCCCATTCTGTCTTACTTCGGGACCAATATTATTGCAGAGAGAGAGTGAAGTGGGGTACACAATGTGCGCATGTGTCAGATTTTTGAGAAGATTTCAAAGAGATGGGGGGGTGTTATGGTCAGGAGGAGGGACTGGTAGGGTCGGAATTAGAGTAGGAGGTAGGAGGATGGCAGCAGCAGAGGTGAAGGGTGGTGACTGCTCCAGGGTGGGGCCACGAGCCAAGGAAGGGTGGTGTCCCATGGACAACTCTCCTTGGGACCAGCAGAGGTACGTGGAAATGTGGGGACATGAGTGTGAGCAGGCAGAGATCCTCGGGCACCGTGTGGCCATATGCATCTAGAGAGATCCTGCATGCCTATGGGCCTGTTCACAAACAGAGACGCACTCCTAGATAGGTGTGTGGATGTACAGATGAAGACCGGCACAGCTATATCTCTGTCTGTGTACCTATCACTATCAAGACATCTGTGTATCCACCCATCTGCCTCCCTGTGCCTTTCTATCCATCCATCCACCATCCACCCACCTATCTATCCATCCACCCATCTGTCTACCCATTCATTGACCATCCATCCACCCACCTATCCATCCATCCACCATCCATCTACCCACCTAGCCGTCCATCCATCATCTACCCATCTATCTATCCATCTGTCTACCAACCTTTCTCTCTATCCATGCACAAACCTATCTATCCATCCACCCACCTATCTATCCATCCATCCATCCACCACCCACCTACCTACCTTCAATCCACCATCTATCCATCCATCCACCATTCATCCACCCACCTATCCATCTATCCACCCACCTAGCCATCCATCCACCATCCATCCACCCACCTAGCCATCCATCCATCATCTACCCATCTATCTATCCATCCACCCACCAACCTTTCTATCTATCCATGCACAAACCTATTCATCCGTCCACCCACCTAGCTATCCATCCACCCATCCACCACCCACCCACCTATCTACCATCGATCCACCCACCTATCCATCCATCCACCATTCATCCACCCACCTATCCATCTATCCACCCACCTAGCCATCCATCCATCATCTACCCACTTATCTATCCATCCACCCACCAGGCTTTTATCTATCCATGCATATATCTATCTATCCATCCACCCACCTATCCATCCATCCACCCACCCACCTTTCTATCCATCTATCCACCATCCATCCATTCATCCACCTGTCCATCCATCCACCTATCTATCCATCCACCCATCCATCCACCTTCCCATCTATCTATCCATCCATCCACCATCCATCCACTGATCTATTTATCCATCCATCCACCATCCATCCATCTACATATCTATCCATCCATCCATCTATCCACCATCCATCCATTTACCCACCATCCATCCATCTACCCATCCCCCTTCTATCCATGCATTTATTCACCACTCATTCATTTTTCCGCCCATATATCCATTATTCATCCAGCATCCATTCATCCACCTATCTATCCATCCATTTATCCATCCATCCATCCATCCATCCATCCATCCATCCATCCATCCATTATCTATCTATCCTCCATACATCATCCACTATCATCCATCCATCCACCCAAGCATTATTTGTCTACAAATGTCCCTCCTTCCTGGGCTGTGGCTCACAACAGCAAACTCTACACACACCAAGTCACAAATGCCCAAGGCAGCCTGGATCCAAGGCCAAGGATGTGGAGCCCCCTGACCTCTGGGACCCAGCTCCCATCATTCCCCCGGGATGGAGGCCGCCTCTCCCTGACCCAGGCTTTGCTGCTGCTCCCTCCCCCCATTGGCATAAACCTCCACCATCGTCATTTCAGGATATAAAATACGACCAGGAGCAGGGAGTTCTGCACACTCGTGTTCCTTTCCAGAACATGGCTATTGTGCAGAGAAAGGGCCCACACGTCATCTGGTGCTGGGTCTGGGAAGCAGGGAAGTGGGTGTTGTGTCTCCCACTGCCTTCCTGGCCAGGTGGGTGGGGGGTAGGGGGTGACCAGGCCTGACCCAAGGGCGGGAGAGGATGATGCTGAGGCTGCTTGATCTCCCCAACACAGCCTTCCTGTGCCAGACTTGGAGACATTCCCATGGCAGATCCCACACCAGCGAAGGCCAAGCCACTTCCTACAGCTGAGTCTCTGGGAGACTCTTGCCTTTCAAGTGTGGGCTGTGGGCCAGGCCTGGGCCTCAGCAGTTTGAGATGAAATTTTATATCTGCTTACTAACACACAGGACTGAACTTTACTCTGCTGTACATTGGCCATATGCCGGGGAACTTGCTGTCCTTCAGAGGCCTCCCTTCATCCCCAGGGCCTTTGCACATGCTGCTCTCTCTTCCCTGCTCCTCCTGTCTCTATATCTGGACGCTCCTCGTCCTCTGGGTCCTGGCAGGCACACTTGGAGATCAAACACCAGTCACTGCCCAATTCTATTTTCTTTCTTTTCTTTTGTTGGTCATGGGGCTTGAACTCAGGGCCTGGGTGCTTGTCCCTGAGTTCTCTGTGTGCCAGACTAACAGCCTACCACTTTGATCCACAGAGCTACTTCCAGTTTTCTGGTGCCTAAGTAGAGATAGAGGCTCATGGACTTTCCCATTTGTGCTGGCTCTGAACTGTGATACTCAGATCTCAGCCTCTTTTTTTTTTTTTTTTGCCAGTCTTGGGCTTGAGCTCAGGGCCTGAGCACTGTCCTTGGACTTTCTCAAGGCTAGAGCTCTACCACTTGAGCCTCAGCACCACTTCCAGCTTTTATTCTATGTATGTGGTACCGAGGAATCGAACCCGGATCTTCATGCATGCTAGGCAAGCACTTTAACCACTAGGCCAAACTCCCAGGCCCCTCAGATCTCAGCCTCTTGAGGAGCTAGCTAGCATTATAGGTGTGAGCCACTGGTACCTGGCCCCAGTTATATTTTCTTTAGTATTTATGAGACTCTTGAAGTGTGTGTGTGTGTGTGTGTGTGTGTGTGTGTGTGTGTGTGTGGTGTGTGTTCTGGGGCTTGAACTCAGGCACTGTCTCTGAACTTCTTTACTCTCCCATTTGAGCTCTGCTTCCAGCTTTTTGGTGTTTTAGTGGAGATAAGAGTCTCAGGGATTTACATGCCTGGACTGTCTTCCACCTATGAGCCTCCTATCTTAGCCTCTTGAGTAGCTAGGATTATAGGCTATAGATAATAGTTTCCAGTGCCTGGCTATGGTTTAACTTTTTCTTTTTTTTTTTTAACTGTATTTTTTTTTTGTCTTTTCTTTTTTGGCACTGGGGATCCAACCCAGGACGTTGCACTTCCTAGGCAAGCGCTTTGCCACTGAGCTACATCCCAGCCCCAACTTTTTCTTTTTTTTAAATCAAAACAGGTGCTCTACCACTTGATCCAGCTTTTTGCTGGAGATAAGTCTTTCAGATTTGTCTGCCCAGGCTGGTTTTGAACTGTAATCCTTAGATCTCAGTCTCCTGAGTAGCTAAGGTTACAGGTGTGAGTCATTGGCTCCTGGCTAATATTTTAATATATTTAAATCTTAATAAGTATATGTTAATATATTGAACATATTAATACATCCTCCTCTACTTCCTTCTCCTTTCTCTAATTGCTGGGACTCAAACCCAGGGCCTTGTAATATTAGTTACTAGTCTACTGCTAAGTTCTCCCTCCCTTCCTTCCTTCCTTCCTTCCTTCCTTCCTTCCTTCCTTCCTTTTTTCTTCCTTTTTCTTTCTTTCTTTTTGTTGGTACTGGGGCTTGAACTCAGGGCCTGGGCCTGGGCACTGTCCTTGAGCTTCTTGTATGTAAAGCTAGCACTAGAGCCACAGCTCTACTTCTGGCTTTTTTTTGTAATTCATCCAAGAGTCTTACAAACTTTCCTGCTTGGGTTGGCCTTGAACCATGAGCCTCTGGATATTAGCCTCTGGAGTAGCCCAGACCAGTAGCTCTGTGTGTGTGTGTGTGTGTGTGTGTGTGTGTGTGTGTGTGTGTGTCTGCCTGCCTGTCTGTCTGTCTGTCTGTTGGTAGTAGGACTTGAACTCAGAGCCTGGACTCTGTCCTGAGCTCCTTTGCTCAAGACTAGTGCGTTACCATTTGAGTCCCAGCTCTACTTCCACTTTCCTAGTGATTCACTGGAGATCAGAGTCTCACAGACTTTCCTGCCTGGGCTGGCTTTGAACCATGATCCTCAGATTTCGGTCTCCTGAGTAGTTGGGATTACAGGCCTAAGCCACCAGTGCCTGGCTTCATTCTGCATCTTTATCTGTGATCTTTTATTATCCTTTGGAGCTAAGCAGCCAGCAGGGTCTTTAACACAGACGTGATTTTTTTTTTCTGAAGAAATTCCAACTTACACTATGATCCTTCTGAATTCTGCAAGGAATTCTGCCTGGAATTGGGGGTGACTTTGGAGGTGCTGATGGGGCAAAGTCAGCTATAGTGATAGGAAATTTTGTGAAAGAAGGAAGGAAGAAAGGAAGGAAGGAAGGAAGGAAGGAAAAGAGGGAGGGAGGGAGGAATCTAGGAAGGGAGGGAGGGAGGGAAGGAGGGACCAACACTTGTTAAATTTACAATGTTTCATTCTTATGCCAAAGTAGAGTAGTTTTTATTTATTTATTTTGGCTCTTTTAGTCTTTGTTTTTGAGACAAGGTCTCACTATATAGCTCAAGTTGGCCTGGAACTCATGATCCTCTGGCTTCAGTCTCCCCAAGTGCTGTGATTACAGGTGGGAGCCACCAAACCTGGCTGGTAATGAGATACCGGAGAGGAAAATTTGATTGGGTCAGATCTTTTTTTTTTTTTTTTAACTTAGAATGCATTATGACGCAGATTTATTTACAGTCTAGTCAGATAGGAGTCCAAGAATCAGTATAGCATATAAATACAGGGAAATTTCTCTTCCTCCAATATTTGGTCATAAACACATGCATGAGGTTGTACATAGATATTCTGTTTCTGTGTTGAATATAAACTATGGTATAGATGAGGTAATGTTCAGAAGTAAGAGCAGTCAGAAGCCTCTATAGTGTCCAGTCTATGGGAATGAATCCACAGTAAGGACCAGATTCATTCCCACTGAATGCTGGTTGCAGAGGGATCTCAATGACTCTGAATGCTCCACATGGGATCTGGTCTGAGTCCCAGCTGTGCAGAGCTCCAGGAGGTGGAGGACTGCAGAGCGTTCTCTTGCTATGGTGGGATTCCATAGTGCTTCTCCATCCCAGGCCAGAAAAGTGAAGAGACAGATAACCACCTCCTCTAATCTTCTTTCCACGCTACCGCTATCTGGTTTTAGAGAACACCACCAAAAAAAAAAAACAAAAAACAGAAAAGAAAAGAAAAGAAAAGAAAAAATGGTAACTCTTCAATATATACCTGGTTGCTCACCTCTGACATAGTCAAAGAAAGAAAAATCTGTCAACACCGATCAAGAATGTGACCTACAGCATGCAAAGTGGTACTTGTAGAAACCTAGCCTTGTTTTTCTGGATTTTGTTTGTTTGTTTGTTTTTGGTTTTGTTTCTTGCCAGTTGAGGGGCTAGATCTCTGGGCCTGAGCGTTGTCCCTGAGCTCTTCCGCTCAAGGCTACCACCCTACCCCTGGAGCCACAGCACCACTTCCAGTTTTCTAGTGGTTCATTGGAGATAAGAGTCTCTTGGTCTTTAGTGCCTGAGCTGGCTTTCAACCCTGATCTTCACATCTCAGCTTCCTGAGTAGATAGGATTACAGGTGTGAGCCACTGCATGTAGCTTAGCCTTAAAAATAATTAATAATTTACTTTACTGCTATTATAAAGGTGGTACAGAGGGATTACAGTGACACGAGTCAGGTAATGAATACATTTCCTTCAGTGCAGTGTCTCCCAGTCTCTGCCTCCCATCTCCACCCACAAGTTATATAATTCACTTCCACCACTGTCCAGTGAAGTCCATTGCTGTACTTTTTCCACCTTTTCCCCCTGAAGTTCTGTACCCGGGGTCAGATCTTTTATATCAACCCTCTGGTGGCTTCTTATTTCCTAACCCTCTCCCCCTCCTCCTTCTTTTTGTCAGTTGTGGGGCTTGAACTCTGGGCCTACGTGTTGTCCCTGAGCTCTTCTTCTCAAGACTACCACTCTACCACTTGAGTCACAGTGCCACTTTTGGTTGTCTGGCAGTTAATTGCAGATAAGAGTCACGTGAACTTTAGTGCCTGGTCTGGCTTCAAATCGCTATCCTCGGAACCCAGCATCTTGAGTAGCTAGGATTACAAATATGAGCCACTGGTGCTTGGCTCTTCTTATTTCTTTTAAAGCAGAAGACAAAAATTCTTTGTTTTGCTTTGTTTTGGGGTACTGGAGATGGAATCTAGGATTTTACACATGCTATGTTAGCACTCTGTCAGTTAATAAAATTCAGCCGAAAGTGAAGCTGAGATCCGAGGGTTGAGGTTCAAAGTCAGCCTAGACAGGGAAGTCTATGAAATTCTTATCCGTGATTAGCCACCCAAAAAGCCAGAAGTAGAGCTGTGGTTCAAGTGGTAGAGCTCCAGCCCTGAGTAAAAAAGCTCAGGGACAGCACCCATGCACTAAGTTCAAACCCCAGGACCAAAAAAAAAAAAAAAAAAAATGCTACTCTACCCATCCCCCACCCCTCATCCACAGAACACACAGTTATTTAATGCTCTCTCATTGTTAGCTCTATAAAGAAATGGGCATGTTTGCTCTGCACACTGTAAAACCCTCATTACATACTGCTTGTTGATTCTTCCATTAGCAGAATGTTTATTAACCAACAGCTATGTCAAACATTGAGGTACAACGACAAGACTGACAAGACGGCTAGGTTTGTGAGAGGCTCCATCAACTAATAAGAATTTCATCCAGGAGTGGTGGCTCAGGTCTGTACTCCCAGCTACTTGGAAGGGTAAGAACACAGTTCCAGACCTGCCAGAGACAAATAACAACAGCAACAACAATAAAAACCAAAATCCCAGAGATTTCATCTCAGTAGAAGTTGAAGATGGTGGTACATGCCTGTCATTCTAACCCCAAGCAGGAAACTAAACAATAAGGAGGATCACAGTCTAGGTGTTTTGAGATCTTATCTAAAAATATCCAGGTGCAGGCCAGGCTGGTAGCTCCCGCCTGCCACCCTAGCAACTCAGGAGGCTGAGATCTGAGGATCAAGGTTCAAAGCCAGCCAGTGCACAAAAGGCTGTGAGATTTTTATCTCTAAGTAACCACCAGAAAAACCAGAAGTGGTGCTGTGGCTCAAAGTGGTAGAGTTATAGCCTTGAGCTCAAGGATCTCAGGGACAGTGCCCAGGCCCCTAGTGCAAACTCTACAACCAACCAACCACCTAACAACAACAAAAATCCAGTGTAAAATGGGGCTGGAGGTCTGGCTCAGTGGTAGAGCTCCAGCCTAAGAAGTTCAAGGGTACAAACTGCAGAAGCCCAAAAAGGAAGAAAAAGAAAAAGGAAGGAATTTCAGCCTAAAGAGGAATGAAATTCCATCACTTGCAGGAAAATGTGCAAAAAATACCCAAAGTCATGGGAAGGGCAGGATGCAGAAGGTCACATGTTTTCTCTCTATGAGTGATCAGTCTCCCTTTCTACTCTCTATCTGCCTATCTCTGTCTGTCTCTTTCTCTGTGTCTCTGTCTCTATCCTCTATCTCTCTTGCCTCAACGGGAGAGGAAAAGGAAAGAAAGAGAATAAGACAAAATACGTGGTGTCTGAGTATGAAGGTGGCACATACTAAATCACTGAAAGCTGGTATGAAGAAGAGGTAAGTGGGGATGCTGCTGGCTCACGCCCCTAATCCCAGCTGCTCAGAAGGCTGAGACCTGAGGATCACAATTTGAAGCCAACCAGGCAAGAAAGTCCATGAGACTCTTTTACCTGCAATCAGTGACTCAGAAAAGGCCAGAAGGGGCACTGTGCCTCACGTGGTAGAATGCTAGCCTTGAGCAAAAGAAGCTCAAGAACAGCGTCCACCAACAGCATCCAGGTCTGGAGTTCAAGCCCCAGGAGTGGCACACACACAGGAAAAAGAAAAGAAAAAACGAAAAGAGGAAAAGGAGAAGGAGGAGGAGGACCGAGAAGAAGAGGAGAAAGAGAAAAAGGAGGCACAAAAATGGGAAGAGGAGAGGGAGGAGGAAGAGGGGAGGAGGCAACAAAAAAAATTAAGAAAAGGAGGACAAGAAGGAAGAGGAGGGGGAGGAGGAGGAAGCCCTGAGTTCAAGCCTCAGGACTGGCGAGCTCGGGTACACACACACACACACACACACACACACACCCCACACCAAGCATCTCCACGTGGGTCTCATTAGATGCGAGGTCCCCGGCGCTGGAGCTGCTGCTCTTATAATTTTTATTTTTGCTTTTTAGGAACGCTGGAGTGTTTCCAAAAAGTCATTTTTTCTTCTGTTTAAACGAGACAGGGCTGTACCGAGGGGCCCAGGCTGGGGATCAGAGGTACAGCAAGGAGGGGGGGTGTGTGTGTGCCTGGGGGAAGGGGGCAGCGAGGGTCCCCGCCGCGGGGAGGAGGCGCACGGGGGGAGGGTGGAGGCGAGGGGGTCGTCGCTGTCTGGGCTGCAAAGGGACCCAGCAAAAAGAACAGGTACAGATAAAGCACCTTTGAACGCGGGATTTCCATGGATTATAACGGATCCCCTCAACCCGCGCAGGAGACAGAAAAAGGGCAGAATAATAATGAACGAGTCTGTCCTTGGTTGGGTCCGTGACGCCCTCGAGGGGCTGAGATCTTAATCTTGGGTTGCTTAGGGGTTGGGGCTCTGGGCGCCCGGGGTGCGCCAGGCCTTGGGCACTCGGCGGCGGGAGGGGCGTGGCGGTCTTAGACCACGCCCAGGCCGCGCCTCGACACGCCCACACCGCCAGGGCCACGCCCCCGGCCCGGTTTCTCCCCCCCCCCCCCTCCAGGGCCTCCCGGGTTTCAGTCCCTTCCCAGGTTCGGTCCGCGCCGCGTTTTCCCGGCCCCGCGCGGGGCCCAGCTGACGGCCGCGTTGTTTACGGCCGAGCCGCGCTAGCTCCGCTGCCCGCCGCCCGCCGCCCGCGCCGCCCTCGGTCCCGGGGTCCGTGGTCGGTCTCGCAGCGCGCGAGGCCACGAGCCGGGTAGCCCGGGGCGCGCAGCTCGGAGCCTCGGGCCTGGAGATCGCGGGGCGGGCCCGGGTCGCTGGGACTTGGTGGAGATCGGGGAGGGGTCCCCCCCCCCCGTTTCCTCCGGGCCGCGCCACTCGGTGATCCTATTATTTTTATTTTACTTTTGTTTTGGGCGCCTTCGAGGCCGCGCGCCCTTCCCGGGGCTCCCGGCTGCCCACCCCGGGGCCCTCTCCGTGTGGTTTGTTGGTTTTATTTTTATTGTGTGTGTGTGTGTAGGGGGGGTTCGCTGCGTCCCGAAAGCGTCTGTCGGCCGCTGGTCTCGGAGCATGACCCCTGCGGGCGGGCGCCGCGCGCTTTGATCGCCGGGGACCCCGCGCCATGGGCCTCGGGGGCCGGCGGGGGGCGTCGGCCGCGTCGCCGCCGCTGCCGCTGCTACTGCTGGCCGCGGCCGCGCTGCTGGTGGGCGCCGCGGGCCACCTGTACCCCGGAGAGGGTGAGTCTGGGGAGGGGGGCTCCTGGCGGTTGGGGAGGGGACTTCCCCCCAACTCAAGACACAATAGAATCCCGATCAAGGACTGAGAGCCCCCTGCTTTTCCTTTCTCACTAACGTCCCCCGGGAAAGAGGGCATGTCCCTCCCCCCCATGGGCGCTGGGCCCCTGCAATGGGGGGCGGAAGCTGCTGACCTTGGCCTTTGCCCGCCCGTCTCAGCGCCCCGCGTGCCCCACCCGGGCCCGGGGAACCTTGCCCCAGTGCCCGCCCTGCTGCCCAGCGCGCCCCGCTCCCGGGTCTGGTCCCCTCCGGGTCTCCCCATGCACCCCTATGGATTCCCATGGGTCACTGAGTCTGGAGTGCCAAGGGATGAAGCTAAAAGTCCATGGGGGTGGTGAGTGGGGGTTCCCATGAAGTGAGAGGAATAGAGATCTCCGCCAGCTTTTGCCTGGTGGTCACTTGTGGTTCCTTTTGCTGAGATCCACTGACAAACGTTGAAACCGTTAGTAGGGACCACGGGGCGCGCCGGTTTTCATCAAGATTGCAATCAAGCCTGGGCGCCCTTGTTCACGCCTGTAATCCCAGCTACGCAGGCCGTTGGCCACCTGAGGCATCGTGGTTCATAGGCAGGCCAGGCCGGGAAAAGTCCACAAGACTCTTATCTCCAGCTCACTACCAAAAAGCTGTGGAAGAAGTGGAGCTGTGGCTCAAGTGGTAGAGCACTAGCCTTGAGCACAAAAGCTCAGGGACAGCGCCCAGGACCTGAGTTCAAGCCCCAGGACTGGCACACACACCACATACACACACATTATTATAGTTAGGATGGTCATCTCTATCTCTCCGGTTTCTTATGGTGATGGACAGGGCCACTCAGCCATTTAACAAGGGAGTAAACTGAGGCACAGACTGTGTAGCTCACTTTCTCTGGAGAGGAGGACTTGAACCTGTACCTTGTCTTAGGACTCCTAAGCCCTTTTGCTCTTCTGCCCTGTCTTTAGGGAGACCTTTTGACTTTGGTTTCTCAGATATCCTGGTCCTGACCCCCTCCTCCCCCCTCATCCCAGTATCCTCTTGGGCTTGGCTTTCTGCTTATGGGGACAAAGATGGAAAAAGTCTTTTTTTGTTGGGGCTGGAGGCATGGCTCAGAGATTATGGCTCCAGCCAAGTGGAGATTCTGAGTTCAAAACCCAGTGTGCCTATGATCCTCAGTTATCCAGGTGCCTGAGATCTAAGCATTTGAGCTGGAAAATCTCTGAGACTCTTTGCTCTCATCGAGCTCTCATCTGAGCAAAAAGCTGAAAGGGGAGCTCTGGCTCAAGGGGTAGAGCACCAGCTTTGATCCAAAAAGCTAAGGACCAGGACTTGGTCATTAAGCTCAAGCCCCAGAACTGGAACAAAAACAAAACAACAAAAAACCCACAACAGCCTCCTCCATTCTTCCCTTGTAAAAAGAATCTGTGGCTTAGACTTCTCACTGTGATGGTCTAAAGCTCTGTGTTAGGAATACCTGTGGAGTTTCTGCTTCAGATTTTTTTCTGGAAAAGGAAAGATATCATGATAGCTTGCTGGGAGAGAGAATGTCCCCCAGGGAGGAAGGATCTGTGGGTGGAGGGTCGATTGTTTCTTAAGCAAATTCAAGACCAGTTGTAAGACTTGTAGATTTGTGCATGTTTCTCCATTTCTTGTAGCTTTCCTTTTTCTTTGGGCCGGTGCTGGGACTTGAACTCAGAGGCTGGGTGGTGTCACTCAGGGCTACTGCTCTACCACTTTGAGCCACAGGTCCACTTCTGGTTTTTTAAGTGGTTCCTTGCTAATAAGAGTCTCACGGACTTTCTGCTGAGGCTGGCTTCCTACTGAGATCGTCACATCTTAGCTTCCTGCAGAGATAGATAGGATGGCAGGTGACTAGGATGACAGGCGTGAACCACAAAAGACCTGGCTGCCTTGTTGCTTTGGTAATTTACCACTGGCGTGTGCCTGAGCTTTCTGGGATCAGTGAATGGATTTACTAAGTTGTTAAAAGTTTATAGTTTCCACAAGGACAAAGATTGTGGAAAACTTTGATTTGTTTTCTGATTGTTGCTGGAGCCTAGAGTTATCCCTGAGCCTAGTATGTCTTTAGTTCTGAATGGAGTCACATAGTAGAGCCATCTGGGTGTATGTGGGGGTACTGAGGCTTGATCTTAGGGCCTGGGCTCTGTCCCTGAGCTTTTGTGCTCAAACTAACACTCTGCCACTTGAACCTTGAACTTGAACTTGAGCCTTATGGTGGTGGTTAATTGGATAGCAGAGCCTCAGACTTTCTTGCCCAGGCTGGGTTTGAACTGGGATTCTTAGATCTCAGCCTCCTGAGTAGCTAGGATTATAGGCGAGAGCTCCAGGTCTTCTGTTTAGCTTTAGTCATTTTTCGAGAAAGAATTTTGAAGTTTTGCTTGTACTGTCATGCAATTGGTTGAGATGGTATGTCAGTGATGTTTTGGCCTGGGCTGGCCTTAAGCCACAATCCCTCCACCTCCCAAGTAGCTGGGGTTACAGGTAGGTACTACCATGCCTGGCATTGGACCAAGCCTTTTTTTTTTTATGACAGTTGATTGGTGATGACATGTGCCTAACGGCTAGTGTGGGCCCTGGCAGAGAGTTGTTTTCAGGGCTAAGTTGGTGGGTTCCAAGAGTGACGAAATCAAATAACAGCATTTCCACTCCCCACCCCCTCCACAGCCCGATGTGCAAGCTTGGATTTTTATTGATTTAAACAGCCACGTTGGCAGAGAGTGAGGACTCTGATGTCAGCTACCTCTGGAACCCGAAAGGAAAGCAGGGTGGTTGAGAAATTTTATTTTTTCTCAAGACCCCTTTGTGTTAAGTCAGTAAGGACACATTTGAAGTGGCACGGCTTTCAGTTTGGGGGCTGGATTAGAAGTATGAGGTTTTGTTTTTTAAATTAAAATGACAAGAAATGCATTCCCATTGCAGAATCTCTGTCGTTACCAATCTATTGATCTGGTCATTCATCCATCCTGTCTATCGATCAGTCATCCATCTATCCATCCACCTCTTTGTTCCTTTTCTGTTATTTATCTACCCACCCATCAATCTATTTGTCTGTCCATCTGTCTGCTTCCTGCTATTTTGCTGGTTAATTGGAGAGTCTCTCTGGACTTTTCTGCCTGGACTAGCCTCAAATCTTGATCTTTAGGTCTCAGTCTCCTGAGTAGCTAGAATTATAGGCATGAGCCACCACGCCGGCTTTCTTTATAGATTCTTGAGTGAGCACACGTTTCATTTTTCTCTTGCTTCGGTACTAGGAGTAAGATTTCTGGGTCACATGCCTAGTGTATGTTTAACTAGGAAACTGTTCATTTGTTTTACTAAATTGCTGTAACGTTTTTTGCATTCCTACCAGCCTGTAAAAGGTCAGTTTTCCCCTTCCTTTCCCAGCATTACTTTGTTGTTTGTGTTTTGGGGGGGCTTGAACTTGGGGTCTGGGCATGGTCCCTTAGCTTTCTCATTCAAGGCTGGTGCTCTATAACTTGAGCTACAGCTACACTTTTGACTTTTTGCTGGTTAATTGGAGATAAGAATCTCAGGGACTTTCTTGCTCAGACTGGCTTTGAACCTTGATCCTCTGATCTCAGTTTCCTGAGTAGCTAAGATTATAGCTGTGAGCTACTGACACCTGGCTTAATTAACATGGCTTTCTTGTTACAATGTGAGATGCTCTTATTTATTTTCTGGCTCATCTCTCTTGATAAAGCTGAGAATAGAATTTGCATATCTCTTCTGTTTTTTTTTTGGTGGGGGGGTCTGTTGTGGGGCTTGAACTCAGGGTCTGGGTATTGTCCTTGAGTCTTTTTGTGTTCAAGGCTAGCAATGTACAACTTGAGCTACAACACCACTCCCAGTTTTTGAGTGGCTCATTGGAGATAAGAGTCCATTGGGAACTTTTCTGCCTGGTCTGGCTTTGAACCACCATCCTCAGATCTCAAGCTCCCGAGTAACTAGGATTACAGGTGTGAGCCGTTGGCAGTGCTCTGACCTCTTCTGGTCTATATTCATGTCCTATAGTTGGAATTTAGGGTAGCATTTGCTAGGCAGGTGCTCTACCATGTGAGCCATATCCTCAGCTCGTTTTCCTGTTATATTTTCCCAGTAAGGTCTTACTTCTTACCCAGCTCGTCTGGACTGCAGTCCTCTCTTCCCCTGTAGTTGGAATAACTGGCATGCACCACTGAAGCCAGCTTTTGATTGGTTGAGATGGAGTCTCAAGAACTTTTTGCCCAGACTGATGATGTACTGATCTGAGGTTTCTGCTCCAGGTTTTTACTACCTCCCCCCCCCCCCACACTCCTATCCAACCTGAGCCAGGACACATAGCCTCAGGCCAGCAATCCCTTACATGTCCTGCTGACTTTCTAGGAACGCTGTCAAGAGCGTTACTCAACTTGTCTATCTTACCTTATATTTCATTTTTCTTTTTGTTTGAATTTTGTCAGTCTATTGGAGGTGCTACCCCTTTGTATGTATTGTTTCTCTCCAGCCCCCCCTTTTTTCTGACAGTACTGGGGTTTGAACTCAGGATCTCATGCTTGCCAAATAGGTGTTGTACTATTTGAGCCATGCCTTCAGTTTCATTTTGTATTGGTTAGTTGCAGATAGAATCTTTTAGACTTTATTTTTTGGTGGGGGGGAGCTGGGGATGGCTTTAAGCTAAGACCCTCCAGATTTTAGCCTTCTGAGTATCTGGGATTATAAACTTGACCCACAGTGCCTGGCTCCTGTGTGTTTTTCAGTGATGGCTCACCACTCCAGAGCCCCAAATCACAGGAAGAAAGAGCCTTAGTAGTGAAAAACTTCTCTCTTGTCCCCACATGTTGGGTTCCTTACCCAGAGACACCCAGAGATTTTTTTTTTAATGTGTGTGTACGCATGTGTGTCTTTTCTGGACAGCAGTGTTTGCATGCATAGATCCACACGTCTGTGTGTTTACCTTTGACATCAGCCACAGTGGATAGCATATCACCCAGTGGCATATGGTAGAGACCTCAGTGTGTATCTCTTAGTTGGTTTTTAGGGTGCACCTGTGGCCCACATCCAGCTTCTGCTTTCTTGTGCCTCCTCCGCCCCCAGGTTCCCCAGTGGAGAGAGCTGTGAGAAACCATTTAAGTGGTTGAGTAGAAACTCAAATGTGTCTTCATTTGACTTTGGCATCCTATGAAAAAATAGATGGTATTTGACAGGTGTTGTCCATCTGTCTGTCTCTCCTGGACACTCCTGGGGATGGAACCCAGGGCCTCCCAGGTGCTTGCTGAGGTGTGTCCGAAGCTAAGGAAACTTCTTGTGTTATTTCTTATCATGGTTTGGAGCACAGGCTGCCTCTCTCGTTTCTTTGTGCCTCCCCGGTGGAGGCTGAAAAGGTGGGATTGGATAGTTGGGACAGCCTGCAAATTTGAAAGACCCTTGGGCTGGAGGCGTGGCTTCGTGGCAGGCGTGGTGTGGCCGGGCTACCTAGTAGTCATGTGTCAAGCAACAGTGGGCGTGGTGGCTCCGTGGTGGGGGAATGGCCTGTGGGGGCGTGGCTAGGCACTAGGAGCAAGTCACGCTCAGCAATGGGCGTGGCTCAGAGGTAGGGAATGTCTAGGTGGCAGGGGGCGTGGCTCAGCAGTAGGATGTGGGAAACACCGGGGGCGTGACCAGAGGCGTGGCTTGGAGGCAATGGGCGTGGCTCAGCCACCAAACCCCAAATAGATTGCAGAGAGAGCTTTGGGGCCTGGGCCTAGCGCTGAGCCTTGGCTAACAGGATGGCTCAGGATCTCTATCTTGGACTTGGGGCCTCCTACTCAAAATTTAGAGCTTCCTGAGGGTCCCCTCCCTGCCTCCAGGGATAAAAGTCCTGAAAGTTCCTCCAGTTAACTTCTGGCTCCATGTCTAACCACCTTTGGGCAGTTTTCTAAATTGCCCTATTGTCTTTGACTAATAGGAACCCATAAGGCTTTAATGAGTTAAGAGTTAGATTCCTCAGGAAGATTAAAACAGCAAAGCAGTTCTTTATTGTCGCCGTTACTATAAGAGTTTAATCTTTATTGACAATAACTTTTGCCAGATAGAATTCCCATGCTGTACAATCCCCCCATTTAAAGCGTGTAATTCCGTGGTTTTGAGTTTTGTTCAATGAGTTATGCAACCCATCCCCACAGTCCGTTTTTACAAAGAATCCTGGTTTCTCTTGTCTCGGAGCTCCCCCTCCCAAGGGGTCCTCAGCTCTCTCCCCCCCCCCCAAACCTTCAGCTCCTGCCATTACTTCCTGTCTCTGGATTTGCCTGTTTGGGACTTTTCTTTGCTTGTTTTTTCAATGAGCATCGGATTTCAAAGGTTCATTTATATAGTAGCATGTGTCAGAATTTCTTTTATGGGAATATACATTGTTCTTTTCATCCATTTATCCCTTGATGGGTATTTGAGTGGCTCCCCTCCTTTTTGGGGGGTTGGTTATACAAGTCACAGCTGCAGACATATGCCTGCAAATTCATGTGAGAATGTGTCTTCATTTCTCCCTGGACACAAACACAAGGGAAAAATCTAAATAAGTACCCCAAGGAAAGGAAATCAGATGAGGCCACCTGGAGGAGGAAGAGGAGAAGATGTCTGAACTGGATCTGGAAAGCTGTTAGATTGGATTTAGAAAAACAGAGTTAAGCCAAGTGTGGTAGTGCATGCCTGTAATCCTAACTCCTTGGGAGGATCACAAATCGGAAGTGAGGAAGGACAACAGAAAAGAAAAGTCAGTCACTGGGCGCCAGTGGCTCATGCCTGCCAACCTAGCTACTCAGGAGGCTGAGATCTGAGGATGACGGTTTGAATTCAGCCAGGGCAGGAAAGTCCATGAGACTCATCTCCAATTAACCACCAGAAAACCAGAGGGCAGGGGCTGCAGGTTGGGGAAGGGAGGAGTGGAATCTTGAGCGAGGGCCGAGGGCTGTAGGGAGCTATGGAGGGTGATAGAACCCTGGGGGCACCGTCTGTAGGAGAATGAATTCGCCCTGTGTTTGCTAGGGTGAGATGGCACTCAGGCAGGCATGGCAAGTGGGCTGTGGCCACACCCAGGTAAAAGGTAATTACCCCTTAACAGGCAGCCACAAGGGTAGACCAGAAAGTAGTCAGGTAGGAAAAGTCAGGTAGACAAATAGTGTGTGCAGTGGCCGCCTTTATCCCTAGCAGGCGTTTCTAGAAGGTCTTCTGCTCTGATCCCCAGGGTCTGGGAAGGAGTAAGAGGTGGGGGACAGCTCCCTAGTCTTTTGTGCATTGTTTGTCCCCACTGTGTCACCACTCAGGCTTGAAAATCACTAGCAGGCTTAGCCAGGTGCCGGTGGCTCCAACGCCTGTCATCCTAGCTACTCAGGAGGCTGAGATCTGAGGATCACGGTTCAAAGCCAGCCTGGGCAAAAAAGTCCATAAGACTCTTGTCTCCAGTGAATCACCAGAAAACCAGAAGTGGAGCTGTGGCTCAAAGTGGTAGAATACTAGCCTTGAGCAAATAAAGAGTTCAGGGATAGTGCCCAGGCTCTGAGTTTAAGCCTCATGACCAACAAAAAACAACTCCCTTCCCATCCCCCCCAAAAAAATAACATTAACAGGCATTGGTGAAGGAACTCTTTTATAGTAATTTCTTAGGCTGGAATTGGCCACTGGTCAGGGATGCCCAGGAACTTGGCATTAATAGTAACAACAGTAATCATAATAATAAATAAATAATACTTCTGTGCTGGTGGTTTATGCCTGCAATCCTCCTGCTCAGGAAGCTGAGATCTGAGAGTCCTAGCTCGAAGCCAGCCTAGAAAGTCCATGAGACTTTTATCTCCAATTAAAATACCCAAAAAGCCAGAAGTGTAACTGTGGCTCAAAGTGGTAGGGCACTAGACTTGAGAGGAAAGGCTCAGGGACTAAGCTCAAGCCCGGGCTCTGAGTTCAAGTCCCAGGACAAGTCCAACAACAACTGTTTTCCTTCTCTTCCTTTTTCCCTTTCTCCTGCTCTTTCTCCTTCTCCTTCTTCCTCTTCTTTCTTCTCTTTCTCATCTTTGTTTTTTTCTAAACAATTAAAGTAGTTGTTCACAGGGTTTCAATTTAGCAAGTCAGATCATGAGAACAATGCATCTTGACTCTTGGCCCATCTTTTGTAGTTTTCCCCTAATTCTACTTCTTGTCATACTTTCCCCTCTTCCCTCCCATTCTTTCCCCCCTTGTTGGTGGCAGAGCTTGAACTCAGGGCCTGGACAGTGTTCTTGAGTGCTTTTGCTCAAGACTCTACCACTTTAAGCCCCAGCACCACCTCTGGTTTTCTGGTGGTTAATTGGAGATGAGTGTCTCACAGATGTTCCTGCCTGGCTAGCTTTGAACTGTGATCTCAGCTTCCTGAGTAGCTAGGATTATAAGCATGAGCCACTAGGCCTCAGTTTCTCCTTCTTTCTCTAGTATTCCTCCTCCTCCTTCCTTCTCTTCTGCCTCCTTTTCTTCTTCTATCTCCACATTTTCCTTTCTCCTCGGATCATCCCTTCCTCTTCTTGTTTTTCCTTCCTCCTTTAAAACTTTTTTTTTTTTCCTGCGGGGCAGGGGCCCTCCTCAGGGCCAGAGGGCTGTCCCTGAGCTCTGTTCTCAAGGCTAGTGCTCCATTTGACCACATCTCTACTTCCAACAGTGATTTATTGGAACCTAGCGTCTCATGGACTTTTCTGCCTGGTCTGGTTTGGAACTGTGATCCTTCCATCTCAGCCACCTGAGTAGCTGGGATCACAGGCATGAGCCACCAGTGCCTAACTCCTCTTCTCTTCCTCCTTTCCCTCCTCCTCCTCCTTCCCTTCTTTTGTTCCTGCAAAGAGCAAAGATGCTCTGAAGTTTCTCCTATGACTTCCAATCATGCTAGGCAAGCCCTTTACCTGTGAGCGCCTTCTTGAAGCCCCTGTTGGTTCGTAAGTTAACTTTACAAATTATTTTAATTGTTGCAGGGTGGTAATTAAGCATGAGCCCTGGGGTGTGGGGAGATGGGATCAAGATAATTAACATTTCTATCTCAGTCTATCTCTGTGGTGAGGACACCTAAAGCCTTTCCTTATTGTAGCAAGTCTGGAAAATACTCATTATTATTATCATTATCATCATTATTATTATTATTACCAGTCCTGGGGCTTGAACTAAGGGCCTGGGTGCTGTCTCTGAGTTTCTTTCCTTCTTTCTTTTCTCTCTTTCTTTCTTTCTCCCTTCCTTCCTTCTTCTCTTTCTTTCTGTCTCTCTCTCTCCTTCCTTCTTTCTTTCTTTCTTTCTTTCTTTCTTTCTTTCTTTCTTTCTTTCTTTCTTTCTTTCTTTCTTTCTTTCTTTCTTTCCACTCAAGGGTAGTGCCCTACCACTTGAACCACAGCCCCACTTCTGGCTTTTTGGTGGTTCACAAGAGATGAGAGAATCTTTTTTTTTTTTTTTTTGCCAGTCCTGGTCTTGAGCCCAGGGCCTGAGCACTGTCCTTGGACTTTCTCCAGGCTAGAGCTCTACCACTTGAGTTGAACCCAGGTCTTCATGCATCTAGGCAAGCACTCTACCACTAGGCAAAACTCCCAGCCCCAAGTTGAGAGAATCTTATGGACTTTTCCTTCCTGGGCTAGCTTCCAGCTGCCATCCTCAGAAGTCAGCCTCCTGAGTAGCTGGGACTACAGGCATGAGCACCCGCGCTCAGTGCCCCTGTGCCAGAGATTGTCTGTTGACCTGTCTTTCTAAAATTGATTTATTTTTCCTTATTGTCTTTTCCCCCTCCAGTGTGTCCGGGCATGGATATTCGAAATAACCTCACCAGGCTGCACGAGTTGGAGAATTGCTCTGTGATCGAAGGCCATTTGCAGATTCTTCTGATGTTCAAAACGAGACCTGAAGATTTCCGAGACCTCAGTTTCCCCAAACTCATCATGATCACTGACTACTTGCTTCTCTTCCGGGTGTACGGGCTGGAGAGTCTGAAGGACTTGTTCCCCAATCTCACGGTCATCCGGGGGTCCCGTCTCTTCTTCAATTACGCCCTGGTCATCTTCGAGATGGTTCACCTGAAGGAGCTGGGCCTGTACAATCTAATGAACATCACCCGAGGCTCTGTCCGCATCGAGAAAAACAATGAGCTCTGCTACTTGGCCACCATTGACTGGTCTCGAATCCTGGACTCGGTGGAGGACAATTATATTGTCCTGAACAAGGATGACAAGGAAGAGTGTGGTGACATTTGTCCCGGCACTGGGAAGAGCAAAGCCAGCTGCCCTGCCACTGTGATCAACGGGCATTTTGTTGAGAGATGTTGGACTCATAGCCATTGTCAGAAAGGTAAGATGAGGAAACTCTGTGTTGTGCGTGTGTGTGTGTGTGACACTTTTTTTTGGTTCTGTCATTAAGGAAGGACTGACAGCACTCTTTGGGTCCACAGACTTTTTTTCTGTAAACTTCTAGATGATAACTTTTTTTTGGCGGGGGGGGGGGTTGTTGTTGTTGGTACTGCTACTAGGTCTTGAACTCAGGACCTGAGCACTGTCTCTGAGCTTTTGTGCTCAAGGCCGCTTCAGCCCAACTCTAATTCAGGCTTTCTAATGGTTCATTGGAGATAAGAGTCTCATGGAATTTTCTACCCCAGGCTGGCTTTGAACTGCAATCCTCAGCTTTCAGCCTCCTGAGTAGCCGGGATGGCAGGCAGGATCCATCGGTGACCATTCTAGCTGGTAACTATTTTGAACTTTGCAGGCCATGCTTTTATCCAGCCCCCTGCTTGATAGCAAGAGCCACAGATTGTAGAAAGCCCCAACTACCTTGTATGATGAAGTTGAATCAAGGATTTAAGCACAAAGGAATGGTTTTAATTCTATATTATAATAAATGGCTTGCATCACCACACTTAAACCAGGGAACTCTTGTTAAGTAAACTGTGGGTGGGCTCCTGAATCCATACTTTGTAGTTACTTTCTGTAGTCAACCTGATAACTGATGTGATTCCCCGAGTGACTCTATTTACTGGATCAAGAAGATAGCTTGCCATTTCACCGGGCCATTCCAGAGAGCCTGCCCTTTGAAACCTTGTGAATTGTTTGCCGCTTTCTGGACTCTTCCATTTAGTATTATCCTATCACAGTTGTCTGTGTGTGGGTAATGCACAGGCCAGCAGCTCTAGGCTGATACTGTCGTATGAGTGTGCCTCTGTGTTAATAAAACTTTATTTACAAAAACAAGTAGGGGCCGGCACGGTGGCTCATGCCTGTAGTCCTACCTACGCAGGAGGCTGAGATCTGAGGATCGAGGTTCAAAGCCAGTTCAGGCACTAAAGTCCATGAGATTCTTATTTCCAATTAACCACTAGAAAAACAGAAGTGGTGCTGTGGCTCAAGAGGAAGGTGGTAGCCTTGAGTTGAAGAGCTCAGGGATAATGCCCAGAGTTCAAGCCCCACAACTGGGGGAGAAAAAAATAAAGCAAGCAGGGGCCAGATTCCCTTCCCCTCCTCCCCATGCCCTTTTTTTTTTTTTTGTCACAGTAAATGTCCTTTTGTTCCTTTTGATTGGTTAAAGTATGGGAGTGGAAGAGCATATATATGTGTGTTAACTTATGTTTTGTCTTATTTATAAAAGTCAAATTATCCTTTAGAAATGGATAAAAAGTGAAAGTATTGGTCATGAGCCACCATAAACTGGAAGACAGTAGTTATTTCCTTCTGGTGGCTATCCAATCGTTTTATTTATTTATTTATTTTTGGCAGCCTGGGGCTTGAGCTCAGGGTCTAGGCACATTTTTTTTTTTTTTTTTGCTCAAGGCAAGAGCTCTACCACTAGAGCCACAGCACCACTCCTAGCTTTTTCTATGTCTGTGGTACCAAGGAATTGAACCCAGGGCTTTGTGCATGCTAGGCAAGCACTCTACTTCTAGGCAACACTCCCGGCCCAAACAAACTTTTTTTTCTTTTTTGGCCAGTCATGCGGCTTGAATTCAGGGCCTGAGCACTGTCCTTGGGCTTTCTCAAGGCTAGGACTCTTCCACTTGAGCCACAGCACCTTTTCCGCCTTTTTCTATGTATGTGATACCAAGGAATCAAACCTGGGTCTTCGTGCACGCTAGGCAAGCACTGTACCATATTTTTATTTATCAGGAATTTTGATACTTTTTTTTCTTATTTGTTTAAAAAGAGAAAGACTGCTCTGGGCAAAGCTTTATCTGGTGTTTATTTCTTTATGTCTGGTTTCCAGAAGTGAAATTTCTGGGTCAGAGGCTCTTGATCCAGTTGCCAAGTGGCTTTCTGGAAATGGTGTCTCCATAGAGGCGCCTCCTAGCCTCCAGTGGAGGGAACCGTGCTGACTAGTGTTGGGGAAAAGTCTTTCTTAATGTACTGGGCCAGGGGAGGAGCCTCTGGGTGTTTCATTTGCATATATTTGATTATGCAGATGTCCACATCCTTTGTTTCTCTTCAAGCTGTTGAAGAGGTTGTCTGTCCTCTGCTGGTGTGCTTGTTAGTGGATAAAATGCTCTTGGGAGAATGCTTACCTAGCATGCATGAAGCCCTGGGTTTGATTCCTGAGTACCACATACACAGAAAAAGTGGGAAGCGGCACTGTGGCTCAAGTGATAGAGCGCTAGCTTTGAGTAAAAAAGCTCAAGAACAGTGCCTAGGGTCCTGAGTTCAAGCTCCAGGACTGGTACCCTCCCAAAAAAATGATCATCTTGTAATAAAGCATCCATCCTCCACACACGGATTCTGTCTCTCTCCGTGTGTGTAGCCCAGCCACCTGTCTCCTCTCTCAAATAACTAGTTGGGGGTCTCAGCACCACTGATGGCTGGAAGCTGCCCCCTTTGTCAGGGTTGGGGTGTGTTTCTGTCTCTGTTTCCTTGCACCAGCTCTGTGGGCCATTGTTGTCTATCCAGATAGCCCTCCACATCCACGCCTAACTTGTGTGTGGCTCCTCCACCTAGATTATGGCTTGTAAAACTCCCTGGATGAAAGTGATGGGTGATTCTCACTGCAAATGGTTATGTTACACAACCTAAGGGGAAGGCTGGGAATGTGGCTCAGTGGTAGAGTGCTTGCCTAGTGTGCATGAAGCTCTGGGTTCGATTTTGAGTATCATATGCATAGAAAAGCCAGTGGATGAGAGGAGGAGGAGAAGGAGGAGGAGGGAAGGAGGAAGAGGAGGAAAAAATGATCTTTCCTTGTGGAAAAATCTGGGGAATGTTCATAGATTAAGAAGGCTAGGGTGGTAGCCTTGAGCTGAAGTGCTCAGGGACAGTGCCCAGGCCAAGTTCAAGCCTCATGACCCACAAAAAAGAAGAAGAAAAAGAAGAAGAGAAGGAGGAGGAGGAGGAGGAGGAGAAGGAGGAGGAGGAGGAGGAGGAGGAGGAGGGGGAGGAGGAGGAGGAGGGGGAGGAGGAAGGTAGAGAAGCTAAATTATTGAGCCTGAGGGAAGCATGTAGGGCTGAGGGGGATTCTTAGGGCAAGTGTAGACCACCCCTGGGTTTGGGATTTTCTAGGCCAGGAAAAATGACTCCTGGGGTTGATGAACAGCTTATAATCTGGCGGGGGGATGTCCTGCTAAAGGGATTTAGTGGTGAGTGGACCCTCACAAATGAGGCCCTACTGTGTGTTATTGGGCCTTCTGTGTGTTTTGGGGCCTACTGTGTTAGAACTTTAGAGATGGCTGCAAGGAAATCCTCCTGTTTGGGACCAGAAAGATTCCTTAACTTACCTAATGTCACACAGCAGATGAAACACAAAGCCCACGTTCTTGCCAGCTCTGGGCCAGACACATACACAAAAGCATGTTTGTCTGTTTGTTTGTTGGGAGGGGTGTCCACTCAGTTTTTGAAACAGCAGACTGTTTGTAAACCTGGGTGACAGGGTAAGGAATAGAGAGTCCTTGCTGGGGTGTCTGTATGCTTAGTTATTTGGGAAGTTAAGGCAAAAAGACTGCTTGAGGCCAGAGGTTGGAGACCAGTCTAAGAAATACAGTGAGACGTCTCCCATTTTGAAAATATATAAATAAATATGAACACACACACACACACACACACACACACACACATGCGTGCACACACAGACAGTCCTACTACCTGAACTACAGTTCCATGTAGGGCTTTTTGGGTAGTCCATTGGAAATGAGTTAGACTTCCTGCTTGGTTTGGTTTTCAACCTGGATCCTCAGATTCCTAAGTAGCTAAGATGACAAGTATGAACTACTGGGGTCCAGTCAATAAGAACACTTTTTTTTTTGCTAGTCCTGGGCTTGAACTCAGGGCCTGAGCACTGTCCTTGGCCTTTTTCAAGGCTAGAGCTCTACCATTTGAGCCATAGCACCACTTCCAGCCTTTTCTATGTATGTGGTACTGAGGAATCAAACGTGGGTCTTCATGCATGCTAGGTAAGCACTCTACCACTAGGCCAAACTCCCAGCCCTAAGAACACTTTTATTTAATTTAATTTTTTTTTTTTTTTGTGGGTCATAGGGCTGGGACTCTGGGCCTGGGCGCTGTCCCTTTGCTCTTCAGCTCAAGGCTACCACCTTATCCTTGAGCCAAGCCCCACTTCCCGTTTTCTTAGGTTAATTGAAGATAAGAGTCTTGGGTCCTTTTGTGCCTGGGCTGGCTTTGAACCTTGATCCTCAGATCTCAGCCTCCCAAGTAGCTAGGATTACAGGTATGAGCCACCGTGCTCAGCTTCTTAAGAACACTTTTAATCCAGCCACAGTTTCTCTAAAATTTGAAGCATTTGTGGGCACTTACATATTGAGATGGAATTGAAGACATTATCTAGGCATCTATTTCTGTCTCTATTTTAGTGAAAACAGTTTAGAAAGGGTTATTAATAGTTTAGTCGCATTCCTTGATATGATCAGTGGCTTTGAAAAAAATATTTTTTAATCTTTTGTTACTGAAGACTAGGCTTGTTTTTCTAGCATTGGAAATCAGGGGCTCTGTCATTTGTGTGTGTGTGTGTGTGTGTGTGTGTGTGTGTGTGCTCACAGACAAATCCTGCCATTCTTTGGGGCAGTGATCCTCAGGTATGGACCTGTCTTGTTAAATAAGGACCTCTCTCCCCTGTTTTGGCCACCCTGGGGCTTGAACTTTGGTCCTAGGTGCTGTTCCTTAGCCTTTTCAATCAAGGCTGGTGCTCTACCACTTGAGTCACACCTCCCACTCTGACTTGTTGCTGGTTAATTGGAGCTTAAGGGGTTCACGGGCTGTTTCCCCCCCCACTTGAGTTGGCTTTGAACTGTGATTCTCAGATCTCAGCCTCCTGGGATAGCTGAGATTACAGGTGTGAGCCACAGCGCCTGGAAGTTGTCCAATTTTTGCATCCAAATCTTCCCTGGGAGCAACTGCAGTGTTTATTTACTTGTCTTTCTCTGGAGAAATAAACAGATTGTTAAAATAAACAAATCCTTTAGAGGTGTGGTAGAGTCAAATCTACCATGAGAAAAAGGTCCATCCTTGGGCCTGGCCATGTGGCAGCTGGGTAGCTGGTTGGACAGGTTTTTCTGTCTAGTCGAGGTTCAGGGACCAGTTTATTCCTTGTCCTGTCACCAGACCTTTTGTCAGAATTAAAATCTGTTCTTTGTCACTGAGCACCTGAAATGCCCCAGGGAGTTCTAGGGAACCCAGCTTTTCTCAGCTCTGCCCCCTCACCCCCCCCCCCCACTCCCTGTGTCTTCTAGAACATTCTCTGCCTTTATAAGGGAAGCTAATATGGGGGCTTGGGGGGAGGGGAGAGTTGGAGTGGTGACCCTTCTCCTTCCTTCTTTTTCCTCTTCCCCCCTTTTTTCTTCTCTTTCTTGTTTTCCTCCTTCCTTCTTCCCCCTCTCCCTTTTCCCTCCTTCCGCCCTCCCTCCCTTTTCAATAATTGTATCATTATTACTAAGGAGTTGTGTAAAGAGGTTACCATTTCATGATTCAGGCAGTGTGGTGGTTCTGGGACTTGAACTCAGGGCTCTGGGAGAAGGAGGGGTCATGGAGAGAAGGGCGTGGTCATAGAGAGAAAGGCGTGGTCGTGGAGAAAATGGGCGTGGCCACGGAGAGAGGAGGCGTGGCATGGAGAGAGTGGGAGGGGCTTGGAGAGAAGGGGCAGGATATGGGGTGCAGGAGAGGGCTGGGAGGTCGTGGAGGTGACTTGAGTTTGTCTTTCCACTCCCACGTGCCGTGAACAGAAGTCTGTTGGACTGTCTGCAGGCCCCGGGTTGGTGTGGAGGCCAGCCAGGCCGAGGCCGGCTCTCTGTCTGTGGCCCACCTTGGTTTCTCCTTGTCGCTGGGGGGATCACAGAACCGATCTCTCTCCAGTGCTCAGAAGTGTGGCCAGCTTCCTCCCCTGTGCCATGGCTCAGGGGAGCAGCAAGGTGACAAAATGGCTCCTGGGTTGGGGGACCATCCGGCCAGGGTGCGGACCGCAGGTGACAAACCAAGTGGTTTCTCTAACTCTTGTTCATTAAATTAAAAAAAAAGATGTCTGTAATGAGAAAAAAAAAGGGAGTTGCAAGTACTGTCCATTCAGTTTCTTCCCCAGTGATTCTTGATGTTTTACCTTTTTATTTAGACATTTTATTTATTCTTTCTTTATGTATTTATTTGCAGGGCCTGGGCCTTCGCGTCCAGGCCTCAGCCTAGGCACTGTTCCCAAGCTCCTCTTGCTGAAGACTTAGCACTCCACCACTTGAGCTTTTTCTGTGATTAAGTGGAGATAAAGAGTCTCACAGACTTTCCTGCCTGGGCTGGCTTCCATCTGTCCATCCTCAGGACCCTCAGATCTCAGCCCCCTGAGTTGCTAAGATTTCAGATGTGAGCAGTCAGCCCCTGGGTTATTTAAATGTGTTAAATCTACATAAAACAGTTACTCATATCCAAGGGACACTGTGTGATAGCTTAACACATGAGCACAACGTACAATCACCAAATCAGGGAACTTAGCTGTGTGTGTGTGAGTGTGTGTGTGTGTGTGTGTGTGTGTGTGTGTGCGTGCCAGTTCTGAGTTTCTTTTTTTTTGCTAGTCCTGGAGCTTGAACTCAGGGCCTGGGCACTATCCTTAGACACTTTTTGCTCAAGGCTTGTGCTCTGCCACTTGAGCCACAGCACCACTGCTGGCTCTTTCTGTGTATGTGGTACTAAGGAATTGAACTCAGGACTTTGCATGCTGGGCGAGCGCTCTACCACTAGGCTACACTCCTGGCCTTGTGCTTTTGCTTTGCTTTTTCTTATTCAAGGCTGGGCACTGAACTCAGGGCCTGGGCACTGTCCCTAAGCTTCCTTTGTTCAAGACTAGTGTTCTACCATTTTGAGCCACAGCACCATTTCCAGTTTTTTGGTGGTTTATTGGAGATTAGGATCTCACAGACTTTCCTGTCCAGGCTGGATTTGAACCATGATCTTTAGATTTCTGCCTCTTAAGTAGCTAGGATGACAGGAATGAGCCACAGTTGACTGGCTTATTAAATTTTTATAGTATTGCCTGTGGTCAATCCTCACTGCGTTGGTGATGAGCTTATTCTTTGAGCAGGAGTGTTGAATTTGATGTGTCTAGCTTGTTTTATTTTCTTTTTAAATGAATTGCATTCATTTTTGTTTTATGTGGTACCATAGGAATTGAATCCAGGGCCTCATGTATGCTAGGCAAGCACTCTACCACTATGCCACATTCCTAGCCTTGCTTAATTTTCTTCCTTGGATTTTTGCCCTATGTGTTTATGAGTGAAATTGGGGTGTGCTTCTGGTTTGTTGATTCCGCAATCTCTCCATCAGATTCGGCTATCAGATGTTCTCTTACGTAAAGGCCAGTTGGGCAGGCTTCCATTTTTCCATGTTTTAGATTTCCAGCGCCAGAAAGATTAATTCTTTGAATGATTGTTCATTGAGAAATCTTATGGTGTGACACTCTTTAGAGGAAGATTATTACTGTGCTGATCCGAGGGCTTGAACTTAAGGCCCTGGCATTGTCCCTGAGCTTCTTTGCTTAAGGCTAGGGCGCTTCCACTTGCACCATAGCTCTACTTCTGGCTTTTGGTGGTTTATTGAAAAGAAGAGTCTCATTGACTTTCTGTCCCAGCTGGCTTTGAACCATGATCCTCAGATCCCAACCTCCATGTAGCTAGGATTATAGCTGGAAGCCACTGTATTGAATAACTTAATTTTTTAAAAATACAAAGTTAGTTAATGAAATACTGCTTTAAATCTTATAAACTGATGGTCACACCTTTGGAGTCAACTTCAGTAGTTTATATTTTATTAGAGTTATATCATTGAGTTTTTCAGGTTTCATGATATGCTTTTATGTATGCTTTACATAGTTTATATAGTTATTCTTTTACATTTTTTTTAATGTGCTAGATCTGGGACTTGAACTCAGTCCTGGGTACTTTCCCTGAGCTCTCTACTTGAGCCACAGCTCATATTCAGCTTTTTTTTTTGGTAGTTCATTGAAGATAAGACTCATGGATTTTCCTGCTTGGGCTGGCTTTGAATTATGACCCTCAGATCTCAGCTTCCTGAGTAGCTAGGATTGATTACAGGTGTGAGCCTCCCGTGCCCAGCTCATCTTTATTTTTTATTTTAGTTTTTTCTTTCCATCTTTATTTATATGGGAGCTGGCTCATGTTGGAGCTATGAAGCCATAGTTTTTGTTCGAAATCTAATAAGGCTTTTAACCTGCCATCTGGAGCCTGTGTGCCTTATAATTCTTTATTGCCTATGACTGAAGGATAGTACGTACCGGGGACAAGAAATGGCTTTTGCCATATTGCTGACATCCACTCAGAGGGTCTGTCCTGTCTTCCCTTCCCTGCTTTGGCTGTAGCGAGACAAGACAATGGAGTGCCACTCTCTCTTTCTTTCTTCCTTCCCTTCCTTCCTTTCTCTCTTCCTTTCTCTCTTTCTTTCTTTCTTTCTTTCTTTCTTTCTTTCTTTCTTTCTTTCTTTCTTTCTTTCTTTTCTTTTCTTTCTTTCTTCCTTTCTTTCTCCCTGAGCTCTCAGCTCAAGGCTAGCACTCTACCACTTTGAGCCACAGTGCCACTTCTGGTTTTCTGGCAGCTTTTTGTTGGTTAACTGGAGATGAAATATCATGGAATTTTCTGCCTAGGCTGGCTTTGAACCTTGCTCCTCTGCATCTCAGGTTCCTGAGTAGCTAGGATTACAGGTGGGACTCTCCAGGGTGCCTGGCTAATCCGTTTTATTATAATCAAGGAGAATTACATTGTGGTGAAGATAGAATAGCTATGTTTGTTCATTTTCCCCAGGGCTGTAGCGAAGTGCCCAAAGCTGGAAGAAAAAAGGTTGAATATCACTGCACATGGAGGTTGAATATGGCCTTGAATGGAAGTTGAAAAGCCTCCATTTCTGGCTGTCTCCCATCATGAACAAACAGGGAGACAGAGAGTCACTGGTGTGGAGAATCAAGCCTGCTCTTGTATTTTCTTTTGAGGACAAACCCAGGTCTCTTGGCAACTCCATTCCAACAGCCCTCCCTCCCCCGTAACTTCCCACTAAAAACTGCTTCCCTCCATTTTCCAAGTTCCACCAGCAAGCTTTCGACCCCATGGGGTTTGTGAGGAACTACACTCTGGCCTTGCCAAACCTCAACACTGACCAGAGTCTGAGCTTCTGGTCCTTGGCTGTGAAGTGTCTATGTGGGACCCCCTCTCTCCCACCCCAGCTTCCCCAGGGCTCACTTGGACCCTCTCTGTGAAGTTATCCTGTGTGTGTGTGTGGGAGGGGTTATATGACCTCAGGAAGCTGTGTTGTCACTTGTGGGCTCACCCCAGGACTCCTGTCCAGAACAAAGTACAGGTTGTGTAATGTCTCGCTGAGAGGGAGGCAGTTGTATGAAATAGCATGTGTCAAGGTCCTGAGGCAGGTTTGGAGCAGAGCATATCCTAGAAAGGTCTTCAGGCCTGTTATTCCCAACTAGTGATGAACTGAGGCTCTCTCCTGAGACACCACTCCCCCCCAGTAGAACTCAAGGAGCCTACACTCTTCCTCCTCTCTCTCTTCCCAGAGGTCCTCACTGAACAAATCTAGAGCAAAATGCTCCACAGGCAGGTGGCAAGCATTTGGGGTAAATCAAGTCAAGATTTTTAAATTGTTATACAAAGGTCCTGGCAGGTGACTGATGGTCTCGAGAGAACAGCTTTGTGTCGATGGCAAGTTTCAGAGTTGTGTGTGTGTGTGCACATGCCCACGCCTGTCCTGGGGTTTGAACTCAGGGACTAGGTGCTGTTCCTCAGCTGATTTGCTCAAGGCTGGTGTTCTGTCACTTGAGCTACAGCTCCGCTTCTGGCTAATGGAGATAAGAGTCTCATGGATTTTGCTGCCTGAGCTGGATTTGAGCCTTGCTCTTCAGATCTCAGCCTCCTGAGTGGCTGGGATTACAGGCCTGAGGTACCAGTGCCTGTCTTTCTACCTGCTTTATGCTTAGCCCAAGGCCAATTTCTGGGGCAGCGCAAATGCTCTTCAGGTGGACGATCATCTTCTGGGGGTACACAGGGGCTCACCTTTATTTACATATTAGTTTAGTTTGGGACATTATTAAAAGTCTGTGCTATCTACTGCCTTTCCCTTTCCCTGTCTGTTGGTCTCTCCCTCTCCCTCTTCCTCTGTCTGTCTGTTTGTCGTCTGTCTGTGTCCCTTTCCATCTGCCTGTCCCTCCCTCTCCTGTCTCTGCCTTTCCATCTTCAGTTATGGGCTCGTTGCCTCTTCACTCTCTCTTCAAGTTCTTTTTTAACTAAGTTTCTGGGCCTCAGATATGGCTGTATTTGGAGACAGGTCGCACATAGGAAACTGAGGCAGTAGCAGGTCCCCAGGTTGGCTCTGAGCCTTAGGGATGACCACATGAGGACTCTGGGACAAGATGAGCCCTGAAAGCCAAGGAGAGAAGCACTTGAAACTGGGTCTCACAGGCTCCAGAGGTGACAAAGCCTCGAACTTGGTCCATGACCTGCCATCCCGAGTCATCATCATCTTCAGTGCCTCTGATGAACGTCATACATCCATGCTGTGTCATGTACTGCCCGTAAATGGGGCCGCGCTCTCGGCCGCTTGAGCCACGCCCCCACACAACCACGCCTCTACCACTCAAGCCACTCCCCCACATCTTGATTCAGGCCCCAGCCACTTGATCCATGCCTTCCTCTCAAACCACGCCCCCTGCCGCTTGAGCCACGCTTCTACCAGTCAAGCCAGGCCTGTACCTCTCAAGCCACGCCCTCTCAAGCCACGCCCCCACTCCAACCACGCCTCTGCTACTCAAGCCACGCCCCTACCTCTAGCCATGCCTCCACACCATGATTTAGGGTCCCAGCAGCTTGATCCATGCCTTTCTCTCAAGCCACGCCTCTGCACCACGAGCCACACCCCCCTCGGCTCATTCGCCCCTTCCACTCTAGCAACACCCACACTTGAACCACGCCCCCACTGCCCCTACCTCTCAAGCCACGCCCCTACCGCTGAAGCCACACCCACCGATCAAAGCCACGCCTCCTTTTACTGCACTTCATTTTAGAGAGGATCTAGCCTTTTTGCCTGGGCTGGCCTAAAGTGCAAAAATCTATTTATGCTCCTCATGTGGCTGGATGACAAGCACGGCACCTTCACCCCCAGCTATTGTTTGGGATGGGGGGGATCCTGTAAACTTTACCCTGGACTGTCCTCGAACTGCAGTCTCCTCAGGCCATTAAGATTTATAGACAGGAGCCACAGGCGCCCTCGCCAGTGTTTCTTCCATTATCGGGACTGCAGTGGACATTGGATCTGGGGGGAGGGAGGATCTCCTCGTCCCCCTTTTGTGAGTGGTGTTTTCTAGGGTTGAGTGTGGAATCCCAGGTGCTGAGCAGTGGATCGTGTGTGGGTTCTTTAGGTGTAGTTGGCCTTGTGTGTTTGTCCCTGAGTTGCACATCTGTGGATTCAGTCAGTGTCAGATCGAAATATTTGGAAAAGAATGCATCTGAAAACATGTTCAGACTGTTTTTCTTGTTGTTTTTCCTAGACCAGGAAAAAAAAAAGATTCTCATACTATTCGTTTTGCATGAGAGAGGTGTGCCTCGTGTGTTATTTGATAGAAGAAGTGATTTGATAGATGCGATTTTGGTGTTGACAAGGAGTGGATGTATTGATCCCAAAGAGAAGCTACGTAATTTATGTCCCCAGACGTATGCCTGCAGTGGCTGACCCACTCAGCAATGTATTAAAGTATATGGCAAATGTTGACAAACAAAACTACATTTTTTTTTTTTTTTTGCCAAAGAATTGGACCTGCGTCTCCATGCATGTTAGGCAAGCACTCTTACTACTAAGCCAAACTCCTGGCCCACTTACAATTTTTTTTTTAACTACCTAATCCAGGTTGGCCTTGAACTGTGGATCCTCTTGCCTCAGCCTCTCCTGCTGGGATTGCAAGTTTGTGCTCAGTTGCAGCAAAAATGTTTAATTTTCCTGTACACAGCTATTGTTATATCATGGTTTTTCATGCCTTTTCCTTTGAAAGCTGAATGTCTCTTTGTGTCCTTCTAGGCAAGTATTTTTTTTTTCCCCACTGAGCCACACCTCTGGCCCCTCTGGTTTTGATTTTACACCATGGGCTGGGTTTAAAGTTCAGGAAATGGCACCAATAACCAGAAAGTTGAGGCTCTGGGTACTAGTTGTTGTGAACATAGTCAAAAATCAATTGGGGGGGGGGGCTCATGCCTATAATTCCAGCTACTCAGGAGGCTGAGATTTGAGGATCAGGATTCAAAGCCAACTTGAGCAGGAACATATGTGAAACTCTTATCTCCAGTTAACTACCAAAAAGCCAGAGTGGAGCTGTGGCTCGAGTGGTAGATTGCTAGCCGTAATGGAACAGCTAAAAGATAGTGCCCAGGCCCTGAATTCCAATACTACACACACACACACACACACACACACACACACACACACACACACACGTGCATGGTAGTGCATGCCTGTAATCTCAGCACACAGGAGGTAGATGTATTTTAAAACATGCACAGAATAATTGTATCAACACGTTAGGGTTAAGCAAAGAATGTCAGGCTCTAACTCGGAAGTTTACCCACATTCCCATTTTAGTCCCAACCCCTCCTGCTCCTTGAAGGAGCCATTAAAAAAAAAAAAAACCATAACTGCCAGCATTCTATTTTTAACATCTAACTGTGGACCTAGACACAACACTGCACACATTTTGAATAGATCATTTGCCTCTACAAAATTTATGGCCCAATCTGGAGACATTTTCTGTGCTCCCACCTCTCCCTCACATGTATGTGTGTTTTGGACACAAAGTAATGTGACTGAATATCACATTTCAAACACAAAGGGTGAACATCTCATGAAGAGGGTCCATTGTGCTCAATTCTCAGTGTAGGCTGGGTGAGATGACTCATGTCTGTAATCTCAGCTACAGAGGAGGTGGAGAGAGCCAGGATGGAAATTTGAGGGGGTAAAAGTTATTTGAGACCCATAGCTCAACTCACTAGTTGGTGTTGTCCAAGCCACGCCCCCTGCTTAAGTCACACCCCCATACAATTTGAGCCACGCCTCTGCCACGTGAGCTGCTTCCATTACTGCTAGAACCACATCTCTACAGCTCGAATATACTACTATTATATATTATATGTATTATGCTATTATGGCTATCATCTTTTCCATTTTTTTGTTGTTGTTTTGACATTAATGGGGCTCTCAAACTTTCCAGAAAGGTATTCTACCACTTGTGCCCCGAATCTCTTTTTACTTTTGTTACTTTATGGATAGTATTTCCCTTAGGAAAAGGCCTGAGTTACCTCAAGTCTCCCTATACCTCCTGACTGGTGTGTGGGCAGAAACCACAGGTATATACCACCAGGCTCAGTTTTGTGGCTGATAATTCCCCTCCCATCCCCAGGCTGGCCTCAGTCAATTAGCCAGGTATACTGTTACTCACCTGAGATCAGGTCAGGTAGGAGGATCAGAGGTCTGAGGCCAGTCCTGGGTAAAAATACAAAGATCTTTTCTGAAAAATAACAGCCTGGCCACTTCTTGTGCTCATTGCTTTCTTTCTTTCTTTTTTTCTTTTTTTTTTTTTTTTTGCCAGTCCTGGGCTTGAGCTCAGGGCCTGAGCACTGTCCTTGGACTTTCTCAAGGCTAGAGCTCTACCACTTGAGCCTCAGCACCACTTCTGGCTTTTTTTTTTTTTGTATGTATGTGGTACCAAGGAATCGAACCTGGGTCTTCGTGCATGCTAGGCCAGCACTTTAACCACTAGGCCAAATTCCCAGCCCTGCTCATTGCTTTTTGATTGACTAGCTTCTTATCTCTAACTATGTCTATATCTTTATTATTGTTACTGGGATGGTGACAACAACCACTACTACTGCTACTACTATTGTTTTTCAGTTCTGGGGCTTGAACTCAGGGCCTGGATGCTGTCCCTGAGCTTTTCTGCTCAAGTCTAGCACTCTACCAACTTTGAGCCACAGTACCATCTCTGGAGTAGGATTAGAAATGTGAGCCACCAATGCCTGGCCTATAATCATATTTATAATTATATCTATAACTCTATCCTCTTTCACTGCCCACATTAACCACCCATCCATGCACTCACCCTCCTTTCTACCCAACTGTTACTCCATCTACCATCCATCTACTCATTGATTTGTCTACTAATCCATCCATCCATCCATCCACCTACATGTCTGTCCACCTATCCACCCATCCATCCATCTATTCACATATCCATCCATCCTCCCATTCATTTGTATCTATTTTCCATCTATCCATCTTCACCCATGCATCTATCCACCCATTCATCCGCTCATCCATCCATCCACCCTCATCCACCTAGCCTAGTTTTTTTTCTAATACAAAAGATTTTAAAACAAAATAAAACAAAAAACCACCCAACCAAACAGAAAACACTAAAAGTGGTCATTTTCCCAAGCAGCGTCTGGGCGCTGTGTTTTGTCTCTTCCTCACTCCCTTATGAAATACTTCTTAGTTCTAACAGTCCTGGAACTGACTGGTCTTGGCCATTCACTCAGAGGGACATCTGCAGATGTGGGTGATGTGCCTTCTCTGGGACAATCGTGTTGTTATTACTGCTAATCTCATCACAGCAGGAACTTCCCGAACAGCCAGGGGAAGGTCTCAATTGTTTTACTGGGAGGATAATTATATCGCTGTTAATATTCTTGACCTTCCTGTGTTCAGTGTTGATTAGCCAGTGGGGTGTGATTGTGAACTCTTGACTGTCTGCTATGGCCAAGAGACACAAATAACAGTTGCCCATTCTCTAATAGCTTCATGTGGTTAAGTGATTAGTTGTTTAAATAGCCTCTAGCTGGGTGAGCAGAGTGGTACATGCCTGTAATCCCAAACTTCACCAGCTGAGGAAGAAATATTAGGAGTTCAAGGCCAGCCAGAGACCTATCTCAAACAACATCAGTAGGAACAGTGAGACCAAACACCAAAATGAAGAACTGAGGCTTCCCGCCTCATTTCAGTTTTCTAGGAGAGTAGAGACGGAATGTTGAACTCTTAAATCCATGTTTATCTCAGTGTGGCTTCTCCCCAGAGGTTCTGGGTTCCAGTCTAGGGACTCTGCACATGCCATGTCCCTAGCTGAAGTTCGGGTGGCTTTTAGACTCAATCTGCAGAGCTGTGACCCATTGAGGGCTTTCTGGGGCTGGGAAACCCCAGACACCCCAAGTTTGGGATGCACAGGATGTACTTAACATCACATTCTTTGAATTCCCACTCACCCAGTTCATATTAACATATTACCTTAGTATGCAAGTGCCAGTCTCTGACTTGCTTTTTTATTTGATATGTTAAAAAAAATATCAGGCACTAATGCTCATGGTTGTAATCCCAGCTACTGAGGAGGCTAAAAGCTGAGAATTGAACTTCAAAGCCAGTTCAGGCAGAAAATACTGTGAGATTTTTTTTTTTTTTTGCCAGTTATGTGGCTTGAACTCAGGGCCTGGGCACTGTCCTTGGGCTTTCTCAAGGCTAGAGCTCTACCACTTGAGCCACAGCACCACCTCTGGTTTTTTCTATGTATGTGGTACCAGGGAATCGAACCCAGGGTTTCAGCTTCATGCATTCTATACAAGCACTCTACCACTAGGCCATGCTCCCAGCCCACTGTGAGACTCATATCTAATTAACCACCAAAGATTGTGACTCAAATATAGTGTGCTAGCCTTGAACAAAAAAGCTCGCAATAAGTACTTAAGCCCTGAGTTCGAGCCCCAAGGAGCTCGTGCTCCCCTCCATTCTCTCTGTGCCTTTGTCTCTGTCTGTTTCTCTCTCTGTCTCTGTCTGTCTGTCTGTCTGTCTGTCTGTCCGTCTGTCTGATATACACACACACAAAACAAACAACATTGAAGATACAATATTAGCCATTGATGATACCTGTTAGCTTTCCATGGTAGGAAAACAAACAATTTATACTGGTTTTATTCAAGCCCTGGGTCACTTTTTATCTGTCTAGCTTACTGGAGATATTATTTTGCAATGTGCACAATACAATAGTGATTTGTTGATCTTGGTGAAAGAAATCTGGCTTAGACTTCTTCACTCGCCTGGACTTACACAAAACTCTTAACTTGATGTTGAAAATGGTACTAGGACTTGAACTCAAAGCCTGTGTGTTGTCCCTGAACTTTTTCACTCAAGGTGCTCTTCCACTTGAGCCACAGCTCCACTTCTGGCTTTTTGGTGCTTCATTGGAGATAAGAATCTCGTGGACTTTCCTGCTCAGGCTCGCTTTGAACTTAGATCTCAGCTTTCCTGAGTAGCTAGGATTACAAGTGTCAGTCACTGGTGCCTTGCTGATTTTATTTCTTTGTCCCTTTTGGATAGAACCTAGGGGCTCCCCTATGCTGGGTTAAGAGTCCCCCCCACCACACATACAGCAAGCTATGTCCCTAGTCTTGGAAGAATGTCAACCCTTGCTTCCTGCTAGAGGCAGCAGATGACACATGGTTCTTGGTCCCAAGAGACAAGCCAGCAGTAAATAGTGACTTTTCACAGCCAATAAAAAAGAAAGACATGCTTTCAGACAAGCCATGTGAGAAACATCTAGCTTGACCATCTACCCCCACAGCAAAAGCCATTGAATGTCCAGTCCTTAGTTTTTAAGGGTTCAAGGGTTCACTGAGCTCCATGGCTAGCCCTTGAGGTTTTGGTGATTATTTTTTTTTTGGGGGGGGGGTCAGTCCTGCAGCTTGAACTCAGGGCCTGAGCTCTTCTGTTCAAGGCTAGCGCTCTATCACTTTGAGCCACAGCTTCACTTCTTGTTTTCTGTTGGCTAATTGGAGATAAGTGTCCAACAAGTCTTTCCTGCCCTGACTAGCTTTGAACTGCAGTTGTTAGATCTCAGCCTTGTGAGTAGCTAGGATTACAGGCGTGAGCCAGGGGCACCTGGCTGTTTTAGGGATTTTTAAAGATAAAGTTTGGAACTGTTTATTGAAGGAAGTTCACATAAGAAATGTCCCCTGGCATAGATTTCCTTGACCAAGTGAACTGGCTCAGAGATTGCTTAAGATTTCTAGAACTGGGATGGAGGAGTGTGTGTGTGTGTGTGTGTGTGTGTGTGTGTGTGTGTGTGTGTGTTTGTTATATCAGCTTAAAGGATTTTTGTTTTGTTTTGTTTCTTAGTGGCAGTTTTGGGGCACAAACTCAGGGCCTGGGTGTTGTCCCTGATAGCTTTTTTTTTTCCCCCTTCAAGGCTAGTGCTCTACTACTTGAGCCATAACTCCATCTCTGTCTTTTCATAGAATTTCCTGCCAGGCTGGCTTTGAACTTTGATTCTCATTCTCCTAAGTAACTAGGATTACAGGCATGAGCCACTAGTACTAGCAAAGCAATCCATTTTTTTTGTTTTTGTTTTTGCCAGTCCTGGGCTTGAGCTCAGGGCCTGAGCACTGACTGTCCTTATACTTTCTCAAGGCTAGAGCTCTACCACTTGAGCCTCAGCACCACTTCCAGCTTTTTTCTATATATGTGGTACGGAGGAATAGAACCTGGGTCTTCCTGCATGCTAGGCAAGCACTCTACCACTAGGCCAAACTCCCGGCCCTAAGCAATCCATTATTTTAAGTGCATTTTTGAAGCTGGGCTGTGACTCCCTTACCAGTGGCACCCCATTTCCCACAAGCCCCTCCCCTGACTTATGTCTATATAGAGTTTTTCTTCAGCCAGTTTGGAGTTTCTGGCCACTTCCTCTCCTCTAGTCCTGGTCACAGCCCCTTGGGGCCCCTTCTTAGCCCTTTGGGGTGTGGGAAAGAAATGACAAACTCCCTTGAGAAGATCTGAGCCCTTTAGAGACTTTAAAGCTTTGAAAGTTCCTTGCAATTTAGTAACAGCACCCAAGAATTGGTGTCAGTCCCCAAACTCTGTGTGTGTGTGTGTGTGTGTGTGTGTGTGTGTGTGTGTGTGTGTGTGTCCATGTGTCTTTTTTCAGCCTGGATCAGGGCCCGGCAAACTCAGGTTAATAAAATTTTATTGGAAACCCAGATAGGCCATTCACTCGGTTATTTCGAGCTAACTGACAAAATTGGGTGGCAATCCAGGTCATATGGCTTGCAAAGCAAAATATATTTACTATCTGCCCATTAAAAAAAAATCATGAGGCATTGAGGTATGACTCACTGGAAAATAACTAAATAAATGAAGATAGGCCAGGCACAAGTGGCTTATGCCTTTAATCCTAGCTGCTTAGGAGGCTGAACGCTGAGGACTGAGGTTCAAAACCAGCCCAGGTAGAAAAGTGTGTGAGACTCTTACCTCCAATGGGCCAGCACAAAGTAGGAAATGGAGACATGGCTCAAGGGATCTTGAAACCCCCAGGCCCTGAGTTTGTCACACATCTGGGTGTCCAGGTTTGGTCCTGGACCCAGTCAAGGTCTTACATTTTTAGTTATGTCTTCAACTAAGCTGTTCCAAGTAAAAACAAAAACAAAAACAAAAACTTGTTTTTGTTCGAGATAAAATTATCCTCCCCTCCTTTTATTTGCTTGTGTGCTGATATTGGAACTGGAGCTCTGAGCCTCAAGCTTCCTTAGCTTCCTTGCTCACAAACGGTGCTCTACCACTTGAACCATGCCTCTGGCAACAGCATTATGCTGGTTCATTGGAGACAAGAGTCTCTCGGACTTTGCTACCTTATTCTATAGGACTTGAATTTTTTTGGGGGGTGGTTGCAATTGTATGAAGGATGTGGAGATAGGGAGAGGTCCTGTGGGCCTGAGGCCAGCCCAGGGAGGCTTTGAACCAATCCAAGAATTGGAGTGATAAAGTTGAAAGATTCCGACCCCCAGAGACTCCTGAAGGTACCAGCCTTGGCTGGGGCTTCCATTCTGACCCTATGAGTTTCATGGCATGCTTCCAGTGGTAGGAAAAGGATGCATTTGTGCCATTTAAAAAGACACACACACACACACACACACACACACACACACACACACGTATATTTGGTCAGGAGCTGGGGCCTGCCTATCTCCAGGTGGGAGCTGGGCTCTAGTTGGGGTGTATTTTGTCCCATCCTCTTCCTGTTCCCCACAGGCTTGCGGTCTAGCTGAGGGTGCAGGGGGGGAACGGGTCTTATCACCCTCCACACTCTCTGTCTGTTGTCTGGGTGGGGGTCATGGGTACAAAGGCGGCTGTGGGAGATACTGAGAATGGGGACTCTCTAGAAGGCAGGCAGAGTTGGCAGAAGAGAAGGATTCAAAGGGCTTCGGTATGGACTGTACAGGTCAGCCATGCAATGCACAAAGATGCCATAAGGAGCCAGAGTGCGCGCTAGGAATCCCGGGTGATTTTCAACCAGTTTTGGGGCCTCACTCCCATAGTTACTGTTATTATTACTATTTGTCATAGTAGTTTGGTAATGGTTACATGTGCCTAACAGAAAGCTTGCTATGTAATCATGTTTCAAGTGTACTGAGAGGAAATAGTCATGGCCTGAGGATTTAGCCATGTTGTAGCACTCTTCAGAATATGTTTTCTGTTTGGGCTGTACTAGGATTTGAACTTATGGCCTCACGTTCGCTAGGCAGGCACTCTACCACTCGAGTCATATCCCTAGTACTTCTTGCTTTTATTTCTTTTTTTTTCACACAAGAGTCTAGATTTTTGTTTGTTTGTTTGGTTTGGTGTGGTTTTGCCCAGAGCTAGCCTGCACTGAGACCTTCCACTTTTTAATTTCCCAAGTAGCTGGGACGAAAGAGAGGAACCACCATTTCATTGGTTGAGGTAAGAGTCTCTTGGCTTTGCTTTGCCCGGGCTGGCTTTGAACCTTGATCCTTAGATCTCAGCCTCCTGAGTAGCTAAGATTACAGGTGTGAGCCACCGCTGCCAGTGACTTTTTTTTTTTTTTTTGCCTTTTGCCAGTCCTGGTCTTGAACTCAGAGCATGGGCACTATCCCTGAGCCTCTTTGTTCTCAAAGGTAGTAATCTATTACCACTTGAGCCACAGAGCCACTCTGGCTTTTTTCTGAGTAATTTATAGGAGATGAGAATCTCACAGGCTTTTCTGCCTGGGCTGGCTTCAAACGGAGATCCTCAGATCTCAGCCTCCCTGAATCGCTAGGATTACAGGCGTGAGTCACTGGTGCATGCCTAGTTTTATCTCAGGCAGAAGAAGAAGAAGGAGGAGGAGGAGGAGGAGGAGGAGGAGGAGGAGGAGGAGGAGGAGGAGGAGGAGGAAGAAGAAGAAGAAGAAGAAGAAGAAGAAGAAGAAGAAGAAGAAGAAGAAGAAGAAGAAGAAGAATCTCTCAGGCTGGCTTTGAACCGCGATCCTCCGGATCTCATAGCTCAGATTACAGGTGTGAGCCCGGTCTGTTCATTCTACTGCCCGTTGGAATTCTCCACTTCAGAGCTTGGAAAGTGGTGCCAGACCTCTCAGCTGGGAGCTGCCCAGGCTGAAGGGGAAGAAAGAAGGCGGCCGCTGTTGGTTTGTGGGTCTTGTTTGGCCTCCTCAGCTCTCTTTGAGGAAGAATATTTATTGCCCAGGACGTCAGCCCTGATAAGCTTTGTGGATTGTTCCAGATGCTGGTGGGTGGGGCCAGCTCTGTCCTCTGAGCCAGGCCCCAGTAGCTTTCCGCCTTGTGGGATAGGAGAAGCACCTGGACCACGTGAACCATGTTTTGGTTTCAGAGAGGTCAATGTTTTGATCACTTTCCTTTGTGTGGTTAGTCAGTTTCATTTGTTACTCATAATAAACAGCTAGAACTTAACCTGGCCCCAAAGTGCCTGGCTGGGAAGAAATGTTCCCTGGAATCCGTGTAACTTTGGAAACAAAACAACCCCTCCCCTTAATCTCACCCCCCCCCCCCCCCAAACAAAACAAACCAAACCCTAGAGAGCTGGACTGGAAGCAGTTTCACCTCCTCAGAATGAAATTTAAGTTGTTTTTTTTTTTTTTAAACTTCAAAATCATTTTATCCCTAGGGGACAGAGTTTCTAGGCTATCTCACTGCCCTCAGCACCCCATGCCTGTAATCCCAGCCTAACGGGAGGTGGAAATTGGGGGGATGGAGATTCCAGAATGGTCTGGTGGGGTGGGGGAGGAGAATGCTCTAGTGAGAGCATTCAGGCCTCAGTGAATCACGCCTGTCATCCTAGCTACTCAGGAGGCTGAGATCTGAGGATCGTGGTACAAAGACAACCCAGGAAAAAAAAGTCTGTCAGACTCTTATCTCCAGTTCATCATCAAAAAGTCAGCCTGGGGGTATAACTCAAGTGGTAGAGGGCCAGACAGCCGTTAGCAAGAAAGTCCAGTGAGAGCCTAAGACCCTGATTTGAAGTCTCAGTAACACACATGCACGCACACACGCACGCACGCACGCACGCACACAGGCTGCACTCTCAAATAAGCCTGGACTCAAATCACCTAGGATGCTTCCCATATGCTGGAATGACAGGCATAAACTACTTAACCACCAGACTATTAGTTGAGATGGGGGTCTCTCCAGAACTTTATTTTTACTGTTTTGCCCACGCTGGCTTCAGACCACAATCCTTGTTGATCTAGACTAGGTAGGATTACAGGTGTCAGCCACTACACCTGGCTTCAGGTGTTCTTTTCATCTGAAATGTTTCCTAGCCTTGGGATAGAAGTGTCACATGAATTTCCTTCCCTCTCTCCCTCCCTCCCTTCCTTCCTTTTTTTTTTTTTTTCTTTTGCCAGTCCTGGGGCTTGAACTCAGGACCTGAGTGATAATCCCTGTTATGCTCAAGGCTAGTGATTTACTGCCACTTGAGCCACAGCACCACGTTTGGCTTTTTTTCTGAGTAGATTATGGTAGCTGTGAGTCTCCCAGACTTTTCTTCCTGGACTGTCTTCGAACCATGATCCTCAGAGCTCAGCCTCCAGAGTAGCTGAGATTACAGGCATGTGTGATTGGCACCAGGCTTGTCATGTAAATTTCATAGATCTCAGTTCACACACACATCAGAGCTGACACTGGAGACACAGCAGCCAGCAGCCAAGGGGCTGGCGTGGGGTTATTTATCTGTGGCTCTCTGCAGTGTACCTGGGGGAATTGTACTTTCATGAAACTGTTCCTGTGTCGTCATTACATGAGGGAACATCCTTCAGACAAACAGCAGGCCTTGCCCAAAGCCAAGCATTTTGCGTTTGGGAATAGTTAATTGAGCTTGCTTATTCGGCTGGTGCTCTACCACATGAGGTCACGCCTCCAGCCTGGCTTTTTGCAAAGGAGACTCTCCCAGACTTTTTTGCCTGGGTTGGATTTGAACTTCCATCTGCCAGATCTCAGCTCCATGAGTTACTCTAGATTTCTTGTTTGCCAGCATGTGATGCCAGAATGCTGTCCTGAGGCAAGGTTGAGGAATGCTTGTGTCGCTTTCATGTCTCAGATTGTGATCAGGGATTAGGCTAGACACAACTTGACCACCATTCTGGGCCCGTGCCCATCACCTGCCAGCCTCAGTTTCTTCACATTTACACTCCATGTCTGTTCTCCCCCAAACTCGCTTTGGTCTGGCAGAATCCTCAGTGTAGGTGAAGCCAGCGTGAATGGCAGTGACTCAATGTCTGTGAAGCTCTGGCTCTGGGTGGATTCAGGGGGGATTAGGGAGTGAGAGGGGGCAATGAAAGGGAAGGATGCAATGCTTCTGGGCTAGCCCCAGTGGAGCAGAGTGATCAGAAAAGAGGCCAGAAGAGCATGTGCAAAGGCCCTGGGGTGAGGCAACTCAGGCATGGTGACTTTTAAGGAACAGAATTTCATGGCTGTGTTTAGTTTGGAACTCGAGTGGGCATGGTTTATTGCTGTTGTTTCCCTAATTCTCATGTTTTCCTGTAGACACACATCACACATTTTGGTTAGGATTTCCTGAAGTCTGTGCCCATCGTTACCAGGATCAGTGGGTCTGTTGCATTGCCAGGCTTGAGGATTCAGTGTGATGCTTTGATGAGTGTGTGGTATCATCTGTTTAGAGGGCGCCTCTGGCAAGGCCAGCCCCACAAAGTGGGGGGTGAGGGACTGGTGAGGAACCATTTGAAGAAAGGCTCAGAGAAGTTGAGACACTTGGCCAAAACATCTCAGCATCAGCGGAGTGCCAGATTCCATGCTGGCTGGGGATTGGCTTTCTATCAGTGACCCTAAATAGAACACTGAGGCACAGACAGGCCCTGCCTCACATGCCCCGGCCCTACCCACCATCCTTTCTTAGCTCCAACAGCTGCCCCTGCTCCTCCCTCCCCCTCTTTCCTCCTCCCTCTCTCTTCCTACTCTCCCTTCGTCGTTGGTTGTGGGGCTTGAACTCAGGGCCTAGGCGCTTTCCCTGAGCTCTTCAGCTCAAGGCTAGCATTCTACTACTTTGAGCCACAGCACCACTTTGGTTTTCTGGTGGTTAATTGGAGATGAGTCTCACAGACTTTCATTCCTAGGCTGGCTTTGAACCCTGATCCTCATATCTCAGCCTCCTGAGTAGCTAGGATGACAGGCCACCATTGCCACCATTGCCCAGTGCCCCTTTCTTCTTTTCTTTCCCCTCTCCTTTCTCTTCACTCTCTTCTCCTCCTCTCCTTTCTCTCCCCTCTCACTCCTCTCTTTCTGTTCTCCCCTCTCCTCCTTCTTTCTTCTCTCTTCCTCCTCTCTCCTCCCCCCCCCCCACTTTCTCTCTCCCTTTTCCCTCTTCCTGAAGGGTCCACCTGCTCTTCCCAGCATCCACTGGGCCAGGTCTTATCTTGGCTCCACCCGCCCACCTCTGTTTCCATGGAGACACAGGTGTTCATTTTCTCACACATCCTGGAGAATAGTTCTCTGAAGCTGGTCAAGGTTATGACTGTTTCTTTGTCTGTCTGTCTGTGTCCTCCTATGGTGTGTCAGACCATAGCTTTACTTCCTACCTTTGAGTCTCACCAATTTTTCTGCCCAGGTTGGCTTTGAACCTTGATCCTCAGCTCTCGGCCTCCTGAGCAGTTAGGATGACAGGCGTGAGTCACTGGTGCCGGGCCAATGCCATTTTTTTTTTCCCCTAAAGCAAACTTTCTATTTGAATATCCACTGTTTAGTTTTCCAGGGTTTATTTTTTATTTTGTGGTTGCTAAGGCAAGTGCATTGCCTTTTACCTTCACCTTCCATGGGTCCCAGGAAACAGATCCGGGCCCATGGCAAGTGTGGGGACCAAGAGGCCTCTTTGAAGGTCAAAGTCAAGGTGAAGCCCCCTGGAGCCACTGGGAGTTTACCTGGCTTGTGGCCACAGAGGGAGGGACTCAGCACAAGCTCCAGGGACACATGGAAGGGGCCCGAGTGTCCTATTTGCTTTAGGCAGAGTCCAAGAAATCCAAGTTCAAGTCCAGCATGAGGAAGCCGTGGGGGTGGCTTTCACTTCCAAGGCTAAACTCCTTTCCTTAGAACTGGATGGGGGAGACGCACTGGTGTAGTCTCACCCCTACTTTCTGGCCTTCTGTACTCCATCCTGTCTTCCCTCCAATTCGTTGGAGGCTCTTGGTCTGCCCCCAAGTACCCAAGCATCCCTCCATCATGAGCCTCTTTGAGCCCCTGCACCTAGTTAAGGCCTCCAGTTATGGTTTGCTCAGGAGGCTGTGTGTATATATGTGTGTATGGGGGTTTGGGGGGTCCCGTACACACGTGCCAGTCCTGGGGCTTGAACTCAGCCTGGGCACTGTCCATGAGCTTTTTTTTTTTTTTTTTTGCTCAAGGCTAGCATTGTACCACTTGATCCACAGTGCCACTTCTGACTTTTTTTGTGTATGTACTGAGGAATTGGACCCAGAGCTTCATGCCTGCTGGGCACTCTACCACTAGGCCACATTCCCAGTCCTGAGATGGGAGTTTTGTTGTTGCAGGTATGTATGGCTCAGCCAGGGCCCTGGATTCCAACACCAGCACCACTATATATAATTAAGTAAGAGTCAGAGATGAAATATTTTTTTTGGGGATATTTTGGCTAGCTTTTTGCCTGTGCTGGCCTGGAACCATGACAAAGATGAAGGTCTTGCTCATTTTTTACCCAGCTAGCCTCTAGCTGTAATCCTTCTGATCTCTGCCTCCTGAATTGCTGGTATTACAAGCATGAGTTACCATGCCTGGTTTACTTGCTCTTGCTCTCTCGCTCTCTCTCTTTCTTACTTTCTTTTTCTTTTCTGCCATGGCATTTGAAATAGGTATACTTTCATCCCTACTCTTCTTGAGTCTGGTTTTGGGGTGTCTTCTGTACATTCGGATGTTTGTTTAGAGATTTTCTCCAGTGCCTCCCTTGCTTGCAGTCTCTGTGGACTAGTACATACCCAAGAATGCCATGTACTTGCTGACTGGCCTCTGGTTGTGGGAGCTGAGCTTCATCTCGGGGAGATGGTCTCCTGGGAAACCCCACTGACACAGTGACTGATTCCCACAGAAACGGCTGTTCCTCTCTATTCTCTGCTAGCCTGAGAACACATGTTCATTACTTAATGCCAAAATGACCAGAAAACTTGAGACAAGTGACTAAACCCCAGCAGAAAGAGAAGAAAGAATTCCAAGCAGAGGCACATGTCTGGAGGGGAAAGGGAGTGTCTTTAAAGTGATTCCATGATAGAACCGCCCCCCTCATTGTTTTTGGATGGTACTGTGGTTTGAACTCAGGGCTTTGAGTGTGCTAGACAGGCACTTTATTCCCTGGATTCTCTCTCTCTCTCTCTCTCTCTCTCTCTCTCTCTCTGTTGGGTGCTATCCCTGAGCTTTTGTACTCAAGGCTAGTGCTCTGAACCTCGGTCCTCAGATCTCAGCCTCCTGAGTAGCTAGTATGACAGGCGTGAGCCACGAGCACCTGGTTTGTTCTTGTTATTTTTGAGAGACGGTCTCATTTTTTTTTTTTTTAATTCTGGGCAAGCCTAGAGTTTGGTCCTCCTGTTTATACTTCCCGATGAAATGACAGACAGGCATTGCTATGCCCAACTTTTTTTTTTTTTTTCTGTTGAGATGAAATCTTACATAAGGTTTCTCCCTTAGGCTGGCTTGGAACCATAATCCTCAGATCTTAGCCACATGAATAGGATTACAGGTATGAGACAATGTGCTTGCCTTTCTAGCATTGCAGAAATTTTTTAGACTCTGTGTAGAGGTGGGGAAATATCAAGTAAATAGTGTAAGAACAAAGGACGGGAGAGTATATAAAATTAAGAATGGAGCAGAAATGACTTAAAATCCATTTTCATCACAGGACAGGTTTGCTGTTTATTTTGGAAATATCAAATTCACTACTCACATAAGTGCTGATTTTATTTAGGTTGTTTTCCTTTGTTGAGAAGTTGAGACTTTGAAGCCAGTTGTCCGTGGCTCACACCTGTAATCATGACTGCTCAGGAAGCTGAGATTTGAGGATGAAAGCCAGACTAAGCAAGAAAGTCTGTCAGCCTCTTTACCTCTAATGAACCAGCACAAAGCCGGAAGTGGAGCTGTGACTTAAGTGGTAGAGCACCAGCCTTGAGTCGAAAAACTCAGGGACAGTGATCAGGCCTAGAATTCAAGCTCCAGGATGAGCACAAAAATAAATAACAGAAGCCAAAAGTACATGGAAAAGTAGCCACTTGATTTAAGAACAACAACAAAAAAGCTCCTTATCATTAATTGCCTCAAATGTTTGGGAAAGAAAGTTATCGTTATCTATTTTTTGGAGGGGGGAGGTTGGTGCAGGGTTGTTGGTTTTCTTCAGAGCTGGCTGGGGTGGCGGAAGCTGTGAGACTTTAGAGATCCTTAGACATACAACCAGGCTTGCCTGAATGCCTGGACGTCCCGCTGGGTTTTCTGGAATCCACACTTCACATGCAGGGGCTGTTCAAGTCTCTTGACTTGTGTCCAGCCTCAAGATAGACACCTGAGCATCAACATGACCAGATGAGGCCTCTTCCTTCCTGCTCCTGCCCCGCCTCCTCTCCCCATCCACCCACTAGACAGAAGATGGCCCCCAATACCCATTCCTCCTCAATGCTCTTTGGTGTCAGGGGCAGGATAGTCTGAGCCCCTGGGCCCTTTATTCCCCCACACCCTTATCTGGCCTAATTGCCTAGTCCCCTCATGCTGTACTTTGGCCTTTAGCAACTACTGAGTGTTTATAGTTCCCTGGTGACTCACACATTCGCATGTACTCTCTCCCTACTCTGGGCAAAGCTACCTTCCCCTTGTTCCTGCCACTCCCCCCCCCCCTGCCAATTATTTGTGCACTTACAGGGTGCAAGCCCCTGGAGTGAACTAGCAAGATGATCTCACTTCTAGGTGCTCCATGTCTGGTGTGTGTGTGTGTTATGCCAGTTCCTGGGACTTGAACTCACCGCCTTGTACTCTCCCACCGCTTTTTCACTCAAGGCTGGGGCTCTAACCACTTGAGTTACAGCTCCCTTTATGGATTTTGGCTGGTTCATTGGAGGTAAAGAGCCTTATGGACTTTCCTATCCAGGCTGGCTTTGAACCACTGTGGTCAGATCTCAGCCCTCTGAGCAGCTAACCACCAGCACCTGGTTAGATGCCCGTTTTATGCATGGTGTGTGGGAGGGTGAGGCTTGGTTTCCTGTCCATGTCTTCATTTTCATTTTCCTAGATGGGCTTACTGGGGTGTGCTAGGCTGAGGAAGGCCTGGCTGTGACCCTGGGCTTCCTGGAGACCCGAGTTCGAGTCCTGCCAGTTAGGACATGGCCATTCTGTGACTTTGCGTATCTGCCTGGGGTAAAGGTTGCTGGAATAATTACGAGTCAGGAAGATCTAATGAACCCCTATTGGCCGAACACATGGAATCTGTATTTTCAGGTGTATGTTATGCCTGGCGGAAGGGAGCTGGTTGGGAGAGAATGGCCCCTTGCATGGCAGAAAATGGCAGTTGTGCCGGGGATGGATGGAGCCCAGCGCCTCTGGCCTCCGCCTGATTTGGGGGCTCAGATCTTCGGGTTTTCAGGGTTACCAAGGTGCAGGGGGCTCGCCTTCCCGCTGCGGGCTCGCTGTGTGCCCCTGGCGAGCTGCTCTCCTTCGCTGGGCCTCCGCCGGGGAGGTTTGCAGCCAGGGCGTCCCGCCCGGCCATGCCGGGCACTGCCACGCGGTGACCCGAGCTCCTCCCGGGCACCGGCCCAGCCCGTCACGGGGTGTGCGGGTGTGTGTGTGTGCAAGCTGCACCCTCAGATCCGCCTTTGCCTTCGCCCTGTGCAAAGTCCCCGCGGCCCCAGGCCCGCCTCGCACGGGCCCCCCAGAACCGCGCCGCCCCCCGCCCCTGCGCGGCGCCCCGCACACCCCCGCCAGCCGCGCGCCCGGGGGCCCACCGCGGACGCGGGGTCCCCGCCGCCCCGCCCTGCGCGCCCGGGGGCGGGGCCGGCGCCCCAGCAGCTCGCTCGCCCATTGGCGGAGCGCGAGGGCGGCGCTGCGGTTGCTGCCAGGGCCCGGCGTGGATTACGCCGGAACGGAGCGGAAGGAGCCGGGGGCTTTGTGGCGAGTTGGCGCCTCTAGACTTCAGTGGAGGGGGCGTGGCCACGCGTGGGCTGGACCCGCCCTCGGTGCCAGGAGCGCACTCTCTAAGAACCGGCCAATCATAAGGCTACTTTAGCAGAGTGGCTCCGCCCCCTGGTTGGCCTTTGAATGCACCGTAAATCTCTAAAGAACGCCGCAGCCACGCCCGCCTTTGCCCTCACCCTTGCGCATGCGCGCGCACACCGAACTAGCCAATCCGGACTGTGCTCTAGTGGGGCGGGACCCTGGCATTTGCCGTACCGTATGTCTCCGTAGAGTTGTGCAGCCCCATTCTGGGGTCCGCATGGTCAAGGAAGGGAATCTCGGCGTTTCCTCGCTTTCAAGGACACGCGGTTCTGGGTCGTGCTGACCCTCAGCTATCAAAAGTTCAGATCCTGCCTCCCGCACCGCCATTAAATCATTTACGACGTCCTAAGGGGAGGAATTTGGCTCTGGGGACTCGAACCTCTTAGGTCAGGGTTGGAGTGTGGGGATGGGGGCGGGGGGGGGGCGTGGGAGAGAAAGGCTCTGAACCGAAGCCAAATACCGTCTTTTAGAGAGGTTGTAAAATTCACACTCCGGGAGACCGAGAGGCCCGGTCCTGATCATGCCTGCAATCCTATGATGCAACCGTCCTCATCGGAAATTTCTGGGAAGGCAGAATAATAAAAATTTAGGGACTTTAAAAACAAAGCCCAAACCGCCAAAACAAAACGACAACAACTAAAAAAAAAAAAATCCAATTGGCTGTGGGTACTTTGCATTCACTATATAGTTAAAGAAAAGAATAATTTTAACCCTTCCTTTCTAACAGCGCTGCGCGGATGTCTTCGAATTGGTGGCTATTTTGATGTTTTAAGCTTTCAGAGGGGCTGTAAACATTGTTTACCTTCACTGCTTCCGTGCTCCCCCCATTTGTTTTGAAATATGTCATTAGTCACGTGGAAGAAACGTTTATTTTCAGCACTCATATCAATCCACTGTAATCACAATACTCCTAAAGTTGGAAGAGAGAGTTTTCCTAATGCCAAGAAAATTCCTTTACAAATAGCAGCACCATGGTAAAAACAACAACGAAATCAGAAAATTAACAACACTATGCAGTATTTGAATCTGGTCTTACATAAATCTCATCACTGGTCCTAACAGTGTCATTCATTCATTCATTCCTAGTTTCAGTTCAGGATCACACTTCTACATTTATTGCTCTCTTTCTCTCTCTCATTGCCCCCGTCTCTCATTGACACCCCCCTCTGCCTACACAATTTCCTAGTTTTCTTTCTTTTGTTCATATTTTCAAAATGCCCAGGCAAGTTATTTTATATTTCTTTGTTTTTGTTGGGCGTTGTTCCTGAGCTCTTCTGTTCAAGGCTAGCACTCTACCACTTTGAGCCACAGCACTTCTGGTTTTCTGCTCAGACTGGCTTTCAACTGTGATCCTTCTGAGTAGCTAGCATTACAGAGGTGAACTACCAGCCCCTGGCCCAGTAATTTTATTGAATGTATTCCAGGTGGGTTTTTATTCTTAAGAGAGAAGCTAAAAATACCATACCTTTTCAGAATGCACCCTATCCACAGGCTCTTGTTAGTTTATTCTTCTATTTTTGGCTATGCTGTTTGAAATAAGATCTGCTGGGTGTCAGAGGCTCATGCCAGCCATCCTAACTACTCAGGAGGCTGAGATCTGAGAACCATGGTTCAAAGCCAGCTGGGGCAGAAAAATCTCTGTGAGACTCTTATCTCCAATTAATCCCTCAAAAACTGGAATTGGTGCTGTGGCTCAAAGTGGTAGAGTGCTAGAGCACTAGCATTGAACAAAAGAGCTCAGGGACAGCGCCCAGGCTCTGAGTTAAAGACCTATGACCAACAGCAACAATTAAAAAAACAGAAATCCTCAAGAAGAAACCCTAACATCAGTTACACACAAGGCAGGCATTTATGTATCTGAAAGAAAATTTCATGGAAGATATACTCTTGCTACTTGCTGAGATTTTCCTATTTTCTCTTTTCTTTCCCTTGTGCCCTCAATAGATGTTTCTGGTAGACAGAAGAACTCTGGAGGATCTTGTCCTTTTGAGGCAAATGCTCTACCACAGTTGAGTCACACCCCCAGCCCGCCTTTTCATCAGTTCTTTTTTTTTTTTTCTAGTCCTGGGCTTGAACTCAAAGCCTGAGCACTGTCCTTGGACTTTCTCAAGGCTAGAACTCTACCACTTGATCCTCAGCACCACTTCTGACTTTTTTCTATGTATGTGATACCGAGGAATTGAACCCTGGTCTTCATGGATGCTAGGCAAGCACTCTACCACTAGGCCAAACTCCCAGTCCCTTGTTTTTGTTTCTAAAGAGTTGTGCTTTCTTTCTTTCCCACATGCCCTGGCCTGCCTGGACTATTATTTATACTTCTTGCATTGCTAAGATTAAAAGAATGCACCACCATATCCTGTTATTTATTGGTAAGGGTGGCAGTCTTGAGAACTTTTTGCCCCCATCATATCACAATCCTCCCATGATATGGGGTAATAGGTGAAAGCCTCTGCACTTGACTTCGACTGGGCTTTTGGAGGTCACAGATGCTGTTTCTGTAACTGTTTTGATGCTTGCTCAAAACAAGGAGGGGCTTCTGTGTTCCTGAAATACCCTTCAAAATACCAGCATGCGGTGCATTTGATTTGCTTCTTGAATGAGTGAGAAACAAGGAAAGGCCAGCAAGTTATTCAGTAGTTCCTAAAAGAACAGACCTTTGCTTTGTGTTGGGTTTCTGTGTGGCAATAAAACAGTAGAAACTTTTTTTTTTTTTTTTGGTGCCAGTTCTGGGGCTTGAACTCGGGGCCTGGGCACTGTCCCTGAGCTTCTTTTGTTCAAGACTAGCACTCTACCACTTGAGCCACAGAGCTACGTCCAGCATTTCCTGTACATGTGGTACTGAGGAATTGAACTCAGGGCTTTATGTATGTGAGGCAAACACTCTACCACTAAGCCACATTCCCAGCCTTCACTGAACTTAACGTTCTTTTTTTCCTTCTCTCGTTCTCTTTCTCTTTCTTTCTTTTTTTTTTTGCCAGTCCTAGTGTTTGAACTCAGGACCTGGGCACTGTCCTTGGGTATTTTCTGCCACTTAAGCCACAGCACCACTTCTGGCCTTTTCTGTTTATGTGGTACTGAGGAATTAAACCCAGGGCTTTGTGCATGCTAGGTGAGCATTCTACCACTAGCCCACATTCCCGGCCCCTCTTTCTTCTCTCTTTCTCTCTCTCTCTCTCTCTCTCTCTCTCTCTCTCTCTCTCTCTCTCTCTCTCTCTCTCCCTCTCTCCCTCTCTCCCTTTCTCCCTCTCTCTCCCTCTTCTTCTCTCTGTCCCTCTCTCTCCACTATCCCTGAGCTTCATGTGCTCAAAGCTCTACCACTTGAGCCACAGCATCACTTCTGGCTTTTTTTTGTTTATGTGGTGCTGGGGAATCGAACCCAGGGCTTCATGCATGCCAGGCGAGCACTTCCAGCACTAAGCCACATTACCAGTCTTTCTTTTCTTTCTTTCTTTTCTTAATTTCTTCCTTTCTTTCACCATGGGACTTGAACTCTGAGCCTGGGTGTTGTCCCTGAGCTCTTTTGTTCAAGGCAGGTGCTCTATCATGTGAGCCACAGCACCACTCCCAGTTTTCTATGGTTAACTGGAGACAAGAATCTCATGGTCTTTAGTGACTGGGCTGGGTTTGAACAGCGATCCTCAGATCTCAGCCTCCTGAGTAGCCACCTGCTCTTATGTAACTGGGGGAACCTCCAGGAGCCCCATTTTTCTTAGCTCCCTCTTCGTTTCTCCAGTGCCCATTCCAGGGCCTCTGATAACTACAAGTTCTGTGGATGTGTGTGTGTGTGTGTGTGTGTGTATTCACACAATCGTCAGCACAATAGTTAAGATACAAAATGACTGCATCATGCACCCTCCCCCCCAAGTCCCTCTAGAGCTCTTGGGGTGAACCCCCTCCCCAATTTTTACCCCCAGAGATCCCAGTGTGTTCCTTCACAGGGAGACAGCCAGTTCCTGCCTCCCTCCTGGTCATGTTTCTTCACATGGGCTCAGCAGGGAAGCTGATGCGTCCAGGAAGTTTTGATGAGGTGTTTGATGGCCTTCTTGCCCAGGATATGAGCCTCTTCCTGACTTCCTTGCATCCTGCCTGACACCTGGCTTTGATGGGTGTCACCCATTGTCCTGTTTATATATATAACTTCCTCCAATTGAAGCTCAGGCCTCAGATCTCCAGACAAGGGGCGGGTCAAAGGTGGGGGGGGGATCAGCAGAGGGACTGGCTGGGGCACTGAAGCTTGTTCTCCCCACCTCCCTGTCTGGTCTGCTCAGTGGGGGACCTGAGCACTTAATAAATGCAATTGCACGTATGCAGGCCTTTTATTTTTATTCTTTTTTGGGGGGTGGGGTGGGGTTGGATCATGGGACTTGAACTCTGGGCCTGGGCACTGTCTCTGAGCATTTCAGCTCAAAGCTACCACCCTACCCCTTGAGCCATAGCACCACTTCTGGGTTTTTGGTGGTTAATTGGAGATAAGAGTCTCATGGACTTAAGTGTCTGGGCTGGGTTCGAACCATGATCCTCAGATCTCACCCTCCTGAGTAGCTAGGATGACAGGTGTGAGCCACTGTGCCTAGCTATTTTTATTCTTTTGTTTTGTTAGTTGGGGAGCTTGAACTCAGTGCTTGGGCACTGTCCCAGAGTTCTAGCATGTGAGCTGCAGCACCGCTTCCAGTTTTCTGGTGATCACTGGCATTTAGAGTCTCAAGAACTTTCTTTTCGAACCATGACCCTTATATCTCAGCCCCTTGGGGATGACAGGCACTAGTCACTGGCGGTAGCCATTTTTGTTTGCTTATTGTGTACTCTAGTACAGGGTCTAGTGTCTGTTCAGGTATGCCAGTGGAGATGCCAGTTGCTCTCTAGGGGGTCTTGGAATTAATCCTCCAGGGATGTCTGGGAGAGGACTGTAATGTAAACAATAGCAGTCATTAGTCATAATTGTCCACTTGACTCCTTTCTCTCTGTGTGTTCCTTTTTATTTATTTTGTGTCCTGGGGTTGAACTCAGGGCATCTGTGCTGTCCCTGAGCTTTATTATTTTTCCCTGAAAAGGCTGGTGATCTACTACTTGAATTTCAGCTCTATTTCTGGTTCCTCCTCCTCCTCCTCCTCCTCCTCCTCCTCCTCCTCCTCCTCCTCCTCCTCCTCCTCCTCCTCTTCCTCTTCCTCCTCCTCCTCCTCCTCCTCCTCCTCCTCCTCCTCCTCCTCCTCCTCCTCCTCTTCCTCCTCCTCTTTCTGGTCCTCCTTCCTCCTCCCTTTATTGGAGATAAGAGTTTCAGGAGTTTTTCTGTCAGGGCTGAATTTGAACTGTGATCCTCAGATCGCAGCCGGTGGCTGTGACTTGTTACAGTGTATCACAGAGCTACTTTTGTATCAGGCATGGTGGGACAGTTGGCTACTTTTGTATCTGATTTGATTTCTATTTGATGATGACCCAGGGCCACTTGGCCTCAACCAGGGAAATTTGTCAGCTGTTTTAATTTAGGGCCCCTTCATCCCCTCCCCCACCCCACCCCACATTCCTAAGCCCCATCTCCAATCTGAGGGTGTCAATGAGTGTAGCCTGCTGGTGTCTGTCCTAGACCAAGCCCTGTGTGTGTGTGTGAAAGAGCGGGGAGGGACTTGCAGTTGCCATTGGTGAGTCTCCCTCATCTTCAGCTATTATTATTGCTATTGTTATTATCACTGTTGCCGTCCTGGGGCTTGAACCCAGGGCCTGAGCTTCCTCTCTCCCCCCCCCCCCACCAGTGTGCCCGACCATCTGCAAGTCGCATGGCTGCACGGCAGACGGGCTGTGCTGCCACAGCGAGTGCCTGGGGAACTGCTCGGCCCCCGACGACCCCAGCCAGTGCGTGGCCTGCCGCAACTTCTACCTGGAGGGCCGCTGCGTGCCCAGCTGCCCGCCGCCCTACTTCCACTTCCAGGACTGGCGCTGCGTCAACTTCAGCTTCTGCCTGGACCTGCACAACAGGTGCAAGAACTCGCGGCGCCAGGGCTGCCACCAGTATGTCATCCACCAGGACAGGTGCATTCCCGAGTGTCCCTCGGGCTACACCATGAACGCCACCAAGTGAGTTCCCCGGGCCCCCTCCAGGTAGGGGGTGGTGGTGACAGGCGCCCGCCACGCCCCGCGGCCTGGGGGTTGACATGGAGTTTGGGTTCACTGCTCGTTGAACACCGACTGAGCCGTTTCTGGGTTTCTGGTGGTTCGTGGGAGACCAAAGTCTCATAGACTTTCCTGTCTGGCTGGATTTGAACCACTATCCATGGATCTCAGCCTCCCCGTGGCCTACTTCCCATTTTTCAAAGCTTTCTTGCAACTTCCTCCCTCTCCCCTCAGCATGAGCTTCCTTATGACATTTTCATTTATGTGCCCAATGTGCCTCTGTCACTCCTTCTCTCCCTCACTCCTTGTTTTTGCTGTTTGTGGCAGGCACCCCCCCCCCCCCCCTTCTAGCTACTGCAGAGGAGAGAAACATGTAACGTCTGTCTTTATGAGTCTGGCTTATTTCTCTTAAGGTGTTGCTCTCCAGTGCTCTTTGGCTTCTTTAAGGCTGAGTAATATTCCACCACGCATACGCACTACATTTTTAAAACTTCCTTTCATTCCTTGTTGGACACCTGGCCTGATTCCTTGCGTAAAGCTATTGTAAAACAGGGATAAGCAGGGCCTCTGCTGTGCTAAGCTTGTGCTTATTTGAAGAAAAGTTTTGGTTTTTTTTTTTAAAATTTTTGTTTTATATTTATTTTTAACCTTTATCCTTACTGAATTATTATCACTATTTTAAAAATAAAGTAATATGTTGAGAACAGATGAGAAAAGACAGACATAATCATGGACTCATATAGCATTGATGATTTCGAATTGTTCTCTCATTCTGGAAATATGCACGTCTGTGTAACTATGAGAGATCTTGATAGGACAAGGCTGAATGGCCCATCTCTCCTCCCAGAGACCTCTGAGTCCAGTTATCTAAAAGTTTATCAAATCTTTCTACTCATGAACCAATCTGATAAAATTCAGAACCCAAAATTAATTATTCTCTTAATCCCTCTCTTCTATATAAGTTGACCTAAGGAATTTTGCACAGATGCAGAAATGGTGAGATCTAAATCATAATGCTGACAATTCTAAAAGTCTTTAAAGCAGGACATCTAATTTTCTTCTTTTTCATATATTTTTTATTGTAATTAATAGAAGGGTTACATGTCTTGGTCCCCATTTCCCTCCCCCCACCCCTCATCTTGTTTTCCCCCCTTTCCTATCCAATTTCAAATACACATTTATCCAATATATCAGATAACAAAGTGAAATGCTGTAACAATATGAGATAACCAAGAGACAGCAAAAGAGGTGAAGCTGGATACCAATGCTCATGCTTGTCATTCTAGCTACTCAGGAGATTGAGATCTGAGGATCAAGGTTCAAAGCCAGCTCTGACAGGAAAGACTGTGAGACTCTTATCTCCAATTAACCTCTAGAAAACTAGAAGTGAGGCTGTGGCTTAAGGGTAGGGCAGTAGCTTGAGCTGAAGAACTCAGGGACAGCACCCAGGCCCAGAGATCAAGCCTCATGACTGGAAAAAAAAAAAAAGAAAAGAAAAGAAAAAGAAAAAAGAAAGAAAGAAAAGAATCTGTTTCCTGCTTTTTTGGTATGGAGGATTAAAAAAAAAATAGAAATATAAAAGCCAAGCATGGAACAACAGAAGAAGAATAAAATGAAAGAAAACAAATGTGAAGCAGATGCAGATTGGGAGTCCTGGAGCTGACCTGCTTTTGTCAAAAAAGAGAAAAAAACAACACGACAACGACAACTCCTCTTCACACTGAAGAGTTAGCCAAGCCAGGGTGTGCTGGTGGGAATTTGATTTCTCTCTGTGGAGAGAAACCCATCTTTATGGCAGCCCCAATTCTCCCCAGCCTTCTTTTTCAGGGTTTAGGAAAACAAAAAACAACAAAAACCCCTCAAAGTACAGTATGTTTTGTGTTTGGTCCTTTTTGACTTTTTTTGTTTGTTTCTTTTAAAAGCAGAACATCAAGTGATGTTGATGACCCAAAAATAGGACTCTATAAATTACCTTTTCCTACTGGTTAGGTCTTTTTAAAAAGAGCTCTTGCTGGGATGTTTGTGTCAAAGCCATTAGCTTTAAATAAGAAGCCCTAAAAAAAAAAAAAAAAAAAAAAAAAAAAAGCAGGGAGCCAGTGGCTCACACCTGTCATCCTGGTTACTCTGGAGGCTGAGATCTGAGGATAGCAGTTCAAAGCCAGCCAGGGCAGGGAAGTCTGGGAGACTCTTTAATTGACCACCAGAAAACCTCAGGTGGCACTGTGGCTCAAAGTGGTAAAGCCTAAGCCTTGAATTCAAGCCCCAAGACTGGTGAGTGCACACACACACCCACACACACACCCAACAACAATCGAACATTCTCAACAGCCTTCAAAACGATGCCTTTCACTCAGGAACTTCCAAGATGGCTTGATGTTCTGTGCAAAGTCCAGATATCTAGTCATCCCTGAGCATCCTGTCATTTGTCCTGGGGACCCCCTCCCCCTCAGCTCTGGCCCTGAGTCCTTTATTATTTATTTTTTATTTTATTTTTTATTATATTATTTATTTATTTTGTAAGTCATGGGGCTTGAACTTAGCCCCTTCCTTCTTTCCTTCCTTCCTTCCTTCCTTCCTTCCTTCCTTCCTTCCTTCCTTCCTTCCTTCCTCATCTTTGGGGCTTGAACTCAGGACCTGATCTCTGTCCTTGAGCTGTTTTTGCTCAAGGCTAGCACTCTACCACTTGATTCACTTCTATTTTTTTTCTTCTTTGGTGGTTCATTGGAGATGAGTCTCCCAGGCTTTCTTGCCCAGGCTGGCTTTGAACTGTGATCCTCAGATCTCAGCCTCCTGACAGGATGACAGGTGTGAGCCACCAATGCCCAGTTCACCATGTATTTTGATCTTATTCTTCTCCCCTTTCTGCTTGCCCAGTATTTCCACTGTGAAGTATGGCTAGATCTTGGTCTATATGTATCACCTCAAACCAGTGAGAACCTGTGCAGTTGGACTTTCTGAGCTCGCTTGATCTTCCTCCACCCTCTGAACTCCAGCTCCTTCAGCTTCCTGCACATGATATCCATTTCGTTTTTTGTTTATGGCTGACTAATATTCCACTGGACTCTCATCTTCTCTTTTTCTCAGGCTGTGAAGCCAGCCCAGCTCACGGGTGTGTGCTGAAGGCTGCACTGAGCTGGGTGCAGTGTCTGATTCCCCCCCCCCTTCTGTCTTGATCTCATTTTCAGCTTGATGTGTACCCCATGCCTGGGGCCTTGTCCCAAGATCTGTCACCTCCTTGAAGGCGAAAAGACTATCGACTCAGTGACCTCAGCCCAGGAGCTCCGAGGCTGTACAGTGGTCAATGGCAGCCTGATTATCAACATCCGAGGGGGCAGTGAGTACCTGGGTGGGGTGGTCCCGGGCCCCAGGCTGCCTGGAGCAGGGATGGAGGCAGGGCAACAGCCCTGACTGTTCTGTACCCTCTTAATGTAATGTGCACAACATGTGGAACTCTCAAGAATCTGCTTTTTTGTTATTGTTTCCTCTCTCAGTACTCAGGAACTCTACCACAAAACCACACCTCCAGCTCTCTTTTGCACTGGTTATTTCTGAGTTAGGGTCTGGATTTCTGCTCTGACAACTACTGGACCAACTGTTTTATATTTCTTCCTGGAGCTGGAATGACAGGCATGCACCCTTACACCTCTTGAGATGGTGTTTCAGAGACTTCCTGTCCAGGCTGGCTTTGAACTACTATCCTCAGATCTCAGTCTCCTGAGTAGCTAGGATGACAGGCATGAGCCACGAGTGCCTTTGTTTGTTTGTTTGTTTTGGTGTGAAAATAGCCCTTTGAGCAGGATAATACATGGACATGGCTATGTTTCAGTAAAACTTTATTAATAAAATAGGCTGAACTCAGTGGGCTGCTATTGGGCAACCCCTGAAGTAGAAAATAAAACAAGTTACCATTTGAAGATGGATCTGGCTTTCAGAAGGGAATTTTGAGATGACAGGGGAATAAACCAAGCAGATACAGAAGGAAATACTATTCTGGGCAAAGAAAGCAGGTGCAAATGTCCCGCAGTATGTGCTTGTTCTCTTTAAAGAACATGGAGGACCTGGATTATCTTCTAAGTCTGACTGATTTTGAATGTAGTTTTCATCTCATTTTATTACTTCTTATGTTATTATTTGATAGGTGGCCTCACCTATCAAAGCCACCTTCTTATCTCCACAGGATAGCTTTGTAGATCAAAATGATTTTCCAAGCAGGGCACCAGTGGCTCTTGCCTGAAATCCTAGCTACATAGAAGGCTGAGATCTGAGGATCCTGGTTCAAAGCCAGCCTAGGCAGGAAAGTCCATGAGGCTCTTATCTCCAACGAACCACCAAGAAACAAGCAGTGGCCCTGTGGCTCACAGTGGTAGAATGCTTGCCAGCCTTGGAGCAGAAAAACTCAGGGAAAATGCCCAGGTCCTGAGTTCAAACCCCAGGATGGACAGAAACAAAACAACAACAAAAATAACCTCCTTTGCCATCTGGTGAATTCCCCACCCGGGGAAGGAAAGGGAAGACTTCGGTGGTTTCTGTCCACACTCATGCCATCTTCTCTTCCTCCCCTAGACAACCTTGCAGCGGAGCTGGAGGCCAATCTTGGCCTCATTGAGGAAATTTCCGGGTACCTAAAGATCCGCCGCTCCTACGCTCTGGTCTCTCTTTCCTTCTTCCGGAAGCTGCGTCTGATTCGAGGGGAGACCCTGGAAGTGGGGTAGGTGGCTTGATGGGGTGTTTCGAGCCAAGAATGCTCTTGAGTTAGAAAAACTTCATGCACCCCCCCTCCCCCCCCTTTTTTTTTTACAAAACCCAACCCACGGGGGGAGGGGGAGAGGGAAATGGGGATCAAGACATGAGAAAGGGTATCAATGTATGTGAAGTAATGCACCTTCTATCTGATGAATATTATGTAACCCTTCTATTAATTAGAATAAAAAATACAAAAAAAAAACCCAACCCACATGAAGGCAAAATCAACAGCTTGGAAGCCTTAGCACATATTTTAGGGGGTGGCACCCCCAAACCAAACACCCGCCTTTTGCAATCATTCTTGAGGACACACCAGGGTTACAGCCCCAAGCTGTGAGCTGTCTCTGTAGAGATGTTATTTCAACATGAAATCCATTGTTAAAAAATTTAAAAATTTTTAAAAATTTTCTTCCTTTTTTGGTGCTAAGTCTTTGAAACTCATTAAACAAAAACTAGCATCTTTCATACCCACGTACTGCACGCAAGGCTTATCACGCATGCTCAGATCTGATTACACTGCGCATGAGCAGGATGTGGAGCGCTGCCTGGCAAATGGTTGGGATGCTCGGCGCTGCACCGCGCATGCTCAGAGCTCGTCGCATCGTGCGCACGTGCAGGATGTTGAGCGCGCTGTGTGGTTGGGATGCTTGGTGCGGCACTGCGCATACTCAGATCTCATCGCATTGAGTTTGCTCAGGATTCTGTCTCGGGAGCTGTACTGCGCACGCTCGGGATGTGGAGCATTACTCAGCCATGAAGAAGTATATGGTTGTCATTTGCAGGAAGGTAGAACAAGCAGAATAAGCCAGACTGAGAAAGACAAATACTAAATAAGACAATTGTCTGTCATAAACAGAGTCTAGATTATAAATATAGGAATAAAGGAGGGTTTTTTTTGGGGGGGAAGGGAGATAATGGAGGTGACTGTGATCACAGTACATTGGATTATGTCTGAATCTCCCTCATGAATCTCCCCCCCTCCTTTTTTTTTGGCTAGCCTTGCGTGGGGCTTGAGCTCAGAACCTGAGCACTGTCCTTGGGCTTTCTCAAGGCTAGAGCTCTACCACTTGAGCCACAGCACCACTTCCAGCTTTTTTCTATGTATGTGGTACCAAGGAATTGAACCTGGGTTTTCAAACACTCTAGCACTAGGCAAACACTCTATCACTAGGTCACAATCCCAGCTGGAAGCCTATTATTTTGTACACTTAACATATACTAATTTAAAAACAAAGGTAACCTATAGTAAAAACAGCACAAAGCTGGGCTCCAGCCTGGTGCCTTCTGGAAACTCAGCTGTCACATGACCCGGGGGGCCTGTGTGTCTGTAGGAATTACTCTTTCTATGCGCTGGACAACCAGAACCTAAGGCAGCTCTGGGACTGGAGCAAACACAACCTTACCATCATCAATGGGAAGCTGTTCTTCCACTACAATCCCAAACTTTGCTTGTCTGAAATCCACAAGATGGAAGAAATTTCTGGAACCAAGGGACGACAGGAGAGAAATGACATCGCCCTAAAGACCAATGGAGACCAGGCCTCCTGTAAGTCTCGCTCCCTCCGTACTCCCAACCAGATAAGCCATGAAACAGAAATGAAAGACGGAAGAGAATCAGGCAGGGAAACTCACTACCTCCTTCTCCTTCTCCTCCTCCTCCTCCTCCTCCTCCTCCTCCTCCTCCTCCTCCTCCTCCTCCTTCTCCTCCTCCTCCTCCTCCTCCTCCTCCTCCTTTCCCTCTTTCTTTGGGCAGTTCTAGGGTCCAGTCACAGTGTCCTATGCCTGTTAGGCAAGTGTTCTCACCATTTGAGCCATGCCCCAGCCTCTTTAGGCATCATTTGTTTGTTAAATAGGGTCTTGTGCATTTGCCCAGATTGAAGTTGGACAGAGACCCTTCTATCTCTACCTCCTGATTGGCTGGGATTACAGGCAGGCCCTGCCACACACCACTAAGAGCTGTGAGGGGGAGGTGACCAAAGGCTCACGCCCCATTTCAGTTCTGTCATGGGTGGAGGAGAGAGGCAGGGAGAGTCAGGCTGTGTCTGATTTGGAATGTTCCAGCAAGCCCTGCCTTTGACCCAGCTGCAAAGTCAGCAGACTGGTGGCACTCTTGTCAGCCCTTGGAAGTCCAAGGAGACACCAAGGCTTGGATGGAGTTTGGGAGAAGGTTCAAATCCCAAGCTCGGTATTGTGGCTCATACCTATAATCCTAGCTTCTCGGGTGGCTGAGATCTGAGGATCAAGGTTCAAAGTCAGGCTGGGCACTAAAGAACAAGAATGAGAGACTCTTATCTCCAATTAACCACTAGAAAATGGGAAGTGGGGCTGTGGCTTAAGGGGTAGGGTGGTAGCCTTGAGCTGAAGAGCTCAGGGACAGCGTCCAGGTCCAGAGTTCAAGTCCTAAGACCCACAAAAAAAAAAAGAAAAAAAAAGAAAGGAAAGAAAAGAAGGTTCAAATCTCATACAGACAATTACTCTGCCATATCTGCTCACACCTATCATCCTAGCTACTCAGGAGGCTGAGATCTGAGAATTGGGTTCAAAGTCAGCCTGGGCAGGAAGATCCGTGAAATCTATCTCCAATGAACCACCAGAAAGGCTGGAAGTGGTGCTGTGGCTCAAGTGGTAGAGCACCAGCCTTGAACAAAATGAGTTCAGGGGCGGTGCCCAGGCTCTGAGTTCAAGCCCCACAACCAACAAAAGAAAAAACAATGAAGCTCTCACCATGAAAACTTAATATCTACTTATGTTGAAATATGTGGACACGATATCCTATTTAAGTAGATATGATATTCTATTTATTATCCACCATGGCACGTGGATGAGAGTTAAGCTTGGGGTCTGACACTCAGTGAAGCCTCTAATTTAGAGCAGTCTTGGCTAGTTACCTGGCTTGGGGGCTCCCATCTGGGCAAACCCCAACACTCGGATTATGTTTTGGCCTGAAATGAACACCACTCCCTACTTTAATCGCTTTATTGTCTTCTTCTTTTTCTTTTTCCTTTTCAACTTTCCTAGGTGAAAACGAATTACTTAAGTTTTCCTTCATCCGCACATCGTCTGACAAGATCATGCTGAAATGGGAACCCTACTGGCCCCCTGATTTCCGAGACCTTTTGGGGTTCATGCTCTTCTACAAAGAGGCGTGAGTAGAGAGAGAGGAAGAATTGGGAGAGATGGTGTGGAGGAGGAGCCCCTGTGTGGGGGGAGGTCACCCCACTATCTCCTTTCTCTGTATGAAATAATGGTTTACTTCGCTTTGGATGGTCTTGCCAGTTCCTGCTACGCAAAGTCCAAAATATCCCCTTAGGCCTGTCACTGGTGGGCCCCACCGGTCATATCAGCTACTCAGGAGGCTGAGATCTGAGGATCGAGGTTCAAAGCCAGCCAGGATAATAAAGTCTGAGAGACTCTTATCTCCATGAATCAACAGAAAACCAGAAGTGGAGTTGTGACTCAAGTGGTGGAGTGCTAGCCTTGAGCAGAAAGGCTCAGGGACAGCGCCCAGGCCCTGAGTTCAAACCCCAGGACAGACACACAGACACACACACACACACACACATACACACATACACACTTATAACACTAAGTCAGATACCCTCATGATTATTATTATGTGTAACTGACTCGTCCCTTCTCCTGGGCTGTTCCATGTGAAGGTGGATTGTGGTTAGATACCAAGCAGCATACTGTGTGTCCCGCCTTGAGGTCTTCTCCACCCTAACCACCCTGCTTCCATTTTGTCTTTAAAGTCCATACCAGAACGTGACGGAGTTTGACGGGCAGGACGCCTGTGGCTCCAACAGCTGGACTGTGGTAGACATTGACCCACCCCAAAGATCCAACGACCCCAAGTCCCAGAAACACCCTGGCTGGCTGATGCGAGGTCTCAAACCCTGGACCCAGTATGCCATCTTTGTCAAAACCCTGGTCACCTTCTCTGATGAACGTCGTACCTATGGGGCCAAGAGTGATATCATCTATGTGCAGACCGACGCCACCAGTACGTGAGGCTGCCTGGTATTGGTTTGCTCATGATTCTTGTCAGTCCTGGGATTTGAACTCAGGGCCTGGACACTGTCTCTGAGCTTTTTCCCTCAAGGCTAGCACCCTCGCACTTGAGCCACAGCGCCACATCCAGCTTTTTGCTCGTTCCTTGGAGATGAGTGTCTCATGGGCTTTCCTTCCCTGGGCTGGCTTCGAATCCTGATCCTCACATCTCGGCCTCCTGCCCCTCATTGTTCCTGTCTCCTTTACCCTTTCCAGATCCTTCCGTCCCTCTGGACCCCATCTCCGTTTCCAACTCCTCGTCCCAGATAATTTTGAAGTGGAAGCCCCCTTCCGACCCCAATGGGAACATCACACACTACCTAGTGTACTGGCAGAGGCAGGCGGAAGACAGCGAGCTCTTCGAGCTGGATTATTGCCTCAAAGGTGAGCATGGGCCATGCTTAGCTGTATGTCTGGGTTCCCCGGTGTGTGTGCACACGCAGGCATGCATCACCTGACAGGACCCCTCGTTTGGTTGATTTTCTGGCAGATAAGATCTCATTCTTCTTTCTGACTGAGTAATATTCCATGGCAAGGCATGCACAGTTTGAAATGCTATATGCAACTACACCCCCGAAGATTTGTGGGAAAGCCAGGCACAGTTCCTCTGTGTGTGTGTGTGTGTGTGTGTGTGTGTGTGGTACAACACTTGTCTAAGATGGGCTAGGCTTGAACTCATGGCCTGGGCACTGTCCTTGAGCTCTTTTCACTCAAAGCTGGTGCTCTTTGAGCCACAGCGCCAACTCTGATTTTTCTGGTGGTTCATTGAAGTTAAGAGTCTCACAGTTGGGTGGGAATGTCACTTAGTGGTAGAGTGCTTGGCTCAAATGCATGAAGCCCTGGGTTGGATTCCTCAGTACGACATACACATAAAAAGTCAGAAGTGGCACTGTGGCTCAAGGAGTAGAGCGCTGTCTTGAGCAAAAGAAGCCTAGGGACAGTGCCCAGGCCCTGAGTTCAAGCCCCAGTATTGCCCCCCAAAAATGTCTCATGGACTCCCTGAACTGGCTTTGAACCAGATCTCAGTAGCTAAGATTACAGGCGTGAGACATCAGCCCCAGCTCATTTGTCTTTTTTTTTTTCCCCTGAGTTAGTTGGTTCACTTTGGTTTTCCCGGAATGGTGTCAGTGGGTGTCACGGCTTGGGCATCAGGCCCGGGGAATGCTGGTGGCATGAGGCAGGCCTCTTGGCCCAGCTCCTGACCCTGCTGTCAGGTTTGGCTTTCATCCCCCGTGGAGTTCCTGTGTATCTCCATTTTGGGAGATGGGGTGGGAGGCAGAGGACGGCTGGGTTGGTCCCCAGCGGTAAGCTCATGTGCTATATGTCTGCCTATGACATCATTCCAGCCTGACCCAGGATTACAGGCGTGATTTATTTCCTCAGCTGCTTTATATAACTGGAGGCCGCCCTGCGTCAGGGCCCAGGCTGAGCATGTGGCTGGGTCTTGGAGTGTCTGAAGCCAGCAATGGCAGCAAGCCCTCCTGTGAAAGTGCACCAGCCTGCAGTGTGGCTCATTAAACTTCTGATTTGTGTAATTACCACAGAGGTTGCAGAATTAAAAAGAAAATTAGCTAGGCGCCCTTGGCTCATTTCTGTCATCCTAGCTACTCAGAAGGTGGAGAGCTGAGGATCACAGTTCGAAACCAGCCTGGGCAGGAAAGTCTGTGGGACTCTTATTTCCAATGAACCGCCAGAAAACCAGAAATGGCACTGTGGCTCAACGTGGTAGAATACTAGCCTTAAGCTGAAACACATAGGACAGCATCCAGGCTCTGAGTTCAAGCCCCATGACCAACGATAAATAAGTAGATAAATAATAAGTCCTAGAGGAAAAATGCTATGGAATATTCCCTCTTGTGGTGATTTGGGGGTGGGGAATCCTCACAGTGCTCAGATGCATGGGCAGACAAAGCAGAATTAGGGGACACGAAGGGATTGAGAGGAGAGGGGAGTTGGTGTTGAATTTGGGACAAAGCTTCATGAAGTTGGGGAAGAAGAGAAAGTCCTGCAAATGGAGAGTGCAGGTGATTGTATACTACATAGATTACTGCTATGGCTGGAAGTTGGTGACTCGCATAGGTAATCCTGGCTACTTAGGAGGCTGAGATCTGAGGATCTCAGTTCAAAGCCAGCCCAGGAGACTCTTACCTCCAATTAATCACCAGAAAACCAGAAGTGGCACTGTGGCTCCAAGTAGTAGAGCACTAGCCTTGAGCAAAAGAGCTCAGGGACAGTTCAAGTTGAAGTGCCATGCTAGTACACCTATGACTGATAATGAAGAATTCTGCTAGATGGTTCAAATGATGCACTTTGCCTTAGGTTTGTTGTGCCATAGTTTAAATCATACATCATACACTCAATAAAGCAAATGTATTAATCATGACCAGAAGTAGTTATTAGTGATATTGATGTGTGTGTGTGTGTGTGTGTGTGTGTGTGTGTGTGTGTGTGTATGTGTGTGTAACTTAAGGGCCTTGTATACTTTGTTTGGCTTTCTCCATTCAGCATTGGTACTCCACCACCTGAGCCACCCCTCCACTCTCTAAACAGAGCTTTGGCCTGTAATCTTCTTACCTCTGCCTCTTGGGCAGCTGGGATGAAAGGCGAGCGCTACCACATCCGGTCGACAGGATTTTCCGTTCTTGCAAAGTAGAACTTTCAACCTGGGCTCTACCTCCCAGGTGCAGACCCCAAGTGTCCCCCCTGTTTTGGGGGGGACACTTGATCACCCCTCTCCCTTGCTGGGTGTCTTTCTCTAGGGTTGAAGCTACCGTCCAGGATGTGGTCCCCACCATTTGAGTCCAAGGATGCTCAGAAGAACAATCAGAGCGAGTATGACGACTCAGCTAGCGAGTGCTGCTCTTGTCCTAAGACCGACTCTCAGATCCTGAAAGAGCTGGAGGAGTCGTCCTTCCGGAAGACCTTTGAGGACTACCTGCACAACGTTGTCTTTGTCCCCAGGTGCGTGCTGGGGTGGCCCTGGCTCATCTGGCGCCCCTCCATGTGTGTTGACACAGGGCCAAGATCACTGTCTGTGGTGGAGACTGAGCTGAGCCCTCTGTGAATGGAATAATGATCCAGCAACTAACTTGTGGGGCCAGGGTGGGGGGGGTGGATTTGAACCAGCAAGAGGAAAGCCCCAGTCTGGCCTGGGACATGTCCGCCCAAATCTGCCAGCATGCTCCTCTCCACAGCATTTCCAGATGGTTCTGATAATTCTTCCTTCCTTCCTTCCTTCCTTCCTTCCTTCCTTCCTTCCTTCCTTCCTTCCCCCTCCCTCCCTCCTTCCCTCCCTCTCTCCCTCCCTCCCTTCTCCTTCTTTTCGTGTCAGCCTTGGGGCTTGAACTCAGCATCTTTCACTCTCACTTCCTTCTTTGCTCCATGCTGGTGCTGTACCCTTGGATCAAAGCTCCACCTCTACCTTTTTGCTGGTTAGTTTGAGATGAGAGGCTCCTGGATTTGTCTGTCTGGATGGCTGGCTTTGAACTACAACCCCCAGATTTCAGCTTCCCAATTAGCTGGGATTATAGCATGAACTACCAGTGTCCAGCCTGCTTTCCCTTTTTAATCTATGTAAGCTCCTCACATTTCTGGAACTTTCCATGGCATCATCAAAACCCCCAAGGGCTTCTCCTATTGAAAGAGGTCCAGTTTCCTTTAGTGAGTGAAAGGCTGGTGTTCTGGGCTGAGAGCTGTCAAGAAAAATCTAAGCTTTAAATCCATTTTTTGGGGGTGTCAGTTGTGGGACTTGAACTCAGGCCTGGGAGTTGTCTCTGAACTCTTCAGCTCAAGACTACCACCACCCTACCCCTTGAGCCACAGGGCCACTTCTGGTTTACTAGTGGTTAATTGTACATAAGAGTCTCATGGACTAGTGCCAGGGTTGGCTTTGAACTGTGATCCTTAGATCTTAGCCTCCTGAGAAGCTAAGATTACAGGTGTGAGCCATCATGCCTGGCTTACTTCCCCCTTTTTTTTTTGGCCAATCCTGGGCCTTGAACTCAGGGTCTGAGCACTGTCCTTGACTTTATCAAGGCTAAAAGCTCTACCACTTGAGCCACAGCACCACTTCTGGCTTTTTTCTATGTGTATGGTACCAAGGAATTGAACCCTGGTCTTTGTGCATGCTAGGCAAGCACTCTACCACTAGGCCAAATTCCTGGCCCTACATCCATTTTTTAAAAAGTACTTTTTAAATCATTATTTTGTCTTCTGTGGATCCATATTGGATGGCTTCTTCTGTTGAGTTTCTTTGCTTTTGTGGTAGAGATGTTGAATGCTCTGGCTTTGGGGCCTGACTCAGTTTACCCACACACTGGCTAGGCACTGGCTAGGTTTTCTCCTCTGTAAAAAGCATCTAATACAGTTGGGTTCTAATTGTGAGTGAAGGTTTTCTGACCCTTCAAGGAATGCAGAGGAAGGATGCTTGGATGTCTTCTAGACCAAGACCCAGGGTGGCTATGGCGACTTTATGATGTTACTGGAAGAAGCTCTAAGTTAGGGTTATCTGTGAAGCCTGATACCTTTGTGGCCCACGCCTGCCCCTAGTAATCACTCTAAGCATAACAGGTTGTAGGGAAAAGGTGGTGCTCTGGGCCTGAATGAAACTGGGAGTTTTCCTCTTCATCCCCTGTTGATATTTGGGCTCAGATCATTCTGTGGTGTGAACCCCATCCTGGGCCCTGGCGGGGGAGGAGGGTGGCCTGGAGTGGGGTCACTACTCCCTGTGCCCACTTGGTCTATGATGAAGTTGGTAGATAGATGTTTCTCAAAGGTTGATTTATCAGGGAACATGCTAGAAAAAGGTGGGCAGAGGACCTCGTAGTTCATCATGGAGGGCCGGACAGTGAGGCCTATGTTCTGAGGACCAAGTGCCCCTGTTATAGCCTCTCTGTTTGGCCATCATTTAGATTAAGTAGGCCGACCAGGAAATTAGCGCCTTAAGCAGATTCACTTAGCCATAATCAGAACATAAAATAAGCGAATGATTTGTCATAATTGCCATACATAAAACCGCAATATTCCAGCTCTGGTGGCTCTTCCCTATAATCTGAACTCATTAGGAGGCTGAGATCTGAGGATCGAAGTTCAAGGTTCGAAGCCAGCCCAAGCAAGAAAGTCTGTGAGACTCTCATCTCCACCGAACCAACAAAAAGCCGGAGGCAGAACTGTGGCTTGAGTGGTAGAGCATTATCCTTGAGCAAAAAGGCTAAGGGACAGCGGCTAGGCCCTGAGTTCAAGTCCCAGGACCAACACACACACACACACACACACACACACACACACACACACACACACACATACACACAATTAAAAGCACAACAGCTAAAACAGTCCAATTATTCCATATATTTACTCTCTCAGGTCAAAAATCTGGGAAAACAAACCAGTCAACTCCAACCCAGTGATCGACCCTCCTTCCTTCCCTCCCTCCCTCCCTCCCTCCTTCCCTCCTTCCCTCCTTCCCTCCTTCCCTGTCTTCTTCCCTCCCTCTCTTTCTTTCATTTTTTTGGCACCATTCTTGGAGTTTGAACTCAAGGTCTGGGCGCTGTCCCTGAGCTGTTCTTGCTCAAGGCTAGTGTTCTACACTCAAGCCATAGTTCTGTTTCTGGCTTTTCGCTGGTTCATTGGTTATGAGAGTCTCGTGGACTTTCCTGCTCTGTCTGGCTTTGAACTGTGATCCTCAGATCTCAGTGTCCTGAATAGCTAGGATGACAGGTGTGAGCCATAGGTCTCAGCCTCCCATCCAATGTTTAACCTCCAGTTTTGCTGTTGTGAATTACTGGGGATTTTACCTTCCTGGCCTGTAGATAGTCCCACAAACTGTTACATTGTTTCTAGATAATTAATGTAGTATTGGTGCTTATCAAGAATAAAATGTTTCCTTTTTAATTTCCCCTACTAATCTACTTTTGAGAGGCCTTCCAAAGAACACACTGATTAAAAATTTAAAAAGCTTTGGGTGTGGGTGGCACAAGCCCATCATCCTCAGAAGGCTGACACAAGTTCAAAACTGGGCTACATCGTGGTTGATACTTCCCACCAAAGCTGGGGCGACAGGTGGGTGCCACCCCCCTCGGCCTTCTCTGTTGAGATGAGGCATCAGGAACTTCTTTCGCCTGGGCGCTGACTCAGATTAACTGAGATGACAGCTGTGACCCCCACCCCAGCTCCCATCTCATCTCTATTTCCTCACTAACCATGGTGGTCCATGTGGATTAATCCAGCATGCAGGGTCGGATTTCAGGATCACAGAAATGCCTACCGTTCAAATATCTTCTCCAGGTGATAATTCATTCTTGGCAGTCTGCAGCCCATCCTCTCTCTCCTCCAGCTTCCTTTCTCTTCATGATGGTGCGGTTGTGACTCTGTTCCCCTTTCCTGTCCCCCCCTCCCCAGGCCATCCAGGAAGCGCAGGGCTCTCGGGGACGTGGTGAATGTGACTATGATGACACCCGTTATCCCGATGCTCCCCAACGTCTCCTCCACCGTCCTGCCCACCACCCAGGAGCCGCCCAGGCCCTTTGAGAAGGTGATGAACAAGGAGTCGCTGGTCATCTCTGGCCTGCGTCACTTCACTGGCTACCGCATCGAGTTGCAGGCCTGCAACCAAGACGCCCCAGAGGAGAGGTGCAGCGTGGCCGCCTATGTCAGCGCCCGGACCATGCCTGAAGGTGCGGCCCTCATGTGTGTACATACACACACACAGATATGGAGGTGCTCTTTTATGCCTGGTGCCCTGCCACCTGAGCCATGCCACCAGCCTTGCTTTTTGCTGGTTCCTTTTTTGTTGTTGTTGTTGGTGGTGGTGGTGGTTGTGGGGCTTGAACTCAGAGACTGGGCACTGTCCCTGAGCTCTTTAGTTCAAGGTTAGTGCTCTAGTACTTGGAGCCACAGCGCCACTTCTGGATTTCTGGTGGTTCCTTGAAGTTAAGAGTCTCAGGGACTTTCCTGACTGGCTCAGCAGAAAGGAGTGGCCCCATAGATGGGGTGTGGCTCAGTGGTGGGGGCGTGGCTCAAGTGGGAGGGGCGGAGCTAAGTGGTGAGGGTAGAAGGGCGAAGGCTCTAAAGATGAAGTGTGGTTCAACAGACATGACTCAGTGGTGGGGGCGTGGCTGCACAAAGGGGCGTGGATCAGCAGCGGGGGCGTGGCTTGGAGGCAGGGCAAGTCTCAAGGGTGAGGATGTGGCTCAGCAGGGGGCGTGGCCCAGGGAAGGAAGTGTGGTTTAGCAGTGGGGGTGCGGCTTGGTAGGGCAGGTCTCAGTGGTGGAGATGTGGCTCAGCACGGGGGCGTGGCCCAGGGAATGAGGTGTGGTTTATCACTCAGGGCGTGGCTCAGCAGTGGGGGCGTGGCTTGCTGGTAGGGCAGGTCTCAGTGGTGGAGGTGTGGTTCAGCAGGGGGCGTGTCCCAGAGAAGAAGGTGTGGCTTATCAGGGTGTGGCTCATCGGTGGGGTGTGGCCCAGGGAATGAGGTGTGGTTTATTACTCAGGGCGTGGCTCAGCAGCAGGGGCGTGGCTTGGTGGTAGGGCAGGTCTCAGTGGTGGAGATGTGGCTCAGCAGAGGGCGTGGCCCAGGGAGAGAGGTGGGGCTTATCACTCCGGGCTTGGCAATGGGGGAGTGGCCAGGGCAGTGGAGCAGCTGCCCATCCAGCCCAAGGCTGGTGGGGCTCCCAGGAGAACCCCCTGTGTGGTTCCCCGAAATGACTGGAACATGAATGATGAAGGAGACACCTGCTGCGCCGTCCCACTGTCCCACCCATGGACTGTCAGCGTGTGGGGCCTGGGAGGATTCTGTCCTGCGCCCCCCCCCCCCCAGACACAGGGCTGTCTGGGTGGGCCGGGCCCGGGGTGGGACAGAGCTGATATCCGGGCTTCGTCATCCTGCAGCCAAGGCGGATGACATCGTTGGCCCCGTGACCCATGAAATCTTCGAGAACAACGTGGTGCACTTGACCTGGCAGGAGCCCAAGGAGCCCAACGGCCTGATTGTGCTGTACGAAGTGAGCTACCGGCGGTACGGCGATGAGGTGAGGCCTCTCCTGCCCCCATGGTCATCCCTTCTTCCCGCCACGCCTCCCCCCCCCCCCCCCCCAGCTCTTTTTGCTCAAGGCTAGAACTCCACTACTTTGAGCCACAGCACCACTTCTGGTTTTCAAAAGGCCTTTCCTTCCCAGGCTGGCTTCGAACTGGGATCCTCAGATTTCAGCCTCCTGAGAAGTTTATAGCCACCAATGCCCAGCTTTATTTATTATTCTTGTATTTTTTTTTTAATGCCAGTCCTGGAGCTTGAACTCAGGGCTTGAGCACTGTCCCTCAGCTTCTTTTGCTCAAAGCTAACATTCTACCACTTACAGCTCCACTTCTGGCTCTTTTGGTTGGTTATTGGCGAAAGAGTCTCATGGACTTCCCTCCCCGGTCTGGCTTTAAACCTCAGTCCTCAGATCTCATCCTCCTGAGTAGCTAGGATTATAGGCAGGACCTACCAGTGCCTGGCTACAATGTGTGTGTGTGTGTGTGTGTGTGTGTGTGTGTGTGTGCGCGCACACAGTTGGCTCCTTCACCCTTGATTGGGTTTCCATTCTTTACTCTTTTCCTCAGTGGAGATCAACTGGGTCAAATTCTAGATCTTTCCAACCTGTTTCCTTCTTCCCTCCCCACCCCTAAAGGCATCTGTAGTAAACATTAGAGAATTTGTACATTTGAACCTTTGCTCCCTGCCTCCTGTGTGCCAACTCCTGTCGCCTGGGCCTTCAGATTTGATCCTGGCAGGATAAACACAGGCATTGAGACACGTTAACTTTTCTTCTCCACCCTCCTCTCTACCTCCTGGCAATATCTGTCCGGGCTCTCTGCGCAAGCGGTTGTTTAGCTTTGAAACTGTTGTGGAAAGTTTTCCAAGTTCTGGTTGGCTGCTTACAGATTTGATCCCTTTTGCTCAGCCAGCCTTGCCTCTCTCCTAATTAGTTCTGGCTCACCTCCGGTTCCCCAGATGCACTGGGCATGTGCCTCCCATTCTTGCTATTTAGTCCTTGCAGAAACTTGGGAAAATGTCAAATTCCTTTTATTTATTTATCTGTGTGTGTGGGAGGGTTTCGGGAGGAGGGATCTGGGGCTTGAACTCAGGGCCTGGACACTGTCCCTGAGCCTTTTCACTCAAGGCTGAAGCTCCACTTACTGCTCTGTGGTGATTTCGTTGGAAATAAGAGTCTCATGTTCTTTCTTCCCGGGGCTGGCTTTGAACTGGGATCCTTTGATCTCAGCCTCCTGAGTAGCTAAGATGACAAGCATAAGCCAATGGTGCCTGACTGAGAACTCCTTATTTGATGTTGAATGTGCACTTTATCTGTTCCCCTGAGGTCCTTGTTGCCATTTGCCTGACTTTGGTGAGGTGTGTGGAGGGAGTTCTGAGTTCAAGTTCTGCCCCTGGTTGCTTCTCAACTCTAAGAATTCACAGATTTTTTTTTTGTCACGTTGACATTAACTGTCACTTAATCTTTTAAGCAGATTCTACCTTGTGAGCCAAGTGGGGTCCCTCTGTTTTGTTTTGTTTCCCTTGCCTGTGAGTTTGGAAATATTTTTGATATGATTAAGAGAAGTTCTGGGGAATTGAACTCAAGGCCTCAAGCTTGCTAGGCAAGTGCTCTACACTTGAGCCTTGCTTTTTGCCAGTTAATTAGAGGTAAGAATATCTCAGACTTTCCTGCCCAGGCTGGCTGGCTTCAAACCTTGATCCTCAGATCTCAGTCTCCTACGAAGCGGGGATTATAGGTGGGAGTCACGGATGCCTGGCTTCTATACTAATATGCTGATGAGTCTGTGGATTTCTCCATGGCTGTCGTTGGGCAATGTGGATCTATAAATTGGGAGTATTTACTTTTTGGTCCTTGACCACAACCTCCATACCTCAAGCCCAGTTTCCTTGCTCATTGCTGGAGGCTGCTGGTAAACCAAGGCGTGGGGTTGGTGAAAGCCAGGGATTCAGGTCAGATACATGACTTCCGACTCCATTTTGTGTGTGTGTGTGTGTGTGTGTGTGTGTGTGTGTGTTTGTGTGTGTGTGTGTGCTTACCAACTAACAGGGCTGTCACCTTACCCTGTGGTCCTTCGTTCCTCTTTCCAGGAGCTTCACCTCTGTGTCTCTCGAAAGCATTTTGCCCTGGAGCGGGGATGCCGGCTGCGAGGGCTACCCCCTGGCAACTACAGTGTGCGTATCCGGGCCACCTCCTTGGCTGGCAATGGCTCCTGGACCGAACCCACTTATTTCTATGTGACAGATTATCGTAAGTCTCTACTGCCATGCCTTTTTGTTGCTTGTTAAAAATGGGGGTCGAATCTCACTAACATTTTGTGGACAGAGAGAGACAGACAGACAGACTGAGAAAGGGATGAGTGCTCTACCACTAGACAAGAAGGAAACGGACAGAGAGACAGACAGCCATAAGTGGGATTTAATGTAGATACATCCCGAGGTGAATCATTTATTTTCTCTCTCCTCTATTTCAGTAGACGTCCCATCCAACCTTGCCAAAATCATCATCGGCCCTCTCATCTTCGTCTTCCTCTTCAGTGGTGTAATTGGAAGCATTTACCTGTTCCTCAGAAAGAGGTGGGTAGCCAGATACAGGTGCAGGCATAACTGAATGTGCTTGCGAATTTTACTGCGACAGGATATGTTACATGCAGTAGAGTACTGGGGCTCACTCCCAGCTCCTTTCATTTGCGTTAGCATTTAGATTGAGTCTCGAGCTTTTGCCTAGGGCTGGCTTGGAATTGCCATTCTTCCATCTCGGCTGCCTCCTGAGTTGTTGGGATTAGAAGCATAGTATATAAAATTTGTTGATTATCACTGAGAGTTTTTATTTTTGTCTTCTATAAAATCTTTGTACCTATGACCAACCTAAGAAAGGTATTAATGTAGAGGTTAATTGATTTTTGTTTTGGACTGGGGCTGAACTCTGGGCCTAGGCGCTGTCTCTGAGCTTCTTTTGCTCAAGGCTACTGCTCTACTAATTGAGCCATGGCTCCACTTCAGGCTTTTTCTGTGATGAATTGGACATAAGAGTCTCATGGACTTCCCTGCCCAGGCTGGCTTTGAACTGTGATCCTCAGATCTCAGTCTCCTGAGTAAGATTACAGTTGTGAGTCACTGGTGCCTGGCTTGAGTATTTATTTAGTTATTTATTTATTTATTATAATGATTATTTTGCCAGTCCTGGGGCTTGAACTCAGGGCCTGAGCCCTGTCCTTGGGCTTTCTGAAGGCTAGAGCTCTACCACTTGAGCCACAGCACCACTTCCAGCTTTTTCTATGTATGTGGTACCAAGGAATCAAATCTTGGGTCTTCGTGAATGCTAGGCAAACACTCTACCACTAGGCCAAACTGCCAGCCCCTATTATTATGTTTTAATAGACAGAATGTCTTACTACTTAGGCTGTACTGATCTGTGGTTCACAGTCCTTGTGTTTCAGCCTTCGAAGTCCTGGTTTACAGGCGTGTGCACCAGGCTTAGTTTGATTAGCATTTTTCTTTGCATTAGAGAATAAGACAGAAATAAAATATGTAGTTTTCTCAAGTTTGGAAAACAAGAGTCTTTTCCAGGAATTTCTGATTTGTAGTTTTCGCCTATTTCCATGCGGGGTAAATATTCACAGGTTGGCCAATTCTAAGCAAACAAGCTTAGAACTCAAGCTTCTGTGTCCCCCGCCCCTCCCTCCTCCAGGCAGCCAGATGGGCCCATGGGACCATTATATGCTTCTTCAAACCCTGAGTATCTCAGTGCCAGTGATGGTAAGTCCTCTGCCCATCTCTGTGGTGGGTAGTCAGGATAGTCCTGTGTGTGTGTGTGTGTGTGTGTGTGTGTGTGTGTGTACCAGTACTGGGGCTTGAACTCATGGACCCTGTCCCTGGGCTTTTCCTCTCAAGGCTGGCTGGCATTCTACCACTTGAAGCCACAGCTCTACTTTTGGCTTATTTTGGTGGCTCAGTGGACATTAGAGCCTCACAAACTTTCCTGCCCAGCCTAGTTTCCAACCACAGTCCTCATATCTCAGCCTTCCCAAGTGAGTAGCTGAGATTACAGGCATGAACCACTCTGCTTGTCTGGTTTCAAACCACCTTCCTGAGGAAGGTGTGACTGGTCATTAAGCCTAACTGTAGGACAGTGTTTTAGGGCTTGGACATGGCTGGGTATCTACAGGCTGGGTGGTTTTCAGGGTGGCTGAGCCTCCCTTTTCCCCTCCCATCTCTTGGGGTCCAGCCTGAGATTTTTGTGTAGATTCCTACCAGCCATGGCAGGACGTGCCAGAGCAAGGCCCTTCCCAAATCTTGGCTTATTTCCCATCGGCCAAAGCAAGTCTCATAGAACCCATCCCTTGATGGGATGGACTGCTAAGTATTTGGGGCATTTTTTTTTGACATGTTATATACTTTCCTAAGTTTTTATTTTTTTCTCTATAGAAATGACATGCATTTTCAGATCTGAAGGCATATTCAATCTCTATACCTTGTTGGCATTTTCTAAAACCCTACTTCCTCTCTCTTCTCCTCACCCACTCCCCTTGGCACAGTTGGCAAACCATTGAAGCCGATGGGAAGTAGTGGGGATCTGAGATGGGGTAGAAGGCTGGGGATCCACCATGGCTGTGCATGTAGAGCGAGGATTTTGGACCAGGCTGATTAGGGGAGATGAGATGAGCTCTGGGCATAGATGCCCACTTCATGATGGGCTATAAGCCAGCACAGAGGGAGGGAGGGAGAAGGAGGGAGGGAAGGAGAGAGTTATCCTAGGTGATTGAAGGATGGATGGATGTGGGTGTAGGGACCCAGAGATGGCAGGAGAATGGATGGATGGATGGATGTATGGATGGATGGGTGGGTGAATGTGGAGATCCCTGGATGGTGGGAGATGAGTGGATGGATGGGTGAATGGATGGATGGATGGATGGGTGGATAAGATGGATGATTGGATGGATAGATGGATGGATGGATGGATGGGTGTATAGATGAATGAATGGATGGATGGGTGGGTGGGATGAATGGGTGGATGGATGGGCGGGTGGTTTGGATGGATGGATGGATGGGTGGATGGATGGATGGGTGGATGGGTGAATGGATGGATGAATGGATGGGATAGATGGATGGATGGGTGCATGGATGGGTAGGTGGATGAATGGGATGGGATGGATGGATGGATGCATGGATGGGTGGGTGGATGAATGGGATGGGATGGGATGGATGGATGGGTGAATGGATGGGATAAATGGATGGATGGGTGCATGGATGGGTGGGTGATGGATGGATGGGTGAATGGATGGGATAAATGGATGGATGGGTGCATGGATGGGTGGGTGGACCCCTGGATGGTGGGATGGTGGGGACTGTGGGCCATGAGGATGGTGTTTGGGCGGGTTGTGATACTGTGTGGATAAGTGAGTTGTAGTGTTTCCATGTTCCGTGTACGTGCCGGACGAGTGGGAGGTGCCTCGGGACAAGATCACCCTCCTGCGGGAGCTGGGCCAGGGCTCCTTCGGCATGGTGTACGAGGGCAACGCCAAGGACATCATCAAGGGCGAGGCAGAGACCCGCGTGGCGGTGAAGACGGTCAACGAGGCGGCCAGCCTGCGGGAGCGCATCGAGTTCCTCAACGAGGCCTCGGTCATGAAGGGGTTCACCTGTCACCACGTGGTGAGCGCGGGCTGAACGCAGAGTGGGCCGGGCGCAGAGCGCGCTGAGTGCAGAGCATAGGGCGCCCAAGTCCTCCTGGAGAGAGACCTCCCGGGCCTAGGGGGACATGGCAAGGGGCCGCCACACTCCATCCCTGCACTTTCCAGAATCTCCCTTCGCTTTCTGGAGTCCACCATTGCTTGCCTCCTGTCACTTTCCAGGATCTTTCATCGCTTTCCAGCACCTTCCCTGGCTTTCTAGAATTTTCAACTGCTCTCTGGACTCCCTCATTTGAGAATCTCCCATCACTTTCCAAAATCTTCCTTCGCTTCCTGGAATCTTCCATCACTTTCTAGAAAATTCCCCCTTGATTTTTTGTCTTTTTAAGAATCTTCTATTGCTTTCTAGAGTTTCATCACTTTCCAGAATCTCCTTTTACTTCCCAGAATCTTCCACCACTTCCTAGAATATTCCTTTGTTTTCTAAGACTCTCATCACTGTCTAGAATCTTACATTGTTTTCCAGAAACTTCCCATAGCTTCTCAGACTCTTCTATCACTTTGAAAAATCATCCTTTGTTTGCTAGAATCTTGTTTTTTTTTTTTTTTTGTCTTGGGGCTTGATCTCCCGGCCTGAGCCCTGTCCTTGGACACTTTTTGCTCAAGGCTAGTGCTCTGCCACTTGAGCCACAGCACCATTTACAGCTTTTTCTGTGTATGTGGATCTGGGGAATCTAACCCAGACCTTCATGCATGCTAGGCAGGTATACTACCTCTAGCCCTCCCCCCCCCAGCCCTTGCTAGAATCTTCTCTTGCCTCCCAAGAATCTTTCATTGCTTTTGAGGAACTCCCATCACTTTCCAGAATGTTCCATTGTCTCCTAGAATCTTCTATCCTTCTTAGAAACTCTTCTTGCTTTCTAGAATCTTCCCTTGCTTTCTAGACTCTTTCCTGGCTTTCTAGACTTACCATTGCTTCCCAGAATCTCCCATCACTTCCCAGAACCATCCATCACTTCCTAGAATCTTCCTTTGCTTTCTCAGACCCTCATCATTTCCCAGGATCTTCCATTGCCTTCTAGAATGTTGCATGTCTTTGTCTGTCTTCCATTGCTTTCCAGAATCTTCCATCTCTTTCTAAACTTCCTCTGCTTTCCTGATTCTTCTATCTTTTCCCTCATTTTTGGCTCATATATGACCCTTGACCCCCATGGCAGTCCACTTTCTATTTCTACCTGAAGCCAGTACTTTTCTGACTTTGTGTTCTTGTTGGGTTCTGTGTCCTTTTATCCTTGCCATCAGAATGTAGGGGATGCATAGATTCCTTTGGTGTCCCTGGCTTGCAACAGATTTCTGCCCTTATTGACTGGGTTCCAGGCAGGCGAGATGGATTCTAAGTCAATGTGTGAATTATGTATTAGAGAAAAGGCAGTGGAAATAGGAAAAAGGAAAAAAGAAGGGGGTGGTTGGGATACTTAAGCAAAGACTGAAAATGTGAGAGAGCAGCCCCTGTGGACTTGGGAGGAGACAGAGCACTCACCAAAGGGGAAATGGAGGCGGAGGTATGGAGGTGGAAGCGTGCCTTGTGTATGCAGGAATATTGGGACTATATGTAATACTGGTCCAGGGGCTTGAACTTGGGGCCTAGACGCTGGCTGTGAGCTTCTTTTGTTCCAAACTCCACTTCCATCTTTTCTCTCTTTTTTTTTTTAATTTATTTTTTCTTTTTTTGCCAGTCCTGGGCTTGAGCTCGGGGTCTGAGCACTGTCCTTGGACTTTCTCAAGGCTAGAACTCTATCACTTGAGCCTCAGCACCACTTCCAGCTTTTTTCTATGTATGTGATAGCGAGGAATCAAACCCAGGACTTCGTGCATACTAGGCAAGCACTCTACCACTAGGCCAAACTCCCTGCCCTCTTCTCTTCATTTTTTTTTTTAAACTTATTTTTCTTGATTTTGGAGAGAAGAGTCTCACTGAAGCTGGGCACCAGTGGCTGACGCCTGTAATCCTAGCTTCTCAGGAGGCTGAGATATTAGGATCGTGGATCAAAGCCAGCCTGGGCAGTAAAATCTAGGAGACTCTCTCTCCATTAACCACCAGAAAAACCAGAAGTGGCACTGTGGTTCAAAATGATAGTGTTAGCCTTGAGTGAAAAAGAGCTCAGGGACAGAGCCCAGGCCCTGAGTTCAAGTCCCATGACTGACAAAAACAAAGCAAAACAAAGTCTCACTGACTTTTCTGCCTGGGATTGGCTTTAAGCCACTAGCCTCAGACCTCTGCCTCTTGAGTAGCTAGGATCACAGGCAAGAGCCACTGGAGGTGAAATTAGCCTTGAGATGCCCTGTGTGTGGGGGGGGCACTGTTTATACTAGGAGATTGGGGTTGAGTTCACTCTAATAGGCTGATGGGAGCTGTAGGCCCCAGACAGACGGACAGACCCTGGGTGCTGAAATGTTAGACCATTATGTGATCAGTCCCTCCTGCCTGCCTGCAGGTCCGTCTCCTGGGCGTGGTTTCCAAGGGCCAGCCTACACTGGTGGTGATGGAACTGATGGCTCAAGGAGACCTGAAGAGCTACCTCCGATCCCTGAGGCCAGATGCCGAGGTGAGCTAGCTCCAGAGATCCGAGTTGGGCTCCTGACTCTGGCTTCCCGTGTTCTTGAACGCAACAACCTCTCCACACACCCCCCCCCAATCTTCTCATGACAGAATAACCCAGGTCGCCCACCCCCTACCCTACAAGAGATGATCCAGATGGCAGGAGAGATTGCTGATGGCATGGCCTACCTGAATGCCAAGAAGTTTGTGCACCGAGACCTGGCTGCTCGAAACTGCATGGTTGCCCACGATTTTACGGTCAAAATTGGAGGTGCATCTTTCTTGCTCTTTCTTTCTATTTTGCAGTGTCCAATGCCTGGGCCTGGGGCTTGATTTTGTGAGGAATGATTTCCATCATGAACTCTAAAACTTTATTCTGAGAATACCAAATGGAGGGAACTGGGGGTGGGCAGTCCCAGACAACAATTAATTGCATGCATGCATGCATGCATGTATGAATGTATGTATGTTAGTTATGGAACTTGAACTCAGAGCGTGGGCACTGTTCTTGATCTCTTTTTGCTGAAGGCCTGCGATCTACCACTTCGAGCCACAGCGCCACTTCTGGTTTTCAGATAGTTCATTGGAGATCAGAGTCTCACAGACTTTCCTGCCTGGGCTGGTTTTGAACCACGATCCTCAGATCTCAGCCTCCTGAATAGCTAGGATAATAGGCATGAGCCACCAGCGCCCGGCTAATTGTATCTATTAATGCCCTCATTCACTTTCTCGGGTGTGAACCTGGTAGGTGCCTGTTACCCAGGAAGTCAGCATGCTCTTTCTGTCCCCATTTAGCTTGGAGTTTTTGATCTGTATGATCAGGGGGTGTCGCCTGGTCCCATGTGGCCATCTCCCTGGAAATTAATACAAATTCCATCTGCTAATTGTAGAGGTCACAGTGCAGGGATTCCATAGCTGCTTGAGCCTGGTATATTGAATGGTGCTAGAATGGAGCACGTTGTCCATCGTAGGTCATCCTGCTGAGAAAGCCCTGAAGGTATTCGCACTGAAATCAACAAGATGACATGACTCATCAAAGAGCTGGGAAGAAGATCTCTTCATGATATAGACAGAACAAAGTTAAGATGGGCCTGGCACCAGTAGCTCCTGCCAATAATTGTAGCGACTCAGGAAGTTGAGATCTGAGGATCATGGTTCAAATCTAGCCTGGGTAGGAAAGTCAGTGAGACTCTCATTGCTTATGAATCACCAGAAAATAGGAAGTGGAGCTGTGGCTCCAGTGATAGAGTGCAAACCTTGATCAAAAGGGCTCAAGTCCTGAGTTCAAGTCCCACCACTGGCAAAAAACAAAAACAAAAACAAAAAAACACTTGTTCTCATTGGATTAGGCCATGCACACACTTGGTGGCTGGCCTTCCTGTCACCCTGTGAGAGCTAGGGAAGTCAAGATGTTGGATGCTAGGATGGGGGACTGCAGGCTGAGAGGATGTGATCTTTTTATTTGTCTATCAGACTTTGGAATGACCAGAGACATCTATGAGATGGATTACTACCGGAAGGGGGGGAAAGGCTTGCTGCCTGTACGATGGATGGCCCCAGAATCCCTGAAAGATGGGGTCTTCACTGCTTCTTCTGACATGTGGTGAGTTGTGCATGGTGATTGGGAGACAGGTATGCTGGGTACGAATTCCTGGTGTCCCTCAAATTCGACAGGAGGGGATGGAGAAAAAAATACCTGTCATCCTTGAGTAGCTCATGCCTATAATCCCAGCTACTCAGAAGGCTGAGACCTGGAGGATCAAGCCCAAAGTCAATCCAGGCCAAAAAGTCTGTGAGACTTCAGTCTCCAGTTAACCAGCAAAATGGAAGACTGGAGGCATGAATCAAGTGGTATAGCCCCAGCTGAGTAAGCATGAGGTCCTGAGCTCAAATCCCAGTACCAGCAGAAAGAAAGAAGCATGGGGAGTGTTCTGTCCAAGGATATTTTATGTTCTGATTGAGAATAATCTTCAGGGAATTGGTGAATTTTGTAGGATGAATTATTTTGTTCATTGGTCAGCTGGGTTCTAGTAAACCAAAGTGTGTGTGTGTGTGTGTGTGTGGTGGCTTCTGTTACTTACTGATGATTGACATTGCAGGTCTTTTGGTGTGGTCCTCTGGGAAATCACCAGTTTAGCTGAACAACCTTACCAAGGCCTGTCTAATGAACAGGTGTTGAAATTCGTCATGGATGGAGGGTACCTAGATCAGCCTGACAATTGTCCGGAGAGAGTGTAAGTGCTCATGGGAGGTGTTGTGCCTTTTACTCATTTGGGTTTAAGTTTGTGTGTTTTGTGTTTGCATGTGGTATCTTTAAAAAAATTTTTTGTTTTAATTTTTTTAATTTCAGTTTTTAATGTGTTTAACTAAATAAAAAAGAAAATTGCCAGGCATCAGTGGCTCACACCTGTCCACTCTAGCTAACTCAGAAGGCTGAGATGTGAGGATGCCAGTTCAAAGCTGGCCGAGGGCAGGAAAGTCCATGAGACTCTTATCTCCAGTGAACCACCAAACAGCTGACAGTGGAAGCATGGATCAAGTGGTGCCTTGAGTGAAAGACCTTAGGGACTGTGCCCAGGCCCTGAGTTCAAGCCCTAGGACAGGCACAAAAACAACAACAAAAAGAACTATCTTGGGCTTGGAATGTTGCTTAGTGGTAGAGTGCCTGCCTAGTATGCATGAAGCCCTGGGTTCGATTCTTCAGTGCCACATACACAGAAAAGGCTGGAAGTGGCACTGTGCCTCAAGAGGTAGAGTGCCAGCCTTGAGCAAAAGCAGCTCAGGGACAGTGCATAGGCCCTGAGTTCAAGCCCCAAGGCCTTTAAGCCTAGAGCTGCTGGCAGGCACTGCTTCAGCCGTTTCAAGCTTGCACCCAGGCTGGAGGAAAGCCTATGGCACGAACTGAATGCCAGGGGGTGTAGGGGACCAGGCAGGTGTCAGGTGACAGAGCCACACGGAGCATGGCTTTCACATGAGACAATCTTTTTTTGGCCCTGACTGTTCCCAGCCCTGCCAGAATTACCATTCCTATTTTGAGAACCGTTGGGAATGCCTGCCATCTCTTCAGTTCTGGTTGCAGGAGGAGGGGGGCGGGCCGAGAGGGGAGTTAAAAAGAGATCCCTTGGATGGGGGGAAGGGTCGGGGAGGAGGGGGCCTCCAGGCTCATTCACAATACGTCCCCTCTGTCCACCCCACAGCACCAACTTGATGCACATGTGTTGGCAATTCAACCCGAAAATGCGACCCACCTTCCTGGAGATTGTCAATCTGCTCAAAGATGACCTGCACCCCAGCTTTCCCGAAGTTTCCTTTTTCCACAGCGAGGAGAACAAGGGGCCAGAGAATGAGGAGCTGGAGCTGGAGTTTGAGGGGGATATGGAGAACATCCCCTTGGATCGCTCCTCGCACTGTCAGAGGGAGGAGGCTGGGGGCCGGGAGGCCGGAGGGTCCTCACTGGGGCTGAAGCGGAGTTACGACGAGCATATCCCTTATACCCACATGAACGGAGGCAAGAAGAATGGGAGGATTCTGACTCTGCCCAGATCAAATCCTTCCTAACAAACAGTGCCCGAGAGGGGAAGGGGTATTGGTGTGTGTGTTGGGGGCGGGAGGGGGCCAGCAGGGGTGCCCACTCACCGTGACCTCTGGGTTTGACACCTCCAGAAACCTCAGGATTCTCCTAACTCTGCCCCCTGTGACACGAGGCTCAGAGATCGCTGGGATGTGTTTTCTATTCCTCTTTTGATCGCTGCCTGGTGTGGGGGGGGGAGTGGGGGGGAAGCGAACTCTGAGCCCAGAGACAGTGGGGGGGGGTTGTTCCCCACAGCTGCTGCCCTTTTTTGGCCCCCACAATTTCAAACCAGGACTTTCTTCTTTCTATAGTGTTTTTTTTTCTTTTTTCATAGATGACAAGAAAATATCTGTTTTTTTTTTTAACTCCTCCCTCCCCCTTCTTAGCTGGTGTCTGAGCTTACACTGTAAGAGATAAACTGTGTTTATGAGACAGATGTTTGAAAGCAAAGTGCAAAAACAAAAAAAAGAAAGGAAAGGAAGAGAGAGAAAACAACAACCCTGCTCCAGGAAAATTCCAAACTTTGCAGGGTGGGGCCTTTGAGAAGGATTTTTATTTTATTATTATTACTCTTAAGACTATTTTTGCGTCTCATTCACAAAATCAAGTTTCCTCAAGTTGACCAATAGCTGCTGCTCTTTTGCTCTTTTCTTACTTTTGACAAAAGGAGGTGACATCCTGGCACGTGGCGCGCATGCGTCTGCGTGGATGTGCTCATTGTTTCTGCGCATGCGTCTGCGTGGATGCATTCAGGTTGTCCAGGCTAGGGCACTCTGCACACGCGCAATAGAGTTTCAAACTGGGCGGCCCGGCCTTTGGAAATGGTTTTCAGGAAGGGTTGTGCCTTCTTCACCAGGTCCAAGCTGGTGTCCATTACCTCTCCTTACTTCTTCTTTACTGGGACAGTGTGACCTCTACACTTCCTTCCGGGAGTCTTGCCACAGGTGTCTTCTCTCTCCCAGGATGACAAAAAAATGAAGACAATGTGTTCAGAAGGAAATGAAGAAGAGCTTGGAACGATTGGGAGACCAAACCAAGTCAGAACAGAAACAACCACAAATGGAAGAACATCAAAAGAGGGAATAAAAGAAGAAAAGGAAACAGAAGAGACACTGAGATGACAGAGGGTTGAGATTTATGTGTGTGTGTGTGTGTGTGTGTGTGTGTGTAGCCTATGTAATTTTTGAAGCAATCTCCCCACCTTTCTCCTCCTTAAGTTATTACTATTATTATAATTATTAATTTTTTTCCTGCGGGTAAGGGGAGGGGTGGGTGGGTCTGGCCTGTGTGGAGAGTGGGGAACAAAGCGTGGCCTCCAGTGACTCTGAAAGGCACCGTGGACTGGGAATCAAGCCACAGTTCGCTGCTGACCCTTCGGTGGACATTGTGAGGTCCCAACGTTGGAAAATGGGCAGCTGGAGTTTTCTATTTTTTTTTTTAATGGTTGGAATATCAAGATTTGTTCTGCCCCGTTTCCTGCTTGGATAAACTGGTGGTGGTTGATGATTTAGAGCTGAGCGGTTCTTGGAGAGCTCCTTGCCTTCCTCTTCTGGATGGACTTGGAGAACACTAAGCGATATAAAAGGGTATGCCACCCTCCCAAAAGGAAAAAGAAAACAACAAAACCAGCCCGGTGGAGCTGCTCTGTCCCCAGGACCAGTCATGGAACTTGAGGGTCACTTCTCAGGTGCTTATCCCCGTGAGACTCAAGTCAGGAGGAGAAACAATCCAATTTTCTTTTCTTTTTTGCCATGGAGGACTTCCAGGTAGGCGTGAATCCACAAGTATCTCCTCTTGGCAGGAAAAAAAAAAATCACCGCAGCTGCTCAAGTACTAAAGGCGGTGAACTCATTGTCTGGGGTTCATCTAAATCGTGGCCTATGGGTTTTTAACCGGAGTGAGTGCGTTGTGTTTCCTTTGCTTCCTTCTCCTCTTTTAAATGCTGTGGCTGGAGAACAGTGACCACATCCGAGCCCTCCCTCTCCAGGCTTCACCAAGAACACAGGTAGACACAGATCTCAAATCACATATTGCTATCTCATGTAGGATTCGAGAAAGGACAGCATGTTAAAAACAAACCAACAAAATGGTGAGGAAGTCTCAGTAGATGGCTATGAGAAGCAAGAGTTACAGGAATTATTTTCTGCCAAAATTCTTTTGTAAATATAAGAGGGTCTTTACGTCAGTGAAGACACACATATAGGCCTAAGCGATTTTTTTTTTGTAGTAAACCTGTAGTGGTTGTATTCTGTGCTCGTAGCAATTTTCACATTTTTCCCCTTTTTTCCTAATTCAGAAAGGTTTTCTTGTATGGGGGGAGGGGAAAGTATTTATTTTAATATATAAAAATCACTCTTGAAAATCACTTTGGTAAAAGAAAAAAAAGGAGTGCATGTAAATTTTTATCAAGGAAAAATAAACAGGTGAAAGTGGGTAATGAAAAAAGAAACTTTTTTTTTTGTTTCCTCTCCAGCACAGTCTAAGTCTACCTCAGTGTTTGTTAGGATGTGGCTCAAAAATGGCTATATTAAAGACTAAAGAATTCTGACTGGAACTGGCTTATGTCCGGTGGGAGGAGGCAAAAAATGTGTTATCAGCATATTAAAACACAACCCAAAAGCCTGGGACCAGGAATTTTGAGTGAGAGAGTTGGGGATGGAGAAAGTGTCATCACCAAGTAAACATCAATTCCTTTTCTCCTGGCCATGCTAATATTTCTACTCTAAATTCACTTTTCTTTAAAAAAAAAAATCCCTCCACTGTGCTGTCAGGTGATGGTTACTGGGCATCCCCACTTCTGTGAGTGAGAGATGATTTTTCCCCAATTACTGGCTCAGAGCCAGCATCCCACTTGTCCCCAGACTCCCCAGGGCTCTGGCAGGAGTGAGTATGAGAATTGATCATACCCGTTTCAGATTAGTGATGTTTTCTGAGAACACTGTGCTCAAACACCCAATTCAACATCTTGTATTTGTGGAGTGGAAGGAAGGAATTTTGGGAAATCTCCAACCCAGTAGTGCACTGAACACACATTCTTGTCAGTCCTGGAGCTTGAACTCAGGGCCAGCATGCAGTCCCCTGAGCTTTCTATTTTTTTTTTTTTTTGCTCAAGGCTGGTGCTCTACCACTTGAGCCACAACTCCACTTCTGAGTTTTTGATGATTCATTGGAGATGAAGAGACTCACAAACCTTCCTGCCTAGGTTGACTTTGAACCATGATCCTCAGATCTCAGTCTCCTGAGTAGCTGGGATGACAGGTGTGAGCCATTGATACCCAGCTATCTCAAGAATTTGTTGTGATGGATGACAAGGGGGTGGGAATCCAGAGGAAGCATCCACCCCAGCTTTAATGGACACTTTTCTGCTGGCTGTCTGTTTTAAAGACATCTCACTATTATAAGAAAATGTTTTTCTTTTCTCTTTTAACTTGTTTAAATCATCATGGAGAGAATCCACACAGCCGTTAACTTCCTCCAAGAAGAGAATATTAGCAAAACTGTATTCTCTTGTCTAGACCAGTGTGACGTCAAGCAGATTCTCAGGAAATGTTGGGGCTACTGAGAGCTGTCCTTGGTGCTGCTCTGATTTTGAAGCTGGAAGATGGCCCTGGGGCTTCTCTACAGAATCAAGCACCTGACTAGAGTGAGGAAAAAAAGAGTGCAGGATTGGAGCCAGGATTGATCTATGGGCACTTAAATGGGTGGTCCTACATGAGTGGTTGTTTATATAACACGCCCTCACGACGATCCACACACAGGATCCTGGTCAATGATTCGTTGCAACAATAATCCTTTAACTTCATGACAGGTGTATGTTTGGGAGGCTGGGTATATTTTGGATGCAACCTAGTAAGAGAGAAAGAAAAAAGAGACAGAACACCTTAGGCTTTTCAGGAAATATGCTTGTGGTTGGGCATGGGGTAAAGAGATGGTTTTCTATATAATGGTATACATAGATTCATGTCCTTTTCAGAAGAATCTTCCAGAATGTTCTTCAGCATCTTAATTTACACCAGATAGATGAGATGCACACAGGAGTATGATGGGATTTGACTAAAAATATGCTTTCAAGGCTTCCCAAGAAGATGGCTTTCTGAGCATAAATGTTCACCAATCAGGTTGTAGAATGTGTCTCTGGAAAAACAAAAACAAAAAACTTTGATCTGGGTGTGGGCCACAACTACATATATATATATATATATGTATGTGTGTATATATATATATATATATATATACACATACATCATTCTGAATCAGGGGTTCTGGGTCTTATTTGAGACGGGAGAGACCAGAAATCACCACAAAAAATGAGCTGATATCCACGCATGTGTGTCAGTGTCTGGTCTCTAGTACTGTGTCAAGGTGTCAAAAGTTACCCGTGACACTTTGGATCTCAGACCTGCGTGTCACCAACCACAGGGATCAAAGCTTCCATGGCTTCTGAAAAAGACAACTCAGAAACACAAAACTCACCCTCAAATTCAGTTCTTCTTAACAACTAAAAAAGTTTTCCTCCAAGAGACAAAATAGCACCATGTACAGAATATGCCTTTTTTTTTGTAAGGAGGGGGGACTCAGGGAGGGAAAAGGGGAGTCTTGGAAATTTTGTTCTGCATGTAAAATATTGGAATAATTACTTGTTTATATTAAAATTCTGAATAAATTATCTGACAGTACTCATTTATTTTTCTTGGTGGGGTTGTGTGTGTGATGTGCGCTGGTCTGAGTGGGTTGGTGAATTTGGGATGGGGTGGTTTGTTATGAAGAGAATCTAGAGCCTGCTCATACCTGTCACCCCAGCTACTTCAGGAGGCTAAGATCTGAGGATCACAGTTCAAAGTCAGGCCAGGCAGGAAAGTCTGTAAGACTTATATTTCCAATAAACAAACAGAAAGCCAGAAGTGGTGCAGGGGCTCACAGTGGTAGAGCACTAGCCTTGAGCTGAAGAGCTCAGGGACAGTGCTCAGGTTCTGAGTTCAAGCCCCATAACAAACAAAAGTGTTTGTGTGTGTGTGTGTGTGTGTGTGTGTGTGTGTGTGTGTGTGCAGAGAGAGAGCGCTCTTGAGGGATGATTGTGAGTTCTGAGGAGAGAAAGTCCCACCTGCCTCATGCCCACCTGAGGCTGGAGGTTCGTCATTTATGGCTGTAGACAGAGCTGAGGACTCTGCAGGTAAAGCCTGTGTAAAGGCATCATGGTAGAGAGAAATGGAATAAATACTATCACATGGTTTCTATGTTATTTGAAAATCCTGGCCGCCCTCATAGTCCAACCACTAAGTGGGCTCTAGCCATACAGGAACAGCAGGAAGCAGGCCTTATGCTTTCCAATAGGCTAGAGAATTTCCCTCCCTCCCCTCCTCTTCTCTTCCCTCCCTTCCTTCCCCCTTCCCTTCCCTTCCCCTCCTCTTCCCTTTCCTTTCTCCCCTTTTCCTCCCTCCCTCTCTGCTTCCTTCTTCTTTCTTTTCTCCTCCTTTCCTCCCTCCCTTCTCCTTCCTTTCTTCCTTCTTTCCCCCCCACCCCCTTTTGTTTTCCTCTGCAGTCGTGGGGTTTGAACTCAGGGCCTTTGGCACTGTCCTAGCTTTTTTTCTTTAGGGCTGGCACTCTACCACGTTAGTCACAGTTCTGCTTCCTAGTGTTTTTGAGTGGTGAACTGGAGATAAGAATCTCACAGGGACTTTTGCCTGGGCTGGCTTTGAACCTCAGTCCCCCCGATTCCAGCTTCCTGAGTAGCTAGAATTACAGATGTGAGCCATCAGTGCCTTGCTAGAAATTTTCATATGAACTATTTTTAATGTCTCCTTGGGAATGAGGGCCTGAGAGGGCCTGGCATGGAAACCTAATTTTGGGCAAATTTCCTTAAGCTGAATAGAGAGTGGTGGGCCAATAAGGAATTAGATTTCTCCACCTGTCACTCTGTGGTGTGTGTGTGTGTGTGTGTGTGTCTGAGAGAGAGAGAGAGAGAGAGAGAGAGAGAGAGAGAGAGAGAGAGAGATGAGAGAGAGAGAGAGAGAGAGAGAGAGAGAGAGAGAGAGAGAGAGGAGAGAGAGGGAGGAGAGGAGGGAGGAGGGAGGGAGAGACAGAGAGAGAGAGAGAGAGAGAGAGAGAGAGAGAGAGAGTGTGTGTGTGTGTGTGTCCTGGGACTTGAACTTAGGGCCTGGACCTTGTCCCTGAACTTTTTTGTTCAAGGCTGGAGTTCTACCACTTGAACCACAGCTCCACTTCTGGCTTTTTTGGTGGTTCATGGGAGATAAGAGTCTCATGGACTTTCCTGCCCCAGGCTGGCATTGAACCTCTGTCCTCAGGTCAACTTCTTGAATAGTTAGGATGACAGGCATGCGTCCCTAGCACCTCGCTATCCTTGTAACTTTCTGAAATGTGCCGCTTGGTGTGATCTATACTCACTCTGTGGAGTAGTGACATCCCATTTCTTGCTTCTAGCTAAGTGACCTTTAGTAACCCATCCTTCAAAATGTCTTCCTTTCTTCTCTCCCTCCTTGAGCACCCTCCCCAGCTTCTTAGCAACTACCATTCTACCATCAATGGTGTTTGTGTGTGTCTTGTTTTGAGTTATGCCCCCAGCATTTTTCTTTTAGTCTTTTTTTTCTTTTTCCTTTGGCAGGCCATTCTGGATTGTAATCCCTCTGTTTACACTTTCCTTGTAGCTAGGATGACAGACATACGCTTTTACATTCGACTTACTTGTTGTGATGGGGTCTTGTTAACTTTTTGCTTTGGCCTCAAGAAAACATGATCTATACTCCTGATCTCCACCTCCCAAGTAGCTGGGATTACACGTGTGTTCCTTGCTGCGATGAACATGGGAACACAGATATCTCTTTATATAGACACAACAGGAATGGGACTTCAGAATGGAAGTGGTTCACGTGCTGTGGGTGGAGCCCAGGACCTTTGCATATGCCAGGCAAGTGCTCTACCCCAGAGCTAGGAGCCAGCCCCAGATCAATCTTGCATTTCTTCTATATAAGGGCCTGACTGAGTGGGCTGTTCCCTCATAGTTTCAGTGCTGTATGGGAGGCATTGCTGAGGTGGCTGAGATTGCCCATTCGCCAGGGGTTAGCTCTGGCGAATGCTAACCTGAAATCACCTTCCAAAAGCTGTGTATGTGGTGCTTGCTACTGTACCATTGCACAGGGACACGTGGCCACTGGCACAGACACAGGCCAAGGCCGTGGACACAGGGAGAATGTCCCTTGGGGCTAGCACCTGGGAGCCTACGCTGATGATATGCTGAATGATGGTTATTGATGGCAATGACGACAAGCCTTATTTCATAGGATCATGGTGAGGAACAAATTCTCCTCATCCACTCTCCTTCTTGTTCTCTGATGGAAGTGCTCATTGGCTGAGGTAAATATCTGAATGGCCTCCGCGAATCTGCAGAGCTTAGAAAACATCACCAAACTCCCTCTCCTCGAAAAGATTGGCAAAGCATGTGCCTGTCCCTCTCAGAGGACATGAATGAGCTTAGAGGTCATGCTGACATCCCTTGAAACTCCCAGCCAAGCTAGTAGGCACACACCTGTCATCCCAGCGATTCTGAGGACTGAGGATCATGGTTCAAAGTCAGCCTAGGCAGAAAAGTCCCCAGGAGACTCTTATCTCTAAGTAAGCACCACAAAGCTGAAAGTGGAACTGTGGCTCAAGTGATAAGAGTGCTAGCCTTGAGAAATAAAAAAAAGAAAAGAAAGCAAGCAAGCTAGGCATGGTGGCTACTCAAGAGGTTAGATCTGAGAATCCTGTTCAAAGCCAGCCTGGTCCATGAGACTCTTATCTCCAATTAACCATCAGAAAACCAAAAGTGGGGCTGTGGCTCAAGGATTAGGGTGGTACCCTTGAGCTGAAGAGCTCTGGGACAACGCCCAGGCCCAGAGTTCAAGCCCCACAACTGACAAAAAAGAAAAGAAAGCAAGCAAACCAAGGAAGAGAATTAGGCCCCGAATTCAAGCCCTAGGACTCACATACACCAAACAAATAAGAAAAAAGCCCTCTCTAGCAGAAGACCCAAGGGAAAAGAACCTGCTGAATTATCTAAGAAAGCATTACAAGTCAATATATGAGAAGTAATGCACTTACTATCTGGCGAATGTAACTGTAACCCCTCTATACATCACCCCAACAATAAAGGAAAAAAAAGAGAAAGCATTACAAGTGTTAAAAACAACACAATGAAACTTCTTCATATTACAAACATGATAATTCAGGCTGTCTCAAAAGCAGTCTGTCTGTCTGTTTGGCTAAGATTCCTGTAATCAAACTATATGGGGAGTCATGAAAAGTCAAACAGCTTGCCAATTAGAGTGTCAAGTAGCCCCAAGCCCCCAACAGCTTCCATTACTTACGGGAAAACAAACACTAAAAGAAAGTTGCTGATTCTGAAGATTCCTCAATCTCTTTAATAGTGATTTGAAACAGGATTTCATTTCTTTCTCTCCATCTGTCTTCCTGTCTCTCCATTTTCTTTTTCTGTTCTGTCTCTGTCTCTCTCTTTTTTCAGTTCTGGTGATCTACCTTCAGCTTCATGCAGGCTAGGCAAGTACTCTATCACTAAGCTACACCAGACCATTTTCCTTTTCTTCTTCTTGGTTGGTCAGTCACGGGGTTTGAACATGGGTTCCTAAACATTTTGCTCAAGGCTATCAGCTCCACTTCTGGTTTTCTAGATGTTCGTGGTAGATAAGAGATTCCTGGACTTTCCTATTTGGAGTACCTTTGAACTTCTATTCTCAGATCTCTGCCTCTTGAGTAGGTAGGATTACAAATATGAGCCACCAGAGCCTCGTTCTCAGACCTTTTTTCTAACTGAATAACCTAACAAGCCGTTGCCTGTGGCTCACACCTGTGACCCGAGCTGAGATCAGAGAATCACCGTTCAAAGTCAGCCTGTGCAGGTAGTCTGTGAGATTCTTACCTCCAAATTAACCACCAGAAAGCCAAAAGTGAAACTGTGGCTCGAGTGGAAAAGTACTAGCTTTGACCAGAAAAAGCTCAGGGACAGTGCCCAAACCCTGAGTTCAAGTCCTAGTACTTGGACAAAAATTTAGAAGTGTCAATAAAATTGAACTGGAATCTTAACTGTAGACACTACCTCTGCCTACACATATGCATTAAGAATGTTTATTACCAATAGTTTCTGACAGGTTATTATTATTATTATTTTTTGCCAGTCCTGGGGCTTAAACTCAGGGCCTGGGCACTGTCCCTGAGCTTCTTTTACTTAAGGCTAGTGCTCTACCACTTGAGCCACAGTATCACTTCTAGTTTATGATACTGAGGAATTGAACTCAAGGCTTCATGCATGCTAGGCAGGCACTCTATCACTGTGCCACATTCCCAACCCCTGACAGGTTTTTGTTGTTGTTTGGTTCTGTATAAAGATTTTTTTTCCCCTGGCCCTAGGGCTTGAACTCAGGACCTGAGCACTGCCCCTGGGCCTCTTTGTGCTCAAGGCTAGTCTTCTACCATTTGAGCCACAGCACCACTTCCAGCTTTTTTAAGTAGTCTATTGGAGATAAGAGTCTCACTAGGACTTTTCTGCCCAAGCTGGCTTTGAACCACGAATCTCAGATTCAGCCTCCTCAGTAGCTGGGATTACAGGTGTGAGCCAGTGGCACCCAGTTTCTGTAAACAGATTTAAGTCTTCAAAAGCCAAGGATATGAAATAGCCTGTGTTTTGCAGATTATCTGCTGATGGATTTATCTAGCCAGTGTGGTCTTCACTAGTGGGTTGGTTAATCATGGAGTCAAATTCTGCTGTGATTGGATTATCAGATTCTAGTTATCCAGCCCTCTTCCTATATAAAAGAGAGGCTGATGAAGAGGTGTGGAAGACTTTCCAAGTGGGACCCACTCTGACCCTCTCAGGAGTGAAGCCCAAAGGAATTCTGTGGCCATGGTGGACTCTGAGGAAAACTCCAGTCAACCTTTGCTGGTGAGTACATGCTTCCTAGAGATAACAGAACCTTTCAATTCTCTCCCCCCCCCTCTTCCCCCCACCCCCAGATTAGTGTCAGATGCTTTTGCCAGTCCTGAGGCTTAAATTCAGGGCCTGAACGCTGAGCACTGTCCTTGGGCTTTCTCAAGGCTAGAGCTCTACCACTTGAGCCACAGTACCACCACTTTCAGTTCTTTCTATGTATGTGGTACTGAGGACTCAAACCTAGCTAGGTCTTCATGCATGCTTGCATGCTATGCAAGCATTCTACCCCTAGGCCAAACTCCCAGCCCTGTCTGATGCTTTTTGAAGGTGGTACCCCCTGAAATGCAGGTTGCTGGGTGATGACTAATAATTGACTCTTATCTAAGATGGAGCCCTCTGGGGCTTCTAGTTGAGTGAGACAGTGACCGAGTGGCTATAGGGTGACTTGATCTCTCGGGAAGGTCATTTTCACTGGGAAGAAGATATACTTCACCTGGCACATTTTGTGGCTTAAGTCCTTTAAGTCAGAAGCAAGTTCTGGTTACATCTAGTAAGGGAGTAAGCCTTCCCATTTTCTCCATGTGATTTATCAGGAAGCAGCCAGGTGCCAGTGGCTCACACCTGTGATCCTAGCTACTCAGGAAGCTGAGAGCTGAGGACTGAGGTTCAAAGCCACTGTAGGCAGGAAAGGCCATGAGATTCTTATCTCCAGTGAAATACCTCGAAGCTAGAATGGAGCTATGGCTCAAATGATAGAGTGCCAGCCTTGAACACAAAAGCTCTGGGAGAGTGTCCAGGCCTTGAGTTCAAGCCCCAGGACAAGCACAAAAAACCTATTTACTTTTTCAGAGAAATATATGAAGGAAAAAAAAATCTTAATCAAGTCATGGACATCTCCAGATGTAGAGATATTTTACTTGAATTAGCTCTACTGCTTATGTGCAGGCATGGTGGTTCACGCTTGTAATCCTAACTACTCAGGAGGCTGAGATCTGAGGATCGTGGTTCAAAGCCAGCCCAAGCACTAGAAGTCTGTGAGACTTTTATCTCCAATTAAACACCAGAAAATCAGAAATGGCACTATGGCTCCAGGGGTAGGGCAGTAGCCTTGAGCTGAAGAGCTCAGGGACAACGCCCCTGCCCAGAGTTCAAGCCCCATGACCAATAACAACAACAACAAAAGAAATTGTACTTACACAGAAATCTATCTTCATACTGTCATCATTCAGTAATTTTTTTTGGTTTTGCTTAAGTATTTGGAATGTGTAATCTCTGAAATCATGGTAATTTCTGTGATTTGGGAACCAGATCATCCTTGGATCTTTAATTTTTTGGCCTGCCCTGGGGTTTGAATTCAGGGATAGGCCACTGTCCTTGGGCTTTCTCAACGTTGGCACTAGACCCCTTGAGTCACAGCACCACTTCTGGCTTTTTCTGTGTATGTGATACCGAGGAATTGAACCCAGGGCTTCATGCTAGGCAAGCACCCTACCACTAGGCTATTCTCCCAGACCAAATTAATTTCTGTGTGTTAGTCCTGGGGCTTGAACTCAGGGCCTGGGCACAGTCCCTGAGCTTTATTTACTCAAGGAAAAACACTCTACTACTTAAGCCACTGCTCCACTTCTGACTTTTTCGTGGTTTATTGGAAATAAAGACTCTTATAGACTTTCCTACCCAGGCTAGCCTTGAACTCCGATCCTCAGATCTCAGCCTCCTGAGTAGCTGGGATTATAGGCGCTTATCTTTTAGTTTTTTAATGATGCTGTAATTGAGTTCTGGTTTCTTCTTTACATTGCCAGGAAGACTCAGAGTTCAGGGACTCTGTAGTTTGATGTCTCTCATTCCCCACAAGGAAGAACTCAATGAGTTGCATACAATTATTTTTAATCTTTGTGCTGGTACTGGAGCTTGAATTTAGGCTCTGGCACTGTCCCTGTAACTTTTTCTCTCAAGAGTGATGCTCTATTACTTGAGCCACAGGGCCAATTCTAGCTTTTTAACTAAAGCTAAGTCTCATAGACTTTCCTGTCTGAACTGGCTTCGAACCATGGTCCTTAGATCTCAGCCTCCTGAGTAGCTAGGATGACAGGCGTGTGTCACTGTGTCATATACAAATGTAAGTGTTGGGCATCAATCCCTCCACAGAAAGCCTGTGACCTCTGGGTCTCAGTAAAGGGTGTGGGGGGGTGGGCTGTGCCATCATTACATAATCCAACAGGGAATAGAGAAAGGGGTGACATCCTCCTGGAAATGGAGACAAATAGTTTGCACTTGACTTTGCTGCACTGGCTATCCAAGACAGCTGAGGAGAGAGGGAGGAGAGGCTGCAGAAGCAGCCACAGCTGGCAACTAGGAAGTGATGAGCTCTGTCTGGGATGCCTACACCCAAAACTAGCTTGGGTTCCCCAAACCTGGATCATAAATCAGCTTTCCCAGATAACTGAGAGAGACACACATTTCCATGGCTGAGACTTTCCATCCCCCATCGGATTCATTTCTGTCCTCCCCCCCCACACTAACTTTTGTTTGCTCAAGGGGAAGATGAAAAGGAGTATCCTACCAGACACTTTGCGGAGGAAGAAGAAAGCCGGGCTTCTCTCAAGGGGCCAGCAGAAAACCAAGTTGGCCTGCACTACCCTGCCTGTAAGGATGACTAATTGTATCTTCAAGAAATCCGTGACCAAAATCCTATCTCATCCGGGCAGCAAAGTCAGACACAGAGGAAAGGAGCAGATGCTAGGGAATCTGGGGAAGTCACAACAGAGTGGGCTCCGGAGATTGCACGGCCTGCAGGTCTACAGCAGTGACGGACAGCTTTTGTTTCCGTTTGAGATTGTGAATTCCTTATTATTCGAGTCTTGGGGGAGTCCTCATCATAAACCTCAGGGACAAACTGGAATTGACAATCGGCCCATTCACCCAATGCCCTCAAACCAACCTCCACATCAGAGAGTGCCGGTCCCCAATGAAAGCCCTACCTGGCTGCCTCTCTTCAAGCAAGCGACTATTCAGGATATCCAGAGACAGACAGAGAAGGTAAAGCAAGCCAGGAAGAGATTGGCTGAAGCCTTAAAGGCCAACAGCCTGGCCAGGGAGATAGAGAAGATCAGAGAGGAGGGAGACCTGAAATGAGTTGCCTGGAACTTTCATCAAAATGGAAAAGGTCCTTGGCTCAGCTCATTTTACACATGCATGTGTTAGAGAGCTCTTCCTTAGAGCACAGCCTTGAATAAAAAAACTCACTTGAGCCACTTGAGCCACATGTTCATTTCTGGCTTTATGGTGTTTCATTAGAGATGAAAGTCTCTTGGAATTTGCTGTCCAAGTTTGGCTTTTGAATTCTGCTCCCCAAATATCAGCCTCCTGAGAAGCTAGGATGGCAGGCCTGAGCCGACCTGCTATACCTCGTCTGTCTTTTATTGCCAGCCCTGCCCTTAACCTGGTCCCATGCCCTCTCAACTATTATTAAACTTTTTTTGTTTTAAAGGCAAAAATCAAAATGTGTGACTGCGTTGTGGGGTTAGGTTTTTACATGTGGAGAAAGGAACTCTTGCAATCGTCCCAATTTTGGTTTATAATTATTTTTGTTCACCTTATATGAAAGGCATTACCTTCTACTGGCTTATGTTTCTTATCCCATTTACATTTTACATCTAAGAGTGAGATGATATGTACTCCTGAGATTGTTTTCATTTGCTAACAATTAAATTCTATAAGAGTTACTTATCTACCTAGTTTTGTTTTTTGTGCTGGTCCTGGGACTTGAACTCAGAGGCTGAGTGTTGTCATGGAGCTTTTATACTCAAGGCTAGCAGAGTACCACTTAAAACAGCAGCTCTACTTTAGACTCTTTGGCAGTTTATTGGAGTTAAGAGTGGTAGACTTTTCTTGCCTGGGCTGACTTCGAACCTCGATCCTCAGATACCAGATTCCTAAGGAGCTAGGATTACATTAGTCTTAACCAATGCCACCTCTGGTGACATTTTTTTTTTTCCACTGAGACAACCAAGACAACAGGGTCACCACCTTCCTCTCCTCCCTCTCCTCCCCTATCTATACACTATCCCCTAAGTCCAGGATTCTTGGTCTTCCCACTCCTCTACATAAAAGGAATTAACTATGCAAGAAACTCCACAAACTGCATCTTGGTGGAGTTAAAAAAAAATGTCACCCAGAGCCAGGCACAGTGGCTCACACTTGTAATCCTAGCTACTCAGGAGGCTGAGATCTGAGCACTGTGGTTCAAAGCCAGCCTGTGAGACTCTTTATCTCCAATTAATCACCAGAAAAGGAAGTGGCCCTATGGCCCAAGGGTAGGGTGGTAGCCTTGAGCTCAAGAGCTCAGAGACAACTCCAAGGCCGAGTTCAAGCCCCATGACTGACCAAAAAAAAGTCACCCAGAAGGGAAAGAAAAAAATGAAAAGGAAAAAAAAATGAAAGGGGGGAAAATAACCAACCTATCTGTGCTATCTGTGGTCTTGGGAAGTTAATCTGATCCACTAGATAGATTGAAGAGATCCCAGCATTATAATAAACCTCAGGGGACCATGCCCAATTGAATGCTGGGTGGTCACACCTATAATCATAGCTACTCTAGTGACTGAGTTCCGAGGATAAAGACTAGAAATCAATCAACTCTTATCTCCAAAGAACCACCTAAAATCTGAAATTGAAGCTGTGGCTCAAGTGGTAGAGCATCAGCCTTAAGTGAAAAAGGTAAGGGACAGTGCCCAGACCCTGAATTCAAGAAGTCCCAATACTAGTACACTTTCTCTTTTCAACCTTCTATAGCTATTAATCCTGATATTTCCTCCAACTTAGACCATCTTCCTCCTCCTGGCCTGCCAGGACTGCCTTAAAAAGAGGCAGTGGCTCATGCCTGTACTCCTAGTTACTCAGGAGGCTGAGATGATCGCAGTTCAAAGCCAGCCTGGGCATTAAAGTCATACTAAAGTCTGTGAGACTCTTATTTCCAATTAACCACTAGAAAACCCGAAGTGGCATTGTTGGTTCAAGGGATAGGGTGGAAGCCTTGAGCTGAAGAGCTCAGGGACATTGCCCAGGCCAAGTTCAAGTCCCCTGACTGACCAAAAAAACCAAAAAAAACCCCAAAATCTCTACTTCTTCCTTCCTTCTTTTCCCCTCTATGTATGGGTTTGTCTACATCTCGCCTTTTGGCCTTTTGTTTTGAGTTAGGATCTTGTGCTTTTGCCCTGGCTTGCTTTGTATTGTGTTTCTCGGATCTTTCACATAGCTGGAATTATGGCTTCCCATTCAGGTAGATAGGACTATATATCATCTGTCCAGATATCTTCTGTCTAGTGCATCTGCTTTCTGTCCTGCCGCACTTAGGCAGTTGAATATGAACCACAGAGTCTTAACCTTGTCTTGTGGCATCTGGGTTTGGCCAATGGGGTGTTCAGGCCTCTGATCAAGATGGGAGTGCCAGTTAGGCCTTCGCTACTTCCTGAAGAGAACCTCAAGTTCAATGGTAACCCTGACCTCCATCCCAGAACCTTTTTTTTTTTTTTTTTAAAGATATTGGGGATTGAGCTCAGGGCTTTAGGCTTGCTGGGCAGATTCTTTGGCTCGAGATATGGCTTCACCCCCCTCCTCTGGCCAGTTTTTGAACAGGCTCTCACATTTATGGCAAGAGCAGCCCAGTCTACAATCCTATTTATGCTTTCAGCATAACTGGGTGTCAGGTGTGTGAAGCACGTACCAAGCTCTTTTTTTCTTTTTGCCATTCTTGGGCTTTCTCAAGGCTAGAGCTCTACCACTTGAGCCAACATGAGCCAACACACCAATTCCTGCTTTTATTTTCTGTGTATGTGGTATCAAGGAATAGAACCCAGGTCTTCATGCATGCTAGGCAAGCAGTCTACCACTAGGCTAAACTCCTGGCCCAAGGCATCGTACCAAGCTTTTTACTAGTTGAGATAGGGGCAGGGTGTTCTCATGTAGTTTTTGCCTGGTCTGGCCTTGAACTTTGATCCTGTTACTCCCTGCTTTCCAAGTAGCAAGGATTAAAGGCATGAGGCACCTTTGTCTGCAGAGTTGAGTTCTCTCCAACTTAGAGCCAGTGTTTTGTTGGGATTTTTTGCCAGTCATGGAGCTTGAACTCAGGACCTTGGCACTGTTCCTGAGCTTTTGTACTCAAGGCTAGTGCTTTACCACTCTGAGCCACAGTTCCACTTCTGGTTTCTGGGTGGTTTATTGGAGATCAGAATCTCAGACTTTCCTACCTGACTGGAGAGTGCTCAGGCCCTGGGTTCAAGCCTCACTACTGACACACAGGTTCATGCATTTGTGTGCCTGCATGTGAACACACACACACACACACACACACACACACCTTCATAGCCTAGGTCTCAAGGTCGGAATTTCAGAGAGACTATTAACCCATATACTCACCCACATCCACTCAGTCAAAGTACTCTCATGTGTGGGGGGGTGTTGAGCAGCCAGTATGGACTTTGGGGGGGGGGGCGCTGGTGAATTATTCCAGCAGTGACCAGGCATTGTTTTTTTTTTTGTTGTTGTTTTTTTGGTAAGCAAATAACTAAGAGAGAATGGACACTGGATAAGAGGTTACTGGTATTTGCCACAGAGCATAGAAAGAAATACAGGAAAAGATAACCTAGAGTGTATGTAAGAAAAAGATCACTTGGAAAGAAGTGAGTCAGAGATGTTAGCAAATCAGCATCAGGATGAACTAGAGCACTCAAGAATTGTTCAGAAATCCCTTCTGATTACAGAGTTTATTGATAGCTTAAGGTGCAAGTTGTTAGCATTAATTTGCTTCCTGAGACAAGGTCTTGCTCTGTAACAGTGCAGGCTGCCTTCAAACTCTTGATCCTCCTAAGGTCTGGGATTATAGCTGTGCATCACCACATTGCATTCGTTTGAATGAACTCTGATGACCATTTGACGGTTCTTCAGAGCAAATCATAATAAATACATTGCCTTGACATTGTGGGGATATTAACATGAGGCTTACTTTGTGAGGGAGAGGGGGAGGGAATGTCATGGACATAAATGTGTTTATAAAAACAAAAACTAAGTTGGTGATGCAGCAGAACCTGCGGCGGGAAGCTGACAGTGATCACTCTACCCCCATGTACTTACCCCACCATCAACTCACCTAACGGCGAGGCTGAAAGCCCCCGACACACGACCACATTCGGAGGCTGTGTGCCTGCCTGTGGGCAGCCTCCCATGAGCACATCTCGGGGGAGGTGGCCCCAGGAGAACGTTCCTACTTCCCTCAGTGTTAAGGGGCATCCCGAAGCCTCTCATTTCTTCACCTTCCCACATTTCCTACCGACGGTGGCAATGGAAGGCTTGGGGGGGGGGGGGGAGGTTCCTCTCCAGAATGGCCGCTCGGAGTCTCAGGACGCGGAGGAACACGCGAGGATTTCGTGTGGTCCCAGCAGACCCGCGGTGCAGGACGTGGACGGCCTGTGTCTCGGCCCCAAAGGCCCTCCCGCTGTCCTCTGGTCCCAGGGTCCACATGCTGCGTCGCCTGGGCGCCGGGCGCCCTGGAGGTGAAGCTCTGCGTAGAGATGACAAGGCCTCTCAGGTGAGGGGAGGGCACTTCTTAACGGGTTAAAAGGCGGTGGCCGGCCGAGGACCTGATGCCATCACGTCGACGCCGCATTTGCCGGATGCGGGAGGCGGCCGGCCAAGAGCTTGACATCATCACGTTGACGCCGCATTTCCCGGATGCGGGAGGCAGCAGGCCGGGGGGCGGGGCTTGACGTCATCACGTTGACGCGCCGCATTTCCCCGGATGCAGGAGGTGGCCAGCTGAGGGCTTGGTGGCGCGAATGGAAGGACGCGGTGGCAGCTTCCTCAGTGGCCTCTATGCCATGGCTGCTTCCCGGGAGACCTGGAGCCTGGGCTGGGGGGACAGGCCGCCCCAAATACCCGCACCCAGTGCGAGTTGGTATGCGTTTCCGGTTCGGGACCGGGCATCGGGGTTATCGGGCAGGGCGGGCTGCACCTCCATCCCAGGGCCGGAGCCGTCAGGTCCACCGGCTGTGCAGCCGCTGGTGCACGGAGAGGTAGGAGTTGCTGGTGAAGGCCTTGCCACAGTGTGCGCATGCGTAGGGCTTCTCCCCGGTGTGCGTGCGCACGTGCTTCTTGACGGCCGAGAGGTTGTTGAAGGCCTTGCCGCATTCGGCGCATGCGTAGGGCTTCTCGCCGGTGTGCGTGCGCTTGTGGACGGTCAGGGAGAAGCTGCTGCTGAAGGCCTTGCCGCAGTGCACGCATGCGTAGGGCTTCTCGCCGGTGTGCGTGTGCGCGTGCTGCGTCAGGTACGAGCTCCTGCGGAAGGCCTTGCCGCACAGGCCGCAGGCGAAGGGCTTCTCCCCGGTGTGCACGCTGCGGTGGCCGGTCAGCGAGGACCGGGTGCTGAAGGCCTTGCCGCACTGGCGGCACTCGTGGTGGCTCTGGCCGCCGTGCGTGCGCGTGTGGCTCTTGAGGTTGCAGCTGGTGCGGAAGACGTGGGAGCACTGGCCGCAGGCGTAGGGTTTCTCCCCCGTGTGGATGCGCTCGTGCAGCCGCAGCGAGGACGGGTCGCTGAAGGCCTTGCCGCAGTGGCGGCAGGAGAAGGGCTTCTCCCCGTTGTGGATCCGCCGGTGGATGGTCAGGTACGAGCGGCTGCTGAAGGCCTTGTCGCACTCGGCGCAGCCGTACGGCTTCTCGCCCGTGTGGGTCCGCTGGTGCTGGGTCAGGTTGGACTTGGTGCTGAACACCTTAAAACACTGGCTGCATCTGTTGACGCTCGCCCCGCTGGGGCCTCTCTCCTGCAAGTGAAGCACGGCGGGGAGGGGGGGGGAGAGGGGTGTTATTTGTGTTACTTGGTGTAGTACATGAATGCTCTCTCACAATTCTGGCCCCCCCACAGGAAGATCTCTGGCGGTGCCCTGGTGTTTGGCGAAGGCTCTACTCCTTAGCTTTTATTAAAAATGAGGCTGGGGCTGGGAGTGTGGCCTAGTGGTAGCATGCTTGCCTAACATGCATGAAGCCCTGGGTTCGAGTCCTTATACCACATACACAGAAAATGCCAGAAGTGGTGCTGTGGCTCAGGTGGTAGAACACGAGCCTTGAGAAAGCCCAAGGACAGTGCCCAAGCCTTGAATTCAAACCCCTGGACTGGCAAAAAAAAAAAAGGTGTTTGGCGTTTGTGGCTCATGCCCTTCATCCTAGCTACTTGGGAAAGCTGAGATCTGAGGATCATGGTTCGAAGCCAGCCTGGGCAGGAACTCTGTGAGACAGTTATCTCCAATAAACACACACACACACAGTTTTGCCCTAAGTCCTTAATGCAAGTATGACATTTCCTGATTGATTTAAGACCCATGGATGTTTCTTTCAAACAGCAGAAATAGGAGTCATACTTAATAAAACTTTTTACTTGTGAACACCTTCAATGAAGAAGTAAGTCTGGAGCTCATTTACAATTTTCTCAAAAATCACAAGTGTCCCACTACTTTCTCATGTATAAATGTGACATCCCACAATTAGTCTCTGGACTTTTTGTGTCTTTTCTAACTTTTGACATTACTATGGAGAATCACAGATCATCCATGCTAAATCTTACCACTTTCCTATGATTAGATTGCTGTCTTCTAAAAACATGCTTTTCAGGACTTAGCCACTTGGCTTTAAGGGCATGCTCCAACTCTGAAACAGAATGAAAGAAATTTAGATTGATGGAAAAAAATGAATGGCTGAGTGAGGTCTACCCTGAGAAATTACTCCCAAGGATATTTGCCATGATGGGGAGATTGCAGGTTTGTTTGTTTGTTTGAAGACTTTGTAGGGTGCTGGCGGCCCATGCTTGTAATCCTAGCTTCTCAGAAGGTAGATCTGAGGATTATGGTTTGAAGCCACCCTAGTCAAGAAAGTCTGTTAAGACTCTTCTCCAATTAATCACTCAAAAACCAGAAGTGGTACAGTGGGTCAAAGTGATAGAGAGCTAACCTTGAGCAAAAGAGCTCAGGAACAGTGCTAGGCCCTGAGTTCAAACTTCATGACTAACAAACAAAAAAAAACCCAACAAATAAGGACTCTACGACTGGTGTTGGTGGCTTATGCTTGTGATCCTAGCTACTCAGGAGAATGAGATCTGAGAACTGTGGTTGGAAGCTAGCCAGGACAGGAAAGCTCTTGCCACTCATCTCTAGTTAACCATCAGAAAACCAGAAGTGGAGCTGTGGCTCCAAGTGGTAGAGTGCAAGCCTTGGGCAAGAAAAGCTCAAGACAGAGCCCAGGCCCTGAGTTCAAGCCCCAGGACTGGCACCGAAACAAACAAAATTCCCGAACAACTGGAGAAACTGAGTTTGTAAAGAGGATCCTGGGATGCAAGGCGGGACTTAAGCTTCCAGAAGGAGGGAGCTGTTTCTCAGCCTCTCTCCAGAGGCCACAGATGAGATGAGGACAGCTGAGATGAGCACCCCACCCCAGTCCCCAGTGGATACCAGGACATTCCAAGTCTTGTGCCTCCATGCGGCTCCTCCTGGGTGCTCACCTGCGCAGGTGTCTTGGTCAACTCCATTCTCCTTCATCCCCACCTGGTCTTCATGTTCCAACTGGGCAGTCAGGCTGGGCGCAATAATGTGGTACCCTGTGGATGGAGAGAACACAAGTGATGGAGGGAGGTGGCTCAGGACAATAGCTCCACACAGTGCAGGCTAGCATTTTGGAGGATGGTATTGTGACTTTAGACCAGGTAGTATCTCTGCCTCATTCTAATGAGGGTAAGAACCTTCCTGAGGACCAAGCAAGCAGGAATCAATACTACTTCACTCAGAATGGGGAGGCGGGGGGATGAGGATGGGGCAGACACAATCCATGTTAAGTCCAAGGACTAACTTTCAACTGTGGGCTAGGAAGAACAGGAAGTTGGGGCAAGAAAGAAAGAGATCCCGTCCACAGGGAGGACACGAAGCAGTGCTGCAGGTGGGGACCACAGTGGCCCACTCACCATTGTTCTTTCAGCCTAAGGGGCTTGAGAAAGGCTTGTGAAAAACCACAGCAGCTGGGTGCTGGTGGCTTGCCCTGTAATCCTAGCTACTCAGGAAGCTGAGATCTAAGATCATGGTTCAAAGCCAGCCCAGGCAGGAAAATCTATGAGCCTCTTATCTCCAACAAAACACCAGAAACCCTGGAACTGCAACTGTGGCTCAAAGTGGTAATGCACTAGCTTGGAGCAGAAAGACTAAGGGGCAGTGCCCAGGCCCAGAGTTCCAGCTCATGACCAGGAGGAAAACAACAACAAAGCCCCACAGCAGTGGAGCTGATGTGGGGGCTGCAAAGCCTGACCCCTCCACCCCCCCCAAAAAAGCAGGAAGTAAAGCTCAAGTCCCTGGAAATCTGGTAACTTCCCTAGAGTTACCAGCAGCAAGGAGTGGGATGGGGAGCAAGCAGCAAAATGTGGGCCCCAGCAGTTCATGGTGACACTGTAAATGACCTGCACCTACCTTTGTCCCTCACTCTGAGACGAGAGTTACAACACTGTTTCCTAGGGGGAGAGGGATGGCAGAGGTTTTAGGAAGCTCTAAAACCACAGCAGGGCAGGGTGGTATCCACAGCAGGGCAGGGTGGGGTCCCACACTGCAGGCACACAGCTGAGTGACTCAAATGTTGTGTGGACACAGGGCATGGCTTCCCCTACTCACCCAGGGAGGCCAGGTTGCGGCAGTTCTCCAGCGTCACCTCGCTGTACAGCGTCTTCTCCCATGCGTCCAGCAGGGCCCACTCCTCCTGGCTGAACTCCACAGCCACGTCCTCGAAGGTCACCATGTCCTATGGCATTGTACATCTCCTGGATCAGCCCAGGGCCCCAGGCCAGCCACCTCCCTTAGGCATAGAGGAGGGATGCTCGGGGATGAATGAGTGATTTCTGGATGGCCGCAATAAACTGGCGAGTGGTGGACGTGGCAGCTTCCCCTGACCCCCTGGAGAACCCGCCAGGCCCAGGGACCCATAGGCCCTGCTTTCCCATGTGAGGCAGAAGGAAGTGTCCACTCACCCATGTCCAGCTCAGGAGGACCTCGCTGGCTAGCCTTTCCTTCCCCAGACTTCTTCTCTGGGGAGAGGCCGGGTACAGGTGAGGCTGAGCTGCCGAAGAGGAATGAGTTAGAACTTCCTAAGCTGCCCTGTGTTCTGACACTCAGCTTCCCTCTTCCTATCCCTTTACTTCTACCATCTCGTCCCCCTGTCCTCCGGACACATGTACACACACACCCCTCTCTGACCTCGCACTGCCTCCACCTGACACTTTGAAACCTAGCACAATACAGCAATACCCCTGGGGAACATTGTCATTGCCTCTGGGAAGAGAACCAGGTTTTCAGGGGCCCACAAGAATCCAGTCCTATGGTCTTGGGGGCTGCTGTGTCGTCCCACCTCCTGCTGAGCCCCCTCCCATCTCCCTCATGGCCCCTCCTGGGGGTGCAGGCCTGCAAGCACCCAGAGACTCACCACAAGTTGGGGGCAGGACCGTGGCTGCCATGCTGTGGCTCCTATGGAAGTTACTGACCACAGGATGGAGGTGGAGGGAAGACACCTTGGACCCCCATGGGCACCCCTGGAATAAACAGACATGAGGTCTGCATGGCTGCCTGGGCCCCCAGCCTGGCTGCTGTCCATACATGCCCTGCCCTCTGCTCAGTAGGAACAGACACTCGTGAGGGTGGCAAAGCCCACCCTCTTGTGCCTATGGTGCTAAGCAATGGCCATGATTTCCCTGCCAGCTTTGAAGAAGAGCTTGGCTTCATTGAGTCCCAGCACCAGCTCCACCTCCTACTTGTGGTCCTGGCAGACTTGGATGGAGCCTTGGTGCTCCTTTTCAGATTCTAGTCCCATCTCCCTGGGTGAGGGCAGAGACCTTCACCTTAGGGCCTCAGGCCTGCTCCCTGAAGGCCCCACATAGCCCAGGGCCTCTCCTTCCTGGCAGCCTGCACCACACTGATTCAGCAGCTCCAAGCCAGCGCTCCGGGTTGACCCTGGGGCAGCTGTGGGGAGGATTCCCAGCAGCACTGCCAGCCCTGTGGCCACCAGGACAGGGAGGCAGGCTGGAGGTGGGGGGAAGTGGGAGACCATAAGTCTCAGATAAGTAGCCCTTGCTATCCACCCCTAGACTAGAACCTTCCCCAGCCACTCCTGAATTCCTCACCCATGAACACTGGGTGGGACAGGTCCCCTCCCCCCTCACACCCCACTTCCTGGCCTAAGGGAAGACTGTATGGGCTGGTACTTCATTTGTTCTTTGTTTTTTGGGGCATTACTTAGAGTAGCTAACAATGGCCAATCCTGTGACCATCAAAAGGAAATGTGGGCTTTCTCCAAAGGAGAAACATGCAACCCGCAGACATCCACTGATGAAGACTATCATCTGTGGACAATTTAAGGGGAAACAAACCCAGTGGAGGAACAGCAGTGCATTCGGACAGCTTCTTCCTATGCAATCACAGGACAAAATACAGCCCTGGAAGACCAGTTTCTTCGTGTCTGGGTGGGCTCTGCATCCAACAGGTTGCTGATCTGAGTTCAGTCCCAGAAGGATGCGGGTGTACCTTTCCTCTGCGGATGAAAGACTACCAGGTGCACATACTTTTCTGGAATGACACAGACTACATTCTGTGTACGGGTCCTTGTAAGAATGGGGAAAGTCAGTGAAGGGAAGCAGAGCTAGGAAGGTGAGGGATGGAAGGGGAGAGAGAGAGAGGTCTGAGGATGGTACCATACTGGCTTTAAAGTTGGGGGAGGGAGCTACAAAGACATGGACTGCCCTGGTTCTTTCGGCCTGAGTGAACAGAGGCAGTTGATGGTCCTAAGTTATGTAACCCGAGAATATGCATTCCATGGTGTGGGAAACTGAAGTTTGTTGCCACCTGTTTCATGCTTGGCTTGACTAAATTTTCCTGTGCTCATGCAAAAATGATTGCCTGTTCTCATAACAAGACGCGTTTATCACTGCTTAAAACATTCTGCGGTTTAGTTGCCTAGATACTCAATGACGTCATAAGAACTCCCTTATTTCTAATATCCTATATCTACCTTGCTTTTACCCTGAATAAATGAGACTTGATCAGAAGCCTGTCTTGTCTCCATCTCTTGTGTCTCTTGTCTCTTCATTCTCACTCCCCCTCTAAGGTCCCTGTTGATTTACCCGCGGGTTGGGACACCATGGTAGGTAAACATTCCCTCAATTTCATAGGAAAGGCGATTGCAGGGAATCTTGCCTCTAATCTCAGCTACTTGGGACATGGAAATAAGAGATACTGGTTTGAGATCAGTCCAAGCAAAAAGTGAGGACTTATCTCAAAGAACAAACTGGGTATACCCAGGCCTGTGAGTACAGCTACATGTGAGTCAGGGATTGGAGGATCAGGGTCTGATGCCAGACCAGAGCAAAACCAGCACGCTCTTGCTCTCTCTCTCTTTGTATATGTATATGCATAGGTGTGTATCCACAGAAGTAGAGCTGTGGCTCTAGTGCTAACCTTGAGCACAAATGCTCAGGGAAAGTGCCGAGGCTCTTGAGTTCAAGAGACTAGGATGGGCATGCATGCGCGCACACGCGCAGATAACCTTTATGCCTGTGGCTTCTCATGATTACAGCCCCAGCACAAGAAAAGCCAGTTCTCAGGTTCTTGGAACAATCCAAGTTCTATATGGTACTTACCTGGCCACATGAAACTCCTCAGATCAGTGAGCCCTGACTTCAACACAAATCTGAGCTTGACTGATGCTCTCCATCTGAAAAGTGAAAGGTACAAAGATGACTTCTGACATTTTTATGGGGAGTGATGAGTTTTTACAGAAAACTTTTTTTTTTTTTGTATTAACTGTGTGATAAGCCTTTAGAGCAAAGAGCCTGACTGAGTTTCCAGGATTCCAGCCAGGCCCTGGCTGAGGACAGGAGAAAGCAGCTTAAGGCTATGTTTTTGTCTTACTCCTTGGTCTGGAAGGAGATCTCAGAGTGCCATCAGATGCTGTAAACAGGTCACTTAGAGGCCTTATCAGTGATGGGACTGACTCATTCCATAGGGTGCAGACAAGATCCCCCAAGGGGTGCAGACACGCCCCCCCCTGGGGTGCAAACTAGATCCCCCACACGACGTGCAGATTCGGACCCTGGTGTGCAGACTCGACCCCGGGTGAGGGCAACGGCAGTGCGGGTCCCAAGGGGAGGAAACCCCGGAGGCCCAGAGCGAGCAGGGCCTGAGGCCTCAGCCGGAGGAAACGGGGCTCCCGGGACAGACCCGGAGCCGGCGGCCCGGGGCACCACATCCCTCCTCGGATTCAGACCCGAGCCCCCTTTCGGGCTTACCGTGTCCGTGTCCACCAGGGGTGGGATCCCAGCTTCAACCCTGCCCGCCGCCCCGCGCTTCCGCTTCCGGCCGCGGGCGGCTCTCCCCGCGGGCAACTTCCGGCCCTGGCTGTCAGTCGCGGGGAGACGTTGGGGGCACTGGAGGGAAGGCGATGGGGGGCGGCGGCAGTGCCTCCTCGTGGGGTCCAGTCGTTTTGGTCTACTTAGTATGAGCGAGATTAGGCCCTGGGTTACTTTAGCGGGGGAACCGGGTCAGTGTCCGGCGGACACTAGGATCTGGAGGGCGGGGAGGTGGGCGGTGACCACTTTTGGGGCGGGAAACCAATGTTGGGGCGTGGCTACAGGTGGGTGGAGACGGGAACGAGGGCGTGCTTGGGCGGGGCGGGGCGTCTGGGGGCGTGGCTTGATCTGGGGGCGGGGTTTAACGCCAGGGTTGGCGGTGTAGAGATTCCTTTAGTCCTTTACCCAGAGGAACCAGTGATTTCTCCTCCACTCTCCGGTGTGTATTTGCATGTGTGTGCATTTATGCCTGTTTATATGCTAGAATTAATGCTTGTGCTTCTCCTCAGGGACTGTTTCAGACCCTGGAACTATGGAACCAAACATAAAATTCCCTGCCCTCAGAAAACTTGCATTTTAACTGTGTTTGGGGGGAGTGAACAATGGATATGACAAAACACATGGTGTGTTGTTTATTGACCGGTTGGAGAGAAAATGAGGGCTACAGTCTTGAGTGATCTTTCCGTTGATGCCTCCTTCCTTCCCTGAGAAGCCCACAGATCTCCCAGTTCCAGTTTTTCAGAGTGAAGCCTGGATTGCCAGGTCCTTGCTGGACTTAAACAAACAGCTCCAACCTCTAACCGATGAGTTACCAGTATTTGAAGGAGTCCAGGTGGAAGGAGGTGGAGGAGAGCCCTAACGAAGAATTAGGACCTTCGCTATCTTCACCAGTGGGACTGTGAGGAAATAGAATGAACCATGCATCCTGTAACGGCCAGGTACTGGTGCCTCACGCTTGTAATCCCAGCTATATAGGAAAGTGCACACACAGGACTCTGTCGCATTAGGTATGGAAGGCATGGTTCCTGCGGTCAGGGGGCATCTGTGGGTTGTGTTAAGAGATCTGGGATGGCCCCTATCGTGAACTATGAACTTGGCAGAAGCAGAGAGGTCTCCATCAGAAGCTGATGGAAATGGAGACCTCAGACCCTAGAGGGCTATGCTGACTCAGTCCTCTTGAGGCTGCCATTGTAGACGTGCCATTGCCAGGAATGGTGGGAGATTAAAGCTGGGGATCACCAGTTTGGGCGTGTGGGTAACCAAATCCCGTATTCTACCTTTTTTGTTTTGTGTTCTCTCTTTCCCTCTCATGGTGGTTCTTGAATTTGAACTCAAAGACTAAATCTCACTTAGCTTATCTGCTCATGGTTAGTGTTCTACCACTTGAGCCAAGCCTCCAGCTCAGGTTTTGGTTGGTTATTTTGGAGTTAGAATCTTATAGACTTTCTGCTCAGGCTGGCCTCAAACCATGATCCTGTTACTCTCAGCCTCCTGAATAGTTGTGGTGGCAGATGTGAGCTTCCAGTCTCTAACTTCTTTTTCATCCTCTTTTTGTGTGTCTCTTTCCCTCATTTTTGCTCTTCTGTCCATCTCTGAATCATGTCTTTATTTATATCTACTTCTGCCTTTCTCCTTCCCTTTTCCTCTTTTCTTCCTCTTTCCATCCTTGGATGTAGCCAGGTGTTGATGGCTCACATCTGTAATCCCAGCTTCTCAGGAAACTGAGATTTGAGAATCAGGGTGCAAACCCGGCCCGGACAGAATGGCTATGAGACTCTTAAACCTAGTATGAACCACCAAAAAGCCAGACATAGAGCTATGGTTCAAGTGGTAGAACCCTAGCCTTGAACAGAAACAGTGAAGCTCAGGGACAGTGCACAGGCCAAGGACTAGCACACACATAAAAAAAAAGTCCACAAATGTTAAAGAAGAATTCAGATCGCTCTGAATATAGGTGAAAGCTTTCTCCTTGAAGATGGGTGTCAGCTGACAGATGAAAAGTTCCTTTCAGATCTAAGAACAAAGGGTCATTGTGACCTTATGAGGGCGGGCGGGGGAAGCAGCCATGGAATGGTGATGAGCAGATAGAAGGTTGGCACAGTCTGCAGAGCTGGCTGGAGGTAAGGTGTGAGAGAAAGATGAGGTAGCGGGGCCTGACCTCTTGGGTTTAGGCTGAGGGGAAGAGGGGAAAGGAAGTGGCTAGAGAGGGATCACAGGAAGGTGTGGGGCCAATATGATCTCCAGGTCACTGGGAGAAATGTAGGCATCCTTAAATGAGGAAGGATGTAGTGTGGAACTAGAGAACAGGAAGATTGCTCTATTGGAATATGGAGGCCTTGAGGCTATGAGAAGGAAGGAGAGATGCAAGGAAATGCAGTTAGTAAGAAAGGAAAATGAGAACCCATGGGAGATTATCACTGATTCAGTCCTTAGAGCCCTACCCCACTCCTAGTTTCTACCTAGTACTTTACAATTTTCCAGTGAAACAGCAGGGACATTTAATGAAGAAAAATTAATAATACTGTACATGAAGAAAAAACAATACTAAAGAACACAGTGCAAATCTGGGCCAGGATTTTAGAGAAACTCAATGAATCTATATGCCGGCACATACAAAGAATGAGCAGATGACTGAGCATATACTCAGGAGTGATCGAGCAGCCTCCTATGAACTGAAAGGGACTCAAGAAAAATGGTATATGAATACAATGCAGAATTATTCAGCCATGAAAAATGATGTCATTTGTAGACATCGAGCTCATCCTGTTAAAGCAAGGTGACCTGGTTGAGGACAGATACTTCTCATTTTCTCAATATGTGGATCTAGGGGTATGAAGCAGGGGCCAATGTGGGTCAAGGAGAATGATGAAAGGGAGTGACTATACTCCAAGCACCTAAAACACATGTAAAAAGAGATCTATGAAACCGGGCACTGGTGGCTCACACCTGTCATCCTAGCTACTCTGGAGGCTGACATTTGAGGATTACTCTTCAAAGCCAGCATGGGAAAGAAAGTCCGTGAGACACTTTATTTCCAGTGAACTAGCAAAAAAGCTGCAAGTGGAGTTGTGGCTCAAGAGGTAACTTTTTCCACCTTGAGTGAAAAAGTTAAGTGGAAGGATAGAGATCTGAGTTCAAGCTGTCCCTGAGCCACACCTCCACTTCCAGTTTTTATTTTGCTGGTCATTGGAGTTGAGTCTCAGGGATTTTCTACCCTAGGCTGGCTTTGAATCAAGACACTCAGATCTCAGCTCCCTGAGGAGCTAGGATTTATAGGAGTGAGCCTCCTCATCAGCTATCGCCAATGTTTTCTATGCAACTCACCAATATGTCTGTTTATAGGGGTAGAGGATGAATCTGATGGCAAAGATTTCTCATAGGAAACGCAATGGCTGCACTCACCGGCCTGACCCAAAGCCTGCCTTCAGCCTCTCCATCCCCCTGAGGATGTCTAGTCACTCCTTCAAGAGGCCAGTTACTAAAATCACATTGCATCCGGGCAATGAGGTTAGGTTCGACCACTGGGAGGAGAACCTGGAAAAACCCCAACAAGTGTGTTGGCAGAACCGGCTCCGAGGGGTCCAGGCCCACAGCAGTGTGGGTGATCTCTTAAGTGCTTTAGATCTGGTCAAAGCTTTGCAAAAACACATCAGAGCTGGGACTGCAGAGGCTCACGCCAGGCAGGTCTCAACCTTACCCTTCGTGGAGATGATTCCCGCCAAAGCTGGGCTGTGTGTGCCACCATTCCTCTGCAAAGAATTTCTGGTCACCGAGGAAGACATAAAGACCCAGGAAAAGAAGGTGAAGGCGGCGAGAGAGAGGTTGGCCCTAGCACTGCTTGTGGACAGGGTTGCCAGTGAGGCGGAGATGCAGATGAGACTGAGAAAGGAGAAATGACCATCACTGCCAGATCCAAAATACCACTGAGGAGATGGAGCTGGGCCCTGGAGGCAATGTCGCCTTGCAGAGTCTGGGATTGCTTTGGGATTTGAGTTTCTTGAAACTTTAAATGTTTTATTAAATCCCTTTTGTATAACACAAGAGTAAGCAGAGTGATTTCTTTCCCCTCCCCTCCCCTCCTCCTCCCCTTTCCTTCCTCCTTCTCCCTCCACTTCTTCCTTCTCATCCCTTGTATAACATTGAGTGCAGACAGTTAATTTCCTTTCCTTTCCCCTCCTCTCCTCTCTCCTCCCCTTTTCCTTTCCCCTCCTCCTTCCTTTTCCAGAGTCTAATTATAGAGGTCAAGCTAACCTTGAACTCGAGTCCTTCCTCTGTCTTCCAAGGGTTGGAATTATAGATGTGCACCACCCTGTCTGTGTTTTTCTCTTTCAGGTTTAAAGGGTCAGGTTTAAGCAAGTAGAGGTTTGTGGAAGATGGTTTTGTTTACAAGGGTACATGGCCAAGGGTATCAGGAAGAAGGAAAAATAAGTATACCTGGACACTCATGTCTTTTGGTAGAATCACTGTGCTGTGTCACATACTAGAATGCCCTGCCCTGTCTTTACTCACAAGGTAGTTACATAACCAGCCATTTTCTGGGGGCATTAGGCATTATCCATGAACATTGTATGCTCATGCTGGGGGTTCTAGGGTTCCCACATTTTATTTATTTCTTGGTGCTGGTCCTGGGCTTGAACTAAGGGCCTGGGCCTTGGCATCCAGTTCCAGTGTCCCTGAGGGATACCATAATATGAAAAATAAAAATGTGAAAGCCACTTTCAATCCTTAGCAACAACAAAAAATCTATTTTTTTGTCTAAGATAGCAATTTGAGCTCATCTTCTAATAATTTTTCCCATTGGTTGGTTCTCTACCACCTGAACCACTCCTCCAACTGCCAAACACTTCCTATTGAATTCTCATGGAGCCAGTCTGAGGAAAACTCAAGAAAGAGGCAGAGGCCTTGTGGGGTCAGTATGGTTTATTTCACTCATGGTTTCGGCTGAGGGATTTCACTGAAGCTTCCTGAGGTCCAGGTGCGGCAGGTAATAGCCTAGGCGGTGATGCTGGACCTGATAATCTCCTTCCTTCTTCCTCCGGCAAATGGTCACCTGTGGAAGTGAGAAGAGGGGTCAAGATGAATGGACAGAGCCAGGCGCCGGTGGCTTATGCCTACAATCCCAGCTACAAAGGAGGCTAAGATTTGAGAATCGTGGTTCAAAGCCAGCCTAGGCAGAAAAGTCCCCATGAAACTCTCGTCTCCAATGAACCACCAGAAAACCGAAAGCGGTGCTGTGTCTCAAAGTGGTAGAGTGCTAACTCTGAGCAAAATGCTTAGGCCCTGAGTTCAAGCCCTCATGACTGACAAAATGAAAAAAAAAATGAACTGACCATACAGCTAGCTTAAGTAAGGAACACTGCAGGAGTGAGGTGACAACACAATGGCCTTCCAGGCTTCAGCCCTCCCTCCTTACCTGTTGACTTCATTTGGGCAGAGCTGGGATTTGAACCATGATCCTCACGTCTCAGCCTCCTGAGTAGTTAGGACTTATAGGACTTATGGGGTGTGCCATGGGCAGTGGGCTAAGAATCTGTATGACACAGTGTCAGTGCTTCTGAGGACCACATCTTCAGAGGAGGTGGTTCTTGTGGAAATGGCCGAGAGTGGACATGGATTATCACTAGGCAAGAAAACCTTACGGGACCACTGTCTTCCATGTGGCCCACCCATGACCAAACACAGAGCCAGGTGTTGATGGCCCATGCCTATAATTCTTGCTACTGACAGCAGAGGATGGCGGTTCAAAGTCAGTCCATGCAGAAAAGTCTGTAAGACTCGTCTCCAAGAACTGGAGGTGTGGTTCAAGTGGTAGAGCACTATCCTTGAGTACACAAGGTCGTGAACAGTGCCCAGGCCCTGAATTCAAGCCCCAGGACTGGCATGCTTGCCCCTGTGCAGGCAGACACACACACACACACACACACACACACACACACACACACACACACACACACACACGATGACCAAAACATGCTGGATTGTACTTAACATTCTCACAACCTAATCTGAGGAAGACAAGTCAGCTCTTACCAGGAAACAACAGATCAAGCAGGAAATGATACTCAGGAGTCCCGTCAAACAGATGAGAATGATGGCCCAGAACGGAAGCCCTGGGGAGACAAATGTGAGCATTTCTGTTCCCTCCCCTCCCCCCGCTGCCTCCACCTTACCCACAGGTATCTCTTAGTAGTACAAGACTCCTTGTCTTTGTAATATGCCTCAGAAATCCCTACGTTATGCTGTTATAGCATCAAGATGTAAACTCATACCTACAGCCCTCAGTCTGGGTGGGCAATAAGGTGCTTGCTGGTGGGTCAGAGTTGATCACTTGGCAGGGATTTCAGGAGGCTTACCTGTGTTTTTAGGTGTCAAATCAGTTTGGACGACAGAATATCCTGGAAAGCAATGAAATGATGGTGGTTGGTGTTGGGGGTGGTGGTGCATGTGAAGAGGCTTTGTTCTTGCTATTATTATTTTGGAGGTCCCAGAGCTTGCTGGGGAAGAGAAGCCATTCTCCCCTGCTCTGTTGTGTGACCTTTCCTCTCCCTCCATGGTGGGTGAAGGCTGGAAGCGCTCTTTCTGGGCACAAGTTCAAGGGTGCTCCAGCCCTAGCTTCAAGATTCCCAGAGAAGCCAGCAAGCCACCCCAGGACAGCAGGCCATACCTTGGTCACAGATGGAAGGGCCCAGGGTCCCCTTACCATCCACCAGGACACTGTTCCTGTCCAGTGTGAAGTTCTGGAGCTGGGTCCCGTTCTGTGTCATCCGCAGGAATTCCTCATAGATGGTCACTCTGTCCACCCTCCTGGTCAGCGGGGAGAAGCCACACAGAGAGTCCACGCCCGTGTGGTTGCTGTGGGGGACAGGCCTGCAGGGGGCAGGGCGGGAGGACAGACGGCAAGGATGGGTGTGGCTCTGCCTGGGCTGTATAAGGTGTGCTTTGAGACCTTCCATGCTTTTCCTCCCTCCCTCCCTCCTGCCCTGCTTCTCTTATTTCCTTCCTCCCTCCCCTAGATGATAACATCATCTATGTGGGTCATTTACGACCAGACCAGAGCTGGGTGATGGTGCCACTCAGGAGTCTGAGATCTGAGGGCGTCCCTGCCCCTCTCCTCTACCTCCCCCTCCCCTCTCCCCCTCCCTCCCGCCTCCCTCCCTCTCCCCCCCCTCTCTCTCTCACACCCAGTCTTGGAGCTTGAACTCAGGGCTTGGGTGCTGTCCCTAAACTTTTGCATTCAAGACTAGCACTCTACCACTTTGAGCCACAGCTCTACTTCTTGTTTTCTGGTGGTTCATTGGATATAAAAGCCTCTTGGAAGCTGGCACAATGTCTCACGCCTATAATCCTAGCTACTCAGGAGGCTGAGATCTGAGGATCTCAGTTCAAAGCCAGTGGGGCTGTGGTTCAGGGCTAGGGCGGTAGCCTTGAGCTTGAAGAGCTCAGAGACAGCACCCAGGTCCAGAGTTCAAGACCCATGACCCCTCCCCCGCCCCAGAAAAAAGACATCTCATGGATTATTTTCCTGCCTGCCCCTGCTGCCTTCAAATGATAATAGATCTCAGGAACCACCCGACTCATGCCTGCACTTGCAAATCCAGATATTCTCTGTCCCATGTGGTTAATGGAGTACTTAAGCATCTACCCCAGGTAGAATGAAGAATGGAATATCTAATTATTTAATTTGCTTCACATGCAAAAAGACTGTCTCAGAGAGAACATTTCTGGAAGTATAAGAGCAAGTAAGCTTCTAGGAAAAAATAACCCACACAACAATGAATACTGGTCATAGTTGTCAAAATTAACTCTTGCCAGAAGTCTAGACATGAATGAAAATGTTAGAATAATATAGGGATGTTCTGATTTTTTTTTAAAAAAAGTAGTTGAGTCTTCATAAAGACCATATCTTGTTACGTTTTTTTTTCAGTTCTGGGCCTTGAACTCAGGGCCTGATCACTGTCCTTGGGCTTTCACAAGGCTAGAACTCTACCACTTAAGCCACAGCACCATTCCCAGCCTTTTCTATGTATGTGGTACCAAGGAATCACACCCTGGTCTTCATGCATGCTAGGCAAGCACTTGACCACTAGGCCAAACACCATGCCTCTTGTTACTTTTTTTGGTGCCATTTCTGGGACTTGAATTTAGGACTTCATTTGGCTTTTTCACTGAAGGCTGACACTCCATTCCTCGAGTCACACCTCTATTTCCACCTTTGTTTTTGTATTGGTTCTTGGAGAGAAGAGTCTCACAGGCTTTCTTGTGAAACTTTGAACCATGATCCTCTAGACCTCAGCCTTCTAAGTGGCTTAGGATTACAGGTATGAGTCCTTGCCAGGATTCCAGTCTGGATTCAGTAGCTGCCAACACCAGTGGGCATCAATCACCATGCCTGGTGAGCCTGCACCCATTCTCAGGCTAGGAATTAAGAGGACTGTCTGGCAGGGTCCCTTTCTTCAGCAAGGAGTTACTAGTTGAGGAAGAAGCTGGTAATGAGGGGTGAAGTCTCTATTTCTGGTGAATCTTTTCTACCAGAACAAGGAAACTAGAAGATAATGGCCAGTGGATACTTTTATTTGAAGCACAGAAGTTTCTACAGGCGTCAGGTCCTGTGCTGGAACTCACCTGAATGCCAAGACTTGACAGTTGGAAAAGTAGTTTTTGATGCTGCTATTTCGGAAGACCCCGTTGAGCTGAAAGATAGAATAGAGTTTCCTACCCAGATCCAGAACAGAATGTATGGTTCCTTTGAATGCCTCACCATCTGTGTGCATGTGTATGTGTGTGTGTGTGTGTGTGTGTTTGTGTGTGTGTGTGTGTGTGTGTGTGTGTGTGCACATGCATGCCAGTCCTAGAGTTTGAACTCAGGGCCTGGGCTATATCTCTGAGCTTTCGTGCTCATGGCTGGTGCTCTACCACTTGAACCACAGCTCCACTTCCAGCTTTTTGGCGGTTCATTGGAGATGAGTCTCTTGGGCCTGGTGCTGGTGACTCACTCCTGGAATGTAGGTATTTAGGAGGCCTAGAGATGGTGGTTTGAAGCCAGTCTGGGTAGGAAAATTTGTGAGACTCTTACCTCCAATGACAAAAAAAAAAAAAGGTCTTTCGGATTTGTCTGCCTAGACTGCCTTCAAACCTAATCTTCAAATATCAACCTTCTGAGTAGCTTAAGAAGACAGCTTGCACTGGTACTCAGGAGAGGAAGCCATGTTGTTTTTCTTTTTTTCTTGCATATTTTCTAGTAATGGACCTTGAACTTCCAGCTTTTTGGTGGTTCACTGCAGATCAGTCTCATGGACTTTTCTGCCTGGGCTAACCTCAAACCGTAATCCTCAGATCTCAGTCTCCTGAGTAGCTGTGATTATAGGCCTGAACCACTGGTGTCTGCTCCATTTAGTTTTATTTTGCAAAACAGCAACTCTGCTGTATGTACCAAGTATACCTTCTTCTTCTAAGGTCTAAATCAGCTGTGTGAGCACTGGCTCCCTCCTGAATGTCTTGTGCTTTTTTTTTTTTTGCCAGTTACAAGGCTTGAACTCAGGGCCTGAGCACTGTTCTTGGGCTTTTACAAGGCTAGATTTCTACCACTTGAGCCACAGCACCACTTCTAGCTTTTTCTATGTATGTGGTACCAAGGAATTGAACCTAGGTCTTCATGTATGCCAGGCAAGCACTCTACCACTAGGCCAAACTCCCAGCCCCATCTCTGTGCTTTTTTTCTGAACTTGTGAATACGAAGAAGGGACGGTCTTTAGAAAATGTGACTTGTCAGTCTGTGCCCCGTGGTAGAGCGGACGGACAGCCTATCCTCACCGCATGTTCGATGCTTCTTTTGCTCTGCTGGTGTAGGATGGTGCCTGGCTGGGCAATGTTCTGGGAATAGGGCAGGTTGGTGATGGTGAAGTTCAGATGGAAGTTCTGGGAGCTGGGACTTCCGGTTGGCACTTCTGTAGGTAGAACAACAGATTGAACTTTGGGCCTTTGGTTTATAGGACAAGTTTGTCTACCACTAAGACATATCTTTGTTCTTTTTTTTTTGTCAGTTCTGGGGCTTGAACTCAGGCCCTGGACACTGTCCCTGAGCTGCTTTTTGCTCAAGGCTAGCACTCTACCACTTGAGCCCCAGCACCACTTCCCAACTTTTTCTGTGTTTGTGGTACTGAGGAATTGAACCCAGGGCTTCATGTATGCTAGGCAAGCACTCTACCACTAAGCCACATTCCTAGCCCTATGCTGTATATGTGTGTGTGTGGTGTGTGTTGATTTTCAGATTGATCCATCATTCATGAATACTTGAGCCAACCTGGGTGAAGATCTTCCTATGTGTGTTTCCTTCATGGCTGATCCACATAGCCAATAACATATTCAGCTTTTTGGGCTGAGATCGGGTCTCAAAAACTTTGCCAGAACTATCCCTGAATTGAAATAATTGATTTGGGTCCCCGGAGTAACTGGGATTGCAAGCATGAATCCATCACACCCAAGATTTATAAGATTTAACAGTTCTCTTCCTTCCTTTCTTTTTCTATTTCTTTCTTTCTTTCTTTCTTTCTTTCTTTCTTTCTTTCTTTCTTTCTTTCTTTCTTTCTTTCTTTCTTTCTTTCTTTCTTTCTTTCTTGCCTGCTTGCTTGCTTGCTTGCTTGCTTGCTTGCTTGTGCCAGTCTTGGAGCTTGAACTCAGGCCCTGGATATTGTGTCTAAGCTTTTGTGCTCAAAGCTGGCACTTTACCACTTGAAACATATTTCCACTTCTAGCTTTTTAGTGGTTTATTAAAAATAAAAGTCTCATAGACTTTCCTACCTAGGCTGGCTTTGAACCTCAATCCTCAGATCTCAGTCTCCTGAGTATCTAGGAGTGCAGGCATGAGCCATCAGTACTCAGGCCCAGTCAACACTTTTTTTTGGTATAGTCCTGCTATGTTGCTTAGAGTAGCCTTTGAACTCCTTGACTCCATCTTTCTGCTTTTATGCTTCCAAGAAGCCAAGACGATGGGTGTTTACAACCATATTCCCCTCTCCAACCAACACTGAATAGCCATTTCTCTGTGTCCAGCCCATGATTCAGTAGTGACTCTGAGTTGATTTGACTGCAATGAATTCCTAGCCTGTGTTTGGCTTCCCCTACTCTGTTCTCTTCAGACAGCTGAAGATATAGGCAAAGAACTGCCATTTCCTTCTCTGGATTTTAGGGCAAATCAGAGGGATCACCGGCTACTCACCAATAGAGGTGATTATTGTGACCTGTTGAGTGTAACCTGCAGAGAGAGAGACTGGTTGGAATGTATATGTACATCTATATCTACATATACACAGACATATATATGCATGACCATATTGAGGCCTGGAAGGGAGGACGTGGACTCTACATTACAGCAAACACAGACAACGGATGCGTACCATTGACATGCAGACTGTGCTGATCCAAGGTGTAGTTGCCCAACTGGGTGACATTGTGTGTCATTTGGCTCAGTTCCCAGTACAGCTGCTGGATATCCAGCCCAGGACCCACAGGATCATGGTGGTAGGCACAGATAGCATGCACACTGGTAGCTTCTCCATCCTTTTCAGGCCTGGAGAGAGAGAGAGAGAGAGAGAGAGAGAGAGAGAGAGAGAGAGAGAGAGAGAGAGAGAGAGAGAGAGAGAGAGAGAGAGAGAGAGGAGGAGAGAGAGAGAGAGAGAGAGAGAGAGGAGAGAGAGAGAGAGAGAGAGGAGAGAGAGGGGGAGAGAGAGAGAGAGAGAGAGAGAGAGAGAGAGAGAGAGAGAGAGAGAGAGAGAGAGAGAAAGAGAGAAGGGGGGGTGGAGAGACAGAGGTTTGGAGACTCTAAAGAGACCCTGGCACCCATGAGGATGGCAAACAGGAGAGCACGGCTTAATCTCATCCCCAGTGGATCTGGTCCTCCTTGGCAAAATGGTGGAGTCCACTCACCTGAGGGAATTCAATCTGCAATGGGAGTAGACAGGACCCAGGCTGCTGTTCCAGAGCAAAGGTTCGAGCTGGGGAGGAAGGAGGAGGGAGGAAGGAAGAAGCTCAGAGAGACAGGAGTTGGTGGGGGGAGAAAGAAGGTGAAGACTGGGTGGAATAGATTCCATCTCACCAGATGCTGCAGGATCCTCTCTGTGCCATTGAACATGGCGGAGCTGCTGCTCAAGTCTTCTGAGAATGGGAGGTTGGTGATGGTGAAGTTGAGGGTGAAGGTTGTCAGAGAGGAACTCGTGGCTGTGGGAAGGGAAAAAGGGGAGATGTTGGCAGTGGAGAAGTGGCCTTGGCACCAGATTGGACTTCTAAATTCATGTCCTCTACCTCCATCTTCTCCTCATACGTCCCCACCCTGGGGGTGGAAATGGGGTTGTCACATACCTGTGGTAGATTCTGGCTGCACAGAGGTGGATGGAGAAGGCAGGATTGTGGTGGCTGGCTCAAGTGCTGTGGACAAGGATGGTAGTCAGGAGAAGCTCCTCCAGCAGAGTCCCATGCCAGTGCTCCCATGCCCAGGCAGACCAGAAACAGGCGTGAGAAAGTGTGTGTGTGTGTGTGTGTGTGTGTGTGTGTGTGTGTGTGTGTGTGTGTGTGTCTACGGAGGGGCAAGGGTGTGACTTGACAGCTCAAAGGAGTGAGAGCAGTGAGCAAGAGAGAGGCTGGACATGGAAGACACACCAGTGACAAAAAGCAGAGGCGATCAAGAGACTGTAAAAAGAAAAAAAGAAAAACATAAATGGAGGGTCAATGAGAAGGCGAGAAAAATAAAAATCAGAAAGAGACTGCTGGTGCTGTCTCATGCATGTAATTCTAGGGACACGGGAAACAGTATGTACACATGTGTGTGCACACAACACACATATAAATCAGAAAGAGAAGTTGGGGAGGAGACAAGGATAAGCTGGAGAATAAGTGTAATGATGGATGAACAGACATGTGGTTGGCTAAGGGGATGGATAGATGAATTTCTGAGTAGATAAATGGACAGATGAGTAGACAAATAAATGGATGGATGGGTAGATGAATGGATAAATGGCTGAACAGATAGATGAGTGACTGGATGGATACATGGATGGATTTGTGGGTGGGTGGATGGAAGGATGGGTGGATGTATGGGTAGATGTGTAGATGGATGAATGGCAGGTGGGTGGATGGGTAGATGGATGGATAGCAGATGGACAGATGGTAGGTGGATAAATGGATAGGTGGATGGATGGATTGGGGATGGGTGGTAGGTAGATGAATGAATGGATAGTGGTTGGGTGGATAGATGGACGAATTGGAGATGGGTGGTGGGTGGATGGAGGGATGGTGGGTGAATGGATGTATGGATGATGGGTGGGTGTATGTATAGATATCAGTGGTTATCTGACTTCAACTCCTAATTCTATGCTCATTTAAATATCTTCCCTCCAACCTAGAGCAATATGGAAAAGTCAGAAATCCAATGCCACATGTAGAGGTCCACAAACAGGACCCACATTTCTTTCTCCCATAGGGACCTTGGCTCCACTCAGGGGATTGCCTGGAATTTGGGGTGGGCCTCCTTTGTGAATGAGAAGAGAGGTGTGGCCCATGACACACAGAGGCTAACAGGGGTGGGGAATGAAGACACATACTTGTAGGAGGCTCATCTGGACCTGGTTCATTATAACCTGGAAAAGAAAGTCACACAGTGGGTAAAACTGTCCCAGTGGGGCCACCATCCACATGAGCCCTGCCTGGATTACACCCAGCCATAGTATTCAATGTACATACAGGAAAGTGGAACCAGGAAACATAAGGGGAGGGGAGAGGTAGGGAGAGATGGGGAGAATAATAAAGGATGGCATCGATTGAGATACATGCACATACTGACATGTTAAACCAAAACCCCTGTGTTATTTTTTAAATTTCAATTTTGTTGTAAAGGTGATGTAGCAGGGGTTATAGTTACACAAGTTAGGTAATGAGTAGATTTCTTTTTGAATAGTATTATCCTCTCCCTCATTTTCTCCTACTTTTCTCTCCGGCACTCTTCCCCCCACCCCCAAGTTGTAAAGTTCATTTCCAAAGCAGTGTCTTGTGAGTATCACTGTAGAATTGGTTTACTATTTATCCCACCATTTCTGTAATTCTCCATCCTTTCCTCCAAATCAAATAAACTTGCATACAAGATAAAGGGTACTGAAATCAGAAACCGTGACACCATGGATTAAATTGAAGGAGAAAAAATAACTGCAAAGAGTATAATAAGAAAAACCTCATTTCCATTTTATTTTTGTGGATCATGGGGCTTGAACTCAGTCTGGGTGCTGTCCCTGAGCTATTCAGCTCAAGGCTACTGCCCTACCCTTGAGCCAAGTTCCACTTCCCATTTTCTAGAAGTTAATTGGAGATAAGAGTCTCAGGTCCTTTAGTGCCTGGGCTGGCTTTGAACCTTGATCTTCAGATCTCAGCCTCCTGACTAGTTAGGATTATAGCTGTGAGCTACCACACCTGGCTTCTTGTTTCCATTTCTGGGAGTTCATTTCAATAAACATCATTTTATTTGATCATATTGAGCTTTTGTGATCCTCTTCTAAGGATATCCTCCTTTGTTCACAGTGTGCAAATTGCTCAGAGTGCTATTTAATTAAAGATGCCTAAATCAATCATTTGTCTTTTCCTATCCATTGGATTAACAAATACTAGAGGAAGGGAGAGGGGAAACACTTAGGCTTCCTTGACACAGCTTGAATTTTCCTAAAGATCCGGAAACACAACAAATCAAAGAAAGGCTGGGTAAATGGGACTGCATTAAACTGAAGAGTTTGTGCATGGCAAAGGACATAGCAAGGTAAACAGAAAGTCCTAAAAAAAAAAGACTTCTCTGAAGAAAAAATAAGAATGGCCAATAGACACATGAAGAAATGTTCAGCATCTCTTTGTGTTACTTAAGGATAATAATGATGATGAAAAGAATTTCCTAACTGGTCACTGTGGCTCACGTCTGTAATCCTAGCTATTCAGGAGTCTGAGATCTAGGAATTTTGGTTAGAAGCCAGGCAAGAAAGTCCATGAGACCCTTAACTCCAACAAACTACTCAGAAAAAGCCAGAAGTAGTGGTGTGGCTCAAGTGGTACAGCACTAGCCTTGGGCACAAAGAGACTCAGTGATAGCACCCAAGTTCAAGGCCTAGGATCAGCAAAACAAGATTCCCTCTCTTTCCCCCAATTATATATATGTCTGTCCTTGCTACTGTCTGACCTTCCATCCACCTTTCAATCTATCCCTCCATCCAGGGAATGCTTTAGGAGTGGTCGTCTATTTACATTTGGGGAGTAGACCTCTGAACAGGACAGTCTGTATCCTCTGGGAGTTTGTTACATCAGGACAAGATAACTGTGTTGTTTATTTGTTCCTGGTAGCAGGTGTGAGGCCTGGCTTACCATAGTGTGGACAGAACAGCAGAAGGAAGCAGAAGTTGACAAGGGAGAAACTTGTATGTCAATGACTCCAGCCAAACTGGAGGACCAGGTCTAACTCAAACCATCAACTTCTTAACTGGGGGCATGGGCATGGGCAGGGCCCTTGAGACCATTTTTTTCCCTTGGGGTTATAATGGGACCATGGGAGGCCGAGGGTGTCTGGATGCCTGCTTTATGGGGTGATGGCAGGAAAGGATAGGAGCTGCTGTCGCTACATGGGAGGGGGAGTCGGGGGGGGGGAAGAAGGGAAGGAAAGGAAAGGAAGAGAAAAGAGGGGAAGAGAAGGAAAAGGAAGGGAAGTGAAGCTAGAAGGGAGAGGAAGTAAAGGGAAGGGAGAAGAAGTGAAGGGAAGGCATTTGATTAACTCTGTGCCTTTGCTTTTACCTCAGAGCCTCATCCAGGGGACATGAATTCATTTCTGACCTTTCCCAGTTCTGTGCTGATTCTAGTACCCTGCGGTTGGCAAGTCAAGGCTCCCTAGGGGTTGAGAGTGACTGGTTTCCCCTCCAGTGCTGGGGTTATACCCAGCAGAGAAGTGTATCTATCGTGGAGGCCAAGACAAAAGGAGAAGCTTGGTGCTGGTGGCTCATGCCTGCAATCCTAGCTATTTGAGGCTGAGATCTAAAGATCAAGGTTTTAAGGTTTCCAGCCAGGGCAGGAAAAATCTGTGAGCCTATCATCTCCAATGGATCATCAAAAAAGCTTCAAGTAGAGTTGTGGCTAAAGTGGTAGAGTGCTAGCCTTGGGCACAAAAGCTCAGGGACAGTGCCCAGAGTTTAAGCCCTAGGCCTGGCAGAAGAAGAAGGAGAAATAATAATAATAATAATAAGTGATTGTAGCCTCATCTGAAACTAAGGCTCATGTCTTGAATCTGACATTCCCAAGCTGCCACCCTCTTGGTTATATTATTAATCTATCTGACCCATTTGTTGTTGTTGTTTTGTTTTGTTGGTCATAGGGCTTGAACTCAGGGTCTGGGCTCTATCCTCGAGTTTTCTTACTTAAGATTAGTACTCTACCAGTTTGAGCCACAGCTCTACTTCTGGTTTTCTGGTGATTAATTGGAGAGTAGGAGAGAAGAGTCTCCTGGACTTTGTTGCTTGGGCTGCCTTTGAACCACCATTCTCAGACCTCAGCCTTCTGAGTAGCTAGGGTTAGAGGGGAGGGCTACCACTAGTGCCTGGCTGTGTGTGTGTGTGTGTGTGTGTGTGTGTGTGCTGGTCCTGGAGCTTGAACTCAAGGCCTGGGCCCTGTGTGTAAGCTTTTTTCTGCTCGAGACTGGCATTCCACCACTAGAAAGACAGCTCCACTTGTGGCTCTGTAGTGACTTCAAACCATGATCTCTCGGATCTCTGCTTGTTGAGTAGCTGGGAATACAGGCGTGAGTCACTAGACTAGGCTAGTTCCTTTTTGGTTGCAAAATGGGATTTATCAAGGACAAAGATTTGCAGAATGATTGCAGAAGGTCAATGAAATTCCTATTTGTGTCTCTCCTTACTGAGCAGCTCACTGGACAGGTCACTTCTTTTTTTTTTTTTTTTTTTTTTGCCAGTCCTGGGCTTGAGCTCAGGGCCTGAGCACTGTCCTTGGACTTTCTCAAGGCTAGAGCTCTACCACTTGAGCCTCAGCAGCACTTCTGGCTTTTTTCTATGTATGTGGTACCAAGGAATTGAACCCGGGTCTTCGTGAATGCTAGGCAAGCACTTTAACCACTAGGCCAAACTCCCGGCCCAGACAGGTCACTTCTTGTGGGGTGCAGGGACCCAGGACACTGGGGTTGAGGGACTTGCTTACCATTGAGGTACAGACTGTCTTTGTCCAGTGAGTAGGGGCCCAGCCGGGCAATGCCATGCGTGTACCAGCTCAGCTCTCGGAACACCAGCTTGGCAGGCAGCTCCAGGCTACCAGGGGCCTTCTGGTAGGCACAAACCATGTCTACTTGTGTCTGGGCACCATTCTTCACAGACCTTGTGAGGAAGGGGTTATACTTTTAAGTTAGGGGTGCCATTGTATCTGTAGTTTCCCCACACACCGGATAGCCCAGTCCCAGCTACACTGCATGGTTGCTGCATGGATATAGGCATTCTTCGTATGTCTACAAGCGCCTCTCATTCCTTTCTAGGTTTATTTCCTGCTCAGCTCTCAGCTTTCATTCCTCCTCACCCTTTCCCCCCTCTTCCTCTTTCTTGTCATCCTCTTTGTGTTTTCTCCCCTTCCTCCCCCTTCCCCTCTTCTTCCTCCTCCTTTCTTTTTTTTCTTCTGTTACTCCCTTCCTCTCTTCTGCCTCCTCTTTCTCTTTCTCTCCTTCTTCCTCTTTTTTCCTCCTTTCTTCCTCCCCCTTCCTCTTCTCCTCCCCTTTCTCCAGTCCCCATAGCTTCCCCTCTGGTTCACCTCTATGTAATCACAAATCATGTGTCCTTATTTCTTTCAGAGTGTCGTTCCAACCAGTCTTGTTTACTATTGGCTTCTGGGGGCCCCAGAACCTAGCACAATTGCCTACTCTATCAAAAGCTGGAAGTGGACTCATTGCTCAAGTGGTAGAGTGTCAGCCTGGACCAGAAAAGCTCAAGGACAGCATCCAGACCCTGAGGTCAATCCCTAGTACACACACACACACACACACACACACACACACACACACACACACACCCTTCTGAGTGGATGTTTTGAGGGAAGGGAAGGGATGTTGGGATGTAGGGAGGGAGGTATTTCTCACCTTAAAGTGGTCACTCTGCACCCTGTGTAACGAGGACCCAGGCTACTCTTCCGGAACAATGGACTGAGCTGGAGGAGAAAGATGGCATCAGGGGGGATGAGAAGAAGGGAGCTGGTGTGGGTTAGTGACAAATATCAGGCCAATAATGGGCATGGAAGGGGTGGACACAGTGCCACAGGCTCACCAGATGCTCCATGAGGGCATCCGTGATGTTGAACTTGACAGAGCCAGGGCGGCCCATGTCAGCTGAGTAGCGTAGGTTGGCGATGGTGAAGTTTACAGTGAACAGCTCCTGGCTGATCTCCCCGGCTATGGAGGGTACAGAGATTATATGAGGTATTGAAGGATGATGGAGGGTGGGTGGGGTTGGCATGAAGTGGGGTTCCTTAATGTGGAGACCCCTTGTCTGTCCCCTGGTAAACTCAAAGGTGGCTTGTGAAAAGACAATTCTAGCAGCAAGGTAAGGGTGCCCTTGACTGGGGGTCTAGACGGGCCATTTCCACCCATCCACTACCCATCCATCCATCCATCCATCCACCCACCCATCCACCCACCATCTATCTATCCATCTACCCACCCATCCATTCATCTACCATTCATCCACCACTCACCCACTTGCCCATCCACACATCCATTCATTCATCTATCTATAACTCATCTATCCATCCTTCCATCCACCCACCCATCTACTTACCCATTCACTCATCATTCATTCATTCACCCCTTCCTCCCACTCTCTCTCCTCCTTCCCTCCATCCCTTCCTCCCTCCCTTTTATGCCTTCTGTGCATCTTTTTATCCTTCCTGTCCCATCTTAACCTCCTTTCTGTCTTCCTTTCCTCTCTTCACTTCCCTTTATCCCCCTCTCCTCTTTCCTTTCTTTAATCTTTCTCTTTTGTCCCCCCTCAGAAACTGCCCTACCATTTGGGATATACCTCAGCCCTTTTTCCGCTTTACTTATTATTTTAGATAAAAGCCTTTATTTTCCCTTGGGCTGCCTTTTGATGCCAATGTTTTCCCTTATGCATACTGTGCCCAGATTTTTTTCTTGCTGTTTTTATTTGGCCTGGGTGCTCACCTCAAATTATAATCCTCCCAATTACTGCTTCTCCAGAATAGCTGGGGTTATAGGCATGAGCCAGTGAAGGCATCCCTTGCATGTGTTTCTTCTCCTTCCTTTCCTTTCTTTATTTTCTTTCATCTATTCCCTCCATTTCCTTTCTTCCTCCTTTCAAACCTTCTTTTAGGCATCTTCCTGTATATACTTCCTCCCCCCTCTTCCTCCTCCCCAAGTTGGGGGATGGCTTCCATCACTGAAGACTGGAGCTGAAGGAAAACAGTTGCTCCTCAGTCTGGAAATGGAGATGGTACCCAGAAATGAGGATCAGAAATACTCACTGGTGGTAGTTGGGGCTGCAGCTCCCAGGCTGAAACCTGCAGTGAGTAGAGTTGAGGGAGGGTTGAGTGAACATAAAGGATTATGGGTACAAAATGGAGGACTTTTGATAAAAGTAGAAGGAAAGAGGCAAGGGAGAGAAATTCAACAATTCAGAGTGGAGGCAAGCAGGTGCTAAGATGGCAAGGCAGCTAGACCCCGTCGTTGTCCTTGGGATTTGAGGTTTGAACTCAGGGCCTTGAACTTCTTCAACAGGTGCGCTGCATCTGAGCTATGCCTCCAGACTACCTTTTTCCTTTTATGTTAGAAATGGAGTATTTTGGGGGGCTGGGAGTTTGGCTTAGTGGTAAGAGTGCTTGTCTAGCATGCATGAAAACCCAGGTTCAATTCCTTACCACCACATACATAGAAAAAGCCAGACATGGTGCTGTAGCTCAAGTGGTAGAGCTCTAAATTTGAGAAAGCCAAATGACAGTGCTTAGGCCCTAAGTTCAAGCCCTGGTATTAGGAAAAAAAAAAGAGTTTCTTGGACTTTTCTGGGCTGATCTCAAATTTCAATCCTTTGGATCTCAGCCTTCTGAATAGCTAGAATTACAGCATGTGAGCCACCAGTACGTGGTTCTCAGGATGTTTTGGGTTCATGATCATGACTACAGGACCCAGCCCCACAAGGAAGGGAAAAACTCAACAGAGATGCAAGTTTTGCTCAGTGTTTTGGGAAAACCCAAAAGTTCAACTGAGGTAGAAAGAATATGGCTGTACATGGCTCCTCACCATTGACATAGAGACTGTTCTGATCCAGGGTGTAAGGGCCCAGCCGGGAGACACCATGTGTCTCGTGGCTCAGCTCCCAGTACAGCCGCTCTCTGTCCAGTCCAGAGCCAGTGGGGTCAGGGTGGAAGGTACAGATGGCATCAACACCTGTGGCTGCTCCATCTTTTGCAAGCCTGGAAAAAGAACAAGAAGTAGAGTCCTGAGGAGGGGTTCCAAGCATTCTGGTTGTGGTGAGAATGCCAGCGGTGAGAATGTTAAGCATGTCTCATCTGAGACAGCCTCCTTGCACTGAGGACAGAAAATGTGCTTGTGTGTACTGCTAATGGGGTTTGAAGTCACAACTTGGGTGCTGTCCCTTAATTGTTTTTTGTTTTTTTTGGTCAAGGCTAACTCTTTACCACTTGAGTCATACCCCCACTCCCTGTTTTTTGGTGCTAAATTGGAAATAAGAGTCTCATGGACTTCCCTGCCTGGACTGGCTTTGAGCCATGGTCCTCAGATCTCTATCTCCTGAGTAGCTGTGAGCCATTAGCACTCAGCTTCAGAAAACATATTTTTGCCAGTCCTGGGGAGTGAACTTAGGGCCTGAGCACTGTCCTTGAGCTTTCCTCAAGGATAGAGCTCTACCACTTGAGCCACAGCACCATTTCCAGCTTTTCTATGTATGTGGTACTGAGAAATCGAACCCAGGTCTTTGTGCATGCTAGGCAAGCACTCTACCACTACGACAAACTCCCAGCCCAGAAAACATTTTTAAAATTAATATTTCCAGACAGGATGTATGATCATCCCCTTTCTTTGAAGAGGAGAGCCCTCATTTCTAGTGGAATGTCATTTAGAGTTTAGATTTTGTGAACTAAACACAGTTCCTTCTTTGGATGATTCCACTTCTTCTGAGCAAGAAGATGTGAAGGTATTGTGGTAAGTGCTGGAGTCAGGCCTGAGCCCTGCTGTTTAGGTCTACCCAGGAAAAATGGCCCCTTCCCTTTTTGTTCTCTCATCTTTCAGTCCTACATGTAAAACCCCCCTACCCCTAGAGGTCCAGGACCAGCTCCTGTAATCCAGATAACTGGCACAGCTGGGGTCAATGGAACATTCTCCAGGCTCTGAAGTCACCTTCCCATCCACATCTCCACGTTGCCCTTTTTTTTTTTTAACATAATCTCACCCCCCCCATTAGTTCTCTTTCTGCACACTTCCGTCTACATCTGGTGCAGACCAGAAGTTTGGCTCTCCCAAATACTCTCTGTTTAAACCCTATAGAGGTGTCCTTTCTCAACCCTTACATCTGTTGTCATCATCCTAAGGAATGACTCCATCTGGGGGAAATATGTGAGTGTAGGTCTCACCTAAGTGAAGCCAGGCTGCAGCCAGTGCAGAGGGTGCTGATACTGGTCTTATTGAGCAAAATATTGAGCTGATGGTAAAAGAGAAGGAGGTTAGTGAAGAGGCTGAGAGCCTGTGATACAAGGATAGGAGGATCATGGACCGAAGCTCACCAAACGCTGTAAGATCCTCTCGGTGATGTTGAACTTGGAGGAACCTGGGCTCCCCATCTCTTTCATGTAATGCATGTTGGTGATGGTGAAGTTAATGGTGACTGGTACCATGGTAGAGATACTAGCTGTAATGGTGGAAGACAAGAAAAATGTTGGGCTTGGGAAATCATGACCACAGCTGCCTCTGGGTCTAACTGTGGGACTGTTAGAGGTGAAGGAGGGAACATGCTGGAATTTGTTCAGTGTGCATTTGTGGACTGCCTAATGTATGCAAAGTTCTGTCATGAAATCTATGGGTCCAAGATAGAGTCTTCCATTATTGTAGATGAAGGAGTGAAAGGATCATTATGCTGCAGGGGAAGCCAGTGTAAGTGTGTGTGTGTGTGTGTGTGTGTGTGTGTGTGTGTGTGTGTGTGTGTTAATGAAAATCCAGGAGGAGGACTGAGGGTAGTTCCTTGCAGAAAAGCCAGCCTTCGTTTCCTTCCTTCCTTCCTTCCTTCCTTCCTTCCTTCCTTCCTTCCTCCCTCCCTCCCTCCCTTCCTTCCTTCCCCTCTTCTCTCCCTCCTTCTTTCCTTGCTTGCTTCTTTCCTTCCTTCCTTCTTTTCCTTCTTTCTTTACCTTCCTTTCTTTTTCCACTTGGAGGGGGGGAAAGAAACAGCCTGGGGCAAGGGGCCCAAGCCGGGCATAGAACATGGCCACTCCAGGAACTTAAAAATTCTTTCATTGTGGTTACAGGGAGAGGTAGACATGAGAACAGAGAGATCCTCTTAGCCCAGCAAGAGGATCCAATAACCATCCCTATAATCAGATGGCATTGTCCAAATTCCGTCAACAAAACCAGAATGATAGAAACATCTGCCCTCTGGTAAGGATATTGTAATTATTAAGTGGGAGATGGTAGGTGTAGAGGCCACTGCAGTGGTGATCCTAGCAACACAGAAACCAAATGAAATGGTAGTGGCTTAAATAAAGTTTGAGTGATGTATATGGAGACAAAAAAAAAAGAGCCAGAGAGAAGTCTCAAATGGAGAAAAGAGATTAGGTGATAGATGAATTTGGGACAGGAGTAAGACTTGAGCCCTTAGCTTCTGTTTTTGACCATGAAATAGAAGGACTGGGGTGCAATGATGGCTTCCGCTCAGAGATTGATTGGTCCCCATGATGTCAAGGAGACACGTGGACAGATGCTCAGGAATTCCTGTGTGGTATGAGTGGGATATGGAACAACAAAATGGTTTCCAGAACCCCTGGAAATGTAAGTGTTCTTTGGAGAAGCTGAGTGAGCTATGAGAGATGTGATCTGTCTCAAGTGATGGGATAAGTCTTTCATTAGTTTAGTACCCATGAGAACCCGTGGCGTTTTCTACCTGTATTTCTGGTGGTTGAGGGTAGAGCAGGGAAGGAAGTGGTGGTCATATCTGCCTGCCTGCCTTCCTTCCTTCCCCTGCTTCATTCTCTGCCTTCCTCCATTCTCTCCTTATCTTTTGTGCCTCCTTTCTTTTCTTTTAAAATATTCAATGATAAGCTGGGCACTGGCTTTTAATCTTACCTACTCAGGAGGCTGAGATCTGAGGATCATGGTTTAAAGCCAGCCAGGGCACCAAAGTCCATGAGACTCTTATCTCCAATGAAGCACCAGAAAACTGGTAGTGGTGCTGTGGCTCAAGTAATAGAGTGCTGGTCTTGAGCTGAAGAGCTCAGGGACAGTGCCCAGGATGAGAGTTCAAGCCCCAGGACCAAACAAAAAAAAAGTTCTATGCTAATCCTGAGGTTTGAATTCAGGGCCTGAGAGCTATCCCTAAGCTATTTTTTTCACTCTAGGCTAGCAAGCTACCACTTAAGCCACAGCTCCACTTCCTTTTTCTTTTTGATAGTTAAGTGAAGATGAGCATCTCACAGACTTTCCTGTCCAGCTGGCTTTGAACTGAGATCCTGAGATCTCAACTTCTTGAGTAGTTAGGATTGCAGGTTTGAGCCACCAGCATCTGGTACCCACCATGGCTGCAGTTAAAATAATTGTGCCTCTCTTTATATTCTGGTGTATCTGGAGCTGGCCATCATCCTTGGTGTGTTTGTTTGGGTGGAAAAATGGGGGGGCTCTTATTAACCCCAAACTCAGCATGCATTCCTGAGCACCTCTTCTGGATTTCTTCCCATTCAAAAAATCGGTATCGGATCGAGAAGTTGGCTTGGCACCACTGATTTTATTTAAAACTTGTTTTTCAAGGGAGTTGTTTAAAGGCGTGCAGAAAACTCACTGTTGGGGGTCATTTTTGGAGCCAGCTATTACCCTCAGCAACACACACACACTTGCACATACACTCACACACACAGATATAAAAAGGGGAGTAAGGAGAGATGCCTTTGTCAGTGAGGAGGCAATTTAGCCATTGGAGAGAGGGTTTATTGGTGACTGATTCCTCCCACAGTGATGATTCATTAGTACGAAGACAGAGTCCTCATGGGGGGAAGCATCAGACTCCACTTGTGAACTCCAGAGACAGAAACTTTGCTTAACGAACTCCAGTATTTGAAGACATTAAAAGAAAGTTATGTGAAATTCTGTGTGTGTGTGTGTGTGTGTGTGTGTGTGTGTGTGTGTGTGCGCGCGCGCCAGTACTGGGGCTTAAATTAGCAGCTGGGCACTGTCTATCTTGACCCATAGATGCATTTATGGCTTGTGGGTGGTCAGTTGGATATAAGAGACTCATGAACTTTTCTGACTGTGTTGGTTTCAAACCATGATCCTAAGATTTGTCTCCTGAGAAGCTACAATTACAGGCGTGAGCCCTCAGCAGCAGGTTTAAACATGAAATAGTTTTTAAATGTGTGTGTAGTGTGTGTGTGTGTGTGTGTGTGTGTGTGTGTGTGTGTGAATAGTGAAAGGAACTGGGCACTGGTGGTTCACAACTGTAATCTTAGCTGCTTACAGGACTGTGATCTGAGGATGGTGATTCAAATCCAGTCAGGGCAGAAAAGTCTGTGGGTCTCTTATTGCCAATAAATTAGCAGAAAAGCCAGAAACAGAGCTGTGCCTCAAGTGGTAGAGCATTAGCCTTGAACAAAACCAGCCCAGGGACAGACAGTGCCCAGGCCCTGAGTTTCAATCCAGCATTGGCAAATAAATATAAATAAATAAAATTGTAAGGATGTTGTGACTGCATATTTGGTTAATATATATATATATATATATATATATACATATTAAAGAAGAATTCCAATGTGAGGCCTAGATCAAAGTGTGACAAGCTTGATATAGAAAACTGGTGTGACCCAATCTCTTCCCCTTGCCCCAGCCCTAAACCCCAATACAATCCTTTACTATTCAGGGAGATGCTATCCCTGCAGAAGATGGGCAGCTCTAAGTGCTTGGTTTTGGGGGCCCATCCTTCCACACATTCCAGAGCCGAGTATCCTATGCTTGTGGGGTCTTGGGGTGTCTGGATTCTTATCTGTTGGAGGCTGGAGGTGGGGGTGGGCTTAGGCAGTGGAGGCAGGGAGCCTCAGGTCTGGGGTTCAGGTAGAGGAAGATGGCAGGGATAGGGAGACTTTTAAAATTTGAGAATACTCACAGCTGGGGGTTGTGGCCAGGGTGTGGTGGGTATAACCTGTGCAGAGAGAGAAGGAACCAGTAAAAAGTCAGGGGAGGGGAGAGAAGCAGAGAGAGAGAATGTAAAGCAGTACATGATAGCCTGTGCTCACCATCAACATAGAGACTGTCAGGGTCCAGGGTGAAGCGGCCAAGTTGGGTGATGCCGAGGGTCAGCTGGCTCAGCTCACTGTACAGCCGTTCTCTGTCTAGTGTGGACCCCAGGGCATCTGGCCGGTAGGTGCACACTGCGTCGACTGCCGTGGCTGATCCATCCTTCTTGGGCCTGGGGTGGATGGAGAATAGGACAATGAGAAGCATATCTCCATAGAGTTCTGACATCCTTGGGAACCCGGATGAGAAGGGGCCAGAGAAATGTGACAGAATTGAGAATTGAGGGGAACACTCCTTCTGGTGATAAAGAGAAAGAAGAAGGAATTTGCCACGTGTGACCAGGACAGGGGTCCAGTGTTGCTATGAATGCTGCAGATTTTAGGATACTTGTGGGGGAAGATGGGCGGATCAGGGTGGATGCTCGTCTGGATCCCTGGATTCCTGGCCATGCTGAGGAGATCCAGGGGAGGACTGGAAGGAAGGAAGCTGACCCAATGGCTTTCTCTGGGCATCACCTGGCAGAACCCTGGGCTGTTGTGAGAACTCACCTGAGCAGGTCCAGTCTGCAGCCAGAGTAGAGAGGGCCGACACTGGTGTTGTGGAACATGGGCCTGAGCTAAAGAGGAGAAAACAGGAGCTGAGGGGATGGGCAGAGGCACGGCATGGTAGTTAAGGTTGGATGGACTGGTCACCAATGGCTGGAGGATGGTGTGTGTGGGCATAGGTCACATATGGATCAGGAAGGAGGTGGGTGTGGCCATAGAGAGGTGAGGGGCAGGAGTGTGATTGGAGGGGTCTTGGAGGTAGGAGGGACTAGATGGAGATGTGTGGGGTCTTCAAGGAAGGGGTTGTCAAAGTAAGATGTGTGGGCCCCACGTGGGGCTGCGAGTGTTGTGTGTGGGGCTTGAGAGATGGGAGGGGCTGGAGTCAGGTGGGCAGGGTGTTAGAGATGGGAGGGGCTGAAATCAAGTGGGTGGGTCTTAGAGATGGGCTGGGTTTCAGTGGGTGTGGCCTCAGAGAAGTGGGAGGAGCTCTCACCAGACCCTGCAGGACCCTCTCCGTGGTGTTGAACTTCCCCGAACCTGCTTCCTGCATGCCCTCCCTGTAGCCTAGGTTGGTGATAGTGAAGTTGAGGGTGAATGGTATCAGGACTGGGCCTGTGGTTGCAGCTGGGGAGAAGAAGGAGAAGCCACACTGAGTCAGGTCTGTGATGGACACAGAGGACAAGGCAGAGGCCCGGGCCATAGGCCTGATGATTTTAGTGACCATATCACTGGAGACCACAGCCAGGATTGGAGGCCTGACCCCTTCCCTCTCTCACAGCTGGTGTATGGACAGGGCCTGGGACTGGCTTCCCTACCTATGGGTGTGTGGTGATCTGGGGTGACTGGGTACTCACTGTTGGGCGTGGTCACTGTGGTCTGGTGGGTATAACCTGCAGAGAGAGATTGGGAGAGGATGAGGAGGGATTGGGAGGTAGAGACTGAAGGGTGGCAGCCTTGGAGGTGGGGAGATGAGGAGTGCACATTGCAGGGGTGCTCAGAGGGCTGTGCTCACCATCGACATAGAGACTGTCTTGGTCCAGGCTGTAGGGGCCCAGATGGGTGACGCCGAGGGTCAGCTGGCTCAGCTCTCTGTACAGCCGCTCTCTGTCCAGCCCAGGGCCTGTGAGGTCGGGCCGATGGGTGCAGCTGGTGTCCACTCCTGTGGCAGCTCCTTGTTCCTTAGGCCTGGGTAGATGTGATGACAGTAAAGTGTTTCCCCCAACAAAGAATCCCAAGAGTTGTGTGAAATGGGAAGAAAAGGAGCTGGGGGTGTGATAGGTCTGGTGGATTCTGGGTGCAGCAGCCTGAGATTTTCATCATAGGTGCAGAACTTGCACTCCAAGCAAGGCTCAAATTCCTGTGTTCATGATGCGGCAAACTGGGAGGGTCGCTGTAGGGGGGGATTTATTTGTTCAAATGTGGAGACCAGAGACAAGGAGACTGGATGTCAGTGAAACTTATCATGTCATTTCCTGTGACGAGAAACCCTAGACACAGAATTTAGGCTGGAAGGAAATGCACTTTTCATCCCAAGCTAGGGAAAGAATCAGAGCATTCTGTATAAGTGAACATTAGGAAGACACTGGGATGTGGACCCCCGAGTCTCCTGCATTCCACCCCCGAAAGAAGATATTTAGAAGCAAGAAATGAAAGGTCCAGCAATTGTCTTGTGGGTGAGGTCACTTGTGGAGGCCCTAGTCTGCTGTTCTGGACTCTCACCTGAGCAGATCCAGTCTGCAGTCAGAGTAGAGAGGGCCAATACTGGTTTTCTTGAACAGGGTTCTGAGCTGTGGAGGAAGGAGAGCTGGGATATTAAAATGCTGAGCAAAAGGATGAGTGGGGCTTGCACATATGGTCAGGTGTTAGTAGTGGTTGTGGTTTTCCACTGTGCAAAAGGGGTTTACAGTGGGCAGGGCTTTGGAGTGTGGGGGAGGTCAGTGGAGTAGTCTACGGATGTGGTCGAGGACCAGTGGGTGTGGCTTCCTCTGGGGTGGGCGGGGCTCTCACCAGTTTCTGCAGGATTCTCTCTGTGGTATTGAACCTCCCAGATCCAGGCTGACCCAGGTTCTCTTTATACTCCAGGTTGGTGATGGTGAAGTTGAGGGTGAAGGGCACCAGGATGGGACCTGCTGCTGTAACAGGTGGTAAAAAGCATGGGGTGTTGCCTGTGTGTTGGCTGCTTTGGGGGCAGGGCTTGCTCTTGATGGACAGCTTCCTTGAGGAGGTGGCTCAAGTCCTTGTTAAGGGACAGGGACTCAGCAAGAATAACTAATGTGCAGAGAAAGTCCCTCATGTGGCAGGAGGCCAAGGTATCTTTCCTACAGGGAGCTAACATTCCTGTAGAAGTCTTACTTTTGCAATTATTTAGTAAGATAATTTCCCTAGATCTATGTATTTACTGATGAGTAATTAAATGAAGATATGTGGAGATGACATCTGTATGTATCAAACCCTTTGACATTCTTTACTGTCATATGACCAATTGCTTAAAAGTAATCATAATAATAAATATTATATATTTATTTTATTTTTGTAGTTTTGCCTGTCCTGGGGATTGAACTCAGGGACTGCATGCTATTCCTGAGCCTCTTTGGGCTGAAGGCTAGCATTGTACATCTTGAGCCACAGTGCCCCTTCTGGCTCTTTTGAATAGTTTATTGGAGACAAGAATTTCACTAGGACTTTTCTGCCTGGGTTGGCTTTGAACTGTGATTCTCAGGTTTCAGCCTCCTGAGTAGCTAGCATTGTAGGTGTGAGTCACCAAAACCCAGCTCATAAATATTATAATTTGAATCAGTACACAAATGCTGAGCTGTTGGAAGGAACTGGTAGGCCACAAAAAACAGAATCTTTCCACAACAGAACTCAATTTTAAAACAGACCAGATTGTGGGAATATTTATATATCTCCAACCACTTAATTTTTGAGAGTCTGTATTATTATGTGTTTTTATGTCAATGGACACATTTTTACGGCTGCATCTTAATGAAAATGAACATTGCTTAGCACAGACATCTTTAGAGATTTTTGTGACATTTTGTATATGTGCATGAAGAAATAAGATATCAACAGCCACTGTACTCCAATGGCAGGCAGCTGTACCTTGTACTATCTGAGGGTTTTTTTTTTTGCCAGGCTTGGGGTTTTAACTCAGGGCCTGAGCACTCTCCTTGGGCTTTTTCAAGGCTAGAGTTCTACCACTTGAGCCAGCATCATTTCTGGCTTTTTCTATACATGTGGTACTGAGGAATTGAACCTGGGTGTTCATGCATGCTAGATAAGCACTCTATCACTAGGCCAAACTCCCAGCCCCTGAGTTTTTGTTTTTGAAAGACTCCTGCAAACAAAAGAGTGACTTAGGAAATTGACATATAAAAGTACATTCTCCACTTGAATAAGGTCCACTAGTTCCTAGATTTTCACTGAACTAACCTTTCGTAAAATTCTTCCAAGCTTGGGGCCAGGAACATAGCCTACTGTTAGAGTGCTTGCCTAGCATTCACGAAGCTTTGGGTTTGAGTCCTCGGTACCACATACTCAGAAAAAGCTAGAAGTGGGGGCTGTAGGTCAAGTGGTAGAGTACTAGCCTTGAGCAAAAAGTATTCAAGGGCAGTGTCCAGGCCCTGAGTTCAAGTCCCAGGATTGGTAAAAAAAAGAAAAAGAAAAAAGAAAGAAAATTCTCCCAAATTGGGCGCTGGTGGCTCACACCTGTAATCCTAGCTACTGAGGATCCTGATTCAAAGCCAGCTCAGGTACGAAAGTCCATGAGATTCATATCTCCAGTTAACCATCAGAAAACAGAAAGTGGTGCTGTGGCTTAAGTGGTAGAGTGCTAGCCTTGAGCTGAAGAGCTCAGGGACAGTGCCCAGGCCCAGAGTTGAAGCCCCACAACTGAAAAGAAATTCTCCCAAAAGGAGAATTTCTACCTAATACACAGCAATAGTGACATAGAACATAAATGAAATGGGATTTACAGGAATAATGAAGTCTCTCCTGTGGAATGTGTTTAACCAGATGATTGCTTGACACAAGCTCTAATCAAGGGCTATTTGGGAATAACTATTGGTAAAAGAAGCTGATCTGTCTGAGTGGGTTTCTGGCACAGCAAACACCCCAAATATGTCAGTCTAGAACAAAGGGGTACAGGTCAGCGCTCCTCTAGGGGTTGAGAAGGTCTTTGAAAGAAGGTCTTTGAAAGCAAAGGCAGTTGTGGGGTACAGAAACAGAGAATGGTGAAGTGTACTGGGTGCTTGGGGAAAGACTGGGACTACATGAACTCTCAAGGTACTGGGGCATCCTGTGAGATCCATCTAAAACCAGACTAGGCCCTTCTGGGCCAGGCTACTGAGGTCACCATTGCTATTTGTTTCTTGGGCTCCATGGACCCACAGGGAGGGTAAATCCTACCTGAGGGACTGGAAGTCAAGGCTGGTATTGCTGGAGACACAGTGACCACCATAGAAGCTGGGGAAGAAAGACATGCCAAGTGCTTGCCTGGGGATCCCCACTATCCTGGGGGTGTTTTAGGCTCAATGGCCTTGTTCCTTCCATTCTGGAGGTGGCTTTCAGTGTGGAGGGGACAGGGTGGGGTTTAACTTGGTTCATGGCAGAGGGCTGGGGCTGAGAGGGGAGGTGGGATTGAGGGAGACCCAGAATACTCACTGCTGGGGGTAGAGGACAGGCTGTGGAGGTTATAACCTGCAGGGAAAGAGGAGGGAGGGTGAGGAGGGTGGGAGGATGGAGAAAGGAGGTCCAGGAAGAGAGGCTGTGGACTCTTGACAGAGCCAAGCTCACTGGGCCTGTGCTCACCATTGACATAGAGACTGTTGGGGTCCAGACTGTAGGGGCCCAGCTGGGTGATGCTGAGGGTCAGCTGGCTCAGCTCCCTGTACAGCCTCTCTCTGTCCAGCCCAGGGCCTGTGGGGTCGGGGTGGTGGTTGCAGGTGGCATCCACTCCTGTGCCAGCTCCTTTGTCTTTGGGCCTGGGCAGACATAATTACAATAAAGAGTTTGCACAAGGAAGAGTCCTAGATTCCTGTGTGTTGGGTAGGAAAGGGGATGTGAGAGGGTCTCCTAGGGAGGAGAGATGCCAGATTTGGATTCTGGGTACAGAAGCTTAACTTTCAGTCACAGGTTCAGAACTTGCACTCCATGCAAGGCTCCAATCCGCACAATTGTGATGCAGAAACTGGGGGTGAATTTGTTCAGATGTGGACATCAGTGACAAGAAAAACATCATGTCATGTTTCTGTGAAGAGAAATCCTGGGCACAGAATTTAGACCTGAAGGAAATGCTCTGTTAATGCAACTTGCGGGGAGTAAGGAGACCTTCAGTGGAAATGAAAAACTCCAGGGGTTCACTCCTGCTTCTAGCATGCAGGACATCTGAGAGGGGACACTATGGTACTGGACCCTGTGCCTCCTGCATTCCAGCCCTGAAAGAAGATATGTAGAGGAAGGGAGCTCTCACCTGAGCAGGTCTAGTGTGCAGTCAAAGTAGAGAGGGCCAATACTGGTTTTCTGGAACAGGGTCCTGAGCTGTGGAGGAAGGAGAGCTGGGTCAGTAAAGTGCTGAGAGAAGGGTGGGTGGGGCAGTAAGAGTGGGCGTGGCTTCATTCCACGGGCGGGGTTTGTAGTGGGTGTGGCCTTATTCTATGGGTGGTTTGTGGTGGGCGTGGCTTTGATCTGTGGGTGGGTCTTTAAACAATGGGTGGGGCTTTTCTCTGGAGCTTGGGCAAGGTCAGTGGAGTAGTCTATGAATGTGACACAGGTCCGGTGGGCGTGGCTTCCTCTGGGGGAGGGGCTGTGCACCGTGGGCGGGATCTCACCAATTTCTGCAGGATTTTCTCTGTGGTATTGAATTTCCCAGATCCAGGCTGACCCAGCTCCTCCTTATATTCCAGGTTGGTGATGGTGAAGTTGAGGGTGAAGGGCACCAGGATAGGGCTTGCTGCTGTAACAGGTAGGAAAAAGACTCCCAACCTAAGCTCAGGGTATTTCTTGTGTGTCCTCTACTTTGGGGGCAGGGCTTGCTCTTGAATGGACAGCTTCCCCTGGGAGGTGACTTGAGTTCTTGCTAAGGACTCAGCATGAAGGTGATTAAAGTTTTGAGAAACTCTGTCATCTGGCAGAAGGCCAACATATCTTTTCTCCAGGAGCCAACCTCCTGCAGAATTCTTACTCATGTACTTGTTGTTTAATAAAAGTAGTTTCCCTACATGTTTTTCCTCAATAGAAATTATGTAAAGATATCTCGAGGTGGCAGCTTTATGCATGGAATCCTTGGAAGTCCTTTACTTTCATATGATTAATTGTTTGGAATTAATTACTAAAATACATACTATAAATTCCAATCCCAACAATTAATAATTACTGAGCACCAATAATAATGAGATGCAAATGCTGAACTGATAGACTGTGAATAACAGAATCCTTCCATGTCAGAATTCAATTTGAAAATAGTGGGAAGGGAAGGTCTTTGAAAGCAAGGGCAGTTGTGAGTCCAGAAACAGAGGATGGTAAAGTGTACTGGGTGCTTGGGGAAAGACTGGGACTACATGAACTCTCAAGGTACTGGGGCATCCTGTGAGATCCATCTAAAACCAGACTGGGCCCCTCTGGGCCAGGCTACTGAGGTCGCCATTGCTATTTGTTCCTTGGGCTCCATGGACCCACAGGGAGGGTAAATCCTACCTGAGGGACTGGAAGTCAAGGCTGGTATTGCTGGAGACACAGTGACCACCATAGAAGCTGGGGAAGAAAGACATGCCAAGTGTTTGCCTGGGGATCCCCACTATCCTGGGGGTGTTTTAGGCTCAATGGCCTTGTTCCTTCCATTCTGGAGGTGGTTTTCAGTGTGGAGGGGACAGGGTGGGGTTTAACTTGGTTCATGGCAGAGGGCTGGGGCTGAGAGGGGAGGTGGGATTGAGGGAGACCCAGAATACTCACTGCTGGGGGTAGAGGACAGGCTGTGGAGGTTATAACCTGCAGGGAAAGAGGAGGGAGGGTGAGGAGGGTGGGAGGATGGAGAAAGGAGGTCCAGGAAGAGAGGCTGTGGACTCTTGACAGAGCCAAGCTCACTGGGCCTGTGCTCACCATTGACATAGAGACTGTTGGGGTCCAGACTGTAGGGGCCCAGCCGGGCATGGGTCAGCTGGCTCAGTTCCTTGTACAGCTGTTCTCTGTCCAGCCCAGGGCCTGTGATGTTGTGGTGGTAGGTACAAATGGTGTCCACTCCTGTGGCAGCGCCTTTCTTCTCAGGCCTGGGTGGGCATGGGATGGGAAAGATGATAGGTGGATGGGCCAGGATGGAAACCTGCCCTTCCTGGGGCAGGAGTGTAGGGAAATCTTGGGAGGAGAAGGCAGATAGATGGGCAGGAGAAAAGGCAGGTCTAACTAATATCTGATACTGTGCGCAGTTTCCTCATGAGTTTGGGACTGTCCATGTGTCATGAGTTCAAGTATTTGTACTAAATTCAAGGCTCCCATCTGTCTTGTCATGTTTTGGGGTCTCCTTCAGATCAGTTAGAGTGGTATTGGGAGCAAAAGGAAAATGAAGTATTCTACTTTTTATAAATAAAATCTTAAGCACAGTATTCCAAGCCAGGAAGAAATGTCTTTTAGTTGCAAAAAAGTGGTTGAAGGGGAGACAGCATGCACATTGGAACGGCATGGTAAGCGCTAATCCTGAAAAGGTGTGCAGGCTCTGAGGTCATCCAGGAGGAATGTGATAAGAATAGAGGATATTTTGGTGGTGGATGCAGTGTTTTCCTGAATTTCATCCCTGTAGAGGAAAGTGAGGAAGGGTTGGGAAGAATTTGATGGATTTGCACTGGCTGGGAGGAGCTAGTGGGGTCCTCTCTGTGTCCTGTTGTTCTAAACTCTCACCTGAGCAGGTGCAGTCTGCAGTCAGAATACAGGAAGCCCACACTGGTTTTCTTAAACAAAGTCCTGAGCTATGGAAGAAGGAGAGATGGGTGAGGAGGAGGAATGTGGGAGCAGAGACAGGACATAAGTGGGTGTTCCGGGCTGGATTCTGTGGTGTTAGAGTGGCATGGACAGAGCATGGCATATTGAGAGGGCATGGCTTTCCTTGGTGGGCGTGGCCATGCAGAGTGGGCGGGGCTCTCACCAGTCTCTGCAGGATTCTCTCTGTGGCATTGAACCTCCCAGAGCCAGGCTGACCCAGGTCCTCCTTGTACTCCAGGTTGGTGATGGTGAAGTTGAGGGTGAAAGGCACCAGGATGGGACCTGCTGCTGTGATGGGATTAGGAGAGAGACACCATGAGCTTGTTCTGGTTCCAAGAATCTGAACACGGAGGGTCTTCTATGTATATTCATGTACTAGGGATGGCTTCTGTTGGAGTAGCAGCTTCCTCAGGAGGGAACCCAAAATGTCAGCACCCCCCACATTTACCATAATTCATTTTCTGAGATTCATCCATTAGTGAAATGAGACATGTCTGAAGAAAACACCTATGTCCTCTGTTCATGAGTCAAGGCCAACTGGAGGATATTTATGAAACCTGGACTCCTTTGTAGCAAGGGGATTTTTTTTGTGATGTTTATTTTACAGAGGGAAAAAAAGTAAGACAATGGAAGCAACATGGGTGTCCCAGGTTACACTGGATCTAAATGGAAAATATTACATTTGAGTGGTGGGTATATTATAATTTGTGTGTGTGTGTGTGTGTGTGTGTGTGTGTGTGTGTGTGTACAAGTACATGTGTTTGCATGCTAGTACTGTGGTTTGAATTCTAGGGCTTAGGAACAGTCTCCAGGGAATGGCACTGGGGCCAGGTGCAGGTAGAGGATCTGGTACTCAAGGAATTTTGAGCACCTGGGCTGACCCCGTGAGAACCATTAAAAGCCCACCTTTGGCTCCTATGGTTGTGTTACCCCTTCCAACTGTCCTGCCTCCTGTGATGCTCATGATGCTGCAAGAATGTGCAGCCAGGAGAATGCCTACCTGTGAGGCTGGAGGACGGGGTAGAAACCACAGAAGACACGGTGGTCACTAGAGATGGAGGGGAGAAAAGAACAAGTGTGTGTGGTCAGAACCACCATCACCACCTCTGAAATACAGGTAGGACATGCAGAGCCCTGGTGGTGGTGCCAGGGTTTGGGTATAAATTCCTGATTTGTCCCCAGGCACTGAGGGTGTGGCTTTGTGTGATGATGACACAGTGGACATTGGCTGGCTTCACTGCAGAGGGCTGGGGTGAGAGGGGAGTGGGATTGAGGGAGGACCAGAATACTCACTGCTGGGAGTGGAGGGCAGGCTGTGGAGGTTATAACCTGCAGGGAGAGGGGAGGGAGGGTGAGGAGGTTGGGAGGATGGGGAAAGGAGGTCCAGGAGGAGAGGCTGTGGACTCTTGACAGAGCCAAGCACACTGGGCCTGTGCTCACCATTGACATAGAGACTGTTGGGGTCCAGGCTGTAGGGGCCCAGGTGGGTGGTGCCGAGGGTCAGCTGGCTCAGCTCCCTGTACAGCCTCTCTCTGTCCAGTGCAGGGCCTGTGGGGTCAGGGCGGTAGGTGCAGATGGCGTCCACTCCTGTGGCAGCTCCTTCCTTCTCAGGCCTGGAGAGGGCAGGGGACAGAAAAGACAATAGGTAAGTAGACACAGAAGGGCCTTGAGCTCCTTAGTGAAATAGCTGAAACAGACATAAAAGCTGATGGACAGGCAAAAGGTCAGACTTAAATGTTGGCTGGCACTCTTTCAGTGCTCACCTGGGGCTTTTGTGCAGTCTTGGGTTTAGAATTTGCTGTAAAGGAAAGGCTTAAAATCCCATGCATCTGGAACAGGCACTGGGGACTTTAGGATGAGACAGGTGAGAGCAGCATGGAATGTTCTACAGTGAGTTTTATTTTTCTGAAGATTTTAGGAATGAAGGAAATGATCTTCTCTCCAGCGAGAGGGAGGAAGCAGGGCTTCATTTTGGGAAGAGAAAGGCAGGGTCCAATCTAATGACATGCATGATCTGAGACATTGAATTTTGGGAGATGCTAGGGGACATGTGCTGGATCGGCGTGGCCTGGTTTCCACCCCTGAAGAGGATCTGCACAATGAGCAGAGGATGGCCGTGGACTGACTTGTTTTCTCCAGAATCACCTGGGGACACCCTGTCCTTCTGTTGTGAGCTCTCACCTGAGCAGGTCCAGTCTGCAGTCAGAATACAGAGGGCCCACACTGGTTTTCTTGAACATGCGTCTGAGCTGTGGAGGAAGGAGAGAAGGGTGAGTTGCAAGGCTCTGGGAATGAATGGGGGAGCCAAAGGTAGTGGGTGGAACTGCCACTGTCAGCGAAAATAAGTTTTGTGGGCTCCATTGAGAGATCTTCTCCCCATGAATATGAGACAGTTGGTGTGGGCCTGGCTTTCTGTCCTAGTGTGGCTATGACTTGAGGGGGGGAAGGTGCTTAATCTGTGGGGTGAGGTTGATGTAGGTGGCATGGCTTGAGTGGGCGTGGCTTTCTTGGTGGGCGGGGTACACAGAGTGGGCGGAGCTCTCACCAGTCTCTGCAGGATTCTCTCTGTGGTATTGAACCTTCCAGATCCAGGCTGACTGAGGTCCTCCTTGTACTCCAGGTTGGTGATGGTGAAGTTGAGGGTGAAGGGCACCAGGATGGGACCTTCAGCATGGGAGAAGGACAGAGGAAGTTCCCTTTTTGCTCAGCAATTTTTCTTTATTCCCAAGTTATTGTCTGAGATTCACATCTTTGTGGGCTGAGAAATGTCTGAAGAAACATCTAGGTCCTGTGTTCATGAGTCTAGGCTTGTTGGAAGGTCTTTATCCAAACTGGACTCATTGGTTTGAAGGGAGCGTTTTATGATGCATATTGTACAGAGGCACAGAGTGACACAATGGAAGGGAAGTGATTTGTCCTAGCGCACACCATCTCTAAAAGGAAAACATTCCATTTGAGTGCTAGATATGTTATAATTATGTGTGTATGTGTGTGTGTTTGTGTGTGTGCACGGTGACATTGCAGATTGAACTCTCAAGTTTAGAAACAGGATTCAGATAATGGCACAGTGTCTGGGTGCTGGCAGGGCACAGTAGTACTCAAGAAATTATGAGGACCTGTGATAGCCATCAAGAGGCCATCTTGGGGTTTTTAGGACATGTCTTCCCCTCCATCCCTCTTCCTGCCTCTTCTCATGCCTGGGATGCTGGCAGAGTGTACAGCCAGAATGCCTACCTGTGGGGCTGGAGGTCGGGGTTGGCATCGCAGAAGACACGGAGGTCACTAGAATAATGTTGGGAAGGAAAGAACAAGGGTGTGTGTGGGGGGACTGCCATCACCTCTGAAATACAGGTAGGACAGTGCAGATCATGGGTGGAGGTGAAGGGATTAGGGTACAAATTCCTGATTCATCCCAGGCGTTGGGGGTGTGTCTATGTGTGAAGATGACTCAGTGGACATCGACTGGCTTCACTGCAGAGGGCTGGGCTGAAAGGGGAGGTGGGATTGAGGGAGACCCAGAATACTCACTGCTAGGGGTGGAGGGCAGGCTGTGGAGGTTATAACCTGCAGGGAGAAAGGAGGGAGGGTGAGGAGGGTGGGAGGCTGGGGAAAGGAGGTCCAGGAGGAGAGGCTGTGGACTCTGACAGAGCCAAGCTCACTGGGCCTGTGCTCACCATTGACATAGAGACTGTTGGGGTCCAGGCTGTAGGGGCCCAGCTGGGTGACGCTGAGGGTCAGCTGGCTCAGCTCCCTGTACAGCCGCTCTCTGTCCAGCCCAGGGCCTGTGGGGTCGGGGTAGTAGGTGCAAATGGCGTCTACTCCTGTGGCAACTCCTTCCTTCTCAGACCTGGAGAGGGTAGGGAAGAAGAAAGGCAATAGGTGGGAAGACAACAGAGGTCCTGATCTTCCTAGCAAAATGATGGAAGCAGACGCAGTAGAAGAGAAGGCCAGTGGGCAAGCAAGAAGATAGATTGAAATATGAGAATGTGTCCCTTTTTAGCCAGCCTGGGATTTTTATCAGTCTGGGGTTTGGAACTTTAACTAAATGAAAGACTTACACCAGTATGCTCATGGCTCAAGATTGGGAGAACAGCACTGAATGTTCATCTACAATGGAAGTTATGTTTTTCTGAAGAAATCAGTGTGAAGGAAATGATCTATCCAAAGCGAGGGAGGAAGCAGGGCTTTGTTTTGGGAGGAGAAAGGCAGGATCCGATCTAAAGTTGTGCAGGATCTGAGCATTGGAGGAGAGAGGTGCTAGGGGACTTGTGGTGCTGGATCCAGCATGTCCTGATTTCCACCCCTGAAGGGGATCTGCACAATGAGCGGAGGATGGCCGTGGACTGACTTGTTTTCTCCAGGATCACCTGGGGACACCCTGTCCCTCTGTTGTGAGCTCTCTCACCTGAGCAGGTCCAGTCTGCAGTCAGAGTAGAGGGGGCCCACACTGGTTTTCTTGAACAAGGGTCTGAGCTGTGGAGGAAGGAGGGAAGGGTGAGTGTAAAGGAAGAGTGAATGAGTAATGGGGCCAGAGGGAGTGGGCAGATCTGGTATGGTCAATGACAGTGAGTTGTGTGGTTCTAAGTAGTCTTCCCTCCTGGGTCTGAGAGAGATGGTGTGGGCGTGGCTTTCTGCTGTGGGCGTGGCCACACGCATTGGCGAAGGTGGGCCAGGTGGGCGGAGTCTACATTCCTGTGGGTGGTTTGGTTTGAGGAGGCGTGTCTCGGTGGGTGGGGTCCTGCCCAGTGGGCGGGGCTCTCACCAGTCTCTGCAGGATTCTCTCTGTGGCATTGAACTTCCAAGATCCTGGCTGATCCAGGCCCTCCTTGTACTCCAGGTTGGTGATGGTGAAGTTGAGGGTGAAGGGCACCAGAGTGAGACCTGCTGCTGTGGTGAGATTGGGAGAGACACACCAGGAGCTGGTTTTTAATCTAGGGACCTGTGCATGGGTTCTCTTCTGATTGTGTACAAGATGAGATGGGGCTTCCCCAAGAGTCGACAACTTTTTCAGGGAGGAGTCCTAAAATGTCAGCACTCGAATGTTCTGAAGAGGAGGAGGTTTGCTTTTGGATGTAAGCACCCTCTCACAGAAAGCAAGCTCAGCTGATCTTTAATGTGCATGAGGCGATATGTACTGCCTTTATTTCTGAGCTGTTTGTTTTTGTTTTCCTTACCTTGTTCTCTGCGATTCACATATTTATGGATAATGTCTGAACATTAACATTATTAACATTATGTTCTTGTTTATGAGTCATTGCCTGCTGGAAGGTCTTTATCCAAATTGGACTCATTGGTGGATAGTGGATATATATACATACTTATATATGGGAGGGGGTCCTGGGGTTTGAACTCTGGGCCTGGATGTTTTCCCTGTGGTCTTCAGCTCAAGGCTACTAACCCTCGGAGCCACAGTACCACTTCATCTTTTCTAGTGGTTAATTGGAGATAAGAGTCTCATGGACTTTAGTGCCTGGGCTGGCTTTGAACCTCGATCCTCAGTCTCCTGCACAGGGATAGTGGATATTTTTATGATGCTCATGTTACCAAAGGAAAAATGAACACAGTGGAGATGGGCTGATTTCTTGCCTATAACATCTAAGAAAAAGACACGCTATTTAAATATAGGGTATATTATTATTATTATTGTGTGTGTGCATGCGTGCATGTGTGTGGGCATGTGTGTGTGTGTGCGTGTGTGTGTGCGCGCTTGTAGTGGAGAATGAATTCAGGGCCTGGGTTCTTTCCCTTAGCATTTTTTTTTTTGCTCAAGCCTTGCACTCAACCATTTGAGTCACAGCTCTGTGTTGGGTAATTGTTGGTTAATTGGTAATAAGGCTATCTCCAGTTCCTACCTGAGCTAAAAGCAAGACATGATCCTTGGATCTCAGCCTTCTAAACAGCAAGTATTACAACTATGGATTACAAATTATTAACTGAGATATATTATTTTATCATTTATGTGTTTCCTCTTTATGTAACAAATGTGAGACTGTGTTATTGATTTAGGTTCTGATCATATATGTGTTTCTGACTATAGATCCAATTTGCTAAATCAACCTTGTGATGTTCATTGTGTGATACTTTCATGTATCCTGACAGGAATGTCTGTGTCACCCATGGACAGAAAATACTATGGTCAAGGAACCAACAAGAGAAAGAAAAAGAACCAGCAAATCCTCTTGGTAAATCAAGCCACTCCTGGCTCTATTAATTTTTTAATATTGTCTTTAGTTTTGGCAATTTTTGCTAGTGATAAAAAGTTAAGAGACTTATGGAAGCCAAACATGCAAAGAATAGGATATCCAGAGAAGGCACTGTTATTTCTAGACACTGAATAAACTGCATGTGCTATACTTACTTTTCTACTATGTAGAAATGACTATGGATCCTTGTAGGTATGGAAGCAATACTAAATTTACATTCATAAAATATTACCAAAGACAGTCATCTTTTCTCTGCAGTCCATTAAATACAGAATTCCTCAAACAGAAAGCAAACTGATAGCCAGTTGGTTAGCTGTGTGAGTGAGCCATCGATCTTTCTCTGAGTTGCTTTGGGGCAAAAAGCATGGCAGAACTCTGGGCACAATGTGCTGGTCTGTAGCCATGGAAGGGTTGGGACGATTTTAGGAGTGCTGGGTAAACTCTGGGATTGAGAGAATGGCACAGACTGCCTGGTACTGGAGGAAGTACTAGGATTCAAGGAATATATTTGGGTCCTAGGAAGACGCTGAGAAAGCCAGGAAGAATGCATTTTGGCTCCTTGGTACGTACTATTTCCTTGACACATCTTCCCACTGCTATGTTGCTAGGGACGCTGGGAGAACGTGCAACCAGGAGAATACCTACCTGTGGGGCTGGAGGATGGGGTTGGCACCAGAGAAGACAAGATGTTGGGGAGAAAAAGAACATGTGTTTGTATCCACCATCACCTCTGAAATACAGGTAGGACAATGCAGATCCCTGGTGGTGGTGCCAGGGTTTGGGTATAAATTCCTGATTTGTCCCCAGGCATTGGGGGGTGTGGCTTTGTGTATAGATGACATAGTGGACATTGACTTGGTTCATGGCAGAGGGCTGGGCTGAGAGGAGAGGTGGGATTGAGGGAGACCCAGAATACTCACTGCTGGGGGTGGAGGCCAGGCTGTGGAGGTTATAACCTGCAGGGAGAGGGGAGGGAGGTGAGGAGAGTGGGAAGATGGGGAAAGGAGGTCCAGGAGGAGAGGCTGTGGACTCTTGACAGAGCCAAACTCACTGGGCCTGTGCTCACCATTGACATAGAGACTGTTGGGGTCCAGGCTGTAGGGGCCCAGCTGGGTGATGCCAAGGGTCAGCTGGCTCAGCTCCCTGTACAGCTGCTCTTTGTCCAGTCCAGGGCCTGTGGGCTTGGGGTGGTAGGTGCAGATGGCATCTACTCCTGTGGCAGCTCCTTCCTTCTCAGGCCTGGGGAGATAGGAGAGAGGCAAGATAATAGATGGGCAGACTACAGAGGGGTCTTGAGCTTCCTGATGAAAGTGCTGAGGCAGCCACAGGAGAAGCAAAGTCTGGTGGACAGGAGAAATTAGACTTAAATGTGTGAGTGCACTGCCTCTGAGCCGGCGTGGGGTTTTGGATCAGTTATGGGCTTTTAACTTTTCCTTAAATATAAGGCTCCAAGCAGCCCGCTTGGAGTACAGGGCCTGGGTGGAGGGGCAGGGGAAGTAGGGAGATTATCATATCTGAGTTAGGTGGGATCAGCATTGAATGTCAGTGGATTGTCATGTGTTTTGATGAGAAATTTCGGGTGGAGAAGGCTAGCCTGAAGGAAATGCTCTCACAGTCCCTAGTGAGGGAAGAGGTCAAGGAATTGGCTATGGAGGGGGAGGCCATCGCTGCTCATGGTGTGCAGGTTCTTGGGACATCTTTGGGAGAAGATGGTTGGGTTAAGGAACAATGTGGTGCTGGATCTAGCGTCTCCTGATTGCCAACATGCTGAAGGTGGAAGGGAGGATTGAACCAGAGCCCTGTCCCACTGTTCTGAGGTCTCACCTGAGCAGGTCCAGTCTGCACTCAGAGTACAGGGCACCAGCACTAGTTTTCTTGAACAAGGGTCTGAGCTGTAGAGGAAGAGGAGCAGCATCAGTAGAAGCATTGAGGGAAGGAGTGTGGGGTGGGGCACTTGTGGGTGGATGTGGCTTGTATGGAGGGAGCTGGTCTTAAGTTGGTGTATTTAGGTTAAGGAAGAGGGAGGCTCTATGGGCGTGGTATAATGTGGGTGGGCGTGGCTTTCTCTTGTGGGTGGGGATTAGAGTGGGCAGGGCTCTCACCAATCTCTGCAGGATTCTCTCTGTGACATTGAACTTCCCAGTTCCAGGGTGACCCATGTCCTCCTCATATTCCAGATTAGTGATGGTGAAGTTGAGGGTGAAGGGTGCCAGCTTGGAGCCTGCTGCTGTGGAGATGGGGTGTGGGGAAAAGGCACCACTGAGCCCATTTTTCTCCATGCCCTTGGCTGTGGGTGCATCTCTGTGGCATATATGCAATTAGTGGGTGGGTCTTGCTGTAGGATGACCCTTTTCCGCTGAGTATAGACCCCAGACATCAGCACCCACTGTGGAATATGCTTTTCTTTTCCTCTTCCTCCTCCTCTTCGTCCTCCTCCTCCTCTTTCCTCCTCCTCCTCCTCCTCGTCCTCCTCCTCTTCTTTCCTCCTCCTCCTCCTCCTCCTCCTCCTCCTCCTCTTCCTCCTCCTCCTCCTCCTCCTCCTCTTCTTCTCCTCCTCCTCCTCCTCCTCCTCCTCCTCCTCCTCCTTCTTCTTCTCTCCCCCGCCCCTCTGTCTCTATCTCTCTTTTTGCGAGTCCTGGGACTTGAACTCAGGGTCTGGACACTGTCCCTGACCTTCTTTTGCTCAAGGTTAGCATTCTATCACTTGAGCCACAGCATCACTTTCAGCTTTTTCTGTGTATGTGGTACCAAGGAATCAAATCTAGGGTTTTGTTCATGCTAGGCAAGCATTCTACCACTAGGCCACATTTCCAGCCTAGGGTTTTTTTTTTTTTTTAAAGAAATGTCTACCTGTGGAACCCAGGGCAGGAGCGGCTGATGTCGGCATGATGGTTGAGACCATAGCAGCTGAAAAATAAAAATCACAATGCAGTGACTGTGGGGTGAGAAGAGTAGAGAAGGAAAGGATCTTTCCCAGACAAGAACTACCCACCCCGAGACTTGCCCTGAAGTGTAGGTTGGGTATGTGTTTTCTGAGACAGGAAAGTAAAGATGAGTTTTAAAACTAGGGCTTTCCTATAATCTTCCTTTTCTAGGGTGTGTGATAGGGAACAGCAGAGAGAAAGGAGGGCTTCAAGGTGAAGTGACAAAGAAATTACTCACTGCTGGGGGTGGAGGTCATGGCCCAACGATAGTTGTAACCTGCAGAAAGATAGGACAGTGTGATCTGAAGGATGGCAAATAGGAAAAGGAGGCTAGGATCTGGGATTTAATTAATGAATAGATTATTTTTTTGGTGGTCCTGGGAAATTGAATTCAGCATCTCATGCCTGCTGGACAGGTATTGTGCCAGTGGAGTCACATTTCATATGGCTTGAGCCATGCTGCCAGCCTCTTTTGACATTGGTCATTTTGCTTTCCTTCCTGGCTTGCTTTACTCCTTTCCTCTCCCTGTTCTACCCTTCCCCCTTCCTTTCTGTTTCCCCCCCAGTCCTGGGGCTTGAACTTAGGGCCTGAACACTGTCCTTGGGCTTTCTCAAGACTAGAGCTTTGCCATTTGAGCCACATCACCACTTCTGGCTTTTTCTGTGTATGTGGTACTGAGGAATCGAACCTGGGTCTTCATGAATGCTAGGCAAGCACTCTACCATTAGGCCACACTCCCGGTACATCCCTCTCTTTCTTTTGGTGCCACTGGGAGTTGAACTCAATGCCAGTGGAATATCCCTTGAGCAACACCCCGTCATTTGGGTCATACCCCACCACTCAAAACCATGCTCACTTCCTAAGTCACACCCACCATGAGAGCTATGCCCGCTCCATAGAGCCAAACCCACTATGTGAGCCCCATGGCTTAAGTTATGCTCACTAGGAATCAAACCCAGGGCTTCATGCATGTTAGGCAAGCACTTTACCACTGAGCCACGTTGCTTAAGGCACATGCCATTACTTCAAGCCACACCCTCACCATAGGAGCCAAGCCCATCATACAAAGCCACACCCACACACTTTACCTCATGCCCAGGATATGAGCTATAGGCTCCACCCATTTGGCCACGCCCCTACCATGTTAGCCACAGCCCTACCACAGGACCCATGCCCCACCATTTAAAGCCATGCTGTCACTGCTTAGGCCACACCCAGTATAAGAGTCACAGGGGCCATTCCCTTACCCTATATGCCATATCCCCTACTGCTTGAGCCACACCTCAGCCCTTAAACCACTCCACTAGCCCATCTTTTAAAAATCAGCATCGATGCGTTGTACAAGAAGGTTTCATTCTGACATGTCTATAGATGCATAAAGTATGATGCCTTGTCCAGATTCAGCCCCTCCTGTCACATGTCTTCATCCCCACTTGTGTGTGATGGACCTACAGTCTACAGAGTCTTGAGCACTTGTTGACACCACTCACCATTGACATAAAGGCTGTTCCTGTCCAGGATGAAGGCTCCTAGCCGGGTGATGCCTTTGGTCTCATGGCTCAGCTCCCAGTACAGGCGCTTGCGGTCCAGCCTAGTGCTGGTGGGTTTTGAGTGATGGGTGCAGATCATATGTATCGAAGTGGCTGATCCATCCTTCTCCGGCCTGGAGTGGAGGGGGCGTGGGAGTGGGGTAACATAGATAAGACTGATGATGAGGTTTGCAAGTATGGTACTGCCTGCAAAAAGAAGCTAAGAGCAGCTTTCTTAGACGGCCAGAGAAAATGGAGACAGAAGAGCTCGCATTTGTAAAATGATCACTAGATGGTCATGCAGAATTGGTATTGTTCCCCATCCGTATATGGCTTAGCTTAATCCCGATCCAAAATTCTTGTATCTAGGAGTGTCTCTGATTTCAGAGTTGCATGGTTTTTTTTTTTGGAAAATTTGCATAGATTTCCCCCTTGGCCAGAAAAATCTTCAATCCTGTGAGATTTTTTGACATATTTAGAATGCCCCCATAGCATCTAAGAATCTTCAGATTCTTCTGGTCTATTAGCTTGACTTTGGATTGAGTTTTGCTGGTTCTGGGATTTGAGTTCAAGCTCTTGCTTGGCTCTTTTGCACGAGGCTGGTGCTTTGCCATTTGACCCACAGATCCACTTCTTGCTTTTGGATGGTTAGTTGGAGTTAAGGGTCTCACAGATTTGCCTGAGCTGGTTTTGAACCACAATCCTCAGATCTCAGCCTCCTCAGTAACTATGATTATAGCTGTAAGCTATTAGTACCTGGTTTCTGAATTGTTTTCTTTAATTCATTCAGTTGCTTGTTTGAATGCTCTTTGAGCTTAGTTAGTTGTTTGTATAGGAGAAGGAGTGAAACAAGAAAGCATATGGAGTAATGAAAAAGGTATATTACATGTATGTTATACACATATACATGCATGCATACATGTACATAACATGTATAATATATACATATGTATGTATAATACATATCTATTTGTGGAATCATCACAATAAAATTCCCTTCCATTTTTAATGTATGAATAATTTAAAAACAAAAAAATAAGCAAACAATAACAGAATTTGTAAATTTTGGCTGGGCACAGTGGCTCACACCTGTAATCTCAGATAGTCAGGATGCTAAGATTGGAAGGATCATGGTTCCAGGAGAGTTTAGGCAAAATATTTGCAAGACCCCATGGCAAGAGAAAAAGCTTGCTGAGGTGGTGTGTGTTTGTCATCTCAGCTATGTGGGAAGCATAAATAGGGGTCCAGGTTGACCCAGACAAAATGACACCTTATCTTAAAAATAGGCAGCTAGGAAAAAATGGCTGGGGCCAGGCCTTGGTGGTTCTCATCTGATCTGAGGATCAAGATTTGAAGCCAGCCCAGGCAGGAAAGTCTGTGACACTCTCATCTCTAATAAAGTACTTAGAAAAAGCCACAAGTGGCTCTGTGGCTCGTGTGGAAGGGCATTAGCCTTGAGCATAAAGAGGCTGAGGGCCCTATATTTAAGCCCTACACTGGCAAAAGAAAAAAAAGGCTAGGCATAGCTCAGTAGCACAGCAAGAACCAATCTGGGAGTTCAAACCTTAGTACCACATTCTGTATCAATATCTATATAAATATGCTTGTATGTGTGCATCTATATCTATCATCTATGTATATAGGTATCCATATACCTCTGTCTGTCTCTGTCTCTGTCTCTGTCTCTCTCTCTTCATCTCTCTTTCTCATGTTGGATTTCAATTTTTCAGATTTAGGAAGGTTTAATATGCATTAACCTTCTACCAACCCAAACCTAGATTAGGACAAAGGAAAACAGAAACTACAAATAAGCAACAAACCAAACAAACGAAGTAATAAACCAACAGGCAAATAAAAACAGCTGGACAGCCAAACACTTAGGTACGAAATCACTTTCAAGTACTTCCAATAGAAGGTAGAAAATCTGCTTGCTTTAGTTTCATTTGTGCCTTATGCATTTTCCCAAGTCTAGGAGGATTTTGGCACTTTGGAAGACTTCGCTTCCTTGGGGGGTGATCTCCAAAAGACAAGGAGGAGAACAAAGAGAAGACCTTCGAATGGACACCTGCTAGGACAGAATTTTACAGGTACCCAGTTGAGAAGCAAGATGAATTCAGGAACAGAAGCTTGGAGACATAGCAGAATGCAAGGATATATTCTTAAAGGACTCACCTGAGTGAACTCAGTTGGCAGCCAGAATACTGGGGGCCGATATTGGTGTTTGTGAACACAGGACCAAGCTGGGGAGAAAAGAGTGGGATAAGAAGGCTTGAGGGAGTCAGGCTCCAGGGAGAAGCAGTTAGCCAGGGGGAGAAAAGAGTGGGATAAGAAGGCTTGAGGGAGTCAGGCTCCAGGGAGAAGCAGTTAGCCAGCACCTGCAGGCTCTTACCATGCGTTGCAAAATGGCTTCAGTAGTGTTGAATTTGGCAGATCCTCGGTGCTTCATATCTGCTGTGTATTGCAGATTCATGATGGTAAAGTTGAGAGTAAAAGGAGCCAGGCTGGGCACCGTGGCTGAAACAAGAAAGGCAGAGGAGAGATGTTGATACCCGTTGTGGGGTTTGAACTCATGTCCTGGGCACTCTCCCTTAGCTTTTTTTTTTTTTTTTGGCTCAAGGCCAGTGCTCGACCACTTGAGTCACAGCTCTACTTTTGGCTTTCTGGTGTTTCACTGAAATTAGAGTCTCGCAGCTATCCTGCCTGGGCTGGCTTTGGGTCACCATCTTCTGATCCCAGTCTCCTAGTAGCTGGGATTATAGACATGATCACCGGTGCCTGGCTTCAAAGTTTAAACACAGCTGATGGTAGGTGTTGTTAGCCTTGGTATTTGGGGGAGGGGCAGCAATTGTTACAGCACCAGCTTCCAACTCCACAATGGCTGTGGATGTCCTGGGAGACTCAAGTCCCTTATATAAAAATGGATTGGTGCCGCTGGTCCTTGGCACCCAGTACATTAGCAGCATGAATGGCTTTTACCTCTTTGTCATCATCACAATCACCATCACCATCACCATGATCACTGTCACCACCATCAAGATCACTGTAACCACCATCATCAACACCATCACAACCACCACCACTACCACCACCACCATCATCATCCATCATCATCATCATCATCATCATCATCATCATCATCACCAATCATCATTTTCATCACCACCACCATCACCACCACACCAACACAGACCTTCTGAGGACAGAGACTCTTTTGTGCTCCTCAGAGCACTTCCTATGGTACTTCCTATGGCACTTCCTAGACCCACTACGACATTCCATCTTCACTTGAAAGAATAACATCAGATACATACTCCTCTGCTCCTCCCGCAGAGGTGGCACGAAGTGTTACTTACTGAGGAGGCTGGGGATGGAGGATGGAGTCCCAGAGGTCCCAGGATGTGCCGTGGAGGTTCCAGGAGCTGAGGAAAAGCCCACAGTAGTGAGAAGCAAGGCATTTTCACTAGGCCAGGGGTGGGGGTGGATGTGGGGGTTGGGTTGGGACTCTCTCTGAAGCTACCCACTCAGATTCTCTGCTCTTGGGACATAGTGGGCAGGGGTAGCTGTTGGCCTCTGCTCTGGCTGGGGAAAGGGACCCATTTGTCCAGTACTTACAGCTGGTGGTGAGTGCCGAGCTTCGATGTGTAAAACCTGCATTGGGAGGGAGAGAAATAGATAAGGGTTGAGGGCAAGGCAGGAATGAGGGAGACTGGGGAAATGGTGGGAAGTGGAAGGCGCAGGCTGCTTCTCCATCAATATTACCACACCAGAGACATCCTTGAAGAAGAACTCGGAGGTCCAGATCACTCTCAGCATGCCCTGAACACTCGGCCAGGCCCTCATGGAGCCTTTCCAGCAAGGCAGAGAGATGCCTCCACTCTCCACTCACCTCCCCCCGCCCCCCAGCCCCTCACCATTGACGTAAAGGCTGTCTCTGTCCAGGGTGTAAGGCCCCAGATGGGTGATGTTGTTGGTTAGCTGACTCAGCTCCCAGTACAGCTTCTCTTTGTCCAATCCCAAGCCAGCAGGGCCAGGATGATATGTGCAGATGGCATTGACGCTGGTGGCTGCCCCATCCTTGTCAGGCCTGGGGAAGCACCCCACATGATTGGTTTAAATATCTGTCTGTCTGTTTGGTCTTCCCTCTTGCGCTCCTTCCCTCTCTTGCCAAGTCTGAATGGTAAATGGGACAGGTGCCTGCTTGTTGGTCTGTGGGAAACCATAGCTGGTTCAGTCTGAAGTCTCAGCTGCGATCCTAGTTACAGGCCACTGGCCCTGCTAACCAGCCCTGAGGTCCTAGGGGTGTAAGTACAATATCTCCCAAAGTAACAGCTTCCACCAGGTGGGAGAGGCCTGGTTCAGGTAGTAGAGCCCCAACTAGTGAATGAAAGCATCAGATACTGAGTTTGAGTCCTAGTCTCACACAAAAAAAAATCCCCCAATAATCAAAAAGTAACACTTTTCATATATTCAAGATGGGAGATATTGTTCAGTTCCCCAGTGATACTTATACTAATTAGATATCACATACAAAGCAATTAGGTATCATTCAAAGATATATAATATATATCTATGTAAATATAGACATAATATGAAAGTGTGTGATGTTTATGTATCCTATTGCTGAGCACATTATGTATTATGGTTATTCCTAATATTGATATGAAACTAGTTTCAGATGATTGTGTGTGTGTCTGGGTGCATGGACACGTGTGCACACAGGTGATGGGGCTTGAACTCGGGGCCTGGATACTGTCCTTGAGCTTTTTGTTGTTGTTGCTCATGGGGCTTGAACTCAGGAACTGGGTACTATCCTTGAGTTCTTTTGCTCAAGGCTAGAGCTCTACCACTTTGAGCTATAGCAACACTTCTAGTTTTCTGGTGTTTAATTGGAAATATGAATCTCAGGTCCTTTTGTGCCCAGGCTGACTTTGAACCTTGATCCTCAGACCTCAGCCTCCTGAGTAGCTAGGATTACAGGTGTGAGCCACCAGTGCCCAGTTCTCTAGATTTTTTTTTTTTTTTGCCAGTCCTGAGCTTGAGCTCAGGGCCTGACACTGTCCTTGGACTTTCTCAAGGCTAGAACTCTACCACTTGAGCCTCAGCACCACTTCTGGCTTTTTCTATATATGTGGTACCAAGGAATCGAACCCGGGTCTTCGTGCATGCTAGGCAAGCACGCTACCATTAGGCCAAACTCCTGGCCCTCTCTAGATTTTTTAAATCAAAGCTAGTAGTGATCTACTACTTGACCCACAGCTCCCCTTCTGGTTTTTATTGGTAATTAACTGGAGACAAGAGTCTCTTAGACTTTCTTTGCCCAGGCTGTGATCCTCAGGTCTTACTTAGACTTCTGAGTAGCTAGGATGACAGGTGTGAGCCACTGAAGCCTGACTACTATTTTCATTTTTGTGACACTAGGGATTGATCCCAGGCCCTGCACAAGGCAGGAAAGATCTCTACCATGAAGCCATATTCTCAGCTCTACTTGGAACTGTTTGCTTTAACTCATTTTCACACAATTGCCACATATATGTGTGATCTATAGGGCAAACACCACATCACTTACATAGTATACCACACATATATATCACACATATATGTAGGTTGTATGTATATGTGATTTGCATAGGTTGGATATGTGTGTGATATGTGTGGTTGAGTGTGGCCATGTGTAGTGTATGTGTGACTATGTGGTTGTATGTGCTTATGTCGTATGTTGTTGTGTTTGTGGATGTGGTTGTGCATGTGTGGTTATATGTGGTGTGTGTTTGTGTGTGTGTGTGTGTGTGTGTGTGTGTGTGTGTGTAATCCATGACCTAAAATGGTAGCATTTCCCTGCTTGATGTGGCACAAGTTACTTACTTGTTCTGCTCTTAGTTTCCCCTCGGCACTGATTCATGAGGCTATACTGAATACGAAATGCACAGTGCATTCCTCTGCCTCCTGGTAGTAGCTAGGACTGGCATCCTTGTGGATGCCTAGTTTGCACAGTGAGTGTGCTTAGGTGAGGAGTGCCAAGCTAGCCTTACATTTCATCCACCTGTGGGTCCTGCTTTTTTGGGGGAGCCTCTCACCTGAGTGAGGTTAGTCTGCAGCCTGAATAGAGTGCCCCCAGACTGCTATTCTTCATCAAGGGTTTGAGCTGTGAAGGAAGAGAACCAAAGTAAGAAAACAACCTTGGCGGGGAAGCTGGGAGGAGCTGAGGCTTTGGTGGGACAGACTGGGCAGGGGTGATGTGGATGAGAGTCCCTAGGGGGTGTGGCTTGGGTAAGCTGTGGGTGGGGCTGGCCCTAATGGACAGGGCCTGAGGGGTTGTGGGTGGGGCTTGCCACCCAGTGGGTGTGGACTGTGAGTTGTGGGTGGGGCGGTCCCTAATGGGTGTGGCCTAGGCAAGCTGTGGGTGGGGTTGATCCTACTTTGAGTATGGTGGGCGTGGTCTTGGCAATGGGGGCGGGGCTCTCACCAGGGACTGCAGGACTCTCTCTGTGGTGTTGAACTTCCAGGAGCCTGGATATTCCATGTTCTTCTCAAACCCCAGGTTGGTGATGGTGAAATTGAGGGTGAATGGCACAGGGCCAGGGACCATGGCTGTCATCAGGGAGGAGGAAAGGAGGGAAGGAGGGCATGGCTGGTTAGATTTGGTCTATGTTCTGAGACAAGGACCCAGACACCTGGTGTTGGAGGGCCACAGCTAAAATTTATTGCTTGGATTACTTTTAGTTGTAAATACACACATGGTTTCGGGCCTACTCAGTGCAGTGAAGTTGGAGAGACACTGCCTGTGGCTTGCTCAGAGCAGCACCTGTCTGGGTGTGGTGAGTGAACTGACATGTCTGCTAGGTGCAGTTGTCTAATAAATATTTGTTGAACTAACTTCCCTGTGTTAGGTTCTTAAACACACAGTCACACATCACTGAAGGAAGATGGTATATTCTGGGAAATGTGTTGTTATGCGGCCCTGTCTTTGGGCAAACATCAGAGTGTACTTACCTGAAGAGATGTGATCTAATCTTATGGGCCATTGTCATGTGGGCTGTCCCTCAAATCTCTACATTTTGGTAGAGGCTGAATGACATTTATTAAGTGTCCATGACTATTCATAACATGATAAACCAATGGCTATTCATGAACCTTCAGCAAATAATCACAATCAAGGAATATGTATGAACACAAGGGAATTTTTTTTTTTTGCCAGTCCTGGGTCATGAACTCAAGGCCTTAGCACTATCCCTGTTTTTGTTCAAGGCTAGTGCTGTACCACTTTAAGTCAATCTCACTTCTAGTCTTTGGAGATAACAGTCTCATGGACTTTCTTGCCCAGGTTGACTTTTAACCATGATCCTCAGATCTCAGCCTCCTGAATAGCTGGGGTGACAGGCATGAGCACCGGCTCCTGGCAGAACATATTTTAACTTTCATACCCAGCCATGGTTCCAGCCTTGTCTTTCCTGATGGAATAGCTTTGTATTTCATATACTGTCCAAGAAATTCCTAGTTAGGAACCTCGTTATTCTGGCTCTTGCAGGACTTAGGAGTTCCTGGGACACAGGCTGTCTGTGCTAAAAGTGAGATGATAGTTCCCAGATCTAGGTATAAATCTTAAAAAGAAAAATTTATCAGCATATATATATTATATATATTGCAATGCTCTTCACCAAAGCCGAGATATGGAAACCATTTCTTGCTATAACGTGTACATGGAACCAGTCAAAATATCCTTCAGTGGATGAATGGAGAAAGTGCAGATTGGAAAATTATGTTAGTCACAAAGAAAAGTGATAGCCTATCATTTGTAGCAAAATACGCAGAACTTGAGGGCATTATGTTAAATGGAATAAGTCCAACACAGAAAGGAAATACGACATGGCTTTTCTCACAGGTGTAAGTTAAAAAAAAAAAGTTCATCTGGCTGGGCTTCAGTAGCTCATTCCTACCTATAGTCTTAGCTACTCAGGAGACTGAGATCGAGGATCACAGTTTGAAGCCAGCTGGGCAGGAAAGTGAGTGAGACTCTTATCTCCAGTGATCTACTAATGAGCCAGAAGTGGAGTTGTGGGTCAAATGGTAGATCACCAGCCTTGAGCAGAAAAAGATCATGGACTCATGGACAATGAATGACTAGGCCCTGAGTTCAGGCCTCAGGATCCACCACACACACACACACACACACACACACACACACACACACACGAACACACACATGTACTCACACCTGCATACAAACTCAAATGTTACCTTTTCCACTTGCCTAGTAGTGTGAATCTAATAAATACTACTCAGTAACATGCCAGTAAGTGCATAAACTAGAAAATATGACTCTATTTATCTATCTACCACACAAGAAAGATAATTATTCTTACCTGTCCCTGAGGTCACCATCTCAGAAGTCAAAATGGCCATTGTAGTTGTGGTTAGAGGGACAAAGGGACTGACAGAGGTACTTGTAGTCTGAGCCACAGTGGGTCTCGAACCTCTGGTTGCTGAGTTAATAGTCTCACTGGTGGCTGTTTTCTGTGTGGTGCTTGGGCTCAACCCTTCTCCATGACTGGTTGTAGGTAGGGTAGAGGTCTCTGGTGGTGTGTAGGTCATCATGGGACTTGTTGTGGGTTTGGCAAAGTCTGAGGTTCTAATTGTAGTTACAAGTGATGAAGTTTCCAGAGCCCGGGAAGTTATAGTGGTAGGCTCACTGGTTATTGAAGGGATATGGGAGGAAAAAGCCTGAGTCAGAGCTCCGGAGCTGGTTTCTGCCAAAGATCTAGTGAACAACAAACCTGTGGTCGTGGATGAACCAGGGGACATGGTAACAGATGGGAGAGCCGTGCTAGCCTCTGATCCAGGGTGGGTGGACAGCAAGGCTGTTGATGTTGGGCCTTGATCACTTCTGCTGGTCTCAGTTGTGAAGACAGAAGTGTCTGTCTCTGGTCCACCAGGGGGCCCAGTCAGGGTTGGAAGAACTGTACTGACCCTCACAGAAGGTGTGATGGACAGAGATGCCGTTGTCTCTGATAAAGGAGGGAATGTAGATGAAATAGGAAATTTCATACTTGTGGATACTGTCCTGGGGTGGGTAGTTGATAAATTGGTGGATTCTGATTGGCTAGTAGAAAGAGTCATGGTTGGAACTGGTGTGCTGGTTGGTTGTTCAGAAGTAGTGAGTACCTGTGAGGTCAGCCTGTCTGGTTCCTCAGGTGAGATGCTCATTGTTGGGGTACCTGAATTGGCCTCTGTCCCAGAACTAGAGACCATTGAGGTGGTGAGACCATGAGAAAAAATGGGAGCTGTAGGGGTGGCAGTTGGTCTGGTCTCTGAAGGATGAGTAATTCGTGAGGTTGTTGTTTCATATGGTGAGGAAGAGGGTGTTGGAAAAGTTGTCCTGGTGTCTGACCCCAAACCGGTGACCAGCAAGGTTGTCCCATGAATTACGCCTGGTGAGATGGTTGTCAGGATGGCTGAACTTGTTTGTGTTCCCAAACTGGTAGCCATTGTGGGTGTGGTGTCTGATCCACCATAAGGAACACGGGGGGCTGTACTGGAAAGGGATGTGCTTGTCTCTACAGAGTAAGTGGCCAGTGAGATTGCTGTAACTCGTTCACCAGAGGAAACAATCAGAGTTGGCCCAGCAGAACTGGCCTGTGTCTCAGGATGGGTGACTGAGGAGGTTGTGGATTCTGCTTCTCCAGGGAAAACAGTCAGCATTGGAGTAGCGGTGTTTGCATCCACCCCTGGTACGCCTGTCGACATCTTTGTGGCTGGAACAGACAAACTAATGTTCACTCCAATGCTGGTGGCTGTTGGAGAGATGGAGCTTGAGGCACTCTGGGAAAAACCTGGGACTGTTGTAGAAATGGGTGTTTTGTCCTCCACAGAATGAGTGACCAGTGAGGTTGTTGTTGCTGACTCACCAGGCCAAAGAGTTGGAACTGGAACAGCTGAGCTAACTTCTGAGCCAGCGTGGATGACCCACGAGGTGGTAGACATTGGTTCTTGTGAGTAATCAGGTGACATGGTGACAGTTATCTTTGACCCAGAACTAGGGACTAAGGATGTCACTGTCCCTAACACACTGGAGGCTGTCATCGCTGGAATGGTTGCACTTGTCTGTGCCTCAGTGGGGGTGGCTGATGAAGCTGTGGTCTCTGTTACAGTAGAAGAAAGAGTCAAACTTGAAGTACTTGTGCTGGTCACAGCACTAGAACTGGTGATCAAGAGTGTCACCTCCCCTAGTACTTTAGGGGAAACATTTGAACTGGTGTCTACTCCAGGACCAGTGGTCACTAAGGGTAGAGTATCTGATACACTGTGGGAAAAATCGGGAGTTGTTCTAGAAATAATTGTGCTGGTCTCCGTTGGGTGAGTGGCCCAGCCATTTGTTCTTTCTGGGGGAACAGACTGAGTAGGAGCAGGTGAACTGGCTTGACTTCTAGGATGGGTGATGACCCAGAAGGCTGTGGTTTCTGATTGATGTGGAGAAACAGTTGGAGTAGGAGTCAGAGTACTCATCTCTGCCCCAGGACCAGGAACCACTGAAGTCATCTTTTCAGTCACACTGGGAGGAAAGAAAGTCAGAGTTGGAATGACTGAAGTTGTCTGGGTGACCAATGAAGTAGTCTCTGACTCCAAAGGAGAAAACGTCAGAGGTGATTTGGTTGTGGGGGTGTCAGTGCCAGAAACGTAGACCTGTGACATGATCTCTGTATCTGCAGCACTAGATGAGTGAGCTGTAGTTGGAACAGATGAACTGGCTTCTTTCCCATGCACAGTGGCTGTCAGGGGCGAAGTGTCTGTTTCACTGTGGGAAAGACTTGGGCTGGTCCTGAGAGCACTTGAATTGGTCTCGGTAGAGTGGGTGACTAAGGATATGGCTGTATCTGGCATAGCAGAAGTCACTGTCACCGTGGGAACAGCTGAACTGGTTTCTGAATCCAGATGGGTGACATCCTTAGAAACTGAGATGGCTGAAGTCACCATCTCGAGAGCCTCAGGTGAAACAGTCAGAGTTGGAATGGCTGTGCTTGCTTGTCCCACTGTGTGAGTGATGGGTGAGAATGCGGTGACTGGGCTACCTGTACTGATTGTTTCCAGTGAGGTCCCCGTATGGTGTTCACCTAGTAAGATTCTTGTCACCGGAACAGACCTGGCTTCTTCTGAAACACCTTTTGAAGGCAACGATTCCTTGTGGGGGAAACTTGGGCTTGTGGTGGCCACAGCTGGACTGGGCTGTGCAGGTAGGGTGATGAATGCAGTGGTTGACTGTGACTCCCTAGTTACCGCTGGAAGAGCAGAACTGGCTTGTGACCCAGGATGGCTTGTGACCTGGGAGTCTGTGGTCTCTGGTGGACCTGGGGAAACAATCCAAGTTGGAGACTGACGGGTGTGTGTTCCAGAAAGAGTGGCCAGAGCAGTCAGAGTTCTGGCAGTGGTAGTATCCATCTCTGGTTCAGGATGAGTGACCAGAGCTACTACACTGGGTGAGATGGTTGGGTTTGAACTTGCTACAGCTGTCTGTATCCCAAGTTCAGTGGCCCCTGAGGCTGGGGTTGCAGTTGAGCTCATCATCCTGGTGCCTGTCTCGAAACTAGTGAGGACTGATGTGATGAATTCTGGTGTAGTAGGTGAGATGGTGACAGATGTTGGAATGGCTGAACTGGCATTCATCTCTGGACTGGTGTCCATGGCAAAAGTGGTAGTGTCCAATTCATCGTGGGTAAAGGTGGAGGTTGTAGGGGAACTGGGTGTTGGTGTCTCAGCCAGATTGGTGACCACTGTACCTGACCCTGCTGAGGAAACCATCACAGTTGGACTGTCAGGGTGGGTCTCTGCTCCAGGATCCACTAAAGTAATCCTACTTGACCCAGCAGAGGGCACAGTTGGAATGGCAGTGGAATAACTTGTCTGTGGCCCAGAATGGCTGAGCAGGGAATCAGTGGCTCCTGCTGCATCTGGAGAGTCAGTGAGCCTGGGAACAGCTGTACTTGTGTCTGCCTGAGTGCTGGCAGCCCGCGGTGTCACCACCTCTGGCACATCTTGGGAGGTAGAGGGGACTGGACCAGCCGGCCTGGTCTCTGTTGTGGGCCTGGGAATGGATAAGTCTGCAGTCACCGAGCTGCCAGGGGTGATGGTAGAGGTTGTGTTTGTGCTGGCCCTCAGTCCTGGTGTACTGAGGAAAGGTGGTGCCGAGTCTCTGGGAGTTGGCCTGTCTGTGAAGGCGACGGTCACCACTGTCGTGGGCATGGCCTCGGGTGTTGCCTGTGTGGGCCCTGATATTCTGGGCGTGGTCTCTGGAATGGTGGGCGTGGCCTTCGGTGTTGCCGGTGTGGTCTGTGGCATCGTGGCACGTGTAGCCTTTGGCATTGTGGGTGTGGTCTCAGAGGTCATGGGCGTGGCCTTTGACGCTGTGGGTGTGGTCTCTGATGCTTGTGGAGTCATTGGCGTTGTGGGCGTGGCCTCTGGTGTTGCAAGCGTGGTCGCCAGTGTGGTGGGTGTGGTCTCCGACGTTGTGGGCATGGTTTCCAACGTTGTGGGTGTGGCCTCTGCCACCATGGGCGTGGTCTCTGGCATTGTGGGCGTGGCCTTTGGCGTTGTGTACGTTGTTTCCCATGTTGTAGTCATTGTCTCTGATGTAGGCATTGTCTCCAACGTTGTGGGAGTTGTCTTGGATATCGTGGTCATGGCCTTCCGTGTCGTGTGCTTGGGCTCCAGTATTGCAGGCGAGGTCTCTGATTTCATGGACGTGGTCTCTGACGGGGTCGTGGGTGTGGTCTTTGACGTCATGGATGTGACCTTTGGTGTTGTGGGTGTGGTCTCCAGCATCATCGTGGGTGTGGTCTCTGGCGTGGTGGGCATGGCATCTGGAATTATGGGCGTGGTCTCTGGCATTGTGGATGTGGTCTCTGGCATCCTGGATGTGGTCTCTGGCGTCGTGGGTGTGGTCTCTGGTGTCATGGGTGTGATCTCTGGCATTGTGGGTGTGGTCTCTGGCATCGTGGATGTGGTCTCTGGCGTCGTGGATGTGGTCTCTGGTGTCATGGATATGATCTTCGGCATTGTGGATGTGGTCTCTGGCGTCCTGGATGTGGTCTCTGGCATCCTGGGTGTGGTCTCTGGTATCGTGGATGTGGTCTCTGGCGTCGTGGATGTGGTCTCTGGTGTCGTGGATGTAATCTCTGGCGTCTTGGGTGTGGTCTCTGGCATCGTGGATGTAATCTCTGGCGTCGTGGGTGTGGTCTCTGGCGTCCTGGATGTGATCTCTGGCGTCCTGGATGTGGTCTCTGGCGTCGTGGGTGTGGTCTCTGGTGTCGTGGGTGTGGTCTCTGGCATCGTGGGTGTGGTCTCTGGCGTCGTGGGTGTGGTCTCTGGCGTCGGGGGTGTGGTCTCTGGCGTCGTGGGTGTGGTCTCTGGCGTCCTGGATGCGGTCTTTGGAGTCGTGGGTGTGGTCTCTGGCGTCGTGGATGTGGTCTCTGGCGTCGTGGATGTGGTCTTTGGAGTCGTGGGTGTGATCTCAGGCACCGTGGGTGTGGTCTCTGGTGTCGTGGATGTAATCTCTAGTGTCGTGGGTGTGGTCTCTGGTGTCGTGGGTGTGGTCTCTGGCGTCGCGGGTGTGGTCTCTGGCATCCTTGATGTGATCTCTGGCGTGATGGGTGTGGTCTCTGGCGTCCTGGATGTGGTCTCTGGCGTCGTGGATGTGGTCTCTGGCATCGTGGGTGTGGTCTCTGGCGTCATGGGTGTGGTCTCTGGCGTCCTGGGTGTGGTCTCTGGCGTCCTGGATGTGGTCTCTGGCGTCGTGGGTGTGGTCTCTGGTGTCGTGGGTGTGGTCTCTGGCATCGTGGATGTGGTCTCTGGCGTCGTGGGTGTGGTCTCTGGTGTCGGGGGTGTGGTCTCTGGAGTCGTGGGTGTGGTCTCTGGCGTCCTGGATGTGGTCTCTGGAGTCGTGGGTGTGGTCTCTGGCGTCGTGGGTGTGGTCTCTGGCGTCCTGGATGCGGTCTCTGGAGTCGTGGGTGTGGTCTCTGGCGTCGTGGATGTGGTCTCTGGCGTCGTGGATGTGGTCTTTGGAGTCGTGGGTGTGATCTCAGGCACCGTGGGTGTGGTCTCTGGTGTCGTGGATGTAATCTCTAGTGTCGTGGGTGTGGTCTCTGGCGTCGTGGGTGTGGTCTCTGGCGTCGCGGGTGTGGTCTCTGGCATCCTTGATGTGATCTCTGGCGTGATGGGTGTGGTCTCTGGCGTCCTGGATGTGGTCTCTGGCGTCGTGGATGTGGTCTCTGGCGTCCTGGATGTGGTCTCTGGCGTCGTGGGTGTGGTCTCTGGCGTCGTGGGTGTGGTCTCTGGCGTCCTGGGTGTGGTCTCTGGCGTCCTGGATGTGGTCTCTGGCGTCGTGGATGTGGTCTCTGGCGTCCTGGATGTGGTCTCTGGCGTCGTGGGTGTGGTCTCTGGCGTCCTGGGTGTGGTCTCTGGCGTCCTGGATGTGGTCTCTGGCGTCCTGGATGTGGTCTCTGGTGTCGTGGATGTAATCTCTGGTGTCGTGGGTATGGTCTCTGGCGTCATGGATGTGGTCTCTGGCGTCGTGGATGTGATCTCTGGCGTCGTGAATGCGGTCCCCGCCCTTCCTGTTTTTCCCGTTGAAAGCTCTGGAGTTGGGGGATGAATCACAGGGATTGTGAGTCTCACGCTCAGGCATTCAGCCAGTGTGTTCTGGTTGGTGTGGGGTCCAGGATGGAAAGAGGAGGAGAGGAGGGAAAAGGAGGGGAGAGGAGAGGGAGAAGAGAAGAAGGGAAGAAGGAGCAATGGAGTGAGGACGAGGAGGAAGAGAGGGAAGAGGAGATAGAATGGGGGAAGGAAAAAGGAAAAGGAAGAGGAGGAGGAGGAAGAGGAGGGGTAGGAGGAGGAGGAAAAGATGAGGAGAGACAAGCACAGAAAAGCTGTCACACTCTCCTTTTCCATATCTCAAGAGCAGTGAATGAATCACGTACCAGTGGCTCACACCTGTAATCCCAGCTACCCAGGAGGCTGAGATCTGAGGATGTAGTTCAGAGGCAGCCCAGGAAGGAAAGTGGGTGAGATTCCTATCTGCAATTAACCACCAAAACGTCACACATGGAGTTGTGGCTCAAGTGGCAGAGCATCAGCCTTGAGCACAAAAGCTCAAGGATAGGCCCTGGGTCCTGGAAGTAGGGAAACGCAACATTGAATGATATCTGCTATTATCCCTGTCATTTTATGAGAGAAAAAGAAAACTCATGGTCGAAATTTAAATATAATAACATCTAAGTCTTATTTATGTATTTTTGGTTGAACTCTGGGCCTCACACTCTAGCTTGGCTTTTTCAGAGAAGGTTGGTGCTCTACCACTTGAGTCATAACTCCACTTCTGTGTTTTTTGTTTGTTTTTTTGCTGCTTAACCCCAGAGAGTTTCCTACTCCATTCCTGAACTCTACCCCTCAGGTGATGAGCAGAGGGGTTTCAGTTACATAAGTCAGGTGATGAGTACATTACTTTTTGGACAACATCACCCCTTCCTTTGCTCTCTGTGTTTCCCCTCCTATCCTCACTCTTAAGTTGTATAGTTCGTGTTCAACACAGTGTCTAGCGCGCACCACTGATAGGTTTTGTTGTGAGGTTACAATGAATATTTTTCAGATTTAAGCTAAATTTTGTCATGTTTGGGCTATGTAGTGACATCATGTGGGGGGGTGAGAGATATTTGATTCAGCACACTGTGAAGAAAAAAATTGTACAAACAAAACAAAATAGCAGTAACCCCCCCCAAAAACAAAACAAAACAAGACAAGTCACTCAAGAAACTCACAAAAACAACTCATAATTCTCTTCCTAAGGAAAACAATTTTTTTTTCTGGAGCAGGAAGTGAGGACACGGGGTGGTTCTGAGGGAGTGAACAAAGGCGGACCTACCTTTGAGGTAAGCAGGTGAAGTTAAGGCATCTGTGCCTGTCTCCTCCGGACCCTCATGTTCTGCTTTACTGGGGATTTCTGTGTTGCATTCCACATGATCATCATCAGGTTCTGCAATCAGAGCGAGGGAGAGTGCCAGCATGAGCCATTGCATGCAGAAGGGGTGCCATGGGGAGATGGATTCAATATTTCTTTCCTCGGCGGTGTTGTTAGCTTTTGTTCTGGTGCTAGGGCTTGAACTCAGAGACTGAGCTCTGTCCTTTGGCATTTTTTTCTTCAAAGCTAGCTCTCTTCTGTTTGAAGCACACAGCTCCACTTCTGGTTAGTGGGAGGTAAAGAGTCTCATGGGTTTATCTGTACACACAGGCTGGCTGGGAACTGTGGGTTCTCCAATCTCAGCCTCCTGATTAGCTGGGATTGTAGGCGTGAGCTAGGGCTGCCTGGGACTGACTTGCTTTTGTGTCTTTGTTCTCACTATAGAATGGCGGGAATGCCTCCTTTGGATCCATGTGTTATTTTAGACCCCAGGTCTCAGGAATGACAGCTTTCATTTGAATCGCTGAGGCTGGCCATGTTGTCAAAACAGTTCTGCTATCATTTCATTGTAGCTATTCCATAGTAGTTGACAGAATTTATTACTTCTCCCTAAAACAGTGCCTCCCGAAGGCCAGACACTCTTGCTCTATATGGTAACTTGCCAATCACTCTCACTGAGGCTGTTAGGAGCATAACTTCCTAGTTTTGGCTCTGGCCTCTTTTCTTTTACAGTGCTGGGGATTAAACCTAGGGTCTCAACACATGCTAGGCAAACATATTGCCACTTGACTTGTGTGTGTGTGTGTGTGTGTGTGTGTGTGTGTGTGTGTGTGTGTTGGCCCGTGGGGCTTGAACTCAGGGCCTGGATGCTGTCACTGAGCTTTTTTCCTTTTCCTTTTTTGCTCAAGGCTAGCATTCTACCACTTGAGCCACAGCATCAGTTCTGGCTTTTTTGGTGGTTAATTGGTGTTGAGAGTCTCATGGACTTTCCTGCCTAGGCTGGCTTTGAACTACAATCCTCAGATCTCAGCCTACTGAGTAGCTAGGATGACAGGCATGAGCCACTGACACCTGGCTTTGATTTTTTTTCTTTTAAAGACAGGCTCTTACTCTGTAGGTGAGTCTGGCCTTGAACTCATGAGCCCCCTAACACAGTGTTCAGTTGGCTGGGACTATATGCACGCACCACTATACTTGTCTAAGGATTTCTCTCATTTTGCAGTACTGAGGATTGAATTTAGGAACTGGTGTTTTTTAGCCAAGGGATCTACCACAGTACCATCACCATCACCATCACCATCACCACCATCAGCACCATCACCACCCTCAACATCACTACCACAACCATCACAATAAATCAGTCATCTCATCATCAATCAACAGGACAATAGCCCTTGTCATGATACTACAATTATTCACATCTATCTATCTATCTATCTATCTATCTATCTATCTTCTATTTATTGATCTCTTCAATCCCTAGTTCAGTGCTTGGAGCTGAAATTAGATCAGCAAATATTTACTAAAAGAAATTCCATTGTAGGAAGCCTGGGGATGTGGTTTGGCAGTACAGTGATTGCCTAGCTTGTACCAAGGTCCTGGGCTCAATCCCCAGCAGTGTAAAAATAACCTTTACCAACAGGTGAGTGGATGAAAAACTGTGACACCAACAGGCACACACACACACAGTAGTTGCCCCTCAGCCATGATGATGACTAAAGTTAAATCACTGATAAGAAAATGTAGGAACTGGAGATGTTCACATTCAGCAGAATGAGTCATATGCTGGAGGGTAAGCATGTATGTTTTCTCTCAGATGTAAACATTACAAGTAAAGAAAAAGAAAAAAGTTGAACAGAGAAATAGAAAATGGACTGTGGGAAGGCAAAATGGGTCTGGGGGAAGAGGGAGAGAGGGAAGGATGAGGCAGAGTGAGGGAGAAATATAACCAAACACAGCGTACATACATACAGAAACATCACAAAAAAACCTATTACTCTATACCATTACTAGAAAATAAATATAAAAAATAGTATTAATACTAATAAAAATGCTGTGTGTGTGTGTGTGTGTGTGTGTACTATGCTTGGACTCAGGGCCTTGTACTCTCACTTAGCTTCTTCCCCTCAAGGCTGGAGCTCATCCGCTTGAGCCACAGCTCCATTACCAGCTTTTTAGTGGTTCACTGGAGATAAGACTCTTACTGACTTGCCTGCTCAGGTTGGCATCAAACTGAACTGTGGTCCTCAGATCTCAGCCTCTTGTGTCTCTCGGATTACAGGTGTGACCCATCAGCACGTGGCTTTATGATAAAGGAATTCTGATGATGGGAATGAATTCAGTAACTCATTTCTTTTTTTTTTTTTTTTTTACCATTTTAGGCAAAGACATATCTAATCTGGTATTCCCCTCCCTCACTGCCTGGGATGAGAGAAGGTGGGGTTTCTTACTTGAGGACTGGGTTGAGTGTGTAGAAACTTGAATAACACTTGTCAGTGCTTCTACATTGACAGCTTCTGTGGCTTCCCTGTTCAGGATGGGCCGTGAAGATGTCAGGATGGGCTGGGTTCTGGGTTCTAAAGTGCTGGGCGTCACTGGGAGTCCTTCTGTAGCAAGACCAGTGATAGCAATTTTGGTGGTGGCCGGGGAAGAAGTCACTGAATGGAGGGTAGAGATGGTGGGAGAGGCAGGGATGGAGAAGTCAGGAGAAGATGCTGGTCTGGAAGCCTGGGAAAGCCAGTTCTCTGCAATGGTGGAGGGGACAACCTGCTCCGGGCTTGACTCCATCCTAGAGTACGGACTGGCGGGGACAGCAGAGGTGACAAATGACATGGTATCCTCTGCCAGAGCAGGTGTGGAAAGGTCACCCCAGATGGACCCAGCTGAAGTCATCAACTCTGTCCTGGGAAGAAGAGCACTCTGTGAGGCAGACATGGTGGACTGAGATTGTGGTCGGGAGGAGGTGACCCCGGGGGATTCCACCACAGAGGGAGGGGTAGAGAAGTGGGAGAGACTTTGCCTTGACATGGTGGTCGACTGTGTAGCTGGAGTCCAGACTGAGACTGTGGTTGCAGAAGAGGTTGAGGCCTGCTCGGAAGTCTGGAGATGCGAAGTGGATGCAGGAGATGGATGTGGAGGGGGGCGGGGAGCCAGGCTGGGCTGAGTAGACAGGCTTGCCCCCACGGATCCCGAAATCACGGGTGAAAATGGCTCTGTGGTCACTCTGGTGGGTGCCAAGTGGTCAGACAATGGGGTGGACTTCCTGATCTCCCACACTGGGGCAGAAGTGCCCACTGCATAGGCAATGGTGAGTGATCCCCAGGGGGTGGGGAGCCTAGAACTCAGTGCCCCTTCAGAAGGGCTGGGTTGCACCTTGGCCAGAGTGTGTGAGGAAGGGTGGGGTTTTTCCGTGCCTTTGGTGCCATCAGAGGGAGGCAGTGTTTCAAAGGCTGAGGTAGTCAGACTTGGGGGTGAACTGGCTGCGGATGCTGGGGTTTGGTTGGAAATATATGTGGTTTTGGATAACAGGGAGCTGGCAGAAGAAGGAATAGGAGAGAGATTCTGTGATGTAGGGACAGAAAAAGAGGAGGGGGAAGATAGGAAAGGGAGAGAAGAGAGAGAGCTGCTTTCCTCCAGAGAGGGAGAACTTTGAGACAGGGGTTCTGTCCACTTGTCCATCCCTGGTGGGGTGTTCTGGAGAGTGGAGGTGAGGTGTGGGGTGATGGACTCAGGGGAGGAAGGAGAAGGAGGAGAGGAGGCTGTGGGGCCTGCAGGTGTGAGGGCCCCTGTGGAGTCCAGATGCGGCACAGCTGGAGTTCCTGTGGAGGACAGGACTTGAGGGGCTGTGCTTGATGGCAGGGTGGTGTGTGGGTGGGGTGGTGTGTGGGCTGCTGTGGGGAGGGAGCTGCTGGCTGAGACTGTGGCTGATGCGTCTGGGGCATGCGTACTGTGGGATGCAGCCACAGGAGCCTGTGCATGGAGAGTGGTGAGGATTTCTGCAGACGTTTCCTTGTAGGAAGAGGAAGAGATTGTGGCTTTCTCCTTTCCAGTGGGTCCCTGAGAGGAGACTGTGGATGGAGCCAGGCTGGGAGGCAGGGTTGGAGCAGAGGAGAAGCCTGCACTGGAGAGCTCAGAGGAGGAGATGGTGGTGGCATCTGAGAGGCCGGCAGTGGTGTCCTTGGCTGAGCTGCACTCCTCACTTAGGCTGGTGTGGGTCAGTTTTGTTGTCAGGTGGGAAGTTTTCTGGGTGACTTCGGTTGTGTGGGATGATGCTGGCATTTCTGTGGAAAGCGTGGAGTCCCCAGTGCTGAAGGGGGTCCTCACCTCAGGAAGGTCTGAGGAAGCCATGGTAGATGATTGCATTTGCGGGACAGAACTGGGCTCTCCCATGCTGAACGCTGCTGTGACTGAGAGTGTCAGGCTTGTGTGGATGCCTCTGGTCACTGGTGAAGTAGCCGGAGTGTCTTGTCCACTGCTGGTCTGACTTGGAGTCAAGGTGCTCACAGATGTTGATCCTGTGTCCATCCTCAGCGTGGTGTCTTGGAGAGTGGAGGTGAGGTGTGGGGTGATGGACCCAGGGGAGGAAGGAGCAGGAGGAGGGGAGGCCATGGGGCTTGCAGGGGTTAGGGCCCCTGTGGAGTCCAGATGTGTCACAGCTGGAGTTCCTGTGGAGGACAGGACTTGAGGGGTTGTGCTTGATGGCAGGGTGGTGTGTGAGTGGGGTGGTGTGTGGGCTGCAGTGGGGAGGAAGCTGGTGGTGGAGGCTGTGGTTGACTTGAGCCGGGCACTCTTGCTGTGGGAATCAGTTCCAAGAGTTTCAGTTTGGACAGTGGTGCTCAGTTCTGCAAAAGCTGTTTTGGAAGAAGCGGATGAGGTCAGGCTGGTCTCCATTCCAGGTGAGACTGTGGATGGATCGAAGCTGGGAAGGAGCGTTGGAGTAGAAGAGAAGAAACCTGCACTGGAGAGGTCAGGAAAGGAGCTGCTGGTGGCAACAGAGAAGCCAGCAGTGGTGTCCGTGGAGCTGAGCTCTTCAGGTGCCCTGGTGTGGGTCAGTCTGGTTGCCCAGGGATAATCTGTGGGGGTGACCATCTCTGTTGTGTGAGAAGATGTGGTGATGGAGGAGGTTCTCACCTCAGCTATGGTCTCAGGAAGCTCTGAGGAGGCTCTGGTAGCGTCTTGGGTTTGCGTGGCCAAACTGGAATCTTCCACACTGGATAAGTCTGTGCTGGAGGACATTTGACTTGTCTGTATTCCCGTGTAGACCCAGGAAGTGGCTGAGATGTCCTGTCCACTTGTAGTCTGACTTCCCATCGAGGTCCTCACAGATGGAGATACTATGTTCATGGGCAGTGAAGTGTCCTGGAGAGTGGAGGTGAGGAGTGGGGAGCTGGTGGCTGAGACCATGGCTGATGTGTCCTGGGCATGCGTGCTGTGGGATGCAGCTCCAAGACTTTGAGTTTGGAGAGTGGTGGTGATTTCTGCAGAAGCTGTCTTGTCTGAAGGGGAGGAAGAGGCCCTGTTTGCCATTCCAGTGGGTATGTGAGTTGAGACTGTGGATGGAGTGAGGCTGGAAGGGAGCTTTGGAGTAGAAGAGAAGAAGCCTGCAGTGGAGTGGTCAGGGGAGGAGCCGGTGGTAGCATCAGAGAGGCCAGGAGTTGTGTCCATCACTGAGCTGGACTCCCCAGGTTTCCTGGTGGGGGTCAATGTAGTTGTCCAGGTGGAATCTGTGTGGGTGACCATCTCGCTTGTGTGAGATGGGGCTGGCATTAGTGTGGAGATTCTGGTGTCTCCCGTGCTGGAAGAGGTCCTCATCTCAGCTGTGGTCTCAGGAAGCTCTGAGGAGGCCATGGTACTGGTTTGGGTGTGGGTGGCTGAACTGAAGTCTCCCACACTGGAGCCTACAGTGACTGAGGATATGTGATTTTGGATGAAGTCTGAAGTCATCAGGAAAGTAGCTGGGGTGTCCTGTCCACTATGGGTCTCAGTTAGAGGCCAGTTGCTCACCGATGTGGACCCTGTGTCCATAAGCAACGTGGTGTCCTGGAGAGTGGAGGTGAAGGGTGGGATGACCAACTCAGGGGAGGAAGGAGCAGAAGGGGAGGATATGGGCCTGGCAGGGGTTGGGGCCCCTGTAGAGTCCAGATGTGTCACAGCTGGAGTTCCTGTGGAGGACAGGACTTGAGGGGCTGTGCTTGAGGGCAGGGTGGAGTGTGAGTGGGGTGGTGTGTGGGCTGCAGTGGGGTGGGTCCTGGTGGCTGACGTGTTCCAGGTACCTGTGCTTTGGGAATTAGTTCCAAGAGTTATGTTTTGGATAGTGGTGGTGGCTTCTACAGATGTTTCCATGTAGGAGAAGGAAGGGGTCACATTCTTCTCTGTTCCAGTGGTTGTATGAGCTGAGGCAATTGATGAAGCAAGGCTGGGAGGCAGGGATGGAGAAGAGGAGAAGAAGCTTGCAGTGGAGAGTTCAGTGGAGGAGCTGCTGGTGGCATCAGAGAGGGCAGCTTTGGTGGAGCTTGGCTCCACAAGTATGCTTGTGTGGGTCAGTGCTGGGGTCCTCGATGGAAATGTCTGGGTGACCATCTCTGTGGTGCCAGAGGATGTTGGCATGTGTGTGGATTCTCTAGTGACCAACATGGAAGAGGGCGTCCTCACTCCAGCTGTGGTCTCAGGAGGCTCTGAGGAGGCTCTGGTACTGGTTTGCCTTTGGGGGTCCAAACTCGAGTCTCCCACACTGGATGCTTCTGTGACTGAGAACATTTGACTTGTCTGTATCCCCGTGGAGACCCAGGGAGTGGCTGAAATATCCTGTCCACTTTCAGTCTGACTGCTCACAGGTGTTGATACTGTGTCTATCTGCATTGAAGTGTCCTGAAGAGTGGAGGTGAGGAGTGGGGAGCTGGCGGCTGAGGCCGTGGGTGACGTGTCCCTGGCACGTGTGCTATGGGATGCAGCTCCAAGACTTTGAGTTTGGAGAGTGGTGGTGATTTCTGCAGAAGCTGTCTTGTCTGAAGGGGAGGAAGAGGCCCTGTTTGCCATTCCAGTGGGTATGTGAGTTGAGACTGTGGATGGAGTGAGGCTGGAAGGGAGCTTTGGAGTAGAAGAGAAGAAGCCTGCAGTGGAGTGGTCAGGGGAGGAGCCGGTGGTAGCATCAGAGAGGCCAGGAGTTGTGTCCATCACTGAGCTGGACTCCCCAGGTTTCCTGGTGGGGGTCAATGTAGTTGTCCAGGTGGAATCTGTGTGGGTGACCATCTCGCTTGTGTGAGATGGGGCTGGCATTAGTGTGGAGATTCTGGTGTCTCCCGGGCTGGAAGAGGTCCTCATCTCAGCTGTGGTCTCAGGAAGCTCTGAGGAGGCCATGGTACTGGTTTGGGTGTGGGTGGCTGAACTGAAGTCTCCCACACTGGAGCCTACAGTGACTGAGGATATGTGATTTTGGATGAAGTCTGAAGTCATCAGGAAAGTAGCTGGGGTGTCCTGTCCACTATGGGTCTCAGTTAGAGGCCAGTTGCTCACCGATGTGGACCCTGTGTCCATAAGCAACGTGGTGTCCTGGAGAGTGGAGGTGAAGGGTGGGATGACCAACTCAGGGGAGGAAGGAGCAGAAGGGGAGGATATGGGCCTGGCAGGGGTTGGGGCCCCTGTAGAGTCCAGATGTGTCACAGCTGGAGTTCCTGTGGAGGACAGGACTTGAGGGGCTGTGCTTGAGGGCAGGGTGGAGTGTGAGTGGGGTGGTGTGTGGGCTGCAGTGGGGTGGGTCCTGGTGGCTGACGTGTTCCAGGTACCTGTGCTTTGGGAATTAGTTCCAAGAGTTATGTTTTGGATAGTGGTGGTGGCTTCTACAGATGTTTCCATGTAGGAGAAGGAAGGGGTCACATTCTTCTCTGTTCCAGTGGTTGTATGAGCTGAGGCAATTGATGAAGCAAGGCTGGGAGGCAGGGATGGAGAAGAGGAGAAGAAGCTTGCAGTGGAGAGTTCAGTGGAGGAGCTGCTGGTGGCATCAGAGAGGGCAGCTTTGGTGGAGCTTGGCTCCACAAGTATGCTTGTGTGGGTCAGTGCTGGGGTCCTCGATGGAAATGTCTGGGTGACCATCTCTGTGGTGCCAGAGGATGTTGGCATGTGTGTGGATTCTCTAGTGACCAACATGGAAGAGGGCGTCCTCACCCCAGCTGTGGTCTCAGGAGGCTCTGAGGAGGCTCTGGTATTGGTTTGCCTTTGGGGGTCCAAACTGGAGTCTCCCACACTGGATGCTTCTGTGACTGAGAACATTTGACTTGTCTGTATCCCCGTGGAGACCCAGGGAGTGGCTGAAATATCCTGTCCACTTTCAGTCTGACTGCTCACAGGTGTTGATACTGTGTCTATCTGCAGTGAAGTGTCCTGAAGAGTGGAGGTGAGGAGTGGGGAGCTGGCGGCTGAGGCCGTGGGTGACGTGTCCCTGGCACGTGTGCTATGGGATGCAGCTCCAAGACTTTGAGTTTGGACAGTGGTGGTGATTTCTGCAGAAGCTGTCTTGTCTGAAGGGGAGGAAGAGGCCCTGTTTGCCATTCCAGTGGGTATGTGAGTTGAGACTGTGGATGGAGTGAGGCTGGAAGGGAGCTTTGGAGTAGAAGAGAAGAAGCCTGCAGTGGAGTGGTCAGGGGAGGAGCCGGTGGTAGCATCAGAGAGGCCAGGAGTTGTGTCCATCACTGAGCTGGACTCCCCAGGTTTCCTGGTGGGGGTCAATGTAGTTGTCCAGGTGGAATCTGTGTGGGTGACCATCTCGCTTGTGTGAGATGGGGCTGGCATTAGTGTGGAGATTCTGGTGTCTCCCGTGCTGGAAGAGGTCCTCATCTCAGCTGTGGTCTCAGGAAGCTCTGAGGAGGCCATGGTACTGGTTTGGATGTGGGTGGCTGAACTGAAGTCTCCCACACTGGAGCCTACAGTGACTGAGGATATGTGATTTTGGATGAAGTCTGAAGTCATCAGGAAAGTAGCTGGGGTGTCCTGTCCACTATGGGTCTCAGTTAGAGGCCAGTTGCTCACCGATGTGGACCCTGTGTCCATAAGCAACGTGGTGTCCTGGAGAGTGGAGGTGAAGGGTGGGATGACCAACTCAGGGGAGGAAGGAGCAGAAGGGGAGGATATGGGCCTGGCAGGGGTTGGGGCCCCTGTAGAGTCCAGATGTGTCACAGCTGGAGTTCCTGTGGAGGACAGGACTTGAGGGGCTGTGCTTGAGGGCAGGGTGGAGTGTGAGTGGGGTGGTGTGTGGGCTGCAGTGGGGTGGGTCCTGGTGGCTGACGTGTTCCAGGTACCTGTGCTTTGGGAATTAGTTCCAAGAGTTATGTTTTGGATAGTGGTGGTGGCTTCTACAGATGTTTCCATGTAGGAGAAGGAAGGGGTCACATTCTTCTCTGTTCCAGTGGTTGTATGAGCTGAGGCAATTGATGAAGCAAGGCTGGGAGGCAGGGATGGAGAAGAGGAGAAGAAGCTTGCAGTGGAGAGTTCAGTGGAGGAGCTGCTGGTGGCATCAGAGAGGGCAGCTTTGGTGGAACTTGGCTCCACAAGTATGCTTGTGTGGGTCAGTGCTGGGGTCCTCGATGGAAATGTCTGGGTGACCATCTCTGTGGTGCCAGAGGATGTTGGTATGTGTGTGGATTCTCTAGTGACCAACATGGAAGAGGGCGTCCTCACCCCAGCTGTGGTCTCAGGAGGCTCTGAGGAGGCTCTGGTACTGGTTTGCCTTTGGGGGTCCAAACTGGAGTCTCCCACACTGGATGCTTCTGTGACTAAGGACATTTGACTTGTCTGTATACCCGTGGAGACCCAGGGAGTGGCTGAAATATCCTGTCCACTTTCAGTCTGACTCCCCATTGAGATGCTCACAGGTGTTGATACTGTGTCTATCTGCAGTGAAGTGTCCTGGAGAGTGGAGGTGAGGAGTGGGGAGCTGGCGGCTGAGGCTGTGGGTGACGTGTCCCTGGCACGTGTGCTATGGGATGCAGCTCCAAGACTTTGAGTTTGGACAGTGGTGGTGATTTCTGCAGAAGCTGTCTTGTCTGAAGGGGAGGAAGAGGCCCTGTTTGCCATTCCAGTGGGTATGTGAGTTGAGACTGTGGATGGAGCGAGGCTGGAAGGGAGCTTTGGAGTAGAGGAGAAGCCTGCAGTGGAGTGGTCAGGGGAGGAGCTGGTGGTAGCATCAGAGAGGCCAGCAGTGGTATCCAGGGCTGAGCTGGGCTCTCCATGCATGCTGGTGTGGGTCATTGCCGGGGGCCAGGATGACAATGTCTGCGTGACCATCCCTGTTGTGTGAGAGGATGTGGGTAATTGTGTGGAAACAGTGCTAGCCTCTGTGATGGAGGAGGTCCTCCCCTCAGCTGTGGTTTCAGGACCTTCTGAGGAAGCAGTGCTAGTAAACTTGGTTTGGGTGGCAGAACTGGAATCTCCCAATGTGGACACTGCTGTGCCTGAAGATATTGGGCTTGTGTAGATGCCTGTGGAGCCCAGATGTGTCACAGCTGGAGTTCTTGTGGAGGACAGGACTTGAGGGGCTGAGCTTGATGGCAGGGTGGTGTGTGAATGGGGTGGTGTGTGGGCTGCAGTGGGGAAGGAGCTGGTGGCTGAGGCCATTTCCCAGGCATGCGTACTGCCGGATGATGCAGCTACAGGAAGCTGTGTGTGGACGGTGATGGTTATTCTGGCAGAAGTTTCCTTGTAGGAGGCGGAAGAAGAGATCGTTGCTTTCTCCATTCCAGTAGGCCCCTGGTCTGAGACTGTGGATGGAGCGAGGCTGGGAGGGAGTGTTGGACCAGAGAAGAAGCCTGCACTGGAGAGCTCATGGGAGGATTTGGTGGTGGTATCGGAGAAGCCAGCGGTGTTGTTTGTGGCTGTGCTGGGTTGTCCTGGTGTGGTGGTGTGTGTCAGTGCTGGAGTCCAAGTGGAAGTTTTCTGGGATCTGTGCCCTGGTGTTGAAATGCTGCTGACTCCCTTAGTGGAGAGAGTGCTCACCTCAGCTGTGGTGTCAGGAAGACGTGAGGAGGCTACAGCAGAGAGCTGGGTTGGCAGGACAGGACTGGAATCTACTACATGGGATGTTGCAGTGATTGAAGATAGTGGAATTTTGTGGATACCTGTGGTGAGCAGGGAAGTGGCTGGGGTGTCCTGTCTACTGCGGGTCTGACTTGGAGTCAAGGTGCTCACAGCTGTTGATCCTGTGTCCATCCCCAATGTGTTGTCCTGGAGAGTGGAGGTGAGGGGTGGGGAGCTGGTGGCTGAGTTCGTGGCTGATGTGTCCCAGGCAGTGGTGCTGTGGGAATCAGGTCCAAGACTTTGAGTTTGGAGAGTGGTGGTGATTTCTGCAGAAGCTGTCTTGGATGAAGAGGGAGAGATCAGGGTGGTCTCCATTCCAGGAGGTCTGTGAGGTGAGACTGTGGATGGCAAGAAGCTGGGAGGCAGGCTTGGAGCAGAGGAGGAGGAGCCTGCACTGGAGAGCTTAGGGGAAGAGCTGGTGGTGGCCTCAAAGAGGCCAGGAGTTGTGTCCATCACTGAGCTGGACTCCCCAGGTTTCCTGGTGGGGGTCAATGTAGTTGTCCAGGTGGAATCTGTGTGGGTGACCATCTCGCTTGTTTGAGATGGGGCTGGCATTAGTGTGGAGATTCTGGTGTCTCCCGTGCTGGAAGAGGTCCTCATCTCAGCTGTGGTCTCAGGAAGCTCTGAGGAGGCCATGGTACTGGTTTGGATGTGGGTGGCTGAACTGAAGTCTCCCACACTGGAGCCTACAGTGACTGAGGATATGTGATTTTGGATGAAGTCTGAAGTCATCAGGAAAGTAGCTGGGGTGTCCTGTCCACTATGGGTCTCAGTTAGAGGCCAGTTGCTCACCGATGTGGACCCTGTGTCCATAAGCAACGTGGTGTCCTGGAGAGTGGAGGTGAAGGGTGGGATGACCAACTCAGGGGAGGAAGGAGCAGAAGGGGAGGATATGGGCCTGGCAGGGGTTGGGGCCCCTGTAGAGTCCAGATGTGTCACAGCTGGAGTTCCTGTGGAGGACAGGACTTGAGGGGCTGTGCTTGAGGGCAGGGTGGTGTGTGAGTGGGGTGGTGTGTGGGCTGCAGTGGGGTGGGTCCTGGTGGCTGACATGTTCCAGGTACCTGTGCTTTGGGAATTAGTTCCAAGAGTTATGTTTTGGATAGTGGTGGTGGCTTCTACAGATGTTTCCATGTAGGAGAAGGAAGGGGTCACATTCTTCTCTGTTCCAGTGGTTGTATGAGCTGAGGCAATTGATGAAGCAAGGCTGGGAGGCAGGGATGGAGAAGAGGAGAAGAAGCTTGCAGTGGAGAGTTCAGTGGAGGAGCTGCTGGTGGCATCAGAGAGGGCAGCTTTGGTGGAGCTTGGCTCCACAAGTATGCTTGTGTGGGTCAGTGCTGGGGTCCTCGATGGAAATGTCTGGGTGACCATCTCTGTGGTGCCAGAGGATGTTGGCATGTGTGTGGATTCTCTAGTGACCAACATGGAAGAGGGTGTCCTCACCCCAGCTGTGGTCTCAGGAGGCTCTGAGGAGGCTCTGGTATTGGTTTGCCTTTGGGGGTCCAAACTGGAGTCTCCCACACTGGATGCTTCTGTGACTGAGAACATTTGACTTGTCTGTATCCCCGTGGAGACCCAGGGAGTGGCTGAAATATCCTGTCCACTTTCAGTCTGACTGCTCACAGGTGTTGATACTGTGTCTATCTGCATTGAAGTGTCCTGAAGAGTGGAGGTGAGGAGTGGGGAGCTGGCGGCTGAGGCCGTGGGTGACGTGTCCCTGGCACGTGTGCTATGGGATGCAGCTCCAAGACTTTGAGTTTGGAGAGTGGTGGTGATTTCTGCAGCAGCTGTCTTGTCTGAAGGGGAGGAAGAGGCCCTGTTTGCCATTTCAGTTGGTGTGTGAGGTGAGACTGTGGATGTAGCAAGGCTGGGAGGCAGGGTTGGAGCAGAGGAAAAGAAACCTTCACTGGAGAGGTCAGGGGAGGAGCTGGTGGAGGCATCAGAGAAGCCAGCTGTGGTGTCCAGGGATGAGCTGGGCTCCCCACGTGTGCTAGTGTGAATTGGTGCCAGGGTCCTTGAGGAAGCTGTGTGGGTGACTGTCTCTGTTGAGTGAAAGGATGCTGGCATGTGTGTGGATTCTCTCCATACCGGCATGGTGGAGGGGGTCCTCACCTCAGCTGTGGTCTCAGGAAGCTCTGAGGAGGCTCTGATAGTAGTTTGTGTTGGGGGACCTGAACTAGAGTCTCCAATAGTGGATGCTGCAGTGACTGAGGACATATCACTTCTGTGGAAATCTGAAGGGACCTGGGAAGCGGCTGGGGAGTCCTGTCCACTGGGGTTCTGATTTGGAGTCAAGGTGCTCACAGGTGTTGATCCTGTGTCCGTCCACAGTGTGGTGCCCTGGAGAGTGGAGGTGGTGGACCCAGGGGGGGAAGGAGCAGGAGAAGGGGAGGCTGTGGGGCTGGCAGGTGTCAGGCTCCCTGTGGAGTCCAGATGTGTCACAGCTGGAGTTCCTGTGGAGGCCAGGACTTCAAGGGATGCACTTGATGGCAGGGTGGTGTGTGAGTGGGGTGGTGTGTGGGCTGCAGTGAGGAGGGAGCTGGTGGCTGAGGCCATGGCTGATATGTCCCGGATAGATGAGCTGGGAGACAGGAGTGCAGAAAGCTGTGAGTAGTCAGTGGTGGTCATTTCTCCAGCTGTTTGTAGGTAGGAAGATGCAGAGATCTCACTCTTCTCTGTTCCTGTGGGTACCTGGGCTGAGGCTGTGGATGGAGCAAGGCTTAGAGGGAGTCTTGGAGCAGAGCTAAAACCTGCACTGGAGAGGTCAGGGGAAGAGCTGGTGGTGTCCTCAGAAAGGCCAGCTGTGGTGTTCATGGCTGAGCTGCTGTGGGTCTGTTCTGTGGTCCTGGAGGCAGCTGTTTGAGGGAGTATCTCTGTTATGTGGGATGATGCTGACATTTGTGTGGAAACTGTCGAGTCTCCAGTGCTGAAAGGCGTCCTCATGTGAGCTGTGGTGCCAGGAAGATTTGAAGAGGCCATGGGAGATGATTGCACTTTAGAGAAAGCACTGGACTCTTCCACAGTGGACTCTGCTGTGACTGAGGATGTGGGGCTTGTGTGGAGGCCTGTGGTGAGCAGGGAAATGGCTGGGGTGTCCTGTCCACCGCTGGTCTGACTTGGAGTCAAGGTGCTCACAGGTGATGAAGTTTCACTGATCCTCTGCCTGGTGTCCTGGACAGAAGAGGTGAGAAGTGGGGAGCTGGTGGCCGAGGCCATGGGTGACGTGTCTTGGGCACTTGTGCTGTGGGATGCAGCTCCAAGACTTTGAGTTTGGAGAGTGGTGGTGATTTCTGTAGAAGCTGTCCTGAATGAAGGGGAGGAAGAGGCACTGTTTGCCATTCCAGTGGGTGTGTGAGCTGGGAACTTGGAGGGAGCAAGGCTGGGAAGGAGGCTTAGAGCAAAGGAGGAGCCTTCAGTGGAGAAGTCAGAGGAGGAGCTGCTGGGGGCATCAGATAGGCCAGCTTTGGTGTCCATCACTGAGCTGGGCTCCACAAATATGCTTGTGTGGGTCAGTGCAGGGGTCATCGATGGAAATGTCTGGGTGACCATCTCTGTGGTGCCAGAGGATGTTGGCATGTGTGTGGATTCTCCAGTGACCAACGTGGAAGTGGGCGTCCTCACCTCATCTGTGGTCTCAGGAACCTCTGAAGAGACTCTGGTACTGGTTTGCCTTTGGGGGTCCAAACTGGAGTCTCCTACACTGGATGCTTCTGTGACTGTGGGCATTTGACTTGTCTGTATCCCCGTGGAGACCCAGGGAGTGTCTGAGATGTCCTGGCCCCTTGTAGTCTGACTCTCCATCAAGATGCTCACAGGTGTTGATACTGTGTCTATCTGCATTGAAGTGTCCTGAAGAGTGGAGGTGAGGAGTGCGGAGCTGGTGGCTGAGGCCGTGGGTGACGTGTCCCTGGCACGTGTGCTATGGGATGCAGCTCCAAGACTTTGAGTTTGGAGAGTGGTGGTGATTTCTGCAGCAGCTGTCTTGTATGAAGGGGAGGAAGAGGCCCTGTTTGCCATTTCAGTTGGTGTGTGAGCTGAGACTGTGGATGGAGCGAGGCTGGGAGGCAGGGTTGGAGCAGAGGAGAAGAAAATTGCACTGGAGAGGTCAGGGGAGGAGCCAGTGGTGTCCTCAGAGAGGCCAGCTGTGGTGTCCAGGGATGAGCTGGGCTCCCCACGTGTGCTGGTGTGGGTGGGTGCGCGGGTCCTTGAGGAAGCTGTGTGGGTGACTGTCTCTGTTGAGTGAGAGGATGCTAGCATGTGTGTGGAGTCTCTCCAGACCCACATAGTTGAGGAGGTCCTCACCTCAGCTGTGGTCTCAGGAAGCTCTGAGGAGGCTCTGGTAGTAGTTTGGGTTTGGGGACCTGAAATGGAGTCTCCAATACTGGTTGCTGCAGTGACAGAAGACATATCACTTCTGCGGAATTCTGAAGGGACCTGGGAAGTGGCTAGAATGTCTTGTCCACTTATGGTCTGACTTGAAATTATGGTCCTCACAGGTGCTGACTTTGTGTCCATCTGCAGTGTGGTGTCCTTGGGAGTGTAGGCGAGGAGTTGGGTGATGGAGAAAGGGGAGGAATGAGCAGGAGTGGGTGAGGCTGTGGCTGAGGTGTCCCAGGCATTTGTGCTGTAGAATGCATCTGCAGGAAGCTGTGTATGGGAAGTGGTGGTGATTTCTGCAAGAGCTGTCTTGTAGTAGTAGGAGGAAGATACAGGATTTTCCATTCCAGTGGTAGTTTCAGTGGAGACTCTTGATAGAGAAAGGCCTGGAGTCTGGGCTGGAACAGAGGAGAAGCCTGCAGTGGAGAGCTCAGGGGAGGAGCTGCTGGTTGCCTCAGAGAGGCCAGTTGTGGTGTCCAGAGCTGAGCTGGTTTTCCCCGCGGTGCTGATCTGCTTCATTTCCGGGGTCCATGAAGAATCTGTCAGTGGAATCACCTCTGTTTTCTGGGAGGATGTTGGCATTTGTGTGGATCCTGTGGTGACCCCATTGGAGGATAAGGCCCTCATCTCATCTGTGGTCTCAGGACCTTCTGAGGAGGCAGTGATAGTAAAGTTCAGGTTGGGGGTTGAACTGGAATCTCCCAAAGTGGACACTGCTGTGCCTGAAGATGTTGGACTTGTGTGGTGGTCCAGGGAAACCCAGGCAGTTGCAGAGATGGCCTGTCCACTTGTAGTGTGACTTCCAATCAAAGTGCTCACAGGTGTTGACTCTGTGTCCTTCCCCAGCGTGGTATCCTGCAGAGTGGAGGTGAGGCTTCGGTTGATGGATGCAGGAGAGGAAAGAGCAGAAGAGGAGGCTGTGGGTCTGGTAGGTGTCAGGGTCACTGAGGAGGCCAGATGTGTCACAACTGGAATTCCTGTGGAGGACTGGACTTGAGGGGCTGTACTTGATGGCAGGGTGGTGTGTGAGCGGGGCAGTGTGTGAGCTACAGCAGGGAGGGTGGCTGATGCTGTGGTGGACATGTCCTGGGTTTGTGTGCTACGGGATGCAGATGGTGGAATGTGTGTGTGGACAGTGTTGGTGATTTCTGCAGAAGCTGTTTTGTACGAGGAAGAAGACATGGTAATGATCTCTATTGCAGTGGGTCTGTTGGCTGAGACTGCGGATGGAGCAAGACTAGGAGGGAGGGTTGCAGCAGCAGAGAAGAATCTTACACTGGAGAGCTCAGGGGCAGAGCTGGTGCTGGCATCAGAGAGGCCAGCAGTGGTATCCAGGGCTGAGCTGGGCTCCCCAGGCATTCTGGTGTGGGTTAGAGCTGGACTCCTGGATGAAAATGTCTGAGTGATTTCTGCTGTCTGAGAGGATGTCGGTATGAGTGTGGATTCTCTTGTGACCAACATGGTGGAGGGGGTCCTCACCTCAGCTGTGGTCTCAGGAAGTTCTGAGGAGGCTCTGGTGGAGAGTTGGGTCTGGAGGACAGAACTGGAGTCTCCCACAATGGATGCTGCTGTTCCTGAGGATGTTGGAGTTTTGTGGATTCCTGTGGTGAGCTGGGAAGCAGCTGGGGAGTCCTGTCCACTGGGGTTCTGACTTGGAGTCAAGGTGCTCACAGGTGATGACCCTGTGTCCATCCACAGCGTCGTGCCCTGGAGAGTGGAGGTGGTGGACCCAGGGGAAGAAGGAGCAGAAGGGGAGGCTGTGGGGCTGGCAGGTGTCAGGCCCCCTGTGGAGTCCAGATGTGTCACAGCTGGAGTTCCTGTGGAGGTCAGGACTTCAGGGGATGCACTTGATGTCAGGGTGGTGTGTGAGTGGGGTGGTGTGTGGGCTGCAGTGGGGTGGATCCTGGTGGCTGAGGTTGTGGCTGACGTGTTCCAGGTACCTGTGCTCTGGGAATTAGTTCCAAGAGTTATATTTTGGATAGTGGTAGTGGCCTCTACAGATGTTTCCATGTAGGAGAAGGAAGAAGTCACATTCTTCTCTATTCCAGTGGTTGCTTGAGCTGAGACAGTTGATGGAGCAAGGCTGGGAGGCAGGGTTGGAGCAAAGGAGAAGTAGAAGCCTGTAGGGGAAAGCTCAGCAGAGGAGCTGCTGGTGGCATCAGAGAGGCTTGCTTTGGTGTCCATTGCTGAGCTGGGCTCCACAAGTATGCTTGTGTGGGTCAGTGCTGGGGTCCTCGATGGGAATGTCTGTGTGACCATCTCTGTGGTGCCAGAGGATGTTGGCATGTGTGTGGATTCTCCAGTGACCAACGTGGAGGAGGGCATCTTCACCTCAGCTGTGGTCTCAGGAAGCTCTGAGGAGGCTCTGGTACTGGTTTGCTTTTGGGGGTCCAAACTGGAGTCTCCCACACTGGATGCTTCTGTGACTGAGAACATTTGACTTGTCTGTTTCCCTGTGGAGACCCATGGAGTGTCTGAGATATCCTGTCCACTTGTAGTCTGACTCTCCATCGAAATGCTCACAGGTGTTGATACTGTGTCTATCTGCAGTGAAGTGTCCTGGAGAGTGGAAGTGAGGAGTGGGGAGCTGGTGGCTGAGGCCGTGGGTGACGTGTCCCTGGCACGTGTGCTGTGGGATGCAGCTCCAAGACTTTGAGTTTGGAGAGTGGTGGTGATTTCTGCAGAAGCTGTCTTGTCTGAAGGGGAGGAAGAGGCACTGTTTGCCATTTCAATAGGTGTGTGAGGTGAGACTTTGTAGGGAGCAAGCCTGGAAGGGAGGGTTGGAGCAGAGAAGATGAGGCCTTCACTGGAGAGGGCAGGGGAGAGGCTGGTGTTGTCCTCAGAGAGGCTAACAGTGGTGTCCAGGGATGAGCTGGGCTCCCCACGTGTACTGGTGAGTATGGGTGCCAGGGTCCTTGGTGAAAATCTCTGAGTAATCTCTGCTGTCTGAGAGGATGCTGGCATGTGTGTGGATTCTCTGGAAACCAGCGTGGTGGAGGGGGTCCTCACCTCAGCCGTGGTCTCAGGAAGCTCTGAGGAGGCTCTGATAGTAGTTTGGGTTTGGGGCCCTGAACTGGAGTCTCCAATACTGGCTGCTGCAGTGATTGAGGACATATCACCTCTGTAGAATTCTGAAGGGATCTGGGAAGTGGCTGGAGTGTCTTGTCCACAGATGGTCTGACTTGAAGTTACAGTTCTCACAGTTTCTGACCTTGTGTCCATCTGCAGTGTGGTGTCCTTGGGAGTGGAGGTGAGGAGTGGGGTGATGGAGAAAGGGGAGGAAGGAACAGGAGTGGGTGAGGCTGACTTGTCCCAGGCACGTGTGCTGTGGGATGCATCTGCAGGAAGCTGTGTGTGAACAGTGGTGGTGATTTCTGCAGGAGCTGTTTTGTAGGAGGAGGAGGAATATACAGGATTTTCTATTCCAGTGGTTGTGTCAGTGGAGAGTGTGGATGAGGCAAGGGCAGGAGGCTGGGCTGGGGTAGAGGAGAAGAAGCCTTCAGCAGAGACGTCAGGGGCGGAGCTGCTGGTGGCCTCAGAGAAGCCAACTGTGGTTTCCAGGGATGAGCTGGGCTCCCAGGGCATGCTGGTGTGGGTTAGAGCTGGAGCCCTGGATGAAAATGTCTGAGTGATCTCTGCTGTCTGAGAGGATGTCGGCATGATTGTGGATTTTCTTGTGACCAACATGGTGGAGGGGGTCCTCACCTCAGCTGTGGTCTTGGGAAGTTCTGAGGAGGCTCTGGTGGAGAGTTGGGTCTGGAGGACAGAACTGGAGTCTCCCACAATGGAAGCTGCTGTTCTTGAGGATGTTGGAGTTTTGTGGATTCTTGTGGTGAGCTGGGAAGCAGCTGGGGAGTCCTGTCCACTGGGGTTCTGACTTGGAGTCAAGGTGCTCACAGGTGTTGATTCTGTGTCCATCCACAGCGTGGTGCCCTGGAGAGTGGAGGTGGTGGATCCAGGGGAGGAAGGAGCAGGGGAAGGGGAAGCTGTGGGGCTGGCAGGTGTCAGGCCCCCTGTGGAGTCCAGGTGTGTCACAGCTGGAGTTCCTGTGGAGGCCAGGACTTCAAGGGATGCACTTGATGGCAGGGTGGTGTGTGAGTGGGGTGGTGTGTGGGCTGCAGTGAGGAGGGAGCTGGTGGCTGAGGCCATGGCTGATGTGTCCCAGATAGATGAGCTGGGAGACAGGAGTGCAGAAAGCTGTGAGTAGTCAGTGGTGGTCATTTCTCCAGCTGTTTGTAGGTAGGAAGATGCAGAGATCTCACTCTTCTCTGTTCCTGTGGGTACCTGGGCTGAGGCTGTGGATGGAGCAAGGCTTAAAGGCAGTGTTGGAGCAGAGAAAATACCTGTACTGGAGAAGTCAGGGAAGGAGCTGGCGGTGGTCTCAGGGAGGCCAGCTGTGGTGTCAAGGGATAAACTGGGCTCCCCACCTGAGCTGGTTTGGATTGGTGCCAGGGTCCTTGAGGAAGCTATGTGGGTGACTGTCTCTGTTGACTGAGAGGATGTTTGTATGTGTGTGGATTCTCTAGTGAACAAGGTAGAGGAAGGTGTCCTCAATTCACCTGTGGTCTGAGGAAGCTCTGAGGAGGCTCTAGTACTGGTTTGCCTTGGGGGGGCCAAACTGGAGTCTCCTACACTGGATGCTTCTGTGACTAAGGACATTTGACTTTTCTGTATCCCCGTGGAGACCCAGGGAGTGGCTGAAATGTCCTGTCCACTTGTAGTCTGACGTCCCATTGAGATGCTCACAGGTGTTGATACTGTGTCTATCTGCAGTGAAGTGTCCTGGAGAGTGGAGGTGAGGAGTGGGGAGCTGGTGGCTGAGGCCGTGGGTGATGTGTCATGGACATGTATGCTGTGGGAAGCAGCTCCAAGACTTTGAGTTTGGAGAGTGGTGGTGATTTCTGCAGAAGCTGTCTTGTATGAAGGGGAGGAAGAGGCACTGTTTGCCATTTCAGCAGGTGTCTGAGCTGATACTGTGGATGGAGGGAGGCTGAGAGGCAGTGTTGGAGCCAAGAAGGAGAAACCTGTACTGGAGAGGTCAGGGGAGGAGCTGGTGGTGGCATCAGAGAGGAGAGCTGCTGTGTTCATGGCTGAGCTGCTGTGGGTCTGTTCTGTGGTCCTGGAGGAAGCTGTCTGAGGGAATACTTCTGTTGTGTGGGATGATGCTGACATTTGTGTGGAAACTGTGGAGTCTCCAGTGCTGAAAGGCGTCCTCACTTGAGCTGTGGTTCCAGGAAGATTTGAAGAGGCCATGGGAGATGATTCTACTTTAGAGAAAGCACTGGAATCTTCCACTGTGGACGCTGCTGTGACTGATGGAATAGAGCTTGTGTGGAGGCCTGTGGTGAGCAGGGAAGAGGTTTGGGTGTCCAGTCCACCACTGGTCTGACTTGGAGTCAAGGTACTCAGAAATATTGACCCTGTGTTCTTCCTCAGGGTGGTGTTCTGGAGAGTGGAGGTGAGCTGTGGGGTGATGGACTCAGGGGAGGAAGGAGAGGTTTGGGCCCCTGTGGAGCCCAGATGTGGCACAGCTGGAGTTCCTTTGGAGGATGGGTCTTGAGAGGCTGTGCTTGATGGCAGGGTGGTGTGTGAGTTGGGTGGTGTGTGGCCTGCAGTAGGGAGGGAGCTGGTGGCTGAGGCTGTGGCTGATGTGTCTGGGGCATTTGTGCTGTGGGATGCAGCTACAGGAAGCTGTGTGTGGAGAGTGGAGGTGAATTCTGCAGAAGTTGTCTTGTAATGGGAAGCCACGCTGGTACTCTCTATTCCAGGGGGTGTGTGAGTGAAGACCCTGGATGGAGGTAAGGTTGGAGAAGAGGAGAAGAAGCCAGCACTGGAGAAGTCAGAGGAGGAGCTGCTGGTGGCATCAGAGAGGCCAGCTTTGGTGTCCATCGCTGAGCTGGGCTCCACAAGTATGCTTGTGTGGATCAGTGCTGGGGTCCTCGATGGAAATGTCTGGGTGACCATCTCTGTGGTGCCAGAGGATGTTGGCATGTGTGTGGATTCTCCAGTGACCAACGTGGAGGAGGGCGTCCTCACCTCATCTGTGGTCTCAGGAAGCTCTGAGGAGGCTCTGGTACTGGTTTGCGTGTGGGGGGCCAAACTGGAGTCTCCCACACTGGATGCTTCTGTGACTGAGGACATTTGACTTGTCTGTATCCCCATGGAGACCCAGGGACTGTCTGAGATGTCCTGTCCACTTGTAGTCTGACTCCCCATTGAGATGCTCACAGGTGTTGATGCTGTGTCTATCTGCAGTGAAGTGTCCTGGAGAGTGGAGGTGAGGAGTGGGGAGCTGGTGGCTGAGTCCGTGGCTGATGTGTCCCTGGCACGTGTGCTATGGGATGGAGCTCCAAGACTTTGAGTTTGGAGAGTGGTGGTGATTTCTGCAGCAGCTGTCTTGTCTGAAGGGGAGGAAGAGGCCTTGTTTGCCATTTCAGTTGGTGTGTGAGCTGAGACTGTGTAGGGAGCAAGACTGGGAGGCAAGGTTGGAGCAGAGAAGATGAGGCCTTCACTGGAGAGGTCAGAGGAGGAGCTGGTGGTAGCCTCAGAGAAGCCAGATGTGGTGTCCATTGCTGAGCTGCTGTGGGTCTCTTCTGTGGTCTTGGAGGAAGCTGTCTGAGGGAATATTTCTGTTGTGTGGGATGATGCTGACATTTGTGTGGAATCTGTGTAGTCCCCAGTGCTGAAAGGCATTCTCACTTGAGCTGTGGTGCCAGGAAGTTTTGAAGAGGCCATGGGAGATGATTGTACTTTAGAGAAAGCACTGGAATCTTCCACAGTGGACACTGCTGTGACTGCAGTTGTGGGGCTTGTGTGGAGGCCTGTGGTGAGCAGGGAATTGGCTGTGGTGTCCTGTCCCCTGCTGGTCTGACTTGGAGTCAAGTTGCTCACAGGTGGTGAAGTTTCACTAATCCTCTGTCCAGTGTCCTGAACAGAAGAGGTGAGGACTTGGGAGCTGGTGGCGGAGGCCATGGGTGACGAGTCCCGGTCATGCGTGCTGTGGGATGCAGCTCCAAGACTTTGAGTTTGGAGAGTGGTGATGATTTCTGCAGAAGCTGTCTTGTCTGAAGGGGAGGAAGAGGCACTGTTTGCCATTTCAGCAGGTGCCTGAGCTGAGACTGTGGATGGAGCAAGGCTGGGAGGCAGGGTTGGAGCAGAGGAGGAGAAACCTGTACTGGAGAGGTCAGGGGAGGAGCTGGTGGTGGCCTCAGAGAGGAGAGCTGTGGTGTTCATGCCTGAGCTGCTGTGGGTCTGTTCTGTGGTCCTGGAGGCATCTGTCTGAGGGAGTATCTCTGTTGTGTGGGATAATGCTGACATTAGTGTGGACACTGTGGAGTCTCCAGTGCTGAAAGGCGTCCTCACTTGAGCTGTGGTGCCAGGAAGTTGTGAAGAGGCCATGGGAGATGATTCTACTTTAGAGAAAGCACTGGAATCTTCCACTGTGGACGCTGCTGTGACTGATGGAATAGAGCTTGTGTGGAGGCCTGTGGTGAGCAGGGAAGAGGTTTGGGTGTCCAGTTCACCACTGGTCTGACTTGGAGTCAAGGTACTCAGAAATATTGACCCTGTGTTCTTCCTCAGGGTGGTGTTCTGGAGAGTGGAGGTGAGCTGTGGAGTGATGGACTCAGGGGAGGAAGGAGAGGTTTGGGCCCCTGTGGAGCCCAGATGTGGCACAGCTGGAGTTCTTTTGGAGGATGGGTCTTGAGAGGCTGTGCTTGATGGCAGGGTGGTGTGTGAGTGGGGTGGTGTGTTGGCTGCCATGGGAAGGGGACTGGTGGCTGAGGCTGTGGCTGATGTGTCTGGGGCATTCGTGCTGTGGGATGCAGCTACAGGAAGCTGTGTGTGGAGAGTGGAGGCGAATTCTGCAGAAGTTGTCTTGTAATGGGAAGCCACGCTGGTACTCTCTATTCCAGGGGGTGTGTGAGTGAAGACCCTGGATGGAGGCAAGGTTGGAGAAGAGGAGAAGAAGCCAGCACTGGAGAAGTCAGAGGAGGAGCTGCTGGTAGCAGCAGAGAGGCCAGCTTTGGTGTCCATTGCTGAGCTGGGCTCCACTAGTATGCTTGTGTGGGTCAGTGCAGGAGTCCTCAATGGAACTGTCTGGGTGACCATCTCTGTTGTGCCAGAGGATGTTGGCATGTGTATGGATTCTCCAGTGACCAACGTGGAGGAGGGCGTCCTCACCCCAGCTGTGGTCTCAGGAAGCTCTGAGGAGGCTCTGGTACTGGTTTGCGTGTGGGGGGTCAAACTGGTGTCTCCCACACTGGATGCTTCTGTGACTGAGGACATTTGACTTGTCTGTATCCCCATGGAGACCCAGGGACTGTCTGAGATGTCCTGTCCACTTGTAGTCTGACTTCCCATTGAGATGGTCACAGGTGTTGATGCTGTGTCTATCTGCAGTGAAGTGTCCTGGAGAGTGGAGGTGAGGAGTGGGGAGCTGGTGGCTGAGGCCGTGGGTGATGTGTCATGGACATGTATACTGTGGGAAGCAGCTCCAAGACTTTGAGTTTGGAGAGTGGTGGTGATTTCTGCAGCAGCTGTCTTGTATGAAGGGAAGGAAGAGGCACTGTTTGCCATTTCAGTTGGTGTGTGAGCTGAGACTGTGGATGGAGCGAGGCTGGGAGTCAGGGTTGGAGCAGAGGAGAAGAAACCTTCACTGGAGAGGTCAGAGGAGGAGCTGGTGGTGGCCTCAGAGAGGAGAGCTGCGGTGTTCATGGCTGAGCTGCTGTGGGTCTGTTCTGTGGTCCTGGAGGCATCTGTCTGAGGGAATACTTCTGTTGTGTGGGATGATGCTGACATTTGTGTGGAATCTGTGTAGTCCCCAGTGCTGAAAGGAGTCCTCACTTGAGCTGTGGTTCCAGGAAGATTTGGAGAGGCCATTGGAGATGATCGTACTTTAGAGAAAGAACTGGACTTTTCCTCAGTGGACACTGCTGTGACTGAGGAGGTGGGGATTGGGTGGAGGCCTGTAGTGAGCAGGGAAGGAGCTTGGGTGTCTTGTCCACCACTGGTCTGACTTGGAGTTATGGCACTCACAGATTTTGACCCCGTATCCATCCTCAGCGTAGTCTCCTGGAGAGTGGAGGTGAGGTGTGGGGTGATGGACTCAGGGGAGGAAGGAGCAGGAAAAGGGAAGGCCTTGGGGCCTGCAGGTGTCAGGGCCCCTGTGGAGTCCAGATGTATCACAGCTGGAATTCCTGTGGAGGACAGGACTTGAGAAGCTGTGCTTGATGGCAGGGTGGTGTGTGAGTGGGGTGGTGTGTGGCCTGCAGTAGGGAGTGAGCTGGTGGCTGAGTTGGTGGCTGATGTGGCCTTGGCACCTGTGCTGTGGGATGCAGCTCCAAGTCTTTGAGTTTGGAGAGTGGTGGTGATTTCTGCAGAAGCTGTCTTGTATGAAGGGGAAGAAGAGGCACTGTTTGCCATTCCAGTGGGTGTGTGAGCTGAGACTGTGGATGGAGTGAGGCTGGAAGGCAGGGTTGGAGCAGAGGAGGAGAAACTTGTACTGGAGAGGTCAGGGGAGGAGCTGATGGAGGCATCAGAGAGGCCAGCTGTGGTGTTCATGGCTGAGCTGCTGTGGGTCTGTTCTGAGGTTCTGGAGGCAGCTGTTTGAGGGAGTATCTCTGTTGTGTGGGATGATGCTGACATTTGTGTGGAAACTGTGGAGTCTCCAGTGCTGAAAGGCGTCCTCACTTGAGCTGTGGTGCCAGGAAGTTTTGAAGAGGCCATGGGAGATGATTGTACTTTAGAGAAAGCACTGGAATCTTCCACTGTGGACACTGCTGTGACTGAGGTTGTGGGGTTTGTGTGGAGGCCTGTGGTGAGCAGGTAATTGGCTGGGGTGTCCTGTCCACTGCTGGTCTGACTTGGAGTCAAGTTGCTCACAGGTGGTGAAGTTTCACTGATCCTGTGTCCCGTGTCCTGGACAAAAGAGCTGAGGAGTGGGGAGTTGGTGGCTGAGGCCAGGGCTGACGTGTGCCGGTCACGCGTACTGTGGGATGCAGCTCCAGGACTTTGAGTTTGGCCAGTGGTGTTGATTTCTGTAGAAGCTGTCTTGAATGGAGGGGAGGAAGAGGCCCTGTTTGCCATTCCAGTGGGGGTGTGAGCTGGGAACATTGAGGGAGCAAGACTGGAAAGGAGGCTTTGAGTAAAGGAGAAGCTTGCCCTGGAGAGGTCAGGGGAGGAGTTGGTGGTGACATCAGAGAGGCCAGCCGTGTCATCCAGGGCTGAGGTGGGCTCCCCAGGCTGGCTGCTGTGGGAAGGTTTTGTGGTCCCTCTAGATGGTGTCTGAGTGACCATCCCTGTTCTCTGAGAGAATGTCAGCGGTTGTATGGAATCCCTGCTGTGTGCTGTGCTAAAGGGGCGCCTCATTTCAGTTGTGGACTCAGAAAGGCCTGAGAAAGCTAGGGCAGAACTAGACTCTTCCACACTGGATGCTGCTGTGATGGTAGGTGTCAAGCTGCTGAGGATATTTGTGCTCAGCTGGGGACTGGCTGGGGTGTCTTGTCCACTGCTGATCTGACTTGGAGTTAAGGTGCTCACAGGTGTTGACCTTTTGTCCATCCTCAGTGTGGTGTCCTGGAGGTGTGGGGTGATGGACCTAGGGGAGGAAGAAACAGGAAAAGGGGAGGCCGTGGGGCCTGAAGGAGTCAGGGCCCCTGTGGAGTCTAGATGTGGCACCGCTGGAGTTTCTGTGGAGGACAGGACTTGAGGGGTTGTGCTTGATGGCAGGGTGGTGTGTGAGTGGGGTGGTGTGTGGGCTGCAGTGGGGAGGGAGCTTGTGGCTGAGGCCATGGCTGACATGTCCTGGTCAAGGATGCTGTGAGATGCAGCTGCAGTTAGCTGTGTGTGGAGAGTGGAAGTGATTTCTGTAGATATTTCCTTGTAGGAGGTGGAAGAGATTACACTCTTCTGTGTTCCAATGGTTGTGTGAGAGGGGTCTGTGGATGGAGTGAGGCTGGGAGGGAGGGTTGGGGCAGAAGAGGAGAGTCCTGCACTGGAGAACTCCGGGGTGGCCCTGGGGATGACATGAGGGAGGCCAGAAGTGTTGTCCATGGGTGAGCTGGGCTCCCATTGCGTGCTGCTTTGAGTTAGGTCTGTGATCCAGGTTGAATATGTCTGGGTGGCCATCTCGGTTGGTATTTGTGTGGAAATCGTGGAGTCTCCAGTGGTTGAGGGGATACCCTGTTCAGGTGTCTTCTCTGGATGTTTGGAAGAGGCAGTGATGGTGAATATGGTTTGGAGGGAAGTACTGGAGTCTTCCGGAGTGGACACTGCTATGTGTGAAGATGTTGAACTCGTATGCATGCCTGTAGAGAGTGAGGAGGAGGCTGACCGGTCCTGTCCTCTTGTAGTCTGATTTTCAGTCAAGGAGCTCTCAGGTGTTGACTCTGTGTCCATCCTCAGCGTGGTGTCCTGGAGAGTTGAGGTGAGGTGTGGAGTGATGGACTCAGGGGAGGAAGGAGAAGGAGAAGGGGAGGCTGTGGGGCTGGTAGGTGTCAGGGCCCCTGTGGAGTCCAGATGTGTCACAGCTGGAGTTTCTGTGGAGGACAGGACTTGAGAGGCTGTGCTTGCTGGCAGGGTGGTGTGTGAGTGGGGTGGTACGTGGGATGCAGGGAGGAGGGTGCTGGTGGCAGAGGCCGTGGCTGATGTGTCTGGGGCATGCATGCTGTGGGATGCAGCTTCTGGATTTTGTGTGTGGAGAGCGGAGGTAAATTCTGCAGAAGTTGTCTTGTAGGTAGAGAAAGACGTGCTGGTGATCTCCATTCCAGTGGGGGTGTGAGCTGAGACTGTGGATAGAGTGAGGCTGGGAGGGAGCGCTGGGGTAGAAGAAAAGAAGCCTACACTGGAGAGCTCAGGAGAGGAGCTGCGGGTGCCCTCAGAGAAGCCAACTGTGGTGTCCAGGACTGAGCTGGTTTTCCCCGGGGTGCTGATCTGCTTTATTTCCGGGGTCCATGAAGAATCTGTCGGTGGAATCACCTCTGTTTTCTGGGAGGATGTTGGCATTTGTGTGGATCCTGTGGTGACCCCACTGGAGGATAAGGCCCTCATCTCATCTGTGGTCTCAGGACCTTCTGAGGAGGCAGTGATAGTAAAGTTCAGGTTGGGGGTTGAACTGGAATCTCCCAAAGTGGACACTGCTGTGCCTGAAGATGTTGGACTTGTGTGGTGGTCCAAGGAAACCCAGGCAGTTGCAGAGATGTCCTGTCCACTTGTGTGATTTCCAGTCAAGGCACTCAAAGGTGTTGATATTGTGTCCATCTGTGCAGTGCTGTCCTCCAGAATGGAGGTGAGGAGTGGGGAGCTGGTGGCTGAGTCCATGCCTGATGTGTCCTGGGCACTTGTGATGTGGGATAAAGCTCCAAAGCTTTGTGTTAGGACAGTGGTGGTGATTTCTGTAGTAGCTGTCTTGTATGAAGGGGAGGAAGAGGCATTGTTTTCCATTCCAGCATGAGTGTGAGATGAGAGCGTGGATGGAGGGAGGCTGAAAGGAGCAGAGGAGAAGACTCCTGCACTGGAGAGGTCAGGGGAGGAGCTGCTGGTGGCATCAGAGAAGCCGGCAGTGGTGTCCAGAGCTGAGCTGGGCTCCCCGGGCATGCTGGTATGGGTCATTTTTGTTGTCCACGGGAAATCTGTGTGGGTGACCATCTCTGTTGTCTGTGAGGTGGTTGGTACCTGTGAGGAGATGCTGCTGGCTTTGGTGATGGGAGAGGTCCTCACCCCAGCGGTGGTGTCAGCAAGCTCTGGGGAAGCTATGGTAGAAATTTCTGTTTGGAGAGATGAACTGGAATCTCCAACACTGGACACTTCTGTGACAGAGGACATTATGCTTGTGTGGATACCTGTGGTGATCCAGGAAGTGGCTGAGATGTCCTGTCCACTTGTAGTGTGATACTCAGCAATGGTTTGCACAGGTGTTGACCCTGTATCCTTCCTCAGCGTGGTGTCCTGGAGAGTGGAGGTGAGGTGTGGGGTGATGGACTCAGAGGAAGAAGGATCAAGAGAAGGGGAGGCTGTGGGGCCAGCAGGGGTCAGGGTGCCTGTGGAGCCCAGATGTGTCACAGCTGGAGTTCCTGTGGAGGACAGGACTTGAGGGGCTGTGCTTGATGGCAGGGTGGTGTGTGAGTTGTATAGTGTGTGGGCTGCATTGGGGAGGAAGCTGGTGGCTGAGGCCATTTCCCAGGCATGCGTACTGCTGGGATGGGAGGAGCTGTGGTGTTGGGTGGTGGCAGGAGAGGAAGGGGTGGTAGTGGGTGTGATGGGCCCCTGGGCACTGGAGGAGCTGCTCACGGGCTCACTCCCAGGGATGGATGGAGATGGGCCTTCAGTGGATCTGCTCAGGGCAGAGGCTGTGTCAGAGTGTGGAGACATCCTGGTCACAGGGGAGTGGGTGGTAGACTCTGAGTCCTTGGCTGTAGTCCTCAATGTCCCAGTAGTGTGAAACACAGTTCCAGAAAATTCTGTCTGTCTGGTGTTGGTTGTCTGGGACGTGGTTGTTTGGTGAGAGGAGGCAGAGAGTGTGTAACTCGTCCTTGTCGTATGGTTGTGTGTGGGGTGAGTGGACAGGGCCAGGCCTGGCGTGGGTGTGGGATCCACAGAGGTGACCTTTAGATGACTGGTCCCAGGGGCTATCTTCGAGGTCACGTGAGAAAGGACAGTGGTGCTTTCCATGGTGGAATCGGACAGCCCTGACACTTGGCTGTGGGAAGACGTCGGCGCTGGTGTGGAAACTGGACCGCTCCTGTCTGGGGAAGGACTTAGGTTTCTATCATCACTGGTGCTTGGCCGTGGAGTCCCATGCTCTGAAGTCGGGCCCAGTTCCTGTGTGGTTCGTGGGGTATCCGAGGTACTTTGTCCTTGTGATGTGGAAGCAATAGGGAAAGTCGATGGTAACTACCGTGGTCCAAGCACTGATGTTGATGACATGAAGTTATGTCAAGTGGGTGTGCGGTATTGTGGGGGGCAGGGAGGGATTACGCTAGGGAGCATCTGATGCAAATGTCCTGAGGTGGGACCTGCGAATGAATCAAACCTGAGTTCTAAACCCTGGCTTGGCCACTTACTGGCTGAGGGTGGTTCGGTGAGTTCATTCATTGCCGTGTGCCATGTGGGTAAAATGAGAATGATGAGATTGTATCTCAGAGTCAGTGAACATGTGCATAATATTTAGAACTTGACAGAGTAAAACCCTAAATGAACAGCAGATAATTGTAGGAAAAATGAAGGCTAATGTTACATATGTAACATATACTATATAATACCTTATATTATTACTATACAGCATATAAATACTATGCTGTAGACTCTATACTGTATAATATATATACTATATATTCTGTATATAATACAGATCATAATAATATATAGTCTCTATACAGTGTATACTATACAGCATGATATATACTATATATAGTACATAGTATATTGTAGACTGTAGTGAAGTATATAGTATTTATACTAGTATATATTATATAGTACATAGAGTATAATATACATAAGTATATATACATATATGCACATATGTATATACATGTATGCGTATATAATGTATATGTATAGTATATATGGCTATATAGTTCATATATAGTATATTATGTAGAATGTATAGTAGTAGCATATACATAGTTATATAGTATGCATACTATGCAGTATATATGAAATATATAGTATATAATATATGTAGTATACTATATAATGTATGTAGTGTATATATATATTATACAGTATATATAGCATATGTATGTATACTATATAATTGTTTTGGAGTCTTAAGAGAGTTTTCATATGCTGTACATCACTTGCCATCCTGTTTGGAGTCTTCTCTATTTTAATTATTTCTTTACACACTTCTCTTAGGGATAATTTTATCATGGCATGAATTTAGGTAAGGAATTAGTGGGGAGAAATATTTCTAACAGAATCCTCATGCATGTCTGTAAATTCATACCAAAATGAACTGTGTACAGAAACCCTGTGATTTTTACATGAGGGCATCATTTGCGAATCAACTCCATGATTTTACCTGTAATACCGGTTAAATTAGATCTCCAAATTGCCACGGAGAGTCATAAGTACTTTGAAAACATACAAACAAACCAAAAAACTCTGAAAAAGTTTTGTGGCTGAACTAGGCCACTCTAAGACCACGACTGAAAGATGAGATCAGAGAATAGCATCTGAGTGGCTAAAATATTGGCAAAACTTGTGTATGATATGTCTTTTTGTCATAGTCATCACCTTCTCCAAGGAAGACCCCCCCACACACACACCTATAGCCATTTTTGTAATGGGTTAGTGTTTTCCAAGGCTACCTAGGTGTCTGCTATGTCTTTGGTAGACCAGTTGCCCTAACCCAGTGAGGTATAGCTCCCTTTCATCTACACAAGTTTTTAATGCACCCCTCTTCCATGCCAGATATAACAAGTCTGCAGAGCTGGCTTGCATGATTGGGCATTAGAAATACTACTGCCCTCTCGTGGGTGGAGCTCCCAGGATACTGTTGGACCAAAGAATTGAGGACCCACATGTACTGCCATTAGTACTGGAATGGAGAAACCTTATTGTCATGAGATTGGTCCAGGCTAAAGCCTTGGTGCTGTTGCCACAGAGATAAGCAGATGGGGAGATGATTTAGTGGAGCTGCATACAGAATCAGAAAAGTGAGGGAAGGGGGTACACTCTTGTAATCCCAGATACCTGGGAGGTAGAGGTAGGGAAATTATGGCCTGAAGAAGTCCTGGTAAAAGAAAGAGACACCAGAAAACAAGCTAAGTCAAAATAGAACTGTGGTGTGGTTTAAGGAGAGCAAAGCTTGGCACTAGTGGCTCATACCTGTAATCCTAGCTATTCAGGAAGGCTGTGATCTGAAGATCATGGTTCCAAGCCAGCCCAGGCAGGAAAGTCAGTGAGATTTTTATCTCCAATGAACCATCCATAAAGCCAGAAGTGGAGTTGAGGCTCAGTGGTAGAATGCTAGGCTTGGGCACAGAGAAGCTCGGGACAGTGTCTAGGCCCTGAATTCAAGCCCCAAGATCAAGTCCCAGGCCACCCTTATGCTAGGTGGTAGAGTGCCTGCCTAGCAAGCCTAAGGCCCTGAGTTCATCCTTGGTATCCCTTCCCTCTGAATTTACATGGGTGTATTGATTGTCATTATTCTCTAAACAATAGAGTATAACACTGATTGACATATCATGGACATTCTATTATTTAAACTCTAAATGATGACTGACAGTACATAGAAAAAAACCCACAAATATATAATATATATAAAACCGAAATATATTTATATGTATATAAATTATACATTATTTTATATATCACATACATAGTATATATTATATTAATATGTTATATATAATATGTAAAGAAATATACTATATAAGAGGCTTGGGTGTCCTTGGGGTTTAGAGTCTGAGAGTGCCCTGTGGCAAGTTCCCCCTTGGATACTGAGGAAAGACAGGAGCAGCAGAGCTTCAAACAGCTATGACAAGAAGTCCAGGGAAAGATCTTGGAGGTGGTTAGAGGGTTAAATGAAACAGAAGACAGTTGAGGCCCATGAGGGGAGGCCCTGGGAGGGGCGACCCCTGGAGGGAGGGCAGGGAGACCCAGCTTTCTCCCCTGCCCCCTATGCATTGAAATATTTGTTTTTTGACAAGTAGAAAGCTCAGAGGTACAGAAATATGTGGTCAGACCAGCCTGGGCAGCCCCTGGGCGTCTCCTCACCGACACTAAGGGATGAACACCAGCTTTGGGCAGTGGTGGAAATGTTGAAACCTCCTCTTGGTATATATGTGTGTTGGTCCTGGGGTTTGAACTCGGGGCCTAGGCACTGTCCTTGAGCTTTTTTTTTTTTTCTAACTCGAGGCGAGTGCTCTACAAATTGAGCCTGATCTCTGCTTCTGGCTTTTGGGATGGTTCATTGGAGATCAGGTTCTCACAGATTTTCCCTCCCTGGACTGGCTCTGGTACTCAGCTTAAACCACTTGGCCCTGCCCAGTACTCAGCCTCAGTGGTTGTCCTGTGTTCACAGAGGCCGCATTTATCTCCTGCTTCCAGCCCAAGAAAGTGAAAGCTATGTGAAGTCCTCCTGGTAAAACGAGGTATAGGTAAGGAATAAGAAAACTGCAGGGAGGTCCTCATATAGACACACACATATGTACACACACGCACACACACAATATTCTCCAATGTGTGTGCATGCACACACAAACACAGCTTCACACAGTCACAGAACACACAGAGACACAAAGATTCTTACAGACATTCACCCCTTCTCCTCATGGGCAGATAGGAAATCAAGGGTGAGAGCTTCCGGTCCCTTCCTGGTTCTGTCTCCAACTCAATTCACAGAACCTCAGTGATATGAATACACATCTCTAGGTGTGTATTGATTTGGGGACTTGAACGCATGGCCTGGACTCCATCCCTGAGCTTTTCTCCCCCCCCGCCAAAGCTAGCACCTCTACTGCTTGTGCCACAGTGCTGCTTCTGGCTTTATTGGTGGTTCATTGGAGAGACGAGTCTTACAGACTGTTCCGGCTGGGCTAGCTTTGAATCTCAGTCCTCACATCTCAGCCTCTTGAGTAGCTGGGATTGCAGGTGTGAGCACTGCCACCAGGCCCTGGCTCTCACTCTGCTGGTGTTCTCTAGCGCATCCTGGAGAATGAGAAGTCTTCTGGATATGGCTTGTGGTCTCTTTTCTTCTTGCTAGCATGACTGGCCTGGCCAGCAGAGACCCTTTACCTTGCTTATAGCTGTGTCTTCAGTGATATGGAGCGAATGCCTGGCACTGATCAGTGACCACGGTAAACATTCACAGAATAAATGCATCACCAACAGAGAAGAGAATGAACCCTCCAGAGATGTTGAAAGTGGAAATGAGGGACCGGGACTTTGGCCTAGTGGTAGAGTGCTTGCCTAGCATGCATGAAGACCAGGGTTCGATTCCTTGGTACCATATACATAGAAAACGCTGTAAGTGGTGCGGTGGCTCAAATGGTAGAGCTCTAACCTTGAGAAAGCCCAAGGACAGTGCTCAGACCCTGAGTGCAAGCCCCAAGACTGCCCCCCCCCCCCAAAATAAAGTAAAAAAGAAAGTTTAACTGAGGCTGAAGCACTGCCTTTGCTGGAAAGTTCTGATGACTATACTTTGGCCTACAAATTTATGCAAAGCAGGAGCCAAGCTTGACCTCTGATTTGTGTCTTTGTTCTAAGGCATTTATTTACTTTGCAGGCCCTTGGGTCCAGGACACACACACTTGGTTGTGACATATTTAGGAAAAAAAAGAGACCAGAAAAACCTCTCCCCAAATCCAGCAACTGTGAACCCTCTGACAGGGTGTACACTGCATCATGATTTAGGGATCTGATTGCACCCCTTCATTGATGAGAGCGGTAGCAACTTCTCCAGAGCCCAGGAGAACCAGAGCTGAGACGACTATGACCAGCTAAGAACTCAGCCATGACTGGGCCTGCTTAATTACATTTTGCTTCCCGTCTCCCCGTGCTCATCATGCCTGTCATCTTGCTATTCAAGAGGCTGAGAGGGGAGGACTGTGATTGAAAGCCAGTCTGGGACACTAAGTTCACGTGACTCATATCCCTAGTTAAACAGATAAAAACCGGAAATGGAGCTGTGGCTCAGATGGTAGAGGGCTAAATCTTGAGTAAGAAGAGACAAGTGTGCTAGCAGGTACACATATGCGTACACACACACACACACACACACACACACCCCAAATTTTATGTAATGTGAGTGGAGAGACAGGTCGACAGAGACCCTCCTCACTTCTTGTACTAGAAGCATTAAATTATCCAGCGTTCCTCAAAAAAATTTAAAAATGGAAATATTGTACAACCCAGCAATTCTACTTTAGGGTGTATGAAGAGATAGCTCTATTTTCACATTCACCAAGATTAGAGAAAGGATCTGAGAGCCCACAGCTGGCAAATGAAGAACAATAGGGGATATTATTTAACTTTTAGAAAGGAGTCGGGTCATTTGCAATAACTTGGACCCAAAGAAAATTGTGTTCAGTGAATCAATCCAGGCCCACAAAGAAAGGGGGAAAAAGTACTGCAAGATCTTGCTTTTGTGTGTGAAAACTTAAAAAAAGAAAAAGTGAAAGAAAAAGAAAGGAACCTTCTAAAAACAGGAAATAGCCTGAAAGAAGGAAGGAGACATAACCTAGGGAGAGTTTGTTCAGAAGTTACTATGGGGCCAGGAGTGTGGCCTAGTGGTAGAGTGCCTGCCTAGCATGCACAAAGCCCTGGATTCGATTCCTTGGTACCACATACACAGCTTAAGCCAGAAGTGGTGCTGTGGCTCAAGTGGTAGAGTACCAACCCTTGAGAGAAGGTCCAAGGACAGTGCCCAGGTCCTGAGTTCAAGCCCGAGGGCTGGCAAAAAAAAAAAAAGTTACTACAGTTCAGTTAGTGTAAGCTATCTATGTTCTGGAAATCTGACATGTTAGCATGGCTCCAACACAATAATTCCACACTGTGTGCTCAAACCCTTGAAAAAAGAGCCTGAGCTTCCTTGTTCTCAATGCTCAAAAGACCAGCTTTCGTTGATCTGGGGACTGGTGTGAAGGAGAAATAGCTCTCAGTGTCTACCTATAGCTATCAGAACCTCAGGCCAGCCGGGCACTGGTCACTCACGCCTGTCATCCTAGCTACTCAGAAGGCTGAGATCTGAGGACTGAGGTTCCAAGCCAGCCTGGACAGGAAAAGTCCCTGTGAAACTCTCATCTCCAAAGAACCACTCCAAAACTGGAAGTGGAGCTGTGACTCAAGTGGTACAGTGCTAGTCTTGAGTACAAAGAGGCTCACAGTCAGTGCCCAGTCCCTGAGTTCAAGTCCCACAACTGACATAAATAAATAAACAAAACTCTCAGGCTGTGAGCTTGCACAGCCAAATTCACTGCTGCATTGATGCACCATAGCCAAGTTGTGTCAAGAAAATGGGATATATATATATATATATATATATACACAGGTACATATATATGTACTATATATAATATAATATATAAGTATATTATAGTACAATAATATAATATAAAATTCCATTTGTTTATTGTACATAAATAATATATAACAATATTATTAATATGTATTATTAATAATGCATATAATGTCTATAGATTATATAATGTCTATATATGTATATAATAGACTTTTATTGTTTATACATATATTATCTAATATATAATATATAAACATATATGATATATATAATGGAATTTTATTCATCCATCATGCAGAATGATATTGCATTATTTGCAAAGCAATGGGTGGTCCTGGAGAGAAGAAAACATGATATTAAGTGAAATGAGTCAGCCCCAGAGAGTCAAAGGATGCATTTTTTTCTCCTCTCTTATGTGGACGTAGATCTGATTTATCAATGTGCCGGGAAATGCTGTGAGGCAATGTGCAAGTGTACATAGACCAGATGCATTAATGGAAGGCTGTTGTTTACAGAGTTCAAACAGTGTAATTCCTTAGAAAAACAAACTCCCCGCCCAACAAGATGAGCTCCAGGAAGCTGGCACTTGCAGGGAGGAGAGGAAGAGGGAGAAGGTGATTGTGATAGTCAATGCATATCCCCTTCCCCCCTTTTCTTTTTTGCCAGGCCTGGGACTTGAACTCAGGGCCTAGACACTGTTCCTGAGCTTCTTTTGCTCAAGGCTAATGCTTTACCACTTGAGCCACAGCACCACTTGAAGTTTTTTGTGCTTATGTGGTACTGAGGAATGGAATCCAGGGCTTCATGCATGCTGGGCAAGTACTCTATCCACTAAACCACATACCCAGCCCCTCAGCCTTGAAATGCAAAGAATTAAGGGGAGGGGCTGTGCTGGAGGGATGGTGAGGACCATGGAAAATGTGTGTGTGGGGGGGTATCAGTCAAGACGCCATGTATTCATAAACTCACATGTTGGTTGGCACCTTCTTTGTACACCCTCTTCAAGATAATAAAAATTGGCGGCGGTGACTCACACCTGTCATCCTTTCTACTCAGGAGGCGGAGATCTGAGGATCATGGTTCAAAGCCAGCCCAGGCAGGAAAGTCTGTGAGACTCTTATCTCCATTAACCACCAGAAAATGAACAAACGTTACCATCCTTCATTCACTTTGCCATGGCCCTCACTGCCTTTCCTGTCTGGTTTGAAATTTCATTTCCCTCTGGATGCAAGCACTGAGGTAGCTTCTCTTTACAGAAGAGCTGAGTTCAAGGCCAGCCTTGCCCAGCTGGTGAGACCCTTCTGCCAAAACAGAATTCAGACAAAGGCTTTGGGTGTGTGTGTGTGTGTGTGTGTGTGTGTGTGTGTGTGTGTGGGTGTGTGTGTGTGTTTGTGTGTAAGAACACCTGCCAGCCAACTGCAAGGCCCTGGATTCAAGCCCTGGTATAACTTGAACAAACCGGACAAACACAAGCTCAGTCCTGGTGGTGGCTTATGTTTGAAATCCTAGCTACTCAAGAGGCTGAGATCAGAGGATTCAAGTCTGAGGTCAGTCCCGACAGGAAAGTGTGTGAGACTCATCTTCAACAAATCAACAACAATAACAGAAGCGGGACGTGGAGGTGTGTGGCTGAATAGTAGAACTCCAGCCTTAAGCAAAAATAAACAAGTAAATAAAAGCTCGGGGACAGTGCCCAGGCCCTAAGTTCAAGCCCTAGAGCTGGCATGCAAAAAAAAACCCCAGCAGCAGCAACCATAACAACAACACAACCCCCTGCACCCACACTTCGACTGAACATACTCCCCAATAATCTAAGCCTCCCACGAACCCCATAGTTCCTGTCTCTGTGCAACAAATTAAAATCACATAAATAAGATCAGATAAAGTAAGGACTCTGGCATTCTTTTGGGGTCTTGGGAGGGAAAGAGTGGGGGTGGTGAGGTCTAGAGCGGACATCATCATCATCATCATCATCATCATCATCACCATCATCATCTTATCATCAACATCAGCAGCCAGTTGCTAAGTCCTAGAAAGTGTTTGATTTCAGGGTGATCTTTTTTAAAAGGGGGCCCCCTATGGCACTGTGGGTATGTTGGGGGTGCAAGTGGGGGGGTCCGGCTGGCCACCCTTCAGTGTCCTCTTCTCCTGAGAACAACATTGGGGGTGGGGAAGGGGCCAGGCTCTTCAGAGTATCAAACTCTTTGTAAGTCTTGGGGACAAAAGGCCTGTGGCTACGTGCTTGGGGGCACCTGTAAGGGGAGGACCTGGCGAGGGGGGAACAAACCTCACCTGAGCCGGTGAGATTGTTTCCTCTCTGTCCGCCCACCATTGAGGGTATTGTTTACCAGCCTCCAGAGTGACATTTCAATGACATTCCATGGAAACTCTCTTGCTGGGTTTGGGGGTTGCCTGCCTGCCAGCGGTGTGGGTGAGTCAAGAATTGTGGGAGGGGTAGGGCTTGGGGGGGCTCTCTGCACCTGCTGCCATCACCCTAGCCTGTGGGAGTACGGGGGTCAGGGTCCCAGTCTCTGAGTGGAGAAGATGGAGGGGGGCTCCCCATTCCACCCTTGCTCTTTCAGACCCTTGTGGATCTAGTGAAAAAAGCAAAAAGAAATGTTCTTCTCTGTAGGGTCAATAAACAGATATCTGACCCTTTGGGGGTATTGTGGATGCCCCCCCCTTTTTCCCTACACACACACACACACACACACACACACACACACACACACACACACACACACAGTACTCTGAGGCCAGAGCATTTTCTTAAAGCTCAAGTGAATTCCACCACCAAATAAAATAACCCTCCCCTCAAAAAAATTGTGTCTTTAAACCCTTGGACAACCCAGGCATAGGTGGCTCATGCCTGTAATCCCCTTACTATGCAGCAGGTGAAGATCTGAAACAATCTCAATTCAAACCCAGCCTGGAAAACTGGAAAAGAAAGCCTTCACATTAACGAACAAAAAACCAGAAGTGAGTTCCAGCCTTGAGTGAATAAAGCTCCAAGATAGTGCACAGGCCCTGAGTTCAAGCCCTTAGGACAGGCATAAAACAATAATAATGATGATGACAATATCCTCTGGGTGTGCTATACTGCACCCACACTCCTCTTCCACTACCCTAAGCTCACATTGAATGAACTCAATGGTTCCTGGCTGCGGGCCTTTGCCCACCCTGAGCCTACTGCCAGAAATACCTTTCCTCCACTCCCCCGCCTCTGAAATGCCCTGCCTGCCCCCTGCACATGCGCAGTGCCACCACTGCTGCACGGGCCCCACTGGAATCCCTAAGCTCTGTGCCTAGGTGACCACACAAAAGAGTGTTCTGCCCACCACATGGAAGCTTCTGGAAACCCAGGAACTGTCATTTATTCTCCCCTTCCCCCACCAAGAGGTGAATTCAGCTAGGGGAACAGCCCAGATTTCAGGAATGCTCCCCCCCCCAAATAAAGATGTGAGCCAGCCAGTGAACCAGCGGGTGTCTAGGGCTCTCTACTCCCCCAGTATCCATTGGTTTTATATGTTTGTCTAAATCTGTGCCAAAAAGTAGGACTGGGGGGGGGGGGGGCGGGGAGAGGGAGACAGCCCGGTCATTTGCTGGTGGCTCGCACCTGTCGTCCTAGTTACTCAGATCTGAGGATCAAAGCTGAAGGCCAGCCCAGGAAGGAAAGTTAGTGAGACTCTTACCTCCCATTATTAACCACCAAAAGGCCACCAAAGGCGCTGTGGCTCAAAATGGTAGAGCACCGGCCTTACACACACACACACACACACACACACACACACACACACAGCTCAGGGACAGTGCTCAGTCCTCAACTTCCAGCCTCAGCAGGAACCTGATCAGAATTAGCTATATTTGCATTTATCCGTATTTTTTTCTCTCCCCCAATAAAATAATAGTAATGATAATAATAAATAAGAAGCAAAAAAGCAGCCCTCCCCGCTGTCATGCACGGTGAAAGGTGGCTTGGAGGGATCCCCTTAGAGTGGGTGGTCTCTGCCCATCTCTTCTGGGGGGCTTACCTGGCTGGCAGGTGAGCAGGACAGTTGCAGCCAGAGCCAGCAGGGGCCGAAGCTGGGGGGCCGCGCCGCACCCCCCGCCCATCCTTTCTATCTTGGGGCTGAGCGCGCTCCTCACCCTGGAGCCAGACCCGGCCACTGTGCCCAGCCCAGCCTTGGCTTGGGTTTAGAAAGCCGGTGATGGACACACCTTGCGGGCCTCCCCAGAGGGGCAGGGCCAGCCTGCCCCAGGGGACGCGGCAGCTGGGGACAGGCCACTGGCAAAGGTCATTTGGCATCACTCAGAGAGATTGCCCAGTGACCAACACCCACCACGCACAGACACCTGAAGATCTGGGGTCCCACTAAGAGATGGCTCCTCCACAGCCTGAAGGCTGACCCCACCCCCCCAGTTCCCCTGTCCCTCCACACACAGACACATCTGTCCCTCTCCACCCCCACATTCTACCTGCGGCCACCCTCCCTCCTGTTCAGAGACTGGTACAGCCAGACTGCAGAGAGGTGGGCCCTCCCTGGGAGTGAGAGTGGGGTGTGTGGGGGTGAGGAGGTACAGTGGCTGCTTCCAGAAAGTTCTGGAATGTGTGGGAGTTTCCCCACAGAGGTTGGGGGAGGGGAGAGAAGAGGCTACATTCCCCTCTTGGAGCTCCTGGCTACCCAAGAAAGTGAAGGCTCCTTTATCATAGCTTTCAAGAGTTCTCCACCCCCTCCCAAAAAACCCCCACACACCCCTGCTTCCCTTACCCCAACCCATCCCTCCTGGGGCCCACGCATCCTGTAGGACATTTAACCGGGACGGGATCTGTAGTTCTGCCTTCTCATAGACTTTCCTGCCTGGGGCTGGCTTTGAACAGAAGTCCTCTGAGCTCAGCCTCCTGAGCAGCTGGGAGGGAGAAGGCATGCAGCACAGGGCTCTGAGCAGGGAGGTGGTCCTGGAGAAGGTAGGAACAGGGCAGGTGGCCTGGGAGGGATGAGGACTATAAGAAGTCCTGGTCTTGGGTCTTGTGCCTGGAGTCAAACTCTAGTGAGCTGGGGTCAGTGTGTCTCTGGGCCTTCACCACCACGATCACTTGAGTTCCCTGGGCTCACTGCTCTCTGTTGGCCCAGCACCCATCGTCCCCCTCCCTCTCTCTCTCCTCCCTTCCTTCTCCTTCCCTCCTTTCCTCCCTCCCTCCCTCCCTCCTTTCCTCCCTCCCTCCCTCCCTCCCTCCCTCCCTCCCTCCCTCCCTTCCTCTCCTTCCTTCCTCCCTCTTTTCCTCCCTCCCTCCCTCCCTCCCTCCCTTCCTTCCTTCCCTCCTTCCTCCCTTCTTCCTTCCCCTCTTCCCTCCCTCCCTTTCTCTCCCTCCCTCCTCCCTCCCTCCCTCACCTATCTTCACTGAAAAGATGGAACAAGAAGCTGGAGAGAATGGACTTTGCACAGAGGAGAAAGAAAGAGCTCAGAAGGTCAAACCCAGACATCATAAAGGGCCAACAGGAGAGCTAGAGCTCTCCTGAGTTCAAATCCCCACAGTGGCCTAGGTGACAAGTCTTGGGTCTACCAGGCCCCCAGGGAGCAGGGGAGCCTGGTGCAGGGGCTGGTGGCCTGGGGCTTAACACCCAGCATCCACTTATGACACTGATGGAGCCTTTAGTCGGGTCACACTTCCCTCGGCCTCCTGACTCTGCAGGTTCCGCAGGTCTCTGCTGGACTGGACTTGTGGTCAGCGGCCCATTTAACACAGGGAGAGGCTGCGGTACACAGATGCTGGCAGAAGTCACCCCAAGAGTGTAAAGCAGTTCTCTGTGTGTTGGTATTTAGGATGGGTCACCCTTTTTTTCTGGACATCCAGGCTTTGTCTGAGAAAAGGAGGCACCAAGGAAACTTCCAGAACCACAGTTGTCCCCTTGCAAACCATTTTGAGTGTGGTGATTAAGAAGGGAAGGATTTGTCCCCATGATGTTTAGTGCTTGGAGATCAGCATCAAGGACTTTGAGTGTCTGGAGACATAGGTTGGCCCCCCCAAAAGTAAATAAGAGTTACATCTAGGCCTGCGTGGGTGCTGTGGCTCAGGCTTGTAATTCCAGTCACTCAAGAGGTGGAGATGGGATGTATGTGGGGGTTATAAGTCTGAGTAAAAAAAAGTTAGTGGGAGCCCCCTCACCCCATCTCAACAATTAAGTCGCCTGTGATGGGCCATTTCTGCAATCCCAGCTATCCTGGAGCTACAGAGTTGGGGTGGGGGGGGGGACAGACAATTTTAATCCTCGGTTAGGTGGTGTGGGAGACTGAGGGGTGGGACTTCCGGAGATGGTGGAATCTTGGTGGTGTGTGTGTGAGTGTAGAGGGGGGCTAGTGGGAGGAAGTGAGGTCCCTGGAAATGTGTGGCTTCCCCTCTGATCCTCCCTGCTTCCCACCTTCCCTCTCTTCCACCTTCCCTCCCTTCCTTCCTTTCCTTGCACATGCCAATATTCTACGTGTGCAGTGGTGTGCCTGTAGTTGCAGCAGTCGGGTGGCAGAGCGGGGAAGGCTCATTGGAGCTCAGGTCAGTTCTAATCACAATAACATTGGCCAAGTTTTCGTTGAATGAGGGGGGGAAATAGTGTACAGGAATCCTTGGGGGAGGCTGCACAGGGAATCCCTTGGGGATGGGAGGAAGCTCTGTGAAAGGCTTCTAGTACTTTCTGGAATGTTCTCAATGATTTCTTGCCCACTGCCTGCCACCTCACCTGAGTGCACACCCACCCTCCCTCCTTCCCTGTGGGCTCTGACGTGAAGAACTTCTTGACTCACGCAGACACCCCGTGTGCGAGCCCTGGGGACCCCACCCACCCTGTTCCACGTTCCAGCTCATCTCCCTCTGGCCAGCACGGTGACCTTTCAAAAATGCAGAGTTGGCCTGTCCCCACCCGGGTCTGGATTCCTCCATGACTTCTCACAAGCAAACCCACATTCCAGCCTGCTCACCCGGCAGCCCAGGAGCTGCATTTATTTCAGGCTTCTGTGCAGACAGCCGGAGAACAGGGCATCCTGTAATTCCAGATACTCAGGGGGCTGAGATCTGAGGATTATGGTTCAAAGCCAGCCAGGGCAGGCAAGGCCAGGAGACTCTTATCTCCAATAAACTACAAGAAAACCAGAAGTGGGGCTGTGGCTCAGAGTGGTAGAGCTCTAGCCTGTAGTGAAAAGGCTAAGGGACAGCACCCAGGCTCTGAGTTCAAGCCTCATGATCAATAAAATAAAATAAAGTCCACAAGCTCTCTTCTATCTCTAATAACTAATAACCATTAGTTATTACAGTTAATATACACAATTGTAAAAAGAGAAATTAAAAAAATTCAGAGACTAGTTTAAAACAACCACAGACAATACAACAGCTGTATAACCAAGGTAATATCTAGTTTGGAAAAAAATAATAATAAAAATGTAAAGTGGGCACTTACCATTACTGGTCCTGATCTGGGTGTGTGAAGGGGGTAGCTGGGTCTGAGCTGTGGGCCGGGGGCCGCCTGGGAGCCCCCCTGGTTCCTGGGGACCCCTGTCCTCCTCTGGAGTCTCAGATGACCCCCAGGGGCCTGGACTGGCCTCTGCCTTTGTATCCAGCTTCCTCTTGCTTGGCTGAGTACTGGCATCTGTGGAGGATTTGCTTGTGTTCTCCACGCTGGATGGTGGCCATCTTTCTGGGGGTCCCCCAGGAAAGAGAGACTCTTGTGGGTGCAGCACCCCTGTAGAAGGCTGAGCTCCCACAATGTGATTTTTACCCAAGATTCCTGGGGCTGTCAGCAGGCTCAAGAGGGCACCAGTGTCCAAACACGCAAGGCCTCCTGGGAAGTGGGGGGGACAAGAGGGAAAGTGAACATGGATGCTGTAGCAATGTAGAAAATTCTAGATTGCAACTGTATTTGGAGGTGGTAGGACAAACTCTATCTTGCATAACGAATTCCCATCATTGCAAAGGAGTCCTTTTATTTATTTGCTTTTTGTCAGTCATAGGGCTTGAACTCAAGGCTTGGGTGCTGTCGCTGAGCCTCTGTGCTCAAGGCTAATACTCTATCACTTGAGTCACAGAGCCAAGTAGTTTATTGAGTAGATCTGAGGAGTTTGTTGGAGATAAGAGTCTCACAGTCTTTAGTGCCCAGGCTGGCTTTGAACCACAATCCTCAGATCTCAGCCTCCTGAACAGCTAGGATGACAGGCACGAGCCACTGCATCTTGCTAAGTCCATTACTTTTTGGACAATGGCATCCCCACTCTTACAAGGTGCTGGTGGCACAGGCCTGACCGCTTGGCCACTCAGGAGGCCTGGGGACCATGCCTTGCTTTAGCACAGAGTGTTGAGGGACAGCTCAGGCCCAGGTCTCTGTGGCAAGCTCTGAGTGGCACTCACTTCATTTTGCACAGTGAGTTTTTCTCAGGCTGACTGTGGTGACCCAGCTACTTCTGATTTCTCGCCTTTGCTTTCCATGAGCCCAAAGGGATAAATAAACAAACAAGCCTTTTCTCTTTATGAGCCGATAGATTTCAGGCATCTTGTTGTAGTGACAGAAAATGAGCACCTTTCTGCACAATTATTCTATGATAATACTGCCCATATGATAATGTCCTTTTAATAATATAGAATACAATATTGTCCCTCTTATGATATGTACAATATTACATTTCTCTGTAAAGCAAATTGCAATGACAAAGGCCAGGAAAATGTACGAGAGAAAGAGAGAGAGAGAGAGAGAGAGAGACAGAGACAGAGACAGAGAGACAAAGAGACACAGAGAGAGGAGGCTGTGGTGGAAGTGGAGAATTATCTTTTGGTGAAGTCAGGAAGACAAACTGGGTAGTAACCCAGGCTCCCTTTAGAAAAATGGTTCTGCCAACTGAAATGTGTGTTTGCCTTCCAGGTTTACAAGGTTCTGCCATCAGAGCACTTTTGCTTTGTGCAGTGTGTTATGATTATCTTCATTTTACAAAGCAGGAAGTGAGGGGCCCAGAAACTAACCATGGTAACACAGCAGGGCTGAGATGTGAACCCCAAATATAGGGTTTCCCCAGCCAGCTCTGGCTTGGTCACCACTTGGCTATACCACTGAGTTTTACCCATCAGTGAAGAAGGGGTTGTATGCAAGAGAGTGGCTAAGGATATCACACACACACACACACACACACACACACACACACACACACACACACACATACACACACACACACATCTCAACACATTTAGGATTAGCCTGCGTGTCCACTCCAAATTTTCCATCCAGAATCCCTCCCTCCCTCCCTCCCTCCCTCCCTCACCCTTCCTTCCTTCCTTCCTTCCTTCCTTCCTTCCTTCCTTCCTTCCTCCCTCCCTCACCCACTGGGCTTGAACTCAGAGCCTACGAACTGTCCTTAAGCTCTTTTGCTCAAGGCTAGCACTCTACCACATGAGCCACAGCCCCACGTCCAATTCTTTGGTGATTCATTGGCGACACAAGAATCTCACAGCCTTTCCTTCTCTGGGCTGGCTTTGAACCAGGATCCTCACATCTCAGGCTCTTGAGTAGCTAGGATGATGGGCATTAGTCAAAGCATCGGGTAGATTAGAATCTTTGTGTTTATGTCTCAGACTTTGTCTCTCTCATGTCATTCTCCCTCTGTCCTTCCCTCCCTCATTTCTTTCCTCTCTCATTCTCTTTTCCTCCTCCTTCTTCCCTTTCCCTCTGCATTCTTCTCCCCCCTCCTTTTTCTTTTTCTGTTTTTCTTCTAGTCCTGGGGCTTGAACTCAGGATGTGAGCATTGTCCCTGAGGTTCTTCTGCTCAAGGCTAGCGCTCTACCGCTTGAGCCACAGTGCCACTTCCAGCCTTTTCTGAGTAGTTTATTGGAGATTAAGAGTCTCATAGCCTTTCCTGCTTGGGCAGGCTTTGAACCACGATCCTCAGATCTCAGCCTCCTAAGAAGCTGGGATTACAGGCGTGAGCCACTGACATCCAGTTCTGTACTGTTCATTAAACAACTCTCATTCCCACATGCTTCAGGCTGCATTTCTGACTTTCTGTTGTGTGAGAAGGAAATATTGAGGAGAAGAAATAAAGAGGAAAAATTAAAAAAAAAAGAGCAAACAAAGCAGGAAGGTGTGGAAGCAGCTGAGTGCCTTGTGTTCTGCATGGCTTGCTTTTGAGTAAATAAAACTCATTTGTCTCTAAGTGTGGCTTTGGGGACACAAGCCAGGTCACCATCCACCCAGTTCTGGGAAACACTTGTGTCACAGAACAGTTGTCACAGTGAATCAGGGATGTTGAGATGGGAGACCAGAAACCCCCAATCCTGGAGTTGGAGGGATAAGGGTTAGTAGCAACTCTCCCAGTTATTAAAGTTAACTGAGCCACCATCACTCACATCTATTCACTCCACATACAGGGCCTCCACCAGTTGCTTGCCCTGTCCCACCTTTTTTTTTTTGCCAGTCCTGGGCTTGAGCTCAGGGCCTGAGCAATGTCCTTGGACTTTCTCAAGGCTAGAGCTCTACCACTTGAGCCTCAGCACCACTTCCGGCTTTTTTCTATGTATGTGGTACCAAGGAATCGAACCCGGGTCTTCATGCATGCTAAGCAAGCACTTTAACCACTAGGCCAAACTCCCAGCCCTGTCCCGCCTTTTTTTATTGACAGGAAATATGAGATCGTGAAGGGATTTGCAGGGACCCCCCCCCCCACACACACCGTGAAAGGATGCTTTGTCTATCTCTTCATCAAGTCTCTTGTTCTGTCTGCCCAAGGGTGATGGATGGGTCTGGAGCAACTTCAGCTCACCATTGTTCTGGAATAAATATGGGGTGAAGACCACCTACTCTTGTGGAGTCCCCCACAAGCCCCTAAGAGCCTTCCATTCATCTCTACCCAATGTGCACAGTAGGTCTGAGCATCATGTGTGGTTTGTAGCCACCCACAGTGGGCTACAGAAATGTCACACCCTATTAAGTGCGCCCCAGACTTGTGCTTGTGTTTCATGCTTTTTAGTTCAAACCCATGTAAGGATTGTAGGGTTTTTGTTTTGTTTTGTGCTAGTCCTTGGACTTGAACTTAGAGCTTTGGTACTTTCCCTGAGCATTTTTTGCTCCAGGTTGGTGCTCTACCACTTAAACCACATTATCACTTGTGGGTTTTTTTTGGTGGTTCATCGGACACAAGAGTCTCCTAGCCTCTCCTGCCTCAGTTGGCTTTGAGCCACACTCCTCAGATCTCAGCCTCCTGAGTAGCTAGCATGACAGGCGTGAGGCACCAGGGCTGGGCCCATCTTTGATTTCTCAAGACAGGGCCTCACTATTTGACTCTGACTGGCCTCACGAAGTTCCTGGCTGCGATTGCAGATGTGCTTTGCTGCACCTGCCTTATTTGTGATTTATTGAAGAAAAAAGGCTATAATATTTGCAGTTCTCATAAGGCACCATGATTTTCCTCCCTTCCTTCAAAAAAAAACTGAACAATTATGAATTCGTGCCCTGAGGAACTGTCTTGATTCCAGGTGTATTAAGGGGGTGTGACTCAGGTGGCCGATATCGTGCACTTAATAGCCATGACACTTTGAGTTCCGACTGGCCCAAACAAACAAACAAACGACGACAAAAAAGCCAATGAAACATACCAGCACAGGAATACCCAATGATTTTATTAATCATTACGATCATTTGTCATATTGAGACAAGAGCCATGATTGCAACTGCTCATTTGTCTGTTTTCTTTTTATTGAGAATGTTGGGGTTGAGCTATTATTATTTCCATAATCCCCTTTTAATCTGTCCTTACAAAGGATTAAACTGGAGAGCGAGAGAATTTCTATTTGTCCGTGCTTGTGTTTGTATGCTGTTTCTATTTGTACAGGTAGGTTAAGGAAACAGAGTCTCAACAAAAAGATTAAACCAGCTGCCCAGAAGAGGAGGAGGAGGAAAAGAAGGAGGAGGGTGGGGTGGGAAGTGATACAGGTGCCCGCCAAGCTGTCAATCAAGCCCCAAGGTAGGCAAGCCATGCCCCCATCAGTCTTTGTGCTCAAGGCTAGTGCTCTACTACTTGAGCCATAGTGCTATGACACTTGGCTTTTTTTTGAGTTTATTGGAGATAAGAGTCTCATTAGACTTTCCTGCCTAGGCTGGCTTCAAACCGTGACCCTCAGATCTCAGCCTCCTGATTAGCTAGGATGACAGGCGTGAGCCACTGGTGCCTGGTTGGCAAGGAGGGAGGACAGATCTGAAGGGCGGAGGGAGGGAGAAAGAAGTCCCAAGGAAAGTTTTAAATAGGAGGATCATTGTTCCATTCCACAGGCATTTATTGAGCATCTACTAGGAGGAGAAGCGGAGTGGGTGATGGAAACACCTGTGGGCTCAAGTGGCAGGACACAACAGCCTTGAGTCAAAAAGCTCAGGCTGGACACTGGTGACTCACATCTGGAATCCCAACTACTTTGGAGGTTGAGATCTGAGGATAGTGGTTCAGAACCAGCCCCCAGGGCTAGGAAAGTTTGTGAGACCATCTCCAAAGAACCACCAAAATATAAAGAAGCTGGAGGTAGAGCACAGATCATGAGTTCAAACCCCAGGACAGGCACAGAAATTTTGAAAGGAAGGAAGAAAGAAAGAAAAGATAGTAGTTGGTTGTAAAGTGCTGATATATTGTTTTTGTTTTGATATATATATATATATATATATTTGGCATATCTATATTTAAATTAGCATATGTTAGTTGAGCAGTGGGTTCCATTTAGGAATACCCTCTATCTCTCCACTCCTCCTCTTCTGCTTTTTGAATTAGACTCGTCAAGTGGGGTTCTGTAGCTCACATATGGACAGGAAGTATTTCCACCAAACTCTCCCTCCACCACCCACTTGTGACTACCTACACCCAGGCATTCTTTTTTTTGTCCTGAATAGTAATTGTTCCAAGAGGTTTCACCTTGGTATTTCATACATGCTTATAGAGCATTTTAATTAATTCATTAACTTATTTATTTATTGGACCAGTCTTAGGGATTAAATTCAGGGCCTGGGTCTTTTTTTCTTCCTTCCTTCCTTCCTCCCACCCTCTCCTTCTTGTTCACTCAAAGCCACTTGAGCCACAGCTCCATTTGTGGCTTTTTTTGGGGGGGGAGGGGTGATTACATTGGAGATAAGAGTCTCCCAGACATTCCTGTCTGTCTGCGCTGGCTTTGAACTGTGATTCTGAGATTTGAGCCTGTGGAGGAGCTGGGATTCCAGGCGTGAGCTACTGACACCTGGCTCAATACTGTTCACCAACAGCTCTCAGTGAATCTCCTTGGGTCATCTTCATTCCCTGATTCTTTCCCCCTCCACCAAAGCCCCCAACAGTGTCACACTTACAAATACATACGACAGAGCCACCATACCCCCCAAACAAGCCATGAAAAACCAGTAGAACACCATGGTTGACCCCAAAATAAATCCACATGCCTACGACCATCTGATTTTATTTTTGCTTCCCTTTTGGATAGGGTATCCCCAAACATAACTTAGAGATGACACATTGCCTTCTTTAAATGGTGCTGCAGAAAGCTGGCTATCTACCTGTGCAAGACTAACCTGGGGACCCCGCTGTTTCCTCTTTACCCCTCCCTCTCCAGGGCCAATCTCCAGTCCAAAATGAGTCATGGATCTTCCAGTAGTTCCTGAACTTTTGAACCTGCTACAGGAAAACCCAGAGCACACAGCGCAATGGATTGACATGGCAGTCACTTCCTGGAGAGAGTATTAGTCCCTCAGCAAAAAAAAATGGAACAAGGGGCTGAGAGTTTGGCCTAGCGGTAGAGTGCTTGCCTAGCATGCACAAAGACCCAGGTTCGATTCCTCAGTACCACATACATAGAAAAAAGCTGGAAATGGTGCTGAGGCTCAAGTGGTAGAGCTCTAGCCTTGAGAAAGTCCAAGGGCAGTGCTCAGGCCTTGAGCTCAAGCCCAGGACTGGCAAACAAAACGGAACAAGGACTAACTAGTGGCATTGCATGAAACTGAAAAACTTCTATAGAGCAAAGGAAAACAAAAAAAGTCGAGAGAATGGGGTGGGGTGGGAACAGAGAGAAAGAGAGAGAGGGAGGAGGAGGAGGAGGAGGAGGAGGAGGAGGAGGAGGAGGAGGAGGAGGAAAATAACCAGTTTGGAGCCAGCTCCGGATGTTTCCATTTGTTTCTTTATCTCCTGCAGTGTCTCCTTCCTTGGCTCTCTTTGCCTGTTTACCTCTGCCTCCCTATCCTTCCCACATTGGGTGTTAGGTTCAAGTCCCTTCCTTCCTCCTGTCCCCTCTTCCTTCCTTCCCTCTCTCCCAATAACTGTCTTCTGATATGTTTCTCAGTAGGGCCTGAGTACTGTCCCTGAGCTTTATCCTTCAAAGCTGGTGCTCTACCAGCCACAGCTCTATTTCTGGCTTTTTGGTGGTTACTTAAAGATCAGAGTCTCGTGGACTTTCCTTCGTGGCTGCCTTTGAGTCACCATTCTCAGATCCCAGCCTCCTGAGTAGCTAAGGATTATAGGCAGGAGCCATGGGCACCCAATAGCTTGGAATCTTCCCGTGTCTATGTTTTAGTCCCAAGTTTTGCCTTTTTCATGGCATCTTCCCTTTCCCCCTCCTTCTCTTCTTCTTCTTCTTCCTCTTTCCTTTTCCCTCCGCTTCTCCCTCCCTCCCATTTTCTCTTCCCCACCCATTTTTGGGCATGAACTCAGGATCTGGGTGCTATCCCTGAGATTTTCTACTCAAGGCTAACTCTCTACCACAGCATCCATGTCTGGCTTTTTTGGTGGTTTGTTGGAGAGACTTTCCTGCCTGGGCTGGCTTCAAACTGTGAGCCTTACATCTCAGCCTCCTGAGTAGCTGGGATTATAGGTGTCTGCTACAGGGGCCACTTGACTTAAATACCATGCTTCTCTGATCAGAACCAAGTCAGTGAGATTGGGAGTCACCCTAGGGAAGCCATTCCCAGGCTGTAAGAACAATATTTATGGAAGGCTTAATGGTGTACAAAGCCTTTCGCAGGGGGCCTGCAGTTTGGCCTAGTGGTAGAGTCCTTGCCTAGGATGCATGAAGACCCGGGTTCGATTCCTCGGTACCACATACATAGAAAAAAGCCAAAAATGATGCTGAGGCTCAAGTGGTAGAGCTCTAGCCTTAAGAAAGTCCAAGGACAGTGCTCAGGCCCTGAGCTCAAGCCCAGGACTGGCAATAAATAAATAAATAAATACTAATAAAAAATAAAACAAAGCCTTTCCCAGGTCACAACAAACAGTATGCAAGTCCATGTGTGGGTAAAGACACCTTAGGCTCTATTTGTCAATAGTAATAATATAATAATACAGAAAGAGGTGAGGAAGAGGGAGGGGGTAACTTGGGGTAAAAGTGGGGGGGCCACAGAGGAAGTGTGGCTGAGTCCACACACACACGCATACACATGTACACACATGTGCACGCCCATGCATGCTCAGTGTTGACTCCCATTGGAAAGATAGACTCCCTCTCTCCCTCCCAAGCCACCAGGCAGCTGGAGCCCCTTACCTGTCACCACCAGGTACCGGAACCCCAGCAGCACCAGGAGCCACCGCTGGCCTCCAGGGGGGCCCTGCCCGGCCATTCAAGGCATCAGGAAGATGTGGGGGCCACTCCTGACCCCTGGGCCCGGCCCCCAGGCCCAGCTCACAGACATGGCGGCCACCCTCTCCCTTCCCGGGGCCCCAGCAGCAGCGGGTGGATGAGATCCAATGGGTATCAAATGTATTCCATTGGTCTAATCCCTGGAGGGGCGGGGCGGGAAGGGCCTTCTCCCTCATTCCCAGGTCCTGATTGGCTCCTGGGGGCTTGAGCCACCTTTCTTGGATTAAGGAAGAAGACTGAGGTGACATTCATGAGAGCAGGGAGATGGTCCCAGTCTACAACCAGAAGTGACGTTTACTTTCTTCCCACTAATACTTTTAGTTTACATCTATCTATCTATCCATCTATCTATTCTGCATCTATCTGAATACATACACCTATATACATATATTTACACATGTACAAATATGCATGTACACACAGACAGATGCACCAAATACAGGCATATTCATATGTACATACATAAATACATAGATATGGTAGGAGAGTGGAGGAGAAAGAACTGTTTATGAAGGCCCAGTAAGGGGCAAGGGAAGCTACCTTCTCCCCAGAGTGGAGATTTTGCCTGGAGGTGGGATTGGAGTTAGGTTTTTATTTAGTTCAGTACAGGGGTGGGGGTGGCATGTGGTGACTATCGGGCCAGGCAGAAAATACAGGCAGAAAATAGGGTATCGATCCACCTTGGTGCTTACAATGGTTCACATGCGATACAGTGGGTATACATAGTGATAATTGCCTCCTGTATCACTGGGGAGCCAGAGGGAAGTCATCTTATCTCCAAGGTCTTAATGTGCAGACAGCTCTGACTGAAACACCCTGAGGGGAGTAATTGATACATCTGTCTTGCCTTGGCTGTTAGATCTTTTCAGGGTTCAGTTCTCAGGCCTTCTGAGTATTAAAACGTCTTCGCCCTTTCCTAGCCTCACCGCTCAGCCTCAGAGTTCTCTACAGGTTAGGCCCACAATGGAATGCTTTAGCAGTCTGAGTACCTAGGGTGCATGCTTAAGATAATAGCACAGGGTAAATACCTCAGATTGCATCTTTACATACAGAAGAGTAGGCCAAGAGGGGAGAGGGAAGCCTTTAATATGTACATATACGTATATATGCATATACATGTGCACGTACATATATTGATATGTGGCTGTATATGTGTATATTAGCATACATATGTATAGTACATATATATTTATAAACATATGTACCTATGTATGTATAAATAAATTAATGTTTATAGAGAGAGGGTGGGGAGACTGCTAGTCCTCTAGAACTTGAATTCAGGCCCTGGGCACTGTCCTTTGAGCTTTATTTGCTCAAGGCTAGTGCTCTACTACTTGAGCCATAGCTCCATTTTACAACCTTTTGGTGGTTAATTGGGATTTTCCTGCTGGCTTTGAACTGGGATTTTGAGATCTCAGCCTCCTGTGTAGCTAAGCAGTGCCTGACCAAAGTCTGGTTTGTACTAATAAACAAACAAGCAAACAAAGATATCTATTTAATTAAGTACTCCTTGGCTTACTTCTGTATTTACTTGGAAATTAATATTCCCCCACCCCCCTGCAGTCCTGGGGCTCACATGCAGGCAGATTTCCACCTCTAAGCAATACCCCCTTTCAGTTATACAAACAAATAATATTTTTAACTGAACATAGAGAGGAAGCAGTCATCATTAGCATTTCAGTTATAATGGTATATATTTATGGGGGCCCCTATGTTTTAATTACAAATGTAAACCAATCTGACATGAAGGGACTATCTCTTATACCTCTCTTATCTGTCATTTAAAAAATATAGCAAGACATTTTGCAATGTACTCTCTTCGCTATTCGGAAATAACAGAACTGACATATATGTAGTGCAGTTAATGCCAGTCAGCCTCTACTTCTTCCTAAACCAGATGCCTGCTGGTAGCTCACACCTGTAATTCCCGCCACTCAGGAGGCTGAGATTGAGGATCAGGGTTCAAAGCCCAGCCTGGGCAGAAAAGAGTCTGTGAGACTCATGTCAAATTAACCGGCAAAAAAGCCAGAAGTGTATCTGTGGCTCAAGTGGTAGAGTGCAAGCCTTAAGTGAAAAAAGCTAAGGGACACATCGAGACCCTACATTTAAGCCCTAGGACAGACAGACAGACAGACAGACACACATACACACACACACACACACACACACACACACACACACACACACACACACACTCACGGGCCTCAGACATGCTACTCAGAGCTCTGTCACAAACTGTGGCTGGAGAGTTGACACCAGCCAGAGATTAGGGGCTCCAGGGTCCCTGGTCCTGGGGTGAGGAAGGTGCAGCCCTCTCCCTCCCTGGGGAATGCAGGAATCCATGCCAAGTACTGGAATTTGTAACTGAGCTGTCCCTTTGTCCCCAGGCCTCCCTTCCTTTGTCTGTGGGAAGAGGAGGAGGTGGCCGCCCCATTTCTTGCCATGCAAACACCTGTGCTTGATCAACCCCAGAGGAGACACATGCATTCCCAGGGTAAGATCTGCCTCTCCCCCAATACCACCTTCAGGGGGGCTCCAGGTAACACCCTGGCTGGTATCTTTGAGGCAACTATGACCAGCTATCATTCACTTGGCAGAAACAAAGACATTTGATTTTACTAGACCCCAGCAGCTTAAGCCTGTAATCCAATCTGCTTAGGAGGCTGAGATAGGACGATTGCAGTTTGAAGCCAGCCTAGGCAGGAAAGTCTGTGAGACTCTTATCTCAAACGAACTACCAAAAAACCAGATGTGGAGGTGTGGTTCAACATGATAGAGCATTAGCTCAAGCATCCAAGCCCTGATTTTAAGCTCCAGGACTGGCATTTTAAAAATAATATTAATAAGGGCTGGAATGTAGCTCAGTGGCAAAGTGCTTGCCTAGCAAGTGCAATGTCTTGGGTTCTATCCCCAGCATCAAAAAAGAAAGCATATACCCCCCCCATGCAGTTAAAAATAATAAAATTACGATTCTGTTCTCTTCTTAGAAATAAGTTTTTACTGGCTGCTGGTGGCTCACGCCTGTCATCCTAGCTACTTAAGAGGCTGAGATCTGAGGATCCAAGTTTGAAGCAAGCCTGGGCAGAAAAGTCCATGAGACTCCTATCTCTGATTCACCAGTGGAGCTGTGGCTCAAAGTGGGTAGAATGCTAGCCTTGAGCAAAAAAGCTCAGGAACAATGCCCAGGCCCTGAGTTCAAGCCCCAAGACCGACAAGCAAGCAAGCAAGCAAGCAAGCAAGCAAGCAAGAGAAAAGATGAAAAGAAAGAAGCTTTCTTTTCTGTTTCCATGTATGAATGACAAGAAGATGTGTCCATCTGTGACTGACTGAATTCTTTACCATCATTTTGGCAGAGATTTGGAGGTGGGGTGGGACTTCTTGTCCTGTACAGCATCAAGCGTCAGGAAGGTCCCTTTCCTGACACTCCAAGACCTGGTTGTTACCCAGTGCTCTCTTCCCTAGGATCAACCCTCCCCCCCTGCCCCCCACCTCGCCTAGCTCTCCAACTGAGGGGAACAGATGGCTCATATCTGCTTTCCCAGCATCCTTTGCTCTCATTTCCTCCCTTCTCCTCATGCAGACATGGTGTTGTGGCTCAAGGAGTCCAGTGCTGGAAAAAAACTCAAGGACAGTGCCAAGGCCCTGAGTTCAAGCCCCAGGATTGGTCAAAGGAAAAAAAAAAAAAAGAGTCTCACCAACTTTTCTGCCTGGGCTGGCCTGGAACTGCAATTCTCCCATCAGCCTTCTGAGTAGCTAGGATGACAGGTATGAACCACCAGCACCCAGTCTGAAAACTGGTCACTCTTTAGCTCTGCTCAGATGGTCCCACCTTTAGGTTGTCATCTCATGGTATTTACTCTGTTTGTCTCCTGTGGCTATTTACACACACACACACACACACACACACTTACCTATACACATATACAAATATACACACATACGATGTGTACACATTTATACATATAGGTATACATATATACACACACACACATATACGCATGGATTTGGGTGTGGACATACTGTACTGGGATTTGAACTCAGGGCCTCATCCTTGTTTAAGCAGATGTTTTGCCACTTGAGCTATTTCCCACAGCACCTCCCCATGGCCATTTTTGTCTCCCTCCTCTTACTCTTCTTCCCGTTGAAGCTTTTAAATGAAATACTATTTGAAAAATTAAGTTAGCTGGGTGCCAGTGGTTCATGCTTGTGATCCTAGCCACTCAGGAGGCAGAGTTCTGAGGATCATGGTTCAAAGCCAGCCTAGGCAGGAAAGTCCATGAGACTCTTATCTTCAGTGAACTACCAGAAAACCAGAAGTGGTGCTATGATTCACAGTGGTAGAGTGCTAGCTTTGAGCTGAAGAGCTCAAGGACAGCACCCAGGCCCAGAGTTCAAGCCCATAACTGGAAAAGAAAAATTAGTTAATTTTTTGGTGCCTGTTCTTGAACTCAAGAACTTAAGGTCTGGGCACTGTCCTGATCTTGTTTGCTCTAACGCTGATGCTCTAACACTTGAGCCAGCCTTCTGAGTAGTTAGGGTTATATGCACGAGCACCTGGCTGTAATTCCTCCTCCTCCTTCCTCTTCTGCCTCTTCCTCCTCTTTTTCTTCTTCTTCCTCAGTGGGCTTTCGCTAAGTACTTTGTCAGAAACTATGGTTCTGTGACTGATGGTGTGTTTACAGAAGGACACAGTCTTTAGCCATGAAAAAGGAATCAAATCCTCTGGTTTTCAGCTACCTGGATGGGAATTGGGGGAGAAAGTCAGGTACAGAGCAAGAGAGACTGCATGTACTTGTTTTTAGACAGGTTAGTTTACCAGATTCATGATGATCTGTGCTTATCAGAGCCTGAAAAGTGTGGGGCAGAGGGAGAGGTGGGGGAGGAGAGGACAGTGAAGACAGAGAGCAAGCAAAACTTTCAGTGTTCTGTAGCTAGAGAGGGTAACGACAGTTGACAACAATGCATTGAATATTTCAAAATGTCACTCAGGAACAAGTGACTCATGCCTGTAGTCCCTGCTAGCACTCAGGAGGCTGAGGCCTAATATTTGAAGCCAGCCTAGGCAAGGAAAAACCCACGAGACTTTTATCTCCAATGAACCTGCACAAAAAGCCAGAAAGTGGAGCTGTGGCTCAAGTGGTAGAGCACCAGCCTTAAGTTCAAGCCATAGGACTAGCACACACACACACACACACACACACACACACACACACACACACACACACACACACACACTTCCTAATGTCCAACTTGTGGAGGAGACCTTCAAGTGTGGCCAGTGATGGGTTTTTGCTGCCCTCGTGTGTTCCTCTTTGGAACTGCACTCACCGGAGCTCCAGCTTGCACAAAATGGCATTTCTTGGGCCTTTCCCTCCCCTGGAGTTTGCCTGGATTTCTAAGGAATGCAGAGTACAGGATGGGGTGAGGGGGAGGTGGTGTCTTGTGTGGAATCAGACCGTAAAAAAGCTGTGACCCTCGCTCTGACTTTCATTCTGATTGTCTCCTCCCCGTTTTTGCCTCCTGGGTTCTTGTCTCTTTCTTTTGTTTTAGTCTATTTTCTTCTTTTTCCTCCCCCTTTCTCCTTTTCCTCTGACTCTCCTCCCCCTAACCTTCTTCCTTCTCTCCCTGTCCCCCCCAACCATTTTTCCTGTGCTTGATGGAGAGGAATTATTGTCTTCCATTAAAGAAGAATTGAGAGCTGCTCAGAATGAGCAGTTAAGATATTCTCTCTCTCTCTCTCTCTCTCTCTCTCTCTCTCTCTCTCTCTCTCTGTCCCTCTCTCTATGACTATGTCTCTCTGATTCTCATTTACTCACTCTCTATGGCTAGATCTCTCTGTCTATCTTGCTGTGTGTCTCTCAGTCTTTGTTACTTTTCTCTTTTAGTCACTTTCTCTGTTTTTCTATGGCAAGATCTCTCTTTTTGTCTCTCTGACTCTCTCTGCCTCTTGGTGGCCATGTATCTCCAATTCTCTATCTCTCTGACTTTGAATTTGTCTTTCCCTCTATGGCTATATATCTCTCTGACTCTGTCTCTGTGTGTTGCTCTGACCTTCTCAGTTCAATATCTCTGTTACTCTATGGCTAGGTCTCTCAGTCAGTCAGTCAGTCAGTCAGTCAGTCAGTCAGTCAGTCTGTCTCTCTTCCTTTCTCTCTTGCAGTGATTTGATTTCATATCAAACATTTCTTTCTGGTGACCCACCTACACCATCCACCCATCTGTAAATATATTCTACTCTGCTCCCACAAGGACAAAAATCACCTCAAGGTTGCATTTCTTAGAACCCCCAGTCGATAAACAAGGCCTAGCGACTTGTTCAGTGCTAAATGGTTGATGAACTAAGCAAATCCAGACTTGGGCTTCTGGAAGCCAGTGTGAGACACTCTGAGACAGCTCCTGGCTGGTGCTGATTCTAGTATTTGGGGCCACAGTTAGCATTGGCATCAAAAACTGTTCGATTCTCTGGTGCCATTGGCTCCTACCTGCAATCCTAGGTATTTGGGGAAGCTGAAATCTGAGGAGCAAGGTTCAAAGCCAGCCTGGGTAGGAAAGTCTGTGAGATACATATCTTCAAGGAACTCCCCGCCCCCCTCCCCCCAAAATGTCTAGGATTGTCACCAGCTTTGAGTAAAAAAGCTCAGTGACAGTGCTCAGGTCCTGAGTCCAAGCCCCAGGACTGGTGTGCAGGCGCGCGCGCGCGCGCGCACACACACACACACACACACACACACACTTTCTTTAGAGCTTCTGCCTTTCAAATTTCAAAGAAGCAACTCCAGACTTGACTCCAAGACCCCCGCAACTTCCATTCCACTGCTTGAAAATTTCCCACCTCCTGCCCGCACCACCACAATCAGGAAGATGCCGTGATTTTTCGATGGACGAGTTTCCTCAGGGACTCTTTCAGATCTCTGTTTCTCAGGCTGTAGATAAAGGGGTTCAGCATGGGGGTGACAGCCGTGTACATCACGGCGGAAGCTTTCTCCTTCACTGCTGTGCCCACGGACGAGGGGCACAGATATACCCCGATGGTGGTCCCGTAAAAGAGGGCAACCACCGAGAGATGGGAGCTGCACGTGGAGAAGGCCTTGATCCTGCCACCGGCTGACGGGACTTTCATGACGGCCCCGATGATTCTCCCATAGGAAGCCAGGATGCAGACAAACGGCGTGGCAATCACCAAGCCAGCCACCAAGAGCACGAAGATCCTGTTCACGGTGGTGCTGGTGCAGGAAAGGCGTAGGAGAGGGGTGAGGGCAACTCATTATGGCCACAGAAAACCAGCCGGGCCATCAGAAGGATATGGATGAGGGACACGAAGCAGGAAAACAGCCACGGGCCACCTACCAGCAAGCCACAGAGGCGTGGACTCATGATGGTGGTATAGTGCAGAGGGTGGCAAACAGCCACGAAACGGTCGTATGCCATCACGGCGATTAACACGCTGTCCATGATGCCAAAGAAATGGAAGAAGTACATCTGAGCGAGGCAGCAGGGGTAGGAGATGGCTCTGGTCTTGGTCTGGATGTTCACCAGCATCTGGGGAATGGTGTTGGTGGCCAGGCACAGATCCACCAAGGAGAGGTTGGCCAGGAGCCAGTACATGGGTGTGTGAAGGCGGGGGTCCCAGGAGATGGCCAGGACAATTAAGAAATTACCCACCACTGTGACCACATACATGCAGAGGAACAGCCAGAAGAGGAGAGGGTTGTGTTCTGGCTTTTCGGAAAGTCCCAGGAGGAGGAATTCGGAGGCACTGGTTTGGTTCTGGGGTGCCATGGGTACGATTCTCCTGGAAGCATTAACATGAGATATTATCTAAAGCACCATGGAGGTAAGTTTAGAAATGTCTCATTTGTCTTTTCTCTTCTTTTTGTCAATCCTGGGGCTTGAACTCAGGGCCTGGGCCCTAGCCTTGAGCTTTCTCAAACCTAGGAATCAAACCTAGGACTTTGTGCATGCTAGGCAAGCACTCTGCTACTAGGCCCTGCTCCTGCCCCCAATTTACACTTCTTGTGTGCACTATAACCCCTTGACATTTTTTTCCCCATCAGTTGTGGGTCTTGAACTCAGGGCCTGGGCGCTGTCCCTGAACTCTATTTGCTCAAGGCTAGTGCTCTACCACTTTGAGGCACAGCACTACTTCTGGCTTTCTGGTGGTTCATTGGAGATAAGCATCCTATGGACTTTCCTGCCCAGGCTGGCTTTGAACTGTGATCCTCAGATCTCAACCTCCAGAGTAGCTGGGATGACAGGTGTGAGTCACCAATTCCCAGCTGACCATTTATAGGTTGCCTCATTTTCTTTCGTACAAAGATTGGGAGAGGGGAACCTTGTGTGCATTCTTGCAGAGAGAGCTACTGAAGGGTGTAATTCCAAATTAACAAACTGAATCTAAGCAGAGGTGGTGTGTAAGGAGTAATACTTCACCTAGAAGTTAATGTATGGGTCAAAAATTACCAAGAAACAAACAGTCACAAAACGTCAACCAGTTGTAAATATTTAGTGATATGAATGAATGGTTAAAACACTAGGCAACTTACTTCTGGGCACCTGTTGCTGACGGCTGTCACCCTCGCTACTCAGGAGGCTGAGATCTGAGAATTGCCGTTCAAAGCCAGCCTGGGGCAGGAAAGTCTGTAATTCTTATGTCCAATGAACCACCAAAATGCCAGAAGTGGCGCTGTGGCTAGCGTGGTGGCTTTGAGTGTAAAGAGCTCAGGGACAGTGCCCAGACCCTGAGTTTAAGCCCTACTTCTCTCTCTCTCTCTCTCTCTCTCTCTCTCTCTCTCTCTCTCTCTCTCTCTCTCTCTCTCACACACACACACACACACACAACACACACACACACAAACACACCTAGGTAACCTATAAATACATTAAAAACAAAACCCCCTCAATGCCAATTAGCCATGTGGGAAAAGCCAGCCAGATAGACAATGCCTCCTAAAGAGGTAGAGGCAGGAAGATTATGAATCCAAGATTAGCTGGAGCAATGAACAGCAAAACCCTACCTCAATAAAACCAAACACAAGGCCTGCAGGTGTGGCTCAAGTGGTAGACACTCACTCCCCTCAGTGTATAGACATGGGTTCAGTTCCCAGTGCTGTCCAAAAAATACAATGAGAAAATCATCTCACCCCCATTGGAATGGCTGTATCGTCAGGACAAAACAAAAGACAAGCAACAAATGGTACCAGGTTGTGAAGTAAAAGAAATGCTTACATATCATGGGCAGGAAGGTTTATCCGTGTGATCACTATGTAGGAAGATTCTTCCACCAAACAGATTTCTCCTAGCTCTAGCTAGCCATTGTGGGGTTTGTATCAAAAGAAAACAAGTCACATACACTAGACATGCATGCACGCCCATGTGTGTTGTGACAATATTCACAGGAGTCATGCTAGAGGATCAGCCTACATGTCTGTCGATAGATGGATGGGAAGGAAAAATGAGCATAAATACACAATAGGATATTACTCAATCATAAAAAAGAAACAGAAGCCATATAACAAGTGATTGTCGTCCTTGATGTACTATGTTATCTCTCATCTCCTTTGCTGTCCCTTGGTTATCTCATATTGTTAAAGTATTTCACTTTGTTATCTGATATATTGTATATATGCTTATTTGGTTATTTGAAACAGGATAGAGAAGGGGGGAAAACAAGATGAGGGATGTGGGGGGGAGGGAAATGGGGACCAAGACATGAGAAAGGGTATCAATGCTTGTGAAGTAATGCACCTTCTATCTGGTGAATATAATGTAACCCTTCTATTAATTACAATAAAAATATATGAAAAAAGAATATTACTCAATCATAAAAGAGAAAAGAATCCTGTCATCAGTAGCAAAGTATATAGGACCTCAGAACATTGTATTAAGGGAAATGAGTCTGTGAAAATGACAAGAATTGAATGTTCTCTCTCAGAGGAAACTAAGAAAAGTTGGTTTGCAATCAAAGAGATTGCTCAAAAGTAGGTGCTGGGATGGGGGGAGTTGGAAGAGACAGGGCAGAAAAGGTTGAGTGGGTAGGATCGATGCATGTGGAACTGACATGCTGCTTGTCATTAGTGTGTGCAGATAATATGTGTTACTAAAACAAAAACACTGCACTAGGCAAATTCAGGCACCAGTAGCTCATGCTTGTGATCCTAGCTACTCCAGAGGCTGAGCACTGAGGATCACCGTTCAAAGCCAGACCAGGCAGGAAAATTCATGAGACTCTTTTTTTTTTTGGCCAGCCCTGGGCTTAAGCTCAGGACCTGACCACTGTCCTTGGACTTTCTCAAGTCTAGAGCTCCACCACTTGAGCCTCAGCACCATTTTCGGCTTTTTTCTATGTATGTGGTACCAAGGAATTGAACCCGGGTCTTCGTGCATGCTAGGCAAGCACGGTACCACTAGGCCAAACTCCCGGCCCCATCATGAGACTCTTATCTCCAATAAAATCCTCAAAAAAGCCAAATGTGGAGGGAGAATTCAAGTGGTAGAGCAGTAGCCTTGAGCAAAAGAAGCTTAGAGACAGCACCCAGGACCTGAGATCAATCCCCAGGACTGGTAAAATAAATAAATAACTATATAGCCCACAAGAATCAGAATTGGAACAACCAAAAAAAAATTCTATTCTGCAGATTGGCGTATCTCCCTCAATTATACGTGACTGAAAATTAGTGTCATCATTAAAAACATGAACATAGAACATGTAACTTCTTTTTTGTTGTTCTTTGGTTTGGGACAGTGCTCTGTCTGTGAGCTTTTTGTACTCAAGGCTAGTGCTTTACCACTTGAGCCACAGCTCCACTTCTGGCTTTTTTGGTAGTTCACAGGAGATAAGAGTCTTATGAGACTTTCCTATCTGGATTGGCTTGGAACCATGATCCTCAGATCTCAGACACCTGAGAAACTGAGATTACAGGTGTGAGCCACTGCATCTGACTGACTTGATCAGGGGACGAATCCAGTCGTTAGATCAGAGTCATGATGTGATTGCCCCTGGAAACACCGCACAATGGCACAGCTCTGCTCTGCTGCTCTCTCAGGCATTCCTCGGTCCAACTGGGGTAATAAGAAAATGAACTGTTTTGTCTCTCTGGGTCAGGAATGAGGACACATCACTGCAAGTTTATACATCTGCAAACTCAACCAACTGCCAATAAAAATGATTTAAAAAAAAGCTGCATCTGAAATCGGAAATATTCAGTAAGGACTAAAATGACTAGAAAAGCCAGGTACCTGGGGCTCGCACCTGTAATCCCAGCTACTCAGGAGGCTGAGATGTGAGGATTTGTAGTTTGACGCCACCCCAGTAGGAAAGTCTGTGAGATTCCTATCTCTAGTAAACCACCAGAAAACCAAAGTGGCTGAAAGTGGTAGAGCACTAGCCTTGAGTGAAAGAGCTCAGGGACAGCGCCCAGGCCCTGAGTTCAAGCCCCAGGACTGAGAACAAAAGATACCAAGGAAAAAAGCTGATATGTCAATTCAGGTGGGTCACAGTGGCTCACAGTGGCTAGGTTTTAGATGGAGAAGTGGGAGGTGATTTGGCCAAATAACATTTTCCAACATGTCCGAGATCCTGCCATTTCCTTCCTTCCTTCCCTTCCCTTCCTTCCTTCCTTCCTTCCTTCCTTCCTTCCTTCCTTCCTTCCTTCCTTCCTTCCTTCCTTTCTTCCTTCCTTCCTTCCCTCCTTCCTTCCTTCCTCCCTTTCTCCCTCCCTCCCTCCCTTCCCTCTCCCCTGTCCATCACTTACTGGGATGTCTTCTTCTTTCTGGCCACCATCTCTCAGACACTCCCTAGGCCTTGCTCCCTTCCCGCATTCAGGATGGCACACTCTGGGCACACAGAAGGATGCTGTGGAGAAGCAAGCCAGCACAGGGATTCTCCTGGCCCAGACACGAAGTGGTAGAAACAGAGGGAATATTTACAAATTCTGGGCCCAGAAGAAGGCAATTCCCAAAGCTCCTTGTTAGACAAATTGTCCCAGTGTCACCTTTGATTCCCTCAGCAGTTTGGTTTCCTGGGCCTGGCCGGGCTGAGCAAGGTGGTAGAAGTCTGCATGGACCACTTCAGATGTTCAGCAGGCGGCTGAGGGATGAATAGTTTCCCAATTTTCTCTCCGACATCTCCTCTGAGAATAAGCTTCCTCTCCACTCCTCTCCTCTCCCCTCCCCAAAGCTCCTCCCAAAAGCCCAACCTTGTCACCGGGGAGACACATTCCTCCCGCCCCCAGTGTTTCCCTGCATTTGCAGAGCCAAGGTGTGGAATCAGTGACTATACCCCACAATAGACAGATGGCTCTGGTTTTGCTGGCTATCTATCTATCTATCTATCTATCTATCTATCTATCTATCCTCTATCTGTCCATCCCAGCATATCTATCATCTATCTTATTTATCTGTCTTCATTATCTATCATCCATATATTTTATTATATTATTCTGTTGAGATCTGTCTGTCTATCCATCCCTCATATCTATTTTATCTATCCATCCTGTCTGTCTGTCTATCTATCTATCTATCTATCTATCTATCTATCTATCTATCTATCTATCTGATCTGTTTAACTTCTGAATCTAGCTATCATCTAATGTGTCATCTAGCTTTATCTAACATGTATCTGTCAATCATCTATCTTATCTTCTACCTATCTCTAATCATTATGTACTATAAACCTTCACACACAATGGAATATTATTCAACCAAAAAGGAGAACGAAAGGATGTTATTTGCAGGAAAATGGGTGGATTTGGAGATCATTGTGTTAAGGGCAAATAAACCAGCTCGGAAAGACAGATGTCACATGTTTTCTTTCATATACAATTGAGTCCTAAAACAAAATCATGAATGTACATGGGAGATGTTGGGGAAGGGACCAGTTGGAGGGGAAAGCGTAAAGGGAGAGGATTGAATAAAGCTCATTGTATTCCTAAATGAAATGACTATAATGAAATGCCTTAGTCTGTGGAAGCAAAAAAATTCAATTTGACTTTCAAACAAAGAAAAAAGAAGGAAAGAACAATCCATACATTTTCTTATACTACAATGTACCATATTTGGAACCAGTCCTGGGGGTTGATCTCAGGTTCTATCTCTTGTTTTTTTCACACAAGTCTGGTGTTCTACTGCTTGAACCATACCTTCACCTGTGGCTTTTTGGTCGTTAATTAGAGATAAGAGTCTCATAGGCTTTCCTGCCAGCTGGCTTCAAACCAGGATCCTCAGATCTCAGCCTCCAGAGGAATTAGGATGACAGGCAAGAATCAGTGGTGCCTAACTAATAGCGTTAATTTTAATTATTCCATAACCACCACAGAAAAATAATATCAACGCTCCTACCAGGCTGTGGGTGTGGCCTAGTGGCAGAGTGCTTGCCTAGCATGCATGAAGCCCTGGGTTCGATTCCTTGGTACCACATACACAGAAAAAGCCAGAAGTGGTGCTGTGGCTCAAGTGGTAGAGTGTTAACCTTAAGAAAGATTGAGAACAGTGCCCAGGGCCTGAGTTCAAGCCCCAGGATGGGCAAAAACCAAACAAAATGACCCCCCCCAAAAAAACCCCAATCTCCACCAAAGTATAATTCTTCCTTAAAATACGTTCTTGGGGTAAGGAGTGTGGTAGAGTGCTTGCCTAGCATGCATGAAGCCCTGCTGGGTTCAATTCTTTGGTACCACATACACAGAAAAAGCCAGAAGTGCTGTTGTGTTTTAGTAGTAGAGTGCTAGCCTTGAGCTCAGAGAAGCTCAGGGATAGAGTCCAGGCCCCGAGTTCAAGCCCCAGGACTATATATATACTATATATATAGTTGAGATTTTACTTCAGACAAGTTCTCCAAATGATTTAACATAGACGTTCTCCTTTCTCTCAAGGTGTGTCAAGGTGTGTATGCATGTATGCATGCATAAAGACACTTTACTAGCAATTTAGAGTATTTCCTGAGTTGTCTCCTTTTTCCTTGTATTTTAACTAAATTTCACACCACACACATAGACATACACACACACACACACACACACACACACACACACACATCCCCACCCCCGCCCATATCTCCAATAATGTATCTGAAATTGCAGCTGGGAGGTGATCTTTTTCCTACCTCCTGAAGCTTGTTAATATATTCATGCTGAATTTTGCCTTTGCCTCGGGACTCAACTAATCTTTTGAGTCCACCACTCAGATACTTCCTGGGATAAGAGTCTAAGTGCCCAGAATCTTCACTGCCCAAACTCAGGCTGCTCCCTAGCCTTAAAAGACATAGCCTCAGCTGGATATGGTGGCTCTGTTTTCATCCTAGCTATACAGGAGGCTGAGAGCTGAGGATCACCCAAGCCACCCTGGGCAGGAAAGTCCACAAGACTCTTATCTCAATTGACCACCAGGAAGTCAGAAAGGGTGCTGTGGTTCAATGTGGTATAGTGCTAGTCTTGAGCAAAAGGAGCTCAGGGACAGTGCCCAGGCCTAGAACTAGCAGAAAAGAAAAGAAAAACAGAAACTTAGTTGGGTCCATAGCAAACCAGACTCTGTATAATCCAGGAGGAATGGCATGGCTCTGTATTGGAGATTCTTCTCTCCTGGTACTAAATCTTGTTCCAAATCATTGTAAAGCAATTGGGTCCTCCACCCCACAGGTCTCTGAGCAAGAGGCCATTTTTAAAAAATATTATCCTCAGCAGATACGGAGGCAGCTTTGGATTGGCTGAGGCCTGCTTCAGGGTATGTGGTAGCTTTTCCTGGTTCTCTTTGGTCTCAGTAACCATGGCTGGCAAAAGAGAGATGTCTGTTTCTATGGCCATGTTCTTCAACATATGTGGGGGCAGTTCTGTTTTCTTCCATGTCTTCAGGAAGCTCGATCACATGCCCTTTTCCAGCTAATGAATTCTGGCTCAATATCAAGTTTTTTCCCACTGCTGGTATCATGCAAGCAGATCTTTGGCCAAATTGAGATTCTGGTCTGGCCAGCAGGGGATTCCAATCAGCACCCCAAATCCCCCATCCCCCCCTCTTTCTCTCTCGGTTCTGGGGCTTGAACTCAGGGCCTGAGTGCTGTCCCTGAGCTCTGTTGCTCAAGGCAAGCACCCTACCACTTAGAGCCACAGCACCACTTCTGATTTCCTGGTGGTCAACTAGAGATAAGAGTGTCACAGACTTTCCTCTTCTGCCTTTGAACCATGATCCTCAGATCTCAGTCTCCTGAGTAGCTAGGATTACAGGTGTGAGCTGCTGGCTAGTACAAGGAAGGTTACCAGAAAATAAGACAGCAATTGATTCTGCTATTACAATCATTAACAGGAAATAGTTTGTGTACATATTGAATAACTGGCTCCTTTATTGTTTGGAGAGTGAAAAGGGCATCTCAGACATCAACTGGAAGTTGATCCTGCCTTATCTGTTTTGACCTCTCCAGGGTCCAGTTCTTAGCCTTTTGGGTACTGAGATGGCAGCCAGCCAACCTCGTAACCTGTTCCTGATCTTATAGCTCAGCTTCAGAATTCCCTACACGGAATTCCCCCCCCCCCGCCCACTCTCTCCTGATCTGTAAGGTTGGGGTCCCATGGGATGAAGAAGATAGTAAAATTTCTCCTTAATGAGGAACTCTGGGTAATGGTCCCTGGAGCTGCCAAGCTGTAATAATCAACACATGTCTGTATTTCCCCACACCTAGCTTCCTTCTTTAAAAAAAGGAGCTCATGGTCTTGGCAGTGCCTCCACCAGGGCCATATACAACTCCATCTCCTCCATCCAGGGAGGCGCCCCCGTCGTCTCTGATGGTCAGGTAATGGGAAGCTCTGAGGTTGTGAGTGGGACTGAGGGGTAGTTAAATTAGGGAGAGAGCTCCATACAGGTGCACAAAGACACGCAAAAAAGGCTCTGAGCAGTCGTGCAGAGAACTCTGTGTGTGTGTGTGTGTGTGTGTGTGTGTGTGTGTGTGTGTGTGCGCGCGTGCGTGTGTGTGATGTGGGTTCTATGGGGCTGGGGTGAGAACTAACTACTCAAAGTCCTTCAGGCGACTGTGAGATGAGCCACTGATGAAGACGATGGCTGTAGAAGGTAAATTTTTGTCACCTTGATTTTTGATGAAATGTCTCTGGTGGGGAGTCACGGGCCTCATTCTGTATTACTGACTCAGAAGGGAGGGCAGTGTGAAACAGTGCAGGTTCTCATTTTGAGGGTGAAAGTTAGAGAAGGCTGGAAGGAAGAATGGACAGAGAGAAGAGCTGGATGGTCTCTTGATTTTATTAATGTACATCAAAGGGCTTTCTTCAATTTTGTTTTTAAATACCAGTCTTGAGGTTTGAATTCAGGGTCTGGGCTGCTGTCTCTGATCTGTTTTTGCTTGGAGCTAGTGCTTTATCACTTAAGCCACAGCTCTACCTCTGGCTTTTGGTGTTTAATTGGAGATAAGAATTGTAGATTTAGCTTGGCATGGTGGCTCACGCCTGTCATCCTAGCTACTCAGGAGGTTAAGATCTGAGGGTCACAGTTCAAAACCAGCCTGGGCAAAGTCTGTGAGACTCTTATCTCCAATTAACCACCAGAAAACCGGAAGTGGTGCTCAAGGGGTAGAGCACTGGCCTTAAGCTGAAGATCTTAAGATAAGACCCAGACCAAGTTCAAGCCCCATGACCAATAAATAAATAAATAAATAAAAATAGACTTGCCTGCCTAGGCTGGCTTTGAATTTCAAGTCTCAGATCTCAGCCTCTGAGTAGCAGGACCACAGGTGCCAGGTACGTGCATCTCTCTCTCTCTCTCTCTCTCTCTCTCTCTCTCTCTCTCTCTCTCTCTCTCTCTCTCTCTCTCTGTCTTTATCTTTTTTCTTTTCTTTTCTTTTGGTGCATTGTTTTGTTTTTGAGGCAGTGGTTCTCAGTCTTCCGAAACTTGGATTTCATCTGGAAGTGTCACGGGATTCAGGTGAAGGTTTGAGAAATTTCCCTCTAAAAGTCTAGACTGTTCATTAGGGTTCTTGACTTTGATCACAGAATAAGAATTTCTGGCAGGGCAGCAGTGACTTACACCTGTAATCCTAGCTCTTCAGGAAGCTGAGCTCTGAGGATCCTGGTTCAAAGTCAACTGGGGCAGGAAAGCCCATTGGACTTTTTTCTTCAATTAGCCTCTGGAAAATGGGAAGGGACGTTGTGGCTCAAAGTGGTAAGAGTACTAAAAAGTTCAAGGACAGTGTCCGGGCCCTGAGTTCAAGCCCATGACAGACAAAAATAATTCTGGACAAGTCATAATGGTAAGAAAACTTAGCAGAGCTTCACTGAGTAAGTAAGCAAGCAGACAAGCAGACAAAAAGCAGACAAACAGACAAGCTGGAAGGCAGAGGCACTCTCTAACAGAGTGTAGGTGCTCTCAAAGGGAGAGAAACACAGCAAACTCTTTGACATCAGGGGTATTTATGTGATAAGTTATGCAGATAGGTGTGTAGTTTTGCCATTTTCCCAAGCATTTACTTCTCCAGGATGCATATTCTGTCTATTAATAATGTCCTTTCTCCATGCTAATGGTTTGGGGCCAGCAGGCAAGGTCAAATGGTGAAAGTGTCTCTTGCTCTATTTTTCTTGTGCTAATTCTGAGGCTTATGAAGCAGTGCAAGAGTTAAAAAAGGAAGATAGCTTCTTCCTCTTCCTCTTCTTCCTCTTCCTCTTCTTCTTCCTCTTCTTCCTCTTCTTCTTCTTCTTTTCTTCTTCTTCATCTTGGGTCTTGAACTCAGGGCCTGGGCACTGTCCTTGAGCTTTCTCAAGGCCAGCTCTCTACCACTTGGGCCACAGTACCTCTTCCAGGTTTTATTTTTTTCTGTGTATGCGGTATGGAGGAATCGAACCCAGAGCATTGTGTATGCTAGGCAAGCACTTTACCACTAGGCCATACTCTGGCCATTCAATTTGATGATAGTTAAGAAAACTTGGTGGGGCTTTATTGAGTAAGTAAGGGAGAAGGGGAATAGACAAGCGGACAAACAGCAGACAAACAGACAAGCAGAAAGACAGGGGCACTCTCTAACAGAGTGTGGGTACTCTCCAAGGAAGAGAAAGAGAGAGACACACAGCTCCTTGGCTGTTATGGGTATTTATTTATAAAGGCTGGCAATCTGACTTCAAGATAATGCAAAGATAGGTGTTTTATCTTGGCTCTAATCACTCCTGGTGTTATTTTTAAGCATTTCTGGATGTTTTGGGCACTCTCTCTAGGTAAGAATGAATCCTGCCATAAAACAAATGCTTATCCTTGAGATTAGGAAGGCTTTTTTTTTGGTTGGTTGTGGGGCTTGAACTTTGAGTCTGGGCTCTGTCCTTGAGCTCTTTATGCTGGGGCTGGCTTTGAACCGGAATCCTCAGATCTCAGCCTGATGAGTAGTTAAAATGACAGGCGCCATCAGTGCGCCCCACTCTGTTCTTTGCATTTTGACTAGGAGGTTACTCAAGTTTGATATACATGCTGCCAAACCAATGTTAATTCTTGGGGTGAGAAATGCAGCCCTCAGGAAGGAATGTATCCTGTTGTCTCTCTTGGAAGCAAAGACTATGCTTTTGTGTTTCTATGTACCATGTGTTTGAGTTGCCTTCAGCAGGCCTCATTTTCCTCAGTTTAACTGGCCTCATTTCCCCCTAAATGACTCTGGTTCCTTAATCCTAGGGGAAATAAATGAATGACTATCCCCTGTATTTGCTGTAAGCTTACTGTTATATGGGAATTCAGTTGTAAGAAGCCACATTTTGAGAAATGGAATTGGGAGTCTTTTTGGAGAGCTGGCGATTGCTGGTAGACTTCTGTCCCAAAGACCTGCAGCCCAGAAAGTAGCTTGCACAAAGTTACGTGTGTTGGGTGAAGATTCAACTCAACAAATCTCAGGGACAAGCTAAGAAAACCATATAAGAAAATAGACACTCCTGAGGACAGAAAACCATAGAAGGAATAATCAAGGGAAGCATTCCATGTAGCAAAGCTTTCGTGGGCTAAACAACCTGTCATCTGTGATTCCAAGAAGGGTCTACCACCTCTAGGTTTTCCTGAGCTGGGTGAAAGACCTCCACCACTCACTGAGACAGCAAGATGGCTGTGAGAATAAGGGGATGTTACTTAGACATAATATCCTTATTTCATTGCTTATCCTACCTCATTTTCCCCTAGGCTTTGCTGCTTCATTTCCAATAAGATTGGGCTTCACCATGCAATTTACCAACCAAAGTGCGATGTCAGCATTCCTTCTCCTAGGACTCACCGACGACCCACAACTCCAGCCTCTCCTCTTCAGCCTCTTCCTGTCCATCTACCTGATCACCGTGCTCGGCAATCTGCTCATCATCCTGGCTGTCACCTCTGACCCCCACATCCACACCCCCATGTACTTCTTCCTCTCCAACCTGTCCTTCAATGACATCTGTCTGAGCTCCACCATAGCCCCCAAGATGCTGGTAAACATCCACACCCAGGATCACAGCATCACTCACACAGGCTGCCTGGCTCAAACCTGCCTCACTTTGACTTTCTGTGGCTTAGAAAGTTGTCTCCTTTTGGTGATGGCCTATGACCGCTATGTGGCCATCTGTCACCCTCTGAGGTACAGAGCCATCATGCACCCCCGCCTCTGTGTCCTGCTGGTCCTCTGTTCTGTCCTCATGAGCTCAGGCCATGCCCTGCTCCACAGTCTCATGGTGTTGCGCCTGTCCTTCTGTCGACATGTGGACATCCCTCACTTCTTCTGTGAGCTGGCTCAGGTCCTCCAGCTGGCCTGTTCAGACGCTCTGCTCAATAACCTCCTGGTCTATGTAGTGGGGGTCCAATTTTTTGGCCTATCTCTCTTGGGGATTGTGTTCTCTTACATCCAAATTGTGTCCTCTATTGTGAAGCTCTCCTCGGCAGGAGGCAGGTGGAAAGCGTTCTCCACCTGCGGCTCTCACCTGTCAGTTGTGTCTTTGTTCTATGGGACAGGGTTTGGGGTGTACCTGAGCTCTGCGGTGATCGAGGCTTCCGTCAAGGCTTCCATGGTGCCTTCAGTGCTGTATGCGGTGGTCCCTCCAATGATGAACCCCCTTATCTACAGCCTGAGGAATGGGGAGATGAAGGCAGCTCTGAGGGCTCTCATTAGAGTGCTCTCTTTTTGATGAAGGGGTCCTTATGTGTAAGATCTGGCTTTCTTTAGTTTAAAATGGGAAGCGAAAGTAGTGTGTCAAAATGCCTGGCTGTTCATCAAGTTTTTCCTTCCTTCCTTCCTTCCTTCCTTCCTTCCTTCCTTCCTTCCTTCCTTCCTTCCTTCTTTCCTCCCTTCTTCCCTTCCTTCCTTCCTCCCTTCCTTATTTCCATCTCCTTGCTTTCTACCCTTCCTTCCTTTCCTCTTATTTTTCCTCCCTCCCTTCCTTCCCTCCTAGTTTTCCTCCTTCTCTCTCTACTCCTCTCCCTTCCTTTCTTCCTTCCTTTCCTCCAACTCTTCCCTTCCTCCAGCCTTCATTCCCTCCCACCTTCCCTCCCAATCTCTCCTTTCTTTCTTCCTTCCTTCTTTCCTCTCTCTCTTTCTTTTTTCTTTTCTCGTGTTCCAGGGTCTGGGAGCAGTCCTTGAGTTATTATGTTCAAGGCTAACACTGTACTACTTGATCCACAGTTCCATTTTGGGATTTTAGTTGGTTGATTTGAGATTAAGGGTCTTACGGACTATCTGCCTGGGCTGGCTTCGAGCCGTCGTTCTCTGATCTCAGCCTTCTGAGTAGATGTAGTTACAGGGGTGAATCAATGTCACTTGGCCAGAGCATGTCATTTATTAGAAAAGTAGCCAGCCTCTAGTGTCTCCCACTTGAAATTCTAGCTATTCAGGAAAGTGAGATCTGAGGACTGCGGTTCTGAGTCTGTTCAGGCACAAGACTCATCTGTAGTTAACTGCTAGAAAAAATGAAAGTGATGCTGTGGCTCACTGAGTGCTAGCCTAGAGTGAAAAGAGGCAGCATCCATGTCCTGTAAGAATTGAATATGAGCTGATTAAAAAAAAAACCTAGGAAATAAGAGAATGAGGACTATAACCTCAGGGGTCAGGAAATCAGACAGTCTGAATTCTTTTTTTGTTTTTCCACTGATCTTTAAGGATGGGCTTTCCTGGGACCAGGAGGAAGATAATTCAAATTTCTTTTTAATGAGGAGCTCTGGATATTAATCCCCAGAGATTCAGGGACTGTACCCATAAATAAGCATATGATGATGTCTCTCCATATCTCCATCTTAGCCAGGAAGCCACACCTGAGCTTCCTTTTGGAACTGGTCCTCCTTTAAAAGGAGCTTACAGCCTTATCAGTGTATCTACCAAAGTGGGGGATACATTCTCTGCCGGGGTTTTTAGCGCTTCTTGCCTCCTGACCCGCAGGAGGGACAAGGAGAACAGGCCCGACTAAGATGAGACCGAGAAAGGTTAGGGCCGACTGGCCGCCTTCACCCAGCCCTCCCTCTCCAGAGGGAAGACACAGACACACCAGGGAAACTGTCACAGCAGACTCGTTTATTGGGAAAGTACCAGAGGCTAAAGTAAGATGCAGAAGTCTATCAGCATACAGGTGGGCAGGGCAAGGGGAGGTAGGTGTGGTCAGAGAGGTCAGAGGGGCCAATCCCAGGGTTCGAGGTAGCCTTATTTTACATCACAAACCACAACCAAACCTCCCAAGGAGGCGACAGGCAGGTCAGCCCATTTTCCTAATGTGATGAGCCCCACAATTCTCCATCTTTCCCATCTAGGTAGATGCCACCATTATTCCCATGGGAGCCAGTGACCTGCAACACCTGAGGGTTAGGATATGGTGGGTAACATGAGGACAGGGAGAAAAGAATATGCACAGGAAACAGATTCTCTGGCAATCACAATCAAGCCAGTTCTGAGGCTTGAACTTATGGCCTTTTGTGGTCAGTGCTAGTCTTTCACTTGATCCAGCTCCACTTTGGGTTTTTGTGATCCATTGGAGGAGATAAGAGTCTCACAGACTTCTGTGTCTGGCTTTAAACTATGATCTTGGATTTCTGTCTCCTGAGCCGCTGGGATTACAGGTGTGAGCCCCCAAAGCTTATATTATTTGTTTTCTAAATGTATCATTCCACAGAGCTTTGATCCCATTTTGTAAGAGGATGGTGAGGGCAAAAAGGTGGAGATTCAGAAACAAAGCCTTCCACCATTACTTCTTTTGTTCTCAAAGTTCACCAAGTCTTTCACCCTGGAACAGCAAAGATAGGAGAATTACTATAGTCCTCACCAGCCACACCCTCAGCTCAAGCTGCCAAGGGGACAGCTGTGGGCACTGGACTAATTAGAAGGACTTCCAAGGTGTGATAATAAAATAATCTACTCAACCCATCGAATTTATGCTGCATTCTAATTTGTCTTTTTTAAAAAAATGGACCCCATCTAGAGCGTGATAGTTACCCATGAATGATTTCTGCACTCACCTGTCTGCACAGGTCTGTAAGTTGTCTGAAGCTGTGTGCATGTGTGTATTTATGCACCTGATGCTTAGAAGAGAGTATTAAGATTATAAGGAGGACTTTTGAATCTTTCATGACCATATAGAAACTGTAAATCTTACATATTGGGAGACATTAATAAAGCATGGATCAGAGATTCCACTGAAGAGTCAGACCATAAGAACTCTGGCCAGATTGAGTGTTGTGACTCACACCTGTACTCCTGGCTATTTCAGGAGGCTGAGATCTGAGGATTGCGATTCAAAGCTATACTGAACAAGAAAGGCCATGAAACTCTTATCTCCAATGAACCACCAAGAAACAATAAATAAAGCTGTGACCGAAGTGGGAGTGAACCAGTCTTGAGAAAAACAGCTCAGGAAATTTTCTTCCTGGGTTGGCTTTGAACCACAATCTCCAGATCTCAGCTACGTAAGTTGTTAGAATTATAGGTGTGAGCCACTGGTGCCTGGCTATATATTTATTTATTACCCTTTCTATTTTTATGTATGTAGCGAAAATAAAAAAAGTAGTCTTTCTGAGATTGATGAAATTGGGTAGTTATTTTTCTGATATTAAATAAAATTGGTTGGATATTCTCTGCCTGTCTTTTGATGGGCACAAAAACTTATTTTATTGTTGAATTAGAATTCCTGTATCTAGTCTTATACTAATACTTTTAAAAAGAGTCAAAGATTTGGATGTATAGGGGCACTGGTGGCTCATGCCTGCAATCCTAACTAGTGAAGAAGCTGAGATCTGAGGATCATGGTTCGATGCCATTCTGGGCAGGCAAGCCTGTGAGACTCTTTTTTTTTTTGTTGGCCCTGGAGCTTGAACTCTGGGCCTGGGCATTGTCCCTGAACTCTTCAGCTCAAGGCTACCACCCTACCCTTTGAGCCACAGCACCACTTCTGGTTTTCTATTGGTTAATTGGAGATAAGAGTCTCACTGACTAAAAGTATCCAGGCTGATTTTGAACCTTAATCCTCAGATCTCAGCCTCCTCAGTAGCTAGGATTACAGGTGTGAGCCTCTATGCCTGGCTTGTGAGACTCTTATCTACATCGAACCACCAGATAACTGGAAATGGCGCTATTGCTCAAGTGGTACAGCAGTAGCCTTGAGAGAAAAAAACATCAGGGACAGTGCCCTGAGTTTAAGCCCCACAATTGACAGAAACAGCCCCAAATAAGTCTTGACATATGACTTCAGACTTAGAAACAACAACAGGAAAATCTAGGAAAAAGACAGACATTTAATCAGCAACAACAACTTCTTGAACTTTAAGAACTGAAAAATAGAGAGAGAGAGACTTGATAAATGGGAGCACATTAAAAATCTTGTGCACAGCCGGGCATTGGTGGCTCACACTTGTAATCCTAGCTACTCATGAGGCCGAGATGTGGACGATTGTGGTTCAAAGCCAACCTGGGCAGATAAGTCCCCTATGAGACTTATTTCCAAGAAATTACTCAGACAAGCCGGTTGCGGTGCTATGGCCAACGTGGTAGAGTGTTAGCCTTGAACACAAAGAGGGGCCAGGACCAGGGCCCAGGGTCTGAGTTCAAGCCCAGAACCATCCCCTCCACTCAAATAAAAAACAATCTTCCACACATCAAAGGAAACAATGTGCAGACTGAAGAGGTACTCATAGATTGGCAGCTAATCTGTGCAAGTGTTGTAGTGTCTATCAGAACACATTATAAGAGCTCGAATAAATACAACACTGTGAGGACAAACAACCAGGGAAGAAGTGTGGGCTGAACTGAGAGATGAATAAATGCTCAGCAACCTTAGCCGTAGAGGAGATGCAAATCATGACACAGAGATCCCGTCTCACCCCAGTCGGAACAGCAATCCACCATCTTACCACTCAGCAAATCCAGGTGAGGATGCAGGAAAAGAAAGAATTCTCTCTCATCCACTGCTGGTGGGACTGTAAAATGGGTGCAACCACTATGGAAATCAGTATGAGGATTCTGAAAACAAACAACCCCCCCAAAAAAACAAAACAAAACTGTACCTATCTAGATAGAAACCTCAGTGTCTCTGTCTCTGTCTCTCAGCCTGTCTCTGTCTCTCACCTATGATCTGCTATACCACTCTTGGATATAGATCCAAAACAATGTAAGTTGGCTACAAGAGAGATACCCACACAACCATGTTCATAGAAGCACTATTTACTAAATAGACAAGATATGGAACCAGTCTAAGTGCCCCACAATCAGTCTCACCCTCTCCTTTTTAATATTTGCTGGTAAGTTTCATTATATAATTTTTATACAGAAATATACTTCTTGAATAGTCACCTCTTGTTATACCTCCTTTTAGCTACCTCCACACATACCAGCTCATTTACTTCAAATCAATCTCACTTGTACAACAATGTCATTAAATAGATAGTAGATAGATAAGTGATAGATAGATAGATAGATAGATAGATAGATAGATAGATAGATAGAGGATGTGTGTATATGTGTTAGGGGTGGGGAATGCCCACACACCAGTACTGGGGCTTGAACTTAGGGACTTGGTACTACAAGGCTAGAACTCTACCACTTTAGCCACAGCTCCACTTCTGGCTTTTTGTTAGTTTATAGAAGATAAGACTCTCATAGACTTCCTGAGCTGTCTTTAAACAGCAATCCTCAGAAGTCAGAAGCTCCATCCCAGTAAGTAGGATTACAGTCCTGAACCACTACTACTACGTGGGTTGTATTCCTTTTATTTTGTCAGTCATGGGACTTGAACTCTGGGCCTGGACATTGTCCCTGAACTCTTCAGCTTAAGGCTATTGCTCTACTCTTTGAGCCACAGTACCACTTCCAGTTTTCTGGTGGTTAATTGGAGATAAGAGTCTCACGGACTTTAGTGCCTGGACTGGCTTCGAACCCCAATCCTCAGATCTCAGCTTCCTATATAGCTAAGATTACAAGGTTGAGCCAACACTCCCAGCCCTCATGTTACATTTTTATAGGTAGATATTCATATGACTGAAAGGATGCAATATTTGTCTTTCTCTTACCTTAACATGATCATCTCCAGTTCATCATATTCCTGTAAGTGACATGATTTCATTCTTCTTCATGGTTAAATAATACTCAATTGTGTGTGTGTGTGTGTGTGGGGTGGGTGCTTATGTTTGTCCTGTGGCTTGAACTCAGTCTGGGCACTATTCTTGTATTCAATGTTGATTCTCTGCCACTTGAGCCTCAGTTCCACTTCCAGATTTTTGTGGGAAAATTGACCATGAGAGTCTCATGAACTCTCCTGGCCGGGCTGGCTTTGAACTGTGATTCTCAGCTTTCAGCCTCAGTATAGTTAAGATTATAGGTGGGAACCAGTGGGACCTTGACTTGGTGTCTAGTCAACATTGATCAAATGATGAGATTTGTTAGTTTTGTGAAAAATCTTCAGATTCGTACATCAATTAAACATAAAAGAATACACCCCAGTGTCAGAATTTTTTTTAACAATACTTCATCTACAATATATTTATTTAAAACCTCACTTTATCTAGTATTACTATATTAGAGCAATATATGTCAAGTAATATATATTATAATTACTGATGATCTATTAAGAATACATAATCTGGGGCTGGGAGTTTGGCCTAGTGGTAGAGTGCTTGCCTAGCATGCACTCTCGGTATCACATGCATAGAAAAAAGCTGGAAGTGGTGCTGAGGCTAAGTGGTACAGCTCTAACCTTGAGAAAGTCCAAGGACAGGGCTCAGGCCCTGAGCTCAAGTCCAGGACTGGCAAAAAAAAAAAGAATACATAATCTAATGTATATTAACATGAAAAAATATATTATTATTTCTGAAATTTTAATTGTGTAAATTAATGTACAATTATAATTAATACATCTTAATATACTATATAATATTATATATTATTGCTATACCATTAGAAAATAGATAATATATTATATTTAATTATGTATAACATATTAAATACTAAACATTAGACTTATAATTAAAGGTTAAATATTGTATATTATAATTACATATTTATTATTTATATTAAATACTATAAAATAGACATAACATTGCATATTTTACATAATGATATATTTATATATTTTATATTATAATTGTGTGTATGTATACATTGTGCAACTATATATTTATATATTATATAAGTATATGCTATAGATTGTTATAGATTTACATGTTAGGTATATTAAATACATTAGATGTATATTATAAAAATTAGATATTTCTATTTATATATTTATATCATATGCTGAACACTATAGCTCTTATATATAAATAAAAATCACGTATTTATATATTATATATTAAATTCTATACCTTGGAAATATAATTACATATTCTTACAATTATATTTCTAGATGATATCTCATATACCTTGGGCATATAATTATGCATTATATAATTGTATGTAATTACATATAATATACTATAATCTACACAATATGTAATAATATACTACGCATTGTTTCTTCTCCCTGCAGAGGCCTTTGCACACCTAAAGTAACAAGTCCTCTCCTTGGTGTGAGGAAATGTGGAGAGCCATCTTCTGCCTAGAGGTCAAAGGAGAAGGGTGTGTACACCCCTCCTGCCTTGGAAATGCGCTGAGACCAGGCAGAGCTATGACAGGTGGTGGCTGCTTTCTGGGGTGAGGGATCTAGAGCCATGTGAGCCTCCTGGGGTCAGGAGAGGCAGGTGGCTGCTCTGGGGAGGAGATTTGGGCATGGAGTCCGCAGGGAGGCAGGGGAGAGGAGGCCTCCCCAAGCCATTATCTTCCTCATCAGGATCCTCCTGGCTCCTTCGCTTTCTCTGCTCTTAAGCAGGATGCCTCCGCCAGCGTCCAGATCCCGGGGAGAAGCTGGCTGGCTTTGATCTCAGAGCTGACAGGGTAAATGCTTTGGGACTGAGACCAGGTGCTTCACTGGACTTTCCTTGTGGTTGTGTGCAGAGATCTGGTAAAGTGAGTGGTTGCGGAGACCCTAAAACTCAGCGCCATCAATTGTGCATTTCAGACACAGAATGTCACTTTCTCACAGTTATGGAAGCTGAAGTCTAAAGACCCACGCAGTTCCTCCTCTTTCTTCTTTTCCTCCTTCACCTCCTCCTCTTCTCTTTCTTATCCATTCTCTTTTCCTTTCTCTCTGCCTCATTCTTTCTTTTTCTCTTTTGTATTCTCTTCCTCCATCTACCTATTTTTTTTTTTTGTGGGGAGGAGGTAAGTACTGGGGCTTGAACTCAAGGCGGGGACACTGTCCCTGAGCTCTTTTGCTCAAGGCTAGTACTCTGCCTTGAGCCACAGCCCCCAAACCACTTCTGGTTTTCTGGAGATTTGTTGGAAATAAGAGTCTCATGGAAGTTCCTGGCCAGTCTGGCTTCAACCTGTGATCCTCAGACCTCAGCCTCCTGAGTAGCTAGGGTTATAGTTAAAACCACCTGTACCCACTTTTCCTCCTTTTTTCCCCTCTTCTCCTTTTCCTCCTCCTGTTTTCCCTCTCCTTCCTCTTCTTTTGTTCTTCCTTCTCTTTCTCCTCTTTTCCTACTCATGTTCCTCCTCCCTTTCCTTTCTCTTCTTTCTTTTTCTGTATCCTCCTGTCTCTGTTCCTCATCTTGCTCCTCTTCTTCCTTCTCATCTTCCCCTCCTTCCACTCTTTTTTCCTGCTCTCCATCTCCTTCCTCTTTTTCGTTTCCTTCTCCTCCTCTTCTTTTCTCCTTTGCTTCCTCCTCATCTCTTTCTTCTCCTATTCCTCCTTCTTCTCTTTCTCTTTCTCTGCCTCCACTTCCTCTTTCTTGTTCTTTTCTCTTCCTCTTCTTCTCCTCAGCTTCCTTCTCTTACATCTTCCCATGAGTTCTTCCTGTTCCCCCTTCGCATTTTCTTCTTGCTGGGTACTAGGGCTTGAATTCAGGGTAGTAACTTCAGGTGCTCAGCCACTTGAGCCAGGCAGCCCAAAAGATTGTAGAACTTATTCCAAAGTTCTGCTGCTTGTGATCCACTCATTTTCTCATCTTATTTTCCCTCCCATCTTCCCACCAGCTCATTGTCAGCATGAAAGCTAGAAACCAGACAGAAGTTTCAGATGTCTTTCTCTTAGGACTGACAGACGATCCCAGACTCCAGCCTCTCCTCTTTGACCTTTTCCTGTCCATGTACCTGATCACCATGCTTGGCAATCTGCTCATCATCCTGGCCGTCACCTCCGACCCCCACCTCCACACTCCCATGTACTTCTTCCTCTCCAGTCTCTCCTTCAATGACATCTGTCTGAGCTCCACCACTGTCCCCAAGATGCTGTCGAACATCCACACCCAGGATCACAGCATCACGTACACAGGCTGCCTAGCTCAGATCTATTTCGTCATCGTTTTTGCATGCTTGGAACACTCTCTCCTTGCAGTCATGGCCTATGACCGTTATGTGGCCATTTGTCATCCCCTAAGATACACTGCCATCATGCATCCCTCTTTCTGTGTCCTGCTGCTTCTGCTCTCTTTGCTGGTTAGCATTATGGATGCCTTGCTTAACGGTCTGATGATGTTACGTTTGTCTTTCTGTGCCAAGCTGGAAGTTCCTCACTTCTTCTGCGAGCTGATTCAGATCATTAAGCTCTCCTGCTCTGACACCTTCGCCCACAATATTCTGATCTACGTGGTAGCTTGTGTGTTTGGGGGCGTTCCTCTCTCAGGAATCATCTCCTCTTACAGTTGCATCTTGTCTTCCATCCTGCACATGCCGTCGCCAGGAGGGAAGCACAAAGCCTTCTCCACCTGCGGCTCCCATTTGTGTGTGGTCGTCTTATTTTATGGGACATGTGTCAGTGTATACATTGGCTCCACGGCGGCTGACTCACCCAGGAAGATTGCAGTGGCTTCAGTGATGTATGCTGTGGTCCCCCAAATGCTGAACCCCTTTATCTATAGCCTGAGAAACAGAGACATGAAGGGAGCCCTGAGGAGAGTTATCAGTCTTTTATGATGCGTTATTGTTTGGGACTTGGGTTTGTACAGAAGTGTTATCCCTCCCTCTGTCCCTCTCATCCTCCCTCCCTCCCTCCCTCCCTCCCTGATTTATTTCCTTCCTTCCTTCCTTCCTTCCTTCCTTCCTTCCTGCCTTCCTGCCTTCCTGCCTTCCTGCCTTCCTGCCTTCCTTCCTTCCTTCCTCTGTTTTTTCTTCCTTTTTTTTGTTGTTTGTCTTGGTACTCACTCTTGAACTCTTAGGGCTTGGATACTAAACCATTGCTTGCTTGCTTTATTTATTTATTTATTTGCCAGTCCTGGGCTTGAGCTCAGGGCCTGAGCATTGTCCTTGGACTTTCTCAATGCTAGAGCTCTACCACTTGAGCTTCAGCACCACTTCTGGCTTTTTTTCTATGTATGTGGTGCCGAGGAATCGAACCCGGGTCTTCCTGCATGCTAGGCAAGCACTCTACCACTAGGCCAAACTCCCGGCCCCCCATTGCTTTATTTTTGTTCAAGGCCAATGCTCACTGCAGCTCAACATCTGGCTTTTTTGCTGATTAACTTATGATAAGAGTCTTAAGGATTTATTCTCTACCTGGGTTGGGCTTTGAACCTCAATCCACAGATCTCAGCTGTCTCAGCAGCTAGGATTAAGGTATGACTTCCTTACCCCTGGCTTGTCCATTGAGCATTAAGGAAAATAATAGCCTGGAAATAGTAACTCAGTGAGAAAACATGCTTAGCCTGGGCTCCACCCAAGAAAGGAAATCTCAAGTCCATAGATATTCAGCCACATGTAAGGAGAGACAGCCTGATTGCTGGGCAAATGTGTTCAAGGTGACCACAGAAGCGACATAGAGATGTGGATGTCCCTTGCTTGGCCCCAGGGCTCAGGGGATTAGGCACACTCACCTCCTCACTGCTGCACCCACAGTCTTCCAGGACATGCTCTCCTGGGACTCGAGTGACAGTACAATAGCTGTGTAATGAGGAGCTTTAGATATTGAACAGGAGGGCTACAGGGGTTGAGGAGCTGCCGTGTCCCTGCACAGCTCTGGCCAGTCAGGAAGCAAAGCCTGAGCCCCAAGCCAGGCCAGGAGCGGTTCTGAGCAGTACTCAGATGCCTCTGACCCTGTGTCGTCCTGCCCTGAGGACAGAAAGAGCTCCTGTCTTCTACATCCAGGTAAGGCCACATCTCCCAGGTGTAAAGGCAGCCAGGTTGGTGATCAGGCATTGATCAATGCCTAGGAAACAGGGGTGGGACGTATGAGAATTCATGATTAGACTCCGGTCATCTGATCCCCTCCTCTGTCTACTGTGTGTAGACAAATTCTCCTGATGCTGACATCAGTGTTTACCTGTTCTGCTGACTGAGAGTCTCCACAAGTACAGGGCTTGTTTGTCTCCAGAACATGAATCTGCCTTTCGTCTTTCTTTTTTTCTTACTGTGTCATTTGCAAATTTTATGTTTGTTTTTTTTTTTTAAACTTGATTGTAGATCCAGGTACCAGTGGCTCTACATGCCTTTCGTTCGAGCTACTCAGGAGGCTAGGAGGTCAGGGTCACCGTTTGAAGCTACCTTGGGTAGGAAAGTATGAGAATCTCATCTCCAATTAACCACTCAAAAGCCAAAAGTAGCCCTGTGGTTCAAGTGGTAGAGCACTAGCCTTGAAGGAGGCTCAGGGGATAGTGCTCAGGCCCAGGCCTAGCAAAAAAAAAAAAAAAAAGATTGACTGTAAAGCCGATACTCAAAAGTATGGTTACAAAAGTCAGGTAATGAGTACCTTTCTTTTTGAAGAGTGTCATCCCTCCCTCCCCCATTCTCTCCCACTTTCCCCCCTCCTGATCCCAGCATGTCCCATGTTGTCTGTTCATTTCCAACCTAAGGTCTAGTGAATATCACTACTGAATTGGTTTATCTTTCATTGCTTCATTTCTGTGCTTTCTTTTCCCCTCCCCAAATCAAATAAACTATACAAGAAAAAGGGTAACCAAATAAAAAAATAGCTACAAAGAAAACACACCAAAAGGGGAAAAAAAGAACCAGTACAATAGAAAAAAGAAGCAGTATAATACTACTACTAATAATAACAAACCCTCTTGTTACCTTTTCTTGGGGTTTATTTCAATAAACATCATTTTATGTTATCATATGCACATAGCTGTTGATCCTTTGTGATTTTAAGAATATTCTCCTTTGTGTGAATATTGAGAGTGCTGTTTAATTTATCATGTCCAAATTATTTGTCTGTTACTATCCATTGTGTTTACTTATAGATTTATAGTCACATTCGAATTATTACGAATGAGGGAAACCATGTAATCTATGTTTCTTTGGGTCTGGCTTACTTTGCTTAATATAATTTTTTTTCTAGTCTTTTGTTTTCTTTTTGTATAGGTCCTGGGGCTTGAACTCAGGGCCTGGGTGCTGTCCCTTAGCATTTTTTTTTTGCTCAAGACTGGCACTCTACCACTAGAGCTATAATTCCACTTCCAGCTTTTTGATGGCTAATTAGAGAAAAGAAGCTCTAGGATTTGTTTGTGGGGCTGGCTTTGAACCATGATTCTCAGATCTCAGCTTCCTTACTTGCTAGGATGACAGATATGCACATATAGTGTCTCTCCTTCCCCACTCCACTCCTCCCACCAATCTGTCTTTCCTCACACATGCTGTATGTATACAAATATTCTGTTGACTTGAATTCCTGTAATTGTGGTATTGAGCAAGTATTTTGATCAGTGTATTGTTTGCTAGTTTTCGTTAATAAACTAAAAGCTGATCACACACAAACACATACAACACACATGCATATGTGTGAGAAAGGGAGAGAGAGAGAGACAGAGAGAGACAGAGAGAGAGGGAGAGAGAGAGAGAGGTAGAGGACAGGGAATAAAAGATTCCACAGCTCTAGCCCTGTGGTGTCTGCTTTTGCTCTATTTGTTATTTTAAAAAATTACAGCTTTGTCTCACTGAGGTTTCTTCTTAAGTCCACGGAGATGTATGGGCAATAATACACATGTATAAGATATATGATACATGATAGACATAAGATATCTATCTTATATGTCTATCGTATATAAGTATATATATGCGTATCTTACATGTAAGGTATACATACAAGACATGTGATTATAGTGGAGTGGGCTGTAAAATGCACAGCAAACCACAACTGATCCACACAGGCTGCTTCCCTTGAGGACTCGCCTCATCCTGAGCCTCTCACTCCTCTGAGGAGTGTTCCTGCCCTAAAGATAATGCAGAAGCCTGGATGGAATTCGGAACATATGAGTCTAATCATTCAGCAAAGGCTCATTGCCGTCTCTTTCATTTGGTCGGTCGGTCGTGAGGCTTGAACTCTGGGCCGGAGCTCTTCAGCTCCAGGCTACTGCCCTACCCCTGGAACCACAGAGCCACTTCCTTTTTTTTTCTAGTGGTTAATTGGAGATGAGTCTCATAGACTTTAGTGCCCAGGCTAGCTTTGAACCTTGATCTTCAGATCTCAGCCTCCTGTTTCTTTTTCTTTTGCCTGGCCTGGAGCTTGAATTCTGGGCCTACGCACTGTCCCTGTCCCGGAGCCTCTTTGTGTTCAAAGCTAGTGCTCTACCACTTGAGCCACAGTGTTACTTCCTGTTTTTTTCTGATTAGTTTATTTGAGATAAGAATCTTATAGGCTTTACTGTCTGGGCTGGCTTTGAACTGTGATTCTCATATCTCAGCCTCCTGAGTAGGTAGGATTACAGATGTGAGCCACTGGTGCCTGCAGAATTGTTTTGATTTTTTTTGTTGTTTGCTTAAAATTTCTTTCTTTTCTTCTTTCTTTCTTTCTTTGTTTGTTTTTTTTGTGGGTCCTGGGGCTTGAATTCTAGGCCAGGGAGCTATTCCTGAGCTTTTCAGCTCAAGGCTACTGCTCTATCCCTGAGCCACAGCCTCACTCCCCATTTTCTGGTGATTAATTGGAGATAAGAGTTTCACATTCTTCAGTGCCCAGGCTGGCTTTGAACTGTGATCCTCAGATCTCAGCCTCCTGAGTAGTTAGGATTACATGCATGAACCACTGTGCCTGGCTCTGTTTAAAATTTCTACCTAATTACATAAGCACCTTTCCTGGCTCCCCCTCTAATTTGGCTTTTGTTTTATGTTTATTTATATATTGTTTTTTTTGTTTATTACTGTCTATCTTTTCTATCAAAATGGGTTGCTTAAAAGTTCCTGCTTAGATATTGTGGCTTGGCTCTAATAAATGCAAAGCCATTATCAGAAAGTAAAATAAGGAAAAGAGGAACAGATCTGGGATGAGAAGGATTTTAGAATCTAAGGTTTTTGTCTTAACTGGTTGCTCCAGGATGGAATTAAAACTAATTTCCGAAAACACACCTTGGATTGTTCTAGAAATAAGTTAGGGCTTGGATAGTTTGGAGATTGCTTCTGTAACTGTTAATCTTATTTCAAAGTCTCTTAATATTCACCTTATGGAAACACATCTTATCCCCTTAAACTAGCCAATAGCTTGTGAACCTGAGAGGAACCAATCTGAGCAGAGGGGCGGGGCCTGTGCATTAGGAATAAACAGGAAAGCAGGCTGCCTGCTCTGTGTGCTGGCTTGCCAGAGTTTTGAGTAATGGGGTACTTTTTTCATACAAGTAAATTTTGCCTTGCTAAGACAGTTCTTTGTTTTCCTGTCTTTCATTGTGACTCTGGTGATTCTTGGAGAGTGCATTTATAACATTGTCTTCCAATGGTTGTACAAAGGGGGTTCTAATAAAGCATGTTTGTTTTTAGTCTAGTGCCTCTTGACCAAGTTACCCCTTTCATCAGTGCTTCCCCCCATTCTAATCCATGTCTTCCTTTATCCATATAACCATGTTCACATATCTACATTGAGACTGTTTTATTTTTATTTTCATTTTTGCAAGTCCTGGGGTTTGAACTCAGGGACTGGGCACTGTCCCTGAGCTTCTTTTGCTCAAGGCTAGCAGTCTATCACTTGAGCCACTGTGTCACTTCTAACTCTTTTCTGAGTATGTGATGTGGAGGAATCAAACCCAGGGCTTCATACATGCTAGGCACGCACTCTACCAATAAGCCACCTTCCTAGCCCTCCACTGAGTATTATAATTGCATTTGTCTACTGTTTTCCCCTCCTCCATTCATCCATCTTCCTCTCATTAAACTCTCATTAACTTATTAGCATGTTTTAGTTCCTTGACATCCATTTAAACTGTTACTTGCCCAATGGGGCTATATTATGGAAAGTCACTCCTGCAACGCCATCCTTGAGTCACTCTGAACACTTAAATATGCACATGGACTCGTGTTTATTATCATATATTTATGTGTGCATATTTTACACTTAGCTTCAACATATGAAAGAAAACGTGTCCTCTGCCTCTCTGAGCCTGGTTTATTTCACAGAATATAATTTCCTAAAACTATATCCATTTCTCTGCAAATGACATCAATTATATAATAATATGATATAATAATGGCACATAATAATAATGTGTAATTTCTATTCATTATGGATGAATAATATCCCATTGGCTAAATATATCACATTTTCCTGGTCTATTCATCCACTGTCGGACATCTGGGCTGTTTCCTTAACTTGGCTATGGTAAATAGTTTATTGAATGATATGCTATCTCTTTAAGGAAGCGATTTTGTTAGTATGAACTTTGAACCGTTTCACCATTGTTACATAGGTTTACTTAGAATTAATTGACATATTGACCTATTTCCATTGTGTCTTTTTATTTATTTATTATTTGTGTGTCAGTAATGGGGCTTGGGGCACTGTCTCTGAGATATATATATATATATATATTTTTTTTTGCTCAAGGCTAGCACTCTATCACTTAGATCTACGGCTCCACTTCTGGCTGTCTGGTGGTCAGCTGGAGGTAAGAGTTCCATGGATTTTTCCTGTCTGGACTGGCTTTGAGCCCTGATCTTCACATCTCAGCTTCTGGAGCAGTTCAATTACAAGGGTGAGCCACCAGCTCACAATGAACTTGCTGGGTAGAAAAAAGGCAGAACTAAAAATGAAGGGATAGCTTGGGTTTGTGTTCAGGAAGACATGATTATGATTTCACATTGTACTATCTTCCAGAAGCGCTGTGATGTCTTGGAAGCATTAACAGATGCTGGCCCTAAGAGTCAACCTGAATGTGAGACCCTCGGAACACTGAGTCCATCTTTGCAGACAATAAGCAGTGTTGGAAGATACAGATGGACCCACTGGACTCACAAGAGGGGCAGATTCACCTGGCATCGATGCATCCTCTGACATTTGGTGCATTCTTCAGGTGACCACGAGGCAGAACAAAGTGGGGGAAACCATTGTCCTACAAGCTAGCTTTGGTCATTTCCCTTCCATCCTTCTCTTCGTTTGCAGGCACAGACCAATTCAGAACATACCCCTATGATGGAGATTTTGTCACAATCTCTGTATTTGAAAAAATGTCTGAAAAAAATGTGAATGTTCCCCAAGAGAATGTAAGTTAGAAAAGGCAGAGAGTACAGGAAAGGAAGGAGGTATGTAAGCATATTATATTTGTGTGGTTCATGATTTCTATGGGAAGAGCTGTATTTTTAAAAAAATAGTATTTGAAGTCCTCAAAGTTTAGATTAAGAAAATTAACTGGAGGCCTCGTATAATCCTAGCTACTCAGGAGGCTGAAATCTGAGGATTAGAGTTCAAAGTCAGCCTGAATAGGAAAGCCTGAGAAACTCTTACCTCCAAATAACTACCAATAAACCAAATGTGGAAGGAAACAGTAGAGCACAGAAGGTCAGGGACAGTGCCCAGGCCCCAAGTTTCTTGAGAATGTCAGTTAAAACATGCAAGACAAGGTCTCTGAATGTGGCTTAGTGATGGATTGTTTGTCTAGCATGCATAAAGCTCTGGGTTTGATTTCAGTACTACATAAACAGAAAAAGCTGGAAATAGTGCTGTGGTTCAAGTGATAGAGCTCTAGCCTTGAGCAAAAGAAGCTCAGGGACAGTGACAAGACCCCGAGTCCAAGCCCCAGGACTGGAAAAAACAAACAAACAGAAAACATAGAAGGCCAAACATCATTCTCAGAACTTATCCAAAGTGAAGTCCAAAGTGGCACAAAGATTTTTTTTTTTGCCAGTCCTGGGCTTGAGCTCAGGGCCTGAGCACTGTCCTTGGACTTTCTCAAGGCTAGCACTCTACCACTTGAGCCTCAGCACCACTTCTGGCTTTTTGCTATGTATGTGGTACCGAGGAATCGAACCCAGGTCTTCGTGCATGCTAGGCAAGTACTCTACCACTAGGCCAAACTCCCGGCACTTCACAAAGATTTTTTTTTTGCCAGACCTGGGCTTGAACTCAGGGCCTGAGCACTGTCCTTGGGCTTTCTCAAGGCTAGAGCTCTACCACTTGAGCCACAGCATCATTTCTGGCTTTTTTTCTATGTATGTGGTACCAAGGAATTGAACCCGGATCTTCGTTCATGCTAGGCAAGCACTCTACCACTAGGCCAAACTCCTGGCCCAACGATTTTAATTTTTATGACAAAGATTATTTTCATAGCCATTACAAGTTTCCACCATATATAAATCATGTTTTCTTTATTTTTTTCTCAGTATTTTTTATTTAAAATAAAACTGATACTCAACGAAGTATGGAACCTACAAATGAAACAACTGCTATTGAATTCCTTCTCCTGGGACTGACAGACAATCCAGAACTCCAGGCCCTCATCTTCAGCCTCTTCCTGTCCATCTACCTGATCACTGTGCTCGGCAATCTGCTCATCATCCTGGCGGTCAGTGCTGACCCCCACCTCCACACCCCCATGTACTTCTTCCTCTCCATCCTCTCCTTTACTGATGTCTGCATCAGCACTACCACTGTCCCCCAGGGGCTGCTCAACATCCAGGCCCGGGACCACAGCATCACTTATGCCGGCTGCCTTGCTCAGATCAGCTCTGTGTTGACTTTTGGTGGTTTAGAAAACTGTCTCCTTGTGGTGATGGCCTATGACCGCTATGTGGCCATCTGTCACCCCCTGAGGTACACAGTTATCATGCACCCTGGCTTCTGTGTCTTGTTGCTCCTTTGTTCTCTCTTCCTGAGTGCAGTGCATGCCCTTCTCCACAGCCTCATGGTGTTGCGTCTGTCCTTCTGCCAAGATGTGGAGATTCCTCACTTCTTCTGTGAGCTCTCTCAAGTCCTCAAGACGGCCTGTTCAGACACCCTTATCAATAACCTCCTCATACATTTAGTGTCTAGCCTTTTTTTTGGAATGCCACTCGTGGGGATTATTTTCTCTTATGCTCAAATTCTGTCCTCTATTTTGAGGCTCCCATCAGCAGGAGGGAAGTCTAAAGCTTTCTCCACCTGTGGCTCTCACCTGTGTGTTGTGTCCTTGTTCTATGGGACAGGCTTCAGTGTATACATGAGTTCGGCTGTTACGGGGTCTTCCTTCAAAAACGTAGTGGCTTCCATGATGTATATTGTGATCCCACAGATGCTGAACCCCTTTATCTACAGTTTGAGGAACAAAGAAATGAAGGGAGCCTTGAGACATCTCATCATTGTTCTACTTTCTCTTTTTTGTGGGGGTGGAGAGGGTTCTGGGGTTTGAAATCAGTGCCTGTAGCTTCCCAGGCAGGTGTTCTGGCACTGAGTCCCCTTGCTCTTTCTACTTGAGCCACACCCAGTCTGCTTGAGTCACTCCCCTTACAACTCGAGACACACCCCTTTTCGCCATGCCTCCATCCCTGTGGTGTCCACTCCTGGCTGAGCATACAGCCTGTTTTGTGACTCTGCCCATGTGTTTGGGACATGGGTTTTCTAAGTGGGGGAGGGTGACAGCAAGTTCTTCCAAAAGTCTCTAGGTGAGGTGATGTCTTAACACAATCCCTGCTTTGCATTTTTACTCCAGGGATTTTGATCCCTGAGTCCCCTTGAGTTTCTGTGGAGCAGCATGGGAGGCCTTGGGTCATGCTGTGTCTTGTAGGAACCTGTCTCAGAAGGAAGAAATTTCTAGAGGCTGAGTTGGGTAGGGAGGGTTTTAAGAAACATCTTCTCTAGAGACCAGATTAAGCTGGGTTCTAGACAAAGGACAAAGGGCTTGGATGGTGCACGTAGACCTAATGGGAGGCAAATAAACTGAAATTTCATACCCTGTTATAATTAATGAGATGTTCCACACTGTGTAATTTCATTACTTGTAAAAATCCACACAATCAGATATTTCAGTGGCTTGAGATGGCTTTATAATACTGTTATTTTATTGGTAAAGATCCTATCAGTTTTCAATGAAAATAAACCTGTCTAATGTATCAAGGAATTAATATTAATATTTATTTTTCCATATATTTTTATTGTAATTAATAGAAGGGTTACATTATATTCACCAGACAGAAGGTGCATTTCTTCACAAACATTGATACCCTTTCTCATGTCTTGGTCCCCATTTCCCTCCCTCTACCCCTGTCCCTCATCTTGTTTTCCCCCCTTCCCTATCTGATTTCAAATAACCAAATAAGCATATATACAATATATCAGATAACAAGGTGAAATACTGTAACAATATGACATAACCAAGGGACAGCAAAAGAGATGAGAGATAACAGTACATTAAGGACAACAATCACTTATTATATGGTTTTTGTTTCTATATCCTGGAGGTCCTTTCATTTAGCATCATACTATATGTATGTGTCTAGGTTTTGCTCTATTGTAAATCTCTGCTAGGAGAGCCCACGGTTTCTACTGATTATGACAAATGAGGGAAACCATTGAGCCTATGTTCCTTTGAGTCTGGCTTACTTCACTTAATATGATTTTTTTTAAGTCTTTCCATTTCCTTACAAATGGGGCAATGTCGTTCTTTCTGACAGCAGCATAGAATTCCATTGTGTATAAATACCACATCTTGTTGATCCACTCATCAACTGAGGGACATCTAGGTTGGTTCCATATCTTTGCTATGGTAAATAGTGCTGCAATGAACATCATTGTGCTAGTGGATTTAGTATGTCCTTGTTTCTGGACAATTGGGTAAATGCCAAGGAGTGGAATTGCTGGGTCATAGGGGAGTTCTATGTTTGGCCTTTTGAGGCACTGACATACTGCTTTCCACAGTGGTTGAACGAGTTTGCACTCCCACCAACAGTGTAGTAGTGATCCCTCCTGGCCACATCCCCTCCAGCATCTGTTGTCATTAGATTTCTTGATCCTGGCCATTCTAACTGGAGTGAGGTGGAATCTTAGAGTTATTTGATTTGCATTTCTTTTTTTAAATTTTTAAATTTTTATTTTTTATATTTTTATGGTAATTAATAAAAGGGTTATATGATATTTGCCAGATAGAAGGTACATTAATTCACATATATTGATACCCTTTCACATGTCTTGGTCCCCCTCAACCCCCCCCATCTTAGATGTTGAGCATTTCTTCATGTGTCCATAGGCCATTCTTATTTCTTCTCCAGAGAAGACTCTCTTTAAGTCTTTGGCCCATCTTTTAATGGTGTGGTTGTTTCTTTGGAGATTAGTTTTGGAGTGATTCAATTTTTTGAGCTATTGATATATTTTAGACATGAGGCCCTTGTCTGTTGTATGGTTAGTGAAGATCTTCTTCCACTCTGTAGGCTTTCTAGTTAATTTGCTAGCTATGTCCTTTGCCATACAGAAGCTCTGCAGTTTAATGCAGTCCCACTTATCCAAACTTCTCTGATTTGTTGTGTTTCTGGGTCCTTATTAGTTTTGACCTGTGCCAAGGAGGCCTAGTGTATCTCCTATTCCTTCTTGTGAAGTTTTCAGTGTATCTGCTTTTACCTCTAGGTCTTTGATTCATTTGGAGTTAATCCTGGTGCAGGGTGACAAAGAAGGATCCAACTTTAGTTTTCTGCAAGTGCTTAACCAGTTCTTCCAGCACCACTTGTTGAAGAGGCTGTCTTTCTTCCATTCTATTTTTTATTTTTTGCTCCCTTATCAAAGATTAGGTGGCCATAGATCTGTGGGTTAATATCTGGGTCCTCAGTTCTATTCCAGTGGTCTTCAGGCCTGTTCTTGTGCCAGTACCAAGCTGTTTTGGTCACTACAGCTCTGTAATAGAGTCTAAAGTTTGGTATTGAAATTCCTCTTGTGCTGTTCTTTCTGCTAAGAATTGTTTTTGCAATATGGTGTCTTTTATTATTCCATATAAAATTTTGGATCGCCTCTTCTATTTTTTTAAAGAATGAGATTGGGATGTTGATGGGTATTGCGTTGAATTTGTAGATAGCCCTTGGCAAGATTTCCATTTTCATGATGTTAATTCTTCCAATCCAGGAGCATGGGAGGTTTTTCCATTTCTCAGTTCTGCTTTAATTTTCTTTTTTACGGTTTAAAAGTTTTCCTCAGAAAGGTCCTTTACATTCTTAGTTAAGTTAATTCCTAGGTACTTGATTTTCTTTGAGGCTATTGCAAAAGGAGTTGCTTTCCTGATTGTTGCCTCATTCCTCTCATTGTTGGCATATAGGATTTTTGAGGGTTAATTTTATGCCCTGTTACCTTGCCAAAGTTTTGAATCAGCTCAAGGAGCTTGGGAGTGGAGTCTGTAGGGTTCTTTTAATACAGAATCATGTCATCCGCAAAGAGGGCAATTTTCATTTCCTCTTTCCCTATTTGGATCCCCTTTATGTTTGCTTCTTGCCTTATTACTCTGGCTAGGAATTCTAATACTATGTTAAAGAGGAGTGGAGAGAGTGGGCATCCTTGTCTCGTTCCTAATTTTAGAGAAAATGGCTTTAGCTTTTCACCATTACGTATAATTCTAGCTGTGGGTTTTTCATACACAGCCTTTATTATACTGAGGAATGTTCCATGGATTCCTACTTTCTCCTGAGCTTTTAGGATCTTGTCAAATGCCTTTTCTGCATCTATTGAGACAATCTGTGATTCTTGTCCTTGTTCCTGTTGATGTGTTGAATTATATTAATTGATTTGTGTATGTTGAACCAGCTTTGCCTTCCTGTGATGAATCCTGTTTGATCATAGTGTATAATTCTTTTGATGAGTTGTTGTAGACAGTTGGCCAGTATTTTGTTGAGAAGTTTCACAGCGATGTTTATCAAAGAAGTGGGTCTATAGTTCTCTTTCTTTGATGAATCTCTGTCTGGTTTGGGGATGAGGGTTATAGTGTATTAATATTTATTTTATGTTAGTAGTAGTAGTTTTGTGTGTGTGTGTGTGTGTGTGTGTGTGTGTGTGTGTCTGTGTGTGTCTGTGTCTGTGTCTGTGTGTCTGTGTGCTCACTGGTTACCGGGGCTGGAACTCAGGGCCTGGGCACTGTCCCTGACTATTTTAGCTCAATGCTGGTGCTCTACTACTTGAGCCATACTTCCACTTCTGGTTCTTGCTTGCATAAATGGGAAGAAGAGCCTCACAGACTTTTCTGCCCAAGCTGACTTTCAAGTATGATCCTCAAGATCTCAGCCTCCTGACTAGCTAGGATTATAAGCTTGAGCTACCATGGCCTGGCTGATATTCATTTTATATTCCAAGGAGTTCAGAATGAGCAGTTCTCATGTTTCAGAGATTAGAACTTCACTGAGCTCCACATGAATTGGTCAATGCAGAGGATGGGCCTTCTCAGAGTGTTCAGTAGGCTGTAACCAATGTCAGCATGGTACCTAACATGGTGCTAAAAACAGGAGACTACATTTTATTCCTGTAGTTATGCAAAAGACATCTCCATTGTGATTTGTGTGCTGGCAGGCAAGTCAAAACTTATGCACTTGAATCCTTTTTCCTCAGTGATTTATGACCTTCTATAACCAGAGGGTGAATGCTATACATGTCCAAAAGCAGTGCTTGTGGGGAACGAGTTTATCACAAGTAATCTGGGTGTGCGGCAAGTGTAATATCATGTCTTGTTATAAAGGAGAGTGAAAGATCGGGTAACATGCAGCCAGTATTTGAATATCAGTGATCTACATGCTTGTGTAAGAATAATTTCATAGAAATTGAGTGGATCATTAGCACTTGTTTATGCATGCTTACAAAACTTAGGTCACCAAATTTCTTCAGTCCAACACAAAGCTGAAAGCAAATGAGCGAATGAAGTTATTTACCTGGCACTTTCATTATGGTGTTTCTGAGATGCTGTTACATTTTTGGGGGTTTATCACCCTGTCCCTTATGGACAGGGTTGTCTATTTTTACATGACCTGTGACCATAGGTCATGTAAATTGGGTTTTCTGATACTGATGAAATTTCAATTGTTATTTTTCTAGGAATGAAACATGAATACCATCTCTCATATCTACTGTTGAGTTGGATAGTTGTATATGCTGAGGGAAATTACTAAGTACAAGGTAGTAGTTTTTCATAGCTCATTAAAAGGGTAAAGAACTGGCTAACATGTATATAGACACACACATATGTACATATAAGTATATATAATATAAGAAAAATATATGGGAATATATGCATATATATGGAATTATGGAAATACATACAGGTATATAGGGAAATATGTATACACACATATATAAATTATGAAAAGAAATCAGGTTTCATGATATCAACTATCATTCAGAACTTATTTGTGCCTGTACTGGGATGTGAACTCAGGGCCTCAAACTTCTCCTTTGGCTTAGCTTATTTCTGCTTACAAATAAAGCTCTACCAGTTCAGTCTTCTGCTTTTTTTTAATTAAATGGAGATAAGAGATTAGCAGAGTTTTCATCTTGGTTGGCTTTGAACCTCAATCCTCATACCTCAGCCTCCTGAGTAGCTAAGATTATAGGTATGAGCCACCAGCAGCCTAGCTTCTTGCCATGAAAATGGTGCTGGGATCCATTAGAGAACTGGTCTACCTGGCAAATTCTGTGAAAGGAAGATGAGGCAGAAAGAATGGAGAAGAGTAGGTGACATTCACTGGAAATGAACCTTCCTCCATGGTGTGGGTCCTTCGGGAGGTACACTCTTAGGGTTAGGACGGCATAGCAATTACCTTAATGAGATATCTGGATATCAAGCCCCTGGGGCTCTAGTCAGCCTGTGACCAGCTTAGCAGAGGCCCTGCCAGTCAGGAAACCACACCCTGAGCCTCCTCCCTAGAAAAGTCCTTCCTGGTCAGAGTGCTGAGGACCAGTGTGTACCTGCTGAGGACTCTTAGTCCATCTGCAGCATCCAGGAGGTGTGTGGAACACATTTGCTTCTCCAAGTCATCAAAGGTCACTGAAGCCTGGAGTGAATGATTCAGAAGTGAGATCAGGTAGGACTCGTGTATGTGACAGTGTGTTACTTAGCTCATTTAAATTTCTGTACCTTTTTCTTACATTTCTTACAGGACAAACAAGATTGCTGTTACTGGTATTTCTTTTCCTGCTATGCTATGTCACTGTGTGTGTGTGTAAGAGAAAGAGAAAGAGAAGGAGAAGATATATATATCTATATATCTATAGATATATAGATATATAGATATAGTGAGAGAGAGAGAGAGGGAGGGAGAGAGAGAGGGAAAGAGAGAGAGAGAGTAGTAGGGCTTGAACTTAGGGCTCGGGCATTGTCTCTGAGCTCTTTTTTTTTTTTACTCAAGGCTAGCATTTGACCACTCTGAGCCATAGCTCTTCTTCCTTTTTATAAAAAATTATTATTATTATTATTATTATTATTATTTTGGCGGATTTTCTTGCTCAGGCTGGCTTGGAGCCTTGGTCTTCAGGTATCAGTCTTCTGAGTAGCTAGGATTACAATTGTGAGCCACCAGCAGATGGCCTGTCATGTCTTTTATTTTATTCTTAGCAACTAACACAATGGATGAAAGGCAAATTTGTGTACAATGAAAATACTATTTCACTGAAGGAGGAGAAAGGAATAAAGAAAGTTGGAGAAGTTAGCAAAGGAATATATCAGAATGTTACCTTGACTTCCACTAGCTGTGGAGGAAATTCTCTGTGCCCTGGTGAGGATGATTAGAATCTTCAAGTATTGGTTCTCTCCTGAACAGTAAATCACTCTTAAATCTCAAGTGGGGATAAGAAGTTTACATTCTGAGCACTTTCCTAGGCTCTGATGCTTTTTTTTTTGTGCCTCATGGGGCTTAAACTCAGCCTGGGCAGTGTCCCTGAGCTCTTCAGCTCAAGGCTACCACCCCACCCTTGAGCCAAGCCCCACTTCATGATTTTTCTAGAGGTTAATTGGAGATAAGAGTCTCAGGTCCTTTTGTGCCCAGGCTGGCTTTGAACCTTGATACTCAGTCTCCTGAGTAGCTAGGATTACAGGTCTGAGCCACCACATCCGGCTGTGTTTTTTTTGGGGGGGGAGGGTTATTGTTATTATTGGTAGGGCTTGAACTCAGGGATGGGGCATTGCCCTGAGCTCCTTTTGCTCAAGGCTAGTGCTCTATCACTTTGAGCCACATTCCTGGTTTTCTGGTGGTTAGTTGGAGAGAAGAGTCTCCCACACTTTGCAACCTGGGTTGGCTTTGAACTGTGATCCTCAGATCTCAGCCTCCTGAGTAGGTAGGATTAAAGGCATTAGCAACCAGTGCCTGGCTCTATGTTGGGAGCCAGAGTAGAATCAAACTGTACCTTGACTTGCATCAGACGATGGCTTTATTGTCTTATTGTTTTCTGGCCCTATTCTATGTAAATGACCTGAGAATTACCATATGAATGTAACACCTGGAGGTTCCCTGGGTCTGGAGGAGGGAAGAAGCGGGAGTGGAAAATAAACGGCAGTCTCGGCAGTCTTTACCTGGACTGCGGACATCCCGGACCCGGTGTGTCTGTCTCTCTTCTATTTCTTGCTAGTCCTTGCCCCCGATTTCAGGAACCCCAATCTGCGAACCCTGGTTTGCTGCCGGTTGGCCCCGGCAGCTCTACATGAATTTAAGAATATTTCCATCATCTATGTTCCAATAGATTTAGCAAACCATGGGTCTCAGAAATCAAACAGCTGTGTCAGAATTCTTTCTCCTGGGATTCACAGATGATCCACAGTTCCAGCCACTCATCTTCAGCCTCTTCCTGTCCATCTATCTGGTCACTATCATGGGCAATCTGCTCATCATCCTGGCTGTCAGCTCTGACCCCCACCTCCACACCCCCTATGTACTTCTTCCTCTCCATCCTCTCCTTCAATGACATCTGTTTAAGCACAACTACCATTCCCAAGATGCTGGTGAACCTCCATACCCAGGACCTGAGTATCACGTATGTGGGCTGTCTGGCCCAAATCTGCCTGACTGTGGTGTTTTGTAGCTTAGAAAATTGTCTCCTTGCAATGATGGCCTATGACCGCTATGTGGCCATCTGTCACCCCCTGAGATACCTGGCCACCATGCACCCTGGCCTCTGTGTCCTGCTAGTTTTGGTGTCCCTGTCTGTTAGCTTTATGGATGCTCTGTTCCAGAGTCTCATGGTGTTGCGAGTTTCCTTCTGCGGAAATGTGGAGATCCCTCACTTCTTCTGTGAGCTGGCTCAGATCATCAAGCTGGCTTGCTCAGACACCCTGGTCAACAGCCTCCTGATCTTCACTGCAATATTTGTATTCAGTGCTCCTGCTGTCTCTGGAATGATCTTTTCTTATGCTCAGATCATGTCTTCAGTCTTGAAGATTCCCTCAGCAGCAGGGAAGCACAAAGCCTTCTCCACCTGTGGCTCTCACCTGTGCGTGGTCTGCCTGTTTTATGGGACAGCTTTGGGGGTGTACATCAGCTCTGCAGTGACCAACTCACCCAGGAAATCTGCAGTGGCTTCAGTGATGTATTCTGTGGTCCCCCAAATGCTGAACCCCTTTATCTACAGCCTGAGGAACAGAGACATGAAGGAAGCCTTGTGGAAACTTACCAGAATGTTCCATTTGTCTTCTGTGGTGACAGGTAATTGGATTGCACACCTGGGTGTGTATAGCAAGTCATGGGGGCTATTTTGGTGAGCCAGAGGACTTTGGCCCTTCTATTACTAGCATCTTCTAAGATAATAAGGTGACTTAATGACCTTTCCTTTGCACTGAAACCTAGTTTAGCCATTTTTCTTGTTCTGTGAGTCTGGGCACCCTGTTTTCATTCTCTTGACACAATTTTCTGCAGGTTCTGCCTGAAGCAAGACGTTCTGGGTTTTGTGGTTGTTATTGTTGGTCACGAGGCTGGAACTCAGGGCTTGGGCACTTTCCCTGAGCTCTTTTGTTCAAGGCTAGTACCCTGCCACTTTGAGCCACAGTGCTACTTCCAGATTTTGAGTGGTTCACTGGAGATAAGAAGTTCATAGGAACCATCATACCCAGGGGTGGCTTTGAACAGGCATCTTCAGATCTCAGCCTCCTAAGTAGCTAGGATTATAGGTGTAAGCCAGCAGTGCTTGGGATGGTTGTGTTTTCAAGTCAATTGTGTTGGTGGTGGATTCCTAGAATCATTCTAGTTGAAGGCGAAATATCCCGGAGATGCTTATGCATCAGATGTGGCCCTGCCTAGAACGGGATCTCCAATGACTGGGTGGTACAGTTCAGGAGAATTACATTCTTGGGTTCATCTCTCTGTGAAGCTAAAGAAGTGGATATTTCATAGCCTGGAAAATAAGTACCAAGAGCTCTTCCTCATTATCCACACCCTTCTGAGCTAGGAGTAGCCTTTCCCATGATCTCTTCAAAGGCCCACGATCTCTTCAAGGCTCACAATTCGATAGACTACGTCAGGTGACAGTGACATGGTTGAATCTCCTCATGGAAGTTGACTTCACTCTTTAAGAAGATGTCTAAGTGGCTTGGCACTATGGGCTTAGGCCTTTCATCTTAGCTACTCAGGAGTGGCTGAGATTTGAAGGTGGTGGCTCAAAGCCAAGCCTGGGGCAGCAGGGTGGGGAGGGGATGGGTAGGCAAGGCTTAAAGTCTCTCTCTTTTTTATTTTGCCAGACCTGGGCCTTGAACTCAGGGCCTGAGCACTGTCCTTGGGCTTTTTCCTCAAAGCTAGCACTCTGCCACTTGAGCCACAGCATCACTTCTGACTTTTTCTATGTATGTGGTACCAAGGAATCGAACCCGGGTCTTTGTGCACACTAGGCAAGCACTCTACCAGTAGGCCAAACTCCTGGCCCCTAAGAGACTCATATCTCCAATGAACTACCAAAATAAGCCAGAAATGAAGCTGCAGTTTAAGTGGTAGAGTGCTAGACTTGAGTGGAAAAAGCTCAGGAACACCATCTAGGCCATGAGTTCAAGTCCCAGGACCAGCTTGTGTGTGCACACATACACACCATTAAAAAATAAAAAAAAGAAGGAAATGAAAGTCTAATGTAAACCCGTTTTGAACTCTGGAGTGTCCAAGATTTTTGAGTGTGTGTACCACCATGTGTTACTGAGAGCTGACTTCTACTACAAAAGGGAACTGTCCAGCTGTCAGTTCTCCATTTGAGGGCTTTCTTCCTAGACTATTTCTTTTCAGATCACTGAAGAAGTGGAAGCAAATTAATGTGTTTTTACCTGGACCTGCTGTCAGACACAAACTTTAGTTCATTTTCTTTAGTCGGTCCATTCATAATCTTTACATGGCTCAATTAGAGTGCCTTTCCATGTGGGATTCATAGCCGTTTTTCAAATTTATAAACAAAAATCTAAGTCACATCTCATTCATTTGTTCTTTATTTGGGGAAAAATGAGTACAGGTTACTTATTGAATGATGATAGAGGGTTTTCTAAGGAGAGAATTGTTTTAGAGAATCTGGTCTGCCTTAAATGTAATCCTGTTTTCTTTCCTGCCTTTTTTCTTTTCTTTCTTTTCTTTTTTTACATGGTAGAAGGGGCTATTTTTTTTCTGACTTTTTCTTTGGGGGTAGGTAGCAGTGGAGCTTGAGTTCAAGGTCAGGCTGCAATTCTACCACCTGGGCCACACAGTTCCACTTCTGGCTTTTTGGTGGCTATCTGGAGATATGAGCCTGATAGACTTCCCTTCCAGAGCTGGCTAGGGAATCGTGACCCACAGATCTCAGCCTCCTGAAGGGCTGGGATTACAGGTGACATATGCCATGCTTGCAAAATCTTTTTGTTTAAACAAGAGAGTCCAAAAAACTAATTCGCTCACAAGTGCATAATTTACTGGCCTTGTAGTAAAAGGACGGGCTATTTAGTAAAATGATGAAAATAATAAAAAAAATACATATGACTGTTTCCTGAATTCAGAGGTAAAATAGTTTTGCATATTTTCAGATGAATGTAGGAAAGCTGATAATAAAAATAAATAAAATGATTAAAAAGAAACCAGTCCTGTTTGGCAAATGGTATATCCCCTTAGGAAATCTCTGGAATTGAGCCAAGGTCAATATCTAGTTTGTTATAGTTAACAGTTCCTCCCTTGTGTACACAGCTAATTTTTACTTTCTTCAGAGGGCATGAAGAACACAACAGCCATACAAATGGATCCCCAAATAGCAGAAAAATAAATACCAATGCTTATCAATACCAGAAATCATTCATTTTTAAATTGCATAATATATCTTAAAAATGATAGATCTTGGATAATGAATGAATAACTCCTGACATGGCTCAGATGATCATCAGAATAAGACAAAGAGAATTCTCAAAGTCTTAGCTTCATCAAAGTAAAAATTAGTTAAAATAACTTATTTGGATAAAGGTGCTAAAAAAGCATTAGAGTCCCATAAGAATGACATTAATCCTAGGGCAAATGGAAGACCAGACTTTAGAGATCAAACGCTGACTGCATGGATAAAATGTGTAAGTTACAAAGGCAGAAAACTACCATTCTGAATGTCATATAAGAAAATATATGACTAGCTACTCACACCTGTAATCCCAGATACTCGGGAGGCTTGAGAACCGAGGATTGCAGTTCGAAGTCAGCTGGGGCAAGGATAGTCTGAGACTTTTGTCTTCAGTTAGCCAGCAAAAAGCTGGGGATGGAGCTTTGGCTCAAGAGGTAGAGGACTAACTTTGAGCAAAAAGAGATTAGGGACAGTGCCCAGACCATGAGTTTAAGCCCCAGTGGTGGTACACACACACACACACACACACACACACACACACACACACACACAGCCAACCATAACCCCACCAAACTTCTAAAACTAGAGAAATAAGTTTCACTGATGTGTGGAAACGTATGGTAACAATGAATCCTGATCTGCTTCATATTTTCAAAATTGCTCCAACAGGGCTGTAGATTGGGCCCAACAGATTAGCATTTGCCTAGCCTGTGAGATATTTTAGATTTAGCAATTAGTAAAAGAGCAGATTTTATTTAAACATTATCATTCCTCCTTCCCTCCTTTGCCCTCCCTTCCTTCCTTCCTTCCTTCCTTCCTTCCTTCCTTCCTTCCTTCCTTCCTTCCTTCCTTCCTTCCTTCCTTCCTTCCTTCTTGTGGGGTATGAACTAGGCCTGGGCGGTGTCCCTGAGATCTTCAGCTCAAGGCTACTGCTTTACCACTGGACCCAGGTGTTATCCCTGAGCTCTTCAGCTCTAGGCTACTACCCTGCCCTTCAGCCACACCCCACTTCCCTTTTTCTAGAAGTTAATTGGAGGTAAGAGTCTCAGGTCCTTTTCTGCCCCGGGCTGGCTTTGAACCAACTTGATCCTCAGATCTCTGCTTCCTGAGTAGCTAGGATTACAGGCGGGAGCCACTGTGCCTGTCACGTTTTACTTTCTTAAAGGAAGTACAAAAATGCTGATTTAAATCTGCTTGATTTGAAGGGAGATTTTTCATTTTCTTAAAACACTAGGGAGAAAGAGAATTGTGGTTAATTGTATAAAGAAAAGCACAGATAGCTCACCCTCATCTTGAAGAATTTCATAAATCAGCTGTTAGAACTGAAAGATAATCTTTTTTTATATAGCCGAGTTAAAAATTTTGTTTTAAGTAGATTAAAGGTTAGCAAGATGGTCCGTATTCCTACAGAATTCTTATTAACTCAACTAATTTTGGAAAGTTAAGAAAATGGACTTTATTTTATTTATTTATTTATTTATTTATTTATTTTTGCTAATCCTGGGGCTTGAACTCAGGGCCTGGGCACTGTCCTTGGGCTTTCTCAAGGATAGAGCTCTACCACTTGAGCCACAGCACCACTTTCAGCTTTTTCTCTATGTGGTACTAAGGAATCAAACCCAAGGCTTCATGCATGCTAGGCAAGCACTCTACCTCTAGGCATATATATATATAGTGGGGCTTGAACTAGGCCTGGGTGCTGTCCCTGAGCTCTTCAGCTCAAGGTTGTTACCCTTGAGCCAAGCCCCACTTCCCATTTTCTAGAGGTTAAATGGAGATAAGAGTCTCAAGTTCTTTTGTGCTCCGGCTGACTTGGAACCTTGATCCTCAGATCTTAGCCTCCAGGGTAGCTAGGATTATAGGAGTGAGCTCAAGGCATCCTGCTCTCTTCATCTTTCCTCCTTCTCCTTCTTCAACTTTCTGGCCATTCCTCCCTTTCTCCTTTGCCTCTGCTTCATGTCCCTCCTTCTTCTCCTTCTGCCTCCTGGCCACGCCCATCCCCTGACCATGCCCCTCAACCGGCCCTGTTGCTCAGTGGCCACACCCCCTCTGTTCCTTTGGTCTCTTCCCATTGGCTTTCCATGGCTCCGCCTCTTGCATGGCCCCGCCCCTCCACAGTGTTCCTCCCTCTTCCTGTCTATCTTCTTCGGGTCTTTGGGCCTCTGGATTCTCCTCTTCTCTCCCAGCCACTGTCCAGTCCCAGTCCCCAGCTCAAGTAGAACTTCCCTGGGTGTGTGTGTGTGTAGGGGAGGTGGTGTCTCATGTGAGTCTTAGCAAGATCCCTGGCTAGTCTGGCTTTGGCTCTTTCCAGAGTTGTAAGTTAAAGACAGTTCTTTGAGTACAGCCTGAGCTAGGACCTGCCTCTGCCTGGGGCACTGGGCCTGTCAGGCACCTCCTGTGACCTCTCCTGGAATCTGGGTGAATGAAGGCCGGGAAGGTGGGGGTGCTAGGGTGTGGGGTTCCCCTTCTCCCCGTGCCCCACGATGCTAGTAGGTGCTGCTTCCCAGGGAGGGCGATGGGCATATTGCAGGTGAGACCAGGGATAAGGAAGAGTTACCATCCAGGGTGGAAATGGCTTGGTTGGATGTTGGGTACCCACTTAAACTGGGTACTCCCAAAACTCTGGGTGGGAGAATCTCAGTCATCTATATAACCTTAAAACTCAATAACAATCCTTCAATCTGTTAAAAACAACCCACTTCAATTTGTTCTTTTTTGCCCTAGGTAAGTACCAGAGGTGGCTGGCCCAATACATGCCATGTGACCACCCTGCTCAAAATGATTTCCTCCAGCCTCACCCTGAAGCTCTGGACTTGCCCTGGGCCTGATGAAAACTGGTCTACCTTATGTTTCAGGATGGTGTTTCTTTTCCATCGTGTGTGTGTGTGTGTGTGTGTGTGTGTGTGTGTGTGTGTGTGTGCGCGCGCGTGTGCGTGCATAGTTCTGGGGTCTAAACTGATAAGTGAAGTCTGCACCAGATTATTTTTTTCAAACAATTTCCTTGATTTTTCAAATGTTCGTGGTGGCCTTGGACCTTAACAGAGCTCAGTAGGAAGGATGGAAATTGATCACAGCAGAACTGACTAGAAATCACCTCCTTGCTCAAATTCTGCAAAAATTGCACCCCTAAGAACAACAAAAATCTCTCAAAGAGAAAGGTTGGCATTCCCTGGTCCTCATGTGCAATCCTGATAGTTACTCACAGTCAGCAGAAGCTCTCAGGCAAAGATAAAATAAATTCCCTCTAAACAAATGAAGGATGTGATGATGGGTGTCTGTGATTGCATCTGTAATCCTGACTACTCAGGAGACAGAGATCTGAGGACTGTGGTTCAATGCAAAGCTGGAGAGGAAAGTCCATGAGACACTTCTCTTAACCACACAAAACTGGAAGTGGAGCTGTAGCTCAATGACAGGGTGGTAGCTTTGAGCAATACCTCTGTAGTCTTTTATTTATTTAAATTTGTTCAAATTCTGGGTATGGGGAGTGGAACCCTGTACCTCCCTGGGCTAGGCATTTGCAGACTCGAGAGCCACATTCCCCAGCTGGCTTGTGCTAGCTACAAGAACACTTCTAAAACACACCTCCAGTCCCTGATAAGGTCTTTCAGAGTTTCAGTTGATTGGAGCTGAGTTCCAGATTCCCAGGGTTTTAAATGTTTCCAGAGGGTGGGGGGGGTAGGAGAAAAGTTAAGTTGTTTTTTTTTTTAAGTGCTGGTCCTGGGGCCTTGAACTCAGAGCCTGGGTACTTGTCCTTGAGTTTTTTGTTTCTTTCCTTTCCTCAAGGCTGGAGCTCTACCACTTGAGCCACCGCTCCACTTCTGGCTTTTTAAATTGGTGACAAGCATCTTAAAGACTTTCCTGCCTTGGCTAGTTTTGAACTTTGCTCCTCATATCTCAGACTCCTGAGGTAGTTAGGATTATAGGCGTTAGCCACCAGTATTGAATCAAGTAATTTCCTATTATGGCACAGGATGTTTGATTTAAAAAATTTTAGTATGTGATAGAAAAATCCACATACCATCCACCTTCACATGTATGAAGGACAGATTGCTCAGTTGATTATTCTCCTTAGTTGTTTTTATTTTTTAATTTCAGAGCTTTGAATGGACCACAGAAGGGAGCTAAGCTGCTCCTTGGTTTCTCTAAGTTGCTGAGTGCATTTACCTGAACAGTCTCAGAATGGCAGCCACAACTTCATCCTTTCTGTCTGGTATTTCCCTGGGTTGATGTGCAAACTGGAATGATGAAAAAAGCCTCCCCCCCCTTTTCTCCATAGAGGGGGTGCCTAAAATGAGGCAGAGTATCCCCTGAGAGGATAGGAGAGGAGGGGCTGACGTGGAGAGGGAGGAGGCACATCTGGGAGGGATGGGTGTACCCCAGTGTTGGGGAGGGAGTCTTGTTTCTTTCACTGCCTTTGGGAATTAGATCACAGGTAAAGCACACCAGCCTGGGGTGCAGCAGGGAGAAATCTTAGGTGAGTTACTATGATATTACTTTATGAGGTTTAGAGAGAGAGGGCCAGGAGTGTGGCCTAGTAGATGAGTGCTTGCCTAGCATGTATGAAGCTCTGGGTTCCATTCCTTGGTACCACTTACATAGAAAAAGCCAGAAGTGGTGCTGTGGCTCAAGTGGTAGGGAACTAAGCCTTGAGCACAAATGTGCTCAGGGACAGTGCCCAGGCCCTGAGTTCAAGCCGCAGGAATGGCAAAAAAAAAAAGTTTAGAGAGAACAAATGGACCTTCTTCAATTACAGTGTTCTTGTTCATGAAAATTGATACTATTTTTCCTTCCTACTTCCCTTCTTCCTTCGTTCCTTTTTTTGTTGTTGCTGGTCCTGGGGCTTGAATGTTGGGCCTGTGGACTGGCCCTGAGCTTCTTTTTCTCAAGGCTAGTGCTCTACCACTTGAGCCACAGCCCCACACCTGGCCTTTCTTGAGTATTTGGTTGGAGATTAGAGTCCCCTGGACTTTTCTGCCTGAGCCAGCAACCGCAATCCTCAGATCTCATCTCTTGTCTGTTAGGATTCCCAGCATGAGCCACCAGCCTCAGGCTGTTTTTGTTTTGTTTAATTGTTTTAGTCTTGGTGCTTGACCTCAGGGTGTTGCCCCTGAGATTTTTGCTCAAGGCTAGTATCTTACCACTGGAGCCACCACTCCATTTCAGGAGTTTTGATGATTAATTGGAGATAAATCTCAGACTTTTCCTGCTGGTATTGAACCTGTCCTCAGATCTCAGCCTCCTAAATAGCTGTGAGCCACGAGCACGGGCTGGAAATCGAGACTGATAGAGTAGGAGGTGGCCTCTTTTTCCTCTTTGTAGTGGGGCAGGATGCTTCAGTTGTATGTATGTCTCTGAAGTGATTTGGATATAGTTCCATGAACTAGGGGGTTGATTGTTAGCATGCTCCTGAACAGAATTAAGATGTTGGTTATGGGGGCTGGGTAGATTATTTTTCTTTTCTTTTCTTGTCAGTCATGGGGTTTGAACTCAGGGCCTGGGTGCTGTCCCTGGCTTTTTTTTTTTTCTCATGGCTGGTGCCTGAGTAGGTTTCCAGAAGACATTGCCCTCGGCTTATATACCATCTGTGGCTTCTTGATGTATGTCCTGGTATGGTGTACTTACTAGGGCCTGTGTCCTGCTCATTGAACTTCAAAGCATTGATATCTGGGGTTTAAGAACCTTGTTTACTTTATAATGTGTTTGGGTGTTTTCCTATAGTGCCGCAAACCACTAGCAGGTTCCAGGCTGTGGGGTGAATTATAATGTGTGTGCATACAGGCTGATATCTTCTTTCTTGCAGCTCGATCTGTCCAAGACCCTGCTTCTGTACCAGAGCAGATTACAGATGTGGGAGGACCTCCCACTGAGTTACAGGTAAGACTAAAGCTTTATTCTGTCTTTTGCTGCTCCTGGGGTTTGAACTCAGAGCCTGGACACTGCTCTTCTTTATTTATTTTATTTTTTTGCCAGTCCTGGGCTTGAACTCAGGGCCTGAGCCCTGTCCTTGGATTTTCTTAAGGCTAGCACTCTACCTTTGAGCCACAGCACAACTTCTGGCTTTTTCTGTGTATGGGGTACTGAGGAATGGAACCCAGGACTTCATGCATGCTAAGCAAGAACTGGACCACTAAGCCACATTCCCAGCCCCAGGTGTGAATTTTTTGTACCACGCATCCTGAGGAAAAAGATTCAGAACTTTTCTAGACACAAACCTGTTTGTCATGGCGGGGAGGGGAGTGAGTAGGAATAATTATTTGTGAAGCTTTTGTTTGTCTTACCATTTCCATGGGTTCAGGGCTGTGTGGGACCCTGGAGCTGACAAGAGTAGATAGACCATCGAAGCTCTCAGCATAGGGGTAGAGATAATCTGTCTTTTCCTTGTGTGGCTTTAAATCCTGGAGGTAGGAATAGGTTGCTTAAGTAGGGAAGGGGCGATGAAGAGGCCTGAGTCCAGACTTTTCAGGCTGTTCTCTAGGAAGCTGGTCATCACTATACTACTGAACTTGACAAATCTTCTGTAGAGATGGGGGTGGTGCTGTGGGCGGGGCATGAATGCAGTGTGGGTGGGGCTTTGATAGGATGTGGGAGGAGCTGGACATGTGCTTTATGTACGTAGACTGTTGGTGTTTTAGAACGCAGTGACTTTTGAGGATGTGTCCTTGAACTTCACCAAGAAGGAGTGGGAATCATTGAGTCCTCTCAGAGAAAGTTTTATAGAGATGTCATGCTGGACCTGGGCCTCTGTAGGTAAGGTAAACCCACTGGGGCCAGAGTCCTCATTTCTATGTAAGTGGAGACCAGACGTGTGTGTGTGTGTGTGTGTGTGTATGCGTGCACGCGTGCGTGTCTGTGAGTGCCAGTCCTGGGTCTTCTACTAAGGGCCTGGGCACTGACCCTGAGCCTTCTTGCTCAAGGTTGACACTTTACCACTTGAACCACAGCTCTACTTCTGGTGTTTTGCTAGTTGAAAAGTTAAGAGTCTCATGGACTTTCCTGCTTGAGCTGACACTGAATTTTTAATTCTTAGATATCATTCCTCTTGAGTAGGCAGGTTTACAGATACGAGCTTCTGTGCCTGGTTTGAGATCATTTCTGCACATATGTCTCTTACATGTCTCTCTCCATCCCAGGAGGACGTCATGTCAGCAAACCCTCTCTGATCAAATGGCTAGAACAGGAAAATCAAAGGGAGGCGGAAGAGACAATTCAACAACACTTCTGTCCAGGTGAGTCTGGCATAGCACAGAGGAGTAGATCTGCTCTGAGGGTGCAGGGGAGGGGGGCTCATTATAAAATGTCAACCAGGAAATTAAGAGAAGTACTTCATAAATTTACCTTCTCTCTTTTTCTTTCGCTCTCCTCTTTCTTGCTTTTTCATTCCCTCCTCTTTCTTCCTCCCTTTCTCTCTCCCTCCTTTTCTTTCTCTCTCCCTCCCTTTCTTTTTTTCTCTCCCTCCCTCCCTCTCTCTCTCTCTCTGTCTCTCTTTCACCACTTTTGCCTTTTTGCTGGCTCATTGGAGATAGGAGACACATGGAGTTTCTTGCCTGAGCTGACTTTGAACCACAATGTCATTTCTGAATTTCATGTATTCTGAGAGCAAGAATTGTCTTCCCATTTCACATGTCCATTCATTCTCATAGTGCTTCTCCAATAATGGTTTGCGTTGGTGTTATGCTCGAGTTCAGGAAGCTTTGTCCCTAAAGACCATCAGAGACTGTCACCAAAGTAAAAGCAAGGGAGCCTTGATTGCAAACTCGAGCTTGGGTCTCCCATGTACACGGCCACAGCTGGTGACACTGAGAGGCCCTGAGCTCAGGGGACAGCATCTTTTATACATTCTTTTTGGGGAGACAGGGGCTAAGCACACATCATAGTACCTTGTAACAAATCATCACACATCCTGGGAAATTGATAAAACAACTCTATAGTATGATTGGCATGCTACCAAGTGGGAAAGGATCAGAAACAAATTATTGGTGAGGTTCGAGGGTTGAGCTGGTTGGGTGACACCACTAGGGTGACTCAAGGGGGTGTGGGCTAAACTTCAGGGTTTCTGGTCTAGATGGTGATTACAGACTCCAGGAGGGGTGTTGTGGTATTAGAGATATTGACCTCTTAGTTGCCATCTGTGGTTCCTGGCATTGCTTTGCACTAGGCATTTCCTGGTATTAGGGCAGAAACTGGGTGAAGGGTCACAGCACAACATAGGGCCTCAGCAATAAGGCAGTGAAGCAGGTTACAGAGCAGAATTAGCAGTTAGTTAGTGACTACAAAATGGTGCTTACAATTTTCAGCCTCTCATTGGTGAATAGAATTATTTATTTATGTATTTATTTTTGGTCAGTCATGGGGCTTGAACTCTGGGCTTAGGCGCTGTCCCTGAGATCTTCAGCTTAAGGCTACCACCCCTACTCCTTGAGCCAAGTGCCACTTCCACTAGAATTATTTTTTGTAAGTCATTGTATGTTATGTGTATGTCATATGGCAGAATGTCATTGTGTGGGCCTGTTGCAGAGGGATGCAGTTTACCAGGGTAGACAGGAAATAGATACACCCCTGCAAGTGCCACCCCCTTGACCCACTTCCTCCAGACAGGCCCTGCAGTCTACTTCATAGTCCATTCATTTTGGATTTATCAGTGAGTGAGATTTAATGCATGAGTAAGATTTGTAATCTTACACTTACTTCCCTAATCCATCAGGGAATCTGCGGCTTCAATTTAAAGCCTTTGGGAGCATTTTAGATTCATGGTACAAGTTGTATTTTCCATTTTTTTCAGATGGGGTTTGATCTTTACCTGCTTTAATTTTTTTTGTCAACGTGATACATTATTCGAAATTTTATTTAAAGGGGTGTTGGTATGTGTGAGTGATTCACTGTCCACAATCATAATGAAAAATTCTAGGAATAACAAAGTTTTACATCTTAAGCATATGTGGTTTTGCAGTAGTGCCTCACAGTTGATATGTCTTGTTGAGATGACTTCTCCATATCATTTTCCCAGCCTGCCTCCATATTTCTGGACTCCAAAGTATGTCTTCTGTCTCAGATTCTCAAGTAGCTAGGTGAGCATCCTGACCGAGGCCTGGCCAATACGGAATAACATGCAATTTGTGCCATCACATTCTGTCCTGTCAGTCCTGGATGAATATCAGCTCCATACTCTAAACCTGTTTGAGTTAATTATTTGACCTACAGTTGTGATGTCTAGTGCTCTGTATGTCAAGAGTAATGATGCCAGTGGTTTATAGATATGCCCTGTGCAAAGGCAAAAGTGTGTCACAGGAATAAGAAGTATTATAGCTGGGCACTGGTGGCTCATAGCTATAATCCTAGGTACTCAAGGGGTTGAAATGTGAGGATGGCAATTCAAAGCCAGCTTGGGGCAGGCAAGTCTATATGAGACTCATCTCCAATTAACTCTAGAAGTAGAGCTGTGGCTCAACTGGTACAGTGCTACCCTTGAGCAAAAAAAGTTCAAGGACAGTGCCCAGGCCTTGAATTCAAACCGCAGGGCAGAAATGTGTGTGAGGGTTTGCATCTCCAATTACCCTTGAACTGTGTCTCAAGCCTGGAATGCTAGTCTTAAGAAGTACAGCTCCGGGAGGGTGCGCGCGGCTTGAGTTCAAACCTCAGTATGGGCAACAAAGTTCTCTATGGTTTTAAGTATCCACTGGCCCTATTATAACTTATTCTTTGGGGTTTTTTAGTATTATTTCTTTTTAAATTTTTTAAAAAAATTGTTAAGAAGAACTGGCAGGCTTAGCTGCTAAGTGGTTTTGGTTAAAATGCTTGACTTGTTTGACCACCTGCTTGTGATTTCATCCTTGTGGTTATTTCCTATAGACATCATAAGGTGATTGCCACCTGTGTGTGGTTTTTAACCTTTAAAACCTCAGCCACAGTGAAGGTTGGGCCGCTTTCTGTATCAGCCTGAAGGTGGAGAGTAACCCCTGCACTGCTATTAAACAGACTCATAGCTCCATTCACTGAGTGCTGGTGATTCTATTTCTGGGGTGTTTGGGCCCCCCCCAAATGGCTGGGCTATTATAGTGTACACTTAGGATACTCCTAGCAGAGGATCACAATAGCCCAATAACTAAGAAGTACATGACCATATTAAATGATGCTAATTGAAATGAACTCTATGATGTGGAAACGAAATTTTCTTCTTCAATTTTAATGTGCTGTTTGCCGTTATTCTCTTTTGTTCTTTTCTCCTTTGGTTTATTCTCTGTGGTCACAGTTCCTGATTTTTGGTACCCTTTGTCTTGTATACAAGGTTCTGATTTGGGCAAGGGAAATCATAGAAATGGTGGGACAGGGCTGGGAGTTTGGCCTGGTGGTAGAGTGCTTGCCTGACATGCACGAAGACCTGGCTTCTATTCCTTGGTACCACATACACAGAAAAAGCTGAAAGTGGTTCTGTGGCTCAAGTGGTAGAGCTCTAGTCTTGAGGAAGCGCAAGCACAGTGCTCAGACCCTGAGTTCAAGCCACAGGACTGGCCAAAAAAAAAAAGTAAAAGAAATGGTGGGACAAACAGTGGACTAGTGCAACACTGATACCCACTAAACATTATGTTGGAATTTTGGAAATGAACTTTACAATTAGGGGGGGTAGAGAAGTTGAGGGGAGGGAGAACACTGAAAAGAAATGTGCTCATCTTATGTAACTAACTGTACATCACCTGTACAATAAAATTCAATAAAAAGCCTCAAAAATTGTTATGAAGGTGATATAAAGAGGGGGTGCAGTTACATAAGTCAGATAAAGAGTGTATTTCTTTTTGTACATTGTCACCTCTTCCCTCACTCTCTCCCAGTTTTTTCCTCCCACCCCCACTTAGGAGGTGAATTTAGTTCATTTTCTACCAAGTGTCCAGCAAATACAGCTGCTGTATTTGTTTGCCCGTTGTTCTTTCATTTCTGTGCACCCTTGTCCTCCCAAGGTCAGATAAACAAACCAACAAGACAGAAAAGAAAAGTAGACAAAAAAACCCAACAACAAAAAGGAAAAACTCTCTTGTTTCCATTTCCTGGAGTTTCTTTCAATAAATCCATTATTTTATATGATCAGAGGCACATAGATGTTATGAACTTAGTGTTTCTAAGAGTGTTCACATTTGGTTCCACTGTGTGCGAATGCTTAAAGACTGGTATAATGTATCACAGTACAGTCTAATAACATTGCTTTTTGCAAAATTTTAACTTTTTTTCCCCACCCATAGTAAATGCAGGTGAGATGAATCTCCTGGTTACCCAGCAGCCACAACCTCCTTAAGATGATTTGGGAGAAGAAAGACTCTGCAGTAAGAAAAAGGTGAAGGCCACACGCTGTCATTGCCTGCTCTTCCCACCACCAGGCCAGCATACTTACACAGAGGGCAGACTGAGTCCACAGAGACTAAGAAGTTCTCTACATACCATCAATTGAAAGGAAAGTCACAATCCTGGCACTGACAATCTTTATGGAGAAACTACCACAATAAATAGTCTCATAACGTAGTGTTTATACGCATTTATTGTTCAAAATACAATTTGAAAATGGGAGAAGGATGTGTTAAAACATTGAGACATCCTCTAATGGAGTTCTGTGGTAAAGTAATTTCATTCAAGGTAATAAAGTTCAATTAGGTGAGAAATCATTAATACGAATCTCTTATTCATATTTTTATGATTATTTTGGTGCCAGTCCTGGGCACTGTCCCTGACCTTTTGTGTTCAAGGCTAGAGTTCTTATCATTTGAGCCACAGCCTCACGTCTGGCTTTTTAATAATTAATTGGAAATAAGAGTCTCATGGACCTTTTCTGCTCAACTTGGTTTGGAACCTCTATCCTCAAATCTCAGCCTTCTGAGTAGCTAAGATTGATTGCAAGCATGATCTGCTGGCACCTGCCCTGTTTCCCCCATCCTCTCCCTTACCCTCCCCTCCCCTTTCTGTTTTTTTTTCTTCTTGCTTATTTTCTGTAATAAAAGGGATCAAACCCAGGGCTTTGTCACTAGACCTGCCCTTTTACTATCCAACCATACTGCCCTCTCATTCCTTCCATCAAATGAGTATGATGAATGATGCAGCTGTTTTTTATTTTAATCAATGGAGTCTACACAGGGGAGATGTACCATCGAAGATCACACAGTCATGGAAGACTTGGCCCGGAATATGCAAAGCCACCTACTACCCCTTGTCTTGGCCAATGGAGATTCCTTCATTTTGGAGCCATGGAGAGGATTGATCCTGGGGGGGACAGAGAGGAGGGACATGAAGGAAATGAAGCTTCCTGCAGCCTGAGCTCTGGAGGAGTTGAGCTCCAGAGGAAGGCTAGAGGAAGGAACAAGTGCAAACGCCATGATTGTGGGAAAGGGTTAAATTCCACCCCACCTTCTCAGGAGCTGAAGGTGCCTCACAAGAGAAGGACACAACTGGCCTGTCATCAGTGTGGGAAAACTTTCCTAAAACCCTCAGCCATGAAGTTGCACTTAAGGGTCCACACTGGGGAAAAACCATTCGTGTGTCAGCGCTGTGGCAGGGGCTACTGCTCAAAGTCATACCTTCGAAGACATGAGAGGATCCACACAGGGGAGAAGCCATATGTATGCCAGGCTTGTGGGAAAAGCCGCAGGGACAACTCGCTTCTCAGGCAGCACGAGGCCATCCATTCCCGAGACAAACGGTACAAGTGTCACCAATGTCACAAATCCTGCCATTGGTGTTTGAGGTTCATAGACCACCAGCTCACCCACACCCAGAGGGAGAAAATCTATGCCTGCGACATATGTGGGAAAAGCTTTTCCATGCTTCCTTACCTGATGAAACATAAGCTGGTCCACTCGAGAGAGGCATATGCAGCGTGTCCCCAATGTGGGAAGTTATTAAGTAGTCAGAAATGTCTGATGATTCACCTGCGGATCCATTCTGGAGAGAAACCTTTCCAGTGCCTCGACTGTGGGAAAAGCTTCAGAATGAACACAAACCTCAGCGTACACAGGAGGATTCATACGGGGGAGAGGCCGTACACATACAATTGCTGTGGGAAAACTTTCCGGGAATGCTCTGCCCTGAAAAAACACATGAACATCCACACAGGAGAGAGATCCTTCTCTTGTACCCAGTGCAGCAAATCCTTCCGGTATAAATCAAATCTTAATGTTCAGAGGAAGAATCACACGAAACCAGGGTTCTAGATACAAGATGAGCAGAAACCATCGAGAGAGATCTTGACTATGTGGGCAAGAAGCCTGACTCCTGAAATCTCTCCCTTCTCTGCCCCAGCTCTATCAGGAAATAGACTTCTGCGATGAGAATAATATTAAAGGCTTTGTGATAATGGACATCTTTGAATAGTAAGCCCCAAGGGACATAAGAATCTTAGCCACCAGGGTAGCAAATGTCAGCGACCAGTTCTGCTTAGACAGCCAAATAATTGCTTAATCTTTGAGTGCTGTTCCTTCTGTGACTGCCTGCCTTGCTTGTGGAACTGCCAAGCGATCTCTGTATTCCTCATTCAGCTGAGGTCCTTTTCCAGGTGGAAATACTGGCAGCCAGCCACATCTACCTGTGGCCTCTGAATTGGGGACCAGAGTCAGGGGTTCGCCAAAAGTCTTAGCCAATGGATTTTTTACCTTTGAAGAATCATTTTTTTTATAAGAACTGAGTATGGCTATCATAATGACTTTCTATATCTTGAAAAATGTTATTATCTACATTTTAAATGAGAGTTCCTTAATGCACATGTGTCACACACACACACAGACACAGTATCACACAGACACATGCAGTATCAATGTAACTTTTTTTGTTTTAGATGTAAGTGCATGTTCATACTAAGGACTAAGCATACATGGATTATTTTCTTTCATAATGTTTTGTGAGTCATGTATATTCTTAAAAAAGAAAAATCTAAGAAGCATGGAGACAAAGAAATCAGATGATGAAAATCAGGGTTTTGTTGTTGTTGCTTTGCCAGTCCTAGGGCTTGAACTCAGGGCCTGGGCACTATCCTTGGACACTGTTTGCTCAAGGCTAGCACTCTGCCACTTAAGCCACAGCACCACTTCTGGCTTTTTCTGTGTTTGTGGTTCCGGGGAAGCCAACCCAGGGATGCTAGGCGAGCACACTACCACTAGGCCACACTCCCGGCCCCCCAAAGTCAGGGATTTTTTTTTTTTGTGAGCTTCCTGCCTTATAGTCACCTTTAACTTACACATGTCTGTCATGTTTTCTTTGACAGACCACCAGATCTCATTTTACTGGAAACCTCCCTCACCCGCCCTCTCTCTTTCTCCCTCTCTCCCTCTGTTTCTTCCCCCACCTCTCTTTCTCTCTTCCTTCTCACCCTTCCTTCCTCTCTCTTTTTCCTTCTCTCCTTTGACTCTGTCTCTGTCTGTCAGCTTTTTTTTCTCTCACTTTGTTCTCTTCTCTACCTCTCTTTTTGTCTCTCTCTGGGTCTTTCTTCTCTTCTGTCTCTGTGTTTCTCTCCTCTCTTCTTTCTCTTCTTCCCCTTAAGTCTTTCTGCTCAGCCCCTTTGTCTCTGTGTCTTTTTTCTGTCTCCATGTCTCTTTCTCTGAGTCTCTCTCTGTGTTTATCTCTCCTCTCTTCACCACTGAGAACTATTTTAGCCAGTTTACAATTTTTTTTTTGGCCAGTTCTGGGGGTTGAACTCAGAGCACTGTCTTTGGGCTTTCTCAAGGCTAGTGCTCTACCACTTGATCCACAGCACCACTTCCGGCCTTTTTCTGTTTAGGTAGTTCCAAGGATTCAAACCTAGGGCTTTGTGCATGCTAGGCAAGCACTCTATGGCTAGGCCACACTCCTGGGCCCCCATTTTGCAAATTTTGACCCATTAAAAATTCTTTTTTTTTTTGGCCAGTCCTGGGCTTGAGCTCAGGGCCTGAGCACTGTCCTTGGGCTTTCTCAAGGCTAGAGCTCTACCACTTGAACCTTAGCACCACTTCTGTTTTTTTTTTCCTATGTATGTGGTACCAAGGAATCGAACCTGGGTCTTTGTGCATGTTAGGCAAGCACTCTACCACTAGGCCACACTCCAGGTCCAACCCATTAAAAATTCTTACGCTTACTTAAACAATTTTATTGGTGATGGGGCATGCTGGTCATTGTATGAAAATCAAGTTCTGCTCTGACTATGATAGAGTGGATGGCTTAACAACAGATGTTAATCTCCCACAGTTCTGAGCAGCCTGCACACACTCAGGTATGGCTTCTCCTGGGGCTTATCCTTGTGGCTAGTAGATGATCCAGATTCTATGTGTTGGCCAGGGACAGAGTCCAGACCCTGAGTTGAAGCTGTAGGACACACACACACACACACACACACACACACACACACACACACACTTGAGTATCTTATCCTAAGATGTCATTAAGATAATGAGTATGACTTTATAATGGAGAGGAAATGTAGGAAAATAATTATTTTGTAGTTGCTTGCTTCATGAAGGAAGTTATTTGAGAGCCTGGGACTTGGAAGGCCTAGGTAAAGGTTTATTACATCATAGTTGACATCATCATCATGATGATTATTTTGGGAGGGTGGGGACATGACAGATCTCTTGCATCTTGCTCTGGTGGGAGAGATTTTTTGATGATAAGTATAGAAGGCAAAATGCACAATAATTGGATTCCTCATGACAGTATTGTAACTCTGAATATAAACATCCTATGGCTGTAAGGTAAACTCTGCCTCCTGGCTAACTCGGCTATGTTCTCAGCATGGTGACCAAGCCAGGTCACCCCCGTCTCTCCTCCAACCAGGTGTCCAGTAGCACTTACTGAGATGCACTGGGTCTTTGCTGGAAGCAGAACAATGGACACTTAGTCATTTTCTCCCCTGCTTGGTGTGAGATGCTCAGCTCTGTGCTCAGGGCTGGCAGGAAGTCAGGACCACACAGGAATCTTCTGGTTCTGCTGGTGAGCCTGGCAGAAGGACACACTGCCACACACACCATGGGTCTCCAAGGAGCTAGTTGTAGGGCGGGGATGCAGAATGGGTTCTTATATTCAGCTGACCTGGAAGCTCAATGCTCAGAGCTGCTCATTAATGGAGTTGGTCCATGCATTCTAATTGCAAAGGACTCACTAATCCCAATGGAAAAGGAAAGGGAGAAAACTAATTGCTAGGAAGGATTTGGCTCTCTTTCTCTCAGAAGGAATACAAATTGTCTTCTTCTGGTTTCTAAATTCCAGCCTCAGGGATCATTTATGCTTACATCCAAATTGTTTGTACTATTCTTCAGTCAGTGCTAAATACAAAGCCTTCTCCACCTGTGGCTCTCAACTGTCAGGCTTGCGCTTGTTTTATGGGACAGCCATGGGGGCTCTCTGGGGCTTCGAGTGTTATCCCTGAGCTTTTTTGCTCAAGTCTGGTGGTCTACCATTTGAGTCATAGCTCCATTTCTACCTTTTTGGTGATTAATTGGAGATAAGGTTCCATAGACTTTCTTGGGTTGCTGGCATTAAACTGCCATGCTCAGAGCCCAGACCTGAGTAACTAGGATTACAGATATGAGCTGCTGGTACCCAGAAATAATTTGTTTTGAATTGTAAAATTATTATTATTTTGAAATTAAAAATATCCTTTTATTACCTTTCAATAGTTGTACAAAGGCATTTCAATTCCATGTGACAGCTATGGAGACAAAGCATCTTTTTGTGACTTTTAAATTTTAAGTAGTTGTACAAAGGGGTTTCAATTCCATGAGTCAGATTATGAGTACAATGCATCATAAACATTGTCACCCCTTCCATCATTGTTTCCTGTAACTAACCTCATGTCAACCCTCCAAATTACCTTTCAAATATGCACATATACATATATGTCATTATATGTTTTCCATATTTCATTGTTTTTTTTTTTTATCAGTCATGAGGTTTGAACTCGGCCTGGGCGTTATCCCAGAGCTCTTCAGCTCAAGGTTACCACCTTACCCCTGTCATTCTATTTGTTGGGAGGTCTCCATGGCTTGAACTCAGGGCTTGGGTGCTTTCCCTGAGCTTTGTTCTCAAGGCTAGCACCGTACCACTTAAGCCACTGTTTCACTTTTAGCTTTTGTTGGTTAATTGGAGATGAGCACTGCAGTAAACCAATTCTTCAGTATTACAAATAGTAAAAATGTATCTGTGATCTACATGTATCTTGTTATAATTCTGAATAGACAGAGATCTTGACTCTGGTACTACCTTTGCCATAGATAATTACTGACCTTTCCTAGGATTTAGCTATGCACGTTATATCTCCAGCACAAAGAACAGATATTCTATATGATACATGCACTTTCTTTTCTATGTTCCTGTACTAGGGCTTGAATTCAGGGTCTGGGGGCTATCCCAGGTGCTTTGCCACTTGAGTCACAGCTCCACTTCCAGTGACATTTTGGTGATTAAACAGAGATAAGAGTCTCACAAACTTCCCTGCCTGGGCTGGCTTTGAACCACAATTCTGAACCTTCAGCCTTCTAAGCAGCTAGGATTACCAAAGCCTGGCCACTCGATGCACTTCTGACTTGGAAGAATAGTATCAAGATAGCCTGAGTTCACCAGGATAGAAGCCTATTGTAAGAAAAGCATGTGACTGTCCAAGGTATTTTTCAAATGTGTACGTCTTGTTTTGCTGTTTCTTTGAACCCACAGATCAGAATATATCACTTCATCATAGTCAGCAGGCCTTTTTACAGGCCAGGAACCAAAGTGCTCTCTTGATGTCTCTGTTCCTCAAACTGTAGACGAAGGGGTTCAGCATGGGGGTGACCACAGTGTACCCCACAGAGGCCACCATCACCTTCCTGGGGGCGTCTGAAACAACGGAACTGCAGTAGGCACCCATGGCTGTCCCATAAAACAAGCACACGACAGACAGGTGAGAGCCACAGGTGGAGAAGGCTTTGTATTTCCCACTGGCTGATGGGACTCTAAGAACAGCAGAAACAATTTGGATGTAAGAATACAGGATCCCTGAGGCTGGAATCCCTCCAAAAATCGCACCAGCCAGATAGACGAAGATATTTTTCGTGGAACTATAATAACAAGCAAGCTTCAGGAGTTGAGGAAGCTCACAAAAGAAACTGGCAATTTCAACATCTTTACAGAAGGTGATTTGTGACACCATCAAGCAGTGTACCAGGGAATCCAAAAGACTGATGACCAATGACAAAAGGACTATGAAGCCACAGAGGCGGGAGTTCATAATGATGGGGTAGTGGAGAGGGTGACAGATGGCCACCAAGCGGTCATAGGCCATCACGGCCAGAAGCACACTGTCCATACATCCACAAAAGATAAAAAAAGCCACCTGCATCAGGCAGCCAGGGTAGTTGATGGATTTGTTGTGAGTCTGCAGGTTCACCAGCATCTTGGGGACAGTGGTAGAGCTGAACCCCAAGTCAGCCAAGGAGAGGATAGAGAGGAAGAAGTACATGGGGGTGTGGAGGTGGGGGTCAGAGGTGACAGCTAGGATGATGAGCAGATTTCCGAGAATCGTGGTCAGGTAGATAGACAGGAAGAGCCCAAAGAGGATGGGTTGAAGTTCTGGGTCATCTGAGAGGCCCAGGAGTCGGAATTGTGATATCCCTGTGTAGTTTTGTGGTTCCATGAAGCTTGCACACCTAATGGGGGGAAAAATCCTACATTATTTGAGTCAATAAAGGAATGTAAAGGCAATCAACAATATGCTTATATTGTAAATTCATACAGTTCAAGATCAACTATTCAGACTTGAGTATTGGGCAAGGTGAAAATGTGTTGGCAAAAGGTCATGTGATGTACGCTATATACTGAACCAGAGGGTATGGATTCCCTGAGAAATGGAACTTGGAGCTGACGAACGGCTCAGTTTAAAATGCTGCTGGGTCAGACCCAAGTTCCTGAGTTCTACCCTAACAGTGCAAAGAAGATATAAAACAGAAAGAAAGAAAGACAGAAAGACAGACAGAAAGAAAGAAAGATAGAAAGAAAATAAAGAGAGATAGTAACAGAGAGAAGGTAGAAAGAAAAAAAGAAGGAAGGAAGGAAGGAAGACAAAAGGCAAGAAATTGAGAAAAGAAGGGAAGGAAAGAGGGAGAGAAGGAAGAAGGAAAGAAGGAGGGAGGGAGAAAGAAAGGAAAGCAATAGGCAGAGAGAATAAAATATTAATCCTACCACATGGTGAACCGGTAGAGATTAGATTTGAGAAGCCAGTGTTATGAGAAGTGGGGAAGTGACAGAAGGGACCAAATCTGTGAGGCCCAGAGTACAGTTTCTTCTCATCATCCTTTTTTATGTCCCTGTCACTTGGTGAATTCACATTCATTTACAAATCTGAAACTGGGACTGTTTTTTCTTTTTCTTTTTGCCAGTCCTGGCGCTTGAACTCAGGGCTTGAGCACTGTCCTTGGGCTCTCTCAAGGCTAGAGCTCTACCACTTGAGCCACAGCACCACTTCTGGCTTTTTCCATGTATGTGGTACTGAGAATTTGAACCTGGACCTTTGTGTACGCTAGGTAAGCACTCTACCATTAGACCAAACTGTTGGCCTCTTTCATTCACTCTCTCTCCCTCTCTTTCTCTCTCTTCTTCCTGATTTGTGTCATCAGAGAATGATGTGGTGCAATACTTCCTAGATCCTACGCAAATACATACATTGGAATTATAAGAAATGTCAAACTCCAATTTCAGGATGACAGAAATATTCCATAGTGTTATTCTATACCCATATGCTGACATGAAGATGAGGAATAAAGCAAAGTAAATCCACTCCTCTCTCTCTATTCTTGTTTTCTTTTTGAAGACTAATACAGAGTTTGGAGTCAGATGGCAGCATGGCCACAGGTGAGCTCATTTAGGGTCACAGGACACCGTGGACCTCAAGAGAGACACCACAGTCCTGCCCTCCTCTTACTACAACAGGACTGAATCCTCAGACAGGCAAAAGAGAGGAAGCAGCAAAACAACCAGTGCGCCAATAGCAGTCCAGCTGTAGTTTCAGTACCACTGCTTACAGCTCCAGGTCTCTGCCTCCCCCAGGTAGCGTGGGGACACCCAGAAACACACGCACACACACACACACACACACACACACACACACACACACACACACACGCACACCCTGCTCTGCTGATCCAGCTTCTGATCCCACCACCATGCAAGGGCCCCCACTGAAAACCTGCCAATGTACCCCCAGACACGGAGACCTCCCCGCAGGTCTCTGCTAGCTGACCAGTACAACACCAGATACAGATACCCATGGGGGACCTTCCAGGGGATAAACCAGCTCTCTGTGATGATCCAAATACCCCAGATCCAAACTCCTCCACCTTAAAAGGGAAGAGTTATACTTGAAGGGAGCACAGACCGAAATTCTTTTCCTAAGTCCCCCCCCCCCATAGCTATGGGGTGAAGGCCGGGACACAGCTCTTTGACAACGGAGCCAAAAAAAAATAGGATGGAAGAAAGATAGCTTCTTTAACAAATGGCTCTGGCAGAATCGGCTCAACACATGCTGGAAATTAATGTTGGATCATTATTTATATAACCCTGAATCAGAATCAGTTTCAAAGACCTTGAGGTAAAAGCAGATACCCTGAAAATATTACAGGAAGGAATATGAGAAACATTGGGGCTCTTTGGCACAGGTTAAAACTTTCTTCATAAATACTGAGAAACACAACAAACAAAGAAAGATTGCAAAAATGGGATCACATTAAACTGCAGAGCTTCTATGTGGCAAAGGATATAACTAGCAACAGACTGGGAGAAAGGTCCTTAGTAGCCATACAACAGACAAAGGTCTCATACCTAAAATATACTCAGAACTAAAAAAAATAAATTCTACAAAAGCAAATCCTCAAAGAAACAACAATCCCATTAAAAAGAGGGACAAAGCCTTAAAGAGAGACTTCTCTTAAGAGGAAATACGAATAGCCAAAAGATATACGAAGAAATGCTCAATATCTCTGGTATAAAATAAAATGCAAATTAAAGCAACATTGAAATTCCACCTCATTCCAGTTAGAATGGCCATGATCAGGAAATCTAATAACAACAGATGCTGGCAGGGATGTGGCCAGGAGGAAACTCTACTATACTGTTGGTGGGAGTGCAAACTCGTTCAGCCACTATGGAAAGCAGTGTGGCAGTTCCTCAAAAGACTAAACATAGAGCTCCCCTATGACCCAGCAATCCCACTCTTGGGTATTTACCCAAATGTCCAGAAACAAGGACATACTAAAAGTACCAACACAACTGTGTTCATTGCAGCATTATTTACCATTGCTAAGATATGGAACCAACTTAGATTTCCCTCAGTGAATGAATGGATAAAGAAGATGTAGTATATACACACAGAATTCTATGCCTCCATCAGAAAGAATGGCATTGTCCTATTCATAAGGAAATGGAAAGAACTGGAAAAAATTATATTAAGCCAAACTCAAAGAAAAGTAGGTTGCATGGTTTCCCTTTTTTTTTGTAAGAACTAGAATAAGTTCATGATATTCTTAAAAGGGGATCTCAACACCCCATTGGTTGAATACAGAGGACCATATACAATGAAGTACATCAATATAATCTCCAAGATATAGAAACAAGAGGTTCTTATTATGTCATGTACATAGCTTTTTTTCCATATATTATTATTGTAATTAAACGAAGGGTTACATTATATTTGCCAGATAGGAGGTGCATTAATTCACATACATTAATACCCTTTCTCATGTCTTGGTCCCATTTCCCTCCCCCTACCCCCACCCCTCATCTTGTTTTCCCCCCTTCCCTATCCAATTTCAAATAACCAAATACAAATATATCCAATATATCAGATAACAAAGTGAGATACTGTAACAATATGAGATAACCAAGGGACAGCAAAAGAGATGAGAGATAACATAGTACATTAAGGACAACAATCACTCATTATATGGCTTTTGTTTCTATATCCTGGAAGTCCTTTCATTTAGCGTCATACTATATGGCCTTATGTATCTAGGTTTTGCTCTGTTGCAAATCTCTGCTAGGAGAGCCCAAGGTTTCTACTGGTTATTACAAATGAGGGAAACCATTGAGCCTATGTTCCTTTGAGTCTGGCTTACTTCACTTAATATGATTTTTTCTCTTTTTTTCTTTTATATTTTTTATTGTAATTAATAAAAGTGTTACATGATATTTGCCAGATAGAAGGTGCATTAATTCACACATATTGATACACTTTCACATGCCTTGGTCCCCATTACCCTCCCCTCCACCCCCCCTGTCTTGGTTTTCTCCTCTTCCCTATCCAATTTACTTAATATGATTTTTCTAAGTCTTTTCATTTCCTAACAAATGGGGCCATGTCATTCTTTCTGACAGCAGCATAGAATTCCATTGATGTACATAGCTTTTTATTTTTTGTATTTTTATTTTTTTCTTCATCGCTCTTAATTTTCTGTAGCTTGTGTCTTATATATAAGATTATTTGACCAAGAGAAGGGAAAAGGAACCACAGAAAAAGCAGGTCAAAGGATGAACTGATGCAACAATGACATTCACTTGACACTAGGTTGGATAGCAACCTTACAACTTGTGGAGGTGACAGAAGAAGGAAGAGGTAAGGTAGGGGAGGGAGGAGGGTGCGGGGGGAGAAATGGATGGGGTAGCATTTTTAAAAAACAAATGTAGTCTTGAGTAACTGTCATCCCTCAGCTCATCATCTTTTTTTGCATATATTTTTATTGTAATTAATATAAGGGTTACATTATATTCACCAGATAGAAGGTACATTACTTCACAAACATTGACACCCTTTCTCATGTCTTGGTCCCATTTTCCCTCTCCCAGCCCCCGCCCCTCATCTTGTTTTCCCCCTTCCTTATCCTATTTCAAATAACCAAATAAGCATATATATAATATATCAGATAACAAGGTAAAATATTGTAACCATATGAGATAACCAAAGGACAGCAAAAGAGGTTAGAGATAACATAATACATTAAGGACAACAATCACTCATTATATGGCCTTTGTTTCTATATCCTGGAGGTCCTTTCATTTAGTGTCATACTTATGTATGTAAGTTTGCTCTATTGTAAATCTCTGCTAGGAGGGCCCAAGGTTTCTACTGATTATGACAAATGAGGGAAACCATTGAGCCTATGTTCCTTTGAGTCTGGCTTCCTTCACTTAGTATAATTTGTTCTCAGTCTTCCCATTTCCTTACAAATGGGGCGATGTCGTTTTTTCTGAGAGCAGCATAGAATTCCATTGTGTATAAATACCACATTTTATTGATCCACTCATCAGCTGAGGGGCATCTGGTTTGGTTCCATATCTTTGCTATGGTAAATAGTGCTGCGATGGGCATCGTAGTGCTAGTGGATTTAGTATGTCCTTGTTTCTGGATGATTGGGTAAATGCCAAGGAGTGGAATTGCTGGGTCATAGGGGATCAGTTCATCATCTTTTCAATAAAGAAAATAAACATAAAAAAGAGTAACACATGATGAATCAACCAGTCACTGGGGGCTTATACCTGTAATCTTTGCTACTCAAGAAGCTAACATCTAAGGATCATGCAACCTATGCAATAAAGTCCATGAAACTCTTATCTCCAATTAATCACCAGAAAAATGGAAGTGAAGCCCTTGCTCAAGTGGCAGCCACACCCTTGAGCAACATAGCTAAGAGACAGAGCACAGGCCCTAGGTTCAAACCCCAAGACTGGCATACACATATCAAAAGAGGATAACACAGAATGAACACATAATTCCAATTCTAGAAGAGGAAATTGAACATAAAAATTTAACATAACTTACCACAGCATCATGCCAATGAAGAGAAATCATGGTCAATTACATTTGAGAAAATATAATAGCCATGGTTAATAGCCAGAAGTGAGAATGTTGGTAAAAGAATAAACTAAAGACAATTTCTTAGCCCACTTGAAAATTCTTGTTCTCAAACCATATCCACCAAAGATGCTAAAGCCATTACAGTGTATATGTTTAGAGCAGTCTTCTCCAGCAATGAATATAGTATACTTTTCTGTATTTAAAAATAGATTGGAGATATCCAAAAAGAAATTTCAACTGAATCTGAATGTCAGAAATGATAATGATAACAATAATATCAACAATGACATCTGGCAAATGCTGGTATGAACCTGAACATTAATAATTATATAACAGAAAGAATGGCTTTTTAAAAACCTGTCCTGGGGCTTGAACTCAGAGCCTGGATTCTGTTGCTGAGATTTTTATTTGCCCCTGGCTAGCTTTAAACTACCATTCTGAGATCTCTATTTCACGAGTAGCTAGGATTACGAGCATAAGCCACAGGTGCCTAAGCAAAGATGACCTTAAAGTCATTTTTTCCAGTATAATTATCTTTAGGGACTATACATGGAAAATACAATCATACTTAGAAGAAAAACATAAGACAATACCTTGTGTAGTGTAGATCTTCAATGAAGAAAGAGTTCATAAAAAATAACTGAGTTTGATAAAAACTTACAGGAGAATGCAATATGTAGGAGAGAGTAGAAAAGAGTTAGAAATTACTTTGGAGAGAAAGGTTCCAGAAGAATGAAGGAAGACAACAAGAGCAACAAAAAATTCTGGCAAAGAATGGACTCAGGGAGTGCTAAATTTCCCAGTAAAATGCTTCTGCTTTATACATTAAAACAGATGTGATGTTACCTGACGACATTCCCAAGGTAGATGTAGGAGAATTGTGAATTCAAGGCTAGTGAAGCCTAAGTTAGACTTTAAAACAAAATATTGCCAGGAACTGGTGACTTACACCTGTAATCCTAGATACTTACGAGACTGAGATCCAACAATCACAATTCAAACCTAGCCTGGGCATGAAAGTCCATGAGACTTTTGTCTCTAATCAGCTAAAAGCCGGAGTGGAACTCTGGCTCAAAAGCTAGCCTTGAGCAAAGTAGCTCAGGAATGCATCATGGCCCTGAGTTCAAGTGTGAGTATGGGCACACACACAGACACACAGGCACTCACAGTTAAAAACAGATTTATCCTACAAAATTAAGAAAAGCAAGGTAAGGGGTGGGTAGGAGAGGGATGTATGAGAATATTGAAAATATGAGAATATTGGGTAAGGTATTTCACATTCATAAATTACTGTGTTAAGTAGCCATTCCTTTGTATTATGAATTAAAGATAATTAAAAAAATCTAAAGATCATTCAGTAAGAATAGCTGCCATACAATTCATCTATTTGGCATAATCCTATGATTTTTCAAAAACAAATTCTTCATGAAATTAAAAGGAAAGCAGACAGGAGATAGTTCAAATGGTGGAATGCTTATCTGGCAAGCATGCCACACAGGATTCAATCTCCTGTACTATAAAAATAAATCAATAATCATAAATAAAGAAATAGGCACTGTTCCACTCACACTGTCCTAGAGGAGTTAAACCAAGTGCATACTTCTGTTTTGTGACTTACTCTTTGGCCCTTACTGACAACGAACCAGCTGTCTCCAGAGTTTACTCTCGAGTTTCTTTCCCGTCTGGTTGATATAACCCTAGAAAGAAAGACCACTGAAGCATTGTATGGAGCTTAGGATGAGACATGTAAAGGTAAGAGGCATAAGATTCATTGGTAAATTTCCAACTGGCTCAAGGTTGGAATTCTCAGAGCTCCTCATTATGAATAAATTGTCCTATTATGTCTCCACTTACCAAACTTGACTCCCTGGTGATGGAAAAGAAAAAGAAAAAGAAAAACAAATATAGAATGGAAAGTGGCCAATCAGTTTTGTGTTCATGTAAACTAGCTTAGGGAGAGATGTAGATTTATTTCTTGAAGGACAAAGGAAAACTAATTCTGTCTCCAAGATTTGATTTAATAGTCACGGTCTCCCCAAGGAAAAGTTGATTTCCGCAAGGAACCAGTTCCAGATAAATCTCTTTGGACATTTTTCTTTTGCAAATTTTATGGGAGGTAGGTAGGCACGATTTCAAATGCACACTGTTATAGATCTTTAATGAATTCTATTAACAGCTGGTGAGTGGGGATGAGAGGAAAAAAACTTGGAGGGGGGAGAGAACTGAGGTATTCTTTACCTCATTTAGGTAACTGTAAACTCTTGGTACATCACCTTTATAATAACAATGAAAATATTTTTAAAATTACACTAATTTCACTTTTTACAGTTTTCTCCCTTTTCAAACTAGTTGGTCTATTTAAGTTCAAAACTCATCTTATGTCCCTAAGCTATTTCAGGTGAGGTCATGGTTACGTTATTGCCTGTAAAATCAGGAATGAGACAAGAATGCCCAATCTGTCCACTCATCTTCAGCATAGTGCTGGAATTCCTAGCAAGAACAACAAGGCAAGGGAAACACAGAAAGGGGATGCAAAATAGGTAAAGAAGACATGGTCTTTTTTAAAATATATTTTTATTGTTATTAATAGAAGGGTTACATTATATTCACCAAATAGAAGGTGCATTACTTCACATACCGTGATACCCTTTCTCATGTCTTGGTCCCCATTTCCCTCCCCCCAACCCTGGCCATCATCTTGTTTTCCTCCCTTCCCTATCCGACTTCAAATAACCAAATACACATATCTGCAATATATCAGATAACAAGATGAAATAATGTAACAATGTGAGATAACCAAGGGACAGCAAAAGAGATGATAGATAACATAGTACATTAAGGAGAACAATCACTCATTATGTGGCTATTGTTTCTATATCCTGGAGGTTCTTTCATTTAGCGACATGATCTTCTTTTTTTATATTTTTATTGTAATTAATAAAAGGGTTACATGATATTTGCCAGATAGAAGGTGCATTAATTCACATACATTGATACCCTTTCACATGTCTTGGAACCCATTACCCTCCCCCCACCCACCACCCACTCCCCGTATTGGTTTTCCCCCCTTCCCTATCAAGTTTCAGGTAACCAAATACAAATAAATTCAATATATCAGATAACCAAGTGAGATACTGTAACAATATGAGATGCACAAGGGACAGCAAAAGAGATGAGAGATAACATAGTACATTAAGGACAACAATCATTCATTATATGGCTTTTGTTTCAATATCCTGGAGGTCCTTTCAATTAGCTTCATACTATATAGCCTTATGTATCAAGGTTTTGCTCTATTGCAGATCTCTGCTAGTAGAGCCCAAGGTTTCTACTGATTATGACAAATGAGGGAAACCATTGAGCCTAAGTTCCTTTGAGTCTGGCTTACTTCACTTAATATGATTTTTTCTAAGTCTTTCCATTTCCTAACAAATGGGTCGATGTCATTCTTTCTGACAGCAGCATAGAATTCCATTGTGTACAAATACCACAACTTGTTGATCCACTCATCAACTGAGGGACATCTAGGTTGGTTCCATATCTTTGCTATAGTGAATAATGCTGCAATGAACATTGTTGTGCTAGTGGATTTAGTATGCCCTAGATTCTGGATGGTTGGGTAAATGCCAAGTATGGAATTGCTGGGTCATAGGGGAGTTCTATGTTTAGCCTTTTGAGGCACTGCCTTACTGCTTTCCATAGTGGTTGAATGAGTTTGTACTCCCACCAACAGTGTAGTAGTGATCCCTCCTGGCCACATCCCCTCCAGCATCTGTTATTATTCGTTTTCCTGATCCTGGCCATTCTAACTGGAGTGAGGTGGAATCTTAGTGTTGTTTTGATTTGCATTTCTTTTATGATCAGAGATGTGGAGCATTTCTTCATGTGTCTATAGGCCATTTTTGTTTCTTCTTCAGAGAAGACTCTCTTTAAGTCTTTGGCCCATTTTTTAATGGGATGGTTGTTACTTTGGAGATTAGTTTTGGAGTGATTCAATTTTTTGAGTTGTTGATATATTTTAGATATGAGGCCTTTGCCCATTGTTTGGTTGGTGAAGATCTTCTCCCACTCTGTAGGCTTCCTAATTGATTTACTAGCTATGTCCTTTGCCATGTAGGGTTCTTCTATATTTAAAGAACCCTATAGATTCCTTACCTGAGCAACTTGAGTTGATTTGAAACTGTGGCAAAATAGCGTAGTAGAAAATCAGTCCACAAAAATCAGTATCCTTTCTGTGTGCCAATACTGAGCAGGGTCATACTGAAATCAGGAAATCAACTCCATTTGTAATAGCCTAAAAAATAATACCTAGAAATGAACTTAACCAAAGACATGAAGAACCTCTACTGTGAAAACTTTAAAACTCTGAAAAAGAAATGGAAGCAGATCTAAGGATATGGAAAAACCATCCATTCTCCTGGTTGGGGAGAATTGGAGAAGTAAAAATGACAGTTCTACCTAAAGCAATATACAAATTCAATGTAATACCCATCAAAATCTCAACAACTTTCTTCAAAGAAACAAAGAACTCAATCAAAAAATTCATATGGAATAATAAAAGACCCAGCATAACAAAAACCGATTCTTTTTTCATGTTTTTTTATTGTAATTAATAGAAGGGTTACATTATATTCACCTGATAGAAGGTACATTACTTCACAAACATTGACACCCTTTCTCATGTCATGGTCCCCATTTCCCTTCCCCCTTTCCCCTGCACAACTTGATTCCCCCCATACCCTCTCCTATTTCAAATAACCAAGTAAGTACATATAAAATATATCAGATAACAAGGTGAAATATTGTAACCATATGAGATATCCAAGGGACAGTAAAAGAGATGAGAGATAACATAGTATGTTAAGGACATCAATCACTCATAGCTTTTTGTTTCTTTATCCTGGAGGTCCTTACATTTAGTGTCATACTATATGGCCTTATGTATCTAGCTTTTGTTCTATTGTGAATCTCTGCTAGGAGAGCCCAAGGTTTCTACTGATTATGTCAGATGAGGGAAACCATTGGGCCTATGTTCCTTTGAGTCTGGCTTACTTCACTTAATATGATTTTTTTAAATCTTTCCATTTCTTTACAAATGGGGTGATATCGTTTTCTGACAGCATTGTAGTATTCCATTGTAACAAAAACCAATTCTTAACAAGAACAATAATGGAGAAATATCAATACCAAACTTCAAGCTTTATTACAAAGCCATAGTAATGAAAAACAACTTGGTATTGGCACAAGAATAAACCTGAGGACCAATGGAGTAGAAGACCCAGAAAGGAACCCACAGACCTATGGTCACTGAGATTCATTACAGATATTATGAGGTCTTCAGAATCAGGCTTGCAGGTTGAAGTGGACTCTGGGTATTGAAGTTTCTTCTTGGTGGAACTGAGTGATGTAGCTTAAGGCTGAGGGGATTATACTAGCCTGAGATGAGTGTCTTCTCAGAGAGCTGAGACAGCACATTGAGAACTCAGGTGTAGCACTTGTCAAAGGACAGGTGGATTTGTGCTTAAGTTGTGGGTGTGTGTCACAGGCCCAAGAAACTCAACGAATGTCAGGCATGTGCAGTTAAGTGATGAGAAGCTAATGGGGGGCTTTTATGATTGTTAAAAGGGCAGGCTGAATGCACTGCTCATGCCTGTAATCCTGTTTAGGGAAGTAAAGATAGGATATTTGCACTTTGGGTCCAGACTTGAGATAAAAGAGTGAAAGTGTGCCTCAGATCATACAGTGATGAAGAAGGGTGTTTGGAGTAGGCAAAGAAAAATAAGTAGCATAAAGAAGAGGAAAGTGTTCTGGGGGGGAAATTCTTGAGCTGAAAGAACTGTGGTTGAGCATCAGTTCCAGAGGATTACAGTTCAAAGCCTATCCAAGTAGAATGGAAAAGAAGGAAAATAAAAAGAGAAGGAAAAAAAGAAAAAGAAAAGGAAGGCAGGAAAGAAAGAAAAAGGGAAGGAAGGAAGATAAAAATGGAAGGAAGAAAGAAGAGAAAATGAGAAAAAGGAGGCCAGATACCATCATGGTGATAAGGAAACAAAGGGAAAAAGCGGAAGTACAGGATTTCACCATGTTCTCACTGAGGTCTTTTCACCAGTGACCTAACTTCCTCTCACAAGGCCCCATCTTTAAAAGGTTCTTCCACGTTTGAGTATCGCAAAAGACAGTAGATCAAGTCTTGAACATGACAGACTTCAGGAAACATTCTAGATCCAAAGTAGAGAAGTTCTCAGATGAAGCAATGTTCATATATGAAACACAATTGTCATCATCATCATCATCACTACCAAAACTCACAAGTGTACTTCCAATTCTAAGTGCTTGGTTTTGCAGACTTTCCTGATTTACAAACCAAAACAAGATAAGCCAAGTGAATCTATGTCTATATCTATATCTACATCTATATCTACATCTATATCTATCTACACACACACATTAGGTTGTTATTCTCAGCAGCCTCTGAAGGGTTCTTTTGATGTCCTTATTCCTCAAACTGTAGACAAAGGGGTTCAGCATAGGGGTGACCACTGTGTACATCACTGAGGCCACTGTCACCTTCCCAGGGGCGTCTGCAAACACAGAGCTGCAGTACGCCCCGATGGCTGTCCCATAAAACAAGCACAAAACAGACAGGTGAGAGCCACAGGTGGAGAAGGCTTTGTGTTTCCCACTGGCTGATGGGACTCTGAGGACAGAGGAAACAATGCGAGCGTAAGAGTACAGGATGCCTGAGACAGGGAGGCCACCAAAGACTGCAGCAAAGAGAAAGACGAATATGTCTGTAGTGGATGTGTAATCACAGGCCAGCTTCAGGAGCTGAGGAGGGTCACAGAAGAAATTGGGAATTTCTACATCAGTACAGAAGGTAAATTGGGACACCATCAAACAATGGGCCAAGGAGTCCAAGAGACTGATGGACAATGACAGAAGGACCAACGTGCCACAGAATCTTGGATTCATAATGATGGGGTAGTGGAGAGGGTGACAGATGGCCACCAAGCGGTCATAGGCCATCACGGTCAGGAGTAGACTGTCCAAGCAGCCGAACAAAACAAAAAAGGCCATTTGAGTCAGGCAGCCAGGGTAGCTGATGGATTTGTTGTGAGTCTGCAGGTTCGCCAGGATCTTGGGGACGGTGGTAGAGGTGAATCCAAGGTCAGCTAAGGAGAGGATGGAGAGGAAGAAGTACATGGGGGTGTGGAGGTGGGGGTCAGAGGTGACGGCCAGGATGATGAGCAGATTTCCGAGCACAGTGATCAGGTAGATGGACAGGAGGAGCCCAAAGAGGATGGGTTGCAGGTCTGGATCCTCTGAGAGGCCCAGGAGGGAAAATTCCAAGACCCGTGTTAAGTTCTGTGCCTCCATGTGGCTAGGGAACCTTTTGACAAAAGGACAGATTATTGGAACAATTAAAATAGTATACATGCCACCAATGAATTGTGTGTCTTTGGCAGACTTGAGCATAGAAATGGCTGAGGAATGGTTTAATTCTTTCTTCCAGAGGGTCGCATGGAGGGGCTGTGGCAGCTGTGGTTGATTTTTGTGGATTTTTTCAGAAATGGAAGTGTAGTTCAGTGGTCCACATCTTGTTCAGCATGCTTCACACCCAGGGGCAAACCTTTTGTACTACATGGAAGAAAGGAAGGACAAGAAGGTAGGGAGGAAGGGATGGAGGATGGGATAAAAGGAAGAAAGGAAAGGGGGGAATAGAAGGAGGTCCGGAATATGGAGAGAAGAAAGGGGGGAAAACAAGGAAAAGGGAGGGAAACAGCACAGAAAACAAGGAAGAAAATGAGGGGGGAAAGGAGAAAGGGAAGGAAAGAAGGGAAGGAGGGAGGGAGTTAGAAGGGGAGGGAAAGAGGAAGGAAGGATGGGAGGAAAGAAGAAAAGGAAGAAAGGAGAAAGATGAAGAAAGCATTTAGGACAGGAAGGAAGGAGGCATGGAGGAGGCAGCGAAACTGGGTGGAGGTGAGGACGGGCTTTGGAGAGGACACTGCTCCTCAGCTTCTCTGTCTTCCTGGTCAGTGCATAACATTTCCTCTCATATGCTTTTACACATTCTGCTACTTTTCAGAAGGGATAGGTAGCCAGCTGAGTGAGAACAAAAATATATGAACTTTAAGTATAAAGTTTGCCTGCAGGTGGAAACCTTTTCTGTTGGTGCAAAGCAGGCTGGAACAAAGACCTGTGTCTTCCAGTATTTCTCCATTTTAGGTGACTCTTACAACTCCTTCTTCATGGGTTTCTACTTCATGTTATTGCTTCACATCATTCCCTTTAGAGACCTTAGGCCAAAGAACATTTAGAGACAGTCAGTGTAAAGATCACAAGGAAATACCTGCTCTTTCCCTTTGGAGAGAGAACCCCTGGAGTAAGAAATATTTGTTTCCAAGTTAGATGCTGGTGGGGGCTCATGCCTGTAATCCTTGCTACTCAGGGAGGCTGACATCTGAGGACGGTGGTTTGAAGTCAGCCCAGGCAGGAAAGACTGTGAGACTCCCATTTCCAGGAAATCAACAAAAGAGGAAAGAGTGAAAGAAAAAGAAACAAAAACACGAGAAGGGGTATCAATGTGTGAGAAGTAATGTACCTTCTATCTGGTGAATATAACTGTAACCCCTCTATAAATTAAAATAAAAAATAACCGGAAAAAGAACGATCAGATGTGAAATGGTTTTAACACTAAATAAAAATTTATTACCAAAAAGAAAAAGAAACAATGAAAGAAGGAAGGAGGAAGGAAAGAAATAAGAAGGGAGGAAGAGGAGCTGTGGATCAAGTGGTAGTTTTGACCCCAAAAATGCTCAGGAAGAGCTGAGATCAAGCCCCATCCCAATACTGGCACAATAAAGCATTTGGGAAAATTTATTAGTGTTGGCATCTACCTGCCTATCTGTTTTCCCTCCTGACATTCACCAAGACCAGAGCTTCTTGAAAACAGTGCCAAGGGACATGTAGAAGCCACAGAGGAGGTAACTGACAAAATCTGCAGAAAGAAACAAATGTTCAGAAACACATAATTTAGAGGAAAACTATTTCAACCAGAGGAGAACATTTCAGGATATAAATAAGTCATCGGTGCTTACCTTCTAGAAAGTAAATACCGCATGCAACGTTTTTAAGTTTTATTTTTGTGCTTGGCCTGGTTTTGAAATCAGAGCCTAGGCTGGTTGTGGCTGGTTGTTAATGATTTGTACTGTAACAGAACCCCCACAAGACTAGTCATGAGCAAACAGACTGTCAGACTACGATATGGCACCTCTGATCATGTCTGAATGGCACCTGTGATTTGAGACTATTTCATTTATTTATACCTTTCTGCCCCAGGTCCCCAGTTATCCCATATAATCTTAGGCAAATACACATTCCAGGAAGGCCTGACTCTGTCGTTTAGTAAATTTAATCTCCTTTTTTTGATGTTCAAATACAATGAAAAATTTTAAAAAATAGCAGCAGAAAAGACCAACAAAATGGCAAACCCTCTGTATGAAAGCTTTGTAATGAGTATTAAAACCATTTAAAAAAGCTCAATCAGGCACCTAGGTTTTAAGTTTAAACCCCAGTTCCAGTACACATGTATACACATGCACAGACTGATAGACAGACATATACGCACAGAAATTCACCTATCCTAAAGTGTTTCATGATAATAACATATGTGGTTTTCTATTCTCCCTCATGGGAAGAAAATGTAGTCATATAGATTTTCTTTGTGGGCCATGGGGCTTGAAGTGGCCTGGCAGTGTCCCTGAGCTCTTCAGCTCAAGGCTACTATGCTACCATTGAACTAAGTCCCACTTCCTATTTTCTAGAGGTTAATTGGCAATAAGAGTCTCAGGAATTTTGTGCCGGGGCTGGCTTTAAACTTGATCCTCAGATCTCAGCCTCCTGGGTAGCTAGGAAAGATTTATTTTTTAATTGCCTGTTCCAGGAAAGAATTTATCTGAGTGTGTGGCACTGGAAGGCCTAGGTAAAGATTAAATTTTATCATCATCATCATCATCGTCATCATCATCAGCATCATTTTGAGTATGGGGTGTGGTCATGACAGAGCTCTTGCAATCGGCTCTGGGTGAAAAGATTCTTTGATGACTTGGAACAAGTATGGAAAACAAACAGAACAGCAATTGGAGTCCTTATGCCATTACTGTCAGATTAAACATCTTAGTGCTATAAGGTAAACTCTGCCTCCTGGTGACCCTCCTGGGCTCTCAGCATGGTGACCAAGCCAGGTCACTACCGTCCCTCCTCCAGCCAGGTATCCAGTAGCACTTACTGGGCTGCACTGGTTCTTGCTGGGAGAAGACCAAAGGACACCCAGTTGTTTTCTCCCCTGCTTGGTGTGAGATGCTCAGCTCCGTGCTCAGTGCTGGCAGGAAGTCAGGACCACACAGGAAATCTTCTGGTTCTGCTGGTGAGCCTGGCAGAAGGACACACTGCCAACACTGCCACACACACCATGGATCTCCAAGGAGCTACTTGTAGGGCGGAGAAGCAGAATGGATTCTTATACCAGGTGACCTGGAAGCTCAATGCTCAGAGCTGCTCATTAGTCAAGTTGGTCCATGCATTCTAATCCCCATGGAGAAAGAAAGGGAGAGAATTAATTGCTAGGACAGGTCTGGCCCTCTTTATCTCAGGAAGAAACCAAATTGCCCTCTATTGATTTCTAAGTTGATTTTTATAAAATTCAGACATTATATAATTTTAATTTGGTGGTATTCTGTGGTTTGAATTCAAAGCTTAGGTGTTACCACTGAACATTTTTGCTCAAGGCTTTTGTTTTATCACTTAAGTCAGATTTCCACTTTCTGAATTTTGGGGATTAATTGGAGATAAAGACCTCCCAGATTTTTCTGTCTGTGCTGGATTTGAACTGTGATCCTCAGATCTCAGCCTCCTGAAGAACTAGGATTATAGGTATGAGGCACTGGCAGAAAGCATTGATGATTTTTTTTTCAATTAACACGTAATTATTTTAAAATTTAAAAAGTTTGGCCTTGTATTATCTTTCAACAGTTGTACAAAGGGGTGTCGGGATTAAATATGGTCACTATGAAAACGATGCATCTTTTTTTTTAACATTTAATTCCACAAGTTAGCTTATGAGTACAGTGCATTTGACTGTTGTCATCCCCTCCATCATTCTTCTCTGCAATTATCCTCGTGTCACTCCCCCCCATCCTGAGGTAGCTAATTATATAATACATATATATGATACATATATGCACATTGAGTATTGTCATTGTATATGTTTACTTCACTTTTTAAAAAATGAAGTAAACATATACAATGTGTTTTGAACTCAGGCTTCAGCATTGTTTCTGAACATTTTTGCTCAAGGCTAGCATTCTATCACTGGCTTTTCCTTGGGTAATTGGAGATGAGAATGTCACAGAGGAGATGAGACCCTCATAGACTTTTCCTGCCTGGGCTGGCTTTAAACTGTGATCCTCAGATCTTCACCCCTTATGTAACTAGGATCACAGACGTGAGCCACTCCACTTTTGGTTGTCATTGAGCATTTTAGCTGGGGTAGTTTCTGACCCATTAAGTTAGATGTGGAATATATGCAGTTTATTTTACAGGAAGAATGAAATGCAAGTTCCATTTTTCCCCCTCCTTTGCAATGTATCACTCAAAAAGAACTTCAAATCTCTTCTTCTTTGCACCTACGCTGGAGTTATAAATCACGTGTGCCATTAATGAATGCTTTTCATTGTTTGAACAATCTAGATCCTCTCTCTTATATTTTGCCAGTCCTGGGGCTTGAGCTCAGCACCTGGGCACGGTCCTTGGACACTTTTTGCTCAAGGTTAGTGCTCTAACACTTGAGTCCCAGCTCCACTTCTGGCCTTTTCTGTGTCTATGGTACCGAAGAATCAAACTCAAAATTTCTTACATGCTAGGCAAGCACTCTACCACTAGACTACATTTCCTGCCCTTGGTTCTGCTTGATGCTAGTTCCAACCAAGGGAATAGCTCCTCCTCTCTTCTTCCTGAAGGATAGCATGTAGCCTCACCAGAAATCACACGCTCCAAACTGCAATTGTTAATCACATGTCAGTCACCTCACTGTGAGTCTGCAAAATGACCCCAGTCTCTGAGGTCACTCCCACCACTGCTGCCGAAACACCTCCTCCTTAGCTTTTCTCATGTCATCTCTCTCAGCCACTAATTCCCTCTCTGGACACCTATCTCTGGTGCAGACTGATGATTTTATTCTCACCATCAAATCTCTTTCTCGCACCCACACACTGGATACTGAAACTCGGGAGGGGAGAGTGTGAGCAGTCTGGAGGATGGTGAGGGAGGACTCCTTGTGGATGGGGAGGGAAGTATCCATGAGAATACCTCTCCTTTCCTGGGTAAGGACATAGAGAGGAGGGGGCAGTAGATGGAAGGCATGCCAGTCCAACCAAAGTGTCTCCAGCTGAGGATCAAATTCTCAATCCAGGCATCCCCCCAAAAGGAAGAGACTGTCCAAAAGGCACAAGAGATCCCTCAGGCATGGTGCCACATTGAAAGAGAGAGACAGATGAACAGAAACGGGTACTTGTACACATTCTTTCAAACATTTATGCCAGAGGAGTTCAGGGTTAAAGGAAAATTGTCAATGATACAGGTTGGTCACTATCTTTTGCCTTAATCCTGTTTGTGTCTGAGGATGCTTCTACACTATTGAAAACTTCAGTTTAGCCCCAAATTCTATTTTGGAATTTCATAGGGAAAAATTGTGACATATGCCTGCAGTTTCAAAGATGGCACTGAAGGGGAGGAATGGGGAAAATTGGATGATGTAAGGCTTTCTGAGTCAGGGGAGTGGCCATCTTGAATTTCTCGCTTCTCTGTCTTTGGGCTACAAGGACATTGTTCTCCTGGGATTTGAATGATGGTAACACTGGTTTTCTAACAAGGAGCTTTGGACATTGGGTCTGTAGGGACCCAGAGTCTGTAAAAGGTAAGCATGAGACAACTCAGCAGCCTTGCCCTAGAGAGGAATCTGTATTGGAGTAATTGCTGACCAGGACTCTTAAGATAGCCAGTCTATGAATGCATCCTGCATTTGTATCTTCTATGCTCACTATGCAGAAGAGACAGCCCCCGGATATCATTCTTTCCCGAAGCTGCCAGGTAACATGTGGTCTCTTTGTTACTATATTGGAAGTGAAGTCAGATGGAATTCAGACATCTGATTCTGTTTAATGAATTTTAGCTTTAATGTATTTTCTTCTGTATTCACCTCGAATGCATTTTGGTTATCACTGAACTATCTTCTCATTTTTCTTCACACAGCCCAAACTTTCCTTGTAATAATTTCACCACATGGATATTCATGTTTGCTTTTTGTGTATTTGTGTTCATCCAGGGTGCTTGAATGCAGGGCCTGGGTACTGTCCCTGAGGTTTTTCACCTCAAAGGCTAGTGCTCTACCACTTGAACTACATCTCCATTTCTGGCTTTTTACTAGTTTATCGAAGATAAGAGTCATATGGACTTTCTTCGTGGGCTGATTTTGGACTGTGATTCTGAGTTCTCAGGCTGCTGAGTACTGTGTTACAGGCAGAAGCTACCAGTACCCATCTCAAGTTGGCAGTTTATCATACAGATATGGGTGCTTATTAATTATGGATCTCTTTCTTCATTGTTTTTCCGTGACTGATATAACATATTGCTGCCAAGTGAACAGTACACTGCCATATAAATTTACTGATGGGATAACAAAGCACCAGTTATAGTTCTGCTCTGAGTGCCTTCATTCCATTTGTTTCTCGTCATAAGTCATCCCCCAGGCTTCCCGTACCACTTAGTAAGGTACAACTGAGAAACAACACATTAGTGTGGAGACAGATGCCTCCTTGTTGCAAAATGATGATGGCAGTCAAGAAAATCAATTCATCCAACAAAATTTCCATTGAAGAAACAGAAAATTCAGTTTCCTATACAGGTAAAAATATTTCCCCAGACAGGCCTAGGTTATGTGTAACATGTGTAAATGCAATATGGAGTTTAAATAACACATATATACTTATACATGGAATATGTATCACATAGATGAAAAGGAATTGTGTTGTGCCATCTGGGAGCTTGAACTTAGGGCTAGGGTGATGTTCCTGATCATTTTCCTCAAAGTTAGGGCATTGACACATGAGCCAAAGTGATACTTCTGTCCTCTTGGTAAAAGCCTCGTGGACTTTCCTGGGAAAGCTGGCTTGGAATCACGATTTTCAGATCTCGGCCTTCTGAATGATAGAATCACAGGCTCATAGCTACCAGTGCCCACTCCATATGTATTTTTTCAATAAAAAGATGAAACTTTTATCAATATGTATTTTTAACTATGTAAAGATTTGAAATTTTATGTCAAATATCACAGAAATGAATCAAAATTAAGTCATGTGAAGTACCAGTGGCCAGACTGGAATCCTAGTTACTCACGAGGCACAAATTTGAGGATCCAGGAAGGACCCATTACTCTAGAAGGCATATTTAATTAATTTGCTCTTGATTTGTAAATTAATGTGAAAGTAGCAAATGATGCTTAAAAAACAATATGAATGGCTTATAGTTTGTTTTATGCTCAACACTGGGCAAAATGCATGTGACAGAGGTGGCATTTAATAAAAATTGTTTCCTAATGGGGAGTGAGACACAGTGATTGAGTAGAGAGGGAGTAGCTGATTAATTTTAATTCAAAAGGCGAATGAAGATTTCTTTTCATAATAGGTTCTCAAAACTCAGTATCCTTTGTTGTTTTTAGCTTCAGCAAAGGCAGCAGGTCCACAGAGCCAGGAGACATTAAGTAATAAATCTTGAGTTGGCACCTCCAAGTCTTACTTCTTCCATTACATTAAAAAAATTAAATACATCTCCCATTTTTCGAATTTGCTGCTGCTACGGTTGAGCATAACATAATAAGTTACCGTTTACTCCATCTTTCCCCTCAGATTCATGTCTAAATGGAATTGATTAATCAAACGGATATTTTAGAATTCCTTCTCCTGGGACTCACAGACAACGCCGAACTCCAGCCCCTCATCTTCAGCCTCTTCCTGTCCATGTACCTGATCACTGTGCTTGGCAATCTGCTCATCATCCTGGCCATCAGCTCTGACCCCCACCTTCACACCCCCATGTACTTCTTCCTGTCCACCCTGTCCTTCAATGACATCTGTTTCATCACAGCCACCGTCCCCCAGATGCTGGTGAACATTCATACTCAGGACCAGAGCATCACCTATATGAAATGCCTCTGCCAAGTCTGTTCTGTATTGCTGTTTGGTAGCTTAGAAAATTGTCTCCTTGCAGTGATGGCTTGTGATCGCTACATGGCCATCTGTCACCCGCTGAAATATCCCGTCATCGTGAACCCCCATTTCTGTGTACTGTTGGTACTCATCTCTCTGCTCATGAGCACAGCCTATGCCCTGCTCCACACTCTGATGGTTTTCCGTCTGTCCTTCTGCACACACCTGGAAGTCCCCCACTTCTTCTGTGAGCTCGCTCAGATCCTCAAGTTGGCCTGCTCTGACACCCTTGCCAATAATCTCCTGATCTACACAGCGTCTAGTGTCTTCGCTGGGGTTCCTTTCTGCGGAATTATTGTCTCTTACGTACACATCGTGTCTTCGGTCTTGAGGATGCCATCCTCGAGAGGAAAGTATAGAGTCTTTTCCACCTGTGGCTCACATCTATGCGTGGTTTCCTTGTTCTATGGGACAGGTTTTGGGGTGTATATCAGCTCTGCATTTGTGGAATCCCGGAGGAAGAATGCAGTTGCGTCTGTGATGTATTCTGTAGTGACACAGATGCTGAACCCCTTTATCTATAGTCTAAGGAACAGAGACATGAAAGAAGCCTTCAGGAAACTCAGTAACTGGATGGCTTTGGATCTGGGAGTCAAGAGTGGATTAAAATGAATAGAGATCTTGGTGAACCATCAACCTGTCCTGCCAAACCAAAATGGTGTAAACACTGAAACATTTTAAATTTGCTTTTGGTTAAATGAGGTCATGTTTGATGTGTCATTCTCAAATAATACTTTTTTCTTCTCCATTTGCCCAGAAAGAAGAGACTGAGACAGAGGTTGTAATTTTAGCCTAAAAATTTTGTGCTGTAGTGTTAGCCAAAAGGTTATTGAAAAGATAGTGATCATGACATAGTAGGTAAAGCTGTGGTTCTATTTAAGAATGGTTCCTGGCTGGGAGTTTGGCCTAGTGGTAGAGTGCTTTCCTAGCATGCATGAAGACCTGGGTTCAATTCCTCGGTATGACATACATAGAAAAAAGCCAGAAATGATGCTGTGGCTCAAGTGGTAGAGCTCTAGCCTTGAGAAAGCCCAAGGATAGTTCCCAGGCCCTGAGTTCAAGGCCCAGGATTGGCAATATATATATATATATATGTATATATATATATATGTAAAAAGAATGGTTCCCATCTGATTGTATTTAATTATTCTACGCTTTGAATACCATATATAAAGGCTACAATCTAGCACGTCTATTTATATGTTTATTGCTGCAGGTCACTCCATTTATCATTCTCTCCCATCTCAAATGCCCATCACTAGACTCATTTCAGGATTTCCTCTTCCTTTGTCACATGGGTGCATTGAGTATCTGGGCTCTATTTGTCCTTGGTTTCATTCTTTTTTCTTTTGGGTTTTTTTTTGCCAGTATTGGGACTTGAACTCAGGACCTGACCACTGTACTTGGGCATTCTCAAAGTTAGCACTCTACCACTTGAGCCAAACCACCACTTCCAGCTTTTTCTGTGTATGTGGTACCAAGGAATCAAACCCAGGGCTTTGTGCATGCTAAGAGAGCAGTCTTACCATTAGGCAATACTACCGGGCCCCTTGGTTTCATCTTTAAACTCATGTGAATTGCATTCTGTGGTTCTTTTACTCTGAGGATACTTAATAACCATTGTATCCTGTGAAGCAATTTCTGGGACTTGTTTCTATTAAGTGTGCCCTTCTCGGGGCTGTGAGTTTGGCCTAGTGGTAGAGTGCTTGCCTATCACGCATGAAGACCCAGATTTGATTCCTCGGTACCACATACATAGAACTGCTGGAAGTAGTGCTGTGGCTCAAGTGGTAGAGTGCTAGCCTTGAGAAAGCCCAAGGACAGTGCTCAGACTGGCAGAAAAGCATGTCCGTCTGAACTTTCTAGTTTACTCTTGGTTTCTCTCTCTCTCTCTCTCTCTCTCTCTCTCTCTCTCTCTCTCTCTCTCTCTCTCTCTCGCTCTCGCTCTCTCGCTCTCTCGCTCTCTCGCTCTCTCGCTCTCTCGCTCTCGCTCTCTCTCTCTGTGCGTGCCAATTATGGTGCTTGAACGCAGGGTCTCAGTGTTTGCTCTGAGAAATTTCTTTCAAGGTTAGCTTTACTTCTTGACCCACAGCTCCACTTCAGGCTTTTCAGTATTTGATTTGTAGAGAAGAAGCCTCTATGTAGCTAAGATGTAGAGGTGTGAGAGACTGGTACCCAGAAATATTTCATATTTTTAAAATAAAGAGATCATCTGGCTGATTCTGTCTGGGACTCTGTTTCCTTTGCCACTCTCATTAATGTTAGAGGAAAAAAGGCAGTACAGAATCTCTTCTGAATGAACTTGTTTTCTTTGAGAATCTACTCTTTACTAATAAACATATCTCTTTTGCTAACTTAGTGTGACACTTCTGTGAATTTTTCATTTTATTTTCATTATTATTAATGAAATAAATGCTTGTGTGAAATTAAAAAAAAGAGTGTCTTTTGTATGAAGATATATGGGGAGGTGTCAGCTAATCTAAGTTGTATTTCTTCCCTTGTCACCTAGGGTATAAGAATTCTATTTCAGTCACTTTATTGAGATGGTTCATGTCAGCATATCCAGAGTAGAAGGCTAGAAGGTGGAGATCAACACCGAATGGCTTCATGATGGTACAAAAACTTGGAAACAAATCTTATTAAGTGAAGTAAGCCAGACCCAACAAAATATAATCTCCATGGTTTCTCTCATTTGTCATAATTAGTATATACCTGAAGGTAGTCTTAACAGAGGTTCACATAGGACCAAATAAAATAATGCTAATTGAAAATGGTACAGAAGAGCCAGTCACCAATGTTTCCTACTGTAATCTTAAGTATTGAGGAGGTTGAGGTGTACTGAGTGAGAGAGAAGGCTGGCACAGGTGACACATGCCTGTACCTCTAGCTACTCAGAAGGCTGAGATCTGAGGATCACAGTTTAAAGTCAGCCTGGTCAGAAAAGTCCACATGAGTCTCTTACCTTTAATTTACTGCAAGAAGCCGGTAGTGGAGCTATGGCTTGAGTCATAGAATGCTAACAAAACAGCTCCTAAACAGTGTCCATTTCCTGAGTGAAGTGCCACAGCCCAGCTGATAAAGAAGTTAAAGAGAATGTTGGGTATGGTAGAGTGTAGCTGTAAATCTTATCTCTGCCAGAAGCCGAATTAGATCATCATCTTGCAAGGTCTATGCTAGGAAATTGAAAGAATTTACCCAAAAGAGGCAAAGCAAGAACAGGATTAGAAGCAGGTCTCTAGATAGAGAGCATTGGCTTAAATAACGCAGAATATAAAGCCAAGTACATCATCATGCAGGGAAGAAGGAAGGAAGGAAGGAAGGAAGGAGTAGAGGAAATAAAGAATGCAAAGGAAAGGGTAGCAAAGAGAAACGAAGAAAGGAATAAAGGGAGAGATTCCAAAATGACTTTTTGCATATTCTTTGGAATAGTTCCAATATTCTTGTTTGGAAAATGACTAAAGTTTAATGTGAAGTTTATGTATCATGATTCAGGTGAGCCACAGGTCCAATTGACTTTATTTCTGTTGCCTCAGGAAATCCACAGGTACAAGAGGATTCATTTATAATGACTTGTCAAATTACACACAAAGCCAATTACAAAGTCACAAAAAATAGGTTATCATAGCCTACACTGGAGAAGGAAATGAAGAGAGGTACCAGGATGGTATCCTTTGCTCTGTGAATATATTTGGCTATCTTCAGTCACACAAGTTCACAGAATGCCTTCCTTCCTCAAACATAGTAGTTATGTTCATGTAGTCACTTTTCTGTAGATCATTCACTCTGTAATGGTTGAGAGATGAACATGACACCTGAAAAGTCACAGTGACACAGAATCACCAATGGGAAAAAGCAGTCACATCACTAAGACCCATAAGATGATAATTGGGTCCTAGGCCATGAGAACATTCACTGCTTGCCACTAAAAGAAGGACCAAAGGCTGAATGGAAAATCAGACCCTTTCTGTGCTTCAAACCACAAAGTAATGGAGAAGGGTATTTCGAGCAAGCAAGGAAAAGCAAACAGAATAAAGAAGAGGAAAGAATTGTGGGAGGAAAAAGTAATCTCGAGGAGAAAGAACTATGGTTACCCACTGATGGCTTGTCTGTAACCCTAGGCACTTAGAAAACTGAAATCTAGAGGATTATGGTTCAAAGTCAACCCAAGCAGGAAAGTAAGGACGAAAAAGAAAAAGAAGGAAGGAAGGCAGAAAGAAAGAAAGAAAAAGGAAGGAAGGAGGGCTGGAAAGAAGTAACAGTGAAGGCAGAAAATGAAAGAAGAGGAAAAAAGAAAATTGGTTGGTAACATCACGGTGACAAGGAAACAAAGATACGGGGTTTTCCCATGCTCTGTTTGAGGTCACTTCATCAGTGACCTAACTTCCTTCCTCTCACAAGACCCCATTTTCCAAAGGTTCCACCACCTGTGTAGATTGCTACAGATAGTAGAGCAACTCTTAAAAATACAGACTTCGGGACACATTGAAAATCCAAACTATAAAGCGATGTTCACATATGAAATGTCGACATCGTCGTTGTCGTCATCATCGTTGTTGTCATCATCGTCCTCATCATCATCATCATTAATACTATGAAACATTTTAAGTATGCTTCCAATTCTAAGTGCTTGGTTTTGCAGACTTTCCTGATCTACAAACCAAAATGAGAGGACCTAAGTATATATATTAGACTGTTATTCTCAGCAGCCTCTGAAGGGCTATTTTGATGTCCCTGTTCCTCAAACTGTAGACAAAGGGGTTCAGCATGGGGGTGACCACTGTGTACATCACTGAGGCCACTGTCACCTTCCCAGGGGCGTCTGCAAACACAGAGCTGCAGTACGCCCCGATGGCTGTCCCATAAAACAAGCACACAATGGACAGGTGAGAGCCACAGGTGGAGAAGGCTTTGTGTTTCCCACTGGCTGATGGGACTTTGAGGACAGAGGAAACAATGCGAGCGTAAGAGTACAGGATGCCTGAGACAGGGAGCCCACCAAAGACTGCAGCAAAGAGAAAGACGAATATGTCTGTAGTGGATGTGTAATCACAGGCCAGCTTCAGGAGCTGAGGAGGGTCACAGAAGAAATTGGGAATTTCTACATCAGTACAGAAGGTAAATTGGGACACCATCAAACAATGGGCCAGGGAGCCAAAAGGACTGATGGACAATGAAAGAAGGACCAACGTGCCACAGAATCTTGGATTCATAATGATGGGGTAGTGGAGAGGGTGACAGATGGCCACCAAGCGGTCATAGGCCATCACGGTCAGGAGTAGACTGTCCAAGCAGCCGAACAAAACAAAAAAGGCCATTTGAGTCAGGCAGCCAGCGTAGCTGATGGATTTGCTGTGAGTCTGCAGGTTCGCCAGCATCTTAAGTACAGTGCTGCTGTTGAATCCAATGTCAGTCGAGGCGAGATTGGAGAGGAAGAAGTACATGGGGGTGTGGAGGTGGGGGTCAGTGCTGATGGCCAGGATGATGAGCAGATTTCCGAGCACGGTGATCAGGTAGATGGACAGGAAGAGCCCAAAGAGGATGGACTGCAGGTCTGGATCCTCTGAGAGGCCCAGGAGGGAGAATTCCAAGACCCATGTTAAGTTCTGTGCCTCCATGTGGCTAGGGAACCTTTTGAAAAAAAATGGTAGATTATTGGTTCAAGTAACGGAGTGTACATGTAAGCAGGTAATTGCTTGTGTTTTGCATTCATGTACCTAAAAAAATCTACTCAGAGAATGTGTATAGAGTTTATCATTTCCCTGTGTGTGTATTTAATCATTCAGTGTGTTTACTTATAGATTTATAGGCATATGTGTATTTGAACACATATAATAGTATTTTATGAAAAGAATTCCAAGAAGAGGAAACAAGTGATTCTTTCAGTTGGTGTTGCTGTTTCTGTTTTTTTTTTAAATTGTTTGTTTGTATTTGGGAGGGTGATAGGGGGCCTAGAAAAGGTAGAACAAAGTGTAAAGAAATACCACAGAATTACTTGTTAGACTCTATGTGGAAAAAGAACTTTACATCTTGTGGGTGAGTACCAGAGGGAAAAGTCAGCAGACAGTGAACCAGTGAGCGACGGGGAGATGTGGTTCAAAAGAACAGATGAATGGTGGGAAGACAGGAATGAAATAAAGAAAGGAAGGAAAGGAGGGTAGAAGAAAGAAAAGGAGAGGGAGAAAGGAAAAGGGAGGAAGACAGGAAAGGCAATAAGGGAGGAAAGGAGAAGTGGAAGAATGGTAAGGTGGGTGGGAATGAAGGAGAGAGGGAGGGAAGGAGTGATGAACGATGA